>NC_049231.1:25258945-26589302 GCF_011100685.1 Canis lupus familiaris
ATTCTTGTATTTTTGACAAGAGCATACTCTTTCAGGCTTCTGCAGGTAGACTCTATGCCTGTTGTATTTATGTGATGTCAAGTACAATTCTCCTGCATAGCAATCCCTATTGCAAAATAGAATCATTCACATATATAGTCCACTGCCCAGATTATAATTACTGCAGGGGTTGGCTATAGTTTATTAGAGATTTATTTTTAATTTTTTAAAAAATTTTTATTTATTTATGATAGAGAGAGAGGCAGAGACACAGGCAGAGGGAGAAGCAGGCTCCATGCACCGGGAGCCCGACGTGGGATTCGATCCCGGGTCTCCAGGATCGCGCCCTGGGCCAAAGGCAGGCGCTAAACCGCTGCGCCACCCAGGGATCCCTATTTTTAATTTTTATTTAAGTAAACTGTACATCCAGAATGAGACTCAAAGTCACGATTTTGAGATCAAGAGTAGCATGCTCTACTGACTGAGCCAGCCAGGTGCCCCTATTAGAGACTTTTTTTTTTTTCTATAGAGACTTTAATCTGTGTAACACGTAGACAGCATAGCCAAATACCGAGCAGTGAAATATTAAATAACATTTTCAAGATGACTATTGTAAAAAAACATTTTTGATAATCATTGCAGGCTTCTCAGTCTCAACTTTTTTAGGAAAAGATAGGCAGCATTTTGCAGCAAGTATCCAGAACCACTAGGCTTTACAAATTGGTGGAAATCTGAACCAATATTTACACAGTACCACAAATTCTTATGTGCAAGTAAGCTCCACTCAGTATCATTCTATATTTTACAATTAAATAACCTGAGCAATGTGCCTTGAAATCAGTGTGCTGGGAAATACTGATCCCCACTGTCCTTGGGATGGCTGCCAGATGGGTGGAACTTGGAGCAGCTAGAGCTCCCTTACCCGTCACTGTATCACCAGAAGTCCTGGATTCCCCGAAATGTGGCCAAGGAGAGGTGCTACCACCTGGTCATCCACTCAGGGCAGCAGCTGCTGAGCGTGCCGTTGCTCATCAAAGACAAGGGAGCCATGGTGTTGATGTAGCATCTGGTGTTTCAGGGACCTGAGGTGCTGCTAGCCATGGGCGTCACAGGAGCTGAAGATGGCCAGGGCTCCTTGCAGGTGTAACTCCAGACAGCCGGGCTTTCTGCTTCACATACATGGAATACTTTTGACCTTTGTGGTCAATGCTGGGAGCAGTGTTCTAAAAACGCATGTTCACATTCTGTGAATTATAGCTCTATCATCTTCAAGTATTTTATGTGATTTCAACGCATGTTCACATTCTGTGAATTATAGCTCTATCATCTTCAAATATTTTATGTGATTCCAATTTGATTAGAAATCCACATTATAAAAAATTTCACATTTGTCAATGAAAGTAGATAGATTAAAATTTTTTAGATTTATTTGACAAGAGTATGAGCACAACCTGGGGGAGGGGCAGAGGGAGAGGGAGAAGAAGGCTCCCCACTGAGCAGCCCAATGCCATGTGGTGCTTGATCCCAGGACCCTGGGATCACCACCCGAGCTTAAGGCAGACCCTTAACCAACTAAGCCACCCAACTGCCCAAGGAGTTAGATTCTTTAAATTTAATTTCAATCATAAATTATTGAGATTTAATCCAAATACCAAATACCGCAAGATGCTTTTCAGAGGTTTTTAAGTATGTTCACAGTTGTGCAGCTGCCACCACCTTCTATCCAGAATATTTTCATCACCTAAAAAGGAAACCCTGTTAGCCATCACTCTCCACTTCCCTCTATCCTCAGATCTTGCAACTACTATTCTACTTTCTAATCTCCATGGATTTGCCTATTCTGGACATTTTATATAAAGGGAGTCATATATTATGTCTTTTGAGTCTGGCTTCTTTCACTTAGTACATTTTCAAGACTCATCTGTGTTGTAGCAGGTATTGGTAATTCATTTTTTTATGGCTGAATATTTCACTGTATGGACATATCACATCTTGTTTATCCATTCATCAGTTCAATCATAAATTTTTATTTTTTAATTTTTTTCAATCATAAATTTTTAAACGATCATAAAAATGGCTTCAAATTTTTGTCAGCTATTTGTACAAATTTCTTGTAGATGGTGATTATGAAGAATGATGCATCACGAATTGTGTATAGGGTTTCAGCCTGTTATACAAAAAAAGTCATGTTCCCACAAGTAGGCTAAGTCTATTGACATTCTGAAAATAATTTCTTACAAGTGTTATACAAATTTAAAACCTTCTATAAAACTTTGTACATGTTATTTTCATCTAATTATATAAAGGATATGGAATGAATTTTTTTCTCTAGGTCATATGTATACATTCCTTAGTCCTCTCAAGTTTATTCCGTTGTGCCATACAAAAAACCCTATCTTTTTATTTGTGCCAGGATGTGAAAAATTTTGGAAGGCACACCTTAGAGAAAGCCTCAGATGTTAAAGATTTTAGTTTTAGGGGAGCCTCTATGGCTCAGTTTTTTAAAATTTTTATTTATTTATGATAGTCACACACACACACACACACAGAGAGGCAGAGACACAGGCAGAGGGAGAAGCAGGCTCCATGCACTGGGAGCCCAACGTGGGATTTGATCCCTGGTCTCCAGGATCGCGCCCTGGGCCAAAGGCAGGCGCCAAACCGCTGCACCACTCAGGGATCCCTATGGCTCAGTTTAAATGTCTGCCTTCAGCTCAGGTCATGATCTCAGGGTCTTGGAATGGAGCCCTACTTAGGGCTCCCTGCTTGGCAAGAAGTCTGCTTCTTCTTCTCCCTCTGCCCCTCCCCTCATTTGTGCTCCCTCCCTCAATTTTTAAAAGATTTTATTTTTAAGTGATCTCAACACCCAACATGGGGCTCAAACTTACAACCTTGAGATCAAGAGTCACATGCTCTACCAAGCGACTAGTCAGGTGCCCCCAGAAAGCCTCAGATTTTAATGAGGATTCCTATTAGGCAAAAAATGACCACACTTATGGCTGTTTATATGGTTAACTGAGAAAGTTAACAAATTTACAATTTTGCAAATTGATCCTACTTCCCTACAAAATTTATCCTTAATAAAATGCTCATGGCCAAAGTTTATGATCTTGAGTGGTATGGGGCTGTCTGGAGACCTGTGGGTTAGTTTTATGGAGTCAACCTTTTCCCTTTTGCTCTCTTGACTAAAGTAATTGAAAAACTGTATATTTAAAGCGTACATCATGAGGATTTGATACACATACACATTGTGAAACGGTGTCCCACCATCTACTTATATAACACATCTATCAACTCAAATATTTTCCCTTTTTATAAGAACATTTAAATTCTACTCTTCTAGCAAATTTCTATTATACAACAGAGTATTATCAACTATAGTTACCATGTTATACATTAGACCATTAAACCAATCTTCTAATGGGCCAGATTGAATTCATTCCCCTCGCCCCCAGCCATGACTGACAGGATCATCTTAAGTTTGAAACAGGATTTTGTGACAGCAGTTAATACTCTATATAATATAATATATATATATATAAAAAATATATATACACTTTTTAAAAGATTCTATTTATTTATTTATTCATGAGAGACACAGAGAAAGGCAGAGACATAAGCAGAGGGAGGAGAAGCGGGCTCCTCCTGTTTCTAGGGAGCCCGAGGCAGAACTCCATCCCGGGACTCTAGAACCACGCCCTGGGCCGAAGGCAGACGCTCAACCGCTGAGCCACCTAGGCGTCCCTAAAAAAAAATATTTTTAAAAATTTGTTTATTAATCTCTACCCCCCACATGGGGTTAGAATTCACAACCTCGAGATTAAGAGTTGCATGCTCTCTGGCTGAGCCAGCCAGGCCCACCTCTGTAAAAAATATTTTGTAAAACTAAATATTCTCACATTTAAAGCTGTAAAGTCTAGATTTGAAAATAACACACCCCCATACACTTTTATATTGTTTTATTGCTTATTTTTAAAATGACAGTAATAAATGCTTTTCCCCTGTTGGGGAATGACATACCTATTTTCAGGGGATAGAGCCTTAAAAAAGTAACAGCGTTTTGTCCAAACTGAACTTTCTATAATTGCACAAAGGTCATACAAAGCATTAAGAAATGCTAACAAACACTGCAGTTCTCTCATATCCTCATGAAACCTTGCTTCCAGCCGGGACCCCTGATCTGAGCAGTACTGATGCTCGCACCAAGTTCCTCAGGGACACACAGGCAGTGGTACAATGAAGAGCAGCCAGGAGGACCCATGTGCTTTGTGACAATGGATTTCTGCTCTGATTAAACGTTAGCATTTAACGATGTATTCACCTTCTCGTTATATTAGGAACATTAAACCTCAGCTTCAAGTATATTTTCCCAGGATGAAAACTTAAACCTGACCAGCTTATGTTTTAGGCTACAGATCCCACCTCAGGAAACTAAAATTTAAAAAAAATTAACCTTTATTTTTTTATTTCCTTTATGCTGCCACTATCCTGGGCCCTTACTTTGTTTCTAATACACACACATAAATGAGCTTTATTCTCATTGCTCATATACCAGCTGAGGGATGGCAGACAGGGTCAAACTCAAATCCCAGTTTTGTTCTACTGGTAGCAGTTATTGGAGACACAGGTTACAAAGGAGCCTGAGGTCAACAGCTGGCTTAGTGGGGTAGTCCCTGTGCAGTACTTGTGAGCTCTGACACAGACACAGGAGAAGAGGCAGCACTTCTGTGTCACATATGAGGGCTGGCTTTGAAAAATGTAACACAGCCCAATTTTTCTATCTTAATGAGTAACAATGTCTTCATCTGGGATTTTCTTATTTTATGGATCTTCATCTCAAATTAAGACATCATGTCTATGGTAGGAACTTTCCCTTTCTGACCTTACAAGATTGGTGAAAAAATAATGGTGTTTTGAAAGAAGACCCAGAGAGAACTTTCAGCCACCAGAAGTACCTTCCTAGTGTGGATACCATGGCTGTGGGGAGGGAAAGGTTTCTATTCCAGCAATTGCTACTACTGCATTTCAAATAGAAAACACGGTCTGTTTCCTGATCTACGGAAAAACAGCAATTCTTGAGGCAAACGCACAAAAGTAAGCGACAGAGGCTATCGAGACATGCTTCCTTCACTTAGATGGCATTATTAATGACCCAACCATCTCTCTTTAACTGAGGAAGAAAAACTCCAGTGTAACATTTGAAGGACTTCTGAAAATCCAGGTTTTCATTAGGAGAGCCTGGTGTATATATGAAGTATTTATTATGCTTAGACTTGGAGGAAATGCGGGGCTTGTCTGTAGTATGGCTAAAAATGAATGAGATTCCTGCACTGTGCACCACATGTGCTCAACAAATCCTGAATATGTCAGACAGCCCTCAAACACTATGCCATCTCTCAATGGTTCTGATACTCTGATTCAATGCTTAGCTACTGACTCAAAGGACAACGTGCTTGGGTCAGGGATTAAAAATCACCAGAAGAATTCTGCATAGCCATTCTAAGCAGGGCTCACAACACCTGCAGAACTTGATTAGAATCTAACCAGAAGTCTGTTTCATGTCCAGATGTGCTGCTATACATAAAAGCCACCTAGGCTTTTAGCTAGAAAGTTGAAGACCACTGAAAATAATTTATAGGAAGAAAAGGAAATTCCTTATTCCAGGATTGTAAATGAACTAAGGAAACTCAATTCAAGGAAAGGGTTGTTGGGGCCATAGAAGCCCAGACGGTGAGAAGCTAGAGTTGTGGATCTGTCTTCAGTACCCTTTTAGAAAGGAACATAGGACCGAGAAGTTGGAGGGACGTGGGGAGGACAGGCCCAGGGATTGTGGCTGTCCAGCTGTGTGGCCATCCATTCCCACAGCTGTTTAGCAAAGCCAGAGCATTCAAGGCTGAGCACTGGCAGGACAGCATCTATATCACTCTGATTTATAGCATTATCTTTGTCTCCTGATGAAGTTGCTGCTTGTCTGCTTTTGGCTCTGTACCTTAGGTTTCCCTCATAAGATAGGCAAACCTCTAGCACTGCAAGAGAGTGTTAATCTACCCTGTTTCTTTCTTAAAATATCTCAAATTTATGCTCTATCAACATGTTTTATACATCTTTGGCCTATATCCAGGTTTAATGGAGGTGAACATATTAGTTCTATGACAGAAGCTTCTGAATAAACCATTTGCAATAATCTAGTCCTGTTCACTCTGCAAACTGAGTTCTTGTATGAATGCAGCCAATGCTGTGTTGAGGGAAATAGGACTCTTTCCTACTGCCCTTCCAGTGCTAATATCAGAGAAATAAAAGGATCATAGGATGTTTATGGGTACTGGGTGAGTTCCATATTTTGCACTAGATGACACTGCAGAATGCAACAGGAGCAGCTCTCTGAAAACTGGTGTCATTCCTCTGGCTTCAACAGGGTAAGGGGAGGATCTACCCTTTGCCAGGGCAGCAGGTTCAAGAGTGTGTTATGAGGATCAGTATCCTATGAATCTATAAAGATACCGTGGATGCCTGGGAAAGGAATTTTCTTCAGATTGAGAATGGATGGACAGAGGTACAGTTCTGTAGCAGACATATGTATGTTTTTCTTTCTCTTCCATTTTTTCCCTCATCAAGAATCTAAACACTTTCCAGGCCATTGGCAATGAAACAGCAAGGAAAACTCAAAACTGTTTTAATAGGGTTCGCAGAATCTGGATTGGAGCTGAATGGTGGGATTGCAGGACACCAGTGACAAGGGCTCATATGGCTCCAGTAGATATGTAGTATCTGGAAGAGATGGACAGGAGTTATGGAAGATGTGTACTGGCCACCCACAATCACTGACAGGTGGCTTTTAGTATAGGCAGACAGTGGTGGTTAGCTCAAAATATAAGCATCATAAACAGCTTACGATATTAGGTAGATCTCAGCAAAAGCATAGAAAGGGAAAGAGTTAGAGAAAAGGAGAAAATTTTCTGTATATTTGTGTTAACTGGAATGCATGGACATACATAACCATGATAGTTCTGTACATTTAAAAATTAAACCTGCCTTGGTCATTAATTGTACAGAGTTAATGTTACTAAAGTTGTAGTAACATATCATTCAAAAATTCAATTTTCCAGATTTCTAGCTACTTAAAACAAAGAAAGGTCACATATACATTTTTTTACATTCATACAATTGCCATAATTCCTAAACGGAACATGTGTAGAAACATACACACAGAGACGCTCAGCCAGCACATGTGCACAGATGCGGATCTACACCCCCTCTAAACCTGAGATGCACGTGAGCTGAAGCGAGGGTCAAGAGGCCCTGTTGCATATCTGTTCGATGTCATTCATCTCTTTGGGGCAATCTGCAGAAAGGATGAGAGGTGAATCTTGAGTCACCACTACATCATCTTCAATTCGTACACCAAGACCACGAAACTTCTCTGGGGCATCTCTGTCATCTTCTGGGATATAGATCCCTGAAAAGTAGAAAACAGAACATTCTGTTCTTAATAGGCAGTACCTGGATGATCTGGGACAAGCAAGTTAACCTTCTGTGCTACAACTGGTCTTGTAAAACTGGGATCATAAGAGTATCTGCCTAGAATTGTGGATACTAAATGAGATAGTATATATAGAAGTATGGGGGCACATAATGATCAATACATGTTGGGTGTCATTGCTAGAACTATTACTATAGTTGTTTTGTATACCAACTACTAAGGTTACTTATGAGTATGTCAACATATACTGGGAACCAGCAGATTATATAAATGTATTCTTTCTCTGCCTAATCATCCCTTGGGAAAAGGGAACTTTGCTAAAATAGGGACACAAAACACTTAAAAATATGTTGAAAAAACCTACTTTGCCTGAATAACAACAAGTTGTAGAAATACTCAAATAAACCTGATGTACAGGATATAGTGTAAGAGAGAAACAGGAAGACTTTAACAAACATTTGGAAGATTCTAAGAGCCCACTTTCTAATCATGAAGTCAGATAAGAACAGGTCTTTCCATATTTAAGAAACTGGAAAAAAAACAAAACAAAAACTGGAAACTTCCTCCACTATACTCACACAGATGCTGCCTTGTGATAAAAAGAAAAAGATCAGTGAAGGAATATGTAATTAAACCTTAGGGAAGCACCCGTGTACCAACGAGATTAGAATGAATAAGTATATAAGGCCACAATGTAGGACTTGGGTAGTATAAAGTCAGGTCCCAGCTATAATTTATATACTTTAGAGGTGTAAATACTTGAAATCTACAGCTGAAATCCATTTTCTTGACAAAAACAGAGTTTTTAAAATCACTCCTGTAACATCAATCCTTACACTACACTGTGACCATCACTTCTCTGCTGAATTCTGCCCACTGGCCAGGATCATCAAGCTGGGGACCCATTAGATGGCCAGCTTCCTCTGAAGCTCAGTAAAAAGGACTTAGGTCCTAAGGAGAGTAATGTGGGCAGTTTAGTGTAGTCTGCAGAGGGGATGCAACTGCAAACGTGCTGAGCCTGACCGGCTTTCTGTAGGGAAACACCTGGAGGAGGCATGAGCAGCCCATCACTGCACTGACTAGTATAAACTGGCCCTGGCAAAGGCAGGGTTTAAAAAAAGATTTATTTCTTAATATCTACTTAAAGAAAGTATTCTCCATCTGTTGTTTATTGGAGAAGTCAAATTAAGCAAACTGTGTGATGTTAAATAAGAAAGCTCAAGAAAAAAAATCTCAAAGTTCCCATCTACACTAAAGAGATCTATTTTCCTGTCTCTTCTAATTTAATTATGTCAATTCAGGTAAAAATGAACAACATTTACCTTTCTCTCTGATACTATTATGTGTCTCAAGGGATCAGAGCCTGCTAGCACCCACCCTTACCTGGCTCCACTGTGATTACCATACCAGGCTGTAGAGGGAGGGAACGGGGCATGTCTGGAGTGTCATGGACATCCATCCCGAGGTAGTGGCCAACATGATGAGGGCAGTATTTCCGAGCAGCCTGGAAAAGATAATCACCACAGTGTTATTAGAGCAGCAATGACCCCGTAAGGGGAAAGCAGGGTATGTATAAGGCAGTGAGATATGTGTCAACCTCCCCATAGTTCTGTTGCTTCCATTGAAACTACCCGCGGGGGATCCCTGGGTGGTGCAGCGGTTTAGTGCCTGCCTTTGGCCCAGGGTGCGATCCTGGAGACCCGGGATCGAATCCCACATCGGGCTCCCGGTGCATGGAGCCTGCTTCTCCCTCTGCCTATGTCTCTGCCTCTCTCTCTCTCTCTGTGTGACTATCATAAATAAATAAAAAAAAAAATTAAAAAAAAAAAAAAAAAAGAAACCACCCGCGGGCTAATGCTCCAGAGACTTGATCCACTGCTACCTTCTGAATGCAATTCTACTGATGGCCTTTGAACTAATCCAGATCTCCTTTTCCACTACTTTCTTTTTTTTTTTTTAATATTTTATTTATTTATTTAGGATAGTCACAGAGAGAGAGAGAGAGAGAGAGAGAGGCAGAGACACAGGCAGAGGGAGAAGCAGGCTCCATGCACCGGGAGCCTGACGTGGGATTCGATCCCGGGTCTCCAGGATCGCGCCCTGGGCCAAAGGCAGGCGCCAAACCGCTGCGCCACCCAGGGATCCTCCTTTTCCACTACTTAATACACGACATCCATGTTGACTTGGGTAACCCCAGTAATGACTATGGCAAATGAAAACCTCTTTTCTCGGGGGTGGGGGGGGAGGATGATTATGTTAGAATAGTTCTCTTTTCAGTGTTCACAAGTCTTTCTCAGAAAGCTGGCTCTGGAGACCCTGAGTATCTCACAGCAACTTGTGGAGTAGGCACAGAACATCAAATTAACACAGTAATTATTAGGCATTTACCGGCTTGGATATTCCTATCTGTTAATTAGATTTGTTGGCTCCAGCAGGAGGAATTTATAGTGTCTTTCCTACCAATAAAAGAAACTCTGGCAGCCTAAACTTGGAGATGAGATGGCTTAATGGTCTATTTGGCATGGCCACCTGGCATCTTAATTTAAAGCTAAGGTTTTACATTTTTACTAAATATTATTACATTCTAGATGCAGATGAAATTCACTAAAGACGTGGCCCTTGGGGATACTGTTATTCTCACCGATGTCACTGAAGCAACAAACACCCTCCCCCGTGAACTTCTACCTTTTCAAAATCGCCACAAAGGGATTGAGAGTTAACCTCTTTTCCTTTTTGTGTCCTTTTTCACCCTGTCTGTACCAGACTTCATTTTATGTTTTCTACTACCAATTGAGCTACTTACACAGGATGCAATGACTAGAATGTGCTGCCATCTTCTGGGAGAAGTAAGTACTGACACCTTTTGTTTTAATACGTGTTAACTCCAAATCCCTCTTATAGATGAGGAATCACAAAGACTATTTCTAAATCTAATTAGTTTTCTTTCTTTCTTTTTTGAAAATAGATTTTATTTGAGAGAGAGAGAGAGCATGAGAAAGAAAGAGATCACAAGCAGGGGGGCGGGGTAGAGGGAGAAGCCAACTCCTTGGAGCAGGGAGCCCAATGTGGGACCCGATCCCAGGACTCTGGGATCATGACCTGAGCAGAAGGCAGACACTTCACCGACAGAAGGCAGCCTCTAATAGGGTAAAAACTCAGCAGCAGGGATCCCTTGGTGGCGCAGCAGTTTAGCGCCTGCCTTTGGCCCAGGGCGCGATCCTGGAGACCCGGGATCAAATCCCACGTCGGGCTCCCGGTGCATGGAGCCTGCTTCTCCCTCTGCCTATGTCTCTGCCTCTCTCTCTCTCTCTCTCTCTCTCTGTGACTATCATAAATAAATAAAAAACAAAAAACAAAAAACAAAAAACTCAGCAGCACATCAGGTATATTTGAGAGCCAGGGTCACAAGAGGGGTAGTACCTTGAAGGCATTATTTCCCTTAATGTTCTTCACGATTCCCAACTCCTTAAGCTTCTGTGCTATCAGTGTCAGCATCAAGCTGTAAATGTTCTCCAAGCTTGTCCCAGGGGAGCAGAGGGTCAGACAATCTCTCTGTATCTCTAGAACAGCTTCATAGAGTTCTGCCTGAGGTGCTGTGAACCTGGGGAGAGAAAAGCCAAATCACTCACATTTGGAATAATCTCATATTGCAGGAAGTTTGCTTCTAAGTTTGATTAGAAAAACTCCAAGGTGCTAATAAGGGGGCATTGTTGATACTTAATCAGTACCAATGTATCAGTACAGACAAGACCTTAATAGTGCCCTCAATGCTCAACAGGAAGAGCAATAACTCTTTAAAAGAAAAAAAAGATTTCATTCATTCATTCATTCATTCATTCATTCATTCATTCATTCATTCGAGACACAGAAAGAGAGAGGCAGAGACATAGGCAGAGGAAGAAGCAGGCTCCATGGAGGGAGCCCGATGTGGGACTTGATCCCTGAACTCCAGAATCAGGCCCTGAGTCAAAGGCAGACACTCAAAACGCTGAGCCATCCAGGCATCCCAAACAATAACTCTTCGAGCTGGGGCATCAACAGCCTCTCTTTCAAACGATCAGCAGATACACATGAGGTGAGGCTAGCAGATGCACCACCCAGCCATGGATGCAATCGGAGGGCCAGACCAGGCTCATCCTTGATCCTTAATATATATATATTTTTTACCATAAAAACAAAACAAAACAAAGGGATGCACTTCCTGTAGGTAAAGCAGATATCAGAAGATAAACTAGTAGATACTTTGGCTACTAGTAACTTGTAGTTTCTTTCTTTCCTTTTTTAACTTGTAGTTTCTAGGTGTCCTTAGAATAATAATTTCTTTAGCCATCATGGGGAAAAATGAGAAAAAATTAAGCTGGCATGGAATATGATATGTATTTTCTACACTGTTGATGGCAGTGTAAATTAGTATAGCCAACTAAATGAAAGGCCTTAATAATGATACTCACGGGTCAGCCCGGGTGGCTCAGCAGTTTAGCGCTGCCTTCAGCCCAGGGCCTGATCCTGGAGACTCGGGATTGAGTCCCATGTCAGGCTCCCTGCATGGAGCCTGCTTTTCCCTCTGCCTGTGTCTCTGCCTCTCTTTCTCTGTCTGTCGTGAATAAATAAATAAAATCTTAAAAAAAAAAATCCACATATAACTTAAAAAAATACAATAATGATACTCATAAAATTTGAGTTTGTAATTCTGTTCTAAGACTCCATCCTAAAAAAATATTTGGAATTCAAAAAAAGCTGACTATATAAAAATATTTAAAAAAAATAATTTTAACAGATCTGTTCTAAATGTCCCCTCAAAATTCATATGTTGAAGTCCTGTTAGTGTGGCTGTATTTGGAGACAAGGCCTCCAAAAGAAGTAACTAAGGTTACATGAGGTCGTAAGAGTGGAGCCCTATTCTGCTAGAATTAGTGTCTTTATAAGAGACACCACAGCTTACTTTCTCTGGCTCTTCGTGTGGAAGAGGTCACGTGAGTCCACAGCAAGATGGCAACTGCTTAGAGGTCAAGAGAAGAGGCCTCTGGAGGAAACCTACCTTGCTAGTACCTTGATCTTGGACTTTCCAGCCTTCAAAACTGTGAGAAATAAACTTCTGTTGTTTAAGCCACCCAGTCTGTTGTATTTTGTTATGGTAACCTGAGCTGACAAATACACATCCCCTTGGTGCAGTTCAACATATTACTTTGCCTTTTTTATTTCTTTTTTTTTAATAAATTTTTTATTGGTGTTCAATTTACCAACATACAGAATAACACCCAGTGCTCATCCTGTCAAGTGCTTCCCTCAGTGCCCGTCACCCATTCACCCCCACCCCCCGCCCTCCTCCCCTTCCACCACCCCTAGTTCATTTCCCAGAGTTAGGAGTCTTTATGTTCTGTCTCCCTTTCTGCTATTTCCTACCCATTTCTTCTTCCTTCCCTTCTATTCCCTTTCACTATTATTTATATTCCCCAAATGAATGAGAACATATAATGTTTGTCCTTCTCCGATGGACTTACTTCACTCAGCATAATACCCTCCAGTTCCATCCACATTGAAGCAAATGGTGGGTATTTGTTGTTTCTAATGGCTGAGTAATATTCCATTGTATACATAAAACACATCTTCTTTATCCATTCATCTTTCTTTTTTTTTTTTTTAATTTTTATTTATTTGTGATAGTCACAGAGAGAGAGAGAGAATGAGGCAGAGACACAGGCAGAGGGAGAAGCAGGCTCCATGCACCGGGAGCCCGACGTGGGATTCGATCCCGGGTCTCCAGGATCGCGCCCTGGGCCAAAGGCAGGCGCCAAACCGCTGCGCCACCCAGGGATCCCTCCATTCATCTTTCGTTCCAATTTTAGTATATGTGCTGCCGAAGCGAGCACTCCATTCATCTTTCGATGGACACCAAGGCTCCTTCCACAGTTTGGCTATTGTGGACATTGCTGCTATAAACATTGGGGTGCAGGTGTCCCGGCGTTTCATTGCATCTGTATCTTTGGGGTAAATCCCCAGCCTTTTTTATTTCTTACAATTTGGCAGTTGGATCCCAAGAATGAATCAGACTCAGGTTCAATCCCTTTGGCAAGGTTGGCTATATGTAGTACTTGGCAAAATTATAGGAGGCACATAATATCTGATAGTCTCTCTTTGTGATCTTAGTAGCCATGGATCCTTAAGTGCCTATACATTTTTTAAAATAACTTTTTTAATACAGTTTATTTTCAAAAGATTGATTATTTATTTATTTATTTATTTATTTATTTATTTATTCATTCATTCATTCATTCATTCATTCATTCATGAGAGACAGAGAGAGAAAGAGAGGCAGGGACACAGGCAGAGGGAGAAGCAGGCTCCATGCAGGGAGACCAATGTGGGGCTCGATCCAGGGTCTCCAGGATCATGCCCTGGGCTGAAGGCGGCGCTAAACCACTGAGCCACCCGGGCTGCCCAAAGTGCTTATACATTAATGGGTGTTGCAAAATGGCAATAATTTGCATTCTATAATTTCTTTTTCATTCATTTCATGGAAAATTTTTTTTTGGAAAAATTTTTAAAAAGATTTTATTTATTTATTTTACAGAGAAAGAGAGCACATGCAGGGAGAGGGGCAGGTAGAGGGAGAGGGAGAAGCAGGCTCCCTGTTGAGCAGGGAGCCTGATGCAAGGCTTGGCGCTTAACCAACTGAGCCAACTATGTGCCCCCATTTCATGGAATTTTTAAAAAACATTTTATTTATTTATTTGAGGGGGGTAAGAAGAGACAGCAAGAGAGAGAGAGAGAGAGAGAGAAAACAAGCAGGGGGAAGAAGAGGGAGAAGCAGACTCTTCACTGAGCAGGGAGACCAATGCGGGGCTCAATCCCAGGACCTCGAGATCATGACCTGAGCGAAGGCAGATAAATGCTTAAGTGACTGAGCCACCCAGGCACCCCTCATGGAGTATTTTTAAAGAGACATTTACTCTATTTGGTTATCCAGTGTCAGAGTTTATGTATGAAAGGTAGGATGAGGGCAGTCCTGGGTCGGGCTCCCTGCATGGAGCCTGCTTCTCCCTCTGCCTGTGTCTCTGCCTCTCTCTCTGTGTATTCTCATGAATAAATAAATAAAATCTTAAAAAAAATAAAATAAAAAGTAGGATGAATATTTCATTCTTTAATTTACCACTTTCCAATATAATGAATTGATTCCCATCATCCTCCGAAGATGAACGATTTTTAAAAAATTATTATGAAAAAAATTATCATTATGAACTCATGAATTTGAACGTATTTGATGGAATGAAGTTATTACCATTATTGAAGCTCAAAGTTTCCTATCTTTGACCTGTGGGACTTCTTCAAGTTCATTCCTGAGTCTTTTTGACACGACCCCATTGGTTTTTTGCTCATTTCCTTGTTATCTGGTATTCTAAGATGTTCCAGGCTTCATCTTATAAATTTCCTGATCCAGATCCGGAGTCAGCCCACTCTCATTTATTTTAGTGAAAAATTATGTTTCAAGATCATAATCAAGGCACTAGCGATACTCACTGCTACTAAGTTGATCATAGTTTCTAGCCTTTTCAGTGGACAAACAGGGAAGGGGAAAAATATATAAAGAAAAAAAAATCATTTGAGTTCATATTGGTATCAATTAAAAGTTGAGACTACTGGGATGCCTGGGTGGCTCAGCGGCTAAACATCTGTTTTTGGCTCAGGGAGTGATCCCAGAGTCCCAGGATAGAGTCCCACATCAGGCTTCCTGGATGGAGCCTGTTTCTCTCTCTGCCTATGTTTCTGCCTCTCTCTCTGTGTCTTTCATGAATAAATAAAATTTGAGACTATAGAGCTTTTACATAACCTCTCCATATTTCATTTGCCTTTTTTCTTCCATATTATGCATCGTGGTCCTCAAGGACACAAGGGGGCAGCATTAAAATGATCTTCTTTTGTTTTATTTTTATTTATTTATTTTTAAAAATATTTTATTTATTCATGGGGGGTGGGGGTGGGCAAAGACACAGGCAGAGGGAGAAGCAGGCTCCATGCAGGGAGCCTGACATGGGACTCGATCCCGGGTCTCCAGGATCACACCCCGAGCCGAAAGCAGGCACCAAACCGCTGAGCCACTGGGGCTGCCCTTTCTTTTGTTTTATTATTTGTTTTTACAGTTTGCTTATTTATTTATGTAAATGATCTCTACACTCAACATGGGCTTGAACTCACGACCCTGAGATCAAGAGTTGCATGCTCTTCTGACTGAGCCAACCAAGTGCCCCTCTATCTTTTTTGTTTTAATCCCCTATCACAGACACACACACCAGTCTCAGAATACCAATACAAATATAACAAATCGAAGCGCTGAAAATAGTTTTTTTTTTTTAATATGCTCCATCCATTCTCAATTACTACAATGATGTCTTCCTCTTAGCTTCATTTAGTCTTAATTCTATAGTCAACTGTTTCTCATGTTTAGCTCAATGTCTCTAGTCACTTTGGTCATCTGAAGCTCATGCTCTAGCACAGCACTAACTAGTAAACCTTCCTGTGCTGATGTGTTGTCCTGTGTGTTTGTTGTCCAATATGGTACCCACTAGTCACATATGACTGCTGAGCACTTGAAATGTGGCCAGTTCAAGTGAAAAACTAATGTAAATTTGATTAATATTAATTTAAATGTAAGTCATCCCATGGGACTAGTGACTGGTTTTCATATTGGATCACACAGCACTAGCAGATTCCTCATGGGAGTAATTCTTAAGTTCCTTCAGAACAATCTGTGCCCTTTACAGCTAAAAGTTGCTTTTGTTGTATATAAAATCTTTGGCTTAAGCTTTTGTTGAGTATCTCAATATATTACTCTATTTTATAATTATATAAAACATTGCTTTTGAAAAGTCTGATGATAGGACAGCCCTGGTGGCACAGCGGTTTAGCGCCGCCTGCAGCCCAGGGCATAATCCTGGAGACCTGGGATTGAGTCCCATGTCAGGCTCCCTGCATGGAGCCTGCTTCTCCCTCTGCCTGTGTCTCTGCCTCTCTCTCTCTCGCTCTGTGTCTCTCATGAATAAATAAAATAAAATCTTAAAAAAAAAAGTCTGATGATAATCTAATTTCCTTTCTTTTATAAATTATGTGTTCTTTTTTTCTGGACCCCAAAGGAATTTTTCTTTTTCTTGTAGGTTCAGAATTTCACTAGACTAGGTCTTTGTGTTGCTTTTTCTGGGCTGATATTCTCAGGTAAATGATGTGCTCTTTCAAAAGTAGTTTCAAAATTTTTTTCATTTAAGGAAAATTTTATCGAATTGTAGTTTTTAGGATTGGTTCTCTTCCCTTGCTTTCATTTTCTTCTTCAGAGCTTCCTTTACGTGTATGTTCTAACTTCTTTGCCTATTTTAAATACTTGCCATATTCCCTGTGATTTTTTCTCTGTATTTCATTTTGATTTTTAAAGTTTTCTTCCCTTTCATCCTTTCTATTTGTTGTTAAGGCTTTACTTTACTGTACTTCATTGCTAGTGTGTATCTTTCAATCCGGTCTTTTTTCTGGTGTGCTTTTTTATTTTATTTCCATTTCTTTCCTGAGTGTTGTTACTTTGTTTCTGAGATTTTTCCAATTTTGATTTGTGTTGTTCTTTCATGTCTTGAATGATGTGCTTAAAAAACTCTGGCTTGCTTTAAAATAGTAGGCCACTGCTTTGGTTTCTTTTATAGCCACGTCTTTCCGGTATGTTCCCATTTCCTATTATCAGTAGGGATGTTACATGCTCTTCATTCCTTTTCTGCCCTTAATTAACCTTGTATGAGGTTAACCAAGATATGTTTTTATTGCTTATTTTATGTGAAATTAATTTTCCTTAACTTTTAGAATGAGGTAGGATTTAGGAAAGATTTTAACATCACAGAGCTCACACTTCTGTTGTTCTTGTGTAGGGGTAAACAATATGGCAGCTTGCTTTCAATTACTCTCTCCCTCTTTGATTGATTTTTATTTTTTAATATTTTATTTAAATTCAATTTGCCAACATATAGTATAACACCCAGTGCTCATTTTATGTCCTCTCCCCCTTTTTGATTTGGGTATTTCATTCCTTCCTCTTTCTTGTCCCCAACCTCTTTAATTTCGATTCTACTTCCAGCAGTTTCTTAGTGTGAGAAGGGAGCACAGCACCCTCACACTTCCTCAGGACTTTGGAGTGGCAAAATTTTCCCATTTTCAGTTTCTGTTCTCAAATTGGCTCACCATCCTTTCCAGCGAATAGTTGCTGGTTATTTACAAATACCTTTATTCTCAGGTATGTCAGGTAGCTTCCTCTACCTCTACTACTACTGTTTTGTTCTTCTTCCTTCCACACAGACACTGATACCATCTAGGCCTTGTAGTTGTGTAGAGTGTGTTCATAACTGTTTGTATTTAGGATTTAAGTGATATCCTAACACCCAGTGTTTTGTTTTGTTACCTAGTAGCTCTATTATTATTTGACAATTTGGAGAGACTGAACAACTATGCTTTTGCTACCATCTCCCCAGAATCTCTGGTTCTTTTTTCTTTTTTTTTTTAAGATTTATTTATTTGAGAGATAGAGTATGAGAGAGAAGAGCATGAGTGGGGTAGGGCACAGAGGGAGAAGCAGGCTCTCCACCAAGCCTGATGTGGGGCACTATCCCAGGACTCCAGGATCATGACCTGAGCTGAAGTCAGATGCCCAAGGAACTGAGCCACCCACACACCCCTCTGGTTCTTATTTTTTAGTTTCTTATTTCTTACTGGGACTCTCCATCTGTTCACTCACTGTACTTATATATGTTCCTTTAACTCTGTGAACATATCTGTAATAGCTGCTTTAAAGTCCTTGTCTGGGGGCACCGGGTGGCTCAGTCTGCCTTTGGCTCAGATCATGATCCCAGGGTCCTGGGTTCCCTCTTGACCCCCCTGGCTAATGCTCTCTCTCTCTCTCAAATAAATAAAATCTTAAAAAGAAAACATAAAGTCCTTGTCTCCTAATTGAAATATCAGGATTATTCAGGATCTGCTTTTATTGACTGCATTTTTCTTGATTATGGATAATTTTCTGATTTTTTCATGCCTAGTAATTTTTTTTAACTGAATACTGGAATTACTTTTGTAATCAGAAAATAATAAATACTTCAACTTTATTTATTTGTCTTTTTGAAAGCTTTATTTTTAAGTAATCTCTACACCTAATGTGGGGCTTGAATACGAAGTACAACTGAAGCTCAAGTCATGTCCTCCACTGACTGAGCCAGCCAGGTACCCCTCAAATTTATTTTTTTCAAATGTGAATGTGGGATCCCTGGGTGGCGCAGCGGTTTAGTGCCTGCCTTTGGCCCAGGGCACGATCCTGGAGACCCGGGATCGAATCCCACATCGGGCTCCCAGTGCATAGAGCCTGCTTCTCCCTCTGCCTATGTCTCTGCCTCTCTCTCTCTGTGTGACTATCATAAATAAATAAAAATTAAAAAAAAAAAATCAAATGTGAATGTGTGTTAACGAGGTGTATCTAAATGCCTGATCCTATGATATGATGAATAAAACAGTCTTAGAGGGGATCCCTGGGTGGCTCAGCAGTTTAGCGCCTGCCTTTGGCCCAGGGCACGATCCTCGAGTCCCGGGATCGAGTCCTGCGTCAGGCTCCCGGCATGGAGCCTGCTTCTCCCTCTGCCTGTGTCTCTGCCTCTCTTTCTCTATCATGAATAAATAAATAAATCTAAATAAATAAATAAATAAATAAATAAATAAAACAGTCTTAGAGAGTAATCAGGAGCTTTGCAAAGGCAGTTAACCTGAGCTAGAGGGGACTTGTATATTTGTTTAGTCATTTATTGCTAATACACCCATATTCCAACTCATACTCCTAAGAAGCAGTGGGATATGTAGAAATCCTACCTGCCATTGACAGGCCAGGTACGGGTTATGTCACTCACATAGCAAGAAGACTCACAACCTCCATCCAGCAGCACCATTTCTCCATCCTGCAACAAAAGTATGATATGTTAAAGTAGGTGACCTTATGGTTGTCACTTGTTTTTTCTAATTTAAACTCTTTGTGTCTTTTATTTTATATATATATTTGAAAAACTAATTTAAAAGAGACTAATCTTGTTTGGTTCCTTCTTACAAGAAATAGCATCTCAATTTTTCAAATGAATTCACATGGACTCAAGAAAGTGGTCACTGCAAGTAGTACATGGGCACAGGAACCACGCTGCTTAGGTATGAATTACTACATGTAAACAGCACATCATAAATGGTACCATTATCACTATTATGTTTAAAAATCCTGGGATCCCTGGGTGGCGCAGCGGTTTGGCGCCTGCCTTTGGCCCAGGGCGCGATCCTGGAGACCCGGGATCGAATCCCACGTCGGGCTCCCAGTGCATGGAGCCTGCTTCTCCCTCTGCCTGTGTCTCTGCCTCTCTCTCTCTCTCTTTCTCTGTGACTATCATAAATAAATAAAAAATTAAAAAAAAAAAAAAGCAAGCTCTTTAAAAAAATAAATAAATAAAAATCCTATATATTTGGTATTCAGGGCCTTATTCAAATACAATTACTCTTAACCATTTAACTTTAGAATATCACTTCTATTTTTGCTCCCCATCAAAATACATATGGGGAAAGAAGAAAACTTTGGGTTTATCTCTCTTTTGTTCTTTACTTGTCATGTTATATTGAAATTATTTATTTATGTCCTTGAAGACAGGGGCACATCTTATTTATATATAAATAAACACACAACTTGGCACATAGTAGAATAATGGTTCAATGGTTATATATATATATATATATTTAATAACGGCAACTCTGAAGAATGGATGTGGTTTTTGTTTCTGGCAAAATGATAGAATACATTTCTTGTTAGAAAACAGACCCTGGATAAAAATATATTTTACAGGGGATCCCTGGGTGGCTTAGCGGTTTGGCGCCTGCCTTTGGCTCAGGCCGTGATCCTGGAGACCGGGGATCGAGTCCCACATTGGGCTCCCTGAATGGGGCCTGCTTCTCCCTCTGCCTCTCTCTGTGTGTCTTTCATATGAATAAATAAATAAAATCTTAAAAAAAAATATTTTACAAAAAGTTGACATTACATAATGTAAGAGATCTCTTAAAGGCTTTTCTCTCTCTTGAAAAAGGCACCCCATAACTGAAACTAGAGCTGACGGTAGTGATAAGGTAATGGTACAGTATATATAAAAAAGGAGAGGTTGCCCTGAGGTCCTACAGCAAAAATGGGGGGATAATGAGCCAAAGATTCTCATAGGGGATACAAGAGTCCCAGGTTATTAAGACCACTTACTTCTGGCAAAAGTATATTCAAACAACTTCTAGAGGAAATTTCCCCCAAATATGGGCTGGCATGATTTCCAAAAAAAATAACATCAAGCAAATAAAATATGAGCTCTCAACCAAAGGTCGTCAAGCACACAAGGTAGGTCACTGTATGTGAGAGTCAGCAAGAACAACATATATCAAATTTAGATTTTCCAGGACTTCAGATAATGGAATGATTAGATACAGGATAGCTATTACAAAATGTTTAAAGGGATAAAGAACAGGACTACAAAGTTGAATAAGCAACAGTAGACAATTGAAAAGAACTATGCCAATTTGAAAGAAACCAGAAGGAAAGAAAAAACAACTTCTGAACTCAATCACTCAGTAGATGGCTGAAGAAGCAGATTAGACAACTGAAGGGAAACTGGCTTCCTGAAGACAGACCTACCCAATCCCCTAGAATATAACAGAGAGACAAGACAAATGTAAACATGAAAGCTAGCTTACTGGAAACAGAAAGGTCTAACACACATCTACCTGAAACTGTTGAAGGAGCAAATAGAGAGCATGTAGGAGAGCCAATATCTATACCAATGTCTGAGAATTTCCTAGAACCAATGAAGACATGAATAACAGATTCAGGAAGGGGAAGGTATCATAATGACCATGTAAAAATAAATCTATTCTTAGACACATAATAAAACGAAAAAATACCAAAGGAAAAGAAATCGTTTTTAAAAGATTATTCACTTTTTAGAGAGTGCAAGGCTGAGTAAGTGGTGGGGGGAGAGGTGCGGGGGGGGGGGGAGGTGGAGAGAGACAGAGTTTTTTTTTTTTTTTTTTAATTTTTTTTTAAAGATTTTATTTATTTATTCATAGAGATGCAGAGAGGGAGTGAGAGGCAGAGAGGCAGAGGGAGAAGCAGGCTCCATGCAGAGAGCCTGACGTGGGACTCGATCCAGGGTCTCCAGGATCACGCCCCGGGCTGCAGGCGGCGCTAAACCGCTGCGCCACCGGGGCTGCCCGAGAGACAGAGTCTTAAGGAGACTCCTCACTGAGCACTGAGTCCAAGGTGAGGCTCCATCTTAGGGCCCTGAGATCAGGACTTGAGTCAAAATCAAGAGTTGGATGCCCAACCGACTAAGCTACCCAGGTGCACCCCCCCAAAGGAAAAGAAATCTTAAAGTAGTCAAAACAAAAAGAGATTTCCCATAAGGAATGGTAATTACTGTTTTTGTTTGTTTTCATTTGTTTTAAATATTTTATTTATTTGGGAAGGAGGAAGAGAGCAAGCGCATGAGCACAAGCTCAAGTGGGGGAGAGGCAGAGGGAGAAGCAGGTTCCCCACTGAGCAGGGAACTTGACACTGGCCTGGATCCCAAAACCCCGGGATCATGACCTGAGTTGAAGGCAGACGCTTAACTGACTGAGCCACCCAGGTGCTCCTTGTTTGTTTTTAATCTGCAACACTGAAAGTCAGAAGAAAGGGGAGTGATACATTAATGTTGATGACTAAAATGAATCTAGGATAGTTTCCTTGGCATAGCCATTATCAAGAATTGAGAATGATGATAAAGATATTTTGGCTAAACAAAAATAGAAAATTTTATCAGGCCACAGACCTGCACCTAAAGGATTTTCTTCAGGTTGAAGGAAGGTGATCCCAGGAGGGCCATTTAAGATGTAAGAAGGAAAGGTGAACATGCACGTAAATCTAAACAAACCCTGTCAAAGTGGTTTTGCTTTGGCCTGTTTCTGAGAGGCTGACACAGCTGTGGTAAGCTGGAGGCGGAACCACGGCAGCCTGTTCTGACTGTACAATTCAGCCACATGCCCACCGGGCTCACACTATAGTATGCCCAGATGCCGCAACAGTACCCTGCCTGCATTTCTCACAGATTGCTGAGGACCTTGCCCACAGACTTCACCAGAAAAGGCCCTTGTAAACTTTCAGATAACCAAAGCAAGACTATGACCTAGAAGTTCTCAACTGATTTTCTCTCGGGCCAATTTATCTAATAATGGCAATACTTTTCTTTCCCTGTACAGCTACACTTACGCTTATTCTTCAGTTTTTCAAGAATGGACACTATATTGTTTAGGAATAGACACATAGGGGATAAGATTATGAAGAAAAACAACAACAAAAATGATTGAAACCAAAGTCAAGATGGTAGGAGACAGAGAGGGGGATGTGCTTGAGATTGCTCAGGGGGCTAGTAATGTTCCTCTCGTCCTAGATGATAGATATATGGTTGTTCATTCAAATTTTATTTTTAAACAGTACATTGTATTGATTGTTTTTAATATATGATACACTTAAAAACTAGGAAAACCTTGTGGAATATAATGAAAGTGAGAAATTTATCCTCAGACATTTATAATAAAAAAAGAAGGTTGAAAATTAATGAGTTTAGCATCTAATTTAAGAAGCCAGAAAAAGAACAAGAGAATAAACAAAAAGTAGAAAGGTGAAATTAATAAAGACAAGGGCCCAGTGTAATGGAATAATAAACAAAGATAAAATACCATTAATGATGTGAAAAGTTGGTTTTACAAGAAAAACAAAACTCAGCAAACCTCTGGCAAGATTTCTTTTTTTAGCCAAAGTTTTTGAGATTTAATGTATGCACAGTGAAACATAGAACTTAAGAACATAGAGTTAAGTTAGTATTGTCATATGTATACACCCATGTAACCATGCCATCAGGCCCCTTCCCAGCCAATATTCCTATGAGAAGCAACCACTAATCTGATTTCTATAAACATAGATTAGTTTTGCCCATTTTAGAACTTCATGTAGATGGTATCACATAATTTATAATTTTTTGTGTCTGGTTTATTCACTCAGCATAATGCTTTTGAGATCACTGGTTGGTAGTGCAGTGGTTTGTTCCTTTTTATTTGAAGAATACACCACATGGCAATTTCCTTATCTAATATCCTGGTGATGGATGCCTGGCCTATTAGGAGCGAACCTGCTATGGACATTATTGTACAAGGCATTTTGTGGATCTATGTTTTAATTTTTCCTGAAAAATGGTTATAAATGGAATTACTGGTGCACAGGGCAAATGTATGCTTACTTTTTTTTTTTTTTTAATATTTTACTTATTTATTTGAGAGAAAGAGTGAGCAAGAGAGAGACCACAAGTAGGGAGAGAGGGAGGAACAGAGGGAGAAGCAGACTCCCTGCCAAGTAAGGAGCTGGATATGGGGCTTGATCCCAGGACTCTTAATTTTTCCTGGTCTTGATATGAAAATCAGAAAAGTATGAGAAAAATAAACCAATCTTACTCATGAACACAGATCAGAATATCCTAAACAACACATCAGCAAGTTGAAACTAATAATGCTAAAGATAAAAAAGATGCTTAGTTTCACTAGTAATTAAGGTAATGGAAATTAAGACCACAATGAGATACTGTTTTATACCAATTAGAATGGCAGAAATGAAGGAGTCTGATTAACATCAAGGGATAGAGAGGGTGTAGTCAACAAAATTATATATCAACAGTAGGAATATAAACAAATACAAATACTTGGGAAAAAATCTATTGTTTTATCACATTTATAAATTTAAAAAGTCCCCAAAAACTACATATAGCAGTACTTAATTTTTACATAGTTTACAAACAAGCAGAACTAATTAATATTGTTTTGGGAATCATGTATATGTCATACAACTACTTAAAAAAATCAAGGCAAGGACAAAGAAAAATTTAGGATAACCAATTAGTTATCTCTGGGAGGCAGGCAATAGGATAGCAGAGCATAAAGACATAGAAGTAGATGCATGGAACTGGTAATGTTCTAGCTCTTCAATGAGGGATCAGTTCATGAGTATTCATTTAAAAAATATGTTGTATAATTTATATGTTTGTTACATTTATTCTTCTGAAATTACTGAAAATGAAAACAGATAATTAAAAGTGAACTTTGGGGTGCCTGAGTGGCTCAGTCAGTTAAGCGTCTGACTCTTGATCTCAGCCCAGGTCTTGATCTTATGGTCACGAGTTTAAGCCCTGTGTTGGGCTCCAAAAAACAAACAAACCCTTTCCCCATCTTTAAAAAAGTGGGCTTAATAAAGGCATATATAATTCTTTACTTGTATAGATACTTGGGGAGAAAACAATAAGGTACTACCAAAATCTGTCTGCTCATATGCATGGCCTGCTGTTGCCCAAGTCCTCTGAGGAGTGTTATTAAAATATATGAGCAGAGGGATGCCTGGGTGGCTCTGCGATTGCAGTCTGCCTTCGGCTCAGGACGTGATCCTGGAATTCCGGGATCGAGTCTCATGTCGGGCTCCTGCAGGGAGCCTGCTTCTTCTCCCTCTGCCTATGTCTCTGCCTCTCTCTGTGTCTCTCACAAATAAATGGATAAAATCTTTAAAAAAAAAATATGAGCAGAAAAAAATAAAATGAGCAGAGGCTTTAGGGTAGAATTCTCAGCTCTGCCCTAATGAGTTGCATAATTTTTAAAGTTTATTTTCCTCATCTGTTGAACAGGCATGTTAATAATTGCTCCTATCTCACAGTGCCAATGGGAGGATCGAATGAGATAATGTATGTAAAATCATTTTATAATAAAGTGCTTTAGAAGTGGCATCATAGGAAGTGGCACTGAAGGGCATTTCGTATACCTTGATGAGCTGATTATTCTTCACATAGTGCAAAGTGTTTGACCGATTACCTCCAGCGACTACAGGCGGGTAGGCCAAGATGTCTGCACCACGGGCCCGGCATTCAAATTCAAACTGAAAAACAAGAGCCAAGCAGGACTGAAGATAGGATTTCCTCAGGGCTGTGCCAGCACAGGCTCTCTCCATTTAAGTACTTCTTTCCCATCATTACTGGAAAACAAGTTATCAAATCTAACCAAACTTACTGTGCTGCAATTCCAGGTTATTTTTTATTCCCTGCCAATCCTGTTATTTGACCTTATTATTAAGTCTGTTCTGTTCCTCTGAGTGCTCTAAATTTCCTACAATTTTCAAATTAAGTCCAGAAGAGAATATTGAAAACCTACGATCAAGGCTGAGTACAGAGATATAGTTAAGTTCGTGTTTTTTATTCTTATTTAGATAAACACTGGAATATGATTGCATTTTTACAACAGCTATGTGATATTAATTTTAATTGTAGCTCTGCGTATTTCAGACACATCTAATAAATTATCAGCAACACTGAAGAACCAAATCCTTTCCACTGAGGTCACTTACATGAAAGCCAACTGGATGCCATCTACAAATCAATGAAATTACTTTACTATTTTTGCTTCCAACAAAACCTTTCCAATGTTTTAAAGCTCACCTTAGCGTAAAGAAAGCCCTCTTCCACAGGAGCTTTACTGGCAAACATGGTCTCTATGAAAGCCTGTAAACAGAATGGAGGGTGAACAGTGTCATTTTAACTATGTTGCTGACTCAAAACATTCAAAAATACTGGAGCTCAAATGAAAAGCACCATTCTCCTCAATTTTGTTAATCTGAAGTTGTGATTTTGTGGGTACGATGAAACAGATTCTGAAGAGGAAACTATTGCTTTCAGGACTATTTGACTGATGACAGATTTAGTGGAAGGGTGACCCAACGATCACACTCAGAATATACACTGGTATGCTAGAGTAAGTTACAAGGGAATACACTTGTCATTTATGTTACAAAACAGTCTAGAAACGTATGAAATTATGGATTGAATGGTCCAGTCTATTTTAAGGTTTCCCAACCTCAGCAATTTTGACATTTTGGACTAGATAACTCTTTGTAGGGTGCCAACAGCACTTCCCAACTGTGATAATCAGATATTGCCAAATATTCTCCAAAGAACAAAACTGCCCCAAGTTCAGAATCAGTGACCTATCGTATAAATACTATATGGTGTGTGTGTGTGTTTTAATGAACATATATGTTTATCATTCACCAGTGTACCTTATTCCCAAAAAAAGATTTTTTTTTAAAGATTTTATTTATTTTTCATGAGAGACACAGAGACAGAGGCACAGACGCAGGCAGAAGAAGAAGCAGGCTCCATGCAGGGAGCCCGATATGGGACTCGATCCCAGGACCCCAGGATTACACCCTGAGCCGAAGGCAGATGCTCAACCACTGAGACACCAAGGCATCAAAAAAAGATTTTGATTAATATGCACAAAATACAACAAGATAGCATAAATTTATGGCAGAGTTAAAGAAAAGCAAGCCTTAAGTGGAATGGAGCTCAAAAAACTAATAATGCATACCATAATGACCTTCATGATTACTATAGCACTATGAATGGGCTGCAAATTTATGAGTTTTCTGGCAGCCAGTGTGGAAAGGAAAGCTGTCAGCTATATTTCCCACGTCTGTGGGATAAAAACAAGTCAGTTGCACATGTATAGGACTATACAATAATACCACCACTAGAAAGGAATTTCTCTAGAGTTGTTTTAAGAGTGAAGGCAACATGGGAAGGAATTTTTTTTTTTTTTGGAAGGAATGTTTTTAATAACATTTACAAATATGAGTCAATGACATCACCATAGAGAGGGAAAGCAGGTGAGCTAGTCATGCAAGTAGCTGCATGGCTTGCTCCTGTTCTCATTCTGATCCTTCCTCAAATGTTTCATCCTGATAGATGCCTTTCTGACCACCTACTTAAAGCAGCACTTCTACCACACTTCATCCCCTTCCACTGCTTTGTTTATCTGCACAGCATTTAATTCCAGCTGACTATAGCATGTTTGTTTACTGTCTCTCCTCAACTAGAATGTACACTGAGGACAGGGTCACATGGCAAGTCTGTGTTGCTCACCACTTGGTCTCTAGAATCTAGAACAGTACCTGGCAACATAGTAAATAATAAATATCTTCTGAATGAATTAGCAATTACAATGAAAGTTGAAGGATATTTATCTATATACGTGTACAAATGTTGATGAATAACTTGTTAGTGCTACATTTGTAGCATGAAGCTAAAGCAAAAAAAAGGAAAATGTGTGGTATTTTCGCTGAGGCTCACTCACTAAAAAGAGGGAACTTTCTTTTTTTGACTCTTACCTGCACCTTTGTCTTTTTATTATTTCCTTTCAAAACTCTGGTAAGTAAATAGCACAGAAAAATTTTGTGCATGCATACACACACACACACACACACACACACACACACACACACTTTTATGTGTTCATCTACTGACTGGATACATGGGTTGTTTGCATCTTTTGGCTATTGTGAACACTGCTTCTGTGAACATTTGTGTACAAGTATCTGTTTCAGTACCTTTTTTAGTTCTTCTGAGTATATACCTAGGAGCAGAGTTGCTAGGTCACAAGACAATTCTATGTTTGAGTTCTTCAGAAACCTCCAAGTTATTCCACAGTGGTTGAACCATTCCACAGTCACACTGGTAATGTGAAAGGTTCCAACTTTCCCACTTCCTTACCAACATTTGTTATTTTGTGTGTATGTGTTTTAATTTTTTAAATTTATTTTTACATTTTAATCACCCAGTGCTCATCATTAATGCACTCCTTAATCACCTATTTCACTCATCCCCCCCCACCCCCAACTCACCTGCCCTCTGGTAACCATCAGTTTGTTCTCTATAGTTGAAGTCTGTTTCTTGGTTGTCTCTCTTTTTTCCCCTTTGCTCATTTGTTTCTTAAATTCCACATGAGTGAAATCATATGGTATCTTTCTCTTATTTCACTTAGTATTTTTTTCTTTCTTTTTTTTTTCACTTAGTATTATACCATTTAGCTCCATTATATTATTGTAAATGTAAGATTTCATTTCTTAATGGTTAATATTCCATTTTACCTATCTATCTATCCATCCTACTCTTCTTTATCCACTCATCAATTGATGGGCACTTGGGTTGCTTCACTACCTTGGCTATCGTAAATAATCTGGCTATAAACATAGGGGTGTACATATCCCTTTGAATTAGTGTTTTTGGGGCAGCACAGATGGCTCAGCGGTTTAGTGCCACCTTCAGCCTGGGGCCTGATCCTGGAGACCTGGGATCGAGTACCATGTTAGGCTCCCTGTAGGGAGCCTGCTTCTTCCTCTGCCTGTGTCTCTGCCTCTCAATCTCTCTCTCTGTGTGTCTCTTATGAATGAATAAATAAAATCTTAAAAAAAAAAAAAAGAATTAGTGTTTTTGTATTCTTTGGACAAATACCCAGTGGTGCAATTACTGGATCACAGGGCAGTTCTACTTTTAACTTTTTGAGGAAACTCTCTTTTTTCCATAATGGATGCACCAGTTTTGCATTCCTACCAATAGTGCACAGGGTTCATTTTTCTTCACATCCTTGCCAATACTTGGTGTTTCTTGTGTTTTTTATTTTAGCCATTCTGACAGGCGTGAGGTGGTATCTCATTATACCATTATATGATCTGATTTGTATTTCCCTGATAAGCAATGATGAGCATCTTTATAGAAATGTCTGCCCATGTCTTCTGCCATTTTAAAAACTAGATTATTAGGTTTTGGGGTGTTGTGTTGTATAAGTTCTTCATGTATTTTGGATACTTAAAAAGAAATGTATTCATGAGAGACACAGAGGCAGAGACATAGGTAGAGAGAAGCAGGGTCCATGCAGGGAGCCTGATGTGGGACTCGATCCTGGGACTTCAGGATCATGCCCTCAGCCAAAGGCAGATGCTCAACTAACTCTTTATTAGGTGTTAGATATCATTTGCAAATATCTTCTCCCATTCTGTAGGCTGCTTTTTAGGTTTGTTTATTGCTTCCTTCATTGTACAGAAGCTTTTTATTTTGATGTAGTCCCAACAGTTTATTTTTGCTTTTGTTTCCCTTCCCTCGGAGGTTTTTTTTTTTTTTTTTTTTAAGAGAGACAGAGAGTGCCGGTGTGCTCGAGGTGGCGGGGGGGGGGGGGGCAGAGGAAGAGAGAGAATCTTAAGCAGGCTCCATGCCCAGTGTGGAGCCCAACATGAAGCTTGATTTCACGACCCTGAGATCATGACCCCAGCCAAAATCAAGAGTCGGACACTTAACCAACTGAGCCACCCAGGTGCCCCAAAGGAGACCTATTTAGAAAAAAGTAGCTACGGCCAATGTCAGAGAAATTACTGCGTGTGCTTTCCTCAAGTATTTTTATGATTTCAGGTCTTACATTTAGGTCTTTTTTTTTTTTTTTTCCATTTAGGTCTTTAATCTATTTTATTTTTGTGTATGGTGTAAGAAAATGGTCCAGCCTCATTCTTTTGCATGTTGTTATCTAGTTCTCCCAGCAAGATTTTATTCAAGAGACTGTCTTTTCCCCATTGGATATTCTTTCTTGCTTTGTCAAGATTAATTGACCATGGGTTTATTTCTGGGCTCTCTATTCTTTTTTTTTTTTTTTTTTAAGATTTTATTTATTTATTCATGAAAGACACACAGAGAGGCAGAGACATAGGCAGAGAGAGAAGCTAGCTTCCTGCAAGGGGCCTAATATGTGACTCGATCCCAGGACCCTGGGATCACACCCTGAGCTGAAGGCAGATCCTCAACTGCTGAGCCACCCAGCGTCCCTGGGCTCTCTATTGTGTTCCACTGATCTATGAGTCTGTTTTTGTGCCAGTACAATACTGTTTTGATGACTACAGCTTTGAAATAACTTGATATCACAGTGTAGAACTGTGGTACCTCTAGCTTTGCTTTTTTAAAGATTGCTTTGGTTATTCAGGGTCTTTTGTGATTCTATACAAATTTTAGGTTTGTTCTAGTTCTGTGAAAAATGCTGTTGGTATTGTGATAGGGATTGCATTAAATGTGTAGACTGCTTTGGGTAGTATAGGCATTTTAATACTATTTGTTCCTCCAAACAATGAGGATGGAATGTCTTTCCATTTCTTTGTGTCACATGGCAGCTCTTCCTAATGTGTGTGTGTGTGTGTGTTTTTAAGATTTTATTTATTTATTCATGAAAGACACACAGAGAGAGGCAGAGACATAGGCAGAGAGAGAAGCTAGCTTCCTGCAAGGGGCCTATTATGTGACTCGATCCCAGGACCCTGGGATCACATCCTGAGCTGAAGGCAGACGCTCAACCACTGGGCCACCCAGGGGTCCCAGGCATTAATTTTCTAAAATGTTTGCTAGAATTTACCTGTGAAGCCATTTGGTCCTGAACTTTTGTTGGGAGTTTTTTCAATTTCTTTGCTGGTAATGGGTTTGTTCAAATTTTCTATTTCTTCCTATTTGTTTTGGTAGGTTATGTTTCTAGGAATTTATCCATTTCTTCTATGTTGTACAATTTGTTGGCATACCGTTTTTCATAATGGTCTCTTACAGTTGTTTATATTTCTGTGGTGTTTGTTATTTCTCCTCTTTGATTTGTGATTTCTTTTATCTGGGCCCTTTCTCTTTTTTTCTTGGAGTCTGGCTAGAGGTTTATCAATTTTATTGATTTTTTTTTTTTTTTCAAACAACCAGTTCCTGGTTTTATTGATCTGTTCTACTGTTTTTTCAGTTTCTATAGTATTTATTTCTGGTCTCATCTTTATTAGTTCCTTCCTTTTGCTGGTGTTAGGCTTCATTTTTTGTTTTTCTTCTAGCTCCTTTAGGAGTAAGGTTAGGTTGTTTATTTGAGGTTTTTCTTGCTTCTTGAGGTAGGCCTCTATTGCTATAAAATTCCCTTTTAGGATTGGTTTTGCTGCATCCATTTGCTGCATTAAAATGTTGTGGTCTCATTTTCATTTGGTTTCATGTACTTTTTAAAATTTCCTTTTTTTTTTTTTTTCTCCTGGCTGACCCATTCACTGCTGAGTAGCATGTTATTTAACTCCTATGTATTTGTGGTCTTTCCAGATTTTTTCTTGTTGGTTGACTTCTAGTTTCATAGTGCTGTGGTCAGAAAATATGCATGGTATAACTTCAATCTTTTGGAATTTGTTGATGTTTGTTTTGTGACCTAACGTGATCTAGTCTGAAGAATATTCCATGTGCACTTGAAAAGAATGTGTATTCTTCTGTCTTAGGATGGAATGTTCTGAATAGATCTATAAAATCCATCTGTCCACCATGTCATTCAAAGTCATTGTTTCCTTGTTGATTTTCTGTTTAGACCATCTGTCCATTGATGTAAGCAGGCTGTTATAATCCTCTACTCTTATTGTATTATTGATTACTTCATGTTTGTTATTAACTGTTTTATGTATTTGGGTGCTTCCACGTTGGGTGTATAAATACCTAAAATTATTATATCTTCTTGTTGGATTGTTCCCTTATTATATAGTGTCCTTTTTGTCTCTTGTTGTAGTCTGTTTTTTTTTTTTCACTTGTTTTTATTGAAGTTCGATTTACCAATATATAGTATAACACAGTGCTCATCCCATCAAGTGCTCTCCTCAGTGCCCACCTCCCCTTCTGCAACCCTTTGTTTATTTCCCAGAGTTTGGAGTCTCTCATGCTATGTCTCCCTCTAATTTTTCCCACTCAGTTCTCTTCCCCTTATAATCCCTTTCACTATTTCTTATACTCCCCGTATGAGTGAAACCATATGATGATTGTCCTTCTCGAATTGACTTACTTCACTCAGCATAATACTCTCCAGTTCCATCCACATCGAAGCAAATGGTGGGTATTGGTCCTTTTTGATGGCTAATATTTCAGTGTGTGTGTGTGTATGTGTGTGTTTGGTGTGTGTGTATCTTCTTTATCCATTCATCTGTTGAAGGATATCGTGGCTCCTTCCACAGTTTGGCTATTGTGGACATTGCTGCTATGAACATCTGTATCTTTGGGGTAAATACCCAGTGGTGCAACTGCTGGGTCATAGGGTAGCTCTATTTTTAACTTTTTGAGGAACTTCCACACTGTTTTCCAGAGTGGCTGCACCAATTTGCATTCCAACGGTGCAAGAGGGTTCGCCCTTCTCCACATCCTTTCCAACATTTGTTGTTTCCTGTCTTGTTAATTTTTGCCATTCTCACTAGTGCGAGGTGGTATCTTACTACGGTTTTGATTTGTACTTCCCTGACGGCAAATGATGCGGAGCATTTTCTCATGTGCTTGTTGGCCATGTGTATGTCTTCTTTGGTGAAATTTCTGTTCATGTCTTCTGCCCATCTCATAATTGGATTTTTTGTTTCTTGGGTGTTGAGTTTAAGAAGTTCTTTATAGATCTTGGATACTAGCCCTTTATCTGATAGGTCATTTGCAAATATCTTTTCCCATTTGGTAGGTTGTCTTTTAGTTTTGTTAACTGTTTCTTTTGCTGTGCAGAAGTTTTTATCCTGATTAAGTCCCAAGAGTTCATTTTTGCTTTTGTTTCCTTTGCCTTCATAGATGTGTCTTGCAAGAAGTTACAGTGGCCAAGTTCAAAAAGGTTGTTGCCTGTATTCTCCTTTAGAATTTTGATGGATTCTTGTCTCACATTTACATCTTTCAACCATTTTGAGTTTATCTTTGTGTATACTGTAAGAGAATGGTGTAGTCTTTGTTTTAAAGTCTATTTTGTCTGATATAAGTATTGCTACTCTGGCTTTCCTTTTTTTTAAAAAAAGATTTTATTTATTTTAGAGAGAGGAGAGAGAGAGAGCGAGAGCAAGCACACAGCAGGGAGAGTGAGAGAGGGAGGGAAAAGCAGTTTCCCCACTGAGCAGGGACCCTGAGGTGGGGCTCAATCCCAGAACCACAGAATCATGATCTGCGCTGAAGGTAGATGTTTAACCAAGACACCCAGGCGCCCCTACTCTGGCTTTCCTTTTACATCCATTTGCATGGTAAATGTTTCTCCATTCCCTTACTTCCAATATGCAGGTGTCTTTAGGTCTAAAGTGAGTCTCTATACACTACAGATGGTCTGTAGTCTGTAGACTGTAGATATAGATGGGGTCTTTTTTTATTTTTTTAAACTCATTTTGTCATCCTATGTCTTCTGATTGTGGAGTGTTTAGTCCATTTACTTCAAAGTATTCATAGATATGTAATTATTGCTATTTTATTACTTATTTTGTGATTGTTTCTGAAGATTTTCTCTGATCCTTTCTTGTCTCTTTCTCTTGTGGTTTGCTGGTTTACTTTGGTGATATATTTGGATTTCTTTCTCTTTATTCTTTGTATATCTATTAGTGGTTACCATTAAGTTTGTATATAACATTTTCTGCATATAGCAGTCTATATTAAGTTGATGGTCATTTAAGTTTCAACCCATTCTTTACTCTTCTTCCCCTCCCCCCCATGTTTTAGGTATATGGTGTCATATTTGACATCTTTTTATTTTGTGAGTTCCTTGGCTGATTTTTAACAAAAATATTCATTTTTACCACTTTTGGGTTTCTTACCTTCATACTGTCATTTTTGGTCTTTCTATTCAGAGTCCCCTTTAATATATCTTGCAGGGCTGGTTTATTAGTCATGAGTTCTTTAGTTTTTGTTGGTCTGGAAAACTCTTTTATTTTTCCTTCTATTCTGAAGATAGCCTTACTGAATAGAGTATTCTTGGCTGCAGGTTTTTCCTCAGCACTTTGAATATATCATGCCACTCCTTTCTGGCTTGGAAAGTTTCTGCTGAAAAATCTGATAGCCTTATGCAGTTTCCTTTATATATAACTGTTTTTTGTCTAGTATTTTTTAATCACTGTATTTAGCTATTTATTCATTTATTACTTAAAGTTTACTTATTTAAACAACCTCCACACCAATACTGGGCTCAAACTCACGAACCTGAGATCAAGATCTGCAAGCTCTATCAACTGAGCCAGCCAGGTGCCCCTATATTTTGCCATTTTAATTTTTTAATTACAGTATGACTTGGTGTGGATCTTTTTTTTTTTTTTTACTTTGTTGGGGGTTTTCTGTACCTCCTGGATCTCAGTACGCTTCCTTCCCCAGATTAGGAAAGTTTTCAGCTATTATTTCTTCAAATAAATTCTCTGTTCCCTTTTCTCTCTCTTCTTCTAGGATTCCTATCATGTTATGTTTGATAGAGTCACTGAGTTCCCTAAGTCTGTTCTCATTTTGCATAATTTCTTTTTCTTTTCTTCATCTTGATTACTTTCCATTACTTTGTTTTCTAGGTCATTAATTTGTTTCTCTGCTTCTTCCAGCCTGCTGTTCATGCCATCGAGCATGTTTCTCATTTATTTACTGAGGCCTTATCTCTGCTGTTATTCCCTTACCTCTGTGTTAATGGTCTCACTGATGTCTTCCACTCTTTTCTTAAGTCCAGTAACTTTATGATCATTGCTTTAAATTCTCCATCAAGCATGTTATTTATATCTCTTTTGTGTAGCTCTCTGGCCATGGTCTTGTCCTGTTCTTTCATTTGGGGAAAATTCCTCTGTTATTTCATTTTGTTTAAGTCTCTGCTTGTTTCTGTATGTTAGGAGAGTCAGGTATATCTCTTGTTGTTGAGGGTAATGGTTTTATGAAGAAGAGGTCCTATAATATCCTGCAGTGTAGTGTGCCGTTTCCCCATTGCCGGCCACTTCTGGGAGTATCTCCAATGTGTGCTGCTTGTACCCTGCTATTGTGTCCTGGCTGCTTTATCCTTCATGCCAGTTGTCTATAGGGGCTCTCTTTGCCTGTTATGAGCAGGATCTGGTCCCTGGCCTGAATGTGGTGCATTTCCACTGGTGTGCTTTGGTCTGCTTGTGAAATGAGACCTACTGCTGCTGCGATTGGAACCAAGGCCTTGCAAAACTCCTTGGCCAGTAGATATGGTGTTGGCAAGGGTTTGGGCCACTGTTCTGGGGGAGAGGGTCCAATGAGACTGAGAAAAAGTGTGACTAGGAAAGGCTGTTCCACCAGAGTGCTGGGGGGTGGGGCTTGGTATAAGCATGTTAGGTAGTAAGTGTTGGCGCTGTGTTGATTCTCATAGGTGGCCCAGTGCTTATGCTGAAGGGTAGGAGAGAGAAATGGAGCCTGCCAGTTCCTTTGTTCTAGAGGGATCTCTCTGTGACTGCTGCCTCTTTGGGACATGCTCTCAGATGAGCAACTAACCCCCACACTGTGTGCCCCAGGTCCTTTTCAGATAGTTGTTCCCATGGTGTATGTCCACAGGTTGTTTGCCCTGCTTTTTCTCCAAAAACAGCCTCAATATCCTCTGAGTTCCTTCAGAGCCAAACATGCTGAGTTTTCAAACTCCAGGCTTTAAGCCTGCTGGTTGCAAGAACTCACAAAATTTGGGCCCTCTCACTTTCCAAGCCAATTGCTAAGGGGATTTGTCTTCCCCGTGTGCTTCCTTGTGTATTAGCTTTGTTTCTTGCACTTTACTAGGACTGTGGCTCTCTCCCCATCAGAGACCACAATCTGATTTTCTCCACACTTCCTACCTTCTCCAATGTGTCTTCTTCCTTATCTTTAGGGAAGTTTGTCCTGCCAGTCTTCAGATCAATTTCTGGGGTATTTAAGATGATTTAGTAGTTATCTAGTTGTATTTGTGGGATGAAGTGAGCCTTGGGTTCTCCTATTCCACTGCCATCCTCCCCTCTTTAGTTTTTTTTTTTTTTTTTTAATTTATTTATTTATGATAGTCACAGAGAGAGAGAGAGAGAGAGGCAGAGACACAGGCAGAGGGAGAAGCAGGCTCCATGCACCGGGAGCCCGATGTGGGATTCGATCCTGGGTCTCCAGGATCGTGCCCTGGGCCAAAGGCAGGCACCAAACCGCTGCGCCACCCAGGGATCCCTGTTTTTAAATTATAACCATCTTACTGGGTATGAAGTAGTGTATCATTTTGGTTTTGATTTGCATTTTCTTTTTTTTAAAGATTTATTTATTTATTCATTCAGAGAGAGCGAGAGAGAGGCAGAGACACAGGCAGCGGGAGAAGCAGGCTCCATGCAGGAAGCCCGATGTGGGACTCGATCCCGGGTCTCCAGGATCACACCCCGGGCTGCAGGTGGCGCTAAACCACTGCGCCACCGGGGCTGCCCTGATTTGCATTTTCATAACAGCTAATGATATAACGCATCTCTTCATTGCTTATTGATCATTTGTATATCTTCTTTGGAGAAATGTCCATTTAAGTACTCTGCCCATTTTTTAAAAGAGATTATTTGTTTATTTGAGGGAAAGAGAGAGAGGGATAGAGTGCGAGCACATGACCAGTGGGGAAGGCTGGGGGAGGGAGAAGCAGGCTCCCCACTGAGCAAGAAGCCCAACTCAGGGCTCGATCCCAGGACCCCGGGATCATGACCTGAACTGAAGGCAGATGCTTAACCAATTGAGCAACACAGGTAGCCCTTTTGCCCATTTTTTACTGGGTTATCTTTTTGTTTTTGAGTTGCAAGAGTTTTTTACATATTCCAGATACTAGATCTTTATTGTATATATGGCTTGCAAATATTTTCTCCTATTCTGTAGGCTGCCTTCACTTTTTTGATGTCAATTGATTGATGCACAGAAGTTTTTAACTTTGATGAAGTCCAATTTATCTATTTTTCTTATGTTGCTTATTTTGGTGTCATACCTAAGAATCCATTGCCAAATTCAAGGTCATGAAGATTCACATCTACATTTCTGCTAAGAATTTTACAGTTTTAGCTCTTACATTTAGGTCTTTGATTTTGAGTTAATTTTTGTACATGGTATGACGTAGGGATTCTTTTTTGTTTTTTTTTTTAGAAGACTTTTATTTATTCATGATAGACACACAAGGAGAGAGGCAGAGACATAGGCAGAGGGAGAAAGAAGCGGGATCCCCACGGGGAGCCTGATGCGGGACTTGATCCCAGGATCTTGGGATCACGACCTGAGCTGAAGGCAGACATTCAACCACTGAGCCAGCCTGGGTTTCCTAAGGTATGGATTCAACATCGTTATTTTGCATGTGGATATCCAGTTGTTCCAGCATATCTGAATTATTCTTAAGTATATGGTTAAAGCATTACTTTGAAAGAAAAAGAATGATTCTGATAAAGATGATGAAAATGCCATTATGAGCTTGGGTGACTGACAAGCCATCCTTGGTTTGAATTAGCACTGACTTTGAAATCTGTGGAATCAGGAATTGACAAAAGCTGAACTTTACTTTAGCAGGTAGTAAAATGGACTGGAAGGGAATTGCAAATTAATGGCAGTTCTGTTAAAAATTTAGTGGTAGTGTTTGCTGCTTTGTATTAGCTGAAAGCAACGGGACTCTCCTTCAGAAGTTTCACTTTCATGGCCGGCAGGTGGAGCTCCAACCAAAGGAACCCAGGCCACTTTAATTTTTGATAAATCAGCTTGTGAGACACACTACAACCAATTCAAGTAGGGCAAACTGATGATGGAGGATAAAAGATCACGAAAGGGATTATTCAGTGAAGGAAATGAGCCACTGCGCAGATTTAGATACAAACTGATGAATTCTTTTTAAAGATGGCTCCTGAGAATTATATGAAGGAGCAGTATCTCCGGCTTTAAATACTGCTGAGAGGAGGGAAATTGTTAGAGGCTCAATGTGGTTGACGTGACAATCCATAGTTTACTAGAATGGATTAAGGGAGAGGCCCAACATAGAAGGGTAATTGCCCTGTCTCTCCCTTGTTATATACATGGTCAGTGCCTCCTGAAGCTGCATAAATGCTGTGGATGCAGGTAGAACTACACTGACTATCTGATAAAGGAAATGAACACCGTTATAGGATGGATGCTCCTTACTTAGGTTATGACTGACACTGTAATAAAGGACTTCATATATGACATTGTTGTTGGACTCTAGGAGGATGTAAAAAGATAGTTTCAGATCTTTTTTTTTTTTTTTTTTTAGTTTCAGATCTTTAATATCAACTTCCTCCTATGGATAATAAAAAGATAAAAATGAGTTTAGGACTTCACAGGAGAAATAATATCCAACAAGAAAGAGGACATACAAAGAATAAAGTTGGACATTCATCTTTTTGTTGTTGAGTTTTAAGAGTTCTTTATATGTTCTGGATGTTAGATTGTTATCAGGTAGAGATCTGCAAACATTTCTATTGTTCGTAAATTACCTTTTTACTCTCTTGATAATGTCTTTTGATGTACAAAAGTTTTTTAATTTTGTTGAAGTCCAATTTATTTTTTTGTTGTTGTTACTACTGCTTTTGGCATCATATATAAGGATCCAGTGCCAAATCCAAGGTCATGAAGATTTACCCATATGTTTCTGCTAAGAAACACATAAAAAATTAACTAAAAAATGAATCAAAGACCAAAACATTAGAGCTAAAACTTTAAAACTCTTAGTGGAAAACACAGGGGAAAAGCTTCATGACCTTGGATTTGGTAATAATTGTTTTTAATATAACATCAAAACCAGGGGCTGGGAAGGGAAAATGTGAAGTTATTGTCTAATAGTTAACAGAGTTTCTATTTGGGATGATGAAAAAGTTCTGGAAACAGATAATGGTGCTGGTTGTACAACAATGTGAATGTACTTGATGCTACTAAGTCATATACTTAAAAATGGTTTAAAAACTAAACTTTATGCTATATAAATTTTACAAAAGAAAATAGCAAATGGAAAGAAAACAACAAAGGGGGGAGTAACGATTCAGATCCTAAAACAATTCAGTTTTGGGGATGACAGGGTGGTTCAGTGGTTGAGTGTCTCCCTTTGGCTCAGATCATGATTCTGGGGTCCTGGAATTGAGTACCACATCGAGCTCCCTGGGGGAGCCTGCATCTCCCTCTGCCTGTGTCTCTGCCTCTCTCTGTGTCTCTCATGAATAAAAAATCTTCAAAAAAAATTCAGTTTTTATATGGTTAATTAAAAATGATATAAAAAGGAAGAAATTGAAAGCTACCAAGCTTTGATAATTTTACAGTTAGGTAGAGAATTGGTAACTGCCTGTCCTCAAACTTCTCAGGGTATAAAAAATCCCAAGGCAGATATATTCAATTTACTTGAGTTTAGAGGACTTTAGAAAGAAAAAGATTCTAATTATCAGATGTCACAATACAGGCTTTTAATTTAAAGATAATAATGGAAAAAGAAGATTGCTATGAAGGCCAGGGTCCTCTCTGGGAGGGAATGCAAGACATTTTACAAATGTGTGAGTGAATGGCTGGATGTGGAGAAGAAACTGTTTTAGATCTACTGAATACAGGAACACATTATGCAGCATTGCCTAAGGCTGCAAACGAACCCCTTAGGGATGACAGAATCATTTCAAGGTATTGTGGGGATGCTACTGTGAAAAGAGTGAAAATTAAAGTCTGGTTAGAAGTTGGAATAAAAGGGGTGCCTGGGTGGCTCAGTCGGTTAAGTGTCTGCCTTTGGTTCAGGTCATGATTCTGGGGTTCTGGAATTGAGCCCCCTGTCGGGCTCCCTCTCTCTCCCCCACTGCTTGTGCTCTCTCAAATCAATCAATCAATCAATCAATCAATCAATCAATCAATAAATGATAGATAATAAATAAAATCTTAAAAAAAAAGTTGGCATGTATGATAAAAAAAGGATGCTGTAATGTTTCCCTTACCTGAATGTACAATTGATATGAATATAATGTTTGAATAAAAATTCTTCCCCCTACTAGGTGATTAAAAAAAGGAGTAGCTTGGATCCTCCCTTCATCTAGTACTCATCAGACATGCAAGGTGGGAGCCTTTAGAATTAACCTGAGACGATAAATTGGAAACATTATTGGATATCTGGAAGGCAGTAAGAAATCACTATCCTAAATGAGGAGACGTCAGATACAAGTATTTTAGTGTCCATAAACTCACTGCAATACGCCAGTGTGGCCAACGAGGAAAGCTGATGAGTCAGGTCACTAACCGTAGACTATAGGGGGCTCAATAAAACTATACCCAGCTGTCTCTAGTTTTCTTTTTTTTTTTTAAGGTGAAGTTTTCTTTCTTTTTTAATTTATTTATTCATGAGACACACACACACACACACACACACACACACACACACACACAGCCTCACAAAGGCAGAGGGAGAAGCAGGCTCCATGCAGGGAGCCTGACGTGGGACTCGATCTCAGGTCTCCAGGATCAGGCCCTGGGCTGAAGGTGGCATTAAACCGCTAAGCCACTTGGGCTGCCCCTCAGCTGTCTCTAGTACAGTTCACACTATCCAACACATACAAGCTAAAGGTGATTAGTATTTTCTATTGATCCAGCTAATGCAATTTTCTAGTTATCAATCATCAGTGAGAGTCTATAACAATTTGCATTCACGTGGAATGGTTTCCAATATTACTTCAAAAATATGAAAACTCCTCTGAATATTGTCACAATCTGATAAGGCAAGACTGGGATCTAATATAGTTGGACAATATAATATATTGATGGTATTATTATTTTCTTTTCTTTTTTTAAAGTAGGCTCCAAGCCCAGCATGGAGCCCAGTGCAGAGCTTAAACTCACAACCAGGAGATCAAGTCCTGAGTTGAGATTAAGAGTCAGAGGCTTAACTGACTGAGCCACCCAGGTGCCCCCAGATTATTTTTATCTGAAATTGTAAATCAAGTTAAAAGCGACTTTACTAAGGTCATAAGTCCTATGACTGATTGTGGATGATTGACTAACCTTGCTAGAAATCCAGGGCCCCACACAGACTATGGAATTTGGAGAGATTACATGGGTTGGAGCAATTTAAGACATATTACAGACCACTAGGAATAAATTGTTATCACTTTCTGACCCTCAGATTAAAGAGGTTGAACAATACCTACTCTACATATTTGACTTTTAGGAAAACTATACTTCATTTAGGGATGTTCTTGGCTCCAATTTATAAAATTACAATGGAAAAGGCCTTATTTGGTTAGGGGCCTTAACAAAAAAATTTTCTTAGAACTGCAAAAGGCTATGGCTTAAGCTATCATGTTAGGACCATATGATCCTAATGCTGAAATAATGTTATAAAGTGTCAGCCACTGCTAATACCTACTGGAATTTCCAAAAAAGCCATAATCTCTACCCCAAGATGACCTCTGGGCTTTGGGGCTAAGATATTATTAGATGCTATTTTCCACTCTATGTCTTTTGAAAGACAATTGCTGATTTATTTTGGGGCATTTACTGAGATAGCCCTAATACCTAAAAGACTTATAAGAGCAAATTAAGTCCTGAAATACATCATATCATTGCTGATGTCAGAAAAACATTCCAGTAAGAAGGGCAATGTCCAAAGAGGCTTAATCATAAAATGGAAATGCACTATATAAAGCATACTACTAGCAGATGGGATAGACTCATATTTATGAGTCTTTTTTCTTTGAGACTCTTCTTTCGACCAACTGCCCCATGGATGCCAGGCAATTGGTCTGGTTTACAGAAGCAGTTTCAGAATTAAGAGTCATTCTGTATGGGAAAGATGTGCTCTGAGTCCAGCAGAAAGTAAAATCCTCATGGAAGAAGGTAATAATAATAAGTTGGTCCACTGAGCTGAATTATATTATATTCTTACCTGTGATAGAACTAGATACAAATAGAAGTCTTGCTATTTAGGTAAATACTCATCCTAGGCTGCTGCCAACTGCCTTGCAATCGGTCTAACAAGTGGGCCATACAGAACTGGATGGTAAAAGATCTCCACTTGTGGGGCCACTGCCCTTTGGAAATCTCTATGGAAATTCTGAGGACAAAACAAGGCAAGCCATAATGATGCTTACCAAAGAAATTCAATGCCAAGGTTTGAAGGTAATTGGAATAAATACATTAACAGCCTAATTCGTTCTCTGGAAATGGCAACGAAGGTCCATGAAATGAATGGACATGGAGGAACTCAAGCCAGGCAGCAATGCACTAAACAATGACAGAGACCACTGGTCCCCACTAAAGCTCAAATAAAAATTACCTTGGTTGCCAACAGTACAGTCCCATTTTTCTGTACATATGCAATCTATCCCCCTATTATTGGCAAAGGACTAACCAGAAAATTCTACTGTAGGGGCAAAGGTGTGGGTTAAAATTAGTGATGAAAAAAGGAATAAAGGCCAGACTGTTGCTGAGGGGGAGGGAGCCAATAAATGAGTACCACAAGAGGGAAAATCTACCATAATTTTGGTGCCTAAAGAGATGCTTACAGGAAAAGAATATTATTTTTTTTTTAGCTTTGACTCAGAAGCCCACTGGAGCAAAGGACTCTGATAAAGTCTCCTTTCTTGAAGAGCCAAAAAGAGAGCTGAACAATTAATACACTTCCCAGAGTGACCTATGTCCTCCAAATGGATGAAGAAATGGGAGCCCTATGATTATATGCAAATATGTTAGTGCTTTTTGATTCGCATTTCACAGGATGGATCTATTATGGAGGAGCTACTTGTGGAAAATGGTTTAGCAGTTTGAATTTGAAAAACATTGACTAAAAATCTAAATTAACATCATATACTGTTAATCACGATGATGGTTTTAAAAAGTACCAGAGGGGTGCCTGGGTGGCTCAGTGGGTTAAGTGGCTGACTTTGGCTCAGGTCCTGATCCCAAGGTCCTGGGATGGAGCCCCATGTGGGACTCCCTGCTCAGCATGGAGTCAGTTTCTTTGCCTACCTCGGCTCCTTTCTCCTTGCTTGGCTCCTTCCTCCTTGCTCGTGCTCTCTCTCAAATAAATAAAATCCTTCAATAAATAAACAAACAGGGACACCTAGGTGGCTCAGTGGTTGAGCACTTGCCTCCAGCTCAGAGCATGATCCCGGAGTCCCAGGATCGAGTTCCACATCGGGCTCCCCATGGAGAGCCTGCTTCTCCCTCTACCTATATCTGTCTCTCTCATGAATAAAATAAATCTTTAAAAAATAAATAAACAAATAGATTTTTAAAAAGGTTCACAATATGATGGTAGAATATTACCTACTGCATATCCCTTCTGTCAAATTACTATTATATATGTAAAAATAGCAATTTGCCCTGTTTTTGTGGGTGAAAAGGCATGAGGAGGAGGAACAACTAGGACACTTGGATCACTGATATAGGATAAATTCTAGGTACATCTTGGTGGGCCCACATTCCTGAGAATTCTGAAATTTGTTTGGTTATGGGAAGTGCTACAAAGCACTCAAACCAAAGTCTATGTAGGAGTGACTACTACTCATGTGATCTAAGCCTGGGGAATTAACACTTTTGAAGTACCAAATGTACTTCCTAATTGAAGAAAAGCAGTTAGTAATAAATGACATTTCTGCTGTTAGCCCATATGAAATAAGAGCTTTAGTGGAATTAGTTGCTGCTTAGGAGTATTTGGGCAGGCAGATTTATTGTTGTTTTTTTAAAGATTTACTCATTTATTTTGAGAGAGAGAAAGAGTGCTCATGCTCGCAGAGGGTGGGGCATGGGAAGGGTGCAGAGGGAGGGAATCGCTCAAGCAGACTCCCTGCTGAGGACACAGTTTGATCCAACAACCCATGAGATCAGAATCCTAGCGTAAACCAAGAGTCAGATACTCAACAGACTGTTACCCAGGCATATTTGTTTTTAATGAGTAAAGACATACTGCTAGAAAAGACCTACTAAGGGCGTGCCTGGGTGGCTCAGTTGATTAAGCATCCAACTCCTGATTTTAGCTCAGATCATGATATCAGGGTTGTGAGATCACACCCCTGTACTGGACAGATTTTAAACAGGACTAGAGTGCTTCCTGTAGTAGATTAATGGGTTCTGCTGCAGGTTTCCTTACTGGAAACTAATATCTGTCAAACCATGTAACCTTAGAGAAGGAATTTAGTTATGTTCTCAAGATGTTTTAAATCCTGAAAAAACAGAGATATGGCCTCTCATCTATATTCCTATGAGAAATAATACATTGTATTTAAGAAAAGAAAAGATTGCAGGGGCACTTGAGTGGCTCAGTCAGCTGAGCATCTGACTTTGGATCAAGTTGTGATCTTGGGGTCCTGGAATTGAGTCTGGTGTTGGGCTCCATTCAGCTGAGAGTCTCCTTCTCTCTCTCCCTCTGCCTCCCTTCCCCTGCTTGTGCACATGCTCTCTCTCTCAAATAATTTTTTTTTTAAAACAAAGATTTTATTTATTTACTCATGAGAGAAACAGAGAGAGAGGCAGAGACATGGCAGAGGGAGAAGCAGACTCCCCTATAGGGAGCCTGATGTGGGACTCGATCCCAGGACTCTAGGATCAAAACCTGAGCCAAAGGCAGATAGATGCTCAACCACTGAGCCACTCAGGTGTCCCAATAAATTCTTTTTTTTTTCCAATAAATTCTTTAAAAAAAATAATTATGCCATGATATTTTTTGAGAAAGAGAGAGGAAGAGAGAGCACGTGCATGCATGCATGAATGTGGGGCAGAAGGGGCAGAGGGCGAGGGAGAGAACCTTAAATAGTTCTGGAATGGAGCTCAATCTCACACCCCGAGATCATGACCTGATCTGAAACCAAGAGGCAGATGCTTAACCAACTGAGCCACGAAAGTGCACCTACACCATGATTTATACTGTAACTACAATAATACTGCTATATGGTATAACAGGGAGGCATAAGTAAAATTAATATTGTAGATACTAAAAAACTGAGGATAATACTGATATTAATGATCAAATACAGAGGGAGACTGAATTAAAGCTATCTCAGGACATTATCCCTTTGGAGACAAACTAGTCTGAGAAGTATTTAGAGATGATTAATGATAGATTAATAATTTAGTAGATATATACCATAAAGAATGGACACTTATAGATCCAAGAAGCAAAAGTATTATACAGTTACAAAAACATGGGAAAGTATAAATGGGTGGTTCAGCTACCTGTTTAAATGCATACCAACCCCACACTGGATACTGTAAATGTTTGGATTCTGCATATGGATTTTGATTATCTATCTGATTATGAGATATTGTAAGGCAAGTAAAGATATCACACTAGGGATTACTGTTTTATTAGAAAAAAGAGTGGACAGTGGGTTATGGGAGTGGACTGCTCTGGGAGGGTTAATTCCTGAAATTAGCTTGAGCTGTTTTGCTGAATTCTTGCATGGCACTGACTTTGGTCAAGGCACAACATGAAACATACTCATTAAAGATGTTGTGAGGGCAATAAACACATGAAAAGATGCTCAACATCACTAACCATTAGGAAAATGCAAATCAAAACCATAGGAACAACCCAAATGTCCTGTCAACACTTGAACAGATAAATAAAATGATGCATATACAGAAAATGGCATATTATTCAGCCTTAAAAAGAAAGGAAATTCTGATATATATCACAGCATGTTGAATCCTGGAGACATTTTGCTTGATGAAACAAATCAGAAATAAAGGAACATATACTGTATGACTGTACTTATATGAGGTGCCTAAAGTAGTCAAATTAGGGGCACCTGGGTGGGCTCAGCAGTTTGAGTGTCTGCCTTCGGCTCAGGTTGTGATCCTGGGTTTCAGGGATCGAGTCTTGCATTGGGCTCTCTGTGGGGGAGCCTACTTCTCCCTCTGCCTATGTCTCTGCCTCTCCCTCTCTGTGTCTCTCATGAATAAATAAAATCTTAAAAAATAAAATAAAATAAAATAGTCAAATTATAGAGACAGAAAATAAAATGGTGGTCACCAGGGGTTAGAGGGAAGGCGAAATGGGAAGTTATTGTCTAATGTGCAATATACAAAATAGTTTTATATACAAAATAGTTTTGTATACAATAGTTTTTTTTGTATACAATAGTTTTGTGTACAATAGTTTTGTTGTTGTTTTTTTTTTTAAGATTTTATTTATTTATTCATGAGAGACACAGAGAGAGAGGCAGAGGGAGAAGCAGGCTCCCCGCAGGGGGCCTGATGTAGGAGTTGATCCCCGGATCACACTCTGAGCAGAAGATAGATGCTTAAACACTGAGCCATCCAGGTGTGCCATGGGTACAGTTTCAACAGGAGACCATGAGAAAGTTCTGGAGATATACAGTGGTGGTGATTGACAACACTGGGAATGTATTTAATGCCAATGAACTGCATACTTAAAAATGGCTAAAAATGGCAAATTAGTCTTATGAGATTAATGGTTTGTACTTGTCTCACTGTGAGTTCTCTGAAGGGCTTTGCTATTGTACAGCAGGAATATGCCAATATGACCAAATAGGCAAAATTCCTAGCTGAGATTTCGTTTTGGGTTCCCTGGCTCCACGGCATTCTGTGCGTACATCTATCTGTGCTCCTTATCCATGAGAGAAAATGCATCCTGCCACCCTTACTGAGGGAGGACAAGGGCCTGAACCTGGCTTCTCTGGACCCTTTCTGTGAGACAGCTTTTGACAGTGAAAGATATTCTTCCTTTAAAGCTGTTGCTGTACTATATCTGTTTCCTAGAATAAATTAAATTTTGTAAGCCCTATCGTTTTGGGTCCTGAGTCTTCTTTAGAAATCAAACTGTGTTTATTAGCTGCCATGATTTTAGTTATCATAAGGAAAATACAATGAATTAATTTATGTTGTTCCAAGGAGACAACTAAAACCACGGGTGAAAGATTCAAGAAGGCAGATTTATCTAGCCTTGCAAGGTACTGACCAAGTCTCTAGACGTGTTCACCAAATAGAAAAATAGAAGGTGGATGCTCATCTCCTAGGACATTAAGGGGCCCACCAAACCCTAAGAACTTCAGTTTTTTAATTTGGAAAATACTTTTTTGGTAGGAACCATACCTGTGATGTTAGTTTCCCAGCAATCTGCATTCGCTCAATTTCTGCAGGAGATTTAATCAGCCGGAGACGCTGTATCAGCTGCTGGACAGCCCGAACTTTATTCTTGCTCCTGGCTTTGACCTCAGTCAGCTGCTGCATGTAGTCAGAGTGAAGCTGTGCGTGAGAGGGCCTCATCCAGTCATACCAGACCATATTTGTCTCATCTTAAAATGAGCAGCAAAAAAATAAATTTAAAATAAAACAAAAACAAGAAATGCCAACTGTCATAATGACTTGAGCAAGAGTCAAAACTATAAAACCTGTGGCATAGAACTCTGGAGGGTTGAACAAAAACTCTCTCAGGATTGAAGCAACTGAAGGGTTTGATCATATATCACTGGAAAGGCTACTCCCTGCAAATGGCAATATATTCTGACACCGAATATACAGCTTTTCTGCCCCCAAACTTCAGTGTTCCTTATAAAGATGGTAGATGATGGGACTAAAGCTTTTTCTCCAGCTTAGATCTCATTCATCATTTGTTAAGTATTAAAGAACTCCACATCATAACTGAACTAGAGGGATTGTTGAATAAATGAACACAGGAGGACAGAAAAAAGTACTCAGATCATGACCTCCTGGTTAAAAGTATTCCCTTTCTTCCCAATCTGTGTTAGTGAAAAGAGGCTTTCATCTCATTTAGGAGAACTCTTCATGGCTATGGAAACACTCTAGTGGATAGTGTGTGCTAACCCACACTTAACGGGAACCCTTTTCCTTTCCCATCTGCTATATATTCTCATTAGACAACTACAGTTCTCTTTTTAAATCTAGAGACCCAAGGAACTGGTCTATATGTGCCTGAGATGTAACACTTATGTGAAGGCTCATGAGGAAGATGTTCCCACTTACAGCTGGTTTCCATTCATCCCTTTCTTTTTTCCTGACATGGCCTATAAGCAGCCTTCCCAACAACTGAAGTCTAAGGGGTTGTTATGTTTTATACAAAGTATTTGGGACAGGGACACCTGGGTGGTTCAGTGTTTTAGCGCCTGCCTTTGGCCCAGGGTGTGATCCTGGAGTCCCAGGATTGAGTCCCGCATCGGGCTCCTTGCATGGAGCCTGCTTCTCCTTCTGCCTCTCTCTGGGTGTCTCTCATGAATGAATAAATAAAATCTTAAAAAAAACAAAAAAACAAAAAAACAAAGTATTTGGGACAGAAGAGGGGAAAAGTCCTACAAATTTTGATTGGCTATATATTAGTGATACAACCTCCTAAATATTTTCATTTTAAAATAAACATAGTTTTAAATGTATATTACAATCAAACATTAATCCTATTTTTAACAGAAATTTAATTGTACTTTTAAAACAGTGAAACCACCTCTACTACCTGTTCTCAGTGTATGAAATCATATCCCTACTTTTTTGGGTTTTTAAACTTATGAATTTTTTCCTTTGCCTGCTACTTTTATCTAGTAACTAGTAACATTAAGAATGGTGAATTAGAAGTCTTTTGAGATATAAATTCGGGGTAAGGTTTCATTTAACAATACTGAGTTGATGAAATTTACACTGTCGAATAGGACAGCTAGCAACTAATTCAAAAAATCAAAAAGCTAAAAAGGAAAATGATTCTGTGTCCTACATTTATGAAGACTTTGAAGTTATAAAAAAGTTCCACTAATTTAGCTGAGATAATTATCTCTGTAAAATAGAAAATACTTGCATAAAGCAATGAAAACCATTCAAACATACTGGAACTTCATATTCAAGTATTTTCTTGCAAAGCAGTCTTCGCAGAAAACAAGTCCAATAAATCCCATGATCACTGGAAATAATTTTGGAATTCTCTTTTAGAAACTGACTTGAGAAATGGTTTATAAACCATATAAGAAAATCACACTATAATTTTATAACCATATGCTATTTTGTCTAAAATTAGTACTTTCCAACTTGATCATCTATCTTATTTACCAATTTTTTTTTATTTACCAAATTTAAGTGACTTTTGGACGCTTCAAAAAATAAATTGCTTTCAAGAGCTGTAGATTTACAAGAATCACTAAAGATAATTTATAACATAGTGTAGGTTCCGCAAAGTTCCAGAAAAGGAATCCCATAATTATGATTATAATTTTAACAGAATAAAAGTAGAGAAAGTGACTCTTTTGAGGGGCATGGACTCAACTGTGTACTATATGAACCACCTGAGAATCCTATTAAAAGTCAGATTCTGATCTAGTAGGTATGGAGTGGGGGCCTAAGATTTTACATTTCCAATATCTATTATACATTTGTAATTCTAACATGTGTCACCAGGTAATTTTGACACTGGTGATGCATCAATCATTCTTTGAGAACAGTGCTTCTTTTTGAAGAGTTGGCAGAAGTAATATAAGCAGTGGTCAAAAGTCAATGGACTGATCAGTAATCTTGAAGAGTGACCCATGCTCATCCTCCACATTAAGAAATTCTTTTTCTGGGATTTCAAACTAGGAGGGTTAACAGTCTCTGTGAATGAATAATTTAACAAAGACTTGGCAACTGAATAAATGAAATCTTAGTCTTGTGGAAAAGATTTATGTTCCTTTCATGGTGCTCAAGGAACTATGAGCTAATCATTTTAGAAAATTAAGAACTTTGTCTACATAGGCAAGGAAGGGCTAATTCCAAATCTGTCCTGTGATTTGACTTCTGTTCCCATTTGTTACCTTTCAGTTTTGGTACGAGATGTTGAAATTCTTCCAGCGTATAGGCTTCGTCTACTCCCGTTAAAGCTATTGCTCCATCAGTGCCAGATCGTGGGCCATCCCAAAGTTCTCGACTAGGATCTCTCCGAGGCACAAAAAGCATGGCCTTATGTGCTGGTAACTGCTTGCCAGGGAGGCTCTGAAGGACCAGAATGCTATCAGGCTCCTGGAATCCACACAGGTACAGAAAATTGTTGTCTTGGTGGAAAGTATAGGGGATATCATTGCTCATGTAATATGTAGGGTTGGACAGCAGAACCACTGTCTGGTCTGTCCCACTCTGGTCTTGTGTTTCCTTATGGATCAGAGACATTAGTTTGTGCCTGCGAAGTGCATATTCCACTTGAGATAGTCCTGGCGTCACCTCTCCTAGAAATGACAAATAACAGTGATGCTTTGCATTTATACAGTGCCAAAGTACTTTAAAGATAGGTTATTATTAAACAGAGACACACAAGTTCATTTCTTCAATTTATAACATCTCTTCAGCACATGGGGAAGTATGGAGATGACCCAGGTTTCAAATTTTCTATTCCACTATAAAAATTTTGGAAGAGGGATCCCTGTGTGGCGCAGCGGTTTGGCGCCTGCCTTTGGCCCAGGGCGCGATCCTGGAGATCCAGGATCGAATCCCACGTCGGGCTCCCGGTGCATGGAGTCTGCTTCTCCCTTTGCCTATGTCTCTGCCTCTCTCTCTCTCTGTGACTATCATAAATAAAAAATAAAAATAAAAAAAATAAATAAAAATTTTGGAAGAAATGACAGTTAAAATGTGGTCCTGCTGGAAAACCAAGATCATGATCCTTTAGGAGCTCTTTCATTCTTTTACTCATTCAATCAAATATTTATTGAACATTATTATGTGAAAGGCATTGTTAGGCATATAATTAAGGTTGACCTGAGGTATAAACATAAAAGGTGAGGAGAAGGATCATATTATCTGTGTGTGACTTTCCCAAAAGAATGTAAGCTCCATGAGGACATAGATTTTTGTCTGTCTGTTCAATGTTTTATTCCCAGAGCCTAGAATAACAACTGGAATATTGTGGGCATTTGATAAATACTTGTTAAATGATGTAAAGTTTTCAATAGTTTAAGGTCAAAAAGTTTCCCCCAATTTTAAGAGCTAAAATCTCCTTCTGAATTTCCAGTGCATAATTATTATTATTATTATTATTATTATTATTATTATTATTATTTTTAACCTGAAATAATTTTGTAGATATTTGAATTGCTTTCAATGGGACATTTGCTTTAAACCACAAGATATCTCCATCTGGATTATTGGAGTACAAAATCTCTTCTCTCCCCGCTCCCCCAGCCAAAACAAAGAAACAAACAAAACCCCAAGCCCACAACTCAGCTTCAAATAAGTTTTGAAGAAATGAGACTCTAAATATTTACATATGGGTCAAGAAATAAATCACAAAACTATTTACAAAAATACACAAGCTTATATGCATTAACAATTTACACCAGTTCACAAAAATATTAAAACATAAAAAAACACTATATAAATTAAAGTTAAGAACTCAAAGGTATGATCTAAGACTTCCTAGGATGCTTCTCTCATGCAGGTCATGGCTGAAAAATCAGGTTTTGCTACCTTAGAATCTAAACTGTAAAACAACCATTTTTATTCTTTGAACACTAACAGTTACTAATCAGAAAAGGAAAAAAGACCCTCTGTGCACACTGACATTTTTAAAAAAAGATAGGATTTTATTTATTTGAAAGAGAGAAGAGTGAGTGATGGAGCACAAGCAGGGGGAGTGACAGAGGCAGCGGGAGAAGCAGACTCCCTGCTGAGCGGGGAGCCTGACCTGGGGCTCGATCTGAAGATCCTGGGATCATGACTTGAGTAGAAGGCAAATGTTTAACCAACGGAGCCACCCAGGTGCCCCAAAGCAAGTGGTTCTTAAGGAACGAAGATCACCTAGAGAATCTTTACAAGCTATGGATTCAAGGGCACCTGGGTGGCTCAGTTGGTTAAGCTTCTGACTCTTGATTTGGGCTCAGGTCAAGATCTTAGGGTCATGGGGCTCGGTGCTCAGCAGGAGTCTTCTTCTCTACCTCTCCTTCTGCCCCTCCCTTGCTTGGGTGAGCACACACTCTCTCTAAAATAAGTAAATCTTTAAAAAGAATAAAAGCTATGGATTGTTTACTAAACTGCATATAGGCACACACAAACTTTTGACATACATTTCAAGAGTGTCTGATTTCCTTAAGCCTACCCACAAAAATCTTGTTAGGAACCTGTTATGAAGTGTTATATTTAGTTCTCAATACTAGTACCCAGCAGACTGCCTAATTGCTAGCCCAGTGGTGGCTGGGTGAATGCTTTCTCTCTGAAATGGAGTTTACATGTGCTTTCACTTTTGGTTGCAAAGCAAAAGAACTATTAAATCAATCACTCATGAAAGCTGTATCCCTCAGCCTACATTTAGCAATAACAGTAAAACACCACCTAATGCTTACTGAATGCTTTTCATGTGTCTGGTACTATTCTAATTACTTACAGGCATCAATTCATTTAATCTTTACATTGACTCCATGATGTGGATTACTATTATTATTCCCTGTAGTAGCCAGTCTCCACATGTAAGTATGGGAAGATAGCCATGAAATACGGCTATATGAAGAAGTTACCGTATAAGATGAATAATATGATCTCATTATGTTAAAAACTAAAAAAGGAGAAAAAAGAATTGGAAAAGAATCCCAATTTTATTAATTTTTATTTATTTATTTTTAGAATCCCAAATTTAAATAGTGGTTATCTATGGGGATTAAGACTGAGATTTTCTTTTTAACTTACTTTCTTTCGGGAGGGATCGGGAGGGAGGGAGGGAGGAGGGAGGGGAGGGAGGAGGGAGGGAGGGGGAGGGAGAGAGAGAGAGAGAAATAAGAAAGAAGATCTGAGGGGGGGAGGGAGGAGGGGGAGGGGGGAGGAGGGATTTCTTTTTTTTTTATTTCTTCGTTTTTTTCTTTTGTTCTTTCTTTCTCTCTCTCTCTCTCTCTCTCTCTCTCTCTCTCTTTCTTTCTTTCTTTCTTCTTTCTCCCTTTCTCTTTCTTCAGAGAAAACATACAGCAGCGGGGGGTGGGGGGGTTGGGGGAGGGCAAAGGAAGAGGTAGAGAATCTTAAGCAGGCTCCATGCCCAACACAAAGCCCAATGCAGAGCTCAACGCAGAGCTCAATCTCACAACCCTGAGATCATGACCTGAGCTGAAATCAAGAGTCAGGTGCTTAATCGACTGAGCCATCCATGTGTCCCTTTTTAAGGTGTTTTTAAAATATTATTTGAATTTTGTTTCAATGAGTATATACTCTCATAATTAAAATCCCAACTAAAGAGAAAAGATAAAGGAGAGAAATCATGAGCAGTCCATTCCATACTCATAACCTACACAATGGTTCTTTGTTGTCCATTAGATCAAATTCAAATTCTTAAGTAGATTAAAAAAAAGATTTTATTTATTGAGAGCAAGAGAGATCGAGAAAACGCAGGAGAGAGGGGAGGGTTATTAGAGGAAGAGGGAGAAGCTAACTCTCCACTGAGCAGGGAGCCTGATCGATGTGGAGCTCGATCCCAAGACTCCAGAATCATGACCTGAGCCAAAGGCAGACACTTCACCTACTGAGCCACCTAGGTACCCTTCTCCAATAGATTTTAATGCTCTATAACAGGTAATTCTAATTTATCTGATCAATTTTTTAAAAGAGAGCTTGAGATATTATTTACATACCGTACAACCACCCATTTAAATGTACAATTTAGGGATGCCTGGGTGGCTCAGCAGTTGAGTGTCTGCCTTTGACTCTAGGAGTGATCCTGGAGTTCCAGGATCGGGTCCCACGTCGGGCTTCCTGCATGGAGCCTGCTTCTCCCTCTACCTGTGTCTCTGCCTCTCTGTGTGTCTCTTATGAGTTTTTATTAACCCAGTTTATGACTGCTTTAGAACAGTCTAGTTGTTTTACCTATGCATAGTTTCTCTCTTTTTTTCAAAATTTTATTTATTTATTCATGAGAGACACAGAGAGAAAGAGAGAGGCAGAGACACAGGCAGAGAGAAGCAGGCTCCATGAAGGGAGCCTGTGCAGGGAGCCTGACATGAGACTCGATCCCGGGTCTCCAGGATCATGCCCTGGGCTGAAGGTGGCGCTAAGCCACTGAGCCACTCGGGCTGCCATATTATATTAATTATATTATATTATATTATATTATATTATATTATACTTTATTTTATTTTATATTTTATTTTATTTTATTTACATAGTTTCTCTCTTTAGCAAATTCTGTTTGCATTCAATAAAATATTAACTTTTAATTATCTATAATAGAAAAAAATCTACAGTTTTGTTGATAAAGTTGGTAAGAAATAAAAGGTAAGTAAGCCAACAGAGTCACTTCTAGAAGAGCTTACATAGCATTTCTTTTTTCTCCCAGATTGAGCTGGCTAAGAGTCCTCTAGGGCTCATGGGCAGAATACTGAACTTTGTACCAGAGCCCAGGAAAAGCTTAACTATTTATCTCTTTGATAATTATTCATGTTAAGCCTGCCACTGTTACTCAACATTGGAACTTTTCCAGTGCACCCAAACAGTACTCTTTCATAAAAGCAGAGGGTGGTCATAATTGATGGATCATTCAACCTGTCCTTTTTGTCTTCTTTCTCCCTTTCCTGTGCTTTGCTTTTGGTTTCTCCACAGCTACAGTCCATGTAATAAAACTTAATTAAGAGTCAATTTATTCTGTATTTTTTTATAATTTCGAGAAATAAAATTCACAATTTTAATGACCTTAATCTATGTGTTCTCTCTTGCTCTCATTAATAACAAAGCATATATATAGATATACTGGAAAGTAACTTCTGTAAAAAGATACAATCATTTGGATATCAAAACATGATTGGAAAACTATCTTTTACTGCCTTCAAGGTATTCCTCTCCCTCCTGAATCCAATTTCATAGAAATGATTACATGAGAAACACATAAAACACTGTCTACATTTTCCCAAGCTTATGAATCACCAACACTATGGAATGATCATTAACTAAATGCTTCTAAACTTCTGAAATCTCAAAGTAACAGAGAAATCTTTGGTCATGACAAAAAATTATCCAAGGAAAACAGACATCTTTTCTTATCATTTGAAGGAGGAAATAAAAAAGGTATTATAAAGCAATGAACTTTAACCCTAGAGGTAAACCTGGCAGTTGTTATGGGTTTTGATCATAAAACCAACCATTGTAATGGTCAATCTGGCCTGAATTTCTTGTGATATAACTATATCTGAACAGACATTCTGGTAACTTCATCAAATTGTAATGCGATAAGGAACAAAGTTAGTATTTTATCATGTGGAAACAATTAAGGACAGAGGGGCTATTCTAACAAGCTTTTTACCAATCAAATGCTTACATGTCACAACGTGGACTCTGCAGATAGCAAAGTCTCACAATCAATTCTGAGACTCTACAGCGAGGAGGAAAAGCTCTTCCAGGACATTTAGGATTGGACCTCTCAACAGAATAAGAAAAATGGTCTTCATATTTAATCAGCCAAGCAGAAAACTCATACAGGAAAGTTTTATAAAGGCTGAAAATGGACGGAAAGATGCAAGTTTCAGCTACAATCTAGGTATGTATTTCAATTATTTCCCAAAAATAACTAGATTAGGATTTTAACATGGGGGACGCCTAGGTGGCTCAGCTGTTGAGCGACTGCCTTCGGTGCAGGGCGTGATCCTGGAGTCCCAGGATGGAGTCCCACCTTGGGCTCCCCACGTGGAGCCTGCTTCTGTCTCTGCCTATGTCTCTGCCTCTTTCTGTGTCTCTTATGAATAAATAAATAAAATATTTTTTTTAAAAAAGGATTTTAACATGGTCTGATTTTGAACCAGTGTCCTTAAAATGAATTGTTTGATATTAGGTAGTTTTTATTGTCTTCAAGTAGTTTATAAACTGATCTGTTACTGTGTAGCTGGAGAATGGGAGTAAAAAAAATTAATGTTTCCTTTATAAGTAAAACATAGACCTCTCTGAAAAAATGAAATGACCAAATAAACAATAAAAAATACTCCAAATAGATTTTATTTGCATATATTGGGCAAAACAAGTCTGACAGAAAGGGTACATACTGTACATGACTCCAAGACCAGGCAAAACAATCCATGTTGATAGCAAGTGGAGCAATGGCTAGGATGGAGGCAGGGACCGACTGGAGGGGAGAAGATTTTCTGGGGTGATGAAAATGTTCTATACCTTGAATGAGGTGTGTGGGTTATGTTGACATTAATGTTTGTCAAAACTCACTGAAATGCGCATTTAAGATCTGTGCAATTCATATGTAATTTCACATTTAAAAAAGCAAATGACTCTCTAAACTTGTAATACTTTTATACCAAGACTTCCCTCAAGTGAATTTCTTATTAAAAATCTTATGACAAGGGGATCCCTCAGTGGCTCAGCGGTTTGGCACCTGCCTTTGGCCCAGGGCAGGATCCTGGAGTCTCTGGATGGAGTCCCGAGTTGGGCTCCTGGCATGGGGCCTGCTTCTCCCTCTGCCTGTGTCTCTGCCTCTCTATCATAAATAAATAAATAAATCTTAAAAAAAAAAAAATCTTATGACAAAAACAAAAATAGCCTTTTCAGAAATTCCAGATAGTGGGACACCTGGGTGGCTCAGCATTTGAATGTCTGCCTTTGGCTCAGAGTGTGATGGGGTCTGGGGATCAAGTCCCCCGCTGGGCTCCTGGTGAGGAGCCTGCTTCTCCTGCCTGTGTCTCTGCCTCTCTCTCTCTGTTTTGTCTCTCATAAATGAATAAATAAAATCTTAAAAAAATATTCCAGATAGTATTTTTGGAACAAGTGTTTTGTGGTTAAGTATGGACTCACAGACTTTTGTGAGTTGGAATCCTGGTTCAACAACTTACTGAGTGACTTGGGGGAGAGCTACCAAACTGCTTTATGACTCAGTTTTCTCATCTGTCAAATGGAAATAATAATAGCAACTACTTCTCAAAGTTGTCAGGAGGATTAGATAAGTTAAGATACTTAAAACAGCAATTACTATATAAATATTAGATACAATTAGAATGAGTCTTAAGTGATTCAGAAGTTTTTTTATTATTCAAATTTTTTTTTAAGATTTTATTTATTTATTCATGAGAGCTAGAGACACAGGCAGAGGGAGAAGCAGGCCCCCATGCAGGGAGCCTGACGTGGGACTCGATCCAGGGTCTCCAGGATCACACCCCAGGCTAAAGGCGGCGCTAAACTACTAAACCACCAGGGCTGCTCCTATTATTCAATTCTTTAGAAGATTCCTGATTCTTGTTTAGAGCAGATTCTTGCTAATTTTTACTTCAGACAATTTCTCAATATGAATGAGAAATATGCACAAAGGTTAAAGAGAAATAGAAAAGTCATTTATTTTTAATGTACCAATATTTAAACCAGAGGAAAATTATTATACTTCAAATTTTTTTCCCCCAGCATTAAGAAACAGAGAAATATACCACAATTCTACTAGATGGCAGTTTATGGAATTTCTATAAGCTAATCATCAGTATAATGGTACCTTGAAATGAATAATCAACATACACCATACATATAGGTTAAATATATAGGTTTATTCATTTGTAAATGTATATATACTTAAACACTCCAGTCTTTATTCTGCATTACAATCTTCTTCAGAAAATGAAGACAAGAGGAAAGTGCACAATCAATAAGAATATGAGATTATTTTAAAAATTACATAGGTATACGGGGAAATAAGAAAAGAAAATATATTAATTAAAAAATAGGGAGGGGTGCCTGGGTGGCTCAGCTGGTAAAGCCTCCAACTCTTGGTTTCAGCTCAGGTCATGATCTTATGGGTTGTGGGATTGACTGACTCCCTCCCGGGTAGACTCTGTACTCAGTTCGAAGTCCAAAGTCTGCTTTAAGTTTCTCTCCCTCTGCCTCTCCCCCTGCTTGCACATGTGCACTCTCTTTCAAATCAATCAATTTTTTTTTTTAGATTTTATTTATTTATTCATGAGAAACACAGGCAGAGGAAGGAGAAGCAGGCTCCAGGCAGGAGCCCAATGCGGGACTCGATCCTGGAACTCCAGGATCATGTCTTAAGCCAAAGGCAGATGCTCAACCACTGAGCTACCCAGTCATCCCTCAATCAATCAATCTTCAAAAAACAAAAAACACAGGGAGACTTCATGGTAAAATACCTAAGTAAAAAAGTAGACCCTGAACTTAAATGTATTTTTTTTAGTTTATTTTTTTTTTTAAGATTTTACTTATTTATTCATGAGAGACATAGAGAGAGAGGCAGAGACATAGACATAGGTAGAGAGACATAGATAGACATAGAGAAGCAGGCTCCATGCAAGAAGCCTGATGTGGGACTCAATCCTGGGCATCCGGGATCATACTCTGAGCAGAACGCAGACGCTCAACCACTAAGCCACCCAGGCATACTGACCCTGAACTTAAATTTAAAAGCTCTAGGATATAAAACATTTTTATACCAGTATTCTGCTCATTGGGTGTAACCTATAAAGAGTCTTGAAATGGCTACATAAATGTAAAGTCATAATTCTGTAAATGTGCAATGGTGGTGATGTTAAAGATATAAATGAATTTAAGAACTAGAGTTTGGGGATGAGGATGTAAGAGAGCATGGAGAAGGTACACTCTGCTTCAAAACGTGGCCTGTGGCCAAAGATCTGGCTTTAGATGGCATCTCATGCACCCACCTGAATGAATACCCATTAGGCAAGTGGTGGGCATCAGAAGCACCCAGGGAGCTCTTCAAAAACCTATGGCCTAACCCCTTCCCTTGAGATTCTGATTCTGTAAGTCTAGAGGATCATGGTATGTATGTACATTTTGAAAAAGCTCCCCCCGTGGTGTAGGCAGATTCAGACCACTTTGAATGTCTGTCATTTCTTGGACGTATATTTGAATCATTTAAATACTATAAAAATCTTACCCCAACAAAATAAATCTTAATCTTTTAGATATTGAAGTGAATCATTTTAACAAAACTTTTTTTTTAAGATTTTATTTATTCATGACAAACACACAGAGAGAGAGAGAGAGAGAGAGAGAGAGAGAGAGGCAGAGACACAAGCAGGCTCCATGCAGGGAGCCTGACGTGGGACTCGATCCTGGGTCTCCAGGATCACACCCTGGGCTGAAGGCAGGCGCTAAACCGCTGAGCCACCGGGGCTGCCCCATTTTAACAAAACTTAATAAAAATACACTGCTTACTCAAGGCAGAACTACAACTCAGCTACTGAAAGGTGGACACCTAATTGTTTTTGACAATTCTAAGGAAAGATGATTCAGAAATTATGATCTAGCACCCACTCTAGAACCAATCTTTTCATCATTTAAAATATTATACTTGACATTAACTGTATAGCCTCAGCCATTATATTTGATCATAAGAGACAAACAGGTAAATGGTAAAAGTATTCCCTCAAATTGCGGGCCATATAATTGTATTCTGAAAACTTCCCAATTTGTTCACTGTTGCAGTTGGAAGAAAAACAACTGGTTCTGCATATGTCCGACAAGTCATTCTGACAAGCCTAACTCTACGAAAACCACAAACTATATCACATATTCCAAAACTAATTGTGTCCAGGAATGTAACCATGTTAGAAATATAAATTCTTGGAAATAATGCTTCATTAGGCAGTAATTCTTACTACTGCCTGATAAGTTGCAATGTTTGTGAGTTGAACACCTTGCTGCTTTGCTAATGACAGCACTACTCCCGTGGCAATATCCAGGAGCAATGTAATTATCTTTTTTGCATAGATGTTATAAAAGTAAATTCACAGTTCGTAACACTATATAGTTCAGAATGCTACTTGCCTTCCTGCATGGAATCATTTTTTCCTGCTTGGGTGATAAGTGGTGGACATATTAGTGATCAAGGAGGATGAACTGACATTTTCTATCTCTACAGACACAGTACTAAGCACTGGGATGGCAATGTTAAAAAAAAAAAGAAATGGAGAGTGCCTGGCTGGCTCAGGCAGTAGAGCATCTCTTGATATTGGGGTTGTGAGTTCAAGCCTCATGTTGGGCGTAGAAATTACTTAAAAATAAATAAATAAATAAATTCTTTAAGGAAATAAGTTTTAGAAATCACTAGGAGATATTGAGGAAGTCAGTCTGATTTTTTATTTCCATCTCAAGCAGTAGTAGCACAGCTAGAACAGAATTCCCTTATCTCTGAGCCATTCTGCTGAATATTTTCCAGGTTACTCTTGCTTCAGGAAATCTGGTAGATATGGCCAGCAGAAATCCAGAGGAAATAGATCATCCTCAAAATTCACAAAGAGCTGACTCATTAATTTCATTTCTAAGAGTTTATTTTTAGGAATAATTCACTGGTATACAGTGTGTGTACCCATGTGTGTAATACACGCACACAGACACATATATGTCTATATAAAAAATAAGTCTAGAAAGAGACATATACCAAAATCTCAAAAGTGGTTTTCTATGAGTGGTGGGATTACGAGTAATTTTTTAAAAAATTATTTTTACCTGTATTGTCTAATTTTTCTATAATATATATATAGATCTGTGCAATAATTAGAGAAAGAATTGAGGTATTTCCCAAAACTTTTAAGTACTGGGAAAATTGCTATGATAAACATGAAACTTTTTGAAGCAAACCAAGTAACAGATGATATAATTTTATACTCCAGACTCTGTGAAATAAATTAAAAAAAATATATTATATGCCTTTAATTTTTTCTACATTTTCTCCACTCCATAATAATTTTAACACTTCCTTATCTATGTGGAGAAAGACAAATGGTTAATACTTTGGATACTTATATAGTTTTTGCCTCCAGAAGCCAGTATACCTGGCTTCTTTAACACTGATGATTCTGTTTTAAAATTCCATCTATTTCTATCCCTTCTTACCCCGATGTCTAAAATGCTACGCCCAGGGATGCCTGGGTGGCTCAGCAGTTGAGCACCTGCCTTCAGCTCAGGGCGTGATCCTGGAGTCCTGGGATCGAGTCCCACATCGGGCTCTCTGCATGGAGCCTGCTTCTCCCTCGGCCTGCCTCTGCCTCTCTCTCTCTGAGGCTCTCATGAATAAATAAATAAAATCTTTGAATGAAAAATAAAAAATAAAATAAAATAAAATGCTACATCCAGAAGAGTAAAAATTAAGACAGATAACCTCTTTCCTCCATAGCTGATATGAATATAACACATGTATGTATAAACATGTATATGTGTATATTCATTTACGATTTTTATACAGTTATCATGCACATAACACATAAAGCAAAGAGTTTAGCTATAGAAGCCATCATCTTGACAATACGATTACTAGTTTCAAGGCCTAGAAAATGCAGCTCACCATGTAAAACTATCTCACCACGAGAATTCAAGAATTTTCAAAGCTGATAAAACTTCATGTCAATTCTACTTTGTTTTTTTAAATGAAGCTATAGGTAGGTTGACAGGTTAGAGAAATACTTAATACTAACTGGATTGCTAATAAGCTTACCTTACAGCTTTGAAAAACTCTGATTTCTTGTGTGTTTCAGTGGTGAGCTGCATTTCCTGAGTCTCAGCCGATTTCCCAGCAGAAATTCCAGTCTGATGAAGAATCAGCGAAAGGAAGCCCTCACTGAGAGACACACTGGTATCATTCACTGAGTGGAGATAGTGAAAGAGCAACATATTTCTAAAGGTAATTTAGATTATTAGTCTATATGCTTAGATAGTAAATACAGATTTAACTTCCCATGGAGAAGCAATAATTAATTTCCCTTGAAAACCTGACCGCTTTTTCTACAAATAATTTGGTTTTGCCCTACCTACATCTTTGGAGTGGTATTCATTCACCACAGTTCACCCCATAACTGCCTTTTTATCATTGTTATCACCTCTCAAAGCTGTGAAAATCAAATCTGGAAATCTAATGTAATCTGTATAGCAATATTTTTGTTAAACGAAATGAGCATTTAATACTCTCAAGAAAAATATATTTTCTTTTTTTTCTTTCTCTCTCTCTCTCTTTCTTCCTTTCGGCTCTATGCCCAACATGGGGCTCAAACTCACAACCCTGAGATCAAGAGTCTAATGCTCCACTGACTGAGCCAGCGAGGCGCCGCAAGAAAACACGTTTTCTAAAATGTCTTTAACAAACAAGTTCACAAGGAATCAATTGTCTGAATACAGTTCTAGCAACCATGTCTTAGTAAGTAATGCAACTTTTCTTCTAAAATATTTGGAAATATATACTTTTCAATGGTAATTCTGAATTATAAGGCTTATTATATTTGTGCCCAACATAGAGCCATCAACACAATATCAGTAGCTACATGTACCTTTCTAAGCTTAAAATTAAGTTAACTGAAATAAAAATAAAACATTTAGTTCCTGAGTTGCACCAGCAACATTCTAAGTATACAATAGCTACTTGTGGCTAGTGGCTACTGTACTGGGCAGCACAGATCTAGATTTTTTTTTATATCACTGCAAAAAATTCTATTGGATAGCACAGTTCTGAGTAAAGCATCTAAAGAGAGGGATAGTTATTATAGTGAATAGAGTTTACCTGGTCTGAGGAGGTGTGGGTGTGTAAAGGGGCTGGGCTGGCCTAAGTACCGGTTTGGAATTCTCTTCTCTGGGATGGGCTGGAGGGAGAACCTTCGCTGAGAACATGACACGCATCCTGAAGGAAAAATAAAAGAAAGTGAAATGGAACAGTAATCTAGAAAGTCCTCAGAGTATATATACATTTATCTATCTCCAGCAGTTGGGATGCTTTAGAAAAGTGCATTTTAGTACCTCCTTCAAAATTTATATGGCCCTTCCTCTGTGCCTGTGTTGGGCCCTAGGAATAAGGAAATGAGATCATTTTTACCCTTAGCAACTTCAGTCTACTGCAGTATAATAGAGGTATATACACATAAAGTATGACTGTGATATGAATAAGGAACCAGGGGAACAGAAGAAAGGCAACAAAAGCAAGGAAGGGGTTAGGGTATATTAAGAGATAGTATAAAGTTGTCCTAAAATTCAGAAAAAGAGAACATTTTTATTGACAATATGTGAAGTATGAGAAAATATGCACATGCTATCTCATTTAAACCTGGAAATGTTAAGAGTTAGGTTAAATAATGTATGAAAATGCTTAATGATAGTATGCAACAAACACTATTAATAGTATTCATTCAACAAGATTTAAGCATGTGACTGGAACACATCCAAGAAAAAGACATAAGAATGAAGACTATTTGCTGTGGCCTTTTTTTTTTTTTTTTTTTTTTTAGATTTTATTTATTCATGAGAGACACACACACAGAGAGGCAGAGACACAGGCAGAGAGAAAAGCAGGCTCCATGCAGGTAGCCCGATGTGGGATTCGATCCCAGGACTCCAGGATTATGCCCTGGGCCAAAGGCAGGTGCTAAACCGCTGCGCCACCCAGGGATCCCTGTGGCCTTTAAAGAATATATGGTCTAGTGGAGGTAAGACAAAATGACATTATAACACTATATGGTGAATGCCACGGTGGATTCATTCACAAGGCTTTTCGAGAGCACAGAGACTAATAAAATGTTGTAGGATGGGTATAAAGACAAAGAGAGGCACACAGAGCACTGGGGAACACAAAAAGGTGTTGGTGTAGGACTGTAGAAGTTGAGGATGTCTACTCTGAAAAGAATTAGACAAACGAAGGACATCTGACTGGCTGTTGGTAGAATATGTGACTCAATCTCCAGGCTGTAATTAAGAGCCCCATGTTGGGTACAGAGATTACTTAAAGATAAAATCTTAAAAAAAAAAAGTCAAGTGAAAGAGAAATGGGGTGGAAGGTGTCATGAATGAGATCATGAAAGGGAAGGCATAGAAAGTACTGTGTGTGTTTGCATGTGTGTGCATCTGTGTCTGTCTGCATGTAGTAGAGGGAAGGGAGAATTTCAGGTCAGTGTTGCTGGAGGAAGATGAAAAAATTAGAAAGGTAAGGATCAGACCATTAAAGGCTTTGTATACCAAATTAAGGAATTAGGGTTTTAACTGCCATCATTGTTTTTTTTTTTTTTTTTTTTTTTTACAAACAAGGAATCAGACTCAGAGAAGGCAACAACAAAAGCAAGAAGTACTTTGTGCCTTGTCACACAGTTAGTACTGGGGAAGCTGGAATCCAAACCCAGGTTTATTAAACTCCGAAATCTTTGCTCTTATCCCTCCACCCTGTTGCTCCATAAGTGTTCTTTGTTGATCGCAATAACACAATCAGTACTATGCAATCTCCTTGTGAACATACAATTGCTGTAACAGTAGTATGTGATGTCTGGATCAAGTTAAAGGTTTCTGTAGGGACTATGTAGTATGAATGAGGTATATACATTTGATGAGTTAGAAGTCTTAACTGAGGGTTATTGAAAAAAATTATGGTTTCTTGGATGATTAAGACAAAATGATAAAGGTTTCTAGGCAGAACAAAAATACAGTTCAGAAGAGTGAAAAAAGAGAAAAAGGAAAAACAAGTATTTCCTGCAATTTAGCTTTAGAAAATGTACAGAATACACTTTAGGGAATATGCCCACTCTATATACACTGAAAGCTTAACAAAGATAAGGCAAGCAATTTACAGAAATAGAGGAACTTGCTAGAAGACAATATAAAGATGCAATCAACAAAGTCCTGACATGAGAAACACTACAGGACAAACAACTCTGTTTCTTCCACATAAACTTTATGGCAGGTAGGGGTGGTAAGAGATAGAGGAGGAATCTGTATATTAAGAAAACCTTAAAACCTTTATCAACCTTTTGTAATATGTGAATCTTATTTATATGGATCCTGATTCAAGCAACAAATTTTAAAACAAGTATTCCCTCACACTGTTTATTACATTTATGAAAAAACTGGAAATTTGGATAATAATTGCATATTTGACAATATTATGGAAGTAATGTTTACTTCTTTAACGTGGGGTAATAGTGTTGTGGTTGTGTCAAAGAGGAAGAATCTTACCTTTTAGAGCTATAAACTGAAATATTTACAGATGAAGTGATATAAACAGATTTGTCACAAAATAACACAGGAGTGTGTGTGGATTGGGGAGAGAGGATAAAAGAAGATTTGGATGAAAAAAGACTGGCCATGAATTGATAACTGTTTGTACATGTTTGAAATTTTCATAAGAAGTAAAAAAATATATATGAGTTAAGCATAGAGAAAAATGAAGGAAATAAGTATGCACTCTGAAAGGCAATCTAAGACAAAGAGTTAAAGGTAGCATAGGATAGCAGAAAAAAGTGCCAGTTCTATGATCTACATGATCTTGACCAGTTACATAATTCCTTTGCACGATTTCTTTACCTGTGAAATAAGTTATATTATAGTGGCTTTTAAACTTTTAAAACCAAGATCCACAGTAAGAAATACATTTTACATGGTAACCTAGTATACACAGAAGTGTAAATACGATATAGATAAAAATTTCACTAGGGGCACCTGGATGGTTCAGTCGGCTTGAGTGTCTGACTCTTGATTTCGGCTCAGGTTGTGATCTCAGGATCATGGGAATGGCCCTGCATCTGGCTGGCTCCCCACTTGGTGCAAAGTCTGCTTGTCCCTCTCCCTCTGTTTCACCTCCTACTCTCTCTCTCAAATACATAAAATCTTTTTTAAAAAATTACAATACTATCCTAATATTTGTCTGCCCTATTCCATTAAAAAGTTTCTGCAATTTCAGTAATTTGCAGTAATACGACTACTGCAATTTCTTGAATGGTGGCCCCCAAAAGATATGTCCATGTCTTAATCTCCAGAACCTGTGACAGTTAATTTATTTGGAAAAAGGGTCTTTGCAGATGTAATTAAGGATCCTGAAATGAGGAGATCATCCTGGTCACCTGGGTAGGCCCTCAATTCAATGACAAATGCTCTTATAAGAGAAATGCAGAGAGATTTGAAACAGACTAGAAAACAGAAGAGGAGGAAGTAATGGGACCATGGAGGCAGCGATTAGAGTGATGTGGCCACAATCCAAAGAATACCCGCTACTAGAAGCTAAAGAGGTAAAGAAAAGATTCTTTCCTAGAGCCTTTGGAAGGAATACAGCTCTGCTGACACTTGGTTTCAGACCTCTGGCCTCCAGAACTGTGAGAGAATTCTATTATTTTAAGCCACTATGTTTGTGGTGATTTGTTAAGGCAGCCTCAGGAAACTAATACCATGACCTACTACGATTACAACTTGCCATTGGAAAACACTGTACTAAAACACTCTCTGTACTGAGGGAAGCTCTAGTTTGGAAGAGAGATGCGAGGATGCTCAATAATTTTTAAGACCATAAAGGGATCCTGAGACCAACCTCTGTCTCAACGAAACATCAGACTCTCTATAGTTAGTTGCAAATATCTGCAGAAATGACCATCTCCAACGCATAGTAGTCTTCCCCCCCTTTTTAAATTTATTTGATCTTTGACATTATTTTTTTCAAGATTTTGAGAGAGACATAGCACGTAAAAGAGATAGCAAGAGACAGCATAAGCACGGAGAAAGAGAAAAGCAGGTTCCCTGTGAGCAGAGAGCCTGACATGGGGCTTGATCCTAGAACCCTGAAATCATGACCTGAGCTGAAGGCAGATGTTTAGCCGACAGAGCTACCCAGGTACCCCTGTCATTTGTGTTTTTGAAAATAGTGAAGGCACGAGGAAGAGACGATAATGGGTTGTCCGTGTAAAGGATCATGTTGGTGGAGTGACTGGGATGCAGTGTTATGACAAAAAGGAATACAATTTGGAGTTCAGCAGAACTACCTGAGCTTTTTTTTCACCTGTAAGTAAACTCTTCAAAGCTTACACAATATAGGATGCAGCACCGTTTTTCCTTATTACAACAAATTCGTAGAGGCATGGTATATTTAATATTTTCAAATCCCAGCATCCTTTTTTTTTTTTTTTTTTTTTAAGATGAGAGAGAGAGAGGCAGAGACACAGGCAGAGGGAGAAGCAGGCTCCATGCAGGAAGCCTGCCATGGGACCGATCCCGGGTCTCCAGGATCATGCTCTGTGTTGAAGGCAGCACTAAACCACTGGGCCACCGGGGCTGCCCCAAATCCCAGCATCTTTGATGATATAGATTTATAGAAAAAAGCCTTCCTCCCACATCTGTCCCAAAGTTACCCTGTACCCCTTCCTTGAGACATCTAGTCTCACCACTTTTTTGTTGAAATCACATCTATTTATTGGTATCCTCTTCTTTAGACAAATAGTAGCATGTTATGTTTGAGGGAGATGTTATTATAATACTGCCCATTTAAAGATGAGAAAAAAAGATACATAGGAAGGTTAAGAAACTTGCCCAAGATGAATAATTACTGCAGACAGAACTAGGATTTGAACAATCTATTTGTAGAGCCCATAACCACTGGACTATCCTATTTGGCAGTAAAATAACTCAATGTAAAAAGTTAACCAATTCTCCCTCTCTTTTTTTTATTATTTTTTATTTTTTTTATTTATGATAGGCACACAGTGAGAGAGAGAGAGAGAGAGGCAGAGACACAGGCAGAGGGAGAAGCAGGCTCCATGCACCGGGAGCCCGACGTGGGATTCGATCCCGGGTCTCCAGGATCGCGCCCTGGGCCAAAGGCAGGCGCCAAACCGCTGCGCCACCCAGGGATCCCTCCCTCTCTTTTTTTAATGTTCAAATGCAAAAATACTAGAATACCCAATCCTTCTATTTTGGACCACTTCTTACCATAGTAAACTTAAATCTGACAGATGCAAATAAACAATACTTTCACCTACATTTAAGTAAACAGAATTTTTTGGCCCAATATCACATAATTACTTGGTAGCAGAACTGGTATGTCAAGTCCTATTTCTAAGATCCAATTCGATTCAAAGTAAGACCATTTCCTTAATATAGACCCTCCTCAATTCACCTGACTACATCTCCTAAATGGTCTGCCTTTCTTGGATCTTACCTTTCTTCTTTAATTCATCCTCTTCAGCTATACTATTTCCAAAGTGATCCCTTCAGTCCTTTGCTTCAGTGTCCTCAAAGGTGTTGTCAACCAACTCAGGGTGTTTTTTGTTTTTAGAAGATTTTATTCATTCATTTGAGAGAGAAAGAGAACACACACAAGTAGGGGGAGCAGCAGGCAGAGGGAGAAGGAAAAACAGACTCCCTGCTAAACAGGGAGCCCTATTCTCAGGACCCTCGGATCACTACCTGAGCCCAAGGCAGATGCATAATCAAAAACAAGAGTTGGATGCTTAACTGACTAGAGCCACCCAGGCACCCCCCCAACTCAGGTTTACATTCAGGATCTGTCCTTAACTTTCCAGCCTTCCATATTAACACTTTATACCTACAACTTTTTATCGTTCAGAATGCACTTCAAACCCTAGTTTAGCACCCTTCATGATCTTTTTTTTTTTAATTTTTATTTATTTATGATAGTCACACACAGAGAGAGAGAGAGAGAGAGGCAGAGACATAGGCAGAGGGAGAAGCAGGCTCCATGCACCGGGAGCCCGACGTGGGATTCAATCCCGGGTCTCCAGGATCGTGCCCTGGGCCAAAGGCAGGCGCCAAACCGCTGTGCCACCCAGGGATCCCACCCTTCATGATCTGGTCCCTATCCATTCCTCTGGCCTAATAATTCTCAAAACAAACAAACAAACAAAGAAATAAAAAAAAAACCCAAAACATTATCGCAGCCACACTTGAAGAGCTCCAGCTAATTAGTCTGTACTAATGACTAAGTTTAATAACTAATGTTAAAGGTAACAGTATTTACCTTTGAAAACACAGTTCTCATCTAAAATGCTTTTGTCTGCTTCCACGAGCTCAAACATCACTTACTCCAGTAAGCCTTCCCTTAGGATTTCTCATTTTCGCGGATTCTGATGCAAATGCCCCTCCTCAATGCTCCCGTGCTTAATTCTGTTTTAATACCTACTGCACTGCACATAATTCCTAATTAGTTTGCCAGTCTATTACAAACTTTTAGAAGGCAGGGATTATTTGTTATTTGATTTTATTTCCCAGTGATTAGACTGGGATGTATTTTAAAAGTCAAAAGCCAAACCAGATGATTCTCAGGTTTTTTGGCTTGAACAACAGGATAGATGATTGCACTATTAAATGAAATGGCAAAGACTGAGATATTTATTGGATATTCCAAAAGAGAGGTCAAATAGGCAATCTGAAGATCAGGAGGAAAATAACAGGCTAGATATATAAATTAAGATGCCATAAACACATAAATGGTATCCAAAGTCCTGGGACTGAATATTACCTACTGAGATTGTGATCAAGTTTAGTTACTATTTTAGTGTGAGAAGACACAGCATAGGAGAAAGCAAGAAAACTAGAGGAATATGGTATTTAGATATTTAAACAAGTATCTGAATGGAGGAAGTACTTACCTGTGTCAAGTGCTGCTAAATACAAGGAGGCCAAAAGGACAACTACTGGATTTGGCAACATAGAAGTCACTGGAGACCCAGACAAGAACAATTTTAGTAGAATATAAATGATAGAATATAAAAGAAGCCTTTTTACCAAATTGGTAAAAGGTGGTCCAAAGGTACAAATCCAGTTATAAGACAATAAATTCTGGAGGATGTAATGTACAACATGGTGACCACAGTTAACAATCCTTCATCGGATAGTTGAAAATTGCTAAAAATAAAGATCTTAAAAGTTCTTTTATCACAAGAAAAGTGGGGTGCCTGGCTGGCTCAGTCAGTAGACCATGAGATTCTTGATCTCAGGGATGTGAGTTCAAATCCCATGCTGAGCACAGTTTACTTGAAAAAAAAAAAAGTTCTCACCACAAGAAAAAAATTATAACTATGAAGTAATGAATGATAATTAAACTTCTTTTGGTAATCATTTCACAATGTATACATATATCCAATCATGTTGTACAACTTAAACATATATGTCAATTATACCTCAGTTAAGACTGGGAGAAAAAAAAGTAGAAGCCAGATTGGAGTGTGCCAACAAAACAGGATAGAAAAAAGCAGAAACATCAAGCAGAGACAATAATTTTGAGAAGTTTTATTGTAAAGGGATGAGATAAAATGGCACAGCAGCTGGAATGTGTAAAAGAGCAAGAGAGGAGAAATAATTAGAAGCAAATCCTTGTGATATATATATATATATATATATATTTACTCTGTTGGTTAGTTTTTCGGTGATTTTTTTCCCAATTATATTAATTCCTCAAGAGCAGAATTTTCAATTTTCTAACTCCTATCTGTATCACAGGTTCTCAATACATATTTGAAAAATGTCTAGAATCTGAACTTTTTAAAAAAGATTTTATTTATTTATTCGAGAGAGCACACAAGCAGATGAAGCAGCAGAGGGAAAGGGAGAAGCAGGCTCTCCACTGAGCAGGGTGCCCAAGGCGGGGCTTGATCCCAGGACTCTGGGATCATGACCTGAGCTGAAGACAGACGCTTAACTGACTGAGCCATCCAGGGACCCCTAGAACCTGAACTCTTAAATCCTGGTCCAAGATATGCAACAGAGTAGGAAGAATAGAATTTAGAATCAGAGAGACTCAAGTTCAAATATCAGATTTTTCACTAATAAGCTAGGTAGCCTTAGACATATTTATCCTTAAGAACATCAGGTTTCTTATGGGCACAAAATATTTATTTTGCTAGAATGCTATTAACAATTACATGAGAAACCGCAAGTCACTTGGTATAGTGTTTGACCTAAAGATGGTGCTCAAATAATATTCAATATTTTTATTATTATTTTCAACGGTAGGCAAATACAATGATGTGTGTACCATACATACATACATGTAGACAGGTATACTGTAGAGAATTAAAAACCGATCTAAAGTAGCTCTCTGCCCCGATCGTACTACTGTTTTTTGTTTTTGAGGGGGAACACATATCATATTATCTCACATTATTTTAATACTTTTCTTATTATTTATATTCCATCATACTGTAAAGCATGAAAATTGGAATTTTTAATACTATTAACATTTGTGGTTAAACTGTGCCTTGCACAAAGTAGACATTCAGTAATTATATAATGAATACATAAGCGTACAATTTTCAAAATCTTTATGTTTTAAAGTAGTAAACTTTGAAGTGGGTAGATACTGTCCTCTCAAATCATTCAATACTGGCATGCAGAAGCCTTCCCTGAAACACCCCAAATCTGGGTTAGGTGTCTCTCATGATTGCTTAGCATCTAGTGCTTCCCCCATCATAGTCCTTATTATACTGTAATTGAGTTGTTTGAATTTCCTATGAAATTGCCTCTTGACTGAAATAAAACAAAAATGTAATCTACTTAAAAACTTTTTCATGTAGTTCATGATTTCCTCATTTTTCAAAACCGAAACATAGAACTAGGAAATAAGTTATTAAGGCTCAGTAGCCTACAAGTGCAAGGGGCATGCTCTGGCCATCAACAACAGTTCCCACTGGCTTATGAGGCATTGTTTGAGGCTTCCAGGGGAATACAGGCGAAATAGTCCAGAGGGTTCAGGATGCTCTGGCATGACTCTGGACTAGCTCTATCTGGAAGATCTAGTCCTTAACCCAACCCCAGAATGACACCATAATGCAAACTTCTCTGACATAAGCTTGTAACTCTGCTTGCCACATAATCAGTATCCTAATGTCTCCTAGCAATGTCTATGGTAGTGACATTGTCTTCAATGTAAAAATGTGCCTATTTGCGGACACTGCCTCTACCACCAACACCAGTAAAGCTTGAGCTGAGAGGAAACTACGGTTCTCACTACTCAGACCCAGAACACCCACTTCCAACAATCTGTTAAAATATGGTAGATTACTATGAAGTTCTAGGAGTGCAGAGATACGCTTCACCTGAGGACATTAAAAAAGCTTATCATAAAGTGGCACTTAAATGGCACCCTGATAAAAATCCAGAAAATAAAGAAGAAGCTGAGAGAAAATTCAAAGAAGTAGCTGAGGCATATGAGGTATTATCAAATAACGAAAAACGGGACATTTATGATAAATATGGCCAAGAAGGATTAAATGGTGGAGACAGAAGTCATTTTGAAGATTCTTCTGAGTATAGCTTCACATTCCGTAAGCCAAGTGATGTCTTTAGAGAAATTTTTGGTGAAAAGGACCCATTTTCATTTCATTTCTTTGAAGACTCACTTGAGGACCTTTTAAATAGTCCAAGAAGCTCCTATGCAAGCAGAAGTACAAAATCCTGTTTTGCTACCTCCAGTGAATATCCAGTTTTTGAGAGATTTCCTTCATATGACACAGGATATATACCATATGGTTCACTGGGCCATGAGGGCCTTAATTCATTTTCCTCCCTGGCATTTGATGATAGCGGGATGGGCAACTACATATCTGTTACAACTTCAAGTAAGATTGCTAATGGTAGAAATACAAATACACAGAGCATTATTGAGAATGATCAAGAAAGAGAAGTTGTTGAAGATGACGGTGAGTTGAAGTCCTTCTTTATAAATGGTGTGGCAGATGAAGAGGGCTTTGAAGAAGAATGCACTTGGAGAAGACAGTCATTCAACAATTATTCACCAAAGTCCTATAGCCCCAAACATGCAACTCAATATACTTTTGTGGACAGTGATGAGCAAGATATTCCTTGGGTCACCAGCAACTGGAATCCCTCTATTTTCTCAGCAGGATTCAAAGAACGTGGCAAGAGGAAAAAAAAGAAGCATAAAGAGGTACAGAAGAAGTCAACCAAAAGAAATTGTTAAATTGACTAATCAGACACATTATGTTCATATAACAATTGAACATGACTCGTGTGTGTTTTGGTTAATCAGAGTTTTGTAGATAACATTTAATACTCTACTAAGATTATGTTTTTAACATGTTTAGCAGCATTGTGGACATTTGGTCAAAGGTTATTTGGATTAGGTATATCAGAAAAAGATGAGTTTGTGTTGACGGTGATGTTAAGAATTTGGAAAACAGCAAAAGTCATTTTACTTTTTTTTTTTAGCTAAACATTTATAAATCATAGTTTTTCTTTAGCAGAGTTTATGATTTATTTCATTCCTTTTATCTATTTGAAACTACTCTGAAAACTTTGAAATGTGTATAGCATTAGGAGCTAAAGATTTATTAGTACACAGGTTCAGAATATATAATTATTCATGAAATGACCTTTTTCCAAGAGGCAGAGCAATTGACATATAACTTAAATACATTATAAATAAAAATTAAAGTATAAAGCATTTTCTTTTATGTTAAAAATAACCAGAGTTATATTTGCATACCCATTTTTACAACAGCACTTATTCACAATAGCCAACAGGTAGAGGCAACCCAAATATCAATGGATAAATAAATATATATGTAGTGAAATATTATTCAGCCTTAAAAAGGAAATCCTGTCACATGCTACAAAACGGGTAAACTTTGAAACACTATGGTAAGTGAAATAAGCCAGTCATAAAGACAAATTCTTATGATTCTACTTACATGAGCTAAGAAATTCAAACAAAGCAGAATCATGGTTACCAAGATGAAGGAGGAAGAAGTGTTGTTAACGGGTCTAATTTTAGATTTGCAAGATGAAAAAGTTCTGGAAATCGGTTTCACAATGTGTCTTTAAAAATGATTAGCATGGTAAATTTTACGTTATGTGTATTTTACTACCATTAAAAAAGAAAACTAGACTTATCCTGCATTTCTCAGAACAATGTGGCTATATCATGTATGGCAGGCCTACAGTGATAAGAAACTTTCTGTTTCCTTTTTTACCATATACTATGTACACAGGATCTACAAATACATTACTCTAAAACACTACCCTTAGCCACTATTATGTAGCGTTACAATGGAAGAAAAATGAGTTACACAGATTCATCAGATGTTGAGCAAGTGGTCTTAGCTATATGTTTGCAAACAGTTGCTTATTTTTTTTTACATTTGCCTATTTTAAATGAACTTAGTTTAATTTCAACACAATTACTTTCTGCTTCCTCTATTTTACTTTCAAAATATATTACTTTTCAGTCTATGATTTTTATTCATTCTTTTCAGGGTATTTTTTGAGTACCTACTATTTGTCAGGTACTTGGAATACATTAATGAATTAACACCAAAAATCTTAGCTGTCACAGAGCTTACAAACTGGAGAAAGATAATAAACAAGTATTAAGTAAAATATAATGTTAGCCATAGGTACTAAAGAAAACAAAATAAAGTAGGAAAGAGGACAGAAGTTTTGGAATCCAAGGGTTGAAATTTTAATTAAGGTAGTCAGGGAAAAGTGGTTAATATCTGAGTAAAGATGTAAAGAAAGTGAAGGAGTTCATGTGGATATGAGGTAAAAGAATTCCAGAAGGAACAGCAAGTGAAATGTTTCTAAGGCCAGATGTGTAAGGTGTGTTTGAGGCTAACAGAAAATCATTGTGAACAATTAAGAGAACAAGCAGATGAAGTCAGAAAGGTAACAGGAGGTCAGATTATACAGGGATTGCTTGATCACAGTATGGACTTTGTTATTATAGGTGGGATAGGAAGCTACTGGAGGCTCTGAGCAGAGGAGTGACATAACCTGACATATCTAAACAGGCCCACTCTGGCTGTCTTTTTTTTTAAAGATTGATTTATCTTAGTTGGGGGGATGGGGACATGGAGAGGCAAGCAGGCTTCCACTGAGTGCAGAGCCCCACATACGGCTTGATCTTACCACCTGGAGATCATCACCTTAGCCAAAATCAAGATTTGGATGCTCAACCCACTAAGTCACCGAGGAACCTATGGCTGTTGTCATAACAAATAGGTTGGTCCAGGGTGGTGGAGGTAGGTAGGGGTGGTGAAGTGATGAAATTCTGGATATAGTCTAAAGGTAGCACCAAGCAGAATTTACCGACAGGCTGCATATTTGGTATGAGAGGAGTCAAGGTTTTTGGCTTTAGCAACTGAAAGAAGGGATCTGCCATTATCTGAGATAGGACTGCAAGTGTTAAGTTTTGGATGTGCTACATTTGAGATCCCTGAATTTATTAACTTGAAAGAATTCCTTGGACTGACTTGCATCCTGCATATTCCTTGTCACTAAATCTCTATTTTAAATTTTTTTAGCAAAAAGATCTATTGATCATATTATTTTAACCTTTTATCTCTTAGAAATGAAATGACTTTACATTTTACTGTGACAAAGATGGGAGCAAATGACCTAGCAAAACTAAAACCCAATCACCTTTGGCAAAATACAGTTCAGTGGCATACAGTAATGTAACATCTGGAACACAAAAAAAAGAGTAGAATGTGAGCTTTTAATTTTGTTTGATATTTAGTTGGCAGGTGGAGAGAAAATTCTATAGGAGGAACTATGGACAATATGCATTTAAAACTCATTTTCAGGGGGCACCTGGGTGGCTCAGGTCATGATCTCCGGGTCCTGGGATTGAGAGTCAGGTTGGATTCCCTGCTCAATGGGGAGTCTCTCCCTCTGCCCCTCCTCCCTGCTCATGCTCTCTCAAATAAATGAATATAAAAAAATCAAATAGGGATCCCTGGGTGGTGCAGCAGTTTGGCGCCTGCCTTTGGCCCAGGGCGCGATCCTGGAGACCCGGGATCGAATCCCACATCGGGCTCCCAGTGCATGGAGCCTGCTCCTCCCTCTGCCTGTGTCTCTGCCTCTCTCTCTCTCTCTGTGACTATCATAAAATAAATAAAAATTAAAAAAAAAAAAGAATTAAAAAAATCAAATAAATGAATAAAAGTCTTAAAAAATACAACCAAATGAACAAAACTTATATTCAGGAAATAAAATCATAAAAGCTTCAAGTATTTTAAATGCCTTTATAAAATGTGTTATTTAATAAAGTTTATCTGTCATGTATGTGGACTACTCAGCGTTGTAATAAAACCAATTTTCCAACAACAAAAGAAAAACCAGTGTCTCTGAAAAATTTAAGAATGCAATGACATGGCCTCCAGTCCATTTTCCCACTCTTAACAGATAACTAAAAATTCAGATTTAATCTCATTCAATAGCTTAAAATTACCCAATGGTTTCCCACTGCCTAGAGGAATGGGAATATACAAGACCTTTCATGAGCCAGCCACCAGCTTTTCTTCCTAACTTGGTTCTTTTTATTTTTTTTTAATTTTATTTATTCAAGAAAGACACAGAAAGAGGCAGACACACAGGCAGAGGGAGAAGGCGGCTCCCCGTGGGGACCTGATGTGGGACTTGATTCCAGGACCCCGGGATCACAACCTGAGCCAAAAGCAGATGCTCAACTACTGAGCCACCCAGATGCCCCCTAACTTGGTTTTTAAATCACCTCTTCCTACGCATCTTATGCTCAAGCCCAAATTTTTCCAAAATGTGTTCCAAGTGATACCAGTTCAAGACTCATCACAGAAAAAGGGCCCTGTGGTCACATACAGTTTGCGAATCACTTCCAAATACCTTTCTTTCTTAGAGATTTAGTCTATTATGGGCATGATGAAATGCAGCATTCCCCAAACTTATTTGACCACAGAACCATTTTGGTGTAACACCTACCACATGCCTAGGAACATATTTCAAGAAAGCTCCTCCAAGCTTATGGACAATTGAAAAGCTTTGTTCATGCCTTTGCATAGGCTCCCTCTGCCAGGATGGCTCTGTTACTCTGGTCTGCTTGGTAAAAGCCTTTTTCAAGTCTTAAATATCTCCTAATATTTAAGGACATGCCCACATTTCCTCCTGGCTCCTCCCTGCTGCCAGAAAACATCTATCACTTGTTCCTTCTCTCCACCACTGTTAATAAACTTAATATATTACAATTACTTGCGTTTTTATCTCCCATAATGATAGAAAATATGTTCCATGTTCATATCTGGTGCTCCACGTTTGTTGAATGAATCAACCACAAACAAGCTTTAAAAAAAAAATCACTTATTCTTTAGTCAACACTCTCACCTTAGGATTGCAGGACTTTCACTGATGAGAAAGTTTCCTATTGTACTCAATACTCTGTACTACAGAGTCTTTCTAAAGAAGGGCAATCAAGGGCAAATAGAACTTTCAAAGTTCTATTTATGAGCACCTCAAGACAGACTCTTCAAACTCTGAAATTTAGTAAAATCTCCAAATGACATTTTTACAACCCATTACTGCCTTTCTTGAGTCCCTATGCCACTTGAGTCAAGACTCTATTACAACCCATTGTTATCTTGTTACTTATCTATTGCCTATCACCCTGACAAGGCTGTGAGCAACTCCAGGGAAGTGGAAATTCATCTACAATGACTACTAAAAAATTACTGAATGAAGAGAACATTCTTTTTGGGTCAATAAAAAGTTTCAAAAGGATCCTGCTAAGCCAGAGTGAAGACCTAGTGGTGGTATAACAGAAAAAAGGTCTAGGTGGCAATTATACAACTCAAATTGCTGACTTGCAATTTGTGACCCTGTGTTAGTTTCAGTTCCTCATCAATTAAATGAAGATATCTGCCCTAATTGGACTTGCAAAGATCCAAGATCATCCATTCAAAACGTGTGAGTGTGTACATGTATATATGTACATATAACTATCTCATGGTGTTGTTAGGAATGCAATACTTACTGCATTGAAACAAAGTGAAGCATAACAAAAATATTTTTCAAAGATCTTAGCAAGTATAATCCAGTTTCTAGTGTTAAACTTTCATTAATGAAGTTTTACGCATAGCCTCAACAAATCCAAGAATAAAGTCACAAGCAAAGGATGGTTTCGGCTCTAAACCATAGATTGTGGCTTTTATGATTAAGGCTAAATACGTATCTGTTTATCTACTCCTATGGAGGACAGCTTTCTGCAGCTTAACTGTTAGAACCGAAGAGCAAATTCTGTGCACTGGACAGTGATTCGTTTTTATTTTTCACAGAGAAAAAAAAATCTTATAATTTTCATTCATTTTCATTAAAGTAGATAATGTAAGAAATATATGGTAAGACACAGGTTTGATGTCAAATACCATATGCTCTGGTTCACACATTGTTCGCTTATTGGCCAAAACCCTGAAATATGATCCAACAGCAGGTCCGCCCGCAAGGTAGATGATTCAACTTTCACTGATCGAGGTTTAAGTTCATCAGATTAACTGTTCGCGATAGAGTACACCCTAAAAGAATGGTCCCCATTATTCCTGGACTCCAGCAGCTTGCCTTTACGAGCAGAGCTTTCAGACATTAAAAAGCCCCGGGAGTATTTCCAAGCATTATCTCTTCCGAGAGGAACTGCTCAAAGCATTTGTGTTACTAAACATGTTTCCTGTACATGCTGGAGCCAGCTCTCAAGGCAACTCTTTGAAAACACGAAAATAGGACTTTAGGGTAGCCTAAGAGAAACAAGAGCTACTCGAGGCGAGACACTTTTGATACCTAAGTTAGTGACAACTGACACAACTTCTAGGAGTCCGAGGAACTTTGAAGACAGCCCCTCTGGGGGACGGCACACACTTTTCTCTCTGCAGTCATTCCGGCTTCCCAGAATACCTCAACGGCAGGGAGAACACAGGGCCCACCCTTTTCCAGAAGCAGCAGGTAAAGAAGAAATCCGAGGAGCGCACAAAGGGTTTGGGAGCGGAGGCCCCAGCAGGAGAAGGGTCCGCCGAACCAGGGATGGCCTGAGACCAACTTGGATCCCTCTGGGGCGCCTGAGGTTTCTCAGAGAGCAAGCCCCCGAGGGGACACCGTGGGAGGTGAGTCTAACCTGAGCGGCAGCGGGCGCTTGCTACGGCGGGAACCAGCTTAGTTGCTGAGAGTAACCAAGGCATGACGGCCTCCCTCACGCGGCAGGAAGGAAAAAAAAAAAAACAGCCGGAGAAGCGGCCGCCCGTACGAGTACGTCGCCAGGAAACCAGACCGAGCGCCCCGCCCCTTCCGGCCAGCGCCGCTCTCCGGGCTTTCCTTCCGCGGCGGCGCTGAATGCTGACGTCACGCGCAGAGCTGTGACTGAGGCTTCCGGCGGAGGGCCAGCTTGGCGTCCTGTCGTCGTGCTCCACCTGATGCCCACACGCACGGAATGTCCGATTCTAAAGGATTCGGACAGTGTCTCGTCTCTTTGAAAGCACCACGTGTAGGGGGTCGATCCATCCGGGGAACTCGCTCAGATTTCGAATACGAGAATGCCCGCGTAGAGAGGCAGGCAACAGCCCGAACAGCCATACTTCTAGAAGGTTCTGGGCAGTGCGCAGGGGCAGAGGCGGAGGGAGTAGGAATGAACGGGCGAAGGACCCGGGGTCACGAGACCGTTGAGTAGGAGGAGCCCGCGGCCGGGGAGGTTCTAGTCTGTTCTGCTTCGCGGTCGCCGCCCCCTTCCACACGGTCACGCTGGGCTAGTACCCGCGCCTGGAATCGGGCCGCAGCCTCGCCGCGCCTGCCGCCCGCCGCCCGCCAGCGCCTCTGGATCATGGACCCCCGCAAAGTGAGCGAGCTTCGGGCCTTCGTGAAAATGTGTAAACAGGATCCGAGCGTTCTGCACACCGAGGAAATGCGTTTCCTGCGGGAGTGGGTGGAGAGGTGAGACCGGGGCGAGGACCGTTGGGGGTGGGAAGCGGGACGGCGGGAGGGAGAGCTGGGCCGGAGCTGGGCCGGACGAGCGGGGGAGCTCAGCCGCCAGGGCTCGCCAGGGCTCGCCGCCTGTTTGTGGCTCCGCCTGGCCGGGAACCGCAGGCCACCTCGGGGGCTAATGGAGGATCCGAGGGCTGCTTAGATGGTCCAGAGGCGGGGGAGGAGCAGGCATGGCTGAGTTTCCTTGTCCTGAGGTCGTCAGGGGTGTGTCTCGGGCGAAATGGAAATGCAGACGATTGCAGGGACTTGGGCACGGTGGACGAGACGGGGGTGGGGGTGGGGCGGCTGGGGAAGCTGCAAGATTTCGCCTTCGCGCGGAGTTGTTTTTCTTGAAATCACTGGTGTCCTGCTCAGGTCGCAATGACACACAGCTCGTTTACGCACTACGTCTTTAGTGTTTTAATAATGATGACTTGTTAAATAATGGGTTATAATAAAGATTGGAACTGTTGGAATACCTTTAAATTTATAGCAATTCTAACTGCGTAGAATTATTTTGAGTCACTTATTGGTACCTCCGTAGTTGCGGTGCCGTCATACCAAACACTTGAAAAGAATTTTCTAGGGCCCTGTGTTGCCGTGATCTGTTCTTGTTATCCTTAAATCTAGAGTACTTCGCTACGTGCGCGGAATTAATTGAATAGGCACTGTGCCAGATGCTAGGAAACGGTAGAAGTGCATTTTATTTAGTGATGCAGATGAATACGTACAGAGATTTCTTTTGATACTTACCGTGTAATAGAGATTAACGTTCCTCATACTGGAGGGGACCTTAAGGGAGAAAGGGAAATCTTCCCCGAGGTGGTTTTTAAAAAATCACTACTACTGGTGAGGAATTTAAAAGACACACACAAGTCGTACCTCATGGTGATAAGAGCGACAGTGCAAAGCAATGTGACTCCTTAGAGGTATTTATTCGAAACATTGATCTTTTTAGTTTAGTGATATTTTTATAAGGGACGATGAGCCCACGATTACCAAATACTTGAAAGAATATTCAACAAACTGTTGAATGTATGTGGTTGTATAATTATTTTCCTCTAAGTTTCTCACTCTTCTTCTGAACTAGTTTCCTAGCTCCTGTGAGATTTTTTTCATATTATAAATTTAAAATTCTGAGAACATTTACAATTACCTTAGTAACTTGTTGATAACAGTTAAGAACAACATTTTGTAACAGGAAAACTTACAAGATGTTCATTTCAGGACTGGGAATTTATTTAATTTATTTTTTTTTTTTTCAGGACTGGGAGTTTAGACCTAGATTTTACTCCGGTTGTTTTGTTTTTCTATTGAATAACTTGATTATCCGAATGCCTCACTTAAGATATTTGTATGCTTTTAATCTCTTCTATTAGTAGAGGAAAGAGCCTACAATTAATTGCTTATAAAATTCCAGGTGACGCTGACGCATGTACCACAGGAGGAAATAATTGATGCCAAGAGTGAACCTTATACTGAGTGTATAAAATGTTTTGTTCAACTGCTGGTGAGGAGAAAGGGAGGTGTGAAGAAAAAAACGTTATCTAACAGCATAACTTGTGCTAACTCTATTATATGACTGTGGCTATGTAGAAAATTCCAGTTTAAGTTCTGGAAAATATTGTCAGCCATTATTTCTAGAACATCCTTATGTATCCCTTTTTTTTTTTTTTTAACGTTTCACATAGGTAATCCCATTTTTTTTAAGTCTATATTTTTCCTTTGGTATCCTAGATTTTCGGTTTAAGTAAGATAAAGCACCTTGGGCACGTAGAGGCCCCATTCTGAAGCATTCATTATCTATTTTAATCTAAATTAAAATTTTTTGTAGTATTTAAGGCTATTGCTAGAAATGCAAAACTTTCTCTCTGCTTTCATGTCAGCCTTCTTAAGGGCAGGATTTTAGGAGATTGGGCTGAATGTGGAGACTTCTGGGTCCAGGAATATTCTTAGGCCTAATCCTACTATAAGGGCTCCTCAGGTTGAAACCGTATCAGAGTTCCACTCTGTTAGTACTTAGATCTTAGTCATAGGTACCTAGGCTTAGACATTGAAGAACAATTTATTTGCACATATGCCAGAATTTTACCATTGTTTATAGTTTAAAATTTTATTTGATGTTAAGAATTTGTTTTTTTTGTTTTTGTTTTTGTTTTTAAGATTTTATTTATTTGAAAGGGAGAGACGGCAAGAGAGCATAAGCAGGGGGTCGGGAGAAGGAAAAGCACACTCCCTGAGCAGGGAACCCTATGACTGGCTTGATCCCATGACATTGGGATCAGGACCTTAGCCAAAGGCAGATGCTCAACCTACTGAACCACCCAGATGTCCCAAGAATGTATTTAACAACCTTTTAAATTGAACAAAGGGAAATAAAAATTCTTTCGGCTCAGTTAGTGAGGATCCAGAGAGACAATAATCTTTTCAACAAATATGTTTTGGGGTATTTTTGTTTTTATATAGGAAGAAGCATTTTTGAACACCTTCATTTTATGGTAACTTAAAATCAACAGGTGTTATAACCTTCAGCACAGTGCATGGCACAGGGCTTTCAGTCAGCATTTTAAATGAAGTGGACAGGATGCACTTCTGTCAATAAATTTAGAATATAGCACCGTTTTTTGTACAGGTGCATAAGTAACTATTGCTCAAAGCAACTTGAATGTATCAAATTAAGAGAATTATGAATTGGGGTTTTGTGTGATTCCTTACAAGGAGGGTCTCTGCACTACCCTTCTTGGCAACATAAAAGCCTATACTAGCAAAGTCTAGTTTGCAATGTTGGGAAGAGAATTAGCTTGTTTTAAGTCTTGGAAGCATTAAATGAAATTTCTGTCCCCATAAATTGATGTTAACTTTCCGGTGGTTAACTAGAATTTGGAATGTGAGAAACTCTTAAATGTAGCTTATTGAATAAACCTTCTTGTGTTCCTTACCTCCCTGTTTTAAAATTTAAAAAAATTTTGAAATGTGCATGCAAATTGCAAGTTCAGTACAAACAGCATTTTTCCGGAGACAATTTCCAGTGTTGTGCCCCAGCACCATTGTGTATTTCCTAAAATACAAGGACAGTCTCTCCAATACAACCATATTAAACTCAGGAAACTAAGAATGAGGCATTAATGTTCTGTAATTCTCAGAATTACATGTTGCACTTTATTGTTGTGATTCCTAATCTCTATTCTGAAAGAATTCTTCAGTCTTTCCTTGACTTTCATGTCATTGGCAGTTTTGCACATTACAAGCCAGTTATTTTGGATCATTTTAAATGAAATCGGTAATTTGGGTTTGTCTCCTTAGAATTAGCTTAATACTTTTTTTTTTTTAAGATTTATTTATGATAGGCATAGAGAGAGAGACGCAGAGACACAGGAGGAGGGAGAAGCAGGCTCCATGCTGGGAGCCCGACGAGGGACTCGATCCCGGGACTCCAGGATCGTGCCCTGGGCCAAAGGCAGGCGCGCTAAACCGCTGAGCCACCCAGGGATCTCCAATACTTTTTTTTTTTTTTAAGATTGATTTATTTTAGTCAGAGGGAGTGCACCACAAGCTCCTGTGAGCAAGCGGGGACAGGGGCATAGGGAAAGGGAAAGAATCTCAAGCCGATCCCACACTTAGCGTGGAGCCAGAGGGTTCAATCCCACAACCTTGAGATCATGACCTGAGGTGAAACACTGGATGCTTAATCTGCTGAGCCACCTAGACACCTCTAGCTTAATACGTTTCTTGGTAAGACTGTCCCTTCCTGAAATTTTAACAGAAGTTGGATTGTTACGGCTTTGTTTGAATGTCCACTCAAATACATTTCCTGGATGTTGCATTTTGAAACTTATGAAAAACACAGCTTAAGGAGCTGTGTGTCTTCATTAAGATTTAACTGCCAAAGAGCTATTGTTTGATTACTGCGCTCTTTGAAAAGTAGATTTTCTGTAGATTTGAATTTTATTTATTTAAGATTTTTATTTATTCATTAGAGACACACAGAGGCAGAGACACAGGGGAAGCAGGCTTTACTGGGAGCCTGATGGAGAACTCGATCCTGGAACTCTGTCTGGGATCACGCCCAGAGCCAAAGGCAGATGCTCAAACACTGAGCCATCCAGGCATCCCTGTGGATCAGAATTTTAAAGAATTGTGTTTTTATATGCCTGTTTCTTATTAAATCATTTTATTTTGCTGAATTACAAACTAAGACTTAAAATTTTTTTGCATGTGGAAACTGGTTTTCCTTATCAAGGGTACTGAGTCTGAAAATTTTTTTTAACTGTCACATTAAAAGGAATGGGGAAAGTGTGTGTTTTTCTTGATTGGTGCTTAACAAGAAATTTCAAACTTTGTTTATTATTGCATTTGTTGTTTTAGAGTTATAGTTTTGGTTCATGTTGGCCTCATTGTAAGTGTTAAGGCAAGCCACAGAGTAAGAGAAGATATTTGTAACACATAAAACTTACAGAGTGGGCAGCCCAGGTGGCTCAGTGGTTTAGCACCGCCTTTGGCCCAGAGAGTGTGATCCTAAAGACCCAGGATGGAGTCCCACGCCAGGCTCCCTGCGTGGAGCCTGCTTCTCCCTCTGCCTATGTGTGTCTCTGCCTCTCTCTCAGTGTCTCTCATGAATAAATAAAATCTTTAAAAAATAATAAAAAATAAAACTTTGAGGGTTTATATATAGAGTATACAAAGAACATCTACAGATGAATATAACAGACCATCTAATGGAAAGCTGAATGAAAGTTGAATTTTACAAAAGAGGCTATTCAGATGGCCAATAAATAAATGAAAAGGGACCCAACTACAAAGAGGTACCCTATACATTTTATCAAAATGGCTAAAAATGTAAAAGATGGACAATAGCTAAATGTTGTCCAAGGTGTGGGACTACTGGATTTTTTGTTTTTCTTTAATAGAAGTACTGGAATTCTTATGAACTGCTTATACAAAGCATAAGTTGATAAAAACTTTGGAGAACCAAATTCGTTTTCCATTTGGAAATCTATATCCATTTAAATCCGACTTAGACATACGCATACCTTGTGTACAGAAATTCCACCCACTTGAAATGAATGTAAATCAATATTTTCAGGTGTTTTAAGGTCAATTCTTTTTTCTTTTCCAAATGACTGTATCTCTCTTTTTTATATAAAAGTTAATGGCTTCTTTTTCTTTTTTTAAGGCAGATTTTAGTTAAGTCCTTGTGACTGCCAGCTTTCACTATTGTGGAGGAGTGCCCATACCCCATTGAACATTTAGTCTCTGGACTGCTGAATGGGGACCATGTATTTCAGAGTCTGCCCCAAATGGAGCACATAGCACTAATTCTTCATAGTCTTTTCTGCTTATTTTTAAGTTACTGTGTATAATTCATGGTGTTGCCATGGGTTATTTGGGAAAGAACTTACAAGACCAAGGGGAAGTATTAATGGGTAGCTTATAGAAGGGATAAGGAGAAAATCTATACTGTGGGGGGCATATGAAATACAAACAAAGAATCTTTGTGGGTCCCCGAGGAAACAAACATTTTTTGGAACAAACTTCATGATGATTCTAAATTGATTCTTTGAATTTAAGTGAGCTCTTACTAAAGTTGGAAGTTTTGGATGCAGTATACCTACTGAATTCGAAACAGCTTATACAAATGATTTTGTCATTGCATGTTTTTCTGCCTCTTTTCTGGGAATGGTCACAGAGAAGCTATATGTTTATTAGGCTTATTGAGGCAAGGAATGGGTTAGATTTTCATTAACCAGTATGCTAAAAATAAAATTTTAAGCTGAAAAAAACAATATTGACTCATTCAAATTAATTGAACTTACCTTTAAAGGTTTGAAAAGGTAACCATCTAAATACCTTTTTTTCCCAGTGTAAATGTTGCTTGCCTAGTGAATTTTAGCTTTCTAAACAAATATCTTTTTTCTCATCTTCCTCAAGCATGGGGGGTAAAATACCACCTGCTACTCATAAAACTAAATCAGAAGACAATATCAAGGTAAGTTACGAATTTCATTTGTATATTTAGTGATAAAGTACTATACGGTTTTTAAAGTGCTTCTCTCAAATTACCACCCCTGATTTCTTCAGGATCACTTGGAAATAAGATCTTTTTAAAATTTCTGTTTGGACATAGAGTATCTGGAATCTGATTTAACACTGAGAATTTAGGGTTGAATGTTTGCTGTTCTTAAAATTAAAAGCTCGTGCATATAACATGCATGACCTGTGGGTATTAAGCTCTGTGACTGTGTGCACTATGAATCATCGTCATTGTATGTTTAGCACCCTAGCACAGGTGGGTATGCAGGGTATGCGTAGGGTACCCTATGCATTGTGGGTACTTGGTTAATATTTGTGAAGAAAATGAAAATAGCCCAAATCCGTAATTCTTAAATTTTTCTACCGTATCACTGAGGGATATTTCTAAGGGAGTCAGCATATTTGCAAAAAGATACAAAAATTTAGGAGAAGGTTGCCAGTAGCTGAAGTTTAGAAGTGGGGTTGGATGTACCCCTAAGAATGCTTCCTTCAGGAGAAGAGCTTGGTGGGGGGGATGAAAAAGACTGGGTGGCTCTTGAGAAAGAAAATGGAAAAAACCCACTCTACTCCTTAAAGTGGGCAAGAAACCAGCCCTAACAACTAACGGTAGGGGGTGTAAATGCCAACCCTCCTAACTCTCGAAGCACTCATATTTTAGTTTCTTCTGATCCTTCTCCAGAAACCTTGCCATTCTCTTTTTCCTTTCCTTTTCTCCTCCTTTCAAAAAAAAGAATGCTTCCTTCAGAATTTTTTCTATTTTGTGTTTTCATGTCTAAAATATTTTTTCAAGCTTGCTTGCTTTCTTGCTTTTGAGAGCACACATGAGCATGGGAAAGGGGCAGAGAGAGAGACACTCTTAGACTTGGAGCTGAGCGTGGAGCCTAACACAGAGCTCAATCTCATGACCCTGATATTATGACCTGAGTTGAAATCAAGAGTCAGACTGAGCTTCTCAGGTGCCCCTCCCCAAGTTTTCTAATTAGCGGTCTTAAATTGATAAGAGAATTTAATGTTTTATTGTTTAGAACCCTAAACAAGGTTTATCCATCTGGATATGAAATCAGAAGTTCTATCTTTGAACAAGTGAAGTGAGGGAAGTTAAGCAAAAGCCCCAAAGTAGTTATTCTTTTTTTTAAGAGGCATCATTTGTCAGAATTTACTAGTTCCTGATAGGATACTTTTGAAAGGCTACCTACATAGCATATTTTGCCATTTTGTAAACATGTATGAAGACAGAATTATACTCAATCTGTATCTCTGCTAAAATATTTTTGTAATAAAACATTCTGATTTGGAATTATATGCCAAAGCATCTGATAGCTTGCATGTGATAGGGTCTCAACATATATTTTGTCATAGGGTAGGGTTTTGATTTTAGTATTTCGGGATTATAAAGAGTAGCATCCTAAGTAAATGGTTATACATAATTTATACTACTAGAGTTGAATGAATAGATGGGGGTACGTTGATTTGATATATTCTGTATGATACACAGCATTGTTAAATAGATGGAAATGCAGAGTTGTCTTATGTGTTGGGAATATATAATGGGATACACCAGAAAACACACTAGTTACTTCTGGGATGGGAAGGAAATTTGGTTTTCATCATGTATACCTTGAAATTCTTTGATTTCTCATTCTTTCTGTATAGTTTCATTATTCTTATTTGAAATTCCAAACTCAAAAACCCATGAAAATGTAAAGATTTTTAGTATATTTGCTTGGCAGTAAAGCATAATCTCAACATTCATTCCACTTATGAATGCTCAGACTTTATTTTGCAGAAATAATCATGGGTTGATGATCGGAAATTGTGGACCACAGTGCCTTTTGGAGGGTGCAACATCAGTATGGGTTATTAGCTTCCTAAAGTTCAGCATTTTTTAAATTCTAAAACTTGTTTAAAAGGTATGGAGGAGGCATTGAACCTATTCTTAATTTAAAAAGAAATGATAACAAAACTAAGACAAATTCACCGAAACAGGGAAAGAAAGGGCACATTAACATCTGCAATATAATGTATGTGAACAGCTTTTACGTAAGTTTTTATAAATTAGTATACATACTGGGTATGTTATTAAATATTGAACGCATTGTTTGCCTTCCCTTTGCTAGGAAGAAAAAACAGATAGTAAGAAGGCGGAGGAAAACATAAAGACAGACGAACCATCAAGTGAGGAAAGTGATCTAGGTGAGGAGATCGTAGTTAGTTTGTTACTTGATAATCTCGTGATAAAATCCTGTGCCAATTTTTACTAAATTGACTAAATCGGGGCTAATGGAAATGTAATATAGCTGAGCTACATATGAAGCAAAATTTTCTAGTGGCTACATTTAAAAAATAAAAATTAAACATGAAATTAACTCCATGTATCTAAACTAACAACATATCTGAAATATTAATATTTCAACATGTATTCAATATGGAAAAGTTTTTTCATACTGTTTTCAAAATCCAGAGTGTATTGTGTACTTACAGCAATTTCAGTGCAGATGTTAGATGTTATATTTTTGTTGAAAATATGTGAATAACTGAATATCTGTATTCAGAGTTAATGAAATTTGTGGTTGGGTTACATATCCAAGTTCTAATACATGTAAAAGTTTTCCAGTAACTGAATCAAATACCAGAAAATTATTTTCCTTTTACTACTTGCATCCACATTGATAAATCTTGTTGATTTTAGAAGAAATGATATGCCAGGAGTTGGGTTATTTTTTGTCTGATAGTTTTTTATTTTTAAGACTTTTTTTTTATTCATGAGAGAGGCAGAGACACAGAGGGAAGAGAAGCAGGCTCCATGCAAGGAGCCTGATGCAGAACTCGACTGGAACCCTGGGATCAGGCCCTGAGCCAAAGGCACACACTCAACCGCTGAGCCACCCAGGTGTCCCTTGTCTGGCGAGTTTTTTTTAGGCTGCAAACTGACAAAAATCTTTGCTTAAATTTAGAAGTCCTTTGAGACTACAAATATATATTCCAGTTATTAATTGGGCAATCCCTTAATTAATACTCTGTCTAAAAGCTAAAGAAAAGTACTTGGAATTTTTAAAATTTTATATCAGTTGATCTTCGCTACTGTTAGAGCTTCTTTGGGGGTTTAATCTTTCACTTTTTGTAAAATATCTTTTTGAATATTGTAATTTTCCAACAATTTCTAGAACTGTGATAATATCTTACCAACTCTTCATCCAAAAGCATTTTTTGTGTATGAATGAATTCATTTTGTGAATGAATTTTTATTGTTAGACTAAGTTACAAAGTAGTTCCTGTTAAAAATTGACTAAAATTTTTTTGTTTGATAGAAATTCGGATTTCAGGCAGCTAATTTCAGTTTCATTCTTTTTTGTTTTTTTTTTTTTTAAGTTTATTTATTTAATCTCTACACCCAGAGTGGGGCTTGAACTCATAACTCTGAGATCAAGAGTCACATACTCTTCTGATTGAGGCAACCAGGCACCCCTCAGTTACATTCTTAAAATTTTGACAGCAGGAAGCGTTAAATTCACTCTGCTAAAAATGTTCCAATATCATGTTATTGTGAAAAGTTTTTTTTTTTTTTTTAAGATTTTTTTATTTATTTAATCACGAGAGACAGGGTGGGGGGCACAGGCAGAGAGAGAAGCAGGCTCCACGCAGGGAGCCCGACCTGGTACTCGATCCGAGGTCCCCAGGATCAGGCCCTGGGCTGAAGGCGGCATTAAATCGCTGAACCACCGGGGTTGCCCGAAAAGTGTTTTTATATTGAAATTATTTTGTTTTGCTTTGCTGTAGTAATTGTAGTTGTCCATCATGAAATTTATGACATCTCTTTCTAAAAGTTTCTTTTGTGGTTTTGGTTATAGTGCTAGCTTTTGGGTTTGATGCTGCATCAGCATTGTGCCTTTATTTTTAAATTAAAATTTATTTCTAAAATATTTCATTATGATTTATATCATCACTATAATTTGTACTATCTGCATAAAATATTTTTTAAAACATTACATTGTTGTGTAGAATAAAATATTTGAACCAAATCATTTGTTGAACTAAATTGGTGTGGCTGTGTAAGACTAGAAACAATGCCCTTGCCAACATTCTCACTACAAGACAGTGATAAATGCCAATGATGCGACAGTTAAAGTGAAATGTAATCTCAACTAAACAATAAAGTAGCATTTAATAGGGAAATATTTTATAGTTGCATCTGTTTAAATAACAGAGTAAAATACCTCACTTACCAGTTGGAATAACCATAGTTCATTAGATTTTGATGGTCTCATGTGGCTAGTGGATGCTGTATTGGACAGCACAGGTCTTACCATTTTCTTAACTTTGGCAGAAATTGACAATGAAGGTGTAATTGAACCAGATACTGATGCTCCTCAAGAAATGGGAGATGAAAATGTAGAGGTAAGTTCAATGGCTTATTTTCTGCTTGTTGTAAGGAATGTGAAGGTCCTACCTATTGCAGTGATTTATGACATAATTCTGCCAGGAAAAACACATATTAAATCCTTCTCTGACTTAAGGTATTTAGGAAAGCATTTTAGTAATAAACTAAAAGTTGTGAAAGTTGCCCTCCATTTTTATTTATTTTATTTTAAAGATTTTATTTTTAAGCAGTATACCCAACATGGGACTCGAACTTATGATCCCAAGATCAAGAGTCACATGCTCCACTGACTGAGCCAGCCAGGAACTCCCCTCCCATTATTTTTAATCATATTCTCTGGAACCATCTCTGAAATCTTTGTTACATTGTTTACCTGTTTTTTCAGTTTGCATCTATTTTGACTACTCTTTAGACTACAGAATTCACCTAACACTTACATTTAGAAATAGAATTGCTTATTAATGGGGTGTCTTAAGACCAAATTGTTTTTCCAAAAAAATGGTTTTGTCACAATGGGTATAGTATTACCCTCAAGGTAGTGAAAATTGGTTCTTGGGAGGGGTTTGCAGAAAACTTAGATATTACAGTGGTTAAGGATCTCCTAAAGGGTCATAACATACATGCAGTGTATCTGTGTGGTGTTAAAATGGAGTGAGGGAGTATTAAAAAATGTCTCAGATGGCTCTTTGGGGGTTGATAATGAAAAAAGGCTTCAGTGAATAATACTGAAATAGTGTAATAGTGGTTTAGTCCATGTCCTCACTGACATTTGGTACTATCAGATTTCATCTTTGCCAGTCTTACTGTGTGAAATAGTATGTCCTCGTGGCCTTTAAGTTGTGTTTTTCTAATTTCTAATGAAGTTGAGCATATTTTAATGTTTATTGATCATTCACGGGTATTTGTGAAGTCCTGTTGTGACTTTCCCCATTTTTCTTCTGGGTTGTCTTTTTCTGATTTATAGTTCATTTTATATTCTAGAGACTAACAATTTGTCATCTATATGTGCTTCACATATTTTTTGCTAGTTTATGGCTTGTCTTTGCTTTATGTCATCTTAATAAACAGTTTTTTAGTACAGTTAAATAATTTTTATATATTATGCTTTGTTACCTCAAGGTTATAATTGCTAATAATCATTTTTGCTTCTGAAATTATATATGTTAGCCTTTCACCTTTAATATATGTGTCAGTACTATTAAAGAATTCCTTTCCTCACCAATTCCAAAATACACTGTTTCCATGTGTGTGTGAGCCAATTCTGGTGTTCTGTTCTCCTTGTCTTTATTCATGTGCTAATGACACATTATCTTATTTGGCTGTATGTTAAGTCTTGTTATCTGATAGGGGGACCTCCAACAATTTAGGATTATTTTGGCTATTTTGTTGACCTTTTTCCATATAAATTTTAGAATATCAATCTCACTCCCCGCCCCAGAATTGCATTAAATCTAAAATCAAGTTAGGGAGAAGATACAGCTCACTATTGTGATTACCCATGAATGTGTTCCAATTTTCAGGCCTTTTCTCCTGTTTGTAAATAATTTATTAGTGTTTTCTCCATAGAGATCATGTGCATCTTCAAGAATACATATAGGTACTTTTGTCACTGTTTGTGAAAGGAATTTTTAAAAACTATGTATTCTATTGATGCCCTGTCACTTTGATATGTCTAGGTTTATAACATTGTATATGTGCTACCTGGGATTTATTGAGCATTTTAAATTCCAGGGTTAACTTTCTTTAATTCTGGAACATTTGGAACATTTTCATCTGGTATCTTTTAATTACTGCCACTTCCCATTCTCTCTACTGTCATTCTGGAGTTCTATGTAGGGACTTTTTCACTATTTAATTCCATTTCCTTATAACTGCTGGATTATGTATGCATTCAGTCAGTGGTCTGTTGATGTTTGAATTTGAATGCTTAGGTTTTCCATTTTTAGGTCTTGCTTGGATTCATTTTAAAGTATACTGGTTCTTTATGAGTCCCTTCTTGCGCATTTTCAGAACTTGTCTTTATTCTCTTAAACACATTGAAATCTTTGTCAACTCTTCCTGGTGATACTCTTATTTTTCCTGACTCTTGCTCATTGAGGAGGTTCTTTGTTTACTTGTGGATGGTGTGTGTACACATGTGTGTGTATTTTGATGACGCACATATGTGTGTTGGAATTTTGATGAGTTCTTTGACATTTCACCTGGAAAAGTTTTTGAGGCCTGGGTACGAGTATTCCTCCAAAGAGGAAAGTGTTTGCTTCCAGCAGGATTGTGAATTGGAGCTACCAAGTCAAGGACCACTTATAAATTCTCAGCATGGTTTTTTGTTGTTGTTTGTATGACTATACGAGTAATGGGAATTCCGTTTGAAAGCCTGGCTTGGGATCCCTGGGTGGCGCAGCGGTTTGGCGCCTGCCTTTGGCCCAGGGGCGCGATCCTGGAGACCCGGGATCGAATCCCACGTCGGGCTCCCGGTGCATGGAGCCTGCTTCTCCCTCTGCCTGTGTCTCTGCCTCTCTCTCTCTCTCTGTGACTATCATAAATAAATTAAAAAAATAAAATAAAATCTTAAAAAAAAAAAAAAAAGAAAGAAAGCCTGGCTTATCATTATGAGTTTATAGGGGAATTTTTTTTCTTCTTGCTACTGGGCTGTACCTTTCTTTGGGACAGGTTTATTTTTGGTTTGCTATTATGCTTATTGGTATAGGCATTTGGGATTCCAGATTTATTGGAGAGTGATTAGATAACATGCATTCTCTTCACTTGAATCTAGATTTTGTGTGTCCTGCATTACATTTGAAAATAGAATTGTGTGGTCACCAAGTTTGACACCTGCTGGAAGGGTGAAAGCAGATGGAGCACTTGGCTCCCGTATCAGACTTCAAGTCTTCATTTAATCTTGTTCTTTGAGGATTTCTACATTAAGTGAAAGATGGCTTTACACTTGCTTAGGGCATCATGTGTACCATATTATTGACAAACTGAAGTTGTCCTTTTTAACATTTTTTTTAATTTGCCTTTGTAGATTGTCTTACTATCTGGTAAAGTGTGTTTTTTTTTTTTTTTCTTTTAAAACGAGTTTTAAACTTAATAGAAATTTTTGTTGGAATTACTTCAAATTTATTGAGTAACTTGGTTAGGATGAAGTATTAAAAAAAAGTCTTTTCCATGAACAGAGTATATACATCTTGTGTTCTTTAATAGAATTTTACTCCTCCCCCCCTTTGAAAGTCTTACATGTTCTTAGAATGGTATCTTGTTCTGTCCTATTTTGTAACTGATTTTTGCTGATGTGGAGAACTCTTGGTTTTTTTATGTTGTTTCTGAGGACTTTATTGAAAAAATTTTTTTAGTATATTTAATAACCTGTCAGTTCTATTGGGTTTTATAGGTAAACTTGAAGACAGCTTTGTGTTTCCTTCCAATTCTTACACCTGTCAGATCATTTTCTTAATGAATTAGCCAGGACCAGTAATATTTTACAGAGTGGTTGATGATAGAATAGATCTTTTTGCCTTTTAAGAAACTGCTTAACTTCAATTTAGATGGGATGTTTCTTAAAAGTTTTTGTTACTAATGGTCTTTGTATCGTCAGCATCTTGTACAGTGTTCTGTACAGTTATAGGTACTCAGTAGAGGTTTGTTGGAACAAAAGAATGAGACATTTCACTTAAAATTCAAGTCTAATAGGAAGTAGTTTTAGTAGTTTTGGTTACATGTTTACAAGGAGATTGAGTTGCAGTATTTGTGTTTAACTAGAAAGGAAGTGGTGGAATAAGGCAAGAAAATCCTGCTTAGGTTGGTTGGGATGGAGGGAAGCAAAGGTCATGTCTACAGTAAAGGGTAGGGAGTGAAATTTTTTTGCTTATTATGAAAGATTAAAGCTCATCCTATGTAATTTCTTACTAAGCTTACACCATAGTTATCCTCTTGCTCCCTGGAGACTAGAGAAAAATGAATGAAAATGGGGGTTGTGTCTACCCCATCCCTAAAAAAGCCCAAGCTCCTTTCTTCTCTTTGCTTTCTCTGTTACTTCTAAGTTGACCTACAATTTCCCCCTAGATAACCGAGGAAATGATGGATCAGGCAAATGATAAAAAAGTGGCTGCCATTGATGCCCTAAATGATGGTGAGTGATTTTTTTTTTCCTCTTTGCTATATTTCTATGATAGTCTGAATATTCTCTTTTTCCCTGCAGCAACCGTTAAATAGTGGGAAGGTGGAAAGGAACTTAAATTTATTCAGTATCTTAGACTGGAAAAGAAAGCCTCCTGTTCTCTATGCACCCCTTGACAAAAAGGTTGAAATCATTCAGGTATCATTTACCCTACCTCAGGGGACAGATGCATCCTGATGTAACTGAGACTCCTTTCCTGACTAATTCTGGTGTTTGTCCACTGAGAAGAAGAGGCTTTAAAAAGTTGAACATGTTTCCATAAAAGTAATATTATTAGAACAGTGGCTCTGAACTTTTTCCATAGCAAACACCCTTGACAAATGATCTCTGTTGGCATAACGTTCTTGTTCTAATCTGTGTGTGTGAGATTCTCTTCAAAAACTCCTTTCAGAATGGGAGAATGCTGGTATTAGTAAGCATAACGTTTAATCAGTTACAGTTTGTAAGAACAAATCATTTCTTAGCTTGCATACTATGCAGACTCCTTCATAGCTTTGTGGTGGCATGTCACTGTACCATTGTGGGAGAACTGATGTCTAATGCTGATGTGCATTCAGACTTTATCCGTAGACTTAGAATATGACTAAAGTTTTAGAAGTTCAGTATTTGATTGCTATTCCAACTTGGCAAATCACATTCACTTTCTTTTTTTGTAATCTTACCACCTCCTGAGTTTAGGTCATTATCACATATTTATGCCATTGCGTTAGCTTTAATAGTTTGCCTTCCTGAAATGTTTGTTTATTGCTTTCTATTCACTGTCTCTAGATTATTCTTAGAACCACTTTTTATTTTTACACATTCCCTTGCTTGTAATCTCTGACTAGCTTTTTGCATACTTTTTGAGGATCTTCATCATAGCATTAGACCTGCTAGAGTCAGGTTCCATATATTGCCTTCCCAACCTTGTTCTCTTCTTTTTGAATATTAACCTTCCATTACAGCCAGACCTTACTGTCCTAGAATTTTCCTACACTTGTGCTCTGCTGCTTCTTTCTAAAGCTCTTCTTTGCCTGTTTCAGCTTTTAATTCATACCCATCAATTGATCCCAGTTACTTCTCTTCCTGACCATTCCTTTTCCACACTAATCTTTTAATTTTGCTACTACTTAAGATTTCTATTCATCCAACATTTATTTTGTGCCTACTTACCTGACAGTTTTATTATGTTTTAACGTGCACTGTTTCATTAATACCTTGTACTGCTCCCATTTCACAGGTTAATGTGAGGGCCCAGATGGGTTTTGACTTGTGCAGGATCTTACTGTGCCATAGTGTCAACTCATTATTTTTTTTTCAACTCATTATTTTTGTCATTTATTTTGGCATATTGTCTTGTATTTTTTAAATTCATTTTATTTATTACCTAGCAATTTTTTAATGAAAATGAAGCTGTTACCACCACCCAAAGAGTCATGTTCTTGTTTTTCCACGTTTCTAAGCCATGTTCATGTATAAATTTAACTTAGTTCTAATTTTATTCTATTTTGTTAAAGATTTATTAACTTATTTGAGAGAGAGAGAGAGAGAGCACGAGCAGGAGGGACAGACGATCTCAAGTGAATTCCATGCTGAGCATGGAGCCTGACAAGTGGCTTGATCCCAGGACCCTGAGATCATGACCTGAGCCAAAACCAGGAGTTAAACACTTAACCAACTGCACCCCTAGGTTAAGTTTTAATTTTAGAATTAGGCATGCCTGGGTGGCTCAGCGGTTGAGCGCCTCCCTTCGGCCCAGGGCATGATCCTGGAATCCTTGGATCGAGTCCCACATCGGGCTCCCTACATGGAGCCTGCTTCTCTCTCTGCCTCTCTGTCTCTCTCAGGAACAAATAATAAATAAATTGAAAAAAATTATTTTAGAATTAGTACAATTTATAGTATATTCTAATGGGATAAAACATTAGTATTCTAAGCCAGGGATTGTAGATTCAGGCCCTACCTGGAGTTAGGCAGAAATAAAATTAAATAGGCAAAGTGCCTGCATTTGAATCCCAAGTTCTGATATGTACCAGCTAGGTAAACTTAGAGAACTCACTCTGTCTCTGCTTCTTGTTTCCTCTTTTTTCTTTTTAAACAATTTTTTTAAGGTTTTATATTATTTGAGAGAGAGAGCTTGTGTGCCTTTGAGCAGGGGGGAGGGATACAGGGAGAGAGGGAGAAAGAGAATCTCAAGCAAACTCCTCACTGAATGTGGAGCTTTATCACGCTTTATCATGAGCTGAGCTAAAACTGAGTTGGACCCTTATCCCACTGAGCCACCCAGACACCCGTTTCCTCCTTTGTAAGGTAAGGATAATGGTACCTACCTACTATATTGAGTTATGAGGAGTAAGTGAATAAATGTGTGTAATGTATGTAGAATAGTATCTGGCACCATTCTTATTATTAAGGTACTGGTGTTACTAAAGTGTCGATATTTGTAATTCAAGACCTTAGTAAGTCTTTCTAGCTGTCATGTTAGTAGCAACATTATGCTTTTTCAGTGTAGTATATATTTTTAAGACTTACATGTTCTAGGGCAGCTCAGGTGGCTCAGCGGTTTAGCACCTCTTTTCAGCCCTGGAGACCCAGGATCGAGTCCCACGTCGGGCTCCCTGTGTGGAGCCTGCTTCACCATCTGCCTGCGTCTCTGCCTCTCTATCTCTCTCATGAATAAATAAATTAAAAAAAAAAAAAAACCTTACATGTTTTAGGCAATGTTTTATTTTTTAAAAATTTAAAAAGATTCTTATTTATTGGAGAGAGAGAGTATGTGCATGCAGGAGTGGGGGAAGAGGCAGAGGGTGAGGAAGAAAGCTGACTCCCCACTGAGCAGGGAGCCTTAATGCTCAGGGCCCCTGGGATCATGACCTGAGCCAGAGGCAGACACTTAACTGATGGAGCCTTCCCCCCTTCCCCCAGGTACCCCTAGGCAGTGTTTTAGATGCTGGATATACAGTGACAAAAACAGACCAAGTTCTTTATCTCATGGACGTCCCATATATTATTACTGGGGAAGAAAAGCAAATTTATAATTTAATGTTAGGTGGTAATAAGTGCAATGAAATAAAATAGAGATGAGTAGAAGAATAGTCAGTAGTGGAGGCTATATTTGGTAAAGGGTGATCAGAAAAACATAGGATGAAGTGAAAGTGAGCAAGCCATGTGAGGGAGAGCCTTTGAGGCAGAGGGAAGAAAGTACAAAGGCTAATTGGGAGAGCCTAAGGGGTTATTACATAATCCTGTAACAGCAGAAAGGGCTTGCCTGGAGTGTGGGGAGTATAAGGGGGTAAGAATGGTAGAGTTGAGGTCATGGAAACACATTGGAGTGGGAGTGGTGGTGGGAAGGTAGTGAAGAGGCTAGATCACTAAAAAGCTTTGTAGATCATACTAAGACTTAAAATTTTATCCATAAGTATGAAGGAGGCCATTGAGGTGTTTTTGGGGGGGAGGGGAGGTGGTTCTTGAGTAGGAGAACTTCTTCCTGAGATGAATTTACTTTTGATCAGCTTCTAAGGGCAAATAAGGGTTATGTTCATTACAGGAGAACAAGGTAAACATGAATTGATGGGCCAGAGATAATACTAAGAAAATAACTGAGAGGGGAGCAGGGAGAGCTGGAGGAGTCTGGAAGTCAGTTAGACAGTCATGTAGGTGTTTACCCCCGTGTAGGAGAGATGGAAGGAAGGTTGTATAGAAGTCTTCAGTTGTTGGTATATTTCTAAAAAAGTCAGGGCAAGCCAAAGCTGCCCACTAGAGGAGTTAACACATCTCACAATAATGGACCAGTTTTAGTATTCTTGCTGTTCTTGTCATTATCTGGAAGTAGCTTATCAAGTGTAGCCTTGAGCACAGAAGATGGGGTTCTCAATCAGTTAGGCTCCCCCTAGGAAACTGAAGGTGCATTTTCACAATCCCACAGAGAGAATGCAAGAAATTGAGTCCACGTGGTTAATGATGATAACCTGGATATTAAGGCAAAGGTTCCCAGACTTCTCTGTTCATAATGCTTTTACTGTCCTGACTTTTTTTTTTTTTTTTTTTTTAAGATTTTTTTATTTATTCATGAGAGACACAGCGAGAGAGGGGCACAGACACAGGCAGAGGGAGAAGCAGGCTCCATGCAAGGAGCCTGACTTGGGACTCAATCCCGGGTCTCCAGGATCACACCCTGGACTGAAGGCGGCACTAAACCACTGAGCCACCCGGGCCTACCCTGTCTTGACTTTTTTTGAGCTTTTAAGCCAAAAGAAAAACATAAGACTTTCATTGATAATTTAGTTAGGTCCAATTTAGTGTCTGTGTTATAACAAGTTAGTGATTGGAAGATAATATACACAAATTGAAAAATATGTATTTAATCTTATCCTTAACCATATATATTTTCTAATAAGACATATGTGTTGGGCACTAAACAGCTTCTCAAATCTTGGCATCATATTGGACACTGCCACCTTTATTTCCTGTTACACATCTGTTTTTCTACAGTTCTTGCTTTTATTTTTCCCATCATAACAATAAGTAAAAACAATTTTTCAAGGATACCATCAAAACGAATGTAGTGGTGCAATATTTAAACTGTGAACTATATCAAGTGAGTAGTTCATGCAGTGCTAACTCTCCTGTGGCCCTTTGGTTGCAGTGCAGAAACCTCAGGACTAGGGTGGTAAGATTATAGGGCATGGTTAGATGGTTAGATTTTTTTTTTTTTTTAATGTATTTCAGGAGAGGGGCACAAGGGACAGGAGTTAAAGGGAGAGAACCTCAAGCAGACTCTGCTGAGTGCGGGCCAGACACACCATGGGGCTCAAACCTCACAACCCTAAGATCATGACTTGAGCTGAAATCAGGAGTCAGATGCTTAAACAACTGAGCCACCCAGGAGTGTTTAGATTCTAGGTATATTTTGAAAGTAAAGATAAAAGGATTTAGGTTTTACATTGGGGCATTGAAAATAACTCCCAAGATTTGGGCTTTGAGGTAGATCAGGAATTAGCCAAACTATATCCTTCTGTTTTTGTAAAAATGTAACAAAATAGCTATACCCATTGTTTGTGTTGTGTATGGCTGCTTCCCCACTCAGCAGTAGAGTTGAATAGTTAGGATTGTTATGGTCTGCAAAGCCTAAAATAATTCTTATGTGGCCCTTTCCAGAAAGTTTGCTGATCTCTAAACTAGATTCAGTGGAGGAGCTATTTATTTAGTTGATCATAAAAGAATGAGAAATAGATTTTATAGATGGAGTTGGAATTAAGAGTTCAGTTTTGAACATGGTAGGTGTGAATTGCTTATTAGGCATCCAAGTGTAATAGGCATCTGTAGTAGTACCTAATAAACCTCAGCATTCTTCTCTGTTTTATGAGTTCTGTTAAGGTCCTTTACAGATGGACTAGCTGGGTAAATGTATTTTCCAAAGTGAATTGTGACATTTATTTAAAAATTCTGTGTTTGTTTTATCTCCCCGTGTTTCCTATGTCGAGTTAGACTTCATGCAAAGAAATATTCTACTCGTATGTTTTATTTGTTGAATGACTTCACTGAAGGCAAAAATACATGAAGCGGCTAACTGTGAGAATAAGATACAATAAATGAATTTAAAATGTGGATTATGTGTTTTTCATGAATTCTAGGTTTCTTAAATTTTTAGATCATCCCTGTGAATTCAAATTGTATTTTTTTTTTTTTTTTTAACCAGCCCTGTAAATTTAGTATGAGTACTTTTTCCTTTATGGGTTTAATTTTATCCTTTCGGGCAGCCCAGGTGCTTTAGCGGTTTAGCACCGCCTTCAGCCCAGGGCGTGATCCTGGAGTCCCGGGATCGAGTCCTATGTTGGGCTCCCTGCATGGAGCCTGCTTCTCCCTCTGCCTGTGTCTCTGCCTCTCTCTGTGTGTGTGCCTCTTGTGAATAAATAAAAATAAATCTTTAAAAAAATAATTTTATCCTTTTATTTTTTCTTTTAAAAACAAGGTCATAAATCCTACTAAGAATGCAGTATTCTACTATTATGGGGTTATATATTCAAAAATTATCTGTATGGGCATCTGGGTAGCTCTGTCAGGTAGCTACCTTCAGCTAAGGGTCCCAGGGTCCTGGGATCTACTTCACCCCCTCCCCTGAGCTCACACTAGCTTGCATGCTCTGTCTCTCTCAAACAAAATCTTAAAAAAAAAAAAAATGTCTCTGTTTTGAGTGATTTACCATATACGTATGGTAAGGCTTGCTTTGAAGAGCCATTTTTGGTTTTATTGTTATTTTTTAAGATTGTCTTTATTTAGAGAGTGTGTATAGGGAGGGGCAGAGGAAGAGAGAATCCCAAATTCCATGCTGAGTGGGGAGTCAGATGCATGGCCTGATTTGAAATCAAGAGCTGGATGTTTAACTGAGCCAACCAGGCATCCCTGAGGAGCCGTGCTGTTTTTGTATGTTAACTTAGAAATTAGTGGTTGGTTTTTTTGTTTTTTAAAAAAATTTTACATTTATTCATGAGAGACAGAGAGGCAGAGACATACATAGCAGAGGGATAAGCAGGATCCTTGCGGGGAGCCTGATGTGGGACTCGATCCCAGGACTCCAGGATCACGCCCTGAGCCAAAGGCAGACACTCAACCACTGAGCCACCCATGTGCCCCATAGGTTTGTTTTGAAGAATGTGAAAGATTAAGGGATCAGTAATTTATCTTAATTTTTTTCCTCAACTTGTTTTACTGTAGGTGAACTACAGAAAGCCATTGACTTGTTCACAGATGCCATCAAACTAAATCCTCGCTTAGCCATTTTGTATGCCAAGAGAGCCAGGTGAGAACTATAAACAAAAAAACATCCCTCTAGTGAAGAGTTTTTGCTCATTTATTTAAATAGAATGTTCTTGTGGAGTTCCCAAAGGCGTTATTGTTTGAAATGAATACTTTTTAATATCACACTTATTTTTTTAGTGTCTTCATCAAATTACAGAAGCCAAATGCTGCCATTCGAGACTGTGACAGAGCTATCGAAATAAATCCTGATTCAGCGCAGCCTTACAAGTGGCGAGGGAAAGCACACAGGTAAACAATGGAGTTTCATTATTTTGAGAACTTCTAAAATTTAAATTTCATTGTTTAATATGCTTTGGAAAAAAGTGAAATTGCCTAAGGATTTAATTTCAAAGTGAGATGTGCTCAATATGAAGAATTGAGAGAGAATAAAAAACAAAGTAAAAATTCTTTTTATTTCTTCAAAGAAAACTACTGTTTAATAGCTTTTGACTGTTACAGCCAAATTTAAGGTAAGGATCAAAAATTACTTCTAAGAAAGAGCATGACCTTCAGATTTTCTCTTATTTTTTTTTTCTCTTATTTTTAGATTTGCTTTGTGTAACCTAACATTAAAGAATATGTTCTAGAAGAAGAAATTCCTTAGTCTGTCGGTCTGTTTGTTTGTTTATTTATTTATTTATTTATGATAGTCACACAGAGAGAGAGAGAGGCAGAGACACAGGCAGAGGGAGAAGCAGGCTCCATGCACCGGGAGCCTGATGTGGGATTCGATCCCGGGTCTCCAGGATCGCGCCCTGGGCCAAAGGCAGGCGCTAAACCACTGCACCACCCAGGGATCCCCAAATTCCTTAGTCTTAAACTACTTTAGTTGCTGTTAGGTAGATCACCTGAAAACACAGGAAAAGAAGACAATAAAGAGGTGAATTTATCCTAGATTAGACATTATTTCTGGAAATGAAAATGTTATACAAGTGAGTATTGGTGGCTTGAGGATGAGATTTCCAGTGACATTTACATGTTACATGGATTGGAAAGGAACTGCCCTTCAAGTGTGGATGGAAATGAGATGGATATGCTTGGGACAGCTGTATTAAGTTACTCAAAAAAGGAGCTCTAATGATTATGAAGACGCATGTCAAAGGTAGAGGAAAAAGGTTAGGATAAGATGTATTAATGCTCTGGGTGTCAGAAAGCTTATGCATTGCTATTGATCATCCAGAGACTGTGGTTATCTTTGATTGCATTTTCTTTGCCTGCCCCCCTTTCCTTCTTTCCTTTAATTTTTTTATTTCTTTGCCTTCCAGTACAAGGTAGATGAGCTCATCTTGTGTTTTGCTTCTCCCAGATTCAGAATTAACCATTTCTCTAAGAAACCAGGTTCATTTTGTGAGGATTATATTTATAGAAAATAAAGTTTAGCCCTAGGTGTGTTCGTTCCTCCGGGATACCATTACTTATGTCATTACAGTGAACCGAGTTAGAAAAAACACATTTTATTTATTTGTGAGAGAGCGTGCTAATGGGTATGAGCAGAGGGAGAGGGAAAAGCAGACTCCCTACTGGGCAGGGAACTGGACTCTGGCCCAATATCAAGATCTTGGGATTAGGACCTGAGCCAAAAGCAGACACTTCCCCAACTGAGCCACCCAGATGCCCTAGAAAAAACATCTTTTAAACAATGATTTTAAGGGAAAAAGTGGAAATTTGGGGTTTTCCAATTAAAATTCAATATTAAATATTTTTCCTTTTATTTTGCTTTTTTTTTTTTAAGATTTTATTTATTTATTCATGGGAAACACAGAGTCAGAGACACAGAGTGAGAAGCAGGCTCCATATAGAGAGCTCGACGTGGGACTTGATCCTCTGTCTCCAGAATCATGCCCCGGGCTGAAGGTGGTGCTAAACCGCTGAGCTGCCCAGGGTGCCGCTATTTTGCATTTTTTAACACTATTCTAGACTCAAAATCTTTACTCATAATATATTTACTTGTGTTACTGTATGATAACATAAGATTGTTTTATAATCCTATTTTGAAATAATATTCTAAGTATTATAATCCTATTTTGAAATAATATTCTAAGTAAAGTTTTATATGTTGTGTTTTGTATGTTGCAGCTTTTATCCTTAGAGTATATTCCACTTAAGATACACAGTCAAAATATTGTTGCTGTTTTTTAAAATTTTTAATTTATTTTTTCATGAGAGAAGCAGGCTCCTGACAGGGAGCCAGATGCGGGACTCTATCCCCGGACCCTGGGATCATGCCATGACCTGAGCTGAAGGCAGATGCTCAAGCGCTGAGCCACCCAGGCGTCCCAAAAATACTGTTTTAAAAATTACCTGACTTTTGGAGAGCTTGGGTGATTTCGGTTCAGTCGTGATCTTCGCGTCGTGGGAGAGAGTCTGCTTCAGATTCTTCTTCTCCCTCTTCCCTTCCCCCTGTTTTCCTACCTGCACACACACTAAATAAATACATACATACATACACCATAAATAAATGCATGTATGTGTATGTTCCTTTTTTTCCTGTATGGTTTATGCTCTGTGTGGTAAACAACCTTTTTTTATTCCAGTCTTTTCTGGTTAATTTTCTTCACATATATAAAATATTTGCATATTTAAGGAGTCAAAACTGAGTTGACAGGTGTACCAGGGAAGTCTCATTTCCATTGTGGTCCCCTCTAGTCCATTCTTACCTTATCCCACCAGCCTTCAGTTTCTGATTTATCGTCTTTCTTTTAATAAAATGTGCACACATGTATTGTTTTCTGCCTTATAGCATGCTAAGTGTATATTATGTTAATCCTGTTTTTAAGGAGTTGAAATTGTTGACAATTGTAGCTCTATATAATTTTTTTAAAAGTTTTATGTTTTGGGGATCCCTGGGTGGCTCAGTGGTTTAGCATCTGCCCTTGGTTCAGGGCATGATCCTGGAGTCCCGTGGCCGAGTCCCACACCGGGCTCCCTGCATGGAGTCTGCTTCTCCCTCTGCCTGTGTCTCTGCCTCTCTCTGTGTGTGTGTCTCTCATGAATAAATAAAGTCGTCTTAAAAAAAGAAAGAAAGACACCACCACATTAGTTGATATGTATAAAAGGCCCCTAAAATGAATTTAATCTGTTTCAGACTTCTGGGTCATTGGGAGGAAGCAGCACATGATCTTGCCCTTGCTTGTAAACTGGATTATGATGAAGATGCTAGTGCAATGCTGAAAGAAGTTCAACCCAGGGTATGTTCAAGTAGAGAAAGAGAATGTCATTATTGTGATGCTCTGTGGTTCTAGTACTTCTGGCAGTAATTTACCTGCAAAACAGATACGAAGAAATATTTGGATATTTCCATCTATAATCACTGATGTTTGTACTCAGGAAACTTCAATAGTTTATCACGCCTCTATTTTTAATGCTGCATTACAGCAAGCTCTGTTACTTTGTTTGCAAGCCTGTAATAGAGTTGTAATCAGAGAGTTAGAAATAGGAGGGGGGGAGCATCAAGTTTACAGCAAGGAAAGAAATAGAAGATTTATAAAGTGTGACCAAGGTTGCATCTGCTCTGTCCTTGTTTCTTATAGGTGTATGCAGCAACTGTATAAAGCATGAGGACATTATGGAAGTTAGCATGTTTCATTATTTTAAAAATGATAATAGTGACTCCAAAAGCTAGGATATTCTGTTTAAAGATAATTGTTAAAATCAATTTAGTGCATTTACATGGTAAATTCTTCAGTTTTGTGGGAAGTTACATTACCAAGAATTTATTCCCAAAGGTTACAAGGTAGTGGAAATTACTGGATTTAACTTACCTATAATCAGAGACTTTGAGTTCTTTTTTCTTTTCATAACATGACTAACTCCAGCAAGGTTATGATAAGAGAGTCTAGAACACGAGATTCTTAGAAAATGGTAAACAAGCTGAAGTAACAATTGAATATTACTTTCGTATATTTACTTTATTTTCTGAATAAATAATATATTCCAGATATTTGATCCAGGCTATATGCTAGTGCCTGATACATACATTTTTTCTTAATCTTTACAGCCTTCTGTAAGACTTATTTCTCTTTGCCTGCCCACCTTCATTTTATGGACAAGAAAACTTCAGTGTAGTTAGACTATGGCAATACTGGTGTGTGCATTTCAATCTCTGCCTTCCCATGGCTAGTATCAGGCAAGAATTGCACTTGACATCCTTGCACTAGTTACTTGTTTGAAATTTATAACACTTCTAACTTCAGTCTCTGCCTCTTTGTTTCACAGTGGACTTGTTAAACTGTGAGTTATGTAAGGTCTTTCTCTGTAAAGTAAATTTATCGCTCAGAACTGTGTGTTGAATTTAAGCCTTTTCACAAAGAAAAATAATTATTTTACAAAACTGGCGATTTGGATTGCCCTTATTCAGCTTTTAAAGAAAGCATTTTTTCTGTGGCTTTTTGTTTTTCCGTAGGCCCAGAAAATTGCTGAACATCGGAGGAAGTATGAACGAAAACGTGAAGAGCGAGAGATCAAAGAAAGAATAGAAAGGGTTAAGAAGGCTCGGGAAGAACATGAAAGAGCCCAGAGGGTAAAGTTTCTATAGCCAAACCTTTTTTTTTTTTTAAGATTTTATTTATTTATTCATGAGACACATGCACACACACAGGCAGAGACACAGGCAGAGGGAGAAGCAGGCTCCATGCAGGGAGCTTGACGTGGGACTTGATCCTGAGACTCCAGAATCACGCCCCAGGCCGAAAGCAGGCACTAAACCGCTGAGCCACCCAGGGATTCCCGCCCTCCCCCCCTTTTTTTAAGATTATATTTATGTATTCATGAGAGACACAGAGGCCAGAGACACAGGCAAGGCGAGAAGCAGGCTCCCTACATATGGGACTCAATCCCAGAACCCCGGGATCAGGACGTCCAACCACTGAGCCACCCAGGTGCTCCTATAGCTAAACCATTAATGGGAAATAGAGTAGATAGAGTTTTAGGATATCATTCTAATTCCTGGCTCTTATTTCATGCTGGCTGCAGTTGTGTAGGGTAATGATGCTACTTAGTTTTTCCTTCCTTCACTATCTCCCAATTTGTAGGGATATTTCTGTTCTTAAATTCCTTTTTTTTGTTTTTGTTTTTGTTCTTAAATTCCTAAGTTAATTTTTTTATTTTTATTTTTTTTTTAATTTTTATTTATTTATGATAGTTACAGAGAGAGAGAGAGGCAGAGACACAGGCAGAGGGAGAAGCAGGCTCCATGCACCGGGAGCCCGATGTGGGATTCGATCCCGGGTCTCCAGGATTGCGCCCTGGGCCAAAGGCAGGCGCCAAACCGCTGCGCCACCCAGGGATCCCTCCTTAGTTAGTTTATATATCACCAGTTTATATTCTTGTGTCCTCCTAAAATTAGGAATTTTTTTTTTTTGCTCAGGTAATTAAAACTTGTCAGTATTATTTGTTTTCTTGTGGATGCTTGCCCTGATTTGTTGAGTTTTATGATTCCTTCTGTTCCAATAGTGGATTCATAGCTATTTAAAATAGACTAGGTGGCTCAGCGGTTCCAATAGTGGATTCATAGCTATTTAAAATAGACTAGGTGGCTCAGCAGTTTAGTGCTGCCTTCAGCCCAGGGTGTGATCCTGGAGACCTGGGATTGAGTCCCATGTCAGGCTCCCTGCATGGAGCCTGCTTCTCCCTCTGCCTGTGTCTCTGCCTCTCTCTCTCGGTCTGTCATGAATGAATGAATGAATGAATGAATGAATGAATAAATAAATAAATAAATAAATAAATAAATAAATAAATAAATAAATAAATAAATAAATAAATAAATAAAATCTTTAAAAAATAAATAAAATAAAACAAATAAAACAAATAAAATAAATAAATAAAATAAAATAAAAGACTAGGGGATCCCGGGGTGGCTCAGCGGTTTAGCGCTTGCCTTCGGCCCAGGGTGTGATCTGTAGTCCCGGGATCAAGTTCTGCATTGGGCTCCCTGCATGGAGCCTGCTTCTCCCTCTGCCTATTTCTCTGCCTCTCTTTCTCGCTATGTCTCTCATGAATAAATAAAATAAAAATAAGATAAAATAGACTCTATTCATTTTTAGTTATAAAATCATAAAACTTAGAAGAAAGAAAAGTATTCATAATTCATCCACAATATTTTTGCTGTTCTTAAGGTTTCTCCTCTTTTTTATTTTACTGGATTAGCTTTTTGCATTTGTTGCTGTCAGGTTTCACGTAGTTCTTTCCATCGTTGTTGAATAAAAGGTTATAAAGCTATATTATATAGCCTTACATCCTAATTTTTGTCATTTAATATTAATAGTTAACAAAATAACATGAATTTATAATTAATTATACTGAATGAATTCAATACTTTAAGATCTTATTTATTTATTCATGAGAGACACAGAGAGAGAGGCGGAGACATCGGCAGAGAGAGAAGCCGGTTCCATGCCGGGATCATGCCCTTGGCCAAAGGCAGGCAGGCACCTAACTGCTGAGCCACCCAGGCGTGTCTCTGAATTTAGTAAGATTTAATAAAGCTAATATTAAAAAATAAAGTTAATATTAAATGCTTTTAAAGCATTTTAATATATTAGGATTATAGTTACTGTATTCAAAAGTAATTTTCACATTTGTATATTCTTGATGACTTTATAACTGGTTATGACAGAAATATATTTTTTCTTTTACTTTGCTAAAAATAACAAATTGGTAAATTCCGATTGTATTAAGTTACATAGAGAAAGTATGGAAAAGATGATCTTGGGAAACAAAAGTCATTGGCAATCTATGTAATCTAGCCATGTCATTTTATTTTGAAGTTTATCAACATTAAGAATTTTTACTTTGCATAAGGACAGACAGACATCAGTGAATTGCTTTCCAGGTGTTGCTCTTTTCCTGCCCCAAGTAGAAGTAAAACACTACTTCACATCGTTACCTAAAGTAATGCTCAAGGACAGCCTAGCTGGGAAATTTCAAAATGGGGACTGAGGGTTGTGTATTCTTTAGTTCATATTGCTTTTTGAAACTTGTCTCTTAAGTTCTCTGACTTGCCGATTTGACAATTTTTTCATGATTTTGCATGGCTTAGGGTAACCGTGGACAGTAGACTCCCCAACACCACCACTATATGATTTCTTTATTTCTTTGTATTAAAGGAGGAAGAAGCCAGACGACAATCAGGAGCTCAGTATGGCTCTTTCCCAGGTATTTTTAAAAGAAAAATTAAAACTATTAGTATTGTAAATAATTGGAGAACATTCTGATTTGGGGGCTCATGTATGTCTATTATATTTAGTACTGTTAGTCCCTGGAATATTGAAAAGCCTTTAGAATGTTAGCTTCTTAAAAGTTTCATTTTCCTTTAAAACTTAAATGTTAATAGAAATACAGTATGTTATTTTCTTCATGCTTTGAGCAGTATACTTTTTTATAATAGCTAACATTTATTGAGGTTTGAGCATTGTATTTTTCTTAGAGACCTATGAATTAATTATGATGTATTTTAAGTATTTCTAAATTGTCATAATGGGATTTTATTCTGTTAGACATTGATATTCATGAGATACTAGGTAAAAGCCCTGTTAGGAATTACTAAGCATAAAAAACATTTTGAGTCTAGGGTAAAAATAAATGTAAGCTGTTTTTTGTAAATGTCAAGTGATTAGAAATTACCAGGGGGCCAAAGCCTTCAGTGATAGCAGAGGCCGGCCTATATGGTACAAGTAGAAGAGCAGTTAAAAAGGCACCTAAAGAACAATTTTTGAATACTTCCCGAATGAGGCAGTGTGAAATTTAAAGAACCAGAAGAGATTCTTGTAAAGTTTGTAATTCTAATGGGGAATCAATTGCCTTCAGCTTTAATAATAATAATCTCCTTTTTCCGAAGGAAGGTTTACAGAGGCATTTACACACCCCTTAATGGCTATATGCCACTGGCTACAACTTAAGTTATATGGTCAAAGGCTAGAAAAGATACCTTTATTCTAAAAGGTCATGTGCCAAGCAACTTTAAAAACAAAGACCATATGTTGGGTGACTTGCTGTCTGAAGAAAACAACCACTAAAATATAGACTAGTACTAGATATAATTTTTTATTATGTGGATTTTATTATCTAAATTTGACAAGTAGACTGATTAACTCCTGGTGCTTTGGGCCAGTAATTTTTTTTTTTTAAGAAGTTCTTTTCAGGCCCTTTTAGATTCCCTTACCTTACTTACTATTTATAGGCATATTTAAGTTATTGAGCCGGCAGAAATGAGTTTATTATATGTGTTTCTTTATGATATCTTATATATAGTCACCCTTGATATATAGAATATATTAAGGTAATGTGTGTTTCCCTTTAGGATGTGTATATTGGCATAACTGATTTCAGAATATTTCTAATGGACATAAAAGGTTTATGGTAGTGAAAAACTGGGTGATAATTTGGGTTTATAATCTAAAAATACACTGGGAAAATTAAATCTTTGTTGCTAGAGCTTTGTTCTCAGTGAAAAGAAGAAACACCAGGAGTGCCTGTTAAAAATGCAGATTTTCACTTCCAAAGATTTGGATTCTGTTTAGGGTGGAGATAGAAATCCACAGCTTTTTATAACAAACATTTCATATAGTACTTAAAAGAATGACTGCTCTCTCTAGAGCAATACAGTTTAAACATACTTAAACATGTTTAAAAACAGCCAAAGTCTTACTAATTAGATCTTTAAATTGAAACATAATGTTAGAGTGAGAAAATATGACCAAAATGATTTATTAGACTTTTAAATTTTGTAATATCAAGGGACTGTTAGCTTTCTCTTTAAGGTGAGGTTAGTTGTCTTTTTTTAAAAAAACAGTTTTATTACTAGGAAAAAATAAATGCAGAAAGTAACAAAGTTGACTTACAGCCTTATTTTTTTAAGAGAAAATTTCAAGGTAAAATTAGGTCTTCTTACATCCAGTTAGAGTATTTAGTAGGCCCCTTGTTCTTTGCATATGCACATGGGAGTGTGGGTGTGATTTTCATCAGAAGGAAGTAGTGTGCTGCTGTAAGACTACTTCAGAATATGGTTGGTGTCTGTGCAGTTACTTCATTTATTCTTGCAGGTGGCTTTCCAGGGGGAATGCCTAGTAATTTTCCTGGAGGAATGCCTGGAATGGCAGGGGGGATGCCTGGAATGGCAGGAATGCCTGGGCTCAATGAAATTCTTAGTGACCCAGAGGTTCTTGCAGCCATGCAGGTAAGACTTGAAAGAACAAAGTTGGGCATTTATCATAGGCATTTCTTTCATTAATTCTATGTAGAGACAAAAGTTACTCTATTAGCCATGTTTTACTTCTCTGAGTTACCAAATAGCTAATTACACAATTAGGCTTTTTTTTCTTCAGAATAAGTAGCTTAAATTACTAAAAATTGATTTATAGGAAATACTCTGTGATAGTTTGATTATATCCAGTTGTCCTTTTTTTCTTTTTATGTTCCAAGTTTTTATTTAAATTGTAGTTAACATATAGTGTAGTATTTGTTTCAAGAGTAGAGAGTTTAGTGATTCTTCTTATCAAAATTGTGTATGCTTTTTTTCATGATCTAGTTTAAGTGATGTAATTAGGCATTTGATTTTGAAGTGCACATTAGTAATATTTAACTTGAGGGACTTGTCCAGACCCCAATTTAACTTGGCCATGACGAAATTGTCAGTCTAAATAAAGATGTAGGATTTAGGGTAATAAACTTGTTAAACCACAGAACTCTTTTTTAAATACTAAAAAAATACCCCACCACCTTTCTTTGCAGGATCCAGAAGTTATGGTGGCCTTCCAGGATGTAGCCCAGAACCCAGCAAATATGTCAAAATATCAGAGCAACCCAAAGGTTATGAATCTCATCAGTAAATTGTCAGCCAAATTTGGAGGTCAAGCATAATGCCCTTCTGACAAAGCCCTTGCTGAAAGAAAAGCAACTTCGATCACCTAATGGATGTCGCAATAATACAAACCAGTGTACCTCTGACCTTCTCAAGAAGAAAGCTGGGGTGCTGTGAAGAGAATCCCTACCCCTCTGCCCCACATGCAACTGAAACATTCTACAGTGGTTTGCCATTAGGGTATTCATTCAGATAATGTTTTCCTACTAGGAATTACAAACTTTAAACACTTTTTAAACCTTAAAAATATTTAAAAACATTAAAAGAGTGTGTTAGTCCCTACATTTTTCTTTACTAATCATTTCAGTTTTTTTCCCTTTGGATTAATTGGGCAAGGAAGCTACTTCAGTGTGGAAGATTTATTATTGCTCAGTTTGAGTGAAATAAAGGTTTATTAACAGGAGGCAAATATAACATTTAAATAGATGAAGTTTGAGTTGGAAGTATGGTTACTGAGGTATTTTGACTTGTCTTTTTAAATGTTTTACTTTTTAAACACGATTTATTTGGATAAAACCATTGGGACCACCAGTACTGCAGTAGGACCTGGGTAGGGACCGGAAGTGCTTGGCAGGGCAGCAGCAACCTTACTCCTTTTATATGATGTGCACCCTTATGCAGATGCATTTAAATCTTACACTGTGGTGAAGGGATGATTTTTATAATGCTGCAGTAGAGTTGGATTACTTAGCTGTGTTCTTGTCTGATACAGAAAATAAATGTTTTGCATTATTTCCACATAGAGGAAATAAGGGAATACTTTTCTTTTTATATTTCTGTGTTTAGAGTGACCTTTCCTGGTCAGAAAATACCCATTTCTTTGTGTGCTTTTTAATTGTTTTCACCACCTCCCATCCCCGCCCCAGTACTCTTTTTGGGCTAAAGATAGCCCCTTTCACTGGCATCATCAATACTATTATCATTCACAGCGTAATTGTGCAAGCATATGTAATGCTGGGTTTAATATGTAATACATATAGTGATTATGTAAGGTGATACTCAAAACAGCTGTAGTTTCTTACTTGGCCCAAGCGATTTCATATCTAAATGTTAGGTTTCCACTTAGGCGAAATCTTGCCATGTCAAAAGATGTTGGAAGGAGGGATTCCCTTTGGTGTTCAGTCTTCAACTTAGGAAATACCTGTTGCAGTTGGAGTTTATCTTACGTTATTCATCTTCATATTTGGGAGAGTATGAGGTTTGAATTCATTGATCTACGGAAAGGAACCAAACTTCTTGATCCAACATGAATTATAAAATTGATGAGATCCATGGTTCTTCGCTGCGGAGTTGATGGCATTATGAGTCGTCCTGCTCCTATTCAGCTCTTAAATACTGCACCTTTTCCCAATCTCCTCTCTCTCCCTTCCTCTCTTCCAAGGATAAAGGAATGATAGTTTTCCGTTGTACATTCAACTCCTACATTTAATTAAGACTAAGTCCAGGCGCTGTACAGGAATTGCTGGGTTTCTACCTATCTTTCATTTTAACCATGTTTAAAAACGGTTTCAAGGGATGAGACCCTCTGTACTTTGCCTATTTGAAGATTCAGTGGTAGGAGCAGTGAAGAAAATTCCAAGGAATACATTTCTGAAATAGCACATTTCTAATATCAAAAGTAAGTTGATTAAGGTTCTAACCTTTTGCTGTACACATGCAGATAGAAATGCATCTGTTATATAAGTGAGAAAAGGCTGTATGCTAACTGAGCATGCTTTTTAAACCCTTTAAAAATACTCAGCATATAAACTTGCGTTTGAGCTTGCCAGTGGTTTTTTTGTTAATGTGTGTTCTCAAATTTTCTAATGTGTGCTGTGAATAACTCAAGACCAGTTTCCTTTGGGTTCCTTATTTGATTTACTTAATTATATATTAAGTACATTCTAACACTGCAAATATTACTATAAATGGGTAAAAGTAAAATTGGTCTTCTGGAAATGTGTCCTGTGCTTTTAAGTTCCACAAATATGAAGTACATTCATTTTCATAGAAACTCCGTATCATTTCTAAACAAGAAGTGTTTTTTCTTGTGCTAACAATGCTATAAGAAGGAAAAGTAAAGGAGGTTTTTTTTGCTTAAAAATATATAGTTATTGAAAAAAATATATATATAGTTATTGGATTTCTAGCTACATTAAAAATAAAGTATGGTTTCAAACTGGATACTGACCCCACACACACACACACTTTTTTTTTTTTTTCCTGAGTACATGTTCTGTTTCTTTTAGGTCTTGAGCCACTCACCTTAAGTTATTTGCTGGACATAGTAGGCTTCAGTTTATAAAGTGCTGTTAACAGTGACTTCTAAGAAGGTATTAGGTGTTAAACAGCTTTACTTTTCTTCCAGATTGCAGGCCAGAGGTAAGCCGTTCTGTACTCAGAAGGTAGCTTCCATTTCTGAGGCCAAAAGTGCTTGCTCTGATGCTGATCTTCTAGCCTGAGGAAACAGGAGAGGGCACAAGGGAAGCACATACTGAGATACTGATGCTGATACACATAGTTAAGATTTTATTACTTCTCCTGACATTGGCCTTTTTTTAATCTTGAAACAATATTTACTTGCAAGGAAAGCTAGAAAAAAATGATCCACTGCTGTGTGGTCATGTTCCCAGTAAAAAACTACACCACAGAAGAAAGGGAGAAAATACCTGGGGTAACAATTAGCAGGATGCCACTTTAGGAAATAACTGGCCTAATGGGATAAGGGAGAAACAACTTGTATTTTAGAGATATTGTAATATTTAACATTAATGCACCCAAGTAGCCACTTAGATAAGTAGTACTTGCTCGGTGCCAGACACACTGTAATCAGTTTGAAAGCCTTGACTGCATTCTGATAATGACCATAAGGGCAGGTGCTCTTATTCCTGTATTATATAGATGAGGAAACAAGCACTTTTAAGTACATTGCCCAAGTTAACACCCCTGATTATTTGGGAAGCTGGTATTCTCACTAGGCTTGTTCTTCAGATTTCTCTTCCTCTTCTGTGCTCTACTGCCCAGTCTGTACAAGCTGGTTTCTTGTAGAATTGTTCGTGACTTCAAGAAATCGGAAACAAAATACTTTTGAAGAGGGTTGATTGAATAAGGAATACCACATATCATTGTGCGAATGTGCACGCCCAACGGGTTTCTCCTAATAGTAAGAGATGTAGCATAATTGAAGTGCTTAGAACACCGTGGCAGGCCCAATACTGGGGACAAGAAAATATTTTTTTAAATTATGGTGCAGTAATTTCAAAGTTGAGTATTTACAACCAATATAGCATACCTATTAGAGTGCCCAGTTTGGGGAGGAAAATAACCCTGAGGTAAATAGGCAACAAATACTAAAATAGCTGTTAAGCTTTTCATAGAGTAAACTATGGCGTGTTAAATTGGTGAGTTATAAATACCTTGGTAATTCAGTGAGACCTTTTGTGTAGTGCTGGTGGGAGTGTAAATTCACAATTTTCTGTAGAATGATCTATTAGAATTAAGTTCTGGATAGGAAAAAAAAAAAAAAAAAAGTTCTGGATAGGTTCGTTTAACTCACTTTTGTGTTTGATGCCATAGGTATAAAAGGACATGCATAATTTTCTAATACGCTATTTGTATAAGGGAGACTGCCCCTAAAACTCAGGAAGCCCTAAGGAAAATCTACAATTATCAATACTAAATTAGATGTAAAAGTGAATGGTTAGAACAAAGGGAACAATTCAACTTTCAAAAACAAAGTCAAAATCAATTACAGAAATAGTATTAATATGTGGTATACCTATGCAATTGCTTTTTTTAAGAGCGAAAGTGCTCGCAAGAGGGAGGTGTTGAGCAGAGGGGCAGATAGAAATTTTTTTTTTTTAAGATTTTATTTATTCATGGGGGGTGGGGAGCGGAGAAGCAGGCTTCATGCAGGGAGCCAGACGTGGGACTGGATCCCAGGACTCCAGGATCATGCCCTAGGCCAAAGGCAGGTGCTAAACCACTGAGCCACCCAGGGCTCCCGCAGATAGAAAATTTTAAGCAGGTTCATGACTTAAATCATGACCTGAGCCAAAAAGAGTCTGACCTGAGACTAAGGTACCAGGCACCTCTGCTAATTGTAGTGTTTTCAGTAGAAAATGCTGTATCTTGATTAAAATTATTTTGATTGCTGGGATGCAGAAGAATGTATGAATATGTTACTTGCTCTGATTTTGTGCCCTACAAGTGGGAATTCTGATCAATTCTATTGTGTTGAATTACTAACATATAAAAAAATTTGTATGCTACATAGTCCAGTATATTCTTGACAGGAGAGCGCTTCCAGTTTGATGAGTCAACGAGAACTGAGTCTTCTGGGCACCTGAGTGGCTCAGTCAGTTAAATGTCTGCTTTTGGCTCAGGTCCCGATCCCAGGATCACGAGATGGATCCCTGCTTGCACCTTACTGCTAGGAGAGCTGCTCTCTGTTACTCCCTCTGCTTGTGTGTGCTGGCTCTCTGTCAAAATCTTTAAAAAGAACTGTGTCTTCTGCTTAAATATTAAAACAGACCAGCCTCTCTGTTTCAGTGCCAGCAAACTATTTTCATTTGATGTTCGGACCTGCGGTTTTCTGTAATGATCCTAGGGAGTGGTGAGAGTATTCTGGAGGCCATTTTTGCAACAGGAGGTCTAGGAGTAAGGACCATACACATAAATAGGTGTCCCCATAAATCTACTTGTGTCCCCAACTCACCTTTCACGTAGTTTGTGGTCACTGCAGCATCACCATAAATGAAGAGTTTAAGTGTAAAGATCTTAACCAGTGGTGCTTAAAACATTTTGTACAAATCTTGTGGAAACATGACCAGATAAACATTGCTAGGGCCGTCTCCTGAGGAGTAAATATAACGGACATAGTAAAGCACAGAGCAGACGTGTAGGAAGCACTCCTTGAATTATCACCAGCAGTACTGCAAGGGTAAATAAACTCAGCTGGTACTGAGACTGAAACCAGCTGGTACTGGTACTGGAGGAGACGTGGCAATGGCACTCAAGCAGGGTGGAGTCCTAAGACCTCGTGTCTCATAGTATGACAGGTTAGAGGTTGAAAATGGTTTCTCCAGTTCTTTGTCGTTTGGTTCTTAGGAACTTGTGAAGTTTTTTTTCCTTCAGCATTTATTATAAAGTACGTATACATAAAATTAGCTTTTGCAGTCCTTACGGCAGTGGAGTTGTATTAACACTCAACAAAAGAGAAAACTGGGGCGCCTGGGTAGCGCCCTCAGCACGGGGTCCGCTTGAGAGTCTCACTCTCCCTCTGCCCGCCCTCTCTCTCAAATAAAAGAGGGAAAACCAAAAGGGTTAAGTGACTTTCCTAGTTGATCACGAGAATAATCCCACCTGTATTCGATCGCTTTGATCTCAAGCTCCATTTTGTCTTCCTACAACACCCGGGAGATTTCAAAAGTGTTGAACTTTTGTCCAATCAACACTTCCTTTCGGATAAAATGTGAGTTTAAAAATATCGTCGAGAGAAAATACGAGTTAACTCGCAAAGAAATAGTGATGTTTGAATCCCCATCCTGCCGGCTACCAGTCAGTCTTACGCAGGGAAGGTGGCCACCTAAACCTTTCCACGTGCCCCTGTTGAAGCACATCCTGCCAGGTCCGCGAGCGCGAGACAACCCGGGTCAGACCCAGGGGGCGGCCCCCGGCCTTCTGACTGTCAGGCTGCTCCGCATGATTGGGCCAGCGCTTCTATGCCCCGCCCACACACGTCCGCGGACCAATCAGAGACAAGGGACTTTCCTGGGCCCGCCTTTCCCCTCTTTCCGCCCCTGCGGCCTCTGGCTGGGAGACACTGCGCGCTAAGACCCGGAAGTGGTTGTTCTGGAGGAGGCGGGCCTGAGGAGGTGGGGCCTGTGACGCTCACGCCCCGGGCTCCGGCGCTTCTTTCCTCCCTCCGCTCGCTGCGGCTCCTGAGGGAAAAGTGTTGCTAGGTCTGCGGGGAGCCGCAGCAATGGCCTCCGTGCTGTCCTACGAAAGCCTGGTCCACGCTGTGGCCGGAGCCGTGGTGAGGCGGGGTCTTCACGCCCGGGCCACTGAGGGGTGTGGGGCTTCTGTGGGGCCAGTCCCGGGGGATGGTTGGGGGATGGGGATGAGAGGGAGAGGGCGGGTGGGTGTCTGCAGTCGTGACTTGTGGGACGGGGAGGAATGAGACACAGGAGAGAAGATGCTGAAACAGTTCGAGGTGAGGCGCAGCACACCCTCCGCCCTACCTACTGTTTTTGGTCTCTTAGAAGATATCTGGGAGATAGACAGCGATGATCCCACATACCCCCACAGGGAGTCTGGAAGAAAATAATTGCTGCTTTCTTTGCCTTCTGAAATTTAAAGAGCAGTCATTTCCCTTAAAGGCCCCCGCACACACAAACTTCGTTCCACTGGCCAGAGGAGAACCTAGGTGTGAAGCTGTGTTGCTTACCTATATTGCCTATTTTCATATTCTTGCTGCAGACGAGTGGCAGTACTTGGGATATCTTTGGTTAATAATTGGCAGAAATACGTCCCCCCCCCCCCCAATTAAGATGAGAGTTGCTGTTAGCCACAAGTGTACTTTACTATGCCGTATGTGTGTGGTTCTTGGAGTTGTGGTGTCTCAGTTCCATTTGACACCACTGCCTTGTCCTTGACACTTTCCACTCTTGGCTTGGATAACTTCCTCCTCTGGTTGTCCTCTTACCTCTCTGACTGCCCTTTCTCATATCCTTCTGCTGTCAACATGCATCGTTTAGCAGTTGGAATCACTGTGACTTCAGAGGATATCGGAGTCGTCTCCTTTTAACCAGCAAAACTTCACTTTGAGCTCTCATTCTGTGCACACTAATCAGGGATGAACCCCAACTCCATCATTTGTTAGGCGACCCGTGAACTTCACTTTCCTAATCTATAAAGTAGGGTTATCAATACCTACTCTACAGACTTGTTTTTAAAGTTAGTTGACACAATACTTCATGGAAGTGCCTGATTCAGGAGTCTTGGTTTATTTCCTTAAACCAGGAGAGCCTTTCAGCGAGTACAAAGGCCCTGAAACGGAAGCTTGCTTGACATGCTCTAGGATGGTCACGGAACCTTCTGTATCTGGAGTGGAGGGAATAAAGAGGCGGAAAGTCTTCAGGGAACAAACTACATAAGACTTTAAGTGGGAAAGAGAGCTAGCTAGCTTTTAGAGGTTTTTGAGCATCCAGCAGCTTGCTGATTTACATTTTAGCTATGATCACCTGGCTCCTCTGTTGAGGGTAAACTGTAAGGGAGTAAAGGTGGAAGGAAGCAGAGATGTCAGGGGGCTGTTATGTCCTCTCAGGCAAGAGATGATTTTGGCTTGAACCAGGATAGTGGCCGTGGAGGTGGTTAGAAGCGAACATTAACCTGGAATATATATTTATAAGATAGAGCCACCAAGGTTTGATGGTGGATTGGATATGGGATATAATAGAATGAGGGTTGGTTGACTCTCCCAGGAGTTTTTGGCTGGAGCAACTGGAAGCATTTACATTTACGGAGATTGTGAAGACTGTAACTGAGCAGATCTGGGAGAAAGATTGGTTTTGGCTCTGACTAGATAAATGTAGACTGAGAGAAGGCTGCTTGAGCACACCAACATTAAGAGATTTGGGAAGTGAGATAGCACCAGCAGAGGAGACTAAGGAAGGGCCTGTTGGGTAGGAGGAAAACTAAGAGAATGCGGTGATTTGAAAATCACATGGGGAAGGGTGAAAATCAACTGGATCAGATAAGATGAGGAGTGAAAATTAACCATTGTTTTTGTTTTTGTTTTTAAGATTTTATTTATTTATTTATTTATTTATTTATTTATTTATTTATTTATTTATTTATTTATGAAAGACACAGAGACAGAGAGGCAGAGACACAGGCAGAGGGAGAAGCAGGCTCCATGCAGGGAGCCTGACACGGGACTCGATCCCAGGTCTCCAGTATCACGCCTTGACCCAAAGGCAGGTGCTTAACCACTGAGCCACCCAGGTGTCCCAACCATTGGATTTATTTTATTTTTTATTTTTTTAGATAATATTGCAAATCTTTTTTTTAATTTTTTAAAAATATTTATTTATTTATTTATTTATTTATTTATGATAGAGAGAGAGAGAGAGAGAGGCAGAGACACAGGCAGAGGGAGAAGCAGGCTCCATGCACTGGGAGCCCAACGTGGGATTCGATCCCAGGTCTCCAGGATCGCGCCCTGGGCCAAAGGCAGGCGCCAAACCGCTGCGCCACCCAGGGAATCCACCATTGGATTTATTAACGTGTTTATCAGTGTGATAAATCCAGTGGTTAATTGACAAGACACATTTTGGTAGATAGTGAATAGTTGTGGTGCATCTAAGGAAGAATGGGAATATGGAAAATGTTTGTTTTCCTTTCTTTTATCAATGAATGCTATTGATTCAGTACCTGTACTGAGTGCTTTCTAGGTGCCATGTGGTGTTCTAGGTGCTACAAATATAGTGGAGAACAGTCTTTTTGTTCACAAAGAGTGCATTCCAATGGGGGAGTCCGATAGTAATTGAGTAAACAAAAAAATAAAATAATTTTGGATAGTGTTAAGTGTTATAAAACAAAATAAGCATTGGCAGACTTTTTCTGTAAGAAGGCAGATGGTACGTATTTTAGATTTTGTTTACAGTCTGGTGCAGCTACTCAGTACCACCATGATGGTATGAAAGTAGCCAATGACAATAAGTAAGTGAATGAATGGAGCTGAGTTTCAATAAAATCCTGTTTACAGGGATCCCTGGGTGGCGCAGTGGTTTGGCGCCTGCCTTTGGCCCAGGGCGTGATCCTGGAGACCCGGGATCGAGTCCCACGTCGGGCTCCCGGTGCATGGAGCCTGCTTCTCCCTCTGCCTGTCTCTGCCTCTCTCTCTCTCTTTCTCTCTCTGTGACTATCATAAATAAATTTAAAAAAAAAATCCAGTTTACAAAACAGACAGTAGATTGGATTTGGCTCTTGGGCCATAGTTTTTGGAGCCTTATTACAGAGCATGACTGTGGATACAGGTAATATATCTCTATGTAACCCACAAAGGTATTTCCATTTTTTTTCTTCTTGCCAGTTTTTCTCTTGTTGAAATTATGTTTGAAATTATGCATCTTGAATTTGCTATGGTTTTTCTTTCTTTCATAAGCTGTGTTCGATTATCTAATAGATACACATTAGGAATTTTTTTTCTCTCTCTCTTACTTCCCCTCAGGGCAGTAATGTTCCTAGCACTTATCTGAGAAGTGACTTGGTATTTTGGGGTTTTTTTTGGACTACTATGTTGCAGAATGTTCTCAGACTTTTTTTTTCCAAACTTTTATTTTAAAGTTAAACCATGTAACCTAGGCCCTCATTTCTTCTGATTGCTACCAAAGGAAAAAAATTTCGCCACAAAAATGTCACTACAGTTGATAAGAAAAATGGCTTTGTTTTTAATGATATAGTATTGTGGTGACTTCTATTTAATTAGATGTTCTGAGCATAGCATTCAGTCAAAGCTTTGAGATGATCAAGGAGAGTCGGCTTAGCATAGTGGTTAAGAGTACTTGAGTGCCTGAGTGCCTGAGTGCCAGGGATCCTGGGTCAGAATCCTGGCTCTGCCTCTTAGTAGCTGCCTGACTTCAATATAAACTCTTAGCAGGGCTGCCTAGAGTAGTTGCTTCTCCCCAAGGGATTGTTGGTCATTGCTTAAGATGTTGATTTACAAGCTTTTTTGAGTTGCCATGTTTCATGTTTGCTTATTTGGTTTCAAATTCTACATTTTCACATCAAGTGTGATGTTGTGCACATAAACACACACATTTAAAAATTAAAATAGGGATCCCCGGGTGGCTCAGTGGTTTAGCGCCTGCATTCAGCCCAGGGCGTGATCCTGGAGATGGGGGATCAAGTCCCACATCAGGCTCCCTGCATGGGGCCTGCTTCTCCCTCTGCCTGTATCTCTGCCCCCCCCCCTCTCTCTCTCTCTCTGTGTCTGTCATGAATAAAATAAAATCTTAAAAAAAAATTAAAATAAACAAATAGTGATTTTGAGTGTTTTATGGTACACCTTGGGGTAACTAGATAATCTCAAGTATTTGAAAATCAGAATTGTACTATTTCTTTTTTTTTTTTTTAAGATTTTATTTATTTATTCATGAGAGACACACACAGAGAGAGAGGCAGAGACACAGGCAGAGGAGCCTGTGTGGGACTCCATGCAAGGAGCCCGATGTGGGACTCGATCCTGGGTCTCCAGGATCACTCCCTGGGCTGCAGGCGGCGCTAAACCGCTACGCTACCAGGGCTACCCAGAATTGTACTATTTCACGAGAATGCTATGCTAACTGATGACTATTAGATGATACAATTAATGGCCTCATTCCTAAACATTTCTCAAAATTTTGAGTATAATTAGTTTTATAGTTCTATATTTTTGGTTCTCATTAGATTAGCTTTGAAAGCTGGATTTTATTTGTAGAAATGTACATTTGTAATTAAAAGAAATTTTATTATCTACAGTTTGAAAATTGAGATTGGTTAGAATTGCCTAAGTGGGGTCTAGACATTGAAACAGAGTTTGGAATTGTAATGCTAATAATCAGAGGACTTCTTTTCTCCCTATAGTTAATTTAAAATTTTTTAGTTGGATAATTCATGTTTTAAAAGAATTGCATTTCATTGAATAAATACTGTTAAATTCAGATCATACAGAAATATGAAAGAATCCTCCTCCTTTCTCCTTCCACTTCACCTTTTATTGCTCTGTGACTCAGAGCCCAGGGCACACTTTAGAACTGTGTAAGAGGCCTATTCAGAGCATTCTTCTCCAGTTGGTATCACAAGAGAAAATTAGGTCTCGTTGACTAACTCTGTATCTCAACACTTAATATTACAGTAGACTTTTCACCATGTAGATTCAGTTCCTACCTTTTAGAAGTAGAAACCAAGTAGAGGAACTTGTTGATTTGCTATACAGGGCCTTCTAAATATAAAAGTTGGTGAAAGAGTCAGCTCTTTGTTAAGTGTATGGTAGAGGTACGAAAAGAACCCTGGTAGTACCAAGGGAGAAGTGGTGGGCTGCATCTGTGAAGGTGTTGGGAAGCCTCCCAAGTTGATACATTTAGACCCAGTCTTGAAGGAAGAGTAGGAGTTTGCTAGGTAAAATGAAAAAGGAGAGTGATAAGGGAGTTTTAGATAAAACAAAAAAGCATGGCCAAAGGCCCTTGTGTAAATCAGCATTTGGGGAACTTCAAATTAGTTCTGACATAGCTTGTATAAAAGATGAGAGATGAGTAGAAGGATATGAAGTTGGGGAATCTCATACTATGCAAAGAAGTTAGTTAAATTTTATCACAGTGTTTGTCAAAATTGGTTGTCTTTCTCATTTGTGTTTTCTCTGTATTTATATAAAATAAGCATTTACAAATAAATTTTTTGTTTATATAAACTAGTATGATAGAGTTTCATATCCTGGAGTTTTTGGTGTGTTTGTTTCAGAATATAAAGCATTTCCCCATGTCTATCAGTTAGGGTTCTCTGGTTGCAAGCTGGAGAAACAGACTTTGGGTAACTTAACAAAAAAAAGTTTATTGTCAGGCTCTTTGGGAGCTCCCAGGATCAGCAGGGAAGAACTTGAAGACTTGAAGTAGGAAAGAACCAACATGTTCCTAAAAGATTCCTGAAACTATCACTGGAGAGTGTTGGGCACCACTACTGGAATCAGTGGATTTTGTCCCTCTATAGCATTCTGATTTAAGCACATGATTTAATTTTTTTTTTTTATTTATTTATGATAGTCACAGAGAGAGAGAGAGAGAGAGAGACAGAGACACAGGCAGAGGGAGAAGCAGGCTCCATGCACTGGGAGCCTGATGTGGGATTTGATCCCGGGTCTCCAGGATCGCGCCCTGGGCCAAAGGCAGGCGCCAAACCGCTGCGCCACCCAGGGATCCCCTAAGCACATGATTTAAAGTCACGGGAGAATCCCTATAAGCCCTGCTCAAAGTTATGTGCCCAGTCCTTGACTGTAACAGGTGGGAAAAGCTAGTGTAGTGGAGGAGTAGGCACCTTGGTTTACCATCCTACTAAAATTGCACACCATGGGAAGAGATAAAATCAGGCTGTCTTTAGGAAAAGGGAATGATGCTATGTGGCCCAAAACATCAGAAATCCACTATATCATTTAATTAAAAAGACTGAAAAGTATTGTTTTTAATATAAAATATTCTATTATATGAGTATTCTATAATTTATGGACATTTACATCATTTCTAATTTTTCACTGTGGTAAACATTTTGTGTAATGTAAATGTTACTGTGGCTTCCCACAGCCCATTATGAAAAATCTATGGGATTGCTTAGTTTTAAGTGACTTCCCTAATGTCACTTGTTAATTTATAGACTAGAAACAAAAACCTATATTTCCAGGGATCCCTGGGTGGCGCAGCGGTTTGGCGCCTGCCTTTGGCCCAGGGCGCGATCCTGGAGACCCGGGATCGAATCCCACGTCGGGCTCCCGGTGCATGGAGCCTGCTTCTCCCTCTGCCTCTCTCTCTCTCTCTCTCTCTCTCTCTCTCTGTGACTATCATAAATAAATAAAAAAATTTAAAAAAAAATTAAAAAAAAAACAACCTATATTTCCAGATTCAGTTTAGTTAACTCAGATTCTAATTTGTAAAATGTCAGTTACCTCACACGGTTCTGTGAATATTAATCAAACATAAGTAAAACAGCTTTAATAATAGGGGCTCAATAAATGGAAACTATTAATCATTTTGTGTACAACTGTGTTTTCTGATTTTCTGTGCATCCTATGATGTAGTTAATCTCATGTTATATTTGGTAGTAATATTTAGTACTTAGAATTTCCTAACTTCATTTTTTTCTTTAAGATTTTATTTTTTTGGGCAGCCCCGGTGGCGCAGCGGTTTAGGGCCGCCTGTAGCCCAGGGCCTGATCCTGGAGACCCTGGATCGAGTCCCACATCAGGCTCTCTGTATGGTGCCTGCTCCTCCCTCTGCCTGTGTCTCTGCCTCTCTCTCTCTTTCTGTCAGTATGAATAAATAAATAAAAAAAATCTTTAAAAAAAAAAAAAAGATTTTATTTTTTTAAGAAATCTCTCACCAAATGTGGCAGTCAAACTCACAACCTCGAGATCAAAAGTCACATGCTCTACCAACAGCCAGCCAGGCACCCCTAGGATTTCCTCACTTCTTAACCCCCTCTCACATCTATTAACAACTCTGACAAGTAGGCATTGTGACAAGTTAAAGGTTTGGGCTCTGAAACTAGACTGCCTGAGCGCCAACTCTGCCCAAAGTGTGTGACTTTGGGCTTGTTTCTCAACCTCTCTTTGCCTTGATTTCTTCATCTGTAAAAAAAGGAAAATAATAATACCCACTTCAGGGTTATTTCCTAGGCTTTTGGACAAATATCTTCATTCTCACACAGAGACAGGAAAATGGAAAGAGTGATGTTAAGTGACTTGGCCATAGGCGCAGGGCCAGAATCCAAGTCTCCCCTCTCAGCTACTCTCTTCTCTCTGCTGTCCCTAGCTGCCTTCTCTCCTAAACTTCTTGTCCCATTCCTTTCTGTATTTCAAAACCAGACTCTAAATACCCTTAGATCCTGGGGTCCTGGGAGTCCCGCGTCAGGTTCCCAGCATGGAGCCTGCTTCTCCCTCTGCCTGTGTCACTGCCCCCGCCCCCTGTCGTGAATAAATAAATTTAAAAAACAAAACTTTTTTTAAGGTTTAAAAAAAAAAACCTCAAAAAGTAGTGATTGGAGAAAGTCTTTGTTGTATTTTTACTTCCTAGCTTGCTGTTTTATTTCATTTAGACTTCTGCTAAATTATAATTGAATTATTATGTAGCTTTTAGTCTTTTAAGACTTCATTGTCTCATTACCTCCCATCCAAAATATATCTTGATTTCTTAGTAAGCTTTTTTTAAGACTTAATTTTTTTAAGATTTTATTTATTCATGAGAGAGATTAAGATTAAGATTTTATTTATTCAAGAGAGAGAGAGAGAGAGAGAGAAGTAGAGACACAGGCAGAGGGAGAAGCAGGCTCCATGCAGGGAGCCTGACGTGGGACTCGATCCCGGGTCTCCAGGATCACACCCTGGGCTGAAGCCCACCCTGGGCTAACCCACTGAGCCACCCGGGCTGCCCAAGACTTAATTTTTTAGAGCAGTTTTAGATTCACAGCAAAATTGAGAGGAAGCTACAGAAATTCCCCTTATATCTTTAGCCCCACACATCACATCTTCCACCAGAGTGGTACATTTATTACAATTGATGAACCTGCATTGACATACCATAATCACCTGAAGTCTATAATGTATATTAATTAGTGTATATTCACTCGATGTTGCACATTGTTTGGATTTAACAATGTATAATGACATGAAACCAATATGGCAGTATATTGTGAGTACTGTCACTGCCCTAAAAATCCTATGTGCTCCATCTGTTCATTGCTCCTGACCTCCTTAGTCAACTTTTTAACTAATGAGGTCATTTCAGTTCTCCTAATCTTAAAGGTTCTTATGCAGTCTTTATTGGGATTATTTTTCTAATTTTGCTTCTTTATGCTTGAGTCAGAAACAAGTTAAAGAAAACTGTATTGCCATATATACGGTAGTCTATAACTTTATTTTTTTAAATAAATATGGTATAATTGCTGCAAAAGAAGTTTTAGACTAAAACTTAATTATCCATACCATCTTGGGTCATTTATGTTTTCTTCTGAATCTGAGTTTTCTGAACTAGAAAATGGAGACAGTGACACTTTATTTTCTGGGGTCTCCTGAGAAGTAAATGTGATAGTGCAGTGCCTGGAAAAGTGTAGTAGGCCATAATTTATTTTTCAGATATATTCATGCAAATATAGTATTTGTACCCAGTTTCAGAAATTCAATAGAATTGAAATTTTTTTTCTCACCTTATATGGCCAACTCTACCCATTCACTTGTAGCAGATGATCTCACCTTTTATCATCTAGATAAAAAGGGGCTACTGGGATGAGCTTTCTCACTTTTTTATTTTTTCTGATTACAGAGTTAATTGTAGTTCTATATTTCCTATATTCTGCTGACCTCAGGAAAAACAGATGCATCCAGTTTCTGTTATCTTTAATCCTCTTCACTCACCCCATCCCCAAATATCTTTTGGGATTTTGTCCTATTAATTTTCGCCTCTTTCCTATAGCTTTAGCCTTTCTCCTGTGTTTGTTTCCTTTCAGCCCTCAAACATGCTTAGCACTATGCAGTCATACCAGACTGGTCTGGAGACTGCCTTCTTCTTAGCTGCTGCTGGTTCTCCTAGGTTTACTTAAAGAATATTCTGTACCTACTGCCTCTCCTCCTAATCCAGTCTAACAACTGGAAATACTGTTCCAGAGGCCATCACTGACTTTCTAATGGTTTAGTCTGCTGACTTTTTTTCATTCTTATTTGATTGGACTTCTCAGTAGTATTTTATGCTGTGGACACTCCTGCCCTCTTGAAGAGCCTTCTGAAAGAACAGTTTTTTTCTTTCTTTCTTTCTTTCTTTCTTTCTTTCTTTCTTTCTTTCTTTCTTTCTTTCTTTCTTTTCTTTTCTTTTCTTTTCTTTTCTTTTCTTTTCTTTTCTTTTCTTTCTTTTCTTTTCTTTCTTTCTTTTCCTTCTTTTCCTTCTTTCCTTCTTTCCTTCTTTTTTTTTTTAAGATTTTATTTATTCATTCATAGAGACAGAGAGAGAGAAGCAGAGACACAGGCAGAGGGAGAAGCAGGTTCCATGCAGGGAACCTGACGTGGGACTCGATCCAGGGTCTTCAGGATCACGCCCTGGGCTGCAGGCAGCGCTAAACAGGGGCTGCCCTCTTTCCTTCTTTCTTTTAGATTTTATTTATTTATTTGAGAGAGAGAAGAGCACGAGCAGGAGGAGGGGCAGAGGGAGAGGGAAAAGCAGACTCCTTGCTGAGCAGGGAGCCCAAAGCAGGGACTCCATCTCAGGACTCCAGGACACAACCTGAGCCAAAGGCAGACACTTAACTGAGTCATGCAGGCGCCCCTCTGTCTTTTTAAATAAATATTAATTACTCTTTTGGAAAGAACATGAGTAACCATTACTCGTTTTAGGGCCCTGATTAATACTGAGTCCTAGTGCTAAAAGATACTATAAAAAGGATATATAGGAACCAACATTTGTTGAGTGTCCACTGTACAACGGGCACTGGTACCTGGTACAAAGCTAGGTGCTTTTATAAATTATTTCTCACTTCTCACAGCAATCCTCAACAGTTAGATGTTGGTCCTAAAATTACAGATGAGGAAATTGAGGCATGGAGATTTGAAGTTACTTGTTATAACTGGGACTTAAACATTGGTTTATTTTATTCCAAAGCTCATGCTCTTTCCAAAGGCACTTGTTTGTTGGTTATCCATTAGGCCTTTTGTTTAGTGTATCTCTCTGTGTATAATAAGAGTGAGAGTTAGCTTGATTGCTTTATCAAGTGAAAGACTCATATTAACTCTGATTAGGTGAATAACATTTTTGATTATCAATGCCACAGTAAGTAGCTTTCAATCCTTGGAATTTCCTTAGCTCAAGATCTACCACTGAAAATGTATTTTAGTTATTTTTTTCTTTCTTTCTTTTAAAACTAATCCTTCGGGGGATCCCTGGGTGGCTCAATGGTTTAAGCACCTGCCTTTGGCCCAGGGCGTGATCCTGGAGCCCCGGGATTGAGTCCCACGTTGGGCTTCCAGCATGGAGCCTGCTTCTCCTTCCGCCTGTGTCTCTGCCCCTCTCTCTCTCTTTCTATGTCTATCATGAATAAATAAATAAAATCTTTTAAAAAATAAATAAATAAATAAAACTAATCCTTCTATCCAGTAATGCCATGTACTACCCCCATCAGGAGAAGTTGTGCACTGATTTCAGTGGTGCTGTGACTAAACCACCATTTCTAGACTCCTCCGGAAACTAACTTTGGAATTGGCATTGCATTTTTTTGACTGTGTTCACCCTTCAGTGGTGAATTAACATTTTGGAAATGGTTGAATTTGATGACTTGGTTGGTAAGCTAACCCAAACATCATTGTAGTTAAAGGCATCCTCTGCTTCTGTATTTATGTGTGTCCGTGTCTATTATTCCCATAAGATTGCATATGCTTAGGGGATTGGATCTTGACTAGATTTACCCTGTTGTCTCATTCTGACTCTTGTCTGCCGTAGTAAGTGTTCAGCTCATCTCCATGTGTGTTTATGTTGATCAAATTAAAAAGTGGACTTTGGATGTTTATTGACCTTTTACAGACAGGAGAGATAGCCCAGAAAATGAATAAACCATCTATATTTTGAATATGTAACTGGAAATGTAGATGCTGATACATTATTAAGGAATCCAAGTGCTGACTATGGGACTGTTCACAACAGAGAGAGACAAAAATGCCCAGGAACTTAAGCTGAAATGATTTATATGACTTTGCTTGCCACTTTAACTCTGCCTCTGATCTGTTTCCTGAAGCTGAAGTATTGCCAGCCACCTAATGATTTTTTGTTTTGGTTTGGGTTTTGCTGTTGAGTCATTAGTTAATTGTTTAAGTTCCTGCCCTTGAGGTGCCCATAGTCTAATAAGGAAGATAAACTCCTTAACAACTAGCTAAAGTATAGTGATTGCTGTGTAATAGAACTTTTTACACAGGATGCATGATACCAATTTAAAACTACATCCCTCTTTTGACTTTCCTTTCTGTCAGTGATACTGTCATTGCTTATGACTTTCCCTTCTTTTGCAATTCATATCTAATAAATCAGGAAAGACTATTGATTATTCCTTTTAGATTTTCTGGCAGATATCCCTTCTCCATTTTTTTAGCCACCACTCAAACTGATTCAAGGTCTTATACTTTTATTTATTTGTTTGTTTGTTTGTTTTAAAGATTTTATTTATTTATTCATGACAGACACAGAGAGAGAGAGAGGCAGAGACACAGGCAGAGGGAGAAGCAGGCTCCATGCAGGGAGCCCAACGTGGGACTCAATCCTGGGCCCCCAGGATCAAGCCCCGTACCAAGGCCGAAGGACAAAGGCTGCGCTAAACCTCTGAGCCACCTGGGCTGCCCCGAGGCCTTATACTTTTATTTATTTATTTATTTTATTTTTATTTTTTTATTTTTTGGCCTTATACTTTTAAATCAGATGTTCTTTGACATATCAGCTTTTGTTTTGTGTTCTGGTCTTTCAGGTTGAGAGCTCTTGAGGTTACTTGGATGGCACCCCTAAAAGGCCCATGGCATGTCTTTTAATGAAATACTTGTATAGAAAGGGTTTAAATTCAGATTTCTGGCTTTTTTCTTCTTGATTTTGTCATTTTTCCTAATTTTCATATCCAGGGTAAAATGGTAGCTATTTTATGTCAGTTTTTATTTTCTTTTTCTTTAAGATTTTGTTTATTTATTCATAAGAGACACAGAGAGAGAGGCAGAGACATAAGCAGAGGGAGAAGCAGGCTCCATGCAGGCAGCCTGATGTGGGACTCAATCATGCCTTAAGCCAAAGGCAGATGCTCAACCGCTGAGCCACCCAGGCATCCCTATTTTCTTTTGTTTAGTTTACTAAGTTTTATAAATTTTTCAGAGGTAGGTTATTAAATTAGAAATACATATCTTGGTTCACTTGTTAAATATCCAGGGAACATAAAAGAGTGATGTTAGATGCCATGAGGTAATAGATTTGAAATGTGAATATGTTACCAACCTGCTCATATACAATTACCCAGTAAGCCTGGAATCCCAAAGGAATATGCTGTAAAGGTGAATGGGAAATGGTCTTACTCTTCCCCAGGAATATCAGTTATCTCCCACCTTAGCACTGATTTGTATAGGGAAATCACCACTGAGATTTTTTTTTTAAAGATTTTATTTATTTATTCATAAGAGACACACAGAGAGAGCGAGGCAGAGACAGGCAGATGGAGAAGCAGGCTCCATGCAGGGAACCCGACGTGGGACTCGATCCCGGGTATCCAGGATCACGCTCTGGGCTGAAGGCGGCGCTAAACCGCTGAGCCACCCGGGCTGCCCTCACCACTGAGATTTTGAAGCCACAAACCTTCTCTTAGATTGTAGCCTGAATTCACTACTTGCGTCATTCGAAAACCTGAAGTGAATAATTTAACTTAGAATGATTCTCAGTTGGTGGGACCCCAGAGTGTCTGGGCAAAAATACTTTCCAGAAGTAGTTATCTTTAAAAGATTTAAAAGAATGCCCAAAAATAAAATTCTAAGGGTGATCAGTTCAAACTAACTAAACTCAGAAACAAAGCATTGTGAACAAGAACAGTTGCAGGCAGCAGCAACAGTTGGAAAATGGAATTTTCAGTTCACAATCTTAAAAGGCTATTTATATATATAAGAAAATAAAAGAAGGCTAGAATATATGTGTGAGGAACAAGAAACGAAGACTGAGCATATTTGAAAGCTAATCAAATAGAATATCTAGAAATGAAAAGTAAAATAACTGAAATTTGAAAGTGGATGCATGATAGTCATGGGAACACTGAAATTTAAACAAAAACTATAGGGCAGCCCTGGTGGCACAGCGGTTTAGCGCCACCTGCAGCCCAGGGCATGATCCTGGAGACCTGGAATCGAGTCCCACGTCGGGCTCCCTGCATGGAGCCTGCTTCCCCCTCTGCCTGTGTCTCTGCCTCTCTCTCTCTCTCTCTCTCTCTCTTTCTCTGTGTGTGTCTCTCATGAATAAATAAAATCTCTTAAAAAATAAATAAAATAAATAAACAAAAAATAAAAATTATAGCTCTTAGAAGATAGGACAAGAAGGCAGAGAGGAATATAAAAGAGCTAAGTTCTCATTCTCCATAGTATACAATAAATAATGTCTAAAATTGATGAACCAAAAGATATCAGGATATTTTTTAATTATATGGAGATGGGTAAATTTCAAAAGAAACAGCTGAAAGAAGCTAAAATAATTGCCTTTGGGAGGAAGATTGGGTGAAATGGAAAGGAGTAGGCAAGAACTACTGTATTTTGCCATTTATATTCCATAACTTTTAAAACTATGTGCATCTTTTTTGATCAAATAAAAATTTAAAGCTAAAACAGCGCATAGCTGTAAATTGGTAACTGAAGCTGAATGATGGAGTCAAATTCAGAACAGGTATATCAATATATTAGACACAACTGAAGATGGAATCAGTGAGCTAAAGGATAGCTGACACTTGATTCTCATTTGCAATAATTGTAGTCAGAAAACTGTGGAGTATTTTCTTCATTTTCCTGAGAGAAAATAACATCTCCCTAGAATGCTATATCCACTGAAAAATCTTTAAAATGTATGTGAAATAGAGACATTTCAGAACATCAAAAAACAGTTTGCCACTAGCAAGATCCTCATTAGAAGAAAATTTTTTTTTTATTTATTCATGATAGTCACACAGAGAGAGAGAGAGGCAGAGACAGAGGCAGAGGGAGAAGCAGGCTCCATGCACTGGGAGCCCGACGTGGGATTCGATCCCGGGACTCCAGGATCGCGCCCTGGGCCAAAGGCAGGCGCCAAACCGCTGCGCCACCCAGGGACCCCTCATTAGAAGAAATTTTATTTTATTTTATTTTTTATTTATTTATGATAGGCACGCAGTGAGAGAGAGAGAGAGAGGCAGAGACACAGGCAGAGAGAGAGGCAGGCTCCATGCACCTGGAGCCCGACGTGGGATTCGATCCTGGGTCTCCAGGATCGCGCCCTGGGCCAAAGGCAGGCGCCAAACCGCTGCGCCACCCAGGGATCCCTAGAAGAAATTTTAAAGAGTGTTCTTCATACAGAAGACAAGTGATACTAGATGGAAAGTATGAGATGAAAGATGGGATGAAGAGTAGAAAAATGGTAAATATTGCGTGTGTCTAAGTATAAACAACTTTATCAAATAAAACAAATTAACTCTGTTTTGTGGACATTAGAAGCAAAAAAGTTAGAATTAAAGTAGATAACAGTAGCATGAAGGTGAGTGGGAACAAATGGAATTAAATTTCTATTGTTTGGAGGAAGGATAAACAATTGAATGTTTTAGCATTTATTTTTTTAAAAGATTTTATTTATTTATTCATGAGAGACACAGAGAGAGAGAGATGCAGAGACAGAGGCAAAGGGAGAAGCAGGCTCCATGCAGGCAGCCTGACGCGGGACTCGATTCCGGGTCTCCAGGATCACACCTTGGGCTGCAGGCGGTGCTAAAACACTGCACCACTGGGGCTGCCCTGTTTTAGCATTTATAAGTTAGGAGTGTATGTTGTAATTACTAGATGGCTTGTGAAATTTTATCATGAAATAAGAACACGATTGAATAAACAGCAGAGGTAAGAAATTAATTTTTTTAAAAAAACCTCTAGTCAAAAAAGAAAGCAGAAAAGGGCAGAAAAACTGGCTAGAGCATAACATAAAATAAGATGGCAACTTTAAATCCAAATAAATGTTAACTAAATTCTTTGGCTAAAAGAGAATGCACTAGATTGATTTATAAAGGGAGAAATGCTATTTATAAAAGATGTGTCTAAAAGAAAAGGATGCAGAAAGTTCGAAAATAAAAATGTGGGATCCCTGGGTGGCGCAGCGGTTTGGCGCCTGCCTTTGGCCCAGGGCGCGATCCTGGAGACCCGGGATCGAATCCCACATCGGGCTCCCGGTGCATGGAGCCTGCTTCTCCCTCTGCCTGTGTCTCTGCCTCTCTCTCTCTCTCTGTGACTATCATGAATAAATAAATAAAATCTTTAAAAAAAAAAAAAAGAAAAAGAAAAGAAAAATGTGTGAGAAAAGATCTATCAGACCAATACCAAGCAAAAGAGAACTATTAACATCAGACAAAATAAACTTTATAGTAGTAATGGCATCATAGAGGAAAAAAAAGGTTCAGTATGTCAAGAAAATAAAAGTTTTAAGTTGTGTTCATCTAATAACAGTCTCAAAATATTTCAAGCAAAAATTTAAGAAAAAATACACCAATCTGTCATCAAAATGGAAATTTTAATTTTTTTTAATTATTATTATTTTTTTTATGATAGTCACACAGAGAGAGAGAGAGGCAGAGACACAGGTTTCAAGCAAAAATTTAAGAAAAAATACACCAATCTGTCATCAAAATGGAAATTTTAATTTTTTTTTTAATTATTATTATTTTTTTTTATGATAGTCACACAGAGAGAGAGAGAGGCAGAGACACAGGCAGAGGGAGAAGCAGGCTCCATGCACCGGGAGCCCGATGTGGGATTCAATCCCGGGTCTCCAGGATCACGCCCTGGGCCAAAGGCAGGTGCCAAACCGCTACGCCACCCAGGGTTCCCCCAAAATGGAAATTTTTTAATATATCTCTCAGTAGTTGATAGAATAAGTTGGAGGGTAGTTATGAAAAATTGAATAATATATTTAGCAAACTTGACCTAATAGACATATACAGAACATTATACCAAACAACTGCAGAATACACATTCTTTTCAAGCCAAGTGTGGAAAAGTTATCAAAACTGACCATTTAGTTGACTATAAAGCAAAACTTAAATTCTCAAAATGTTTTGTTTTGTTTTGTTTTGTTTTTTTTTTTTTTTTAATTTATGATAGTCACACAGAGAGAGAGAGAGAGGCAGAGACACAGGCAGAGGGAGAAGCAGGCTCCATGCACTGGGAGCCCGACGTGGGATTCGATCCCGGGTCTCCAGGATCGCGCCTTGGGCCAAAGGCAGGCGCTAAACCGCTGCGCCACCCAAGGATCCCTCTCAAAATGTTTTGAAATAGAATGAAACAATCAATTCTTAAACCATAGTGAAGTCAAGTAATAATAACAAAAAGACAATTTAAAAAAAAACAACATATGTTTGGAAATTAAACACATTTCTGAAACATCTATGAGTTAAGAAATAATGGAAATAAAATATTTAGAATTGTGTTATAATGAAGATAGTGCATATTAAAACTTTTAGGTACACTGAAAAATACAAATTATCATTAAAAAAAACTAAAGACTTGGGGCAGCCCCGGTGGCACAGCAGTTTAGCGCCGCCTGCAGCCCAGGGCCTGATCCTGGAGACCCGGAATGGAGTCTCACGTTGGGCTCCCTGCGTGGAGCCTGCTTTTCCCTCTGCCTCTCTCTTGCTTGCTCTGTATCTTTCATGAGTAAATAAAATAAAATCTTTTAAATAAATAAATAAATAAATAAATAAATAAATAAATAAATAAATAAATAAATAAACTGAAGACTTGAATAAGTGGGAAGACATCCCGTGTTCATTATTGTAAGACGATATTATTAAGATGGCAATAGTCCCCAACAGAATCTACAGATTCGGTGCAATCCCTATTAAAATTCCAATTTGCTTTTTTTCAGAAATTGATAAGCTGATCCTAAAATTCATATGAAAATGCAAAGGAGGGTGCCTGGGTGGCTCAGTAGTTGAGCATCACCTTTGGCTCAGGTCATGATCCTGGAGTCCCAGGATTGAGTTCCACATTGGTCTCCCTGTGGGGAGCCTGCTTTTCCCTCTGCCTGTGTCTCTGCCTCTCTGTGTGTGTCTCTCATGAATAAATAAATAAGATCTTTAAAAAAAGAAAATGCAAAGGATCCAGAATAGCCAAAACAATCTTGAAAAAGAAGAACAAAATTGACAGATTCACATTTCCCAATTTCAAAGCTTAGTACAGAGCTACAGTAATGGAGAGAGTGTGGAACTGGCATAAGGATAGATAGATTAATGGAATAGAATCGGGAGTCCAACAAATCCTCAATTTTTGTTCAACTGAGTTTTGGCAAGAATGTTGAAATAGATAAATAAGGAAGGAATAGTCTCTTTGATAAATGTTGCAGGAACAGCTGGTTATCCACATGCAAAAGAATGAAGTTGGACCCCTACTTAAGATTAAAATGCATTTAATTTTAACAAAAATTAAAATGAACCATAGACCTCATGTAACAGCACTACAAAACTCTTAGATGAAAATATAGGCATAAATCGTTATGACTTTAGATTAGGCAATGGCTTCTTAGATGACACCAAGTAATAAAAAAGAAAAAAATATGTAAATTGGATTTCATTCAAATTAAAAACTTCATGATTTAAAGACCCCATCAAGAAAACGAAGACAACAGAATGGGGGAATATATTTATAAATCCTATATCTGTTAAAGGTCTAGTATCCAGAATATGTAAGACTGCCTACAACTCAATAGGCAAATAACCCAATTTAAAAAATTGACAAAGGGGCGGCCCGGGTGGTGTAGCGGTTTAGCGCCGCCTGCAGCCCAGGGCATGATCCTGGAGTCCTGGGATCGAGTCCCATGTCCGGCTTCCTGCATGGAGCCTGGTTCTCCCTTTGCCTGTGTCTCTGCCTCTCTCTCTCTCTCTGCATCTCTATGAATAAATAAATAAAGACAAAAAATATATTAAAAAAAAAAATTTGACAAAGGGGGCAGGCCCAGTGGTTTAGGGGTTTAGCGCCACCTTCAGCCCAGGGTGTGATCCTCGTGACCTGGGATTGAGTCCCACGTCAGGCTCCCAGAATGGAGCCCATTTCTCCCTCTGCCTGTCTCTCTCTCTCTCTCTCTCTAATAAATAAATAAATCTTTAAAAAATAGACAAAGGATTTCTCCAATGAAGATATACAAGTGGCCAATAAATACATGAAGAGATGCTGAACTGCATTAATTACCAGGGAAATGCAAATCAAAACCACGAGGAGTCAGAAGGAAAGTTAATAGCAAGTATCGCAAGTTTATGGGGAAGTTGGAAACCTCATAATTTATTGGTGGAAATATAAAACTGTGCAGCCAGGGGGATCCCTGGGTGGCGCAGCGGTTTAGCGCCTGCCTTTGGCCCAGGGCGCGATCCTGGAGTCCCGGGATCGAATCCCACGTCGGGCTCCCAGTGCATGGAGCCTGCTTCTCCTTCTGCCTATGTCTCTGCCTCTCTCTCTCTCTCTCTCTCTCTCTGTGTGTGTGTGTGTGTGACTATCATAAATAAATAAAAATAAAAAAAAAACTGTGCAGCCACAGTGGAAAAGTTTGATAGTTCCTCAAAATGTTAAAGTTATCCTATGACCCTGCAATTTCACTCCTAGAAAACCGAAAACATATATTCATACAAAAATTTGTACATGATGTTCATAACATTATTCATAAAGCAGAAAAGTGGAAACAACCCAAATCCATCAACTGATGAATGGATGCACACAATGCGTTGTGTGCCTACAACAGAGTATTATTCAACCATAATACAGAATGCAGTTCCTATTCCACAACATGGATGAGCCTTGAAAGAAGCCAGTCACAAAAGATGATGTATTATTTGATTCCATTTATATGAAATATCCAGAATAGGCAAATGGAGGCAGAAAATCAGTTAATAGTCAATAATGTAGGTTTTCATATTTAATGGGATCTTTATTATAACAGCAATTCTCAAACTTTTTGGTCTCAGGATTCCTTCATACTCTTAAAAATTATCACAGCCTCTGAAGAGCTTTTGTTTATGTGGTTGTAACTATCAGTATTTATTAGAAGTTAAAATTGAGAGATCACTAACATTTGTTTACAATATTAAACCTGTTACATGGTAACATCTATAATATTTAGAAAAACATTTCCTCCAAAATAGTAAGAAGAGTGACATTGCTTTATGTTTTTGCAAACCTTTCTAATGTTTAAGAGAAGATATTGGATCCTTATATCTGCTCTGCAATTCAGCCTGTTACAGTATCACATATCAGGTACCCTCTGGAAAACTTTATTACATGCTGTGAGAAAATGAGAATGAAAAAGGGTAAAGCTGAGATAGTATTCTTATGAAAATAGTTTTAATCCTACAGACCCTTGCAAAGGGTTTGGGGCTTTTCAAGGAGCCCCAGACCATACTTTGAGATTCCCTGGGCTCTATGCTCTTGTATTCTGATGTCTTCAAAACTATAATACATGCTTGTTGTTTTAAAAAAAAAAAAAAAGAGTAATAATTATATGGAGATGCATAATAAGGGAAATAGGGCCATCTTTAACTCCTTTCCTCTCCTTATACATTCACTGTTAAAGTTTTTGTGTGTGATTTTTCCCAGATTTGTGTGTATTTGTATTATGTACACTTTTGTAAGTGGAAGAGGAGTCAAGTTAAAAGACTGAAGAAAGTTTGAGAACGAGGTAGAACAGTGAATAGTAGAACTGGAAGTCCGAGAGCTCTGGATTCTTACTCCATCTGTGCCCCTAGAGCTTTGAGGAGACCTCTTCACTACCCTTGCTCAGACTCCTTAGATCTCAGGTGAAGGGAGTCCAGATCAAGGTGATCTCTACAGGCTTTTCTAGCTCCAGGTGCCAGTGTGGTGTATGAATTAATTTGTTTCCCAAGACCTGATGGTTAAATGCCAGAGGGGGATGGTAGAAAGTTATGACTAAACATGTTTGTTTTTTGTGAGGCACCAGAAGGTTGTTTCTCTAGAAATAGATTCTTTAAGTTGTAATTAATGTCAGCACTAGAACTCCCACTCAGATGGTTAGAATTCTGTGGGACTCAAAATAATAATTTTATTTTTATGTCTCTCTGGCACAACAGTATTGTACATTGTGGTTATCTTCTCGGTATTTTGTGCCTTCTAATTTTATATGAGTGAACAGACAGTCCTAGAGGAAAAAAAAAAAACCTGAGTATTTATGAAAGAGGAATTTAATTCAAATTCTAAAAAGTCATGTGGTTATATAGCTTGGCATAAGACTTACATATATAATAAATATTTTCCTTCAGGTAACAGCTGCTTATGAAAACGAAAGCAGTCATCTGGGTGTTTGCTTGGTGAGGAGACAAATATAGCCAAGTTCCCAATGTACAGAACAGCTATGTTCCAAATTTATCTTTAGCATTTTGAATACATTTTTTCATGGATATTAAGTTTATTTGTAGGTGCATACATACAGTCATACATTAATTAACAAGTTTAGGGCGTATGCTATGCCAGGTTCTAAGCTGAGTGTCCAGACTGGTACCCAAAAAAATATTTGACACATAAAATAGGTCCCATATTAGTACCTTTTTTTTTCTTTTTCAGTAATTTTTAGTGCTATATTAGTAAGTTGGGTTTTGGGGTTGTTGTTTTTTTTTTTTTTTTTTTTGGTTTGTTTGTTTTTATTGCACCAGTGGTTAAGAGTGTGGTCTCTGAAGCCAAGCTGCCTATGTTCAAATATTGATTCTGCCACTTGCAAAGTGTAACTTTAATAAAATTACAAAACTTCTTAGTATCTTTTTCCTCATGTGTAAAATGGAGAAGATACTAGTACTTACCTCATCAGGTTGTAAAGATTAAATGTTTTGGGGTGTTTTTTTTTTAATTGTGTAATTCACATAATATAAAATTAATCATTTTGAAGTCTACAGTTTATTTTGAATGAGTTTGAACCCCATATTTGATGTAGAGACTGCTAAAGAAAAAGACCCCAAAACTTTAAAGAGTACGTTTCAGCAGTACTTAGTACATTCGTAATATCTCACTCCAAAACATTTTGAGTGGATAAACACAATCAAGTATTACTAAGCCATAAAAAGGAATGGAGTACTGATAAATGCTCCAAGGTGGCTAAGCCATGAAAACGTCATGCTGAGTGAAAGAAGCCACACACAAGAGGCCACAGTTTGCATGACTTTTTATATGAAATATCAGAATAAATACATCCATAGAGACAGCAAATTAGTGGTTGTCAGGGCTGAGTGGAAGGAAATGTGGAACATGCCTACTTTTCTTTTAAGGTGATGAAAATATTTTGGAATTTGGTTGCACAACACTGAATATACCAAATGTCACTGAATGGTATACTTTTAAATGGTTAATTTATGTTATGTGACTTCCATTTCAATTTTTTTAAATAATAATAATAATAAAGCCACTTGATCATTTAGATTGGCAAAAAAAAATTGTTAGGCAACCAAAACCAAAGAGTCTGCTTAATCCTATGGGTTTCTGCTCTTCTTTTGGGCTCCAGTGGATTTCCCTTACTTTCCTATGAGCTCAGCTAAGCATTTATTTTGTGTGTGTGTGTGTGTGTGTGTGTGTATTTTATGTAACAGTACCAGGTATTTTGCAGCATGTTGTCTAAGCCATCATATTGCTGGAAATGGAAGCCCTCATTTCACCCCTGAATTTTTTTTTTAAAGAATTATTTGTTTTAGAGAGCTAGAACACGAGCAGAGGAGGAGTGGAATGGGGAGGGAGAGAGAGAGGGAAAGAATCTCAAGTGGACTCTGCTCTGAGTACAGAGCCTAACAGGGCTCAATCTCACAATCCTGAAATCATGAAACCTGATCTGACCTGAGCCAAACCACGAGTCAAACGCTTAACCTACTGAGCCACGAGACACCCCTACACAATACTGTTACATAAACCTTTTCTGTCATTATTAGTGATTGGAATGCAGAGGAGACAATGCTGGATTTCGAGTTCACCATCTGGATCCAGTCTTTCCAGTACTAATAAATTTTTTTTTAAGATTTTATTTATTTATTCATGAGAGACCCACAGAGAGAGGCAGAGATACAGGCAGAGGGAGAAGCAGGCTCCCTGTGGGGAGCCCGATATGGGACTGGATCCCAGGACCCTGGGATCACGCCCTGAGCTGAAGGCAGACGCTCAACGACTGAACCACTCAGGTCCCCCCAGTACTAATAAATTTTTTAAAGTTTTTTAGTTTTACTGATTTGAACTTTATGCTAGTCCTTGAGGAGATTATAGATCACTGAACTCTTTGGACTGACTGTTCTTTTTATATTTGCATAAAATGTACTTCACTTTAAGATTTCAAGGTAGATAGGCAGGGATTGCTAACTTAGGAAACTTCAGGTGTATGTTTAAAGCTGGCAAGGAAGAGGGATGGAGATGGTCCAGTTGTTTGAAAAAGTAGTTTCCAAACAGGACTTTTCTGCCTGGAGATGCCCTGTTTATGCAATACCCTGCATGGACATGTAGTACCATGCAATAGGGAAAAAATGCCACAGTCTTCATGACCTTAATAAGCATTCTCCAGCTTTCCGTTTTTCTTTAAAATTGCCTATAGTGTGATCAAGGATGCCAGAAGCATAGATCTGTAGACTGTAAGCCTTTGTGGGTCCAATGTTTCTTGAGATACCAAGTATTATCTAGTCCTTACTAAAAAAGAACATTTATGTAGTTGTCAAAAAAGCATTAGAAACTGGTGGGGTAACTTGAATAAACATTTCATTAAGAATCTGTATTATACAAAGAGTAAATATTATTTTAGTCTGGTAGAGGAAACCTATAAACAAGTGCTGTGGGAGCACAGAGGAATGAACAACATAGAGGAACGTTGCCTGGCAGGCAACGGATGGTAACATTCAATCTGAGTTTTGAAGAATACTAAGAGGACAAAACAGTGTTCTCTCTTGTCAAGCAGACTGATCTATTTAAGTAGATAAGAGACCTGGCAAATGTTTCTTATCTATAAAATTGACCTAATTTCCAGTTTTTATGATTAAAATATTATATATAACTATTATTAGATCAGTAGGCTAAATTACTAGATCAGTAGCCTAAAATTTGATCTTATGCCTGAGAATATACACCAGTGGGCCTCCATCTGAGTTGAGAACCTTAAACCCACATAAAGATTTCACCCCAAACTAGTGCTTGTGGTTTTAGTCTGTCATAGGAATTTTTTTTTTTTAAGATTTTATTTATTAAAGAGAGACTGCAAGCAGGGGAGAGGAGCCGAGGGAGAGGGAGAAGCAGGTTCTCCATTGCACAGGGCTCAATGCCAAGCTTCAACCCCAGGACCCTCAGATCATGACCTGAGCTGAAGATGCTTAAGCAACTGAGCCACCTGGTGTCCCTATCTGTCATAGGATTTTATGAATGGAAAGACTGGTGTTGGCTTCTGTCCCCAATAATTTTTGTCATTGTATTACCCTGGATCAATTATTTATAGAATATTGAGCTGAGATTGTCCCTATTTTACTAAAAACACAAGCAAACAAAACTGTTTTAAAGCACAATATGAGGGCAGCCCAAGTGGCTCAGCAGTTTAGCACCGCCTGCAGCCCAGGGCCTGATCCTGGAGATCCGGGATTGAGTCCCATGTTGGGCTCCCTGCATGGAGCCTGCTTCTCCCTCTGCCTGTCTCTCTCTCTCTCTGTCTCTCATGAATAAATAAATAAAATCTTTAAAAAAAAAAAAAAAAGAACAATATGATTTTTACACCTCTTTGTGGTAAATATATTGATTAAGCAAAGAAACTAGAAGTATGTATCTATTTGATTACTGGATATTTTGACTTGTGGAGTTATCAGCGCATAGGAGCAGCAACTGACCGATATAAAAGGTTAAAAATCCATTTATCTGTTCTCTTTTACATGTGTCCTGGGTTGTAAACCCCTAAGTTTGTCCTCTCCAGGGACCCATCTTCATTTTCTTTTTCAGCATGAGAGAGAGAGAAAAAAGAAAAGATTTCTTCCAGAAAATCAAATACTTCCACTTAAGTACAAAACTAGAGAACTTGAACAATAATAATCCCAGTATTATATAGGTGCTTTCCCTAAAAATCTGATTTGACCCTTGTTAATAATGAATTTTTTGTTCACTTAAAAGTTGTGTCTCTTTGTTTTTGTGAGCCTGTAATGGCTAACAGCTTTTCAAACTTTGCAGGGAAGTGTGACAGCAATGACTGTGTTCTTTCCCTTGGATACAGCTCGACTGCGACTTCAAGGTGGGTATCCTCTGCAGGCACCATATTCTTTTCATTTGATGTCAAGAAGCAAATGTATTTATATATATTTTTTAAGATTTTTAAAATTTATTTATTCATGAGAGACAGAGAGAGAGAGGCAGAGACACAGGCAGAGGGAGAAGCAGAAGCAGGTTCCACATAAGAAACCCGATGTGGGACTCGGTCCTAGACTCTGGGATCACGCCCTGAGCTGAAGGCAGACATTCAACTGCTGAGCCACCCAGGTGTCGTCCCCTTATTCTCTTTTTAAAGTAATCTCTACATATACAATGTGGGACTCCAACTTAGAACCCTGAGATCAAGAGTTGCACGCTCTTCCAACTGTGCCCCAGGCTTCCCAACAATATGACTTTTTTAAGGCACAATGTGGAGAGTTTTTGCTGGGGTAGATCTTCTCAAAAGAGACGAGAGAATAGGGAAGCCTGGGTGGCTCAGCGGTTAAGGGCCTGCCTTTGGCTCAGGACATGATCCTGGAGTCCTAGGATCAAGTCCCACATTGGGCTCCCTGCATGGAGCCAGCTTCTCCCTCTGCCTGTGTCTGCCTTTCTCTGTCTCTGTCTCTCATGAATAAATAAATAAAATCTTTAAAAAAAAAAAAAAAAAAAAGAGAATAGGAGACATGGTGGAGCCAAACACCCACTGTCACTGCTAAATTGAGCGTGTAGTCCTAGTTTGTCTCTTGCATTATAGGACTAGACAACTCTCTATAATTCCTACTTGCTTCTTCTCCAGTATTTTTCAACTTGAAGTTATAAACCTGTGCCAGAACTTATGTGAAGAGATGAGAATAAGATTAGCTTTGAATAAACTAACTCCTATGTCAAAACCCCTCGTGGCTTTTATTATAAATTAATTTTTGAGTTTTATAATAGGTTTCTTTCACAACTCAAAGCCCAAAATATATAAAATGATACATAACATGATGGAAAATCTCACTCTAATCTGCCCCTTTCCCCCTGTTCTCTCCCCTGCAGATAGTGTCTTTATTAGTCTCTCAAATAATCTTGCAGAGTTTCATTATGGAATAACAAGCAAATAAGAATATATATTCTTAGTTTTCTCCCTTCCTTCCACAAAATGCATGTTTGTCACACTGTTCTGTACCTTACCTTTTTCACTTAACAGCATATTTTGGATGCCTTCCAAATCAATGCTTTAGGAGCTTCTTCATCCTTCCAGTTTTAGAGGGTACCATAGTGCGGGTACACCAGGACATGTTTCACCAGAACCCCTTCCCCTATTGTCGATTCTTTCTCTCTCTCTCTCTCTCTCTCTTTTTTTTTTTTTTTTTTTTTAGGAAAAAAAACACCCGCTGGGTGTTTTATTTATTTGAGAGACAGATAGAAAGTGCAATCAGGGGGAGGAACAGAGGGAGAGGGACAAGCACTCTGTGCTGAGCATGGAGCCTGATGTAGGGCCAGATCCCACGACTCCGAGATCACAACCTGGGCCAAAACTAAGAGTTGGCTGTCTAACTGATGGAGTCACCCAGGCGCCCCTCTTCTCTTTTGTAGAATAGACTTATTCATATGCTACTTTGTTTCCATAAGTTCTATCAGGTAAATTCCCAGAAGTGAGATTTCTGGATCAAAGAGTAAACCTGTTTGTAGTTTGGATAGCTATGGCCAGATTGCCTTCTGTGGGAGTTTCCTCTTCACCATCCTACAAGCCATATAGGTATCAATTTTAATTCTTAGGAAATTGTTTCATTTCCACATTTTCGTTTTCAAAATATTCTCCAAATATGGGTAGGAAATGTGAAGTTAAGTGAGGTTTTGTGATTTTCAGTGAGAATGCCAAGAAAAGCAGATTTCTCATCCTTTTTTAATTTTTAAGTAAGTTCAAAAATAAAAAAATTTTTAAGTAACTTCTACACCCAATGTGGGGCTCAAACTCATGGCCCTGAGGTCAAGAGTTACATGTTCTACCAACTGAGCCAGATAAGCAAGCACCCTGTTCTCATCCTTTTGAGATCTTTTATTTTTTAGATTAGGAAACAGAGCAGCAGCCTAAAACTATGAAAACTTGAGTTTTAATCCTGGCTCTGCTGCCAACTATGTGTATCCTTCACAGCTTTCGTGTCTGGCCTCTCTGCTAACAGGGAGATGATAATTCATTTTCTCTTTATAAGATGTTAAGCTAAAAATGAGAATACGTAACTTTGGGGAAAAAAAATTACAAGAAAGCCTTATAAAATATAAGATTCCTGTCACATCTTTTGCTTTGGGAATTAGGTGTTGAATTAAAATGTTTTATGGTTTATGAATAACAGATGAGACCCAAGGAATCCACAGTTGGATTTAGCACACGGGAACAAAGGATTGGTAAATTCTGAGGCAAGTTAGGGAGCTCAAAGAATAAGACAGGAGATTGCTCAGCTGAGGTAAAAGGCATTTCAGTGAAACTTGTTTATGTTCCTGAAGATAATAATTCTCAAAAGACTTATTAGGTTAATAAAAAAAAAAAGACTTATTAGGTTAAACATATCTTCTTTCTTCTTCTAGTTGATGAGAAAAGAAAGTCCAAAACTACACACATGGTGCTCCTGGAGATCATTAAAGAAGAAGGCCTGTGAGTACCACCTTGCCGGTCTTTGTCAGACAAAGCAGCCTGTTAGGAGATTGTTGGGCCTCTAGCACACCTGCACTCACTGTCTTTGCATTCTCACAGCCTTAAAAGTAGTTGTGAATTTGTAATTGCCCAACTTGTAAGTATATAATTGTTTTCATTTCCTTTAAAGTCCTGTGGTTGGCGATTTTGATTCTTGATCATAGATTCTTCCATGAAACCAATGCTTTGTTTTATGTTTTATGGGTTTTTTTTACAGCGAGCTGAAGAAGTTGTTTAGTTGTTTAGTTCATTCCTATCAGATGCATTCAGATTATGTACTTCCTTTTTTTTTTTTTTTTACTTTTTATTTGGCAATAACTTCAAATTCACAAAAAGTTACAAAACTAAAAATAGTACAAATATCAGTATATGCTTTACCCAGATCCACCTATTATTAACACTTTTTTCCCAGTTGTGCTTATGTTCTCCCCACTTTCTCACTCCCCCCCTTCTGTCTTTATTACACACACACCACACAAACGTTTTTCAGAATTATTTAAGAATAAGTTACACACCATACATCAAAGCCTTTTACCCCTATAATGTTGACATTTTTAAAGAATATAGCTACCCTCCCCCCCTTTTTTTGGAATAAAATGTTTTTCATTTTGTTTGCCCCAGGTTTCTTTATGATTAGACTGAGGCTATGCATTCGTGGCCAGAAATGCGTAGGTGATATTGTGTCCTTAGGATATCACATCTGGAGTCACATATTGTCCACCTGCCCTTCGTTGATTATGATTTCTCAGATTCAGCTTAACCACTGAATAATTTTTCCTCTCTTGCAACTGTCAGTAGTCTATCATGAGACACTTTATTTAGTATCAGTATAGACTTGGAAATTCCTGCTTTTTCAGCAGTTTACAGTTGATTACTATACTATATTATTTTGGTGCTGAAATTGTCAGCAATTCAAGGGAAACCCTTCAGCCTGGTTCCTGTGCCCTTATAACATCTCCCCATCACTTCTTTTTTTTTTTTAACACTTATTATGTCTCTATTTACTTCATTTTTAAATGTTGTTACCCTGTAATAAAATATGAATGATGCTATATTAACTAATAGTCATGAAGACAATTGTTTCTAATTTTGCATAGTAATTTATTGAAGGAAACCAAGGGAAAGAAATCAGTAAAATCAGTCATTGAAAGTGTGTTGTTTCTTTGCCATCATTAGTGGTAGGAAAGATTTCTTACTTTGGGCATCCTTCAGAATGTGAGATATATGTACAGTTTAGAATATGGTGTAGTGTAGGAGTGAACTTTGAGAATATGTGAATGATGATCAGCCTTTCCTTAGGACTTTGCCGATTCCTACTGGCTTTTGTACAGCATCTTTACATTGCTTATTGTGTTTTTCATCTAGCCTGGCACCATATCGAGGGTGGTTTCCAGTTATCTCCAGTCTCTGCTGCTCCAATTTTGTCTATTTCTACACTTTTAATAGTCTCAAAGCAGTCTGGGTCAAAGGTCAACGTTCTACTACTGGAAAAGATCTAGTAGTTGGATTTGTTGCAGGTAACAAAGTTTCCTGAGTGTAAAATTTTTTATATTTTAATATTTATCTAATGGTTCATATATTCTCTAAGAGGTTGTTTTAGCACAAAGTAATGCTACAAAGAATATAATTTTCGGACTTGGCTCTGTGTATGTGTGTGTGTGTGTGTGTGTGTGTGTGTGTGTTTGGTAAAAACATATAACATATAATTTACTATTTTAGCAAGTTTTAAGTGTATACTTCATTAGTAAGTTTGTTTATGTTATTGTGAAACAGATCTCCAGAACATTTTCATCTTATAAATGTGAAACTTTTAACTGTTATACAGCACTTCCCCCTTCTCCCTTCCTCTACCCCATTCTACTTTCTGTTTCTACAAATCTGGCTACTTTAGATGCTTTATGTAACTGGAATCATACAGCATTTGTCTTTTGTGACTGACTTATTTCGTTAAGCATAATGTCCTCAAGGTTCATTCATGTTGTAGGATGTAACAGGATTTCTTTTTTTTTTAAGGCTAAATAATATTCCCTTGTATATATATATACCACATTCTGTTTATCCATTCATCTATTGATGGACATTTAGGTTGTTTCTACCTCTTGGCTACTGTGAATAGTTGCTGTTAAGAACATGGATTATACAAATATATCTCTTTGGGTCCCTGCTTTCAGTTCCTTTTGGATATATATCCACAAGTGAGATTGCAAGATCATATGTTAGGGTTTTTTTGTTTTTGTTTTTTATTTTGTGAGGAACCACCATGCTGTTTCCCATAGCAGTTAGGCCATTTTATAATCCTACCAGCAGCATGCAGAGGTTTTTAATTCTCCACATCCTTATCAGCTCTTGTTATATCTGGGTGTTTTTGCTTTAATAGTAGCCATTCTAATGATAGTGTGAGTTGATAATTCACTGTGTTTTTATTTGCATTTCTCTGATGGTTAGTGGTGTTGAGCATCTTTTCATATGCTTATTGGCTGTTTGTATATCATCTTTGGAGAAATATCTGTTCAAGTCTTTTGCCCATTTTTTTAATTGAATTATTTAATATTTTGTTGTTGAGCTGTAGGTATGTTTTATATATTCTGGATATTAGCCCCTTATGAGATATATGATTTGCAAGTATGTTCTCCCATTCTCTACTGCCTTTTACTCTGTTGATTATGTCATTTGGTGCTTAGAAAATTTTAAGTTTGATGTTTGTCCCATTTGTCTATTTTTGCTTATGTGCCTGTGCTTTTGGTGTCACATCCAAGAAGTCATTGCCATGTCTAATGTCATGAAAACATTTTCTACTATGTTTTCTTCTAGGAGTTTTATACTTTTAGGTCTTACATTTAGTTCTTTAAGCCATTTAGGGTAAATTTTTATATGTGGTATAAGATATAGGTCCAACTTCATTCTTTTGTGTGTGGATATCCATTTTCCCTAATACCATTTGATGAGTTTGTCCTTTCCCCATTGAGTGGTCCTGACCCCTTGTGGAAGATCATTGGCCATACGCAAAAACTATTTCTGAGCTGACTTTCTTATTTTTGTCTTTTTAATCCAGAGAAGATAGTTTTATCCCTGTTTAGCAGCATTCCAGAATTTATGGAAATTAAAATCCCTCTTTTTTTTAAGATTTTATTCATTTATTTATGAGAGACACAGAGAGAGAGAAGCAGAGACACAGGCAGAGAGAGAAGCAGGCTCCATTCAGGGAGCCTGATGCGGGACTCAATCCCGGGACTCCAGGATCATGCCCTGGCCGAAGGCAGACTCTAAACCACTGAGCCACCCAGGAATCCCCAAAACTTTTAAGTAATTTATTTTTTTTAAGATTTTATTTATTTATTCATGAGAGACAGAGAGAGAGAGAGAGAGAGAGGCAGAGACACAGGCAGAGAGAGAAGCAGGCTTCATGCAGGGAGCCCTACGTGGGACTCAATCCCAGGTCTCCAGGATGAGGCCCTGGACTGAAGGTGGCGCTAAACCGCTGAGCCACCAGGGCTTCTTCTTCTTCTTTTTTTTTTTTGGTTACGATGTAATTTATTTATTTATTCATGAGAGACACAGAGAGAGGCATTGACACAGGCAGAGGGAGAAGCAGGCTCCCTGCAGGGAGCCTGATGTGGGACTCCATCCCTGGACTCTGGGATCACACTCCGAGCCAAAGGCAGATGCTCAACCTCTGAACCACCCAGGCGTCCCTCTCTCTCTCTCTCTCTCCCTTTTTTTTTAAAAGATTTTATTTATTTATTTACAGACAGAGAATGAGAGCATAAGCAGGGGATGGAGAGGGTTAAAGGGAGGGGTAGAGAAAGAATCCCAAGCAGACTCCATGCTGAGTAGAGGCCCTGACACAGGGCTCTCTATCTCACAATCCTGTCATAACCTGAAATAAAATGAAGAGTCATATACTTAACCTACTCAGCCACTCAGGTGCCCAAGTCTCTTTTTTTTTTTTTTAAGATTTTATTTATTTACTCATGAGAGACAGAGAGAGGGGGGCAGAGGGAGAAGCAGGCTCCATGCAGGAAGCCCAATGTGGGACTCGATCCAAGGACTCCAGGATCACGCCCTGAGCCAAAGGCTCAACTGCTGAGTCACCCAGGCATCCCCCAAGCCTCTTTAAAAAAAAAAGAAGAAGAAGAAGATTACAATACCTTCCCTGATTACTTTCCTTTTTTTTTTTTAACTGTTTTTTTTATTAAGTAAACTTTATCCCCAACATAGAGCTCAAACCCATGACTCCCAAGATCAAGAGTCCCACATACTATGCTGACTGAACAAGCCAGGTACCCTCCATGATTTATCTTTTGGCTGATGTTCACATGTAATTTTTAACATGAACAAGGACTGACTACACAATTTGTAAGGCCTAATACAAAATGATAATGCAGGATTCCCTGTTCACAATTTATTAGCATTTCAAGACAGTTGACAATGAGAGCATTAAACCAGGTACAAGATGGGTTGCACACCCATGAAGCCCACCATGAGTGCAAAAACATTTAGTCAGATGTAACAAAGGTATTTTAGTGCATAGCCCAGTGTAGTTAGTATCATAATGGTTGTTAATGCTTTAGAGGTTCATAGGAAGAGGAGAGATCACTTTTAGCTGGGAGAGATCTGCTTATAGAAAGCCCTGGCTCTTGAACTGAGCCTTGGCAGGATTAGTAACTTTTGTAGATGAGTGACGGCAGTTTTCTGATGGAAAGAATGGTAGAAAATTGAGTGACTACGGGACCATGTTTTGAACAGTGAGCTCTCTTAGCTAGTGAGTGAAATGAATACAGGAGCATGAGCAAAAAGGTTGGAGAGGTAAGCAGGAGCCAGATGTTAGAAGACTTTAGATCCTTGTCATCTGAGGCTTTAGAAGCTCTAGGGAGCCATTAACCTGAATATTTAGTTACTATCTGTGTCTAGTTAGTGGGATATGAGCTTCATAAGAGCAAGTATCTTAAATACACATACACATATATTTAAGATACTTTATATATTATGTATATATTTAAGATACTTTATATATTATTTATATATTATATACTTGTTCTTAGAGAGTATATATACATGTATCCTCCTACCACTACCACTATATTCCCAGTAAGAACAATTCCTAGCATGTACTCAGTAAGTATTTGCTGGATAAACACAATATTTGTTCAGTTAGAGTTTTATTAAAGAGGTGGAAAGTATACTTCCTGTGATTTTTTTGTATATTTATCCATTTTAGTCTGTAACAAAATTAATTGACTTAACAGTTGTACTGTTAATTGTTCTATTTTGTGGAATCACTTTTTGGTATATTCTTTGAAAAATTACTACTTTGGGAGCCACACAATTGAATAATGTAAATGTCCATTTGGAATTTAAGTGATTTAATTGAAAAATAGTTACCAGGCCGAGTATTCATGCTCCACAAGTTTTGTTCTTTACTCTTCTTTACCTGTATGAGACCACTGGTGTTTTTCGGCTTGGTCTCTGAGCTTTTCTTCGGCTTAATACTTTCATTTTGGTCTTAGATTGCTTTAGATATAATTAACTTTCACTTGTACCAACTTTTTTTTTAATTGAGATATAATTAACATATAACATTATATTAGCTTCAGATGTACAACATAAGGATTTGATATTTGTATATATTGTAAAATGATCATCACAATAATTCTAATTAACATCCATCACCACACAGTTAAATTTTTTCCTTGTGATGAGAAATTTTTTTTACAATTTTTTTTTTTAAGATTTTATTTATTTATTCATGAGAGACACAGGCAGAGGGAGAAGCAGACTCCCTGCAGGGAGCCTGATGCAGGACTCAATCCCGGATCCCAGGATCATGACCTGAACCTAAAGCAGATGCTCAACCGCTGAGCCACCCAGGTGTCCCTAAGATTTTATTTTTAATTAATCTCTACACCCAATGTGGGGCTTGATCCCATGACCCTGAGATCAAGAGTCACATGCTCCACCAACTGAGCTAGCCAGGTGCCACTTTGGTGAGAATTTTTAAGATTTACTCTCTTAGCAACTTTCAAATATACAATATAATATTATTAACTATAGTCACCATGCTCTGTATTACATCCCCATGACTTATTTCTTTTATAACTAAAAGTGTGTACCTTTTGACCGACCGCCAGGCCAAGTTTTCCCTAAAGTATAACACACAGGATTTCGTTCTCTGAAGAAATGAATGAGCATTTGTAGGTAAGTAATTCAGGATGGAAATCCAGGAGTCATCATTAAAAGTGTCTCTGACCCTCCACAGTTGTTTAATCATCGGAAACCATCAGTCTCTGGGATGCCTGGCTGGCTCAGTCAGTAGAGCATATATGACACTTAGTCTCAGGGTTATGAGTTTGAGCCCTTTGTTGGGTCAGAGATTACTTTAAAAAAAAAAAAAAAAAAAAAGAATAAGAAGAACCGTCATCAGTCTGTCTCCTAAGTATCTCTAGAATCCATTCCCTCTTTTCCATATCCATAGCCATTTCTTTTTTTTTTTTTTTTCCATAGCCATTTCTTTTGTTGCCTCTGAGGTCTTTCTCACTTACGTACTTTGCATAATCCTGCCTAGCCAACCTTTCTGGAAGAATAGTTTTCTAACAGTGTCATAACTCAAAGAACTCAAGCTTGAGATTTGTTCACTTGGGAAAAAAAAATCAGAATAGATCCAAGGGTATCCTGTACAGAGGAAACCTTCCTTTTTATATAATTGCAACAAATGGCAATGTGTATTATCTTTAATACCCAAGACCAAGTATTTGTAATATCTTGATTTTAATAATTTTAGATTACTATAGTTTTATGTATTGACATTTTAAAGATTATGACTCTCTGTCAAGGACTAACTCCTACAACTTTCCATAAAACTACTAATTCATAAAAAATATGACAAAATCTTTTTTTAATTGTTCAAAACCGTTTATTTGCTATGTCTGACAATCCCATTCTCCACCAGGTACAAAACACCCTTGTTATTCTCTCTCACTGTGCTCTGCTTGTTACCTTTCTAACTCTTACACATCTATAATCACAGTAGATTCCCCTATACCTAACATAGCTAGGCTGGTGTATAGTAGGCCAGTTAGTTTTTAAAAGTCAGCTGACATAGAGAGTATCATAAATAGCCTACTTACCTTGTATTTTATTTTAACTTAAAATATATGAATATATACTTTTTCTTTTCTTTTTTTAAGATTTTATTTATTTGACAGAGAGAGAGCACAAGTAGGGGGAGCAGGAGAAGGAGAAGCAGGTTCCCCCGCTGAGCAGAAAGCCTGATGCGGGGCTTGATGCTAGGACCCTGGGATCGTGACCTGAACTGAAGGTAGACCCTTCACCAACTGAGCCACCTAGGCACTCCTTTTTTTTTTTTTTTTCTTTCTTTTCTTTTCTTTTCTTTTCTTTTCTTTTCTTTTCTTTTCTTTTCTTTTCTTTTCTTTCTTTTCTTTTCTTTTCTTTTCTTTCTTTTTCTTTTAATATATGACCAAGGCATATTGGTTCACTGATTGGAGTTTTGTGCCTTCTCTTGTCATACCCCCCATGACCTGAACCTAAAGCTTTGCTACCATAACAGATTCAACTGACATAAGCAAGCTTGAGAAAAGGCATAATACCATTCTTGTTCACTTACATTCTGAAGTGTTTTCCTGAGTATGTGAAAGAAAGGTACAATGGGTCTGTGTCAGTTATGAGCATCATCTGTTAAACATCCTATCAGAGAGATGGTAGGGGACTACTGTTCTGAAACCCAAATCTGGATTTCAGAACAGCAATCCCCAGTTTCAAACCCTTTGATGTCTACCATTTGCATATAGGTTAAAGTCATGGTACCTACAGTATACCCCCAGCTGTATACAGGATAAGAACCCAACATACAAGATCTGTGATACTGCTTGCCTCTAGCTTGACTGCTATTGTTTCTTGGAAAACTGTGATTCCTTAAATATACCAAGTCATTTAATGACTCCGTCTTTCTACAGCTACTGTCATCTGTCTGATACGCAGTAGCACCCCCACTTCTGCCCCAAACAGAGGATTACCCAGCCCAAAATCAAAATGTCAGCTGTAACATGGTTAAAAGACCCTTGGTCAAATGTATTTTATAGTCCTTTATAATTCTGAGATTCTCTAATTATAAGTTCTCTCTTTTTCTGAAAGTAAGGAATTCTTTGGAAATTACTTTTGTGAGTTTTATATTTCTCCTCGTAACATGTTTTCATATCTTAATACCTATGCATTCTTGGAATGAGAACCACTTTTTCTTTTCCTGCTGTAAGCCTTGTCATGTATTAAAATCACTGTAGGAATGAGTTTCATTGTCTCCAAGGAGAACTAGGAACAGTATTATTGTTACACAAGTTCTGCTTGAAATTTAGAAATTTATTACTGTATTTTCATAGGAAAAAAGCTCATATAGCTTGATACCTTGGGGAAGGATTTGGGAACAAAATCTCACAGAAAACTTAAATGAAGAAGATTCTTGCCATTTTTATGAAATTGGGATTTTTACCAATAACTTTTTGAATGCCAATGATGTTACTGTTAGGATAGTTCTTACTCCTTTCCTGCCCTCCGGTCTTAAATCTGGTAAGGCAGGTTTGTTCCTATTGTGTATCAAGTTGCATGGCTTCTCAGGGGCCAAGTGGTTAGATTTATGACCTTGATCTGCCCTTTTTTTGTATCAGTGGTCATTGTACTTATTTCCCAGAAGTACATACATGATTAGCATATTTCTTTTTTTGTTTTGTTTTGTTTTCTTTCCTTAACAGACTCAGTGCTAATAAAACTATTTTGTGTTCAAGATTTCAGAAGTAAATGGCTGTGTTCCAATTATTCCTTGAATCAGTAAATAATTTCCGTGTGTGTGTTTAGTTACTATTCATCTCTTAATTTTGCTTCTCTTTTCTTATAAATGATTTTTAACAAAAAAAAAAGAAAAAATGGAATCATTCAAATTGAAAGAAAAACAATTTCTTGTCATTAAGTACATAAAATATTAATATTCCCATCCTAGAAGTGAAGTAACAGCCACAGCTTAGAACCGAAACAACTTTCTACACGAGCTTATAAACAAACAACTTTTTTTATCCTTCAGCCATATCTGTTATGCAAAAGTATGGAGTTGGAATCTCTTATCATGACGGTTTGTAGCTTGTTTTTCTTCCGTGGAATGCTGTCCTTTGCTTCATTATATAGATTTCCAAGGTTTTAGTAAAGTTTTGGAGCCTCAAATATTTTGAGTGTCTTTTCCCAGAACTCATAAAATTATAGTGGTTAAAAAAATACCTCTCCATCTATTTTGGCTTAGAGGATGAACAAAGTACTTGAACTTCTCAGATAAAAAGCTTCAAAATACAAATGTTTTCACAAGTAGTTTACATTCTCTTTTTGAAATGATTTAGTGCATTTTTGTACTTGAAATTGTCCTTAGAATCCTCTTAGTCTTTCAGCTTGTGTTAATAACAGAGATATGAAAGCAGAATCTTAAATGATAGTTAAATCTTAAATCTAGGGGCAGATTAAGTTGATTAGGCCTTTGGCTGGGGTCATGATCTCAGGGTCCTTGGGATCGAGCCCTGCATTGGGCTCCCTGCTCAGCTAGGAATCTGCTTCTCCTTCTCGCTCTGACCTGCCTCCCCACTTGTGCTCTCTCTGTGTCAAATAAATAAATAAAATCTTAAAAAAAAAAATCTTAAGGGATGCCTGGCTCAGTGGTTGAGCATCTCCTTTTGGCTCAGGTTGTGATCGTGGGGTCCTGGGACTGAGTCCCGCATCGGGCTCCCCACAGGGAGCCTGCTTCTCCCTTTGCCTATGTCTCTGCCTCTCTGTGTCTCTCATGAATAAATAAATAAAATCTTTAAAAAAATAAAAACAAAAAACTTAAATCTAGGCTGCATTGCATCTGAAGTATTTTGTGAGTACCTTCCTCTTGAATAGATTATAAAAGGGATTTTGATTTCTAAAGAATTTAATAGACAACCCATTTCACTTGTTTAGAAAGGTGTGTACACTTTGTCTACACTATCTACAGAAGCCTAGGATCTCTGTTTCTGAGTTCTCCTGTTTTCGTCTGGAAAAAAAAATGCAGTAGACTGCTCAGTAGTACTTTCTAGTCTGATTTTTCTTGCTGTTAATTTTTCTGTCAAGTGATGTGTACATTGCATTGAATAGGAACACATTATAAAGTCTTGCAAGTGGTCATGTATTGATATTCTTCTCTCTTGACCTCTTGGGCACTGGCACTTTTTAAAAATGAGACTAGCAAGAATCTCTAGGTGAGGCTTTTTCAGATTATGATCAATGCCGTAAGTGACAATGCATGACTATAGTGAGTCATAACTAAAGATGACTCCTTAGTGTGTTATGGGACTAAAAATATAATAAATACAGCTCATAAAATTTTTTGATGAGGTCTTTTATTTTGATAAAAGTGTTTCATAACACTCTTAAGAAAAAGGTGACAAAATATCTTACTTAACAACTATATACAACAAATGAAAAAATAAGATTTTAATTTCTTGGCTGTTTCATCAAGCTTGTCTTTGGTCAGACTTGTGTTTTTTGAATGCTGTGTTTTGAGATTCCTTAAAACAGTTTTTCTACCATTGTGTTTAAAGGACTTTTAGTAGGTTTCTCTTCCTTAGGATTATGCCTCTTGTTTCTTCAGAGCATGGCCAGATAGAGCCAGATAGCTTGATGTGTGGTTGTTTGTTGAGTTTGTTCATTGGTTCATTTGTTCAATATTTATTTAAATATTTATAAAGAATATATTATGTGTCAGGCACTTTGTTACAACTCTGTCTGGTATATATTTTTTTTAATCATTCCAGGACTGATGAGGAATATTTTAATATCTCAAGATGGTGTTAACTTGGGACCATGTGTTTTCAAAAAAGAAGCACCTGGCTCATTGTATTGTTCCACTCTGAGGCAACCTTGGGGGGCCAGGATCCCCATCCTTAAGCTTGTAAGGATCATAATGCTTGTGAAACTCTTTCAGGTGTTTTGTGACAGTTCATAACTACTGCTTGCTGCCTGCCTATCCTAATTCCCTAAGTGATGAGGAACTCTTCTGTGAGCCTCCCATCCCTGATGAACCTCTTTCAAATATTACCACTTTCTTCCACCTGCCACCCATTGTACCAAATCCATACTCACTTAAAACCATGTAAGCTACTTATGTGAGAGTTGTAAATTGTGTGTTTTATCAGATATTGTCATGGACTTAGCATGTGATCAGTAAGCCTTATTAAAACTGTTATTTTTTAAATGCACCCAGAACTGGATCAAAATTGCTACTTTGGATGCTATATTAATTGACAAATAGATCATTTCCTGTTATACAAATGTGGAACAGTACTGCTGCCAGCCTTTTTTGCTATCAGCAAGGCTTCTGAATTGCTTCTAACAGTAGTGGCTTGTGTTGTACCCTGTCACAGAGAGATACCTTATCTCAAGTCTCCCAGTAGGTCAGTGGCAGAAGTATAAATGAAACACTGGTACATAGCTCTAACATAAGGCAGCAAAGCTTGAAGATTGCACTTTGCTTTTCTTTTGTCTCCTCTTTCTTTTTAAAGGAGTGGTGAATGTGTTGCTAACAACTCCACTCTGGGTGGTAAATACCAGACTGAAGCTACAAGGGGCAAAATTTAGGAATGAAGACATTGTACCAACCAACTACAAAGGTATCATTGGTAAGTGTTTGTTTGGGTGAGTTCCTATTTAAGAAGTTTCTTTTTTCTCTGTGTCTGAAATTTATTACCACAATAATGCTGCATGTCAGACAGTCTCAAATCTTCACATCTAATGGTAAGCATTTGTTTAGCTCCTGTGTCTATGGATTGACATGGATTTGACTCATCTAGGCTGGGACCAGCCTATACACATTCTTCTCTTGGTGGTAGCAAAAGCACAAGAGGACATGTCCAATTGTACAATCTTATTTCAAGCCCCTGTTTGCATCTTATTTGCTACTGTTCTCTTGGCCAAAGCCAGTGTCAGGAGGTAGAGAAGTATGCTGCTCCCCTGGAGTGGGAGGGGGTAAATATTTCTAAAGAATAATCTACACTCTTTTAGTGTTGTCTTTGGATAAAGTTATCATTAATAACTAACTGATGACTTTGAGTTTAATAGTAGGTTACCTGGTTCTTCTTTCCCATGTGTCCATCTTTGTGATGAGAATAGTGATTTTCTTATAAGTTATATCCTAAATAATGGGTCCTAGGGAACTATCTGTTGTTGTCCTGACTTTGCTGAGAAGCACCTGGGCTGTCCGTTCACAATCCTCTGTAATACAGAGTTCTCGGGCATGGTGGTGGTGATTACTTAGGAAAATTTCACATTCTAACGCCAGATTATCAGGAAGAGTTGCCTGTGATTTAAGTTGGTTTCTCAATAATGTGGTGACTATCAGTGTCTGATGATTATCAAAAAGTGGCTAACTGAGGAACTTCCTAGAATACAGCAAGAAGGAAATTTTAATAGAACCAGTAAGATTCTATTCTGAGTACATTTGAACAAAATTTACATTGTGTTCTCCAGTTAAGGGATTGTAATCAAAAGTCCTTGATTTCTTGCTTAGATGCTTTTCATCAGATCATTCGAGATGAAGGAATCTTGGCTTTATGGAATGGCACATTTCCTTCCTTGCTCTTGGTCTTCAATCCTGCCATCCAGTTCATGTTCTATGAAGGCTTAAAACGGCAGCTTCTAAAGAAACGAATGAAGGTAATTCCTGATTTTGAAAGCAGTAAATAATAATCTCTGACACTCTCTTGTTTGCATTGATGTGGTTTGCTCTTTCTTTGCTTTCCAGCTTTCTTCTTTGGATGTGTTCATCATTGGTGCAATATCCAAAGCGATTGCTACCACTGTCACCTATCCCATGCAGACAGTACAGTCCATTCTGAGGGTGAGTGCTGGGGTTCTCCCTGCATTTAGTCAAACAAAATTCTGAAGTACATGGTTTCTCTGTTTAAAGCAATGTTAATAAAGCAATAAGGTAGTCAGTTGATAGTCTAGACCATTTTTCCATTTGTTTAATAATTGCTAACGAGGCTATCAGTTGGTTTCGTTTGGTTTGGAGCAGTTTACATTTGTCATTTCTTAGGTACTGTGGTGTCTCAGAAAACCCAAATGTGGGAGGAGGTTCTTAAATGACCTTAGGAATGTATAAGCTTGTTTTCTTCTCATTTAAGTTGATTTGCTTAGGTTAGCTGTACAAAATCAGAAGTTGTTTAGTTCATTCAGGAGAAATTAATGATTTAGCTTTTCTGAAGCACTTTCAAATTTCTGGTTTTTTCATTCAGTTATTTATTCAGCAATATATTTATTAAGTACCCACGCTGAGTGAGAAGCTGGGTACACATGGTGAATAAAAATCAATCCCTGTCCTCTGGGAGATAACAGAGGAAAGAATGAACAGGTAAATAAGCAAAATAAATAGGTAATTATAAATTGAGAAAAGTGCTTTCAAGAGGTGAACTGCGTTCTGTCATTTAGTGGAGAGGGGCGTGGTGCGGATCTTATTAAGGTGATTGAGGATTGGGCTCTGAGGAAGTATATATAAAAACCAAGTCTTCAAAAAAAAAAAAAAAAAAAAACCAAGTCTTCTTGGGACACCTGGGTGGCTCAGCGGTTGGGCATCTGCCTTTGGCTTGGGGCATGATCCTAAAATCCCGGGATGGAGTCCCACATCGGGCTCCCTGCATGGAGCCTGCTTCTCCCCCTGCCTGTGTCTCTGCCTCTCTCTGTGTCTCTCATGAATAGATAAATAAAATCTAAAAAAACAAACAAACAAACAAGACTTAAGGAAGATAAAGACCAGCTTTCAAAGAGCATTCTAGGTAGAGGGAACATGATGTGCTAAGAGTGTAGTGATTGGGAACTGAAAAGAGGCCACTCTGGCTAAACAGTGGCTCAAGATGAGATTGGAAAAGTGGCAAGGAAGACTCTAGGTGACGATTCTAGATTTTATTCTCACCTGAGTAGGAAGCCTGTGAAGGGCTTTAAACTAGGGAGTAATGTGATCTGATTTACAATTTGAGAAGATTCCTGTGGCTGTTGTGTGCTGAATTGATCCCAGGGCTAAGAGATGAGGGTGAGGGGGCAATCCAGTAAGAGACCAATTCCATAGTACAGGTGAAAGGTGATGGTGGCCTACACTAAAGTGGTAGCAGTGGAGGGGAAAGAGAAGATATGGACAGATTTCATTATCTATTTTGAAAAAAAATTCAAAGTATTTATTGGTAAATAAAATAGGGATGATGGTGAAAATACTTCAATTCAAAAGATTTATTATCTTATGTTAAAAGTATTTCTACTGGGGCACCTGGGTGGCACAGCCAGTTAAGCATCTCCCTTCGGCTCAGGTCATGATCTCAGGGTCCTGAGATCAAGCCCCATGTGTGGCTCCCCACTCAGTGGAGAGTCTGCTTCTCCTTCTCCGTCTGCTATTCCTCTCACTTGTACTCTCTGGTTCTATATCTCTATCAAATAAATAAATAAAATCTTAAAAAAAAAAAAAGGAAAGAAGGAAAGTAAAAGTGCTTCTTACTCGAGGCCAAGCTGTTCAAATAGGAAATAAGATTTTTTTTAAAAAGTTTCTACTGATGTACTGTTCTTAAATTGGTGCTTAATATACAGGAATTCAGTAGCATCTAAATAAATGTATTTTGATACTTTTATAATGTTAACATATAATGTGAAGAGCTTAGACTGTAGTGGTCCTAATTGATTGGTGTCTATCAGAACTTTCTAAAGGACTAGAGGGTAAGCCAAACCATCAGTATCTAAATCTTCATTATGGGCATGTTTGTTTTCTTTTGAGGTAGTATTTTCCCCATAATTCTATAAAGTGAAAATTCTCATGCTTGCTTCATTAAAAAATATTTATTTAATTTATTAGAGAGAGAGCAGAGGGAATGGCAGAGGGGGAGGGAGAGGGACAGAGAATCTGAAGCAGACTCTGCACTGAGCTAAGCACAGAGCCCAACATGGAGCTCAGTCCCATGACCATAATATCATGACCTGAGTCAAACACCTAACCAACTGAACCACCCAGGCACCCCCAAAACTATTTCTTATTTTCACTTATTTCATTGAAAAAGAGAATTCATGAAATCTACATACTTGTTAGATATTTTTGTTTCTGTATACTACAAGACATTATTCCAAAATAATTTCTTCTTCAGGTAGAAATTGATCTGTTTTTCTTCTTCCCCAGTTTGGACGTCACAGACTAAACCCAGAAAACAGAACACTGGGGAGTCTTCGGAATGTTCTCTATCTTCTTCACCAACGAGTAAAGTGAGCTTTGTAGATGCTTCACATTCTGTCCTGTCTTTCAGCAGCTATCTCTGGCAAAGAGTGGCCAGATCTGCTTAACTTGCACTACTGTCTTGGCAGTGAGAACCTAGAAACCTCTCCTTGCATGCTGTGCTCAAACAATTCTCGTTTTAGGGGCTTAGTGCAATATGGCAGCATTTGGGGAAGTTATGGAAAAAGTTCAGATCTTTATTCTTTGTAACTTAGAAATATGCAGAACTCCTTTAGAGAGGTAAGCCTCCTATAATCTAATGTAGAGAGACTGTTCTGCCCTAGGAGTGTTGCCATCGATGGCATATCCTGTGACCTCTCTTGTAAATAGAAGTAAACAGGTATTTTAGAGCAGTAGTCATAGTGAGAAAAGGAGAATGTAGTAGGAAGAGTAATGATAATTATTGTAATGACGGCAGTGCTGATGATGGTAAGAGTAGCTAACATTTTTTAGTGTTTGGTTTGTAGCAGACACTGAGCTCTGTGCTTCACACGAGTCATCTCACTTAATCCTAACAATGGCCCTATGAGGCAGGTACTTTCGTCATTTCCCTGTATCATTCCATTTAGAGAAGTTGACCCTCAGGGCCTCCTTTGAGGCAAAGCTGCTGTAACTTTATTACTGTTCCTAGACATAAGATACTTTGAAAATAATAAATTTATTATAAAAACAGATTATGCTTGGGATAGCAAAATCAGAGATAAAGAATTAGTATAAAGTTAAAACTAAATGTTCACCATACCAAGTATTGACAAGAATGTGGAGCAACCAGAACTTTTCTGTGCTGTTGGTGGGAAAATAAAATGGTCTGACCATTTTGGAAAGTTTGGCATTTTCTTTAAAAGTTAAACATACAACTACCATAGGACCTAGCCATTCCTCTCAAGTTATATAGAGAGAAATGAAATAGGTCTGTGCAAAAACTTGTACACAGATGTTAAAAACCGTTTTATTAAAAAAAAAAAAAAAACAGTTTTATTTGTAAGAATCAAAAACCAGAAACAATACAAATGTATCATCATTGGGTGAGTAGACATACAAGTTACTATCTATCTACATAGTGGAATACTGCTCACAAGAAAGGACCTACTAACATGTATATTGATGTATGTATAGATCTCAAAATAATTATGCCAAGTGAATGGATGGATCTCTAATTATGGATGGAGCTCAAATGATTAAGCCAAGTGAAAGAAGTCAGACAAAAAAGAATTCATACCATGTGATTGGACTTACATAAAATTTAGAAAATGCCAGTATACTATTACCCCTCATTGACAGTATCTCTTCCCATGGTTTCAGGGATCCACAGTCAACCTCGATCTGGAAGCAGATGATGCTCCTTCTGACCTATTGTCAAAAGGCCAGTAGGACCTAACACCATGTCATTCACCTCACTGCATCTCAATACATAGATATTCTGAGAGAGGGAGAGACCACATTCCCATAACTTTTATTACAGTATGTTGGCGTTCCATTTCACTATTAGCTATTGTTGTTAATCTCTTACTGTGCCTAATTTATAAGTTAAACTTTATGATAGGTGTGTATGTATAGGAAAAAATAGGGGGTTCACTACTAACTACAATTGCAGGTGTCTGCTGAGGGTCTGGGAACGTATTTCCCCAGGGATAAGCGGTGGCTAGTGTAACATGCTTCTTTGATGCAGTAGTTGACTTTTAGGAAGAAAACGTTTTATTTTCTTCAAACCTTTCTTTATAGGCGTTTTGGAATCATGGGACTCTACAAAGGCCTTGAAGCCAAACTGCTACAGACAGTCCTCACTGCTGCCCTCATGTTCCTGGTTTATGAGAAACTGACAGCCGCTACCTTCACAGTTATGGGGCTGAAGAGTGCCCACAAGCACTGAGACACTGCACCCTGCAAAGTGCAGAAAGATGCTCGAGATGGGGGTTCCTCTGTGTGAAGGGAAGTGATTCTCTTTTTACTCTTGCCACATATACCATGAATTTTACCCTCACTGGCTGGAAAAGCATCTAAGGGTAAACATGGACGATAGCCAGCTGGACCTGTCAACAACTTAATTTTTATGACAGTTGGTTGAATTTTGTGGGGGAGGTTGTCTAATGGTCATACAAAAAGAAAACATTGAAAACCTGAAAATGAAAGTTTGTAGGCGTTTATTGTTTTCCTTAAGGGGAATGGACTATTGCTCTCATGTGTAATTTTCTCCAGTTAAAAATCTTTCTTAAATTTACCAGCTGTTCTTTTCCCCTGAACCCCGCCCCCAGATTCTAGGGACACATTTAATAACATATAATTCTCATATACTTTTGTATGTTTTAATCTTGGTATTTTTCTCACTAAAAATATTATGATTGTGCCATAGGCATGACTTTATTTTTGTTGTACTTTTTTTCCTCCTGCTTAAGGAAAGGCATCTTCTTTGGTACATGAGCTATTTATTTTGTAGGAGAAATGAAAATGATTAATCCCAAATGATTCTCTTATAAACTATTTGTAAACATCACTTATTCGTTAGTATTTGACTTAATTAAAAATATTTATTTTGAATCAGTCCTTTCATTACAAAAGGCGTGAAGTTTTATGTTTGTTCATGCAAACCCCATCAAGTCAAGCCCAAATAAACTGTCAACACAAAAGACATTTTAAAAAGTTGCCTTTCATTCAGATACCACGTTGGGTTTACAACCAGCTGGCAAAAATCATAGAAAAGGGAGAGGGAGCAGGTACCTTGTTTAGGCTCTGGAATATTTTCTCCCTTACAAACTCCTGGTGGAGGCTATTTTGAGAATAAACATCTGACTGAGATTATTTGTATTTGGAAACATTCCTTATAGTCCTACTACTTAAAGTGTATGTATCAAGCAGCAGCATTGACATCACCTGGGAGGTTGGGCACACAGTCCCAGACCTTCTGAATCATAATCTGCAATTTAACAAGATCCCCAGATGATTCATACTCACATTAAAGTTTGAGAGACCTTAGAGCCCCTAACTCAACAGAAGCTATGATTGGTTTCAATGATAGAAACCAAGACAAAGATTTTTCTCAAAGGAAAGTTGGACTCGTGCATTAAAACAACCCCTGAGAAAACTGAGTGTCCCACATTGTCCTTTACTTAAGCCTCATAGCATGTGCAGAGGTGGTTGGACTTTTGTTATGCAGCTGGGGGGTGAATTTAGGCCTCTCAAGCCACCCAAGAAACAAACTCTGGTCATTTGAGAATAGCCCTTTGGGTTCCTGTAACTTAGTTTTCGTCCCTATCACAAAATGACAGGTTTTTCATTTAGAAGTCTAATTTATTTGGAGTCAGAGAGAGGAATAATGAAGTGTCTATGGACTCCAGTATTTAGTTCAGTTTTGAGAATGGAAACTTCTTTCTCTTATTTCCTCTCTGGTCCTTCTGTTAATTTCAAAATATGTGATTTTCAAACTCCTGCTAATTGGAAGATGGTTGTGGTGTTCTAGAAAGCAAGAATCAGGAGGGGTTTATAATCTGAAAACTAGACTGAATGCTCCTCCTCCACTGAAAACAGAGAATTGGCCCCATTACTACTTTTTATTTTTCTTTATGGTTTGTGTGGGTCTGTGGCAAGGCTTGGGTGGGAAGCACAAAACTTATTTTGATTTTTATACAGGAGAAGGATCATAAAGGTGCCGTGTGTGCTTTTGTTGTTTTAATTATGCAGTTTGCTTTGGAAATTGAATTTTGAGCTCAGTTGGTATGCTAGAATAATTTCCAAGTCAAATTATAGACTTAAATGAGATGTTTATGATGTGAAAATCTATTTGATGCCTCTTTTTTCTGATTTTATGAGCGAACAATTTAATACCGAGGTTTTATGCTCCTTGTGGAAGCTTACAGACTCACTAGTTGAAACTAGGTAATGGGGCAGCCTTGGTGGCTCAGCGTTTAGCTCCGCCTTCAGCCAGGGCCTGGTCCTGGAGACCTGGGATTGAGTCCCATGTCAGGCTCCCTGCATGGAGCCTGCTTCTCCCTCTGCCTGTGTCTCTGTCTCTCTCTCTCCCTCTCTGTGTCTCTCATGAATGAATAAATAAATAAAATCTTTAAAAAAAGAAAGAAAGAAACAAACAAACTAGGTAATGACTCACCCAGTTTTGTAGGCTTTGATTAATAATAAGTTACTTGAGAAGCTAAGGAGCTGAAGTGTATACTGCAGAATGGAAATTTTTATTTTTGATTCTTTATGCAGTTTCTCTAGAATGTGAGGATAAGAGCCTTTGGGTTTACATTAGTGTCACGGCAGTAGAAAATTTAATTTCCATAAGTATTTAATCTGTGTTTTGAAGTGGACACTGATATTTTCTACCCTCGTCTATTTTACAATTAAATTTAATGCAGGAATAGGATTGACAATAAGAATATAAGCAGTGGGAGCTAGAATCTGGGGTTTTATTCCCAGTTCTGCCACTAACTGACTAGCAAATTACGTCATCTCCTTGTGCTTCAGCTTTCTGATGCGTGAAGATAATACTACCCACTTCAGAGGATGTTTAAGAGCTAATGATGTCTACTAAATCCTTTATGATCTCCAGAGAGGGAAACTCTGAATAAAACTTGTGACTGCATCTGGATTTATGTGGCAGTTTCTCTTTTTAAAGCTTTGGCACTTTCTCATCTTATAACCCCAATGTCTCTGTGAAGTATAAGGAACAGTGTCCAATTTAATGAACAAGGAAATTGAGACAGAACTATCAAATGACTTGCCTGGTTGGAACCAGGACAAGAATTGAGTTTCCTACAGTCAAATGTAAGGATGGAAAGAATGGGTTCTGGAATTAGACCTAGGTTCAACTCTGACCCCACTCCTTACCAGTTGTGAGAACAAAGAAATTACTGAACTTGTGTAAAACTGTTTCTGCAGTTGTAAAATGGAGGTCTTGATAAACCGATCTGTGATTGTGAGGATTAAAGAGATCATAAACATAAATTGCTTAGCACAGTGCTTGCCACATGAGAAGAGCTAAGATAAATGTTAGCAACAACTTTTATCACAATATGATTATTACCACTGGGGGGGTCTGGCTGTTTGAATAGATCACACCAGTGAGTAGAAAGCACTCTGGGTTTTTAGCCAGACCTGGGTTCAGATTCTTGTTCTATTGTTTAATAGCATTGTGGCCACAGACAAACTGCTTCTCACCTTTCTGAATATGTCTTCATCTGTCCAAGGGAAATTATTACTGCACAAGGCTGTAATATATTCATATATCTATATAGAGATATATATTTCTTTAATCCTCATAACAGTCTTGCAAAGTAATCTTTTCTATTGGACAGATGGAGAGATATATATGTGCATCTGGCTCAGTACATGAAATATAGATGTGCTTAATGCTGTTTTTTAATATTGAGGTATATATAACATCATATTAGTTTCAGGTATACAACATAATGATTTGATATATGGATATATTGCAAAACGATCGCCACAGTAAGTTTAGTAACATTTGTCACCAAAATAAAGCAGATAAACGTGTTTTGAACCAAGAAAATCAGCTAGGTTTTACTTTGGGACAGCCTTTCTTCTTTCCATTTGTCTGAATTGTGACCATTTCTTTTCTGGGAGCCTTATTGGTGTATCTACTAAAAAGAGAAGTCAAGTCCAATAATTTCATGTTTAATTCAGTATCCAAATGAAGCCCCCCAAATATTGATCAGTTAATCAGTAAAATACAAACTGGTTGAAGCAGGAAGTCACTGGCTGAGCGTCTCATCTTAGCCCAATAGAAAAGCTAAAGAATAATGCCTTCCCAGCTCATGACCTGAGTTGAAGGCAGATGCTTCACCCACTGAGCCACCCAGGCACCCCAAGCATCTGCCTTTGGCTCAGGTCGTGGTCCCAGGGTCCTGGGATCGAGTCCCACATCGGGCTCTCCATGGGGACCCTGCTTCTCCCTCTGCCTATGTCTCTGCCTCTCTGTGTGTGTCTCTCATGAATAAATAAATAAAGTCTTCTAAAAAAAAAGAGGGAGAAGGAAAGAAAGTTGCTATTTATTTTATTTTTTTTTAAAGATTTTATTTATCCATTCATAGAGAGGCAGAGACACAGGCAGAGGGAGAAGCAGGCTCCATGCAGGGAGCCCGACGTGGGACTCGATCCCGAGTCTCCAGGATCATACCCCAGGCTGCAGGCAGCGCTAAACCGCAGCCCCACCGGGGCTGCCCAAAAGTTGCTATTTAAAGACAAAGTATAAAGGAATTTAGAAGATGGAAATGGGAATAGGAGAGCTAGCACAGCCCTCAGAGAAGACATGCTCAAAAATAGTGATAGGCACAGAGGCTAGCGGCTAATTGTGGAGCCCAGCAAACGAGGTCCAGTCTGTGATGAGGTAAAAACGGAAAGAAAACCTGGGTAGAAACAAATTGTGAGAAAGGGTAATGGAACCTCCATGCATTCAGTGCCTACAAAATGCCAGGCACAGTGGATTTACATACATCTCGATATCCTTGTAATGACTAAATAGATGAGGTTCATTCCTGTTCACAGATGAATTAAGGCTTAAAGAGTAACTTAGGTCACATACTACCTAGTGAATATGGGTCAGGATTTAAAATTTAAGCTGACTCTAGAACTTTATACCCTGCCACACCATATTCCTCAGATGTCCATAAAAGTAAGGTTTCTAAGCCAGTGTGTGGTTCTCTTTTACAACCTAGAGAGGCATATAAGTGAAGATGTGAGATTCTTTCTGTAATGAACTGTATGCACCCCAATTTGACACCACAAGGCTCATGGGAAGCCTGTGGTCTCTGTGTCCAAGGGTGGTTCCTTGAATCCATGCAATTTATTGTCTCAGTATCTTTGTTTATGCTTTCTGTTGTGTCAGGAATCTTTTTCTACTTTTCCTGGTGAATTCCTGCCCAGATCAGGTATCAGCTCTCCCTGGAAGCCTTTCTGGAACTTTCTGGAACTCCCACCCACTCCCCTACCCTCAAAGACATTTGTACTGCTATCATTTGTGCATATGTCTATCATTGCACCTACTACATTGGATTTTGAATTGCAGTAGCCCATCCATATCTCTGTCTTCCCCAAGATATAAGTTCTTTCAGGACAGGAAATGATCTTTCCAGTAGCAGAGTGCCTCAGTCATGGTAGCCACTCAGTTATTGTATGAGTGTTTTTGGCTAAAGACAGTGCTGACCTTTTCTCTAATCAAATTGATCTATTAATTAAGAGTTTACATGTGTCTAGAAGCGCCTGACTGGCTCAGTCAGTAGAGTGGGTGACCCTTGATCTCGGGGTCATGAGTTTGAGCCCCACATTGGGTATAGTGTTTATTTAAAAATTAAAATTAAAAAAAATAAAAATTAAAAAAATTTAAATTTAAAAAGTGTACATTTTTAGAATTCTTGCACCCTGGTGTTTTCTTGGTTGTTAATTTTCAGGCTTTTAGATTCTTTTCCTTAATTAGTTCACACTTTTTTGGAAGTATATTTTGCTAGTCAGTTGACTTTTTTATCCTTTAAAGATTCATTATTTCTTTGCTTTAATTGGAGTTATCAAAATTACCTACCTTTTGGTATCACTGAATTCTTTCATGTGTACTTCACCATTTTGCTTTAGTTTCTATAGAACCCACTGGCAGAGTAGATGACCAGCCAAGTAGGTGATTCCCTATGTAGGTGTTATATGGAGGGCCTTTTATTGAATTGCAGATTCCTATTCTAGGAATAACATTTTGTCCATTTATTCAAGAAATATTACCTATCATTATCCAAGCACTATTGCAATTCCTAGGATTATCCAGTCTCTGCCTTCATATACCTCATTGTGCAGTATGGGAGACAGAAAAAAACAACTTGGAATTTTACCACTGATGACTTCTAGTGAGAAATGCAAGTGTTCAGGAGTTGCTTCAGGAGCATGGAGAGGCTGGTGATCAGAAGGCTACATATGAATTAGGAACATACAAGAAGTGGGTAAAGGATCTTCTTGACAGAAGAAATAAATAGCATTTGCAAAGTAGAAACAGGATAATCCTTTGTACATTGTACATTGAATTAGATCCACACACTTCTCAACCCAGATCTCAGAATTAGACACATGTTGGAATTGGGGAGGGGTAGAGCATCAGGTCACTGAGAATCTGCAGCAAGGGAAAAGAGGTGATCATGACCCCCATTTCTTAAAAAAGATTTTATTTATTTATTCGTGAGAGACACAGAGAGAGAGAGAGGCAGAAACATAGGCAGAGGGAGAAGCAAGCTCCATGCAGGAAGCCCGATGTGGGACTTGATCCCGGGACCCCGAGATCACACCAAAGCCTAAGGCATGCACTAAACCCCTGAGCTACCCAAGTGTCCCCATGACCCCTATTTTTGACAGTTTTGAGTACAGTTACACATGGATTTGTAGAAGAAAGATACATTCCTATACTCTGTGAGTTTAAAATCTAATTTTACGCATACTTTGAAAACTAGACACAAATTATTTAGTTCTACCTCTGTGAAGATAGGCCAGCACAAGCACTTTAGGCTTACTGTGCACTGCTGTTACCGTGTAGACTTACCGTTTATCTTGATACGGAAATGTTTATTTGGAAAACAGTTTGGAGCCTAGTTGAGGCTAAAACCTGAGTACTTTCTCATGTATTTGTCAGTGTGTTAAAAATTTAAAAAGCAGGGGTGCCTGACTAGCTCCGTTGGTGAAGCATGCAACTCTTGATCTGGAGTCCTGAGTTCTAGTCCAATGGTGGTGTAGAGATTACTAAGAAAAAATAAATAAACTTAAATATATATGTATGTACATATTTTTATATAAAATATATATTATATAAATATACATTTATGCTTTATATATGCCTATATAATATATAAATTATATAATGTATAAAATATATAAATATGTAAAATTTTTACAAGAGTATAAATATGTATAATTTATATATTTTGTATGTAATTTTATATGTAATTTTATATATAGTATATAAAATATATACATATGTATATATATAAGCAGTGAATACTTAAGGGGAATTTAAAAATTGAGGAAGTCTTTGTTTTTTAATTTGCAACTAGGTGTGACATTTACAGATTTTTTTTTCCTAACACATTCATTCTCATTCTCTTTTATGAGATTTATTTAAATTACTTCTATACTGTGTAGATGAGGAAATTGAGACACAGATCTGGCTTAGGTCACATAGCAAAGGATTGGAAGTCATAAACAGGAATTCAGACCTGGTATTCTATCCAGCAGTCTTTTGCTGGCTTATACTGCTTAAAGATAACTGTGTTTTCTATTTTGGTTTCAAATGTTTTCTCTTAGCTTTTGTTTTTTCTTATAAAGAAAATAATACAAAAAAAAAAAAGAAAATAATACATAGTCATCATAAAAATTTCAGAAAATGTAGAAAAGAATGAAGAGTGTAAAGCTATATTCCTCTGTATATGTATTATCTATATTCCCAATGCCTAGAAATCACTGCTAATATTTTAGTATATCTATTTTCAAACTTGTTTAAATTTATATATATATACACACACACAGAGATATATTTAGATAGTTTCTTTTTCAAGGTTTTATTTTTATTTATTTGAGAAAGAGTGCTTGGGTGCCAGCAGGGGGAGGAGCAGAGGGAGAGGGACAAGCAGACTGTGCTGAGCACAAAGCCCTAGAGAGGGCTCCATCCCACCATCCCAAGATCATGACCTGAGCCAAAATCAAGAGTTGGATGCCTAACCAACTGAGCCACCCAGGTGCCCCTAGATAGTTTTTTTTTTTTTTTTTAATGAAATCACAGATATATTGTAGGTAGGGTTTTTTTTGTTTGTTTCAGTAAAATCAAACTGCCTAATTTTGTAAAATTTCATCTCAAATATAATTTAATGTCAAATATCTGCATCATAATTTTAGTTGCTTCCTAGAATTGTACTGTGTGAATTATTTGGTTAGACTCCTATAGACAGACTTTTAGGTTTCCAGTTTTTTTTTCTATTATAAAAAATGTGTTGATAAGATCCTTAATATATGCATCTTTTTACCCTTTTCTGATTATCTTGTTAAGAAAAATGTTCAGGGGATCCCTGGGTGGCGCAGTGGTTTGGCGCCTGCCTTTGGCCCAGGGCGCGATCCTGGAGACCCGGGATCGAATCCCACGTCGGGCTCCCGGTGCAAGGAGTCTGCTTCTCTCTCTGCCTGTGTCTCTGCCTCTTTCTCTCTCTCTCTGTGACTATCATAAATAAATAAAAATTTAAAAAAAAAAAAAAAAAAAAGAAAAATGTTCAGGAATCCAGTACTGGGTCAAAGGCATGCCTACCATGACACCATGTTATTCAGTTAAAATTTCACCTATCTCTTCCTTTAAAAAAAAAAAAAAGATTTTATTTATTAGAGAGAGAATGCAAGCAGGCATAGCAGCAGGCAAAGGGAGAGGGAAAAGTAGGCTCCCTGCTGAGCAGAGAGCCTGATGCTTGGCTCCATCCCAGGACTCTGGGATCATAACGAGCTAAAGGCAGTTGCTTAACCAACTAAGCCACCCAGGTGCCCCCACCTATCTGTCCTTTTTTTTTTTTTTTTTTTTAAGATTTATTTATTCATGATAGAGAGAGAGAGAGAGGCAGAGACACAGGCAGAGAGAGAAGCAGGCTCCATACCGGGAGCCCGATGCGGGACTAGATCCTGAGACTCCAGGATCGCACCCTGGCCAACCACTGAGCCACCCAGGGATCCCCCCACCTATCTGTCCTTTACGTTTATTGTCACTTTGGACCATGTAAACACTTTATTTCTCCCTTCACCTCTGCTTTGCCAAACTGCAGGAGAAATTCCATAGGGAGAATGACAGGGAAGAAGTGCCGTATGCCACAATCTGGGCTTTGTATGCTTTTTCTTTTAATTCTCACAATAATCCTATGAAATACAGAATTAAATGAAGTATATCAAAAATGCTAGAGGTGTTTAGAGCTGAAAATTAGATTTCTTCTAGCAGATGGCTGAGATCCCTTTTTTTTTTTTTTTTTAGAGAGAGAGAGGCAGAGACACAGGCAGAGGGAGAAGCAGGCTTCATGCAGGGAGCCCAATGTGGGACTCAATCCTGGGACTCCAGGATCACACCCTGGGCCAAAGGCAGCTGCTAAACCGCTGAGCCACCTGGGGATCCCTGGCTGAGATCACTTAAATATCACATACTAAAGTACAATAACAATAGCTACCATTTATTGAGCATCTACTATGCTGCCATATATATTTAATCCTCCTACAAAGATTCCAAAGCCCATGTACTTTCTGTACTCCCCTTTGACTTTTGTTTCTATGTCTGCATCATTTAGTTCTACCTCTGTGAAGATAGGCCTGCAAGAACTCTTCAGATTTACTGTGAATTGCTGTTACTGTATAGACCTACAGGTTTTCTTTTTTCTTTTAAAGATTTATTAATTTATTTATGATAGACATAGAGAGACCCAGGAGGAGGGAGAAGCAGGCTCCATGCTGGGAGCCTGACGCGGGACTCGATCCCTGGACTCCAGTTTTTTGGATCCCCCAGTTTTTCTTAATCAATATGATTAAGAATCATATTGGGATTCTTATTAATTTTAATATTTAAATAATTTTTAAAATATTTAAATAATAATAATTTAAAAAATTTAAAAAATTTTAAAAATTTAAAATAATAATTTTAAAATTTAAAATTTAAAATAATGATTTTAAAAATATTTAAATAATAATATTTAATATTAATTAAATTAATACAGATATTAATTTATTTCACAAACTGGGATCCCCCAGTTTTTTTTTTTTTTTAAACTTTTATTTATTTGTGATAGGCACACAGTGAGAGAGAGAGAGAGAGAGAGAGAGGCAGAGACACAGGCAGAGGGAGAAGCAGGCTCCATGCACCGGGAGCCCGACGTGGGATTCGATCCCGGGTCTCCAGGACCGCGCCCTGGGCCAAAGGCAGGCGCCAAACCGCTGCGCCACCCAGGGATCCCTCCCCCAGTTTTTCTTAATCAATATGAAAATGTTTACTTGGGAAACAGTTTAGAGCCTCATTGAGTCTAAAACCTTGAATACTTTCTCCGGTGCCTTTGTTAGATGGCAAATTCCAGAGGGCAGGGACTTACTATTCATCATTTTGTGGATTACCATAAACATGGGGTTACAATGGGCTAGGGTCTCTACAGAAACGCTTTATGATTGTGAAAGTTTTGGAATCAGGGGTGACTTTTACAAGTTATCTGTGTTGACCTTTAATGTTCCTAGTTTTTATTTAAATTCTAGTTAGATAACATAGGATAATATTGGTTTCAGGAATAGAATTTAGTGATTCATCACTAACATTCATCACCTGATACTCATCACTACACATGCCCATCCCCTGCCCACCTCCCTTTACCAACTCTCAGTGTGTTCTCTATAGTTAAGAGTCTGTTTTATGGTTCACCTCCCTTTTCCCCAGTATGTTCATCTGTTTTATTTCTTAAATTCCACATATGAGTGAAATCATATGGTATTTGTCTTTTTCTGACTATCTCACTCAGCATAACACACTCTAGCTCCATCTGCTTTGTTGACTTTTTAATTTATAAATAAGCTTCTATTTGATAGAAAATGGCTGGATTTTCTTTTCATTTTGCAACTGCAGTTACGGAAAAATCTTCAGGCCACCAGAGGGCCTTGCAGTCAGCCTCCTATATCATCCTCATTGTAAATCACTGCTGTCAAAGATACTTGGTGAAATTTGGTCTTAAGCCCAAAAAAGAAGCATTCTTAGACCTGCCTAGCAATCTGAATAGGAACTGTGGCTTGAACTTGGTGGAGCTCTACCTTGAAACACCTTTTTTTTTTCTTTTTTTTTTTTTTAAGGTTTATTTATTTGAAAGAGTGAGAGAGCATGAGCAGGGGGAAGGGCAGAGAGAGAAGCTGGCTCTCTGCTGAGCAGGGAACCAGACATGGTGCTTGATCCCAGGACACTGGGATCGTGACCTGAGCCCAAGGCAGACACTTAACTGACTGAGCCACCCAGGTACCCCTGAAACACCTTTTTTATCCATAAAAGTAAGGAATGGAGTAGGAGGTATTTTGCTGAAATTAAATTATTTTTTTCTTTCCCCAAGCATAAACTTGCACTTTTAATTTGTCGTCCATAATTTACAATCTTCTCTTGGCCAGATAATAAAGCCAGTAGCTCTCAATATCAATAGAAATTGAAGTCAGGGGAATAAAGGACAGTTTTTGGCCAGTAGCATCCACTGCTTTCCTGGTCTTTATTGACACTAATGAAAACTTGCAAAATTGACTGATCCACAGTTGACTTCCTCATTTCTGTCCACCATCTGGTGGAAGTGCCAACAGGCAGGATAATGATTAAAAGGCAGCAGGGGGGAGAAGAGGTAAAAGGCATTTTGATAAACCACAACTTTAAAAATCAATTCAAACCCTTACTAAACAAGGGGCTTTGATGTAAACAAGTAATTATTTCCACATTGTATGAAGTTATTGATCCTCGGTACTCCAGGAGCATTGGAGATATTAATTTATTTCACAAACATTTATCGAGTACACTCATACCAGACACCTGCTAAGCACTGGCATGCAGATATGATAAATATCCTTATATATTGCTTTGTAGTTTGTAAAACAATCTGGCATCCGCTGCCTTACCTGGTCCTCACTTCATACATCTGAGATGAATTAGGCAGATGATATCTTCATTTTCTAAGTATGGAGACAGGTGCAGAATGATTAAATGACCCTTTCACAGATACACAACCAGAGACAGAGTAAGATGTAAACAGAAAGAGGTCTTCTGACTCTAAATCCCATCCTTTCCCACAGCACCATGCTGTCTTCCTGGAAGAAGTGAGCTTGTTACTTTCCAGGAAAGACTTAAGGGGCATAATATGCCAAAGGACTCAAGGTTGAAAATAGATGTATTATAGCTACTTGATGGTTTTGATTGCTTAAGCTACTTAGAAAATAAGTTCAAAAGCTTTCCAGTACTATTTCTCTTTTTTCCAAAAATGGAAGGTAGATTCAGTATGCAGGCAATGGGGAAAAAGGGGGATTCTTTTTGACTACTTGGTTCACATATTTGCTGAGAATTTAACTCTTTCAGATCTCTGAGTACCTGCATCTTTCCCTGAGGTATGGTTGATACAGTAATGCGCATGTTAGGGACATATGGGTGGCTCAGCTATTGAGATTGAGTGTCTGCCTTTGGCTCAGGTCGTGGTCCCAGGGTCCTAGATTGAGTCCCGCTTTGGGCTCCCTTCAGGGAGCCTGCTTTTCCTTCTGTCTGTGTCTCTGCCTCTGTGTCTCTCATGAATAAATAAATAAAATCTTTAAAAAAAAAAAAAGTAATGTCCATGTTAAAAAGAATAGGCCCATCATTTGAGTATCAAGCTGAGGTAGGGCTCCCCCTCACACAAAGTGCCTTTTATTTCTTTGGTGGTTTTTAGAACATAATATCCTACATAGAGCTCTTTGCAGTACCTTCTCCACTAAATTGTATTTCTCTCCTTACTACCTCCCTCCCTCAATAGATTAAGAGCTCTGAATCCTCATCACCATTGCTAAATCCCAGGAGTTATGAGTACTCTGTAATTAGTGGTCCAATGAGTTTATATATCGAAGGAGATGGGCCAGAGTGTTGAATTTGGGTTTTTCTAAACCAGAGTGCCTAGAGCTGCAATCCCTATAATAATATACATCTTGACCAAAAAAGTAAGACAAAGCTTCCCTAAGATTTAGGTGCCTTAGCAATTTCTTTATATTAGATACAATATAGTACATGCACCCTTACCTTAGTCTGAACTGAATATAGCGACGGATGTGTCCAGGCAGAAAGGAGTAGAGAAGTCAGTTCATAAGCTTAAGAGCTTGTAAGCAGAAAAAATACAATATAATTAAAACAAGAATGCTAATATCATCCTTATGTTATTTGTTTGTCTAGTGCTCCTGTTCTTGGAGTGCAGTTTTCATTCTTGTGTCTTCAATATCTAACAGACTTAATAATGGTGCTTGAGAAGTACTGTTGCTTTTACCAAGGATGCTCTGCTAATTAACAAGTCAGCAAATAATTTTCGAGCGTCTGCCATGTGCCAACCACTTTGCTAAACAGCAGGGATATATTGTGAACTGTGAACAAGACCAATTGAGGTCCCTATTTTTGTGAGACTTGAATTGTGATGGAGGGAGACAGATGATGAGCACATAAACCAGTAAGCTGATTTTTGGTACAGTTAAGTGCTGTAAAGGACGTAATGCAGGGAGCATATTCATCTAACATACTTTAGCAGACATTCTAGTTACTAGCATCCACAAAAGAGAAAAAGAGTAGTCATACAAAATGGACGCAATTAACTTTTGTATATTGATCTTGTACCTAATGACTTTGCTGAACTTACTAGTTCTAATAGTTTTTTAGTGGATTCCTGTACTTTCTATATACAAGAGTGTGTCATCTGAGCATATGGGACTTTTTAGTTTTTCCCTTCTAATCTGAATGCCTTTTATTTATTTCTCTTGCCTAATTGCTTGGCCAGAACTTCCAGTACAATGTCGAATAAAAATGGTGAAAGCAAACATCCTTGTCTTGTTCCTCATCTTAGAAAGTATTCAGTCATTTGCCACTGAGCGTGATGTTAACTATGCATTTTTTGTAGATTTCCTCCATTGTTTCTTTGCTTGCAATTATTCGGTTACCTTGCTTGCAACACTCAACACGTTTAGCCATTCTCAGCAACATGTGATAGTATACTAACCAATATTTCTAGCATCATTTGCAATGCTACCTTTTTTTTAAAGATTTTATTTATTCATGATAGACACACACGGAGAGGCAGAAACACAGACAGAGGGAGAAGAAGACTCCTAGCAAAGAGCCCGATGCGGGACTCGATCCCAACCCCAGGATCATGCCCAAAGGCAGATGCTCGACCGCTGAGCCACCCAGGCGTCCCATCAATGCTACTTCTTTATGCACTAAAATGTTTTCATTTATTGATTTGTTTCATCTTAACCGTTTGTATAGAAATCTTTCCAAAGTGGTAAACATTCCTGGCTACTTTAAACAGAATACATATAATTCAACTGTTGCTTTTAAACTTGGATCTAATTGTGATGTATTACTATGCTAGCTAATAATGTGGTGATGCCTTTGGGAGATTATTGGATAGTCTGGCCCTACAAAGAGTCCTTTCAAACTGCTCTACGTTTTGTGCATCTGTGTCTCCTTTTTACAAATACAGATTGTCCTGTCCCTAGTTGTTAATTGGCACTTTTTCTGACCTTACGATGCTTGCCTCTGAGAACATTCTCTTTTAATAGGTGATATCTAATCTCCTGAGGACCAGGCTGCGAGAGAACCAAAATATTTAGAAGATTTTGTAAAATAAGAGTAAATGAACTGAGAAATAAATTATTTTGTGAATTAAGTGCATGAACTTTCCTATATCTTGTTTGGTTAAATTTCCTAGGTACTTGGTTCTGTTCTGAAATGAATCACTGTTGAGTGTGAGGTACTCACTATATCATAAATAAAATTATTTCTCAGAGGCTTGTACTAGTTCCCACAACCTCATCCCCATTCCTAGTCAGTTTTCATGAGTTGAACTCTCCCTATTTCTCTTACTCCTCCAGGACATGAATGTTCATAGTAGCCTTATTCATAATCACCATAAAATCAAAACAACGTAAAGTCAAATAAACAGGAATTGTCACATTAATTAGTACAATAGAATATTTTGTAGCAGTTGAACAAATTATAGCTATATTCAGCAACACGGATGAATCACACAATGTTGGATCAAAGGCCAGATGTAAAATTTTTGCCTAATACATGATTACATATAAATCTCAAAAACAGTGTTTGAAGTCAAGGTAGCTGTTACCTTTAAGGGAGGAAGGTAGGGACAGTAAGACAAGACTAAAATAAGGCAGAAAGGTAGAAAGTAAAGAGGTCACCAGGAAGAGGTAAAAGTCCTAAAACTAGATGCACCTAATAACATAGACTCAAATGCATAAGATGGGCAGAATTAACAAAAAGAAACTGACAGATCCTATGAGCACATGGAGATCTTAACATCTCCTTTGTGAAAGTTCAGTAGGCTGAAGACATTTTGAGCAATATCTGATAATTATTCACTCCTAAATTAGGAAATACATTTTCAAGCATGCTTAGAACACTTACAACAGTTCACTATCCCATATTGAGCTGAAATCTGTTTTACTAAGGTTTTTATCTTCTGCTCCTAGTTCTGTCTATTGGAACCATAAAGACATGTTACTCTTTCAGTGACAACCCTTCTAATTTTTAAAGACAGCTGCCATGTGTCCAGTGAGTCATGTATCTGGTTTAACCAAACAAGAGTGATTGAAGGATGACCATCACATCTGGGTGGATGTGCCACTTATTGGAATAGAAAACACTGGTGAGCCTGGTGAAACAGTAACAAAGATCTCCCCTTGGATGCCTAGTGGTCTCCTAACACTTAACATGTCCAAAATTGGTCTCTATTCTTATATAAAAATCTGCTACTCTGCCAGTGTTCCTTACCTCCATGAGCAGCATCACCATTGACTCAGGTGTTCAGGCCAAAAAATCTCCAGATCCTTCTTACTCCTCGTGCCACTATAACAAATCCTTCCAGGATATATTGCAATCCTATCATTTTTCCCCTTTACCTCTACCACTGAGTCCAAGTTTCCATTGCTCTTGTCTAGACCATAACAATAGTTTTTGGGGTTTTTTTTTGTTTTGTTTTGTTTTGTTTAATTTGAGAGAGGGGGAGTGCATGTGCACATGTGGAAAGAGTGAGGAGGAGTAAAGGGAGAGGGCGCAAATCTCAAGCAGACTCCATGCAGAACTTGGGCCAGATCTCACAAGCCTGAGATCATGACCCAAGCTGAAACCAAGAGTCTGACTCCCAACCAATTGAGCTACCCAGACCACAACAATAGCTTCTTAACTGATCCCCCTGTTTCTACAGTTCCCCCATACATTCTCTTCTCCATATTGGAACCAGAAAGATCCTTTTACATGTAAGTTGGACCCTGTTTTTTTCTCTCATCCCTATAGTGACTTCCAACAAACTTAGAATAGTGCAGAGTGCCCTGGTGGCTCGGCAGTTTAGCGCTGCCTTTGGCCCAGGGTGTGATCCTGGAGACCCAGGATCGAGTCCCATGTCGGGCTCCCTGCATGGAGCCTGCTTCTCCCTCTGCCTGTGTCTCTGACTCTTTCTCTCTCTCCGTGTCTCTCATGAATAAATAAATAAAATCTTAAAAAAAAAAAAAAGAATCGTGCAGAGTCCTTTGCATGTCCCCCAAGGCCCTTCATAATCTCACCTCTGGCTACCTCTCTAACCTCATCCTATCTGTGTGTGTATGCACACTTGCAGGCATACACACACACACAAAACTTCGGCCACATTGGCCATGTTCACCAGACTCAAGCAACTTACTGACTTGGGGTCTTTGTACTTGCCATTCCTTCTGTCACTTTCTTACATTGTCACTTCACTCAGTACTGCTCAGGTGTCATCTTCAGAGGCCTTTCCTGACCACTCTATCTAAAATAGCACCACCATTGGGATAAAGGAGATGTGAGATATATATATATATCTCCACACAACAGAATATTACTCAGCCATCAGAAAAGATGAATACCCACCATTTACCTTGACATGGATGGAACTGGAGGGTATTATGCTGAGTGAAGTAAGTCAATTGGAGAAGGACAATCATCATATGGTTTTACTCATATGGGGAATATAAGAAATAGTGAAAGGGATTATAAAGGAAAGGAGGGGAACTGAGTGGGAAAAATTAGAATGGGAGACAAACCATGAGAGACTGCTAACTCTGGGAAATGAACAAAGGGTTGTGGAAGGGGAGGTGGGCAAGGGGTTGGGGTAACTGGGTGTCGGGCACTGAGGAGGGCACTTAATGGGATGAGCACTGGGTGTTGTACTATATGTTGGCAAATCAAACTTCAATAAAAACAAATTAAAAAATTAAAAATAACACCATTGGGGTGCCTGGGTGGCTCAGTTGGTTGAGACTCCAACTTATGATTTCAACTCAGGTTGTGATCTCAGAGTCCTGGGATCTAGCCCTCTGTTGGACTCGCTACTCAGCAAGGAGTCTGCTGGTCTCCCTCTCCCTCTGCCCCTCCCCCCACATGCATGCTTGCTTGCTCACTCTCTCTGTGAAATAATCTTTTTAAAAATCATACAAATGAAATAGCATCAGCTACTTCTTATTCCATTAGCTTGCTTTATTTTTCTGCATAGCACTTAGAGCTACTTGATATTTTATTATGTATTTGTTTATCTGTTCATGGTCTATTTCCTCTAGTTTTAGCTTCTGCAGGGCAAGACTTTGTTTAGTTCACCACTGTATTCCTAGTGCCTAGAACAGTTCTGTCTCATAGAAACCACTTTATAGGTATTTAACTGACTGGGTATTATTTCACTGTTTAAAGCCTGGAGCAGGGCTCCCTGGGTGGCGCAGCGGTTTAGCGCCTGCCTTTGGCCCAGGGCGTGATCCTGGAGACCCGGGATCGAATCCCACATCGGGCTCCCTGCATGGAGCCTGCGTCTCCCTCTGCCTGAGTCTGTACCTCTCTGTCTCTCTATTTCTCATGAATAAATAAAATCCTAAATAAAAAAAAATTTCCTGACCTTCCTTACTGACAATAACAGCTTCTACTCCTCTCCGTCCTCCTCTTCACTCTTCTCCCTCCTCCTTTGTTGACAGAAGTTGTACTTGAATGCATTCTGGTTGTACAGGCTTCACACAATACAAATGTGTGCCTTTCACCTGCCTTCCTCCCAAAAATAACTACCATCAATGGGTTACTGTATGACCTAACAATTCCCTTCCATGAACTTAAATCTACTTATTGTCTTCATAGTCATCCAATGTTTTTGGTTCCTTATTTCCTAAATAATGTTCATCTAGCCTTTTTATTGAGTAATTTCAAGGCACATTTTATTTATTTTATTTTATTTTTTAAAGATTTTATTTATTTATTCATGAGAGACACATAAGACACAGAGAAAGAGGCAGAGACACCGGCAGAGGGAGAAGCAGGCTCCATGCAGGGAGTCCAATGTGGGACTCCATCTCAGGTCTCCAGGATCAGGCCCTGGGTTGAAGGCCGACCTAAACCACTGAGCCACCCGGGCTGCCCTCAAGGCACATTAAAAAAAAAAAAAAAAAAAAAAGATCCCTTTCTAAGAAAAAGAAAGTTAGAAGAGCCTTGAGGAAGGCACTGCTCTTTTAACTTCAATCAGAACTCTCCCGGCATGGACTTCTTGTTTTCCAAAGAGTGATGAAAATCTACTTTTCTCCCTTAGTCCTCCAGTAGCCAGGTTAAAATTAGGTCATCTCGATTGTGTCATCTTCAGAGAAGAAGTACTTTATCTTCCTTAGGATAGAGGCACCTGCTGGCTAAGGAGGCAACAGGGCTAAACATTTAGGAGTGACATATAATTTCTAATCCAAAACATTTATCAAATATAGAGCCTTACTATATTCAAGGCACTCTGGAGACATTGCAGGGTTTGTGAAGAAACACAAAACAATCCCAGCGCCCAAGAAGCATACAGTTATTGTGGAAGACAAACAGCAACCCAAGGTTGTTTAATGTACTTTAAAATTAGTATCTATAAATCTTCCTGTATTGCCATTTCTTCACACAGCTGAACTGTAAGCTCCACGAGAACAAAGACTGTACCCTATGTTTCACTGCATATTCCAACATAGAAGTTCTCTGTTCAGATTAAGATGCTACCAAGTTGTACAGATGATAATGTTCCTGAGGTGGGGTTTTTTTGTTTTTTGTTTTTTTGTTTTTTGTTTTTATTCATGATAGACATAGAGAGAGAGGCAGAGAAACAGGCAGAGGGAGAAGGAGGCTCCATGCAGGGAGCCCGATGTGGGACTCGATCCTGGGTCTCTAGGATCAGGCCCTGGGCTGAAGGCAGTGCTAAACGGCTGAGCCACCTGGGCTGCCCTGTTCCTGAGTTTAAACCTGTCTCTCCAATGAACAGTCAAGCTTATCTGAAAAAGAAATAGAGCATCAGTTGCCAGAGATTTGATGGGAGGACCTTTGTGCACTATCAGGAGGTGTTACTTACTAACAGAACAGTACCAGTTGCAGAGCATAGATATGTTCCTCTCCCCTTCCCTCTGGGTGCAGCCAAATAGGCAGGAAGGTGACAAGGAATACTTAGATTCAGCTGCGAGAGTCAGAGATGTGCCCTTTCGGTGCCTGTGAAACCATCCTGTCTCAACATGTGTGACCAAGCAGCAGAAAAGAAGACTGGGTTCTCGGGCTCAGCCAGGGTTGAGGTCAATATGACACCTGGCAACAGCTTTCACTGTGGTACCTGTGTCATCTACTATGAATGGCAAGCAGGGTTGTGTGTAGCCCCTGAATCTCATTATGCTTTCTCCCCAGGCTAGCCCACCATCTAATGCCAGGTTCAAGAACCAATCCTAGGGGCATCTGGGTGGTTGAGTGTCTGTCTTTGACTCAGGGCGTGATCCCAGGGTCCTGGATACAGTCTCACATTGGGCTCCCTGCAGTGAGCCTGCTTCTCTCTCTGACTATGTCTCTGCCTCTCTGTGTCTCTCTCATGAATAAATAAGTAAAATCTTTTTTAAAAATCCAGTTATGGCATCCTGAACTTTGAAACTGTTTCCAGTGGACACTCCTTATTCCCTGGTAAGTTTTACCTTATATTACTCCCAATTGTGACATGATTTAAAATTTCATACCTTCATTATATAGGTTTCCTCACTGAAGAAAACTTGGACCAATTAGATCAATGGGTAAGGAGTGGGGGATCACCCAGGGTTCTACCCTCCTCACAAAACAGCCAATGTTCATAGTTGGTCTATTTCTCATTTATTTGTCTTCGTATCCATGTGGGTGTATGAGTAAAGCTAAGATTGAGATGCATGTAAGTACAGTTTTAAATCAGAGTGTAATGGGCAATTTTGCATCTTCTATTTGTTACTCTACATCCAGTTGCCCCCAGTTCCCATGTTATGATTCCGTAAGCATGATTTTTTAACGGTCCACTGCATTGTTAGTGTAGCCAGTGAGTTCTGGGGATCTCCACATCTCACAAATTAAGAACCAGTGACAGGGTGGGGAGAAAACCCAGAATTTTTCTATCCAAACTGCTCCCCTCAGGAAGAAGAGTCAAATATGTCTCAGACTCAATCTTGTGGTGAAGACCCGGACTGGCCCCAGGATGGCTCAGGCTCCAATCTCACCTCCACCGTGGATTGGCTGTATGATCTCAGACAAGCTACTTCACCTTGCTTTTCTCATCCACAAAATCGAGATGGTAACAGCTGATTTGTTCTGGGACCTGGGGGAGGATTAAATGAGTTAATATGTAAAGAGTCTAGAACAGTGCTTGGTATGTGCTAAGTGTTGTGTAAATGTGGGCTTATTTTCCTTAGCTCTGGCCAGAGGTCCTGTAGGACCTCTGAGTTAGGGGACTGTAATATTTTTATTTTGTATGCCTCTGCTCTGATTTAACAGTTTTTATGCCTTTAGATGATCCTTTATTTTACTCAGGAACAAATGTGTTGCTTCAGTATGAATATTAGAATTTAATTCAGAAGGAAAGGAAATAGATTCAGGGAAAAACTCCTTCCACAAACTTAGCTATGATCAATTTTTTTTCCCTCAAAAATGCCAAAAGGCTGATTCCTCTTGATAAATCTGCCACAGAGCTCTGAGATGCCAGTTTATAAAAGCCTCTCATGTGGCCTTTGTGCAATCTGTGATCACTGCCATGATATTTGCTTCTAGAAAATCATTTCATCTAAGTTGTTTCCTCAAGGATTCAGAGAGGAAAGTGATTTTTTTTTTTTTTTTTTTTTTTTTAATCATCCCTGGATGCAGGAGCAAGCTTGCTGGATGGAGGGTTGGGAGATGTGAGGACTTGTCCTAGCTGCTTCCTGAGTCCCTGCACGGATCGTCTGGGTGACTTTGGGCAAACCACATGGCATCTTCGACGCTCATGTTTCTGCTCGTGTTTAAAGGGACATCTGCTGTGAATGGAAGTGGGCGTTGTACTTAACAGCCCCAGAAAGATGTTAGAGGATTACATTAAATTCAGTTACGCAAGAAAGTGTTGTAGAAATTCAAAGGCATTGTATAGATGTGTCATTCTTGTTTATTAGATGGAGTACCATAAACTTGCTCTGATTCCTCATCTGAAAGGGGTTTGGGTTTTTTTTTATTCCCCCAGCATGTCTCCTGCATGCGCCTTCTGGAAGCAGGCCACGTCCAACAGCCGAAGATATTTCACAATGAACAAATAATTATAGGGTCCAGCATTGTGTTTCCTCTCGGCTCTCATAATGAACTAAACTAGTCTGTTTATTTCCATCTGAGGGAAGCAGACCCATTATTTTTACTGTATCTTGTTCTGTCACATGCAGACTACTGAGTGTCACTTCGTTAATTATAAGTTCCAAGAGAAAGCATCTCTATTTAGGCAGAGATCTACAGCTCATATGACCAGCATGGCCTTTTTAGGGAGCCTACCGCGTGGTATGCTGCACTAAGAGACAGGCTTGTAGCTATAGTAACTGAAATCTCCTCCAGGCCCGTGGCTTGGAGAAGGCTGGGGCAGTGCTGACTGTTGGTTTCTCTCTCTCTCTCTCTCTCTCTCTCACTGTGGTTCCGAATCCCCTGGGACATTGGTAGGATTATTGAGAGCTGGTTCCCCAGGCCCCCAACAGTGTCTTTTTTCCTCTTAAGGCATTAGATGTAAAACTAAAGAAGACAGCACAGAGAGGACTGCATAGTTTAATACCCTGGTGCCAGAATGATCTATGGCACTGAGCATAGTGCCTACACCTTGCAGCCATCAGGAAATGCTTATTTATTTGTTCAAAAAATACTTATTGAATGGATGGCTTTTAGGCGAGTGTGGACACGTTTTGTTTTTTAATTTTTTTAAGTTTATTTTTTGGGGACGCCTCAGTTGATTGAGTGTCTGACTCTTGGTCTCAGCTCAGGTCTGGATCTCAGGGTCATGAGTTCAAGTGCTGCACTGGGCTTCATGCTGGGTGTAGAGCCTATTAAAAAAAAAACAAAAGTTCTTTTTTTTTTTTTTAAGTAATCTCTATACCCAGTGTGGGGCTCAAACCCACAATCCCAAGATCGAGTCACATGCTCTTCCAACTAAGCCAGACAGGTGCCTCCCCTTCTTATTTTAAGTTTATCGAGTGTGAACACATTTATAACATCCATATTTGCAAAAACTGTTTTCGGGTTCTGTTTCTTATTGGTATTACTTTTGCATCAACAGTAGAGCACACGCTGTTTTTCACAGTAAGGAGGGAGTAGCTGTGGTAAGGAGGAGGTCTCCCTCCTTCTCTCTCGGTCCTCTAGCTGAACGGCAAGGACTTGCAGGGGTTAGAGGTAAGCCCATATGATGACCAATTCTGAACAAGGACCCAGTGTCCTTTGATCAGTATTTAGCAGGTATCCTAACTACGTGCCAGGCATACGCTAAGTGCCAGGAATACAGAATAAATGGCCTCTGTCAATATGCTCGTGATTCAGTGGGGAAGACAGATGCCTCTCCAAACCTTTTCACTTGGACAACCCTTCCTCTGACTTTTCAAATTTAAGTTCAAAGGTCACCTTCTCTAGAGAGCTTTCTTGATATTCTCCCATAAACCTGTTTCCTCAGAACCCCGGATTAAATTGTTAGTTTGCAGGATGCCTGGGGGCTCAGTCAATTAAGCATCTGCCTTTAGCTCAGGTCACGATCTCAGGGTCATGGATGGAGCCCTGCGTGGGGCTCCAAGCTCAGCGGGGATCTGCTTCTCCCTCTCCCTCTGTGCACGCTTTCTGTCTTTCTCTCTCTCTCAAATAAATAAATAAAATCTTAAAAAAAAATAGTTGGTTTGCTCACCCAGTTCCATATTTTTTGACTACATACTTATATTTAGCAATATGCTTAACACAAATTTAATTTGGCCCTTTTGAGGATTGGCTCATCTGATTCACACAAACCAAACTCACAAGAGAATAATGGTTTATCCAAAGAGTCCTTTTTCTCATTTCCTGGGGGTGTGCAGGACTCAAAAGGGAGAGCACAGGAGAAGACTACAACTTTCCAAGGCCCCTTGTCTGGGCTCCTGTGGTCCAATACACACCTCCATTCAGTGGCAGGAGCTATGGGATCCCAGCTGGGCTGGGAGATCCTGAGAGACAAGGACACGATCTTCTTGAGGATGAAAAGAAGAGGACAAAGATCCTACCTGAAGGCTGTATCGCTGCAGTAGCCAACCTTACATCAACATGGCTAGGCGAGGAGGCCCAGCCATTTGATTAAACTCCAGTAGTGATGTTGCTGTGAAGATACCTTTTTAGATGTGCTTAGCATTTCAGTCAGTAGACTTTGAGTAAAGCAGATGACCCTCATCCAGTCAGTTGAAAGCCTTGAGAGCAAAGACTGAGGTCCCCAGAGGAGGAAGGAATTTTGCCATCTGTCTTAGGACTCAAGATGCAACACTGACTTCCAGCCTGCCCACCTTACCTCTAGCTCTCCAACTTGCCAACCCCAATAATTGCATGAACTAATTGCTATTGGTTCTGTTTCTCTGGAGAACTTCAACTAATACAATTGGTACCACATGGAGATTTGTAACACAAGACAACAAGAATTAGTACTCTTAAAGTTTTTGGCTTTTAATCAAAGCCATCAAATCAGATTTTTAGACTTGGAGTCACTCTAAAAAGTCATCAAAATTAAAGTTACAGTTTCATGTTAGGGATGCCTGGCTGGCTCAGTTAGTGGATCTTAGGGTTGTGAGTTCAAGCCCCATGTTAGTCCTAGAATTTGCTCTAAAAAGATTACAGGGGCTCTGGTGTGGTTCAATAGGTTAAGCATCTGACTCTTGATTTTGGCTCAGGTCATGATCTCAGGTTTTTAAGATCAAGCCCCATGTCAGGCCCCATGCTGGGTGTGGAGTCTGCTTAAGATTCTCTCTCTCAGGCAGCCTGGGTAGCTCAGTGGTTTAGTGCCCCTTTCAGCCCAGGGTGTGATCCTGGAGACCCGGGCTCAAGTCCCACATCGGGCTTCCTGCATGGAGCCTGCTTCTCCCTCTGCCTGTGTCTCTGCCTCTCTCTCTCTGTTTCTCTCATGAATAAATAAATAAAATCTTAAAAAAAAAAAAAAAAGATTCTCCCTCTGCCCCCTCCCCTGCTTCTACTCTAAATTAATTAAAATTTTAAAAATTACGGCTTCATTTTATTATGGAGAAAACTAAGACCTAGAGAAGCCAAGTTTCCTATCCAAGGTCACCCAGCAAAAAGTAATTATAATGGGTGAGGCTGATACCTGGTCTTCTGACTTACACCACTTTTTATATATTGAAAGAACATCAGTGAAATGATAAAATATATAATGTGTTTACACCATACCTTAATTTTTATGGTGGTGTAAGTAAAAAATATCCTTTCAGAATCTGACTTACATGTAAAAGTCACTCTGGTTCCATTATGAGGAATAGAATGTGGGGAGGGGGAATTATAAGAGCTGGAATATAGATTAAGTAGCAGGTTCATAAAAGGAAATCGCTTATAAACTCCATTTGATACCTGGTGATACCTGCTTAAGGAAATACTCAAGCTCCCATAGTTGGTGAGTTTGTTTCCCCAACTAAATCTAAGAGAAGCATCTTCCTAAAACTGGGGAAGGTCCTGAGCCTCTGGATCCCAGTGACTCCTCTGCTGTTTAACACTTGCCTGCCAGGCAGGCTCTACACTTAGGCATGGTTGGTGACAGCCTGTGGATTTTGAAGGACACCAGGAAGACATCCACTATCCCTTATTCTTGCTACTGTCTGAAAGTCATCCATCAGAAGCTTAAAATCATCTGTTTCGAATAAGTATCATCCTGTCCCAGATATTTATTGAGCACCTACTGTACACCTGGCCCTATGCTAGTTATTGAGAACAAAGAGATGAATAGATGAGTAAGACATGGTCCTTAACCTCAAGGAGCTCACAGTGTATAACAATAATATAGTACCATGTAGGAAGTCAAATGTGGAGATATACACAGGATGAGCTCCCAAGACAACCTAGGGTGGAAGGTGAAGGTAAAGAAAGGAGACAAAGAATGTTCCCTGAAGGAGGGAACGCCTACGCTGAGCCTGCAAGAAGCAGGAGAAGGCATCAGCCAGGCAAGGCGAACAGGGGTGGTGCTGCAGGAGGTATGTTGTAGAGAGAACTGCAGTTCCGGGTTGTGCGTGTAACGTGGAGGACAGCAGATGAGACTGCACGGAGGACAAGAGCAGGCAGTGGGAACCACTGGAGGGTTTTAAGTTTTTGTTTTTGTTTTTTCTTAGAGTGTGCTAGTGCTCACGAATCGGGGGAGGGGCAGAGGGAGTGAATCTCAAGCAGATGCCCGCAGAGAAGTTGGGGGAAGGGCGTTGCTCCATCTCAGGACCCATGAGATCATGACCTGAGCCAAAACCAAGAGTCCACATTAAACTGACTGAGCCACCTGAGCACCACCACTGGAAGGTTCTAAGGAGGAGAGTGGAATGGTCATTTCACATAGATGGATCTAGTTGCCGAAGGAAGGGGGGTCAAGGGATTTGAGATTAGAAGTAGGGAGTCCAGTTAGAAGGGTCCTCAAGGAGAAATGAAAAGACTTTGAGGAATATGTAGGAGGATAAAATGTCCAGGATTGTAGACATTTCCCCCCACCCCACCCCCTGCCCCAGGTTATTTGGAAGCGAATCTCAGATCTTCACCTCATTTCATCTGCAGATGTTTCAGGATATCTGTCTAAAAGATAAGGATTTTTTTTTAGAAAAATAACCACAATACTATTTTCACCCCTCTCAATGAACCCTTATGCTTTAATATTATCAAATATCTATCTAGTCGGTGTTCAGTTTCCATCAATGTTAGCTCCTAAATTAAAGACAAAACAAAACTACTTGAATCAGAACCAGTAAACCCCATACACTGAGAGAGTGGCATGTCTGATTCTCTCTCTGTTATTTAAGAAATTGGCTCCTTAGTCCCATAGCTTTTCCCATGGTACAAGATTGTGTTGATTGCATCCTGTGGTGGCACTTGAATGTGCACTTTGGTGCCTTTTATTTTCTGTAAAATGTTACTTGGCTATAGACGCCTGATCACATTGGGTTTGATTCTTCTGTCAAGATTAGATGGTGCTGTTCTTTCGCGCTTGATTGTCTCCCTTTCTGCGATAGCAGCCACTGATGATAATTGCCGAGACTTATTAATTTGTTACATTTTGCAAAATGCCAATGCCTCTCTTTAAGGGACTATAACACACTATCACTGAAGTACGAATACATTTGTCTCGCTGTCTTCTTGAGAGAGACAGAGATGGCAACATGACACCTGTGCTGGCCCCAGAGTTTGCGTTAGAGACAAAGGGGAGAAAGGTGGCAGCAATCTCATCCTTCACCTCACACACGCTTTCCCTCCTGCCAGTTCCTCTCAGGGGCTTTCAGCTCCTCCTCTTCCTGGGCTGGAGGCACCTCAGAACAGAAAGATCCAGGTTCCCAGGGAGGATTTATTTTTTATTAATATTTTATTTATTTATTCATGAGACACACACAGAGAGAGGCAGAGACACAGGCAGAGGGAGAAGCAGGCTCCATGCAGGAGGCAGATGTGGGACTCAATCCCGAGGCTCCAGGATCAGGCCCTGGGCTGAGGGCAGCTGCTCAACTGCTGAGCCACCCGGGCTGCCCCCCAGAGAGGATTTAAACTAGTGAAAGCATTAACTAATGGGAGGAGATCAGACTCGCCCCTTCAGGGAAGAGTGTCTTCTAAATCAGAGCAGAGCTTTGCTGGAATTAATCATTGGCTTTGGGAGTGTCGTCTCTATCAGACTAAACAGAATGTGAAAAAAGCAAGCTAGGGTCTAATAAATGATACTGGCGAGCAGAGGAAGGACTGTGCGCCCCGAAGGCACACCTCTCCTTGCACTGGAGGAAAAGGACAGCAACCAGATGCCCAATGCTGTAGCCAAAGGAGCGGAGATGCCACATCCGTGGTCGCTGGAGCAGGAAGTTCTGCCTTGGTCCAGGGATATTCACTCATGCATTCATTCAACAAACACATAGTGTGTCCTTACTGTGTACCAAGCCCTGAGGGTTGAGGGTAGGCTCTGCGCCGCCCCTCCCCCCCCCCACTTTCCCATTCTGGCGGGGAGACAGCAATATACAGATCACTAGAGCTCACTATTCTAAGTGCCTGGAGCAGGGAGCTAGAGCTGCCCAGGAGCCAGGGATTGTCAGCTCACTCAGCCCTCTGGTAACTGGACATTGGAAAAGGGACCTACTGGGGCACCTGGGTGGCTCAGTGGTTGAGTATCTGCCTTTGGTTCAGGTCGTGATCCTGGGGTCCTGAGATCGAGTCCCACATCCGGCTCCCCACAGGGAGCTTGCTTCTCCCTCTGCCTCTGTCTCTGTCTGTGTCTCTCATGAATAAATAAAATCTTTAAAAAAAAAAAAAGGAAAAAAGACGTGAGACCTGCTATACCCATCTCCCTATTTTTTTTATTTTATTTATTTTTTTGTTTTTAGGTAATTGTGACTTCTGCAATCCAGGATAACAGAACAAAAACAGACACTTGTTTTGGTTCAAACCCTCTTAACGGATCCTATGATATCCGTCTTGCTGTGCCTTAGGGCATAGGCAATGTTCTAGTCCTGGCTTGGCCCAGAAAGAAAACTTACACAAGAAAATATTTTCTGGTTTTTTAAATTGTGGTAAAATTCACATAATAATTTACCATCATTGCCATTTTTAAGCGCAGAGTTCGTAGTATTATATACATTCATAGTGTCATGCCTTGAAGTACAGGGGATCCCTATATTACATAAAGGAATGAACTGGAAATGGAAAGCCTTTAAAGCTATTTCTATAATAATAAGTTTTATAGAAATCACAACTTCTGGGACACTTGGGTGCCTCAGTGGTTGAGCGTCTGGCTTTGGCTCAGGTCATAATCCCGGGGTCCTGGGACTGAGTCCTGTGGGGAGCCTGCTTCTCCCTCTGCCTGTGTCTCTGCCTCTCTCTGTGTCTCTCATGAATAAATAAATAAAATCTTTACTGAAAAAAAGGAAAGATTTTGAGGTGAGATCACCCGATTATCCAGGTGGGCCCTAAACCAATGACCAGGGGTAAGAGACATACCCCGGGGAGACACGGGCCCTACAGAGGTGGACACAGAGATTGGAGTCCTGCCACCACAAGCCAAGGCACACCTGGAGCCACCAGGAGCTGGGAGAGTCAAGAAAGTGTCCTCCCTTAGAGCCACCAGGAAGAGTATGGTCCTACTGACACCTTGATCTTGGGCTCTGGCCTCTAGAACCATAAGAGAAGAAATGTCCATTGTTTTAAACCACCTAGTCTCTGGTTATTTAATACACTGATCAATGTGCATTATTTAGAAATATTAATTTCCTTTTCCTTATGTACATTTAACTTCTTTCCATGACTGTCCCATTCTCCTTCCTTAAAAGGGCTGAGGCAGCCCAGGCTCAAGTTCACCCTCAAGCCAGGCTGCCTTGTTTACATACCAATGTAGCTGTGTGACTGAAACCAAATTACTTAACCTCTCTGTGCCTCAGTTTCTTCGTCTGTAAAATGTTTTTGTAGGACTAGTTGAGTGAATACATGTAAATGCTTAGGACAGTGCCTGGCATGTTGTAACCAGTACACGTACATAGTAGTCATTAGGATTCTCCTCTGTTCTTAGGTGATTTCCTTTCCTCATCAGAATGCTACTTCTTCATGGTAATGAGTCCAGGTTTGTTCCTGACTAGATTTTTAAAATTATTATTGTGATTCATTCACCTCATTATGCTTTGAGGCCATTAAGCTGGGTGAAATGTCACTCAAAAAAACATGAACAAACCAAGTCCAGTGGGATCTCCCTAGATAACCAAACTTAATGATTAGGAAAGTCAAAAGTCCACACCATTAGCAAAACAGAAAGATAAAGAGCCTGATTTAACTAATAAGCTGTTCAGTACCATGGCTTCTAATTGACTTTCCCTAGGTTTCCCTTTGAAATGCTTATTTCAAAGGATATAAATAATTTAATTGATTTTCAGAATAATTAACTTGTTTTTGGCAGGTGTTTCTAGGTTTCTCTGCTTTGTGCTGGGGGTAGGTCCTGGGAGAAGGAAGGATTACTAGATTTAAGGTCCTCCCTGACTATCCTACTTTCCAAATGTTAAGCAGCCTCCATACCCAGCATGGAGCCTAACACAGGGTTTGAACTCATGACCCCAAGATCAAGACCTGAGCTGAGATCAAGAGTCAGATGCTTAACTGAGTGAGCCACTCAGGTGCCCCCTACTTTCCAAATTTTTTTTTTTTTTTTTTTTTTTTTTTTTTTTTTACTTTCCAAATTTTAAAGACAACATTTGTTTTTAAAATAGTCATTGTTTCCCTTTATTTAAAGGAATTTAAAAGTAGGCCTTCAGGGATCCCTGGGTGGCTCAGCAGTCTAGCGCCTGCCTTTGGCCCAGGGTGTGATCTGGAGATCCGGGATTGAGTCCCACATCAGGCTCCTTGCATGGAGCCTGCTTGTCCCTCTGCCTGTGTTTCTGCTTCTCTCTCTCTCTCTCTCTCTCTTTCTCTCTCTCTCTCTGTCTCATGAATAAGTAAATAAATAAAATCTTTAAAAAAAAATAAAAGTAGGCCTTCATTTACAAACCACTTAGTTCAAAATGGCACAGCAGCTTTTATGACTGTTTCTAGTCCAGATACTGGCAATTTTTTGAAAGTGTTTAATTTCCTAGGACAGCTGCCCCTCCAGAGTGCTCCTTCCATGTTGCATTAGTAACTGGAAGTCCCTAACTCCCTGCTCATCTATGGGGCCTGCTCATCTTAAAACTGGACTATGATCGTTTCTGTTCATTGTCTTTCCTTGAAATAAATGGGAAAGGATAGGAGGACAGATATATCTGCTTCCCAAGCAGATTCCTTTGCTGTATTTGTAAACTCAAGAGTCTTTCATGGCATATGTTGGCATGTCTAGAAGCCTTGATTTATATAATATGGATTTCCTAAAAGATGGAGACCTCCATCCTAAAAGATGGAGAGCCTATATTAGGCTCTCACCTAATATCTTCATGGGCAGGGATCCCTTAGTGGCTCAGCCGTTGAGTGCCTGCCTTCGGCCCAGGGCATAAGTAATCCTGGAGTCCTGGGATTGAGTCCCACGTCAGGCTCCCTGCATGGAACCTGCTTCTCCCTCTGCCTGTGTCTCTGCCTCTCTCTCTCTATGTCTCTCATGAATAAATAAATAAAATCTTTAAAATATATGTATATCTTCATGGGCAATTCTTGGAGCAAATAAGAATAAAATGATTGCTACCGTTGCACACCAGAAGAAAGAGGAGGAGGAGGAGGAAAAAGAAAAAGACTGGTACCATCATTTCAATGCCACGTTTGAAAATGAGAGCTCATTGTTTGCACCGTGATATTATGACATCTGCAGGCTCTTACTCAGTATGGTAGGTAAATTACTCATTTTGAAAAAGACATTTGCATGGCTCTGTGCTCTAGATAAGTTCTGACTTGTCTCCTTGAGCTGGGTGGCCCCACTGAGTAAGTTTCCAAATGCAGCAGTGAGAGGCTTTAAGATGATTCCTTGCCTCAATCTCACAGGAAGCCTCAGAGCCAGAGACCAGCCATACCATCACCTGGATGGAGCAGCATCTAGATGCTGGGGCTCAGGGATGGAAGAGGGAAAGGAGAGGGGGGAAAAAGAATGAAAACGAGGGGTAGGAGGAGGAAGGAAAAAACCAAACAGATCAGACATTAGGAAGAAGAAAGCACAAGCCTTTACCATCTCCCAGCATTGCATCTCAGTCTGCACTTTGTGGTTTGGGTGCTGTTAGAGGAACAGAAGGAGTCCAGGATGGCAAGAGAACATTTTCTTAAAAGAATATCATTCTAAAAAAAGGTTTATGGTGGTAGAGAGAAAGCTCCTGCTTAAAATGGTTTTCTCACTATTCTTGCTTTTTCTGCGGGCCGAGAATGTGTCATGGAACAAGAAACAGTCACTGTTTCTTAAAAGGCTAAAGTCTAAAGTGAATAGAAATATTTACTGATCTGTTACTTTCTACCTCTCTCCCTGGCCTGGGGACTGTCTGATGCTGTTGGTAAATAGAAGGCAGTAAAGATTGTGTTTAGTAGAAACCTAATCATGGTGGCCTTACCAAAAAAGAGTTATGATTGTCCCTATACACCAAGTCTGAAGTAGTCAGTCCTCAAATAGCATATGGGCTTCCTATCTTCCATTTGACCATCTTTAGTATAAGCTTCCCTCGACATGGTCATAACATAGTTGCCGAGCCTCTGAGTATTGCCTTCAAGTTCCAGGCAGGATGGTTAAGGGCAAAAGGTAAAAGACACATGTCAACTGAGTTTATTTCTTTTCCCTAAGGCTTTATCTCATTGTCCCAAACTGAGTCACATGGCCACCCCAAGGAACAAGGTAGCTGCTACCCTAAATAAACTTGGGGTTGCCATTTATTAGCTGTATACTCTTAGTCAAACTATTTTTTTAAATTTTTATTTATTTATGATAGTCACACAGAGAGAGAGAGGCAGAGACATAGGCAGAGGGAGAAGCAGGCTCCATGCACCGGGAGCCCGATGTGGGATTCGATCCCGGGTCTCCAGGATCGTGCCCTCGGCCAAAGGCAGGCGCTAAACCGCTGCGCCATCCAGGGATCCCTTAGTCAAACTATTTAATTTCTCTGTACCACATTATCATCAACCCTAAAATGAAAATAATAATGGTCCCTGGGCAGCCCAGGTGGCTCAGTGGTTTAGCGCCGCCTTCAGCCCAGGACCTGATCCTGGAGTCCCGAGATTGAGTCCCACGTCAGGCTGCCTGCATGGAACTTGCTTCTCCCTCTGCCTGTGTCTCTGCCTCTCTCTCTCTCTCTGTGTCTCTCATGAATAAGTAAATAAAATGTTAAAAAATAAAATAAAATAATGGTCCCTATCTCATGTAGTTGTTATGAGAAATAATGAGTCCATATCAATGTAGCATTTAGAACAATGCCTTGGGATCCCAGGGTGGCTTGGTGGCTAAAGCACCTGCCTTCAACTCAGGGCATGATCCTGGAATCCTGGGATCGAGTCCCACATCAGGCTCCCTGCATTGGAGACTGCTTCTCCCTCTGCCTGTGTCTCTGCCTCTCTCTGTGTGTCTCTCATGAATAAATAAATAAAATCTTAAAAAAAAATAGAACAATGCCTAAACACAGTAAAACCATATAAGCTTTTACACTATTATTATTATTATCATGCTTTACTTATTTTGTTTATTGCCTGCCTTACTTTCCTAGAATGAAAGCCTAGGGAGCAGAGATATTTATCTATCTTGCACTGCTCTATGTCTTTTGCCTGTAACAGTGCTTGGTACAAAGCAAGCACTCAGTAATGTGTTGAGCATGTGAATAAATACGCAGAACTCTGTACCAAAATTGGAGAATATATATTCTTTCAAATACATATGGAACATCCTCAAAAATTAACTACATACAAGGCCATCATGTACATCTCAGTAAATTTCAATCAGTGTTATACAGACCATATTATCTGTCCATCACTCAAATAAGTTAGACATGAGAGATAAATTTTAAAAACATATGTTTGAAACTTTAAAAATACCTCTCTCGTAATAACTCATGTGTCAAAGAAGAAGCCTTAATGGTTGTTTAAATTATCTAGCATTGGGCACCCCTGATGGCCCAGCGGTTTGGCGCCACCTTCAGCCTGGGGTGTGATCCTGGAGACCCGGGATCGAGTCCCACATCGGGCTCCCTGCATGGAGCCTGCTTCTCCCTCTGCCTGTGTCTCTGTCTCTTTCTCTCTGTCTGTCATTAAATAAATAAAATCTTAAAAAAAAAAAGTATTTAGCATTGAATGATAATGAGAGGGACGCCTGGGTGGCTCAGTGGTTGAGCCTCTGCCTTCAGCCCAGGGCGTGATCCTGGAGACCCGGGATCGAGTCACACACAGGTCTGGCTCCTTGCATGGAGCCTGCTTCTCCCTCTACCTGTGTCTCTGCCTCTCTCTCTCTCTCTCTATGTCTCTCATGAATAAATAAATAAAATCTTAAAAAAAAAAAAGAATGATAATGAGAATGCCTCATCTTAAAACTTGGGAGATGCCATAGGAGCCATACTTCCAGGGAAATTGATGGCCTTAAATGCTTCTATTAGAAGAGTAGACAGATAAAAGTCATAGGATAAACATTCAACCCAATAAACTCAAGGACAAGAGAAAGAAGGTAATGGTAGACATAAAATCTGTAACTAAACCATGGATCTGAGTAGAGGCCTGGGTCACCCATCAGAGGCCATTGTTTTTTACCATGTGATGGGGGTCCTGGACACTGGCTGTTGGGTCAGAGGCTGCTGCCTTGGGGGTCTGGGGCTCCCCACAATGGACCAGCAGGCCAGGCCACACTCACTCCTTGCCAAGAGGCCCAGCTGCTGCCACGCCCCAGGGGCTTCCCATGCTGCCCCCTGCTTCTTTTCCTATCTGTCTCCAACTGAAAGCCACTTGCATAAAAGCTCCTCATTGGGGCCCTGTTCAGTGGCAAACCATCCCCTTCTTTTTCTTCTCCCTGCACATCCTGTCCCCTGCTGACTCACTACCCCCTGGCAGCCAGCTGGGAAGCCTACTTCTCATTCCCTCACACCTATCAGACCTAGAGGTCCAGGGATGGGGTTTGCAGCCTCCTTCTCCACCACCCCCCTCAGCCAGTCACACGCCTACAACCCTTCCCTTCCTCTTCAGCCCACTACCTCTGTCCTATGTCAGGCTGCATCAGGCTTGTTCTGATTATTTCAAGAGCCTCCTCATGGCCTCTCTGCCTTTAGTGTGGCTTCTCTTCACTTTCCACAGCAGGTCATTCTGGTCTGGTCATTCCCAGAGACAGCTTTCTAGAAGCACAGATCATGTGACCCCTCTTTATTCTGCCTTACATTTCCTTGGAGGTCTTCATTAACCCCCCAGTCAGTTAGGGGCTCTGTCTCTCCCACTTCTCTAGCACCCAGAGCAAACTCAGTCATATTACCTGTCATGTCCCTGGCACATCTGGGGACCACATAGTTGTCACTGTTCTAAGTGTGGTCTGTGGACTAGCATCTTCGGCATCACATGGGGGCTCTTTGGGACTGCAGAATCTCAGGCCTCAACCAAATCTACAGAATCTTAATTTGCATTTAATAAGATCCCAGGTGATTCATTTGCACCTTAAAATTAGAGAAGCACTAATGACTGATGAGAAGCTTCTGCAAGGGGAGAGGGCAAAAGAATCTGAAGTTAAGTTGGTCTTTTCATTTCCTTTGTCTTTTGGTGAGCTTGGGGTGGGGGTGGAGGGTGGAGACAACCTATTGAAATGACCTACACACATCCTACACTGAATAAAATCAATGTAAGCTTGGAGCCTCAGATCAGGAAGAAAACTGATTATTCTGGAAACAGCTGACAATTTCAAGTTAATGCTGTGCTACCCTGAATGAGGCAGACAGATGCCAGGATATGTCAGCAAAAGGACCTGTCATAGCATCAATTAAGAGAACTGCTGAACACTCACCCTTTTGTTGGAGCCCAGCATGAAGGGGAGTGCAGCAGGAAGGTGAGAAGGGAGACGGCTCTGTCCTGGCAACAGGAAATTGCCTTAGGAAGATTGACTTGCGCATAGTGCGAAGTCATTGTTAGACAGAAAGGACTGTGTGCTGAGCCTTTCTTGCATGTTCCACTCACCCAGGTTGTCCCACCCAATATATTCTTAGCACTCCTATTGCTCATCAAGCAGTCACAGGAGTGACACTTAAGTAATTGGCCCTGAAGCCTCACTTCCTGAAAGGCTCCAGTAATCTTTCATTGATACAAAATGGATCTCCAGGGCAGATCCAAGCTGCCCTATGTGGAAGCTGCTTGGTGGGGTCTGGGGCAAGGCAAGGGCTCTAGCCTTCTGGTAGCCATCTACCTCCATACACCAGGCACCGTGGTGGCAAATGGACATACGTGACCACACTCAGTCCCCTCTCTGGCCGTGTCACCCTGGTATTCTCATCCCTACAGCTGAAGAAGCTGAAGCCAAGAGACATGAGCTGACTGGAGGCATCCCACAGCTAACAAATGGCATTGGTATGTGGGTTGGCATTGGTATTAGAGATGGTATTATGGGTTGAATTGTTACACACACACACACCCCAAAAAAAAGATACGTTGAAGTCCTAACCCCTAATATTCCAGAACATGAGCTTATTTGGAAACAGGTTCATTGCAGAGGTGTTTGGTTAAGAGGAGGTGATAACTGTACTAGAATGGGCCCTAAATCAAATATGACTGGTGTCCTTACAGGAGGGAGAAGGCAGATGTGACAGCAGGGCAGTGACAGGACTGATGGAGCTACCAGCTGAGGAACAGCACCTCTGGAAAACACGAAGCTAGATGTGGCAAGGAAGGATTCTTCCCTACAGGTCTCGATGGGAGTGTGCCCCCATTGACACCTTGATTTTGGATTTCCAGCATCCACAGGTGAGGCAATAGAGTTCATTGTTTTAAGCCACTGCTGTGGTACCTCGTTACATACGGCAGCTCCGGGAGAGCAGTGCACCTGGGAGCATAGTTTTGTCATTGATGTCACCCTGCTGACAGGATCTTGAGGGAGCCATTCAGGGCGCTCAGATCGATAGCATCCCCACTCACGTGGCCACCCCAGAGCTTTCCTGGGCACATGTGAGATGGTGGCCAGGGTGGAGGAGTCACCCCTGCCTGGAGGGCTTCGAAGGATGATGTTGACAGCTAAAAGTCAGGAAGGGCCTAAATCCTGCCTGGAGGGACCCTTGACACCCCACTCTTTTATGAAGAAAGAAAGCAGATGAGAGTGTTCAGGGTCAGGCCCCAGGAGAAACCTGCAAGAGGAAGATGCTGAGGGAAGATGGGTTCCAGGAGAAGACCAGCCTCAGCCTGAGCCTTCGGGAGCTTGGAGCCTCATGGCCCCTCAGAGGTGGTTTCCCCCAAAAGGTAAGGGATGTGGTCACAAAGGAATCCTGGCTCCACCCACTGGTGGGGATGAGGCTGTGTGTGTGCATGTGTGTGCGGGTGTGCATGCACGATGTGTGTTCACTTAGTGATGGAGAGAGATGAGTTGGTCGGAGAGGGAAGAAGGAACTAACTAGATTGATTAAGGTCTCTTCCCCTGTGACTCTGGGGGTGGGAGGGTGCTCCGGGCAGGGGGAGGTCCTGTCGGCAAAATCCCTTTGTTTAAGGATCAGTGTTCCGAGAACACAGCCTTGACTTCTGCCTCCTTTGAAACTCCTTATTTAAATAGAAATTTGACTGAAAGTCAAAATACCTTTAGGAGAAGATGTGGATCAATTAACGAGTGCAAATTTTCTTACTAAGTCACGAGGACCCAGGGGTGCCTGGAGCACATCCTCGGCTCCCCGGGATGATGTGATGCTCTGCTCCTTTCCCATCTTCATGCCTCAAAAATAAAACCAAACAAAGCACGGCCTCCTTGGGTTCTAGCATCAGGTTTAAGGTGGAGGGCTGAAGACTTTCCTCCACTGGAAACCAGCAAAATGAGGCGCCCTGGGAGAACCAGGGAGGAGAGGCGCTCTGCCCACAGCACAGGGCAGTCCCTTGGGGCGGCTGATTTGGGGGACTGTGCAGAGTCCCTCTGTGGGGCCCCTGCAGGGCTGGCCTCGGGCTCCTTGTCCCCACTTATTCATCTGTTCTCACCTACTTCATCTGCTGTCTCCGTGATCTGGGGAGCCAGCCAGTTTCTGTTCTCATCTCACCGGGAATGGAAGTAAGGACGGGGCTGGCCAGAGGCCAACCATGAGATGCTGGTACAGTCCCCCACCACTCCCTCACGGTGCCACCCGCCCACGCCTCCCTCCAGATGTCCCTCTGAGCTCTCCCCCTCTGCTTACCCTGCAGAGCTTCGTGCATTCTCGCTGCTTGCCCAACCCCACGCCTCTGCCTCCTATCACCCAATTACCTGATTGGTATCCAGTCTGAACTGGAAGTCATACTCCCCTCCACACTCTCCTGTCTCTCTCTCTCCTGTCTCTTGTTCAGACTAAGGTGCACATGGCTACCAGAAGTCTCACTCTCCCTCGGGCCAGAGGGAGGAGGTGTCACTTACATCCATCAGAGTACTAAGCTGACAAATGAAGCTCCCGGGGAAGAACTGCAGGGGCAGGCAGTGAGCCTCAGAGATGGAAGGTGGCAGGAAGGAAGAGCAGGCTTTCCTGGAGTCCCTAGAACCACATATTGATTACTAACTCATTTCACAATATTTATTGAGCCAAGGCGGGTTGGGGGGGAATGTATAAGGAGAGAATCAGCAAAATTTTATGTTCTAAATGAATCTGACAGGACCCCTCCTGTTCTCAATCTGAATCCTGTTCTCTGGGCCTGAATTAGACCCCTCCTGGTTGGGCAGCCAGGGTGGCTCAGCAGTTTAGCGCTGCCTTCAGCCCAGGGCGTGATCCTAGAGTCCCGGGATCGAGTCCCACATCCGGCTCCCTGCATGGAGCCTGCTTCTCCCTCTGCCTGTGTCTCTGCCCCCCTCTCTCTTTCTCTCTCTCTCTGTGTCTCTCATGAATAAATAAATAAAATCTTAAAAAAAAAAAAAAACCCTCCTGGTGGTGGTGGTGGTGGTGGTATGTGTGTGTGTCAGAGAGAGAGAGATGAGTGGTATGTGTTGGGGGATGTGCAGTGTTGTGTATGTGATATGATGTATGGATGGGCTGTGTGGTGCCTGTGACGTATGTATTATATGCACAAAGTGTGTGGTATGGGAGGCATGTTGTGTTTGTATGTGCATGATGTGTGTGTGTGTGTGTAAAGCAGAACCTTCCACGGCACTCTAGCTGGCATGGATACTCAACTTTTGTCTATACCCCAGGTACCTGATATAGCTCCATCTGTACCTTCCCAAGCAGCAGCTGGAAGGATTGGGACAAGAGGGGACACTCAGTCTCTCAGCACATATTTATTGAATCTCAGCCTCAAATAAAAGATGTTTACTTTCTTTCTTTTTAAGATTTTATTTATTTATTCATGAGAGACACAGAGACAGAGACAGAGACAGAGACAGAGAGAGGCAGAGACACAGGCAGAGGGAGAAGCAGGCTCCACGCAGGGAGCCCTATGTGGGATTCAATCCAGGGTCTCCAGGATCACGCTCTAGGCTGAAGGTGGCGCTAAACCGCTGAGCCACCAGGGCTGACCAAAGATGTTTACTTTTACATTAATTTTGTATATGGCTTTTAGGTCAAGATCCAACTTCATTCTTTTACATGTGGACATCCGGTTTTCCCAACACCATATGTTGAAAAGGCTCTCATTTCCTCATTGAATCGTCTTTGTCGCCTTGTTGAAAATCATTTGACATACATCCAGACATTTATTTCTGGGCTCTCTATTCTATTCCATTGGTCCATATATCTGTCTTTATGCCAGGACCATATTATCTTATAGTATGTTTTTTTTTTTTTAAGATTTTATTTATTTAGGGGATCCCCGGGTGGCTCAGTGGTTTAGCGCCTGCCTTTGGCCCAGGGTGCGATCCTGGAGTCCCCGGATCGAGTCCCGCATCTGATCTGGCTCCCGGCGTGGAGCCTGCTTCTCCCTCTGCCTCTCTCTCTCTCTCATAAATAAATAAATAAATAAACAAATAAATAAATAAAATCTTTAAAAAAATATTTTATTTATTTATTTGACAGAAAGAGAGAGAGCACAAGCAGGGGGAGCATCAAGCAGAGGGAGAAGCAGGCGTCCTGCTGAGCAGGGAGCCTGATGTGGGGCTCTGGGGCTTGATCCCAGGACCCTGAGGTCATGACCTGAGCCGAAGGCAGATACTTACTCACTGAGGCACACAAGCGCCTCCATTTTGCAGTTTTCAACGTATAAAAATTTTTCACCTTCTTGGTTAAAGTGTTTTCTTCTTTTGTATTCTTTTGATGCTATTGTAAATTCTCTTAATTTCTTTTTACGATTGTTCAGTATAGAAACAAAGCCAATTTTTGTGTTGATTCTGCATCCATCAACTTTGCTAAATATATTAGTTCTAACAAGTTTTTGTTTTTTGTTTTAGTTTTTTGTGGAAAGGGAAGGTTTTTTAATTTTCCAGTTGAAGAGGGAAAGCGGTGGATTTTAAACAGTAATGTAAATTTTCTACCCATTGGAGTCTCAGCAGGAACACGCTGAGTAAATTACTTTCATGGAGGACTGAGCTGAGGGATGCGTGGGCTTTCATTCTCCTGGGTAATCTATATGTTGTCCTTCAGCCTGACCCTAAAAAAAAAAAAAAAAAAGCCTGACCCTAAGGAAGTGTCTGTGGGGAGCCCCTCATATGTAGGCACTCTTTGATTATTTTTGCTTGCATGACTATAATGCATTATTTAATTGTGTTGAATGTGTAATAAACTCCCATGATACAACATTCAGAAGGGACGAAAGGCTGTATAATGGAAAGTCAACCTCTTACCTTCATCACCCTCCACCCAGTTCTCCTCCCCAGAATCAGCAGCTTCTTGAGAGTTCTTCCAGAAATGACCTGGGGTAGACACAAGCATTTAAGAAAAGACACTCTTTTCTTTTTTTTTTTTTCCTTTACCCCCCCCCCCCCCACTTATAAGCATTGATCTTCCCCTTGCTTTTTTCCCCTTACCAATATATGTTGGTGATTGTTTCATATGAGTATCTAAGTTGCTCCTCTATCTTTTTAATAGCTGTGTAGTACACCATCAGATGTTCATTCCTTGATGGGCTAGGTGGACATTGAGGCTGTCTCTGATTTCTGGTATTACAAATGGCACAGAACGATTATGAGGATTACTCTGGAATGACATTCCAGTGCCACAGCTCACACTGGGGAACATTTGGAGAAATGTCTACTATCTCTGTTGTCAAGGTGCCCCTGAAGAGTATCCACTGCCTTCTGCATCGCAGGGTTATCTTTAGGTGGACAGTGGAGGAAATCCTCCCAAGTTTCTGTACCGGGGTTAAAGTGATGCTTCTGAGTTCTGGATTTTTTTTCCATCTTGTAGACTCTGGTTCATGGATTGGATTGTTGGTCACTCTTAGCTTTGGTCACCACGGTTCTCAGAACTGAGTGTCTGGGCCTCGTTAGCAACTGTACAGAACTACTTATTAACCATTTGCAGATACTAATCCTTTTTTTTAAGATTTTATTTATTTATTCATGAGATACAGAGAGAGAGGCAGGACATAGGCAGAGGGAGAAGCAGGCTCCTTGCAGGGAGCCCGATGCAGGACTCAATTCCATGATTCCGGGATCATGCCCTGAGTCAAAGGCAAATGTTCAACCACTGACCCACCCAGGTGCCCCTGCAGATACTAATCTTATTCCATTACTTCCATTATTTCCCCTCCCTTTATTTTCCTTTCACTTCAATTCCCAAAGTTATTTGTTTTATTCCTTGACATTCCGCACATTTTTGCAAACCATCTCAAGTTCATTACGACACGAAGCAGTTTTACATGAACCTAAACAGAAATAAATATACCTGTCATATGTAAATGAAATGAGAGTTTGGGTCGAGTACCTAGCAGACTTGACCTCCCTCAACTGTCCTAGCCAGCATGATACACAGGCCTCCTTTCCCCGAGCCTCGGAGGGGGGGGTCCCCCAGCTGTCCTCTTCCTGCCTGCTTCTGTGGCCCAGGAGCCTTATTCCAGGCTTATTCTTATTTATGCTCGTCCATCAATATGCTTCCAGGGCCTGCTGTCCCCGGCAAAGCCTGAGGAGAAAACCTGACTCCCTGCATCCGGGGCCGCTCTGGGGTCCTGCTACTGTGGGTCGCCCTCTTTCTCGTGCATCTCACAGCTGCACACCCCAATTACTTCATCCCACCCACCAGCGTTCTTTGGCTTTACCGTGAGAAAGCAATTGGCTTTCTCATCTCAGAAGCCCCTTTCATCTCGCAGAGGCCTCTGTGCAGATAGAGCGGCTTGGTTCCCCTGCAGGCTGATTTTCGGATTTACGGTTGATCGGCCTGAGAGAGGCTGGGTGAGGGAACAGCTGGGAGCATCGGAGTCCAGGGTGACAAACGGTGGGTCCTTCCCCACCCTTCCCGGGGGCTCCAGCTCCTGCACAGGACTGCTGTTTTAAGTCAGCGGAAGGGAGGACCAGGGCCGTTTGCAATGCCTGAAGTAGGCGTGGGGCACCTGAGCAATGGGAACCGGGATCCAGGGCTCGGAGATGCAGCTGGGGGCTGCTCTCCCAGGGCCGCTCCGCATGGGCCTTTTCCAGAGAGGAGTTCGACCTTTGCAATCCTCAGCATCTTTATCCACAAAGTGGGCATTTAATACTACTGGGCCCACAGAGTTGTTGAGGATGAAGTCATAACAGCTAGTGCTTTAATAGCTCTTACTACATACCAACCCTCATTGATGTGAACTCCCTTAATCCTTACAACACTCTTGGTTAGGGATCCCTGGGTGGCGCAGCAGTTTGGCGCCTGCCTTTGGCCCAGGGCGCGATCCTGGAGACCCGGGATCGAATCCCACGTCGGGCTCCCGGTGCATGGAGCCTGCTTCTCCCTCTGCCTGTGTCTCTGCCTCTCTCTCTCTGTGGCTATCATAAATAAATAAAAATTTAATAAAATAAAATACATTGTTTCTTTGCTTTGTCCTGGGCCCCTGAGATTTCCCTGGGAGATGGGGCGCCCACCACTGGGTAACCTGGTCCTCTTGGAGGCCTGCGTCAGAGACAGACATCCCTTCTGCTTTGCCTGCTGCTGGCTCAAGCAGGCTGTGTCAAGGGCCTTTTAAAATTATCTTTATAACTGTTGTTGTTCTCTAGCACAAAAGCAAATTAGGCCTTTAAAAAAGGAATGTGAACATTACAGGAATTTTGAAAATGAAAGTGCAGCCCCGGGCTTGGCCTCACCTGCAGAGTCTCAGGCCGCTCCCACCCTGACCTGCCCAGTCAGATTTAACAGGATCCCACTGACTCGAGCCACCTGAAAGTCGGAAAAACTGGTGGCAACCCTCCTTCTCAGTGACCCCAGCTAAGACAACAGTGTCACCAGGTTTGTGTGCAGGAGAGCCTTTTAAAAAGCACACTCTTCTAATCTCTCAGCAATTACCTGCAATTTTTAACCTCCTCAAAACCAAAATGCTCATCAAAGTCGTTCAGCAGGAAGCTAATAAAGACCTCATTATCTAGTCTGTCTGCTTCCACTGTCGCCCCTTCTTCAACCTATTCCCCTAACCCTCCACCCCCAACCATGGTGATCTTTTTAAAACATAAATTGGATCATGCTTAGAATCCCAGGGTGCCTTTCCATTGCCCTGCCAATTGGGAACGCCCCGCAGCCTCCTCACCACCAGCACCTGCCCCTCCACCCCTACCCCCTTTTACATGCCTCCTCCTCCCTCTCCACCTCCTTCCTCCTTTCTTCCCCACCTCCACCTTCACCCTCCCTTCCAGCCCTCCATCCTGACACACTGACCTCTCTCCTCTGGTTCCAGGTCTTTGCAGACTCTGCTCCTGTGCCCAGATGCCCTTTCTTCCTCCCCTGCCTGGGTCCTTTTCAAGCTTCAGGTCTCAGCTTAAATATCACCTCAGAGGTATGAGAGGAAATGAGGCAAGCACCTCATACCTTCCAGTATCCTCCGTGTCTGTCCCCAGCTTTGCCGTCTCCCAGGGGAGCGTAAACCCCAGGAGGTCAGGGGCCGTCTTGTTGCGCTCCTGCTGGCTCTCCCTCAAACTTCCCACAGCGCCTGTGTACAGTAGGCTAATACTCAATAAATAGCTGTTGACCTGGAGCCATTTCCTGAAGGTCAGGTATATTAATATCATCACGCTTTGTTTACAAGTTTGTTGAAGTTATAGAGATAATAGATGCTAATTATATATGTTTTAAAACTCTGCAGGAAGGAATAAAATGAAAAGTAACATCCTCTTTTCTCTCAATTCCTTCTCACTGCAAAAGTAACCACTGATAACAGTTTATTTTGTCTCCTTTCCAAATTGCATTGCCTTTAAACACACACATACACAAAGATTGTGCTATCAATATTGATTTTATTCTGCAGTGTTCTTTTCTTTCTTTTTTTTATGTTTTTAGAAGATTTTATTTATCCATGAGAGACACAGAGAGACAGAGACATAGGCAGAGGGAGAAGCAGGCTCCCTGCAGGGAGCCCAATGTGGGCCTCAATCCCAGGACCCTGGGATCACGTCCTGAGGCAAAAGGCAGATGCTCAACCACTGAGCCACCCAGGTGCCCTGCAATTTGCTTTTCTTTAATATTGTAAAATACGAGGGTGCCTGGATGGCTCAGTTGGTGGAGCATCTAACTCTTGATTTTGATTCAGATCATGATCTCAAGGTTATGAGATCAAATCTCAAATTTGGCTCTCCACTCAGTGAGGAGTCAGCTTGGGATTCTATCTCTCCCTCTGCCCCTCCCCATGCTCTTGTGCATGCGCTCCGTCTTTCTCTCTCAATAAATAAATAAATAAATAAATAAATAAATAAATAAATAATAAAAATAAATAAATAGGTAGAATCTTTAAAAAATATATTGTGGTAAAATACACAAACAGAATTTACCATCTTAACTGTTTTTAAGTTTACAATTCAGTAGTGCTAACCAAATGTACGTGGCTGTACAACTGATCTCCAGAATTTTTCATCTTACAAAATTGAAACTGTACACCTATTTTTTTTTTGGTTTTATTTTTAAGTAACCTCTACACCCCATGTGGAGCTTGAACTCACAACCCCGAGATCAAGAGTCACACACTCCACCGACTGAGCCCGCCAGGCGCCCCTGAAGCCATGCACCTGTTAGCCATTTCCCCATCTCCCCCTCCCTCTAGTCTCACAGCCACCATTCTATTTTCTGGTTCTATGAGTTTGAACAACTTGCTTTTTGAACTTAATACGCCTTCCCCTGTGGGCTCGTGGGATCCAACTTGCTATTCCTGCAGCCGCATAGTAGGCCACAGGAGCCACATCTGACGTTTAGCCAGTCCCCTCTCAGTGACATGAAGATTGCTCCCAGGGTTTTGCTATCACGGAAATGCTGCAGTGCCAGGGCTAAAGCCCAGCACTGCGGGGTCAGAGAGTGTGTCCTTCCATTTTTGCCAAAATGCTGCTCAGAAAAGTTGTACCAGCCACCCTCCCACCCACGGAAGATGAGAGGGCTGTTTCCCGTGCTTCCCAATGTCAACCAAGTAAGTGCTGTCCCATCCCAGGGACAAAGCCAGGGGCTGGCTTTGAAAGAAGGGGCAGTGGCTCCCTTCTGCACTGGTTTCCCTGGGGAGAAGCCTGGGCGGGGGCGGGGCTGCTGGGGAGATGGGAATCCAGCTGTTAGACTGTCCACAGGAGGAAGTCTAATTCAAAAGCCATATAATGAGTGGACCTGGGAAGGAGCTCGTTGCTGTGGCAACCTGATTCCCCTGCTGCCAAAAGCGGGTTTTCTTCTTTCTTCTGCACCTGGCAGGAGCTCCTCTCCTCTCAAGATTACTCGAGAAAGAAAGACAGAGTTTGGCATTCTTTTATTGAGGTCAGTGCACATTTTCAGACAGTGACCACCCTGTTGCTGACAAAATGTGATTCTCAGATGTTGTCCATAGGCGAGTCGCTGGCTGAGCCCCATCCACGTGGTGCATAGACACATCTGGGTCCCTGGCCTCACGCTGAAGTCAGGCGTGGACCCCAGCTTCCTGCACTGTCTTCACTGACACCCCCAGCCATGGCAGGTGGGCCAACCTCGTGAGGAGACCGCTCTGTTCCCCCAACAAAAAGAGGCTTTCTAGATTTTGTTTTTTAAGAACACCAAAGGTCAAGGTCAGGGAAGCTTGCTTGAGAATTCCTCTTAAACCAGTCCCTGGTTTAAATTGCTTTGCCCTGCTTTTGCCAGGGCATTTTACCTTGAAAGTGCTGATTGAAACAGAGCAGAATTTTAAAAAAAGATTTTATTTATTTGAGAGAGAGAGAGAACAAGCAGTGGTGAGGAGCTAAAGGAGAGAGAGAGAGAGAGAGAGAGAGAGAGAGAGAAGCAGGCTCCCTGCTGGGCAGGAAGGCTAATATAGGGTTCGATCCCAGGATCCAGAGATCAGGAACTGAGCTGAAGACAGATGCTTAACCCACTGATGGGTTAGCCCAGATGCTTAACCGACTGAGCCACCCAGGTGCCCCAGAGTAGAATTAAATTAAATTATTTTGACCTGTTTCCCCCCTATCAGGTTCTGTCTATCTAGGCACACTGGACATGCCCCGTCTAACCCGTAAACTCTCAGTAAGGTGGGAATTATTATCTCCATTGTTCTAAGAATGAAATCTGAGGCTCCAGCGCTTAAATTATTTGCCCAAGATCTGGATGCAGAAATAGGAACCTGGCCCTATGAGGGTCCTAGAAATCTCAAGATCACGTTCCATACCCCCAACCAACAGATCATTTGGAGAGGGCCAAGAGGGCTCTGTGGGGACTTGATCCACCAGCTTTAGCTGCTCCCCTCCCTGACGCTCCCCTCCCCCTGGCCCCCACCTCCCTCCCTGGTCGGGCAGTGAGCTCTGGCCAGGAGAGCATGGGGGTGTGGAGGTTCGAATCCACAGCTGTGGATCCTGACCTTGTATGAACCCCAGCCTCAAAACAGAAATATGGGAAACCGGCTCTCTGGACTTCGTCCTGTCTGTTTTTCACAAGAATACTTAGTGCCGTGGAGAGGATTAAGTGAACCGAGAAGGAAGGATCCTGGGGCGTGAGTCTCCTGTTAAATTCAAACAGCCCGATTCTGCACCCAGCGGTTGGGAGCCTTTTCTACTTTCTCTTACACAGCCTCTCCTGTGGGAAGGTGCTTCCTTAGCCTCCAGGGTATGTGACAGTATTGATTTGTATCCTTGACTTTGATTTTTCTACATCCTAGCCCAGCGGCAACCATCCCTGGAGCCCTTCCTGGGAGAGTCTTGTCCCACTCACACACACACACACACTGTTAGTCTAGGCATTCCAGGCCGGCAAGGCTACCCTTTCTCACCAGCTCACCCCCTCCTGCAGGTCTCAGGAATGTTGCCCCAGGTGCACTGGGCTTCCGGAGCACTGCCTGGGTGACAGTGGCATGAGGAGCCTGTACACAGTCAAAGAAAAATGCAAGGACAATGTTGCTTAACTTATCTGATGAACCCCCTCCCCCACCCCCCTCCCGCCCGCCCCACTTCCAGGGAAGTAGAAAGGAAACCTAATTTGCCAGGTCATGGTGCTACAGCATCTTCCAGTTTAAATAGTCTCTCTTGGATGACTCAGTTTCTGTAAGGTAAATGCTCAGTCCTTCAAATATCCTCTCCTTTCTATCACCACCATCCCTGGTGGTGGCGGCCAAGGCCACCGAGTGAGCGACTGGTCACCCATGGGCTTTCTGGAGTGTCCTGCTGGAATCATGCCCCAGGATATGAGGGTCCTACAAAGACTGGTCTCTGAGGCACTCCAGCACCAGCACCCCAGTTCCCTTAGAGGATCCCAGAGAATTTTCAGGATCCCCTGCAGCCATGGGAGCAGGGTCATTTGGCTAGTCATTTCCCCACCTCAGTGTTGCACAATTGCCCCTCTGACTCCTGGACACGATGTCTAGCCCAGTATGGGTCTCCTCCTAGGGATCCAAATAGGGAAGAGGGCCAAGAACCCGTGCTTTTAGCTATCCCCTCAACCCTCTCACATGCTCCTCTCTCTGCCCCAGCTTTGACCTGGAAGAGGAGCTGAAGACCACATGTGTCCCCAGCCTTTGACTTCCTTCAGGTTGTCCTGGGGCCACACCCAGGTGTCATATCTTGATTTCCTTCCACTCCAGGCTTATTAACAAAACTTGGCAGCCTTGTCTACCAGGCCTGGTTCTTGATATATTAATGTGTGTTTAAATGATTTAGAACATCCTTTCTCTCTTGGCAAAGACTGGCTTTCAAGGCTATTCCCTTGGTTTATGCTCTGGAATATTTTTTTGGATGTCCAAAGCTAAGCACCAATTTCCTCTTTCTCTTTGCATTCCTAATCCTCTCCAAGGCAAACAGAGGAGGGACAATGTCCCTGGCAGAGGAGAGACATTGCACAAAAACAGAGTATACAAGAGAAAAGCACATTCATGTCGTTCCACAGATATTGCCCCCAGTTCTCTTATGGCTGGGCATTTTAGGGGTCCTTCCAGCCATGACTCTGAATTCTTTCCTTTCCACATTGTCAGACATAGGAGCTCCTGTGAGCAGTATTTTGAAAAAAAAAAAAAGAAAAAAAGACCTTTTCTTTGGGCAACACAATTTTAGTTACTGTCCTGGCTCTCCTCACCCCTGTAGGAACGCCTCCTGAAAAAGATGCTCTTACTGCTTCAGACTCCACCAAGGCAAAGCAGCAACCACTTTATTTCTTTTTTCTTTTATAAATCTTCTATTTATTCATGAGAGATGCAGAGAGAGAGAGAGGCAGAGACACAGGTAGAAGAAGAAGCAGGCTCCATGCAGGGAGCCCGACGTGGGACTCGATCCTGGGACTCCAGGACCATGCCCTGGGCTGAAGGCAGGCACTAAACCGCTGAGCCACCCAGAGATCCCCAACCACTTTATTTCTAAATGCAAGATACCCTCTATTAGTTTCCTAGGACTGCTGGAACAAAACACCACAAATTTGGCAGCTTGGAACAAAAAAAACTTAGAATACAAAGTATGATTTTAGAATACAAAAATGTATTCTCTCTCTGAAGCCAGAAAACCCAATCCAAAAATCCACACCTTTCTTCCAGCTTCCGGTGGTCCTTGGCTCAAGGGATACCTTATGCCAGCCTCTGCCTCAGTCTTCACGGACCTTGCCTGCTGTGTCCCTGTGTCCCTCTCCTTTACTAAACAGCCAAGGACATGGGTCATTGGATTTACAACCACCCTAAATCGAGGCTCTTATCTTGAGACCCTTAATTACATCTGCAGAGACCCAATTTCCAAATAAGGTCATATTCACAAGTGTTGAGGTTTAACATTTGGTATTATCTTTGTGGAGGACACCATCCAAACTCATGACATACCCTTTTCAGTTCTCAACCTGACCTTTCTGCAGCATTTGACACTTGTGGTCACTTTCTCTTGGAAACTATCCTTTCCATCGTTTCCTGGATGCTAATCTTGTCCTCCATGAGCTCCTCTACTGGCTTCTCTTCTTCCCAGCCCTGAAACACTAATGTCCCTATGATTCCGTCCTGTTCTTAGGTCTCCTCCTCTCTCAGGCTCCCTCAGGCAATCACAGTCATTCCCAAGGTCCTCCACAAGATGCAAGGGAGTCATCCTGGGATGTATGAGGCCATGGCATTGCAAATTTTAGGACTAGATCTTTGACTTTACCTGATGGCAATGGGAAAGGAATATTACAGGGTCAGAAGAGTGGCACAAAGGAACACAATATCTTGAAATTTCTCTAGTCTTGGTGTTTGGATGAATTAGATGGGAGGAGATTAGAAAACTGAGGACTTTTGGGTAGTTCCTGCTGTAATCCAAGTATGTGAGGAGGAAGGCCCAGATTAGGATGCTACCCAGAGACACAGAGAAGGCAGAAGAGAACTTGTGTCTTTTTTTTTTTTAAATTTTTTATTTATTTATTTATGATAGCCACAGAGAGAGAGAGAGAGGCGCAGAGACACAGGCAGAGGGAGAAGCAGGCTCCATGCACCGGGAGCCCGACGTGGGATTCGATCCCGGGTCTCCAGGATCGCGCCCTGGGCCAAAGGCAGGCGCCAAACCGCTGCGCCACCCAGGGATCCCTCTTTTTTTTTTTTTTTAAGATTTTATTTATTTATTCATAGAGACACACAAAGAGAGAGAGAGGCAGAGGGAGAAGCGGGCTCCATGCAGGGAGCCTGACATGGGACTCAATCCCAGGTCTCCAGGATCACACCCCGGGTTGAAGGCAGCGCTAAACCGCTGCGCCACTGGGGCTGCCCGAGAACTTGTGTCTTATGGCGCATCTGCCATGTGCCACTTTATATATGCTTCAAGTCTCACAATGACCCTGCAAGGAATATATTCTTACCTCCATTTTACAGATTGAAAAGCTCAGAGAGGTTAAGTGAAAAGCTCAGAGAGGTTAAGTAATTTACTCAAGATCACACAGCAAGGTAATGGCCATGTGGGGTATAAACCCATGTGTCTCTGAGTCTAGAAGTTAGATGGAATAAATCTGTGAAATAATTTCATGCTGGGATGTCATGATGGAACAGATATAGTGGATGAAAAAGAGCAAAGGATATAATGCCCTGGAGAAAAATGGGGCATTTGGGAGAGTGAGTTGGTGTGATGGTAAGCAGCAGGAGGAGGATAATAAAAATGTGGCTCCCATCATATTGAGTCTGGGATAGTAGAGATGCTATATCGACTGATGGGAGTCCTGGACTGAGGGTCAGGAAGGGAGATGGGGATTTGAGGAACATCAGTAAAAATGGGGGAGTGGTCAACAGGTTAAGGAGATGGAGATGAGGACAGAAGCTGCAACTGGTGACTTGTGGGTATGCTTTCTACCTGCTTTATCTAAAAGCTGCTGTGGCATTAAAAATTTCCTCCCCCACTTCCTTCAAGAAGATAGTTGCCTAATTTCTGATTCCTTCCTGTTAACTCCATTTCCTAAGGAAGGAAGGCAAGTTGGGGAGGCCACCAGAAATAATGAAGCTCCCCAGAAAACTTCTGCTGGCATGCAGCCAGGTGAGCCAGGCAGAAGCCAACAATGAGCAACCCCAGCTCACCTTCCCACAGCAGAGCACTACTGTTACTACCCTCAGGGCAGGGGCGGGGCGGGGGGGGGGTGGTGGTGGAGGTCTGACCTAAGGAACACCAAGCAACGGAGTGGCAACAGGGTGGTTTGTGTTCAAGATCCATTTGTCTGACAAGCCAGAGCTTTATCAAGTGTTGGTGGAGCTGGCATTTGGAATTTCAGTCTTTTTTTTTTCCCAGTGAGATTCAGGAGAGATCAGGATGGAAAGACAACAGAACCTCTATGAACCAAACTCTCTTGTTTTTTTCTTTTGCAATGAATGGTTTGCCCCCAGACTGCTGTTAGAACCACAGTTACAACCAGTTATAATCAATGTTACACGTTGTAAAGTAGACCCGAGGAGGACCTGAGAACCCAGTATGTATCCAGCTGAGACACCCTGTCAGTTCATCACATCAGGGCATCCATCATCCCTGCCTTCAACTCCTTCCAAACACGGGGTTCTTGCACAGATAATTCACTTTATCAGGAAGGCCCCCTCCCCTCCTTATCCTTTACAGCTTGGTGGATGAAATGTCACTCCTTCATCTTTATCCTTGTCCATGGCACTCATTCGCTCTCATACCTCTCTGTTGTAGAATCCCAATTATAATTTTTACATTTATTTGTGGGACTATCTGATTAATGTTTCTTTCCCCATGGGGGCTGGAAGCTCCACCAGGGCAGGGAGCCTGCCCACTTTTGCTCTGACCGCAGGCATTGTGCCTGCTTGCTTGGCCACAAGACATCTCAGACTTTGTATTTAACTTTCCTCTCAGATATCTAAATTCCACCTTTAGGTATTGCTCCATTACCAGGAGTTCTTTCTCTGGTATCTGGGGAGGAGGTTATAAACCTTCCCAACTTATTTGCAGTATTTTTTAAAAGTAATCTCTATGCCTGGTATGGAACTCGAACTCACGACCTTTTTTTTTTTTTTTTTAAAGATTTTATTTATTTATTCATGATAGTCACACAGAGAGAGAGAGGCAGAGACACAGGCAGAGGGAGAAGCAGGCTCCATGCACCGGGAGCCCGACGTGGGATTCGATCCCGGGTCTCCAGGATCACGCCCTGGGCCAAAGGCAGGCGCCAAACCGCTGCGCCACCCAGGGATCCCTCGAACTCACGACCTTAAGGTCAAGAGTCCCATGCTCTACCAACTGAGCCAGCCAGGCGCCCCTTATGTGCAGTATTTTATGTGCACATGCAAATGTGCATTTGGGATTTGGGAGAATCCAGATTTTCATGAGATTTGAGGTTAAAGATTCCCTCCTGTGCAAACGCCTCAACAGCAATCAACTACCTTCCTTGCTGTCCTCTGAATCTGCCTCCTTTGCCCATTTGAATTTCCATGCCCTCCTCTCTATTGAGATCCTACCTGGCTGGATTGTTTTTGTCTTCCTCTTATCTTTCTTTCTACTTGAGGTACTTTTTTTCTCTTAAAAGAAATGCAACCCGCAGGCTGCACACACTCCCTAGGATTTCCAATGAAATGGCCCCTCTAGGGTTGACATTTGACCTGTAGTAGTCAATAGGAGTGTCCCATTTCTCTGGTTCTCAAGCTTGGTTGGGTGGAAGTGGGAAGGTGTGTAAACAAGGCCCAGTCAGAGTCTTTTTCAGTTTTGAAACAGAAGTTGGGGGTCAAGGTCATATGAGGTGATGAGCAGCAGTGCTGACTAAGCCTGGAGCTGCAGCCTGTAAAGACAATGCAAGCATACACACCTGCTGGTGGCCTCTTTGCTACCACAGGGGAGGACATCCCTTGAGAAAGAAATTGGCAGAAAGCAAAACTGAGCAAAGCAAGGAGAGAGAGGGGGATGTGAGGAAGAAAAAAGGAAGAGTGTGTCCTAATGGCAGAACTTGAGCCCTTGGACCCAGTGATGACTTAAAGCCTTAGCTAGCCCTGAACTTTTTACTTGCTAGGCTAATATCTCCTCTTTTGCTCAAATCAGTTGGAGTTAGAGTTCTGTCATTTACAACCAAAAAATTCTTACCATCTGTCTCAATCAACTCAAGCTGCTATAACAAAATACCACAGACTATGGGGCACCTGGGTGGCTCAGTTGGATAAGCATTTGGCTCGGGTTGTGATCTTGGGTTCCTGGGATCAAGTCCCACATCGGGCTCTCCACTAATCAGGGAGTCTGCTTCTCTTTCTCCCTCTGCCCCTCCCCCGGCTCATGCTCGCACGCGCGCTCTCTCTCTCTCTCAAATAAATAAATAAAATCTTAAAAACATCATAAACTGAATGGCTCAAACAACAGGCAGATTTCTTGCAGTTTGGAAGCTAAAAGTCTAAGATCAAAGTACTACATCCCTGAATGAACTACTCTGGCCAGGGAGATGGGATATAGTGATTGGTTGGCTGGGGCGCATCGCTGGAGCTCAGGGTAGAGTTAGTCCTTTCTAAACCATGAGGTTAAAAGTTCAGGATATTATCAGGAGGGTTAACAGAACCGTTATTAAGCAAATAGAGATTTATTTTTCTTGCACAAGGAGTCTGGAGGATGTTGCTGGCTCAGCAACTCAGTGATACCCTCAGGGACCCTTGCTCTTTCCGTTTTTCTGCTCCATCAACCTCAATGCGTTGGTTTGCATTCTCATACTTGGCACCTCATGATCCCAAGATAGTGGCTGCAGCTCCAGATAATGCATCTGCATTCAAGCTAGGGAGAAAGGAGGAAGAGCTCAGAGGGTATGAAGCTCATCACTTTCCTTTAATTAGGAAAGCAAAACTTCCCAGCAGACGTCTGGGTAGGAGCTGTTGGCCCAAACTGGATCACATGTGCACCCTTAGCTGTAAGGGATGCAGGGAAAGCAGGAGACAGTGTTGTTCAGTGGCCTTAGGCTAATCATGATCCATCACCTGGGCATTCTGTCCACTGAGGAAGAAGAGGCCATGGATATTGAAGGGGGGGGGGGCGGTCACTGATAATGTTAGCAGAGCCCTCTTAATACACCCATATATTCTCAACTCTACATATTTGCTCAAGTTTTTTTCCACCTGCCTGAAATGTATTTTTCTCCATCTCTGCTTGTCAAAGTCCAGTCTGCACTTCAGAATCTTTTTCAAATGCTTCAAACACCCAATGAGATGTGAAGACCTCTTCAGCCTCCCCTAGCACCGTCTACCTTTATTCTGGGACTTAATTCTGTCCTGTGGATGGTCACGTGCACAAGGCAATATTTCATTGTAGCAAAGCTTTACAGCTAGGGCTTAGTTCAGCCACTTTCCATATGTGCCCTTGATAGGTGGCTTAACCTCTCCAGGACTTTCATTTTATCATCTATAAAATGAGAGTGATAACAGAACTTGCCTCACAGAGTTGCTGTGAGAATTAAATAGGATAATTTATTCATGTTAAATATGTCACCTAGTGCCTCTCCTGTAGCCAACACTTGATAACTGCTACCCATTATTTTATTATTTTTATTGTCGTATTCTCCCTGTCACCTCCCTTGGTCTCCATGTTTCTCAGCTTTGCATACTCCGCCCTTTTCTTAAATTTAAGATATAATTCACATACCATAAAATGTACCCTTTATAGTATACAGTTCAGTGGTTTGAGTATACTCACAAGGCTGTGCAATTGTTGCTGCTGTTTAATTCCAGAACATTCTTACTACCTTCAAAAGATGGCAACCACTAATCTATTTTCTAGCTCTATGGATTTGGCAATTCTTGGACAGGGACATTTTAGTCTTTTGTGACTGGCCTGTTGCATTTAGCATAATGTTTTCAAGTTGACCCGTGATGTAGTATGTGTCAATATTTCATTCTTTGGGGATCTCTGGGTGGCACAGTGGTTTGGCGCCTGCCTTTGGCCCAGGATGCGATCCTGGAGACCCGGGATCGAATCCCACATCGGGCTCCCAGTGCATGGAGCCTGCTTCTCCCTCTGCCTGTGTCTCTGCCTCTCTCTCTCTCTCTCTCTGTGACTATCATAAATAAATAAAAATTAAAAAAATTTTTCATTCTTTTCTGTGGCTTCATATTATTGTTGCATGGATTTACCACATTTTGTTTATCCAAAAGTCAGTTAATGGACATTTGGATTATTTTTACCTTTGGCTATTATGAAGAATGCTACTTCGAATATTTTTGTACAGATTTTTCTGTAGACATATATTTTTATTTCTCTTGGGTATCCACCTAGGAGTAGAATTGCTGGGTCATGCAGTAACTCTCTGTTTAACCTTTTATAGAACTCCCACACTGTTTTCCACAGTGACTGCACCATTTTATGTTCCCATGGGTAGTATTTGAGGTTCCAATTTCTCCACATTCTTGTCAAAACTTGTTATTGTCTGTCTTACTCTGCTACTTTAATCCCAGATGGTCAACTTGTTGAACCGAATCTCTCTGGGGCTCTCCCTCCTACAGAGTTCTGTGAGGTTGGCATAGGGGTCATAGTTTATCCACTGGTGGCATTAACTGTGACACTGTGGATCTGGGGAAGAACTGCTATTTCTGCCTTCACTCTCTGCTTACTTTGTGTTGGGCCCAGTGCCAGACTCTGGGGTCTATGTTTTCTTAGAGCCCAGAGTCTATGTAGACACAGATAACTCAGCTGACTCTGGGATTGCAATGTCATGAATACAATATTGAGGGGGCAGCCCAGGCATGGGTGAGAGATGACAGTAGTTCTCCTATCTAGGAGGGAGGAGGCTGTTCAAGGAAGGCTTCATGAAAGAGGCACCACCTGACCTCTGTCTTAAAGATTAAGTAGGAGTTACTTGGGCAAAAAAGCAGGGGATAATGTTCCCAAGCAAAGAGATTGGCACAATAAAAGGTATGGTGATAGGAGACACCTGGACTGTGCTGTGGAGGTGGCAGGAAGAGAGTAGAGATTCAGTGGTGAGGAAACAACAGGGAGCTCTGAGTTTGAGAAGTCCAGCTTCTACACAGGTGAAACAGAACAGACAGGAGGTCTGCCTCAGTCTCCTTATCTGTAAAATGGGGATAATGATAATAATATCTACCTTGTAGGGTTCTTGTATGGGTTTAATGAGCCTGAACAAAAGATTTGTACACCATTTGAAGCCGTCTCTGACACATGCTCAATGAATATTGGCCTTCACTGCTGCTGTCTGCCAGGAACCTGATGAGACATCTTTGTATGTTCCAGTCTGGGCCTCAGAGAGGAGTGAATGGGCAGGTCAGGGGGGTCAAGGTGGCAGGTTTCACAGCAAAGACATAACCTTTGCATTGTCACCACGAGGATGGAGCAGGGAGGTAGAGGCAGAGTAGACATCTTCCAGAAAAGGAAGATGGACTTGGCAGACAAATCAATAGGTGCCCACTTCTAGAAGGAGCAATTAAGTTATCAATCAACTATTATGTATTGACCTATTGCGGCAAGGCATTGTGTAAAAATTGCTGAGATTAAATATGCCTCCTTAACCACAAGTTTACAATTAAGTTGGAGAAAAAAGGCAATAATTCAAGTAAATAACCATCCAAGTCACATGATAGAGCAAGATTAATCATAGAATAAATGGCATAGCTAGGAAGTTTTATCAGAGTCCAGAGAATGATGAATTCACCGGAGGCCAGTGAGAGGGTTTCCTGGAGGAGCAGGAAACTTAGCTGGAGCAGAAGGGTGGGTAGGGCTCAAGTAGGCACAGGAGAGGAGAGGTCAAATCCGATGGAGGAAACCAGAAGGCAGGTACAGAGCTTTTAGGTTATTTGCAATCAACCAGAGAAGAAGAGAAAGAGTCTGAAGCATCCTGTGGAGGTTAATGGAGTACAGAACAGGAAAAAGTGATATAATTAACAACTAACATTTATTAAGTGCTAGGCATAGTGTTAAGTGCTTTTTGTGTTAGGAGAGACAAATCACCGTTTTAAAATGATGCTGCAAAGTAGTACTTATTGCTCCGGGAAAAGGGTCAGATGTATAAATACTTCCAGGAACTGGACAAAAATGTGATTCAGGCCAAGTATTAGATGGGGATGGGAGGGAGTAGTGAGGATTGTGGCAAACTAGGGAGCACTCACTCCCTCTAAAAGGAGCCATCAGTCAGCCCCAGTGAGCTGTGGTCTTCAGTGACCACCATGATCTTAATTCCAATGGACCCTTTCATGCCTCACTGACCTGACCTCCCAGACAGCCAACCACTCCTCCTTTAATTATACTCTCTTTTCTTGCTTCTGTGATGCCACACTTACTCACTTTTCCTGTCACCTCTCTGGCCGTTCCTTTATAGATTCCTTAGCCGGCTTCTCTGTTCCTCATCTGTTCAATCTGTGCATAGGAATTTCCCAGGACTGAGGCCCAAGGCTCTTCTCATCTGACTCTACTCTTACTCCCTGCCTATCTGTAGGCTGGTGGCCCTCAACTGTATATTTCCAGGCTGGCTCTTCTGAAATCAGTGGCATGCTTGAGCATCCCACATATAAACAAACCCCATACTGGACTTATGATTTCCTTCCATAAATCTGTACACCCTCCAGGTCCCCTGTTTCAATAAATGGAACCCCCATCCCCGCAGTTATACACACCATCAACTCATTCTCCAGCCTCCCCATCCAATTCATTCCAGGCCCTGTGGCTTCTGCTCCACAAATGTATCTTGTATGTGTCTACTCCTCTCCATCTCCACCACCACCACCACCCCAATGCAGGCCATTACTATGGCTGGCCTGAATAACTACTGTAGACTGTCCCTTTGCTTTTATTCTCTATCCCATTCTAATCCATTCTCTACAGAACTCAGGATGATGAGTTTCAGATAGAAATGTAAACATATCATTCACATGTTTTTTTTTTTTTTTAAGATTTTATTTATTGATTCATGAGAGACACACAGAGAGAGGCAGACACAGGCAGAGGGAGAAACAGATTCCCTGCAGGGAGCCCGATGTGGGTCTCGATCCCAGGACCCTGGGATCACGCCATGGGCCAAAGGCAGATGCTCAACCACTGAGCCACCCAGGTGCCCCTATTCACATGTTTAAAGCCTTTTGATGGGTTCTCTTAGATTTGGTATAAAATCCAAAATCAATGGGGCACCTGGCTGGCTCAGTCGTTGGAGCATGAGACTTTTGATCTTGGGGTCATGAACTCAACCCCTACGTTGGGCAAAGAGCCTACAAACAAGCAAACAAAAAAATACAAGTTAAAATTAAAAAGCAAAGTCATTGGTATGGTTCACAATCCCCAGTGAGAGCTGGCCTGGGGCAGTAAAATCAAATGTCTATAGAGTACAGGCAATTGAGTTAAATAAATGAAACTAGCTGAGTCAGGAAAACAGTGAGTGGGCACTTCTTCTACTTTTACAGGTAAACTGTAGAGTGCATGCCTGTGGAAGGATATCGTCTCTCAAATTCAACAGACTGTTGGCCAATAGGAAGGTAGACCCTGTGGCAGGACCTTCTGATAGTTCAAGAGAAGCTGAGTCATTCCAATTTTTTTTTAAGATTAATTTATTTATTAATGAGAGACACAGAGAGAGGCAGAGACACAGGCAGAGGGAAGAAAAGCTGGCTCCATGCAGAAGCCTGATGCGGGACTCGATTCCAGATCCTGGGATCACATCTTGAGCCGAAGGCAGATGTTCAACTGCTGAGCCACCCAGGCATCCCCGTCATTCAGATTTTTACTTAAATCTAGGAATTTAAAAGTTGGCAACTGGGCAGCCCCGGTGGCTCAGCAGTTTAGCGCCGCCTACAGCTCAGGGTGTGATCCTGGAGACCCGGGATCAAGTCCCACGTCAGGCTCCCTGCATGGAGCCTGCTTCTCCCTCTGCCTGTGTCTCTGCCTCTCTCTCTCTCCTCTCTGTGTATTCTCATGAATAAATAAATAAAATCTTAAAAAAAAAAAGTTGGCAACTAATTCACAAACTTTTTTATCTTAACAAAAAACAGAAAAGCACATTTTTGGTCACATGCAGCTCCTCAAGCAGCCAAATGGTGAGTTCTCCAAAGATCATAAACAGAAAACTTTTCTTAGAAAAATTACTGGGGTACCTGGGTTGGCTCAGTTGGTTAAGTGTCTGCCTTGGGCTCAGGTCATAATCCAGGGATCCTGGGATCGAACCCCGCATCTGCTCCCTGCTCAGTGGAGAGTCTGCTTTCCTCTCTCTGCTCCTCTCCCTGCTTGTGCTCTCTCTCTCTCTCACTCACTCTCTCAAATAAACAAATAAAATCTTTTTAAAAAGAAAAAGAAAAATTACTAATAGTTTAGTTTGAGAAGCACTTAATGAGCTTAAGAGGTGGGGTTTTGCAAAGATGAAGTGTCTCTTCTTCCCTTTGCTACAATGAGATAGATTGAGACACAGAGAAATATATCACTCTGCATAATACAGTAAAAGGATTTCTTCTTTGGCAGGAACAATTTTGTGTTTTACATTGGATTGTGTGTTTTCTTTACTTTTTTCCTTTTTCTTTTTCTTTTCTTTTTTTTTTTTAGAGAGATTTTATTTATTTATTCATGAGAGATGTAGAGAGAGAGGGAGAGAGAAAGGCAGAGACACAGGCAGAGGGAGAAGCAGGCTCCATGCAGGGAGCCTGATGTGGGACTCCATCCCCGGTCTCCAGGATCACACCCTGGGCTAAAGGCGGTGCTAAATCGCTGAGCCACCTGGGCTGCCCTGTGGGTTTTCTTTAGACTGGCAAGGGGAGAGGAGATTGGGAGGCCCTAGAACAAGGAGGAAAAAAGAGATGGTCCAGTGTCCATGGCTCAGAAACAGGGCAGCAGGCCAAGCCCATGAGGAGAGGCCAGAAAGGCTTCCCTGTGACCTGGTGTGACAGTCAGACTGCAGGAATCCTGAGGTCTGCTAGGCAACTCAGTCCTTTCCAATTCTGGGTTCTCCCTTCCTGTCCTTCCTGCTTTGGCAATCTCTGAACCCTACTATCACAGGTTTGAGCTAGCCCTGGCTGCCTTGGGGTGAAGCCACCTGCAGAGAGCCAGGCACAGGGTATCTGAGCCAGAGGCTGGGCTGGGAGGAACTGCCACAGGAAGTTCCTGCCCACAGGAAGGAACTGCCCACAACCCCCCCAGAGACGTTTAAGGAGGCACCTGCCTGCCTGTCGCCCTGCACCCCCAGGATGGAGATGTTAAGTAGGTTTTTGTTTCTTTTCTTTTTTTTTTTTTTAAGATTTTATTTATTTTTTCATGAGAGACACAGAGAGAGGCAGAGACATAGGCAGAGGAAGAAGCAGGGTCCCTTCAGGGAGCCTGACACAGGACTCAATCCCAGGACCCCAGGATCACAACCTGAGCCAAAGGCAGATGCTCAACCACTGGGCCACCCAGGTGCCCTGTTAAGTCAGTTTATATGGCTATTTCAGTTTAAGGCGACCCTGAGAATCCCTCAGATTGCATGTGACATCTCATTTAATCATCCTAATGGCACATGGCCCATGTGTCATTTTCTTTATTTTACAGATTAGGAAACAGGCCCAAAAGAGAAAGTCATTTGTCAAGGCCACAGGGCTACTAAATGCTAGTGCCAGCAAGTTGAGGAATTTACCTGCACTGCCCTTGCAGGGAGGGAGGGAGGCACGATATTTCTGGAGAGAGAGATCTGAGAGGAGGCTAATGGGAGTAGAGATGGCAGGGAGATGAAAACTTGATTTGTTTTGGCCAATTCATGAGTCAGTATAGATATTGGACCTTCTCCTGGACAAGTGTGTTCATGTTGGGCTGGACTAGAAGACCACTGCTGGCCTCCCAACCCTGTGGTTCTATGACATTTGATGTGAACCATGCATCTACTTGAGCTTTCATGCTGGGTGTTGGGGGTAGCGGGTAGGGGTCCCGTGAAGAGAGACTGAAAAAGGTAAACAGTCCCTTCCTGGGCAGCTCGCTCAGTGGAGGAGGTAAAAACATTAAGAGCCCTTTGGTAAAGTGATAAGTGAGTGATTAGGGGCTTATACGGAGATCTGGGAATCCAGAAGTAATTAATCCTCAGGGGGAGGCACATGTCCTCTCAGATGAGAACACGGCAGAGGTGAGCCTTGTAGGGGTGGGCATATTAGTTTCCATACATAACAAAGCACCACAAACTGGGTGGCTTCAAACAACTGGAATTTTATGGTCTCACAGTTCTGGAGGCTGGAGATGTGAAATCATGGGGTGGGCATCATCTCTGAAGATGCCAGGGAAGGGTCTGTTGCATGACTCTCTTAGCTGCTGGTGGCCTCAGGCATTCCTTAACTTGTAGATGGATCGCTCCAATCTGCCGTCTCCCCATGGTGTTCTCCCCATGTCTTCACATCATCTCCCCTGAGTGCAGGTTTGTTTGTGTCCAAATTCCCATTTTTAATAAGGACACCAGTCTTGGATTAGAACCTATGCTGATGACCTCATCTGGAATTGGGTAAATCCATAAGATTCCTTTTTTCATATAAGGTTATATTCTGAGGCATTGGAGTTAGGACTTCAACATACCACTTTTGGGGGAATGCAATTCAACTCATAACAGAAGGCAAGCAAGATTCTCACCTGGAAGAGGAGAAGGGGATCTTCAGGCTAGGGATGGAGAAAGGCAGGGAGGTGTGAGGTCCAGAGTGCAATTATTGGGGGTGGGTTGGGATATGGCTGCAGCCAATTTGAGTAAAAGCATGCGATTTGAGGCGAGATAATATGGTATATTGACTATGGAATCAAGCATACCTGAATTTGAAGCTTGGCACTGCCACTAGCTGTGTGATCTTGGGCGAGTCATTTAGCCGAAATCACAACTGACCCATCTCTAAAATGGGCATAAAGCTCTGTCTACCGTAAAATGCTGGTGGGGAGGTTAAATAAGTTACTAAACAAATATAGTACTGAGCATCATGCTTAGCACAAGAATGACCTTTAAAAAGATAGAAGCGGGATCCCTGGGTGGCACAGCGGTTTAGCGCCTGCCTTTTTGGCCCAGGGCGCGATCCTGGAGACCCGAGATCAAATCCCACGTCGGGCTCCCGGTGCATGGAGCCTGCTTCTTCCTTTGCCTGTGTCTCTGCCTCTCTCTCTCTCTCTCTCTCTGTGTGACTATCATAAATAATAAATTAAAATTTAAAAAAAAGATAGAAGCTACTCTTTTTTTCTTTTAACAAAAGCTGTTGCCTTTCTGTGTAGCCTGAGATCTCTACTATTCATCAATAATCAAGGAGATAGCTTTGTAGATAATTAACTGAATGACTTTTCCATACCATCTCTGACCGTCTAGAAAGTTCTTTCCCTGGTTGTCCACTGAGATTTAGATACGAGGCTGGGCGCTCAGGGTAGATTGTCCATCACGATTCAAACAGAAACTCCACCTCAAAGAGGAATCCCCTGCCCTCCTCTAGCACCATGACCTCATTTCCACTATCTCAGAATTTAGATATAATTAGTAAGTTATTGCTAATTGTAAAATAAGGTTAAGCCTGGTTTCACCAACCATTCTCCAAGATGGGTTGCTGCCTTCCTTTGTCTGACCTCCTCAACTCAAGCTGCTGGATCAGTTTGACTCATTGCAAATCCTAGGGCTAGGAGAAGGAGGGGGGTTTTGGGGAATTTATGGTTTTCCACCCAAAAGCTCAATGGAAAAAAAGAAAAAGACAAGTATCTTGTTGAATAGCAGGGAGAAAAAGCCTAGCTTTAAAAAAAAAAGTATTTTTCTTAGTAATAAGGCATAATCAATTAGTATTAATTTGAGTAAATATTATTGCTAACAATAAAAAAGAACCCAATTTTTAAAATGGGTAAAGGGTTTGAACAGACATTACTCCAAAGAAGACATACAAGTGGCCAATAAGCACATGAAAAGATGTTCAACATCCCTTATCATTAGGGAAATGCAAATCAAAATCACAATAAGACCACTTTACACTCATTAGGATGGCTATTATTGAGAGAAAGGAAGAAAGAGGGAGGAAGGAAGGAAGGAAAGAACTATTGTTGGGAAATGTGGAGAAATTGGAGAACCCCTGTACACTGCTGGACGGAAGGTAAAATGATACAGCCACTGTGGAAAACAGTATGGCAGTTCCTCAAAAAGTTAAACATAGGGCAGCTCGGGTGGCCCAGCATTTTAGCGTCCCCTTCAGCCCAGGGCCTGATCCTGGAGACCTGGGATCGAGTCCCACATCAGGCTCCCTGCATGGAGCCTGCTTCTCCCTCTGCCTGTGTCTCTGCTTTTCTCTCTTTCTCTCTCTGTCTCTCATGAATAAATAAATAAAACCTCAAAAAAAAATTGCAAACTTAAAAAAAAAGTTAAACATAGAATTACCATATGATTCAGCAATTTCACTTTAGGCTATAGACACAAAAGAACTGAAAGCAGGACTTCAAACAGCTATTTGTACACCCATATTCATAGCAGCATTATGCACAATAGCCAAAAGGTAGAACCAGCCTAAATGTCCACTGATAGGTGAATGGGATAAACAACAGGTGGTATATATGTACAATGGAATATTACTCAACTTTGAAAAGGAATGATATTTTGACACATGCTATTACATGGAGAACCTTGAAGGCCTTATAATATTTTTTTTAAGATTTTATTTATTTATTCATGATAGACATAGAGAGAGAGAGGCAGAGACACAGGCAGAGGGAGAAGCAGGCTCCATGCAGGGAGCCCGACATGGAACTCAATCCCAGGACTCCAGGATCACGCCCTGGGCCAAAGGCAGGCGCTAAACCGCTGAGCCACCCAGGGATCCCCAGCATTATAATAATTGAAATGAGCTAGACCCAAAAGGACAAATGCTGTATGATTCCACTTATATGATGTAGAGTAGTTGAAGTCATAAACAGAAAGCAGAATGGTGGTTGCCAGGAGCTGTGGGGAAGGAGAATGGGGAGTTGGTTTAATGGGCATGGAGTTTTAGTGTAGGAAGACCAAGAAATTCTGGGGATGGGAGTGGTGATAGTTGCACAATGATGTGAATTACTTAATGCCACTGAATTGTACATTAAAAATGGTTAAAATGGTTATATCTGTACATCTTTCGTTGTGGTAAAATACAGATAATATTGCCATCTCAACTATTTCTAAGTGTATAACTCAGTTGTTATGTATATTTTACCACAATAAAAAACAAAGTGAAAACTGATGTGGGGGGTGCCTGGGTGGCTCAGTTGGTTAAGTATCTGCCTTTGGCTCAGGTCATGATACCAGGGTCCTGGGATAGAGCCCCACATCAAGCTCCTTGCTCAGTGGGGAACCTGCTTTCTCCCTCTCCTCCCTGCTCATGCTCTCTGTCACTTTTTCTGTCTCTCTCAAATACATAAATAAAATCTTTTTAAAAAGCTGATGGGGAAAAAAAAAAGCTGATGGGGCACCTGGGTGGTTCAGCCAGTTAAGTGTCCAACTCTTGATCTCAGTGTCCTGAGTTCAAACTCTACGCTGGGCTCCACGCTGGAAGTGGAGCCTCCTTAAAAAAAACAAAAAACAAAAAAACTGATAATGCAGGAAATAAACAAAGATATCATGGCTAGTCCCTTTATTTAGTGTTCTTACTGGTATTTCTTTAGTGAATATCAATATGCAGAAGAGTTTCCCTACAGTCACTTGCAACTTTGGTTTGACTAACCTGTGACGTCCTCAGTCAGTTCTGGAATCCTTACATCATAGGTAATTTTAGAGACTTAATCTTCACAGCTGGAGAGAAAATGTTTTCTGGGGAGTAGATGAGGGAGCAGTGTGGGAAGCACTCATCGGGTTTGGGGAATTGAGGCTATGGGGCCCAATGAGAGAGACAGTGTTTATTAGGTATGGAAATGGGAAAAGGAGCAAAGAAATCAATTTCCTGCTCTTCACCCATTTCTTGGACTCTCTCTGGACCTCTCAGTGGCCCCCACACTTTCCTGAAGTTGGGGCTATTCATAGTCCCAGGCTGAATGGAGACAAAAGGAAAATCCACTCATTCTTCAGACCAGTCACCACCCCTACCCTCAGCCCACTCATTGCCACCAACGATGTCATGACGATGGTCCTGCCAGCAAACCACCCGTCCCTCTGCACATGCTTATACTTATTCTTTTTTTTTTTTTTTTTAAGATTTTATTTGTTTATTTGACAGGGAGAGAGAGCACAAGCAGGGGGAGTGACAGAGGGAGAAGCAGAAGCAGGCTCCCCGCTGAGCAGGAAGCTGGATGTGATGAAAGACTCCATCCCAGGGTCCCAGGATCATGACCTGAGCCCAAGGCAGGTGCTTCACTGACGGAGCCACCCAGGTACCCCATTTATACCTTTTCTTATCCAATGGCATCTGCAGGGTCGAGTGGGGAAGGCTGTGTTGGCACAGTTCCCCTATCCCCATTGTAATCTCCCTGCCCTCCTTCCCTCTGCATTCCCAAGTTCCTCCTGACTTCTCCAACTCTCCCCCATTCCCCCCTCCCTTCTGTTTACATTTCAACCCACTCACTTTCTGTCTCAACCTACTTTGCTTCCGTGTCAGTTTTCTGAATGGGTTCAGAGCAGAAGGAAGGGGTGTCCCCCTCCCTAGGGGTTGCTGGGTCCTCCTTAGCCCTCCCACCCCAGTGAGCTGTGGATTCTGTTACCTGCATGTCCTGGGAGAGGCCCCCTGGCCTATTTCATCCTCCTTGGAGGGGAAGGGGGCTGGATAGACTCCCAGGAAGCCTTTCAAGGGCAAACCAGATGCAGGGAAACCTCCTTTTCAGGAACCAGGTGAGCAGGAGTCGCCTCAAGGCTCCCCCAAGAATCTTTTTAATGTTGCTGTTGGATGGGCATCTGAAGCAGATTGGAAGCTTACCTGTGGCAGCTAGAGATCCCACTGTTAGTGAGTAAGGAAAACTAACCGTCCACTTCTTGGCTCTCCCCACTACCGAGGTAGAGGGGAACACAAGCCCGAAAATACCACAGCTAATGATGATGATAAAAAGAGCTGCCCAGGGGCCCCTGGGTGGCGCAGTCCGTTGGGCTGCTGACTCTATTTCAGCTCAGGTCATAATCTTGGGGTCATGGGGTTGAGCCTCGCGTTGGGCTCCACGCTCAGTGCAGAGTCTGCTTAAGGCTCTTTCTCCTTGTTGCTCTGCCCCTCCCAACTCTCCCTCTTTCTCTCTCAAATAAATAAAATCTTAAATTGAAAAAAAAAAGAAAAAAAGAGCTGGCCAGGACCTGAAGTTTGCTAAGCCGGCTACTTGCTGCAGCCCCGCAGTGAAAATAACCCGCAAGGAAAAGGCTGGGCTGGTGCACCTGCTTTACGGATGCATCTGAACAAGTTGTGAGCTCGTGATATGTTGCCACTGTCTCAGCATCTGCTGAGCAGTCTGCCCCGGACTCCTGGTTCCCAGCTCCTCTCACGAAGAAGCTGAGAAGCAGCAGCCTTGGCTGCCGCCCAGCGGCCCATCTGTAACCTTCCAGCTCAACACCAGATCTTGGCAGCGGCAGGAGGTAGGCTCAGGCTGCCCTAGAGGCCAGCCCTGCGACGGGTGACTCAGCGGGGGAGGTGGCGGGCAGGACTGGGGGCCTGGGGACCAGTATTGATGACACCAGTATTGGACCAGTATTGATGCTTTAGAGCAGAAGACGGGAAGCTGAGTGCTGAGAACCAGCCCAGCAGCAGCAGTGCAATCTAATGAATCCACAGTAATCCCATTTGTGTTGCTGAATCCCCGCTGTGGGTTTAGATCCCCTGCTTCTGGCTTCCTAAAATGCAATTTGACCAAAGTCTAGATTCCACAGCCAAGGGACCCTTCTTTCCCTTTTCTGCCACCCACTCCCACCCCCAAGCCCAAGCAATTATACAGGAGCATCCAAAAAGATGTGGGTGGAGATTTTCCTTTATTCGTTTTTATTTTGGAAAGGAAAGGCTGGAGCAAAAAATGATGCCAACACACCAGGCATCAGAATGACCCTTGTACATGCAGGACACTGATGGGCACTCACTCTGGATCTGGTGAATCACAAATGTGCCTCATGACGACAATGTCCCCACAGCTGCAAAAGCCCCCTAGCCCCTCCCTGTTTTTTTTTTAATTTTAAGACTTCTACTCATACCCACCCAGGTAGCCTTGTCATTCGCAATCAGTGAATCTCCTACAAATTGGATTTTTACTCCTCTGGGCTCAGAGCCCCACCCCACCCCACCCCCAAAATAAGCATGCATCCCCTAGAGATACAGGCAAATTGACAGGATGCTGGCACATGGAGAGATGGCATGCTTCATTTTTCATCATCCTCCAGCTTGGGAGAAAGGCCGCCCTCCATCCTACCAGTGAAAGATGGGAAAGAGGGTTGAGGCCACACCAATTTCCCATCTCCCCAGGGCCCTGTAGTAGGATCCCATCACTCACACCCCGGCCTGCCCAGATTTCAAATCAACCAGCAATTGAGGAAAAGACTTTTGGGAGCTAATAGATGCAGGGCTCCACTGAACATTTAAACCAAAATTTTCTTCTTGCCCAGTTTCTATTCAACGCAAAGGTCTCTTCCTGTTCTCCCAAGGGGATTTCTGATGCTTGAAGCCCCCAAATCTGGCTCCCAACCTCCCCAGCAATTTGTGGACACCGTGGTATGTTCTGATTTGTAACAACCCCTCACCACTTGGCCCCCCTGCATTCTCCCAGAGGGGTCTTGGGTTTTTCTCAGCATCTCTCCCCATGGTCTGCTGTGCTGTCCTGACTCGGAGGTGCCCAGGGTGGCAGGGGAAGTGTCAGGTGCCCTTGCTTTCTGTCCTCTCCTCATCAGCTGTCTGAGCATTGCTGACGGCTCGAAGCTGCCCCTGGGCGGCAGGCTTCACCGACAGGACCAAGCGCTTGCGGAATGTCTCACAGAGCACGATGTACACAAAGGGGTTGAGGCAGCTGTTGGCATAGCCCAAGCTGATGGCTGCGTTGTACAGGTAGACAAAGGTGAGTGTCGGGCGGCTGATGGACAACTGGGTCAACTGTAGCACATAGTAGGGAGCCCAGCACACGAAGAAGACCAGGCAGATGGCAATGGCCGTGCGAGTCACCCTCTTTGTCCGCAGCCGGATGCTGCGTTGAGAGGCAGGGGCTACCGAGGACATCATGCGCTGCAGGATCCTCACATACGCGGCTGTGATGACCACGAAGGGCAGGGCAAAGGCCAGGAAGAACTGGTACAGGGTGAACCAGTAAAGGTCAGTGTCTGGGTTGGGCAGGCGGATGCCACAGCCCACTGTGCCCCCTGGGAAGGGGATAAGCCTAGCGTAGAGCCACACGGGGGTGATGCTGATGAATGAGAGGGCCCATAGGAGGCAGATCACCAGGGTGGCCACAGAGGGCTTCCGGAACTTGGTGGAGGAGATGGGGTGGACAGTGGCCAGGTAGCGGTCAATGGCCATGGCGGTCAGGATGTAGGTGCTGGTGAATTGACTGTTGGCGTCCATGGCCGTGATGAGTGTGCACATGGTCTCTCCAAAATGCCAAACACCATTGCCCATGAGCTGGTGGATCATGAAGGGCATGCCCAGGAGAAAGAGGAGGTCTACCACCGAGAGGTTGATGATAAAGATGTCGGGGACATTGCTGCACCAGTGCAGTTTGGACTTCTTCACCACCGCGAAGATGACTGTGGAGTTCCCGATGATACCCAGCAGGCAGATGGTGCCGAACACGGAAGGCATGATGATGTTGATGTAGGAGACATTCCCTGTGCGACGAGGTGGCCCTGGGGACAAAAGGAGCAGATGTTGACCATTGACATGGACTGCTCTCTAAGGGCTAACATCCTACCGGCGTGCTCAGCTTCCAGCGATGATGTGCTTGCCTACCTCTTTATCTTCTTTTCATTTCAGCCCAGGGCTCCCCATTCATCTGGAATCCTTTCCTACCACTCTCCCTCACTGCACTGTTGCTACTCCTATCCCCTTGCCCTCCTCCACCAGTTCCCTGGCTAATCCCACCAGATTCTCCTGCACCACCTGTTAGTTGAAGGACCCTGTCCTTTACTCCCTGCATTATCTCAGAAGGCTCAGAATCAAGAACCACAGCTATCTGCAGAGAATTATTTTGTGGACCTCTGGGCTTCATCAGGAAACCTCATCAACATAGCCAGAAGGATACGAAAGTGTGTGTGCACCGGCATGCGGGTGAGCAAGCGCATGCATGGGCGCATGCATGTGTTTTCTCTTTTCTTATTTGCAGCTCTGATCATCTCATTTTGGAAATCGCTGGTTGGAAGCTGTGCACTGATTCCTGGGCATGTCTGTGGGCTACCTTCTTGTGTGTGTGTGTGGGGGGGGGGCATTTGCCCATCAGGCCCGCAGCCCTCCCTTCTCCTGGGTTCCTATCAGGGAATTCCTTGGTCTGTGTCTCTGAGCCTGGGCTTCCCAAGTGAGCAGAGACCGAAGAAGCCGTGTGTTGCAGCCTAGCTGCCTGAGAATTTCCCCGCACACAAGCCTTTCCTCTTTTTCCTTCCTTTCCTTCAGAGCTAGAATTTCAAGGCATCTCAGCTCTGGAAATGTCAGGGGGCTTCATTCACCAGGAAAGTTAATCCCCCCCCTCTCCCGGCTCTGTGAGTTAGCCTTTCCCCGGGGCCTTCCCAGGGGTCAGAAAGGATGTTTCAGATCCCATTACCGCAGTTTCAGTAAAAAGACAAGGGGATCAGTAACTGAGTGAGCTTCCAGCTGTCTCCTCACGGACTACCCTCTGGCTTCTCTTGCTTGCTTTTCCAGCCTGATTTTTTTCTGCAAAGCATATGGAACTCATGGGTGAGTCCTCCCCAGTCTCCCCGCCCGGCGGGCCACCATCCATCCATCCGAGGCCACTTGCCAACGTGCCTTTGCCCTGCTCTCCGCTCCAGTCCCTCGGCCCCTGCCTGCCCCGCCCCCTGCTCCCCTTCTTCCCCTCCGGGCACAGCACACTGCAGATCCCGTCCCCGAGAACTGGAATAAAGTTTCCGGAGCACTTTGGCTCCGAGGTGACACCTTCGCGTTTCCCAGCCCCAGCGCAGAGGAGGGAGGACTCGCCTCCGGCACGACTCACCGGCAGAGGTGAGGTTGTCCGGGCCCTCCGAGGTGTTGCTGGCGTTGGGGCCGGGGGGCAGCAGCGAGGCTTGCAGGTCCATCCTGCCGCGGCCGGTGCCGGCTCGCCGAGCGCCCACGCAGGCTGCGGCAGCGCCCCCCGTCCCCGTCCCGGAGCGCGCGCCCCGAGCCCCGCGGCCGCCAGGGGGTCCTCGGCGGTCTGGCAGCTTCGGCCGCCTCCGAGCCCCGCGCCGCTCCCCACTCACCCCCTCCTTCCCCGGCTCCCACTGACATCACCTAGACACATTAACATTCGGAAGCAGATGCACATTAACCTCTTCAGTCCCGAGCGGCAGCTCCCGCGTCTGCCCGCGGGCAGGGCCCGGCTCCGGCGGCCCAGCGGGGGGTGGGGGGGGCTTCCCTCCCACGGGCTCCGGGGAGCGAGCGTGCTTCCCGCTTCCCGGGAGCATCCAGCGCTCTGCGGAGGCAAACGAGGGGAGCGAGCTCCACCGGAGGAATGAGCCTGGCCTAGTCCCCAACCCCGGCTATGGGGGGCTGGGCCACGGGCCAGGCGCCGGGGCTGACTCTTCCCAGATGGAAAGCTCAGACCACAGCAGGCGCGTCCCCCAGGCCACCCTCGGCTCCTTCCCAGTGCCCCGAAGGATTCCAACCATCCCCCTGGCTAGACCGCCGGCGTCTCCAGAAGCGGACTTGGATTTGTCTGCAGCTGAGCTGCTGACCAGCACTCAGAAGTGACGCAGGTCACTCTGTGCTGGGGATGGCCAGGGTCTTAGGGACCAGAAGGGGACAAACTGCCCTCTGCGCAGAACCGAGGACCAAGCTTGCAGAGATTATATTTTTCTAATTGCTCTGCGGTCCTCGAGATTTTACCTGGGACTCCTCAAGACAAATTTCAGAGGATAGGCCCCCACCTAAAGTTGTCAACCAGGAACAGCCTTAGAGGGCAAAGCACTGAGTGAATTCTTGGCCTAGGTGTCCTGCTGCCGGCCTCCAGTGCCCTCACAGCCAAGAACTGCCATCACACCTACCACCTGACGCCCAGAGCAGCAGGCTCAAAGTAACCACAGCCTGATCCCTACACACTTCTTCAGTCTTATTTATTAGTGGGTTTCATCCAGCAAATATTTATTGAACACTTACTACTTGCCAAGCACTGTTCTAGGTTCTGTAGTGAAAAAACCAATAAGGGGTGCCTGGGTGCTGAGTCGGGTGAAGTGTCTAACTCTTGATCTCAGCTCAGGTCTTGATCTCAGGGTTCTGAGCTCAAGCCCCATGTTGGGCTCCATGCTGAGCATGGAGCCAACTTAAAAATAGATAAATGAATAAAAGATAAAGTCTCTGAGTCCTTAGCCTCATGGAGATTACATTCAAATTGGGGTGAGGTGGAGGGGGGATAGAAAATATACAAAAAATTAAAAAGAGGTTGGTGACCAGTGCTATGGGAAACTTGAAGCAGGGTGAGGAGGCCAGGTAATGCCCAGGGGAGGTGGAGGTTGCTTTTTACACAGGAAGGCCTCTCTAGGAAGTGTTTTAGGAAGAGTCCTGAAGGAGGTGAAGAAGCATGCTTGGAAATATCTGGAAGAAGAACATTCCAGGCAGTAGGAATAGTGAGTGCAAAGGCCCTGAGGCAGGAGTGTGCTGAGCAGCTTTGAAGAATTTTATTAGAGCAAAGAATGATAGTACTGGCTATTACAGAGCAAAGGAAGATTAACAGGTGACATCAGAGAGGAAACAGCAGGAAGGGCAGATTCAGTTAGGCCTTGCCAGCCATTGTAAAGACTTTGATTTTTCTTTTAGGTGGAATGGGAGTCACCAGAGAGTTTTCAGTTCAGGAGGGACATGATCAAACATGTTGTAAAAGGATCAGTCTGGGAGCACCTAGATGGCACAGTCCATTGAACATCCAGCTCTTGCTTTAGGCTCAGGTCATGATCTCAGGGTCATGAGATCAAGCCCCTCGTTGAGTTCTGCACTCAGTGTGGCATCTGATTGGGATTTTCCCTCCTTCTGCCCTGCTCACTCCTGTTCTCTCTCTCAAATAAATAAATAAATAAATAAAAGCATCTTTTTAAATTTTTATTTTATTTTTAAAAATATTTTATTTATTTATTCATGAGAGACACAGAGAGAGGCAGAGACATAGGCAGAGGGAGAGGCAGGCTCCATGCAGGGAGCCCGATGTGGGACTCGATCCTCGGACCCGGGATCACACCCTGAGTTGAAGGAAGATGCTCAACCACTGAGCTACCCAGGCATCCCCATACATCCTTTTTTTAAAGAAAGAGAGAGAGCACAAGTGGTGGGGGTGGGGGGACGTGTCAGAGGGGGGAGAAGCAGACTCCTCGATGAGCAGGGAACCCCATGTGGGTCTTGACCCCAGGACCTTGAGATCATGATGTGAGCCCAAGGCAGATGCTTAACTACTGAGCCACCCAGGCACCCCTAAAAGAAAAAAATAAATCTTTAAAAAAAAATCAGTATGCTGCTGGATAGCAATTGAAAAGTTATTTTAGCTTGCGTTCCCTTGAAAGCAGAGCCTGAGCACATGAGCTTTTCTGAGACATGACCCAAGAGGCAGGCATGAGGGAGTAGGGACAATGAGACAGAAAAGGAGAAAAAGCCAACCCAAGGATACATTATTAATGTCACTGCTGTGGGCAGCAGGAGCTTGAATTCACCAGGATCCTTGAAAAGTGCACAGACCGTTATCCAGAATTATGTATCTGAAGGATGGAAAGCAAGAACGTTTATCTGATTACTCTTTCCCCTATTTATTGAAGATTGCCCCTGGGCTATTAAGTCTGCATTTCTGGGTTCATGGGTAAAGCAGGCTCCTATAGCATTAAGTGTTGATGGTGCAGAGAGCAAAGAGATGTGCAGCTCACACTTGAGGCAAGAAGCAAATAAATCTTGTGCTGGAACCAAAAAGACTCCAACAGCATTGAGATCCAGGGCAGAAGGCAAGCAGGTACGAGGTGTGCACAAGAGGCAAGACACTATAGGCACAGGATCAGCTGAGCTCACATACAACTGTCTGCTGCCTGGAGCTGAAGTCAGAGGTGGCGGGGGAAATGTGATGTGGGTCCACATCAAAAAGCATCCAAAATAAAAGGCTACTGCAATAATCCAATTGAAAGAGGATGGTGTCTCAGATCAGGAAGGAAAAGGTGGGAAGAAACGGTGGGCTTCTATACATTATACAGAGCACAGAGGGGTTGCTGAAGGGTTGGATGAGACATGTGAGCAAAAGAGGGATCAGGGTGCTGCCCAGCTTTGGGGCCCAAACAACTAGAAGAATGCAGCTGTCACTTACTGAGATAAGGATGTCTGTGGGAGGAGAAGATTTGGAGGAGAAATTAAGAGTTCTCTTTTGCATCTGTTACATTGGAGATGCCTATTAACATCAGAGTGGAAAAGTTGGATGGTAGACAGGTCTGAGTCGGAAGTTCAAGAGAGGGGTCATATAGCGTTGGACTGATGACCCTGGATGAGCTCACCCAGGGAGTGCAGGTGAATATGGAAGAGTTGTGAGGACTTGGCCCTGGGTGGGGAAAATGAGCATCGTGACCCACTATTTCCTCTTCTTCCACCTGCCATGGTCTTCCCACCTCCATCTATTTATCCATCCACCCACACATCCATCTATTCATCCATCCAATAAATAATTCTTGAGCCCCTGCTATGTACCAGGCACTGTCCATACAGTAAAGAAAAACAAACAAGTGCCTGGTATCAGTGAGCTTCAACTTAAGTGGGGTGAGGCAGATAATAATGAGCAAGCTAATAAGTAAACAAGATGTCCTTTTCATGGTTGAGATCCAGACGAGCACAGGTAACTTCATCAGGAAGGGATTTAAGTGTTTATAAAAAGACATGGCTCCAAAATTATGCCTCCCCTTCCACCATCTGCACTAGCAAAATGACTCTGCCTGACTGGAGGAATTTAAACCATGACCAAGCAGCAAGGGCAGGCTTGCATCATTCTAGCTTTCGCACACTGGGGTGGGGTGGGGGTGTCCACAGTGGCAGCTACACAGGCTGATTACTCATTGTGGTAGGTGTCACCAAGGGAATGAATGGGGTGCTGGGAGTGATGGCTTCTTCAGTGACTGGGATCCTTTGGTGACAAGATCCTTTAGGGAGGAGAGTTAAGGATGACTTCTTAGAGGAGGCATTTGGGTGGAATCTTCAGCATCCATTCATCACAAATGATTAATTTAAACCAGCCACAGCAGTCTCATTCCCCTTGGCAGTGACCCTGTTAGGAATGAGCATGTCTACTGGTTGCCCATGTGCACCTTTCAAATCCTCTCGGTCACACTTCGTTTATATTCCATTCATTGTTGCAGTGACCCATTCTGCATGATCCCTGACCATCTTCAGGTACAGGTACAGGTACAGGTGTGACCTGTTGGGGCTGTGTCTCAGGCCTGCACTGTGTGCCTTTTACCCTCTGTCCTGGATCCTCTCTGCTGCTTTCACAACTTAGAATATGGGGACCCAGGAAAGGGCCTGTGTGTGAGCAACCCAGAAATGCAGGGAGTTAGCAATCCTTAGTGGGAACTAACCACTGGGAGGGTGGAAGCCGTAAAAAGATCCTTTTCTACCACCACCACCCCCCCACACACACACACACAACGGTCCTGAGACACATTTCATAATGCTTCTCAGCAATCCCATGGGATAGAGCATCTGGTCTCTTAGAGTGGTGGTCAACTTGACATCCCTACATGGTGCTCCCTGCTCCTCTGCTTTGCTCCTCTGTCCTCACTTCTGATTCCTAGAAATACACTTTCCAGTCAAACACCCAGACTCCTACTTTGTCCCTGGCTCTGTTTTCTGGGAACCCAGGACTAAGACATGTGGCCCATTGTTACCAAAATTAAAAGGGAAGAGTATCAAGATGGGAGGCATTTGGCAAAGTGTTTCTTTTTCTTACAAAGAGGACACAGAAAGAGATGGTCCACTGTGTCCTCTGACCTTCACGGTGCCTGGACATGACATCTGGATCACTTGCAGCTATTTCTAGTACTTGCAGCAGTTGAAAGTATCCTCATTGATTGAATCAATGAGGGTGTCAGGAAAATACAGAATAAACTCACATAGGGAAGTGGAGGAGCATTTAATAAAGGGACTATTTACCAAGGTTTGAACACAGTTAAGGGAAATGAGAAGTGATGGTGGAGGAGTGCCCTGGGGAAGCAGCAGCAGGAAGCCATGACCACTCTTCAGCCCGAAGGCCAAGAGGCAGGGAGCAGTTTTCAGAGAGAGTTGTCTCAGGAGCTGTGGCCTTTGGTCAAGGAGGCCACCAACCCAGAGCAACTTAGCTAAGAAGGATCCAGAGGAAGAAACAACCTGACCTCACTGATCTCTGCCTGTTGGTATCCAGACTGGGGTGGATAAGAGTAGAAAGTGGATTTGAAGGGGCAGATAGAAAGTCAGCCCACTGACCCAGGGAGAGGCATTAGAGCGGAGACAAGCTATTTAATATACATCATTTTGTTATTAATCCTTGAAATAGCTAGGTATTTAATTCTCCTCCTTAGATAGATGAGGAAGTGGAACTCTACAGGTCGGGTTTTCTGGAACCAGACTCTGGGATGGAGATGGGGTGCAAAGTGTTTACTTTCCTCGGAAGGGAGAAAGGGTTGTACATTGGGAAGAGGAGACACAGATTGTGAGGCAGGCCCGACAAGGGCTCTACAGCCCTGTGGGAAGCTCCAGGTACAGCTGTCCCATGTTGAGTGAACATGGCAGGGCCTTGGTCTACCACCCTGTCCAGTTGCATGGCCAGGACCCACTCAAAGAAGAATGTGAACCCCGCTGGAAAGCTGTGGCTGACCCTGAAGGGGCCAAGCACTGTCAGCTGCACCACACTCCTCTCCTCATCCGCCTGTTCGTTTGGGCATGGTGCAAGCAAGAGAGTCCAGGCTGATTCCATAGGACACAGCTTACCCCAGGTGCTGAGACTCAGAGCTTTACAGTCAATATCACCAGAACACCCTGACAAGGCCATGCTGAACAGATTTTTTTATTTACTCTCCTCTCAGCCATCTGGCTCTGAATGGTTGCTCAGCCCTGCCCAAGCATAGTCATGAAGAAAATCAAGTCTACATACAGTGATAAACCCTTTTTTCTCTCATCTATGTGTCCCCACTACCATGCCCTACCCAGGATACCCCAGGGTTTGGTGTCCTTCCCTGACTCCCCCAGTGCTTATATCCCTTGTCCTGTACTTTCAGGGCTTGGGTGCCATCTGCATATTTTGAAGGCTTGCTGGGGCCACTGCATAGGATTCCACTTGTTTCCCTCATTTCTGCCTTGCCTCTTCCTCTACCCTCTCCACCAAACAGCAGGAGTATTCTTGTTCATATATAAATTTCATTACCCTACTCCACTGTTGAAAACACTTCAATGGCTCTGAACTGCTTTCAAAATAAAGTTAAACTCCTAACAGAAAGTAATGGACATGGCATTTGGTGGGGTGGGGGGAGGTTACCCAGAAGTTGATCCCCCAGAAAATCCAGACCTTAAGAGATTCTTTGGAAGGAGAAGTACCAGCATCTCTAAACAGATGCTGGCAGGGCAGGAAAACTGGCAGTTGAAGTGGGCTTCCTTATTTCAGTGGGGATGTAGGCCCTGCGGCTATAGAAATCAAGTAGCAACACTTAATTCCCAGAGGAAAGTGGGCCTGGTTACTATAATGGGCAGGGCCAGTGGAGTTACTGGGATGTCTGGCCCTACAGAGACTGATGTGGCAAATCAATCATGGACTCTCTAAAACCAAAACATATGAGTAGCTTATTCACTAAGTCTCTATTTGATTTGTCTATCTGAAAAAAACAAAAAAACAACTGGTTTGGTAAACTGAAGTCTGACTTTTGCTACCCGGATTGACAGCACAGTCTCTGACCCAATTCCCAAACCTGAGTCAGTCACTGACCAACGCCCTTAGAAGAAGTGGAAGCTGGATAGATACTCCCAAGAAGCGATGCTGCAATAACATGACAAGTAACATGACAAGTATGTGCTGTGAGTCTGACTCCAGCCTTCCCCAGAGGGACCTAAAGCCATCTACTAGGGTAACTGTGAACAATGAAAAATTTAATACTCAGTGATTATCAGGCTCTGAGCTAACTTAATTCCTGGCAACCCAGAACTCCAGGAAGTTCTACTGGCCAGAGTAGAAGTTGAAGTGGATCAAGTAATAGGTGGAGTTTGACTAGTAAGACTTCTCAATAGGCTGTGTGGATCTCCCTGCCCTTAATTATATAGCTGGAATAGATATCCCCACCCATTTGGCAGAATTACAGTATTGGCTCTTGGATTGGCAGAGTAAGGGATTTGAGGATGAGAAAAGTCCATGGAAATCTCTTCTTACCAAGTGATAAGCCAAAAGCAATATTGCACCACTTGGGGAATTGAGGAGATTAATAATATCATCAAGGCCTTTAAAGATGCAGCGGTGGTGATTTTATCACATTCCCACTCTACTCTCAGTTTGGCCAGTGAAGAAGCAGATGGGCCTTGGAGAGTGACAGCAGATTACCATAAACTTAATACATGGTGACTCCAATTGCAGCTGCTATTTCAGATGTGGTATCATTGCTGGAGAAAATAAATACAGTCCTAACATCTGGTGTGCAGTGAGTGATCTGGCAAATGCTTTTTCCTCTATTCCAAAAAACAGAAAGATCAGAATCCTGCATTTATTTGATAGGGTTATCAGTGTACCTTCGCCATTCTGCCACAGGACTTCGTTGTTTGTCCTCTTTTTTTTTTTTTTTAAATTTATTTATGATAGTCACAGAGAGAGAGAGAGAGTGAGAGAGGCAGAGACACAGGCAGAGGGAGAAGCAGGCTCCATGCACCGAGAGCCCGATGTGGGATTCGATCCCGGGTCTCCAGGATCGCGCCCCGAGCCAAAGGCAGGCGCTAACCCGCTGCGCCGCCCAGGGATCCCTCTTTTTTAAAGGTTTTATTTTTTAAAGATTTTATTTATTTATTTGAGGGAGAGAGAGAGGGGGAGAGAGAGAGAGAGAGCACAAATGGGGAGAGGGGCAGAGAGGGAGAAGGAGAAGCAGACTTCACACTGAGCAGGAAGCCAGTTCCACCCTAGAACCCTGAGATCAGGACCTGAACTGAAGTTAGATGCTTAACCGACTGAGCCACCCAGGTGCCCCTAAGGTTTTATTCTTAAGTAATTTTTACGTAAACCCAATCAATGTGGGGCTCAAACTTACAACCCCGAGATCAGGAGTTACATGCTTCACTGACTGAGCTAAGCCCTTTGTTGTATCTTTTGACCACTCCAGTTCTCAGACTTTGAACACTTCATTACACAGGACCTTATGCTATTCCAGTATGTTAATGACACCATGCTCTTGGGGTCTAGCGAGCAGAAAGGATCGGGTGCCCTAGGTGGCTATGATATAAATCCCATGAAAAGAGAAAGGCCTGACATCTCAGTAAAAAGTTTTGTGTCCAGTGTTCTGAACACATCATGATTTTCCCTCCAAAGGAAAGAACAGTTTACCTGACATCCGTTACCATAAAAGAGGGGCCCTCAGAGGCACACAGCTGGAGAAGGAACAGTGATTCCCCAATGGGGAGGGAGCAGAGTGGTCCTAGGATCATAAAACTAAGTCTCTTTGGTTGGACCTCTATTGGACCTGGTGTGCCTTGAGCACAGGGACTGTGATTCTTACCCTAGTGTCAGACACAGCTGCCATGTCAGTCAATGGATTCTGAGTACATCCCAGGTCTCCTGCTGCAGGCTGATGCTTCCCATTTAGATGTTGACATTGCATCCTGCATTTTTCCTTCATATCTAGTCTCCACAATTGTAATCATACATCTATACATGTTTAAAAACATACATTATTTATTTGCATAGTTAGTTATTTAATGTCATCCACTCACTAGATTATAAATTCCATGAAGGCAGAGACCGTGCCAGGCACATAATAGATATTCAATAAAGGTTGGATGAATAAGGATGCTGGAGTGGCTCAGTTGGTTAAGTGTCTGCCTTCAGCTTGGGTCATGATCCCAGGGTCCTGGGATTGAGCCCCAGGGAGTCTGCTTCTCCCTCTACCTCTGCCCCCCCTTTGCTTGTGTGCTCTTTCTCTCTAATAAGTAAATAAAATCTTTAAAAAAGAGTTGGATGAATAAATGACAAATAGAGGAATATATGGGGAATCCTTGAGAACAGATGTGGGTGGAGGGAAGGGAGGCCAGCACAACCACTATTGGCCCTGCTCCCCTTCCCTGAGGCACCATTTAGCCCCAGCACATCATGGTCAGCCTGGCAGCAGTGGCCACGATGCCTGCAAGCAGGCAGTGGGCATCTCTCAGCTGCGAGCTGACCCTGAGGCCACAGTCAGGCTTTTCCTGATTGTGAGAAACACAAAGATCACCTTCAGGGATAGAGATTCATTGTAAGGATTCATGAAAATTGCAAGAGGGCAAGAGCAGCTGAAAGTAGAAATACTTTGCATGAAATCCTGACATGTCTACATCATAGATGAACCTTGAAAACATTATAGTAAGTAATGTCCTGACATTATAGGACAAATAACATATGATCCCACTTCTGTGAGGTGCCCAGAGGAGTTAAATTCATAGAGACAGAAAGTAGAATGGAATTTGCCAGGGGCTGGGGGGTGGGTGGAGAATGGGGAGTTGCTATTCACTGGGGACAGGGCTCCAGTTTGGGATAAATGAAAAAAAAACCTGTAGATGGATGGCGGCAATGGTTGCATAACCATGTAACTGTATTTAATGCCACTGAACACTTAAAAACAATTAAAGTAAAATGTACATTACGTATGTTTTACCACAACTTAAAAATATGCCAAATAGTTAAAAGGCGAAAAGGGTGTTCCATGCAATAAATCAGTTTGAGAGCTTTTATAGAATTTCAAAAACCTACTATAGATCATAGTCTTATTAAGTTGCAGTGCCTGTTGCATATTCAATTAGGGTTTTTTTTTTTTAAGATTTATTTATTTATTTGAGGGAGAGAGAGAGAGAGAGAGAGGGAGAGAGAAAGCATGAATGCAGGGCAGAGTGCCAGAGGGAGAGAGAGAAAGAATCCCAAGCAAACTCCCCACTGAACAGATAACCTAACATGAGGCTCAATCTCTTGACCCCAAGATCATGACCTGAGCTGAAATCAAGAGTCAGGCACTTAACCAACTGTGCCACCCAGGTGATCCTAAATATTTTTCCTTAATAAAGCATGGAAAAACTTGGGATGCATGGGTGGGTCAGTGGTTGAGACAAAACACAATGAGATACCACTTTATACCCACTAGGATAGTTATGATAGAAACGACAGATAAGGGGTGCCTAGGTTCTTTAAAAAAAAAAAAAAATGGAAAAACTAAAAACAACACCACTACTTTGGGACCCAGAGATTCCAAGACATCAGGCTATTTGGAGGCCTGGGGCAGCAATGTAACATCTTTGGAAGAACAGCTTAAGGTAGATCACCTGCCTTCTTGTTGGGCACCCAGCCCTTGTGTTATCCAAGAAAGAGTTTGTTTTTCTTTTTAAAGATTTTATTTATTTATTCATGAGAGACACAGAGACAGAGTGGCAGAGACATAGGCAGAGGGAGAAGCAGGCTTCCTGTGGGGAGCCTGATACAGAACTTGATCTGGGACCCCAGGATCACGCCCTGAGCCAAAGGCAGACACTCAACCACTGTGCCACTCAGGTGCCCCTCCAAGAGAGAGTTTAATTTCTTTTTTCCTCTATCAAGTATTAAGACACCAAGTCACCTCTTAGAACACAGGCACTGGGCAGCCCGGGTGGCTCAGCGGTTTAGTGCCGCCTTCAGCCCAGGGTGTGGTCCTGGAGCCCTGGGATCGAGTCCCACATCGGGCTCCCGGCATGGAGCCTGCTTCTCCCTCTCCCTGTGTCTCTGCCTCTCTCTCTGTCTCTGTGTCTCTCATGAATAAATAAATAAGTAAATAAATAAATAAATAAATAAATAAATAAATAAATAAATAAATGAAATCTTAAAAAGAAAAGAACACGGGCACTGATCTGAGTTGCCTGTGACTAGGGACAAAAAGCTGCTTTACCTGCCATAGTCATAAAAGTTGTATAGCTGCATTACAAAGAATGTTTAAGGCCTACTTTCCTTAAAACAGGGGCCATTTAATATTTGCCATGGGTGCCAAGACAATTCAGTGAGGGAAAGCACAGGCCTTTCAACAAGTGACACTGGGACAATTGGATATACACACACAAAAATGAAGTTGAATGCCTACCTATACAAAAATTAACTCAAAATGTATCATAGACCTAATGGAAAGAACTAAAAATATAAAGCCCTTAGGAGAAAATATAGGGGTAAATCTTAATGACCTAGGGTTAGACAAAGCCTTCTTAGATATGACACTAAAAGCAATACAGAAGAAAAAATAGATAAATTGGACTTCACCAGAATTTAAAACTTCTGTGCTTCAAAGGTGTCATCAAGAATGTAAAAAGGCAACCCATGGCATGGGAGAAAAAATATTGCAAATCATCTATCTGATAGGAAAATTGAATTTAGAATATAAGAACTCTTACAACTCAATGAAAAAAAGACAAATAATCCAATTAAAGAGTAAGCAGGAATCTGAATATACATTTCTCTAGATAAACAAGTAGTCAATAAGCACATGAAAAGATGCTCAATACTACTAGCTATTAGGGAAATGCAAATAGAAATCACAATGAGGATGTATTTAATGCCACTGAATTGTATACTTACAAATAGTTAAAATGATAAAGGTTATATAGAATATATATGTGTATATATATATATATATATGTTTTTTTATATTACCACAATTTAAAAAAACACAATAAGATACAGCTTTTTACCCAATAGGATAGTTATAATAGAAATGACAGATAAGGGGTGCCTGGGTGGATCAGTCAATTGAGCTACTGATTCTTAGTTTTGGTTCCGGTTGTGATCTCAGTGTCATGAGATGGAGCCCCGCATCAGGCTCCACACTTGGCAGGGAGTCTGCTTGGGACTCTCTCTCCTTCTCCCTCTGCCCCTGCCCCCTGTGCTCTCTAAAAAGATTAACAAATAAATAAATAAGAAATGACAGATAATAAGCATTGGCAAGGCTGTGGAGAAATTGAAATCCTCATACATTGTTGGTAGAAATATGAAATAGCTCAGCCACCTTGGAAAACAGTTTAGCATTCCCTTAAAATGTTAAACATAGAGTTACCATGTGACCCAGCAGTTCTTCTGGGTCTATACCCAAAAGAAAATAAAAACATGTTCATAGAAAAACCTGTCCCCAAATGTTCATGGCAGCATTATTCATAATAGCCAAAAACTGGGAAACAATCCAAATGTCCATAAATTAATTGGATAAATAAAATGTGGTGTATCCATACAATAGATTATTTTCAGCCATAAAAAAGAATGAAGTAATGGGGCACCTGGGTGGCTCAGTTGGTTAGGTGTCCCACTCTTGATTTTGGCTCAGGTCGTGATCTCGGGTCATAGGAGTTCATGGAACTCCTCATTAGGCTCCATGCTCAGTGTGGAGTCTGCTTGTTCCTCTCCCTCTCCCTGTGTCCCTCTCCCTACTGGCATACTCTCTCCAATAAATAAATAAATTAATTAATTAATTAAAAAAGATGAAGTACTGATTTATGCTACAACATGAATAAACCTTGAAATTGTTATGAAAAATGAAAGAAGCCAATGTGTGTAAAGACTACACATCTTATGACTCTATGTGAAATGCCCAGAATAGGCAAATCTATAGAGATACAAAGTAGATTAGTGATTTCCTGAGGAGGAGGTAGGGGAAAGAGAGTGACAACTAATGGGTAGGAGTCCTTTTATGAGGTGATGAAAATATTCTAAAATTAGTTGTGGTGATATTTGCACCACTGAATATTGTAAAAATTCTAAAAATTACTGAGGGGCACCTGGCTGGCTCAGCCGGTATAGCATGTGACACTTGATCTCAGGGTAGTGAGTTCAGACACCACGTTGGGCATAGAGCTTACTTTAAAAATAACTGACTAAGGGGGTTAGTTAGGACAGCCCTCTCCTGTCCTCAGGAAAAATCTCTACTCTCTGTCTTCATGCCCTGTCTCCTGGGAACCTCCAGCTACATCTTGCCAACCTTTTAGAGGAGGGGAACCATTGGCAACCACCTTGAATGCTCTTTGCTGAAAGGGACTTTCTGGGAACGCCTCTGACACCTGAACTGCAGTGTGAAGTTGGGTCGCGGCTGGATCTGCTGACGATGCTAGAGTCATTGATTTGGGTGAGTTTTCACTTTGGCTCTGCTGCAGACTTGCTGTGTCATCCAGTAAGTCCCCGACCTGCTCGGTGCCAAATGGTAACTAGAGTAAAATGGGCCTGCCTTGGGATTCTCCTTGCTGTAGATTTTATATATATTTTGAAGCAAAGTTATAGGAACATTTAAACAGCTTTTTAATTTTTTTTTTTAACCCATATGCCTTATCTTAGGTAACCCAGTGGAACAGATGTGGTCCCCAGTGGCAGATGTGAGCCATCCAGCTGGCAGGGTAGAGCTGGGCCCCAAGCCTAGGCTCCCTGCGTCTCTGACTCCAAATTCTCCACTCATTCCTCTCCATGGGGCCCCCATGTGATGACACATTCTTTCTACTTCCAGAATGCTGTTTGAGAAAACAACTTAACTTTCAACTGGTCTCAACTCCTTGAAGATGGCCCCTCCCTGGTCACCCTCCCCACTCAGATGTATAGCATCTGGGTCCTGATTTCACCCAACTGAAGGGGGCTGGGCTGACTGCCCCATGACACTGAGGAAATGTGTGCAGAAAGGACAGAGATGGGCGTGGAATGAGAATTCAGTTCTTTTTTTTTTTTTTTTCATTTTATTTTATTTTAAAAAAGATTTTATTTATTTATTCATGACACAGAGAGAGAGACAGGCAGGCATAGGGAGAAGCAGGCTCCATGCAGGGAGCCCGATGTGGGACTCCATCCCAGGGCCCCAGGATCACACTCTGGGCTGAAGGCAGCACCAAACCGCTGGGTCACTGGGGCTGCCCTATTTTATTTTATTTTATTTTATTTATTTTATTTTATTTATTTTATTTTATTTTATTATTTTATTTATTTTATTTTATTTATTTTATTTTATTTATTTTATTTTTTATTTTATTTTATTTTATTTTATTTTATTTATTTTATTTTATTTTATTTTATTTTATTTTATTTTATTTATTTTAGAGATTGAGAGAGTGAGAGAGCAAGCATGAGATGGGGAGGGTCAGAGGGAGAAGCAGGATCCCCTCACCCCCCCAGGAGGCAGCTCACCATGTGCTGGATCCTGGCACTCCCAGACCATGATCTGAGTCAAAGGCAGACATTTAACTGACTTAGCCACCCAGGCACCCTGAGAATCCATTTCTTTTTAGAAGAATTTTAATCCTTAATTTTTTCTTATGGCACACAGGACCCTTCATGATCTGGCCTCTGCCCACCTATCAGGCCTCTTCTCCAACCACTCCTCTTTTCACTGTATGCCCAGTGTCTTATTCAAGTATCTTCGTGGTTCCAGAAAGAACTGCATGCTCCTACAACTTTTGTACACGTTGACCCCTTGGATCTTTGGCCCCTTCCCTCCCTTCCACTCCCTACACTCCTCCACCCAACATCCAGCCTGGCACACATTGCAGCAAATGCTGCTGCTGCTCTCCACGGTGGCTTCACAGGCCAGTGCACCCACCCCGCAGCTGTTATGAGGGTTGGCTTCAAGGACTCACTGCTACCCCAGCTGTCCCCTTGGGTGGAGAACCATTCTTGGCTGACAGGAACCTCTTTGCCAAGGTGGTTACCACCCCTGTCAGCCAGCAGGCAGCCAAAGCCTGGAGCAGGAAAGGGAAGGGGAACCGCTCCACCCCCGGCTATGCCCAGAGCCCACCCCCAGCCCTCGGGAGCAGGCCGAGGCTGGAGTGACCTGACACTTCCTTCTCGCAGCTCCTCCCTCACTGACCGGCTTCACTCCTCTCTCAAGGCTACTTTCCTTCCCCAAACCCCGGCGCCCAGATCCCCGCCCTCACATTCCATTGTAATTAAGGATTTTCTCAGTGTCTCCCAGACTAGACTCTGCGCTTCCTGAAGGCCGGGATAGCGTTCCTATTTATTTTGGGGGACCAGGCAGAGAGCAGGTGCTCCGTGTTGAACTCCATCCAGCTTCTAAGAGGTTGTAAATAGCACAGCAGGAGATTGGGCACCGGCCCTGCCTTCTTGCCTTTCTCTCTCTCTCTCTCATTTCCTCCCCGCTGGGATCCCTTCCTAACTGCCCCCCCCCCCCTATTCTTCCCTTACCTCCCCTACGTGACAAAGAGATAGACTCCCCCTGCCCAAGTTTTCTTGCAACTTGGGTTTGAAAGAAAGAGACTGGCAGAGCTGGAAGAGAGGGCCGGGCTGGCCACAGGGCCGGGCCCTCCCTGGCAGAGGTGAGGCAGTTAGGGGCCGAGGCAGCTCTGAGCTCAGCCCCCAGGGGACCCATCGCAAGAAAGCACCTCCAGCCTGGGGGGGGGGGGGGGGAGGGCTTTCCTGATCACTGCTCGTGACTTTTCCTCACGCTTTCTTTCTTTCTGTACGTCTTCATAAATGCTCCAGGAGCCTCGGTGTTCCCACTTTCTCATTCATTCCCACCCACTCGGTGGCACCAACCCACGTCACCGGAGGAACGTCTTCTTCCAAGGCTTATTAACTTTCCAGGCAGCATCCAGCTCACGTCCGAGCTGAGTCAGTGCATCTGGGCTGGCGCGGGAGGGAGTCTGCGCGGGGCTGACTCAGATGCAGCCGGTGGGGCCTAGCCGAGGTCCTCTCCAGCCGCGCGCCGGGTCACAGGGCCCGGCCCCGCTGCTCTGCGGAGGGGCTCAGCCCGGGCTAAGTGGGCTACGGCTCAGGGCTAGGCTCGCCTCGCTCCCCGCAGCCCACCTATAAAGCACGCCTACTGTTAGGGGGGCCCCACGTCCCTTCTCCTCGTTCCCGTCCCCTTTGGAGACCCAGCAGCCCCGGAGCTGCCAAAGAGGCACCTCAGAGCAGGGGCATAGTAACTGACCCAGTAACCACGCTCATTGGGCCAGGGCTGGGCACGTGACCAGTCAGAGCCAATGAGAGGCTTGAGACTCGCTTTAAAAGTCTGGCTCAGCGGTTTAGCGCCGTCTTCAGCTCAGGGCATGACCTTGGAGACCTGGGATCGAGTCCCACTTCAGGCTCCCTGCGTGGAGCCTGCTTCTCCCTCTGCCTGTCTCTCTCTCTCTCTCTCTCTCTCTCTCTCTCTCTGTGTCTCTCATTAATAAATAAATCTTAAAAAAAAGGCCTGGGATGGAGGGGTCACCTGGCTGATTTCATTCGTCCAGCACGGGACCCTTGATCTTCGGGTGATGAGTTAAAGCCTCAGGTGTAGAGTTTACTTTTTAAAAAATGAAAAAATAGAAATTCTGCGACGAAGACACTCATTCGTTTTTACTGAACTCTAAACTCAAGAAGATGTGGGGGGTTAGAGCTGCTGGCTCCAGCTTGATACCATGTGAAACCTGAGAGGGAAGCCATCCGTGTAGAAGAGAGAGAAATGGTGAGAAAACTGAGTTCTGATTATTTCCTGGAGCGCTGAATCCAGCCATACCTGAAGCTAGAATAATGCACTTTTGAACTTCTGTGGATCAATATACCCCTTTGTAGAGGGTTGAATTTTTTTGCCACTTGTCACTAAGCAATACTAATATTTATTACCACATGTAACTAATTCTAAGACCTACACCCCACACCCCACACCCGCATACACACATTTTAACATCTCTGATGTTAGGAGTGTAGTCCTAATAGAGCCATCATTGTTTGCAAATTTGAGAGACTGAGCACAGCTGTTCATAGTGTTTTCACCCCAACTGAGTTAAATGCTGTGCTGGTACTGCATGTACTGAATTTAATGCTGTTTCAAATATCTTCAGAAAAAATCATGTTGTGATTTAGCATTCAGATAAAAAAGGGATTATGTGATGAGAAAGGCAGGGATGTGGGAGCAAGGAGTGAAACTGATATTAGTGAAACCAAGTTTTCTCTTTGAAGGAATGATGGCTCTTTTCTTACAAAGCAACAGCAAGTGCTTCACAGAACCGGAGACAGGAAGGCAAACCATGAGTGGAAGTTGTGCTACATTTTGTTCCTAAGATATGGGTGAAAAGATTGGCTGTCATACATCAAGTGATGCAGGAGAGATTGTGAATCTCACAGAAGTGATTAGAGGAATTTCAAAGCAACAAGTCACTGTGACTGGCTTACGGCTTGTCCCAAGACTATGGGTAGGATGTGTTGTCATAACACAGTTGGTGTGGTTTCTTTCTTGGTACATCTTTTAACCACTGGAATACATTATCACTCCCTGCTTGCAAAAGTTCTGTTAAAGTCACTGGCTCAAGGTCACATACTGGTTACCATCAGATTTAGGCCACAGCTTTAAATTCTTTATTGTAATTCTCCTTAGTCTCTGTAGTGTGGGGAAAGAGACAACAGGTGAGAAAGAGAAACACCTCTGGCTTGGGCCCCTTGGAGGGGACCAGGCCCAAGAATCCAGATCCTGACCCACACCAGAGTCTAAGACCTTCTGACCCCCAGCCCCCTGCCCCCTGAGAGGGAAACCATTTTTGTAAAAGAGAGAGAAATGGTGAGATAACTGAGTTCTGATTATTTTCTGGAGTCCTGAATCCAGCCATACCTGAAGCCCCCAACAGAGCTGGGAGTGAAGGGACACCTGAGAAAGAACTTCCACTCTCCCTTGGTGTGTCTCAGAAAGCTGGGCCTCATAGCAGGGCTGGGGCCCCAGATTGTTACAACAGGAATGTTTTGCCTAATTGGCACATGACAAGATTCAGAACTCAGGGACACCCAGGAAATCACCTAAGGTCACCTGCTAGCAGGGCGGAGCCAAGCTGTGAAACCAGGCTTATCTTTCCACCAAGTTGCCCTGCCTTTCTCTACTGTGAGTGCCTGCTTTATTACTGCTATCACAAGGTACATGTTGTTCACCTGCAGGGAGCTGGTACCATTAGTGGGATGTAATCATTTAGCTTGACTCTAATCAGTATTTTTGCTGCCGCAGTTTTTACCACACTCTATACTTTTCCAGGAGTCAGGGGCAGTGGGGTATTGAGTATCCCCGTCTATTCAGACAAGAAAAAAAATAACCAACTTAAGAATGAATCAGGGGACACCTGGGTGGCTTAGTGGTTGAGTATCTGCCTTTGGCTCAGGTCGTGATCCCTGGATCCTGGGATTGAGTCCCACATCGGGGTCTCCGTAGGGAGCCTGCTTCTCCCTCCCCTTATGTCTCTGCCTCTTTCTCTGTGTGTGTCTACTGAATAAATAAATAAATCTTAAAAAAAAATATGAATGAATCGGTAGGGGCACCAGGTTGCTCAGTTGGTTAAGCGTCTGACTCTCGATTGCATCTCAGGTCTTGATCTCAGGGTCATGAGTTCAAGCCCCATAGCATAGTGTCTACTTTAAAAAAGTCTGTAGGATGGCAGCACATACAGGCATGTGAAAAATTACTTCAGAGCATTGCTCTAGTGGTGGAACTTTGGTAGGGAGAGAAACCAGTATAACCTGTTCCATCAATACAGAGCTCAAAAGAACTACAGCTAATTGCTGGAGTCCTTATCTCTCCCTACTTTGTGATTTGCCTCCAAGTGTTGAGGGCTTCAAGCATGGCTCCATACAGAGATGTGAATGTGGCATGAAGATCCTGTTCCTTTCTTTCTTCATCTTTTACTCCTGCTTGTCATTCCTGGGCTTTATCTCCAACTCTTCGCTTGCTGCCTAACAGTAAGCCTACATTGTCTTTATAGTTTATGAAGTTAGAGAAGAAAGAAAGAGCATCTTTTCCCAAGGACTGCAGCAAAAGTCCCAGGGAGCCCTCTGTCTGGCCCAGTTAGGTTACATCTCTGTTCCAGGGTACAGAGAGCCCGATGTGGGACTCGATCCTGGGACCCTGGGATCACATCCTGAGCCAAAGGCAGTCGCTCAACCACTGAACCACCCAGGCATCCCATGTCAGATCCATTTTCAATCTAGTTTTCTTCCTGGCCACAAGATGGTTGCAGCAGTTGTGGACATCACATCCAAATAATATCCTCAGTCTCTTTATCCTCAGACTCTCTCTGTGTCTCTCATGAATAAATAAATAAAATCTTTTTAAAAAAATGGATCTGACACGAAGAAAGGCAGAGAGAGATGCGAAAATCCCGGCACTTCTATGGCATTATTGAGCATCTGATTTGCACTACTGGAGCCTGATCCACTGTTGGGTGGCACAATACATTCCTCTTTGCTTTTTTTTTTTTTTTTTTTTTTAATTTTTATTTATTTATGATAGTCACAGAGAGAGAGAGAGAGGCGCAGAGACACAGGCAGAGGGAGAAGCAGGATCCATGCACCAGGAGCCCGATGTGGGATTCGATCCCGGGTCTCCAGGATTGCGCCCTGGGCCAAAGGCAGGCGCCAAACCGCTGCGCCACCCAGGGATCCCATTCCTCTTTGCTTAAGATTATTTGAAGTTTTTCTTGTTATTTGAAGCCAGAAGCAGTCTAACCGAAACAGATCGACCCCAGTGTCCATGTTGCCGAGGGGGTGGCACACATAATGTCAGGTGGGTGTATTTTGTCAGCTTAGTGAACCTTCTGGAAAATAATCCACACCTATCCTTCAGAAATCCTTCAGTGAGTTGGAGCCCTCCTCTAATATATACTGCAGTGAGGTCACACAATCAAATTCTGACCGAAGTATCCCATACCCACTGAGCCACCCAGGTGTTATGGTAGTTTTTATTTTTAAGGTTCACACAATGATATGCTGCCTGCAAGAGACTCACTTCAGGTTTAAAGATATAGGGTCGCCTGGGTAGATCAGTCAGTTAAGCATCCAACTTGTGATCTCAGGTCTTGATCTCAGGGTTGAGAGCTCATGCGCTGTGTTGGGCTTCACACTGGTTGTGGAGCCTACTTAAAAAGAGGGGAGCTGTCATAGTGGTTGAGTATCTGCCTTTGGCTCAGGTCATGTTCCCAGGGTCCTGGGATGGAGTCCCACATTGGGCTCCCCATAGGGAGCCTGTTTCTCCCTCTGCCTATGTCTCTGCCTCTCTCTGTGTGTCTCTCATGAACAAATAAATAGAATCTTTAAAAAAAAAAGTATGCAAGTAAAGTGAGAGTGAAGAGATGAGAAAAGACATTTCCAAGAAAGCAGGGGTAGCTAAATTCATGTCAGACAAATAGACTTTAAGCTAAAATGATCACAAGAGACAAAAATTATTAATGTAACGATAAAGGGATCAATTCATCATGAAAATATAACAGTTGTAAATATTTATACGTCCAACATCAGAGCACCTAAATATGTAAAGCAAAGACTAATAGAGCAAAAAGAAGAAATAAGCAGCCACACATTAATAGCTGGGGACTTTAATCCCACCCAGACTCTCAACAAGGCTAGACCATCCAGAGAATCAATAAGGAAACTGTGGATTTGAACAACTCTATGACCAAATGGACCAAACGGACCTGACAGACATGTATGATCATTCTATCCCACAACAGCAGAATACACGTTCTTCTCAAGCACACATAGAACATCTTCTGGGATGGTTCGTATGTTAGGTCACAAAACATGTCTCAATAAAGTCAAGAAGATAGAAGTTATATGAAGTATCTTTTTTTTTTTTTTTTTTAAGTAATCTTTACACCTAATGTGGAGCTTGAACTTACAACCCCAAGATCAAGAGTCACAGGCTCCACTGCGCCAGCCAGGCACCCCTAAGTATCTTTTCTGACCACAATGATATGAAACTAGAAATCAGTTAACAGGAAGAAAGCTGGAAAATTCACAAATAAAGCAGAAATTAAACAGCACTTCCCTGAACAACCAGTGGATCAAAAAAGAAACCAAAAGGGAAATTAAAAGAATCTTAAGACAAGGAAAAATGAAAGCACAACATACTAAAACTTATGGGATGCGGTAAAAACAGCCCTAAGAGGGAAGTGACTGTCTGTGGGGATGTGGAGAAAAGGGGACCCTCGTGCATTGTCAGGAATATAAATTGGTACGAGCACAATGGAAAACAGTATGGAAATCACTCAAAAAATGGAAAATAGAACTGCCCCAGGTTCCAGCAATCTCACTTCTGGGTATATATCCAAAGGAAATGAAGTCACTATCTCAAAGAGGTCCTTGAACCACCCGTGTTTATTGCAGCATTATTTACAATAGCTGAGACAGGGAAACAACCTAAGTGTTGACAGATAATGGATGAAGAAAATGTAGGAAATAAAGAAATGGGATATTCCACAATGGAATGTTATTCAGCCATAAAAAGGAAGGGAATCCTGCCAATTTTGACAACATGGATGAACGTGAGGGCATTATACTAAGTGAAATAAGTCAAAGAATGACAAATACTGTACAGTCTCACTTCCATGTGGAATCTAAAAATATCTGAACTCATAAACAGAAAGCACATTGGAGGTTTCAGAGGGCAGCAGGGGTTGGGGCGAGGTGCAGGGAATGGATGAAAGTGGTCAAAGCGTACAAACTTCCAGTTATAAGATGAATAAAAATTCTGGGGGCGCCTGGCTGGCTCAGTCAGGGCAGTGGAGGGTATAACCCTTGGTCTTGGGGTCATGAGTTCAAGCTCCATGCTAGGTGCAAAGCTTACATAAAAAAAATTTGTGTGTGTGTGGGGAGATGCCTGGGTGGCTCAGCGGTTGAGCATCTGCCTTTGGCCCAGGGCGTGATCCTGGAGACCCAGAATCGAGTCCCACGTTGGGCTCCCTGCATGGAGCCTGCTTCTCCCTCTGCCTGTGTCTCTGCCTCTCTTTCTGGGTCTCTCATGAATAAATAAATAAAATATTTAAAAAGAAAAGACTTTAAAAAATGAACAAGATGAAACTCTAGTGCTTAGATATACACATCTGAGTGATAAAACTATAAACAGAAGGAAGTGATTTTGATAAAAGGTGACTTTGGAGGGAGTCAGGAAGACTTCCTTGGAATATGGAACATAGAAGGGCCATTGAGGAGCTTGACAAAGCACCATTTCTTGACCTGGAAGGTGGTTTCCAGGATATTTGCCTTATAATAATTCATTGTGCTCAGTGTTTATTGGGTGCGATTTTTTTTGTATCTGCACGTTATAATCAGAAAGGGTAAAAAAAAAGTAAACACTGTACATCTGGTCAGGTCACCCACTCTGCTTAAAATCCTTCAGTGGCTTAGACAAAGTCTAAGTTCTTAATCAAGGCTCACAAGGCTCTTGCAGATTTGGTCTGCCCTGAGTTGAGAGGGGAAGAGAATGCAAAACAGGCCATGCTGTCAGGACAGGGGCCGCAGGAAGTGAGACCTGGCCTGGGGCAGCCAAAAGAGAGGCCCAACACCCAGGAGGCCAGGATTGAACCCAAGGTGCTAGTTGCATGAAGATTAGCAACAGGGAAATGTTCCTCTCTGCCTCCTTGTGCTATAGTGTCAGTGAGAGAAATGGGAGCAACTCTTCCCAAGTGTGTGCCCCTCAGCATTCAGTGTGTCCTTCTTAGACTAGCTCCCTGGCTCTGTATTTTTTTGTCACCTGGTCACATCGTTCCATGATACAGTATTGAGAGTTTTTTTTTTTTAAGATTTTATTTATGCATGAGAGACACAGAGAGAGGCAGAGACACAAGCAGAGGGAGAAGCAGGCTCCATGCAGGGAGCCCAATCAGGACTCAATCTTGGGTCTTCAGGATCATGTCCTGGGCCAAAGGCAGATGCTCAACTGATGAGCCACCCAGGCGTCCTGCAGAATTGAGACTTGTAAGAAGTTTACAGTCTTGTAGAACAGGAGTAGGTGAAAAGGATACATAAATTACCTAATTTAAAAATATGGCTTTGTTTTTTTCATTAAAAGTAACTCTGGGGGTGCCTGGGTGGCAGAGTCAGTTGAGCAACCGACTCTCAGTTTCTGCTCAGGTCATGGTCTCAGCGTCATGAGACAGAGCCCTGCATCAGGCTCCTCAATGGAGTCTCTCTCTCCTCCTTTATCCCTTCCCCACACCAAACGCATGCTCTGTTTCTCAAATAAATCTTTAAAAAAATAAACAATGAAAATAAAAGTAACTCTATACCTATCATATGTGCATTCTTCTCTAGTATACTATTCTATACTTCAAAGAAAAAAAATTTAGAACATTTTTATGACATTGGAATAGGCAGATCTTTCACCAAAAGGATACAAAAAGTGCTAATCATAAATGAAAACAATTTATTAAATGAATGATATTAAAACTAAGAACTGCTGTTTATCAAAAGACACCATTAAGGGAATAAAAAGACAACCCACAATATAGGGTAAGATATTCTCAATACATATATTTGATAAAGCTCTCAAATTCAGAATTTATAAAGAACTTGTATAAATCAATAAGGAAAAGATAGACAATCCAACAGAAAAATGGGCAAGAGACTTGAACAGGCACTTCACAAAAGAAGCTCTCTAAATGCTAAATAAACAAATGGAGGGATGCCTGGGTGGCTTAGCGATTGAGTGTCTGCCTTTGGCCCAGGGCGTGATCCTGGAAACCTGGGATCGAGTCCTGCATCAGGCTCCCTGCATGGAGCCTGCTTCTCTCTCTGCCTGTGTCTCTGCCTCTGTGTGTGTGTGTGTCTCTTATGAATAAATAAATAAAATCTTTTTAAAAATTGAAAGATTTTTAACTTTGTTACTCATCAGTAAAATGCAAATAAACTGCAATGTGATGTCCTTCCAACTTGACTGGATAAAATTAAAAGGATCAAAAATATCAAGTTTAAAGGAAGACGTGAAGCAATAGGAACTCTCATTGAATGTAAACAGCTACGATTACTTTAGAAAGTTAGCTGGCAGTACACAATAAAGCTGAAAATAGGGATCCCTGGGTGGCGCAGCGGTTTGGCGCCTGCCTTTGGCCCAGGGTGCGATCCTGGAGACCCCGGATCGAATCCCACATCGGGCTCCCTGCATGGAGCCTGCTTCTCCCTCTGCCTGTGTCTCTGCCTCTCTCTCTCTGTGTGACTATCATGAATAAATAAATAAAAATCTTAAAAAAAAAAAAAGCTGAAAATATGCCTCTCCTACGACCCAGCAAATGCACTCCCAAAATGCATGTATGTGAACCAAAAGACATGCATTAGAATATTTATACCAGGGATCCCTGGGTGGTGCAGCGGTTTAGCGCCTGCCTTTGGCCCAGGGCGCGATCCTGGAGACCCGGGATCGAATCCCACGTCGGGCTCCCGGTGCATGGAGCCTGCTTCTCCCTCTGCCTGTATCTCTGCCTCTCTCTCTCTCTCTCTCTGTGTGACTATCATAAATAAATAAAAAATAATTTAAAAAAAAAAAAAAAAAAAAAAAGAATATTTATACCAGTCCTATGTGTAATAGCCCACACTGAAAACAACCACGTTAGCAGAATGGATAAGTTTATTATAATATACTCATACACTGCAATGAAAATAAGCAAACTATAATCACACACAAATATATGGCCTAATCTTAGAGTGTTGAGCAAAATAAGCCAAACTCTAAATACTTTTATTATATATATATATATATATATATTTTTTTTTTTTTTAAGTAATCTCTACACCCAATGTAGAGATCAAAACTCCCACACTCCACCCACGGAGCCAGCCAGCCCGCCTGCCCCCATTACTTTAGATTCTATCATTCCATTTGTAGATTATAGAAAGAACAAAAATAGGCAAAACCAATCTATGCTGTAAGACATCAATAGAGAGATACCTAACTAAGGGTGCTAATGGATGGAAGGGGGCACGAGAGGGATTTCTCTTTTTTGATCTGGGTGCTGGTTTTTTTTTTTTTTTTTTTTTGATCTGGGTGCTGGTTAAACATATGTGTTCTGTTTGTGAAAAGTCTTCAAATCCTGCAGCTATGATGTATGCACTTTTCTGTATGCTTCTGAAGTATATATACCTCAATAAAGGGTGACAGAACAAAACCAAGAATGGATATATTATGAAGTCACATTCAAAATAGGCCTACACAAGAGCCTTAAAGATGCAGGCCTTCTTTTTTTTTTTTAATTTTTATTTATTTATGATAGTCACAGAGAGAGAGAGAGGCAGAGACACAGGCAGAGGGAGAAGCAGGCTCCATGCACCGGGAGCCTGACGTGGGATTCGATCCTGGGTCTCCAGGATCGCGCCCTGGGCCAAAGGCAGGCGCTAAACCGCTGCGCCACCCAGGGATCCCGATGCAGGCCTTCTGAATAGGCTAGCAGGCTAGCGGGGGATTTCTCCCTTCTATGAAGGCTCTTTGGTGAAAAGCACCACTTCTAGTTTCCCTTGGTGAGGTTTTGAGGCGCCACCTCCACCTGGAAGCCCTGTGATAGGGCCAAGTTAAAGGATCCTGTGCCTGTGCTCTTGTGGTTAGGTTTGGGTGAGACTAGTGAGGCATGGTAAGGCAAGCGCAAGGTCAGGTCACGTCTGTTCTATATTTTAAATATTAATAGGGTTTGGAGGGCATTAATTTTCATTTATTTTTTTGGAAATATGGCATTGAAATATTATCTTGATCATTGAGCTTGGTTTTGGTGTCCATTTAAATTTCGTGTCTGATTGTCCTCAACCTCGATTATGACAGCATGGTCAGTTTTCATTTAAGGAAAACAAAAAAAGGCTCTGCTTGTTTTTATTCTAAAACAAAATCTTTATGCTCTCCAAGCAGTAAGAACTTACCATTGGGTTTCACCCCTCACGCTGTTACCAAAGTTGCGATTTCTCTATCTAGGGAGTAAAGAAGGAGTTCCAGACCTCAACCACTAGAGGACGCCAAAGAACGGCTTAAAAGCTGAATTCTTTAGTAATTAAGGCCGTCCTCCAGGAAAGACATAGCCCAGCCTGGATTCCTTTTCTCTGACAAAAGCCCATCCATTTTGTGATTCTCTGCCTCTCTGCAGCTCCAGTCCCAAGTAGGCCCTAAACACATGAGCCAAATTCAATATAAGAATAGGCTTAAGGGGCACCTGGGTGGCTCAGCGGTTGAGTGCCTTGGGCTCAGGGCATGTTCCTGGGGTCCTGGGATGGAGTTCTGCATCAGGCAGGGAGCCTGCTTCTCCCTCTGCCTATGTCTCTGCCTCTCTCTGTGTCTTTCATGAGTAAATAAATAAAATCTTAAAAAAATAAAGATTGACACTTCTCAAGGATTGTATGATCTTTAGGGGACAAAGAGATACAGAAAGTGTTTACAGAATATAGGGGTGGGGGAAGTAATCCAAGCCCACTGCATTGACCCTCGTTGGTCCTAATTTCTTCTGGGGTAGAAAACAGTAGTGGTCTTCTAATTTATTTGCCCAACCCCCTTTCAGTCTCCTTCCAATCTAATCAGTTAACTCCCATGTAAATCTTAAAACACATTTTGGATCCTGTTTTCAGAAGCCCAGTACCAACCTTACCTTGGCATTTTTTACTTTTTTTACAATAGGGCCTCAACCAAACTTTCAAGCCTTATCTCTTGAACAAACCAGACAACTCCTTTGTTTAAACATGTCCCGTGTTTTCCTCCCTCCATTCTATTACTCACAGTTGGAATGCCCTACCTCATTGCTTCCTGTCAAACATACACTCCTTCAAATGAAGTTACTGGATTTTCTGTAAGACATGAACTCTCTCTTACTTCATTTTTACTGACTTTAGCATTGTTCACATTGGTGTTATTTGTGAACCCTGTTCTTGATTGTGGGCAAGGGTTGTCTATTTCAGTTTTTTATGTTTCTTCTAGTTCCTTGTGTGTAGCCAACAAATGTTTATTGCATTACACCTAGAATTCTAATATACTAATTTTAGGATCCGTACCATGGCTCTGCTAGTTTGTAGCTATGTGATTATGTGGTGTGTGTGTATGTGTGTGTTTTAAGTAGGCTCTAGGCCCAATGTGGGGGTTGCACTCACAACCCAGAGACCAAGAGTCACATGCTCTACCTACTGAGCCAGCCAGGTGCCCCTGTGTGTTATTTTCTTAATTATGTCTTTAAGTCTCAGTTTCCTCATCAAAAAATGAGGATCGTAACAGCACCCACCTCAGGGTTACAACAAGGATGAAACAAGAAAATGCATTTAGGATATTTAGTGTTGGGCTTGGCACAGCAGACAATCTACGGATTGTCGAGAAAGAAAAGATCCATTTCGGCTGGAGGAATAGTGGAGAGGGCCTGGGGGTGTTGAGGAGGAAGGTGAGCCAAGATTTGATTAGATAGAGAGACAAGGAAAGGCTTTTAGGCAGAGGGACCAACCTGAATAAAGACTTAAGAAGAAACAGAAACTAGCAGGATGTGTCGAGGATGGGGCTGGTCAAGTCCTGGGAAACACCTTTGGAGAAATTCTCCAGGAAGAGAAAGAAGAGCCAAATGGAATAAATTTTCCAGAAGTATGAATTCACAGGTTGGAAGGAGGGGAAAATCAGTCTCTAGGGGTTTGCTGTCTTTGGGTTTGCCCTGACTTTCAGCAATAGCGACAGTACGAGAAGTGGTAGCTAGTTTGAGGAATGACAGAGCTGAATCAGCATGTATTTATAGCAAGGTGCAGCAAAGGATGGAAATGGACGAAACAACCACTAGCTGCTCATTATTAGCAGGGTTAAGCCTGAAATCCTATGTTCGTGGCCAAGAATTAATTATAGAAGTACAAGAAAGGGTGAATTTTTCTTAGCATCAGTTTGTAGGGGGAGGGGAAGCTTTAAAGGAAAAGGAAGAAATGGTTATAAAGTCAATTTGAGCCAAAGGGTCAGGGCAGTCTCTAAATTTGCTGAGGCAACAGGCTAGAGTGCTCATGGATGTAGGGAGACAGACTAAGGAAGGGTAAAGTCTCACTGTACTTTAGTGATCAGATCACACTGTGGTCACATTTTGGTTGCAAGGAACAGAAACCCAACTGGGAAGAGAATGTACTGGCCTACAGAGTAGGCACAAATGGCGCGCCTCGTAGATCTCTTTCACAGGCCAGGGCACCCATCCCCCAGCTGCTGTGAGTGTTGGCAGCTAAGGGTTCCCAGATGCCCGAAATTCCAGAGAATTGCCTTTAGCAGAAGGGAGCAGCTTTGGAGACCTTCACTCCTCGATGGCTTACAGCCAGTGGCTGACTGATGCTTGGGTACACAAAGCTGCCCAATGCCTCCTGGGGGGATAACTCCGTGGTGTGGTTTTATGCCAGAGCTCTCCGTTGTTGATCAGGCCAAGGCAAAATCAAGCTGCCTCTTGCCTAGCTCTTTCTTATTTATTTATTTATGATAGTCACACACACAGAGAGAGGCAGAGATATAGGCAGAAGGAGAAGCAGGCTCCATGCACCGGGAGCCCGACGTGGGATTCGATCCCGGGTCTCCAGGATCGCGCCCTGGGCCAAAGGCAGGCGCCAAACTGCTGCACCACCCAGGGATCCCTGCCTAGCTCTTTCTTTTTGCTTGTCCTGCTCAACTTCCTTCCTTATGGGTTATTCTCCGCTTAATAAATCCCATTCCCAGATTTCCCTTGAAGGCTGTTTCTAAGTATTCTGATGAAAGACACCTACAAAAGCAAACAGCCAGAAAATAGCTGGATCCAGGTTCTGAGAGTCATTGCCTGTTGTAGCTTTCATCCGTGCCTCAGCTCTGATAGTTTGTTTTCATATTGGTTTTGTGTATTCTTGAGCAAGTTCTTTCGTGATCCTCCTGGTCAACTGCAGGGGATGAGCCAGGTAGTTCAGCAGCCTCCTTGCAAAGGAAACTTCTCCATATAGTGAGTTCCAACTAAGGTTCCAGGACTCATTCTGCTTGGACTGTCTTGGGCCACACACCTTTCCCTAAATCAATCATTGCAAATGGTGGTGGTGGTGGTGGGAGCACAAAGAGGAGGAAAGCAGTGCTCTGATGGGCCAGGACTGTCAAAGTGCTGCCCCTGGAAAGTAGTGAAGTCAGCCCCATGGCTACCATACTGACAGACAGTGGGGAGGACTGGTTCCCTAGAAGAAATTAGGCTCCTCTTACTAGAAGAAAGGGAATGTGTGCTGGAAGGACAAAAATAACACATGTTCCCAACAGATCTTGACGATCTGAAAGATGTCTACATGAAGTCCTCAGGATGGAAACCATAATTTGGCAAAATAAAAGGTGACTTCATCTTTATTGTTTTGGGGAAGGGCAGAAGGTGTGGAAAGGGGGGCATAGATGACAAATCTTCAAATATTTGGGATGTTGTCCTTATGAAGAGGGATTAGACATGTTCTCTGAAGGTTTAGGAGATAATTAGGACCTAGACTCAGAGGTTAGAGGGATGGATGTAGATTATCCATAAAATATAGACATGTAAATAAATAAGTAGCTTGTACATGCATATGGATACAAAATAATTGCAATTTAAATTGTCCAGAAAAGGAACAGACCTATTTGAGAGGTGGTAAGCTTGCCATGCCTCAGACTGGGAACAGGCTTATCACTCTTACCATGACTCATAAAATATGCTTGTGCTTCCTTCTCGCTTTGTTTTTTTCATAAAGGCTGTGTCTAGGTAGATATTATCTGGAATGCCCCGCCCCAGTCTTGTCTTGCAGAAACCTGCCCCACCCCACCAATTTCAAACCAGAGTACTTTCTCCTTTAAGGTTCACCTTTGTGTCCTCTTTTTAATCCTGACACTCGGGATATGCTACCTGGCATTGCAATCACCTCACCATTTGCCTTCATTCTCCCCAGTTTGGTGAACGCACCCGCTCAGCGTCTTACTCAAGAAATATCTGCTGAATAAATCATTTTATCCCGTCTTTTGTGGACCGATTCTTGCCTTGGAGGGAAGGTGTGTGACTAAGGGGCCACTGGGATCCCGCTGAACTTCAAGATTCTGTGCCCAGCAGCACCTTGCGCTAAACTTGAAGCTGACTTACAGATAAATAATTGGGAATATCCAGGGCCACTTTGGCTTTTGCAGCTGTCGGCTGGAGACGAAAAGGAGGCATTCTCTCTGACAGACCAACAGGCCGTCATGGTCATGGGAGATCTGGGGGAGAGCAGGGGATCATAGTAAGAATTCACTCTGGAACATTGAGTTGTCCCTCTCAATCTTTGGGCCTTGGCCTGGCTGCTCCTCCCGGAACCTGGAAGAACGTCTTACTTAGCTCCCTTCTTCCTCTAGCTACTGTTACTCCTCCTTCCAACCCTGCCAGGCGACACCATCCCGAGGAAGCTTTCGGGAAAGCACTTCCCCCCTCTTTTCCACCCGCCAAGTTGGAGTTATTTCTCCTTTTCTGGACTCCCTCCCATTGCGGGAGGAGAGGGAGCAAATGGCCTGCCGGCACCAAGGCACTTCCCACCGCAGATCTCGCTTTACTTGTTTCTCTCTCCCTTAAGTCTGCTTTCTCCTTGTTGAAGCCAACCGGGTCCGTGTGTGGCCTCCGCGCCTAATGCAGGAGACCCACGCGTGCACATGCGTGCATGCCCCCCGCCCCCTTTGCTACAGGAGAGGATGCCAGAAAGAGTAGGACATCAGCATTTTAGAATTTTGCAATTGCAAGAGTCGTCGGGAGTCACCTAGTGACACCTTCCCTTTTACAGATGTGCTTCCTGGAGTCCCCTGGGAGAAGCTTTTGGGTTCATTCAGCGCCTTTTCTTCCCGAGGCCCAAAGCACTTTTGCTGTTGATGATCTCAACCTTCTAGGCAGGTAGGGAGAAGTGGGTAGGTGTTAATATCCTCCCTTTTCCCCTAGGGGAAACTGACTCAGAGAAACGAGGCGACGGGCCTCGGTGGGGCGGGGGCTGTAACGGGAATTCAGGGCTCCGGGCCAATGTGGAATTTACTGTGCCTCCTCTGGGGAAGCGTGAAAGTGAAGTAATCAACTTACGAGCCCCAGGCGAGGACCCTTTAGCCCCTAGAAGGATCGGGTTGGGTCAGGAGGATTAATGCAGTTAAGGGCTCGCGGCATTGACCCCTTGGCAACTTGGCGAAGTCCAGCCGGTCCGCCGCCCTTCCCTCGGCGGGGTGACCAATGGGCTTCGGTCTCTTTAAGGCCCCGGCGCCCCGCCTCCGGCTCGTCGCCGACCTCCTCCCACCTCCCAGCCGCTGCTCCGCCAGTTCCAGACTTCCCTTGGCGATGAGGTCATCTTCTCGCTGCCCATTGGCTGCGCCTGGCCGTCAGTCACAGGAAGTCCCGCCGCCGTCCTCACCGCCTCCGTACCCCTCCCTTCCCGCCCTCCCTTTAGTTCTACCGTCCCAGCCTCCGCAAGGCCTCTGATTGGCCAGCGCCGCCGTCACTCTTCCAGCAGGCGGTGTGGGAGGCGGGAGGCGGGTGTGGTGGGAGGGGCCGCAGCTTCCGTGGCTGAGAGGAGCCGGCGGCGGCCGTGTCTGTGGTGTCCGAGGCGGCGGCGAGAGCGACCGTTCCATCCTCCCCACCCCCTCGGCTCCGCTCGCCACACACCCTCCTCTCGTGCAGACTTCTCCTCAGCTCCGTGCGCACTGGCGAGACGTTGAGCCTCGGGAGGGGAGACGCGCGGCGAGAGCCGGAGGGGGACCGCCGCGGAGCTCTGGCCGGGAGGAGCGCGAGGCGGTGAGTGAGAGTCCGGGCAGGGAGCCCCTCCCCCACCGCGGCCCCGCCCCGAGCATCCTTTCTCCTCGCGACCCCGCCGCGCGCCCTCGGGGTGTGTCTGCGCGGGCGTCGCCGCTCGGCCCCTACCCCGTCGCCGCTCAGCTCGCCCGCCCCTCGCCTCCCGGCCGGGTCCCCCAGCCGCGGCGGGCGTCGCGGGGCGCGGCCGTGCACCTGTGAGCCGCCTTGCCTGGCAGCGCCGGTGAGGGGATGAGGGCGGTCCCGCACCCTTTGCGCCCGGGTGTGTTTTGACCGCAGGGTCCTGGGGTCTTGTGCAGACCCTTCGGATCCATGTGCAATCCTAGGATTCCCTGGCGAGGGAGCCTCACCTGGACTTGTTGATTGATGCCTGTGTCGGCCACCTGAATGCCGCCAGGTGTAAGGGCTCTGGCCGATTTGAAACTTGACGGCCAAGAACTTGACCCTCTAAGAAAGTGTCAGGACGCTTTGATTCCACCTCCCACTCTGGCCGGTGCCGTAGGAAAGCACTGATACTCTGTAGTAGCTTGGGCTGGAGCTTTCAGATCAGGTTCGCCAAGCTGCCCTTCGCCGGCTTTGTAATCTTGGGCTTCGGTTTCCTCATCAGGAAAATGGGCATAAGACCTACTACATGGGATCATTGTGAGTTGAGAACGACGGGTAGATCGGTTTGTATTCAAGCACCGGCCCAAATTGGCTTTGTCCGGATCTCTGTTTTCTCACTATTATATAGCGTAACAAAAAGGCAGTTTGGTGGACACTCAGCTGTACTGGGCATGAGGTATGTGTATACAGGAATATGAAAGATGTCACTTAAAAATAATAATGAGATTACACCTAGCTTCTTGTGTTTTCACATTGAAGTTTGTAAGAAGTCTGAAATGTTCCCAGCTTGCCAACTTTTGAGATCTTTTCAAGATCTTTTCTACCTGAAGCCAAAACTCGTGACATACTATTTTTAGTAAAAAGTGAAATTCATGTATTTCATATTAGAGGACCCCGAAAACTCCACAAATTTCACTTAAGCAGTTTTACTGTTGAAAAGCAGCCACCTCCCAGGAGTGAGGTGGTACAGCCAGCTGGCACATGGCCCTGGGACTGCAGGGTGGGGAACCCTTGGCTAAAAGTTATTAAATTAAGTTTTGCTTAATGTCATTTGCATTTTTCATAGTGAATCAAAGAGCTTTATGATAGTTAATTAGTGAAATGATTTTAAAAGAGGCAGACCATTACTGCTTTTTTCAAAAGCCCGTGCAAAGAAAAACTGACTATAGTCTGTTCTAGTATTGGCTTCAGTTCTTTGCCAGTAACTGTTAGGAAGAGACCCTGTTTAGAAAGGCTTCCACAAGTCACATCTCTTTGGTTAAGTTTTTTATTTGGTGTAAAATCATGAGATGGAAGAGTAAGATGTATCCCATAATCCAAAAGTATTTATTGCAGACTTTCCACATCCTTTAGTCCTCTACTGACTGCTATGAGGAAGGGATTCAAAAGAAGTATGAAACAGCATCTCAGCCCATAAAGGGCAAAACCATAAAGTTTGGGTCACTCAGTACATTTGGGTACTATTTAAGTAATGACTTCATTCATTTATTCATTCAGTAAACTTGTTCCTTGCCTATAACATGCCAGGTATTTTTCTTTTTTTTTAAGATTTATTTATTTGAAGGATGCCTGGGTGGCTCAGCGGTTAAGTGTCTGCCTTTGGCTCAGGGCGTGATCCTGGAGTCCCGGGATTGAGTCCGGCATTGGGCTCCCTGCATGGAGCCTGCTTCTCCCTCTGCCTGTGTCTCTGCCTCTTTCTGTGTGTCTCTCATGAATAAATGAATAAAATCTTAAAAAAAAAAAAAAAAAAAGGATTTCTTTGAGAGTGAGAAAGAGCACAGAGGGAGAGGGCGAAGCCGACTTCCTGTTGAGCAGAGAGCCCAATACTGGGCTGGATTTGATCCCAGGACCTGAGATCATGACCTAAGTCAAAGGCAGACACTTAACTGATTGAGCTACCCAGGTCCTCCACCAGCTGTTTTTCTAAAAGCCGAGTTTATCAGGGTAAGTGAGGTATAGTCTCTGCTCATATGAGCTCACAGTCTATCTAGTGGGAGAGGCAGAAAGTGACAGATAATTGTAACACACTGAAATAAACTCTAGAACTGTATGGGAGGGTCAAGGGAGCTTTTCCTTTTCACTTCAAAGAGAAGATGGCATTTGAGCTGATCCTTAACTCATTAGATGAAGGAGAGGAAGATCATTCCAAACAGAAGTAACTGAGCTTGGAAAGATTTTTTTCTTTCTTTCTTTTTTTTTTGGAAATATTTCTTGATAGATCTTCTGACTGCAGGTATAAGCCCTAGGGAAGTGGAAGGAAACTGACATTTCTTGATGCCCATTATATAATAGGCATTAAGTTAGGCTTTTAATATTACCACTTAATTCTCACAACGACCCTATGAGGCAGGTATTACCTCCACTTTAGGATAGGAAGACTGAGGCTCAGCATAGTTAAATAATTTGTCTAAGGGTTGCACAGTTAGTGATAGAGCCAGGACTTGAATTTCTGATTTAAAAGTATGTATGCTCATTTCCTTTTAACAGTACAGAAATAAACGAGGTGAGACTGTTCCAGCTATATATATATGACATATATATGTCATATTACTACATAAATTACAAATTACTTTCTGTGAAATAAATGTTCATATTTGATTTAGAGTTGCTAAAACGTGTATAATAAAGGCTATCAAGTGGTATTTATGTTTATAAGTGTGGTGATATTTTCTAAGAAGTGGTTCATGGAAACATTTAATGGAAGACATTGACATATACAGATTCTATATGGGGCACTTAACAAAGCTATTAAACAGATATGGACTTTTCTTGAGGCCATAGCTTAAATATTTAAGTGTATAAAGAAAAGGATGGCCAATGAAATAGAAAAGGAAAGAGGTAAAATGGTTGTGAATAATGAATTTTTTTGAAAGGGCAATTAGAATTTTGAAGTCCTAATAACAGAGGTTTTTATATTTAGAGAACCCACTATGAACGGTAAACTCCACAAAGGCAATTTGTTTCTTTTATTCTGTTAGCTCAAGAGCAATTCTTGGGACATAGCAGATACTCAGTAAATATTTGTTGACTAAAAGGTGAATATGAATAAATACATATTTACAGTGAGTTGCATGTTTATGTAAATACTAAGGTTGATAGAATTGATTTAAGAACATTTTCGTCGGGGATCCCTGGGTGGCGCAGTGGTTTAGCGCCTGCCTTTGGCCCAGGGCGCGATCCTGAAGACCCGGGATCGAATCCCACGTCGGGCTCCTGGTGCATGGAGCCTGCTTCTCCCTCTGCCTGCGTCTCTGCCTCTCTCTCTCTCTCTGTGTGACTATCATAAATAAATAAATAAATAAAAATTAAAAAAAAAAAAAGAACATTTTCGTCTGCTGAAAAAAAATCTTTGGTCAGGAGGTTATATTTCAGAAGGTCTTGAAAGAAAAGAGGGAGGACACTGACAGGTTATAGATGAAGTGGTACAGGCATATACCATATAGGTATTAATAAACGCTTATACATTGGAAGAAAAGGAACATTGAATAAAGGGAATGGCCCACTGCACCATTATATATAAGTACTGTTTAATTCTAAGGCTTTAACAAATTTTGTGAATCAAATTTCTGCTCTTAAGGAACTTAGAGTTTTAGAGACTGTTAGGTGTGTTGCCTATTATTGTATAACATGTTACTCTAAAACTTAGTGCTTAAGATAACAGTAAACATCATCTCTCACGGTTTCTGTGAGCCAAGAATTTGGGAGCAGCTTGAGCAGTGGTTCAGGCTCAGGACCTCTCAAGGGATTGCAGTGGTGATATGTCATCTAGAGTTGCAGTCATCTGAAGACAGGCTGGTGGATCCTCTTAAGGTGGCTACTCAGATTGCTGACAAGTTGCTGTAGGCTATTGGTGGGAGGTCTCTCTTAGTATGGGCTTCTCCGTAGAACTACTTGAATGCCCTCAGTGCATGGCAGCTGACTTTTCCCAGAGCAAATAATCCAAGAGACCAAGTTGTGTTGTTGTTGTTTTTTTTTGATCTAGCTTCAGAAGTCACATACCATCATTTCTCCATTATACTATTGGTCACACATCGTGGGAAGGGATTATACAGGGGTATGAATAGAGGAGGTGAGGATCCTTAGGGGCCATCTTGGAGGCTGGCTACCACAGTGGTAGCATAGAACAGAAAAAGTGTTGGAAGAAGGTGCAAAGTGCTGGGGGAGGGGAAGGAAGGATTCAGAGGTGGGAAAGGTTACTTTTGGGAAAATGAGGGAATTGGGAAAGATTTAATTCTTTTAACAGATATATATATATATATATATATATATTTTATTTATTAAAAGATTTTATTTATTTATTCATGACAAGACACAGAGAGGGAGAGAGGGAGAGGCAGAGACACAGGCAGAGGGAGAAGCAAGCTCCACTCAGGGGGCCCGACATGGGTTTGATTCCGTGATTCCGGGTCTCCAGGATCGGGCCCTGGGCCGAAGGCGGCGCTAAACCACTGAGCCACCCGGGCTGCCCTTAACAGATATTTACAGGTATTTATTGGGTGCTTACTGTGTGCCTTCAACATGATAGGCTAATATGTGGAAGTGGACGCTGAATTAGGGCTCTATGAAATGTTGTAAGTAGTTTAGGCCAGCATTGATATGAAACACAAACATTAAATTCTGTGTGTAAGGTGAGGGTGGAGTAATTTTTCTGATATTGAGAACAGTAACTTATCAAAACAAAGTAGTTAAAAGCATAAATACGAGAGCCAGACTTCCTGGGTTGGAAGTCACCACATGCTAGCTGTGTGACCTTGGGTGTGTGACTGTATACTCTTACCACATCTTGGTAACTCACTAACTATAAAATGGGGTTAATAATGGTGGTTGCTTTATATTGCTGCTATAAAGATTAACTAAGTTAAAAATATGCCAAGTCCTTGGAACAAGTTCACATACATCATCATCGTCGTCGTCATTGTTCATTTTGGGCCATAGCATAGAACTGACTGTGGGTGAATGAGGTTGAAGTCAGAGATGAATGAATGTGGAATAATGTGAGTATTCAGAGGCTTTTAAATGTCAGCCATTTAAATGTAATCATTTGGTGCTTCAGCATCAGTTTTCCCCGTTCGACTACTTATGTTAAGATAATTTTTATTTCACAAATAGAGTAAACCAGTGATTTTATTTAGCTGAACTCCACAGTTGCAACAATTCCTCAGGAGATTCACAGTTGTTTGTGAAGGGTATCTTGCATTCTTCTCTCTTCCCTCTTTAAATTACCTAATGGGTTTAGCCAGAAGCAGTACTCAAAGGTACATCTTCAGAAGATCTTAGTGGTGGAACCAGGACCCAGAGTAAAAATACCAGAGTGGGCACTTTTGTGCTCAGTCACAAAAGAATCCTCAGAGATTCTTTTTGTTTTTTAAATATTTTATTTATTCATGAGAGATGCAGAGAGAGAGAGAGAAGAGGCACAGGCAGAGGGAGAAGCAGGCTCCTTGTGGGAAGCCGATGCGGAACTTGATCCCCAGACCTGGGATCACGTCCTGAGTCGAAGGCAGGCACTCAACTGCTGAGCCACCTAGACGTCCCTCCTCAGAGATTCTTAACACTATGTCACTTTTGTGAAGAGAGATCATTGAACTCCATGTCTCTGCAGGTGTTAAAACAGGAATTGGGTGATCTGTCAGGGTACCTTGGGTGGCTCTAATGGCCTAAATTGCCTTCAGTTTTGCGGTTCGGGGACTTCAGTCCAACTCTCATTGTTAGTTGAACAGAGGCACTGAGAAATTAAGTGCTTTGAGGTTCCACAATAATCTAGTGGCTGAGCCTGGGTCAGTTCTTCACCCTGTGTTTAAGGCTGGCTCACATAGTCATAGTAGAAGATCTGCAGAATCTTTGGAAGATTGAGCATTCATATACCATATTTTTACTTTTGTGGTATATCTGATTTATTTGATTCCCTAGTCGCTTTTATTCATTTGCTTTTGAAAATCATTTCCTGTTTATATGAGTGCTAGTAACAAGTAATTTGGATAGCTCATTTTGAAATCTGAAACGTATACTCTTACTGAATTTGAAGATAAGTTGGCTACTTATGGGTCTTTGACCTCTAAATTATCAGTGGGAATTATGGGTGATTTTTTTTTAAAGATTATTTATTTATTCATGAGAGACGCACAGAGGCAGAGACACAGGCAGAGGGAGAAGCAGGCGCCATGCAGGGAGCCTGCTGTGGGACTCGGTCTGGGGACTTCGGGATCACACCCTGAGCCGAAGGCAGACGCTCAACCGCTGAATCACACAGGCGTCCCAATTTTTGTTTTTTGAAACATTTTTGTTCTGGTATCAAAACTTAACATATAATGGGTATAACTTGAAAAAAAAATCATAAACTCTGTAGTATGAGAGAGAGTAAAATAACCATTGAAGTAACATGTCAAGTTTAAGAGCATGAGACCTAGGTACTGACAGTTATCAGCTGTGTAACCATAGGCTCACTACTTAACTTTCTGTCTTTTTTTTTTTTTTTTTTAAGATTTTATTTATTTATTCATGAGAAACACAAGATACAGAGGCAGAGACATAGGCAGAGGGAGAAGCAGGCTCCCTGCAGGGAGCCTAATGTGAGACCTGAACCTGGACCATGGGATCAGGACCTGAGCCGAAGGCAGACATTCAACTGCTGAGCCATCCAGGCGTCCCACTACTTAACTTTCTTGTGACTAGTTTTGCATCTGAAAAATGGGGTTAATGATTCTTACAACATGAGTGTTACAAGGATCGTGGAGTCACAGTGGATTCATTATTGTGCTACCTCATTAATTTTCACACCAGCTCTGTGAAGTAAGTATTAGCTCCATTTTGTAAATGAGGAAAGAGAAGCTTGGAGAGATTCACTAATTTAAAAAGATTGTAATCGGTATTTGAACCAAGTTGTCTTTTTTTTTTTCCCCTTTTTTCTTTTAAGTAGGCTACATGCCCAGTGTGGGGGTTGAACTCTCAACCCTCAGATCAAGAGTTGCATGCTCTACCAACTGAGCCAGCCAGGCTTCCCCCAGGTCTGTCTTTGAAGTAAAAGATACTGACTCTCTATGATAATATGTATGAAGTGCCTGACTTTGCCTGAAGTAAATGTCTGTGCCTATTCACTTTCTTTTGCATAGTTTGTGAAAATGTTAGTATGCTGAGGATTCTTTATAGTAGTAATCAAGGTGTTGTAGCTTTCAGAGTATTCTTTGCAATATTCCTTATATGTATCTTGTTGCCATTCTTGAAATAGAAAGCTATAATAGTGATTTCACATCCTAAATTGCTCAGTAAATACTAAATAAGGACATACTATAGTGTCCAAATTTTAAACATATTTTGTCAATGTTTCAGTTTTCCTTGTAACAGTAAATGGCATAAGCAATGCCAGAGTCTCCTAATCGTGGTTAATTTGTACATATTTTCACTACCACAAAATTTACAGGAACTTGGAAAGTTGTCCTCCTCTCAATTTTAGGACACACTATGTTGCATTTTGGTATGAGAGTGGTGTTAACGATTTCATGGTGAAACTGGCTTTTTGCTGACTTTATATTTTTGTTATATGATGAACGTATTTTTTGGTATGATTATTTTAGTTTATTTTGTTAAGTAAGCTCTACACCCAACATGGGGCTTGAACTCATGACCCTGAGATCAAAGAGTCACACACATGGTTAACTGACTGAGCCAGCCAGGTGCCTCTGTGTGATGGTTATTTAAAGTAGTGTTTTTAGGGCAGCCCCGGTGGTGCAGTGGTTTGGTGCCGCCTGCAGCCTGGGGTGTGATCCTGGAGACCCTGGATCGAGTTCGCATCGGGCTCCCTGCGTGGAGCCTGCTTCTCCCTCTGCCTGTGTCTCTGCCTCTTTCTCTCTCTGTGTCTCTTTGAATGAATGAATGAATGAATGAATGAATGAATAAATAAATAAATAAATAAATCTTAAAAAAAATAAAGGCTTTTTAGGGGCGCCTGGGTGGCTCAGTCGGTTAAGCATCTGCTCTGCCTTTGACTCTGGTCATGATCCCAGGATTCTGGGGTCCAGCACCCTGCTCAGCAGCAGTCTGCTTTTCTCTGCCCCTCTTTCTGCTTATAGTCTCTCTCTCTCTTTTAAATAAATAAAATCTTAAAAAATAGTCTTTTAAAATTTGCCTTGTATTTATCATCTTGCCTTTCAGAACAATTTAGAAATGAAAGGTAAGGGCCATTTTCTTATCTCTTTTACTTCAGTTAAAGATTCCATTCAGGAGCTTTTAATATTCCAGGTTAATGCCCTAAGGTGGCATGAAAAGCAAAGATGTAGTGGTATTTTAAATTCTCCATTTTGAAAAAAAAAAGAAAAAAAATAAATTCTCCATTTTGTAGATTCAGTGGATCATTTTACATTCTTGTTGACGTTTCATTTCTCTCTGTGTGTGTATATATATATATATATATGTTATATGTATATTTACATTTTTTTTCTTTTTGCAAGGGAGGATTGAGGAGTCCTGGAATGGCGAGAATAGGAAACCAAGAATACAGTGAGATCATAGATTATTGATTTGGCTTGAAATTAAATAAATTCAAAGTTTTCCTTTATGCAGTAGAACATCATAGGGTGGTATGGCTCATTTGTCTTGTCATGAATCTTTTATACATTGAGTGTAATGATTATTTAGTCATTTTCCTGAATCAGTTACTTAACATAGTTGACTTTTTTTTTTTTTTAATACCTGAATGCTGATTCTGAAGGTGAGCCTAGTAGAAACAATTTGATGAAAACTGGGCATGACCTGTACAGTTTGGACAAGGTATTCATGACATTTTATTTTCAACATGTTTAATAACCTGTTGGGTGCCTAAATAAAACTGAGTTAATTATAGTGTAACCTTTTGTTCTATTTGGAGAGTGTTAAGGGATTTTTGAATACCCTCCAAAATTCACCTTCATCAAGTAAGCTTAGAAAGCTCTTTCTAGAGCAAGGATCCTCAAAACTTTACCTGCATGACTCTCTACCTCTTCTGGCTACTTCCTTGTTTTCTTTTGAAAAAGCACAGTAGATTTTCATACTGTTTAGAGAGAAATGATGAGTTAGTTTGAAGTTGAATGCACCTGTTTTCAATCTGGCTCTACTTCTCACTGGCTGTGTGATCCTGGGCAAGGGAATTAATCTTTCCAAATCCCTATTTCCTCATAGTTTAGTTGTGAGAGGTAAATAAATTACATATAAAACATTTTGCACATGATAGGCATTCTGTGCATGTTAATTTTCTTAACATCCAGAATTTTTCTTTTGTAGCAGTAGCTATGGTTACAGCTAAATAATTGTTTTTATGTTTTTCTTATAAGCTTTGTGAGGCCATGGACCATATCTGCCTCTTCATTGCTATTTTTTCAACATTTGGCATAGTGCTTGGCATGGCAAATAATAATAGATACTCAATAAATACATGTTGAATGAATGAAAGTGACCCACCCCTTCTCATCCTATCCTCTCTTGCCTTAAAAGACAACATCCTGAACTGAGTTCCTTTGGCCCACTTGAGAATTAATCAACTTTTTACTGGATATTTGGTCCATTAATGACTAGAGCTAGGTAAAGGGCAAGACAATGAACAGATGAGTAACAACCAGAAAGACAACATGACAATATCCAAAATAAATAATAATACTATAAAATAGCAGTACTCTGGATTTTCTAACCCTCTGTCATCTGAGGGTTGTCAGCCCCAAATTCTACCAAAACAGTTATTGTTGAGGCCACCACTGATTTGCATGTTCGTGAGCCAGTGGGTTGTCCCTAGCTTAGTAAAATGGTTAGTATTAAAATTATTCAGGCAAGAACCTTGGCATCATCTTCTCTTCCTTTCCCATTTCATATCCAATCCATCAGTGAATCCTGCTAGTTCTGTTTGCTAAATATATCCATATCTGATTGCTTCTCACCACCTCCATTGTAATCATCCTTGTCCAAGCCATCAGATTAGTTTCCTGTGGCTAGCTACTGTAACAAAGCACCACAATCTTGGTGGCTTAAAACACCCATATTTATTCTTTTAGAGCTCTGAAGGTCAGATGTCTGAAATCAGTTTTACTGGGCCAAAATCAAAGTGTCAGCAGCAGAGCTGCACTCCTTCTGGAGGCTTAAGGGGAGAGTAAGTTCCTCACCTCTTCCAGTTTCTGGTGGCTGCCAGCATTCCTTGGTTTGTGGCAATATCACTTTAGTCTGCAAGAGCAGCATCTTCAGATCTCTATGCACATCTCTTTTAGCTCTGTGTCAAATCTCTCTCTACCTCCCTTTTTTTTTTTTTCTTTTTTTTTTCTACCTCCCTTTTATAAAGATATGTGATTGCATTTAGAGCTCACCCAGATAATCCAGGATAATCTACCCATCTCAAGATCCTTAACTTAATCACATCTGCAAAGATTCTCCCCTTGTTTTTGTTTTTTAAAGATTTTATTTATTTATTTGTGAGAGACGCAAAGAGAGGCAGAGACCGTCAGAGGGAGAAGCAGGCTCCCCAGAGGGACCCCGGTACAGGACTCGATCTTAGGACCTTGGGATCATAAGCTGAACCAAAGGTAGACACTCAACCACTGAGCCACCCAGGTGCCCTGAGATGTAGAGTTTTAAAAATATTTTTTGGATATTAGCCCCTTATTTAGATATATGATTTGCAGATATTTTCCCCTTTCAGTAGGTTGCCTTTTCATTTTGTTGATGGGTTCCTTTGTTGTGCAGAAGCTTTTTAGTTTACTGTAGTTCCACTCATTTATTTTTACTTTTGTTGTCTTTGCTTTTGGTGTCTAGCCTAACTTTTCTCGAAGGTTAGTGCATGTTTTGCAACTGAATAGTTTAGTAGCCTATTTCTTGCCTGTAGAATTTTGATAGCCTTCTTTTATTTCATTCTCTTTCTTTCTGTGTCAGGCCAAGTTGGCAGTGTTTCTACTGACAAAACATTTTTAGAAACCTTTTGGGTCTCATTTGTATGTTTTGGGGATTCTTATCATTAGACAGGAGGATCCTCCAGAGATATTTCCTGGTTATCTCATTCTGTTCCTAGCTTCTCTTTAGATGATTGGTTGAAGAGATCCCCGAGTTACATGTGTAATATCATCAACACTAGTAAAAAGGTTGTCCAGCCACACATCCTTGGCTTTCTCTCCACAGTAGTGCTTTCTTAATCATGCATCTCTATTTTAGTGTTTTTTTTTTTTTTTGTGGTCCAGGTAAGCTAAAGATTTTCTAAATCATCAAGTCCTGATTTGTTTGTTTCTTTTCTTTCTTTTTTTTTTTTTAAAGTCCTGGCTTCTTTTGTTTAACATCTCACCCATCAATTTATCTTTCCTCTTGCATTTTACTGTACACAGCAAGAAGAAACTAGGCTGCACTTTCAACATGTTGCTTGGAAATTGCCTAAGCTAAATATTCAAGTTCATCACTTAGAAATTCTGCTTTTCACACAACTATAGGACACAATTCAGCCAAATTTTATTGCCACTATATAAAAAGGGTTGTCTTCTAGTTTCCAGTAAAGTTCCTCATTTGTTTCTGAGTCTTTACTAGAATGTTCATCTTTAATGAACTGGGGAAATGTTCATCTTTAATGTTCATCTTTTCCCCAGTATTCTGTTTATGATGACATATGTATTCTCTAAAACAATAAGACTTTCTCTACTGTACTTCTTTTTTTTTTTTTAAAGGTTTTATTTATTTATTCATAGAGACACAGAGAGAGAGAGAGGGGCAGAGGAACAGGCAGAGGGAGAAGCAGGCTCCATGCAGGGAGCCCGATGTGGGACTCGATCCAGGGTCCCCAGGATCACACCCCAGGCTGCAGGCGGCGCTAAACCGCTGCGCCACCAGGGCTGCCCTCTACTGTACTTCTTACTTTCTTCTGAGCTCTCACCAGGAAATGTCCGTATTTCTACCAACGTCTTTTGAAGGCAACCTAGGCTTTTTCTATTATGCTTCTCCAAATTCTTTCAACCTCTACCCATTATCCAATTACAAAGCCACTTCCACATTTTTAAGTATTTAAACAGAACACTTCACTTCCAGATACCAAAATCTATACCAGGGTTCAGCCAGAGAAACAGAATCAGTAGGAGATATACATTAAGAGATTCATGTTAAGGATTTGTTCCTTACATGATGTAGGGGCTGGCTAAGCAGATATGATATACACGGCTAGGTTGTCTTGAGTTGAGGTTACTATCCACAGGTAGAATTTATTCTGGGAAATGTCAGTTCTGCTCTTAAGGATTATTAGCTGATTGAATCAGGCCCAGTTAGGTTATCTAGAACAATGACCTTTGCTTAAAGGCAACTAATTATGAATATTAATCACATCCACAGGACAGCCTGGGTGGCCCAGCAGTTTAGTGCCACCTTCAGCCCAGGGCCTGATCCTGGAGACCCGGGATCGAGTCCCACGTCGGGCTCCCTGCATGGAGCCTGCTTCTCCCTCAGCCCGTGTCTCTGCCTTTCTGTGTGTCTCTCATGAATAAATAAATAAAAATATTTAAAAAAATCACATCTTCACAAAATAAAATCTTCACAAAATATCTTCACAAAAACAATGTTTGGATAACTGGGGGGCAGTAGTGTAATCAAGTGACCCATACAACTGACCCATCACATAATCATTATTTCTTGTTTGAATTACTGTAATAGCTTCCTCTGCACTGAATTCCCTGTTCCTTTTTTGATTTTTTTTTATTCTTCTCTCCATATAGATTATAGATCTTAAGCTCTGTTTTCCAGAGTCAGTTTCATGATCTACGACTCTCCCCCTTGCTTACTCTACTGTAATCCCACTGGCTTCCTTGCTGTTCCTGGGTATACCAGGTCTTTGTACCTGCTGTTTTCTCCGCTTGAAATATTCTTTCCCTAAATCTCCACATGGTTTACTTCCTCACTTTTTTCAGATTTTTGCTCAGTTATTTCCTTATTATAGAGACCACCACGTATTAAAAAGTCATCTTACTCCTTCATCTGAGGCAGCTTCTGTTTCCCTTACCCTGTGTCACTTGCTTTACAGGACTTGACATGAATTCATTTTTTTTTTTTAAGATTTTATTTATTTATTTGAGAGGGAGAGAGAAATCACAAGTGGGAGGGAGGGGCAGAGCGAGAGGGAGAGACAAGCAGACTCCCTGCTGAGTACAGAGTCTGAAGTGGGGTTTGATGTGGGGTTTGATATGGAGCTCGATCCCAGGACTCAGATCATGACCTGAGTCAAAGGCAGACACTTAACTGACTGAGCCACCCAGGTGCTCCAACATGTATTTGGTTTGTCTCCTCCCACTAGATCATAGTCTCTATTAGGGCAGGTATTTTGTTTATTGCTGTATCCTCAGCACCAACAGTACTTGGCATATCATAGTTTCTTTTTTTTTTTTAAGATTTTATTTATTTATTCATGAGAGACACAGAGGTAGAGACAGGGAGAGGGAGAAGCAAGCTCCATGCAGGGAGCCTGATGTGGGACTCGATTCCAGGACTCCAGGATCGCGCCCTGGGCCAAAGGCAAGCGCTAAACCGCTGGGCTACCCAGGCATCCCATATCATAAGTTCTTAATAAATATTTTTGAACAGATTAATGAATGAAGGGGCAGCCATTTTCATTCTTATTTTACCTCTCATGTGCTGTTTAACATAGTTGATCACCTTTTTAAAGCCATTTTATGTTCTTGGTATGACGTTATTCTCCTAGTTCATCTGATATTTTGTTCATTTCTTCTTTTCCTCTTAGCGTTCTTTTTGTACTGCCAAAGGTGTTCCTGTTCTAGTGTTCCCCATTTCTGTTAATGGTATTTCTGTCCACCTGGTTACACAAGCCAGCAATCTGACAAGATATCTTTGACATCTGCCTCTCTCTACTCACATCCATTCTATCATCAATTTCTGTTGGTAATCACTCCAGAAATACTGATAAATCTTATTTGTTAACTTCCCATTTCTACTAAACTCATTCTAGCTAGGCCAGGCCATGTTCTTTCCAGGACCATGTCAAAAATTCTTACCTAGTTATACTGCTTCCATTCGTCTTTTTGACTCTTAATCAATTCTCTACACTGAAGCCAGAGTTTTAAAATGCAAATATAATTATACTTTTGCCTCTTCCCCTAAGCATTTCACTGGTTATATGCTAGTTAAAGTTAAAGAAGACATAAAGACATTAAGTTACCAAGCAGGTAACTTAAATAAATGGAGTTGGATAGATCAGGGATTTTTAATAAGGAGTGGTAAGAACTGTGGCAAATTGGAGAGGACATGCCCTATCTAAAGAGGGTTGCCAGTTTAGTTTGAGGATATTATTGACATGTGGGATTGTAGGCCCACAATTGCTGATCTTTTGATATTTTTCAAGGGAAGCCAAAAATCTGAATTTTTTTTAAATTGTAAATTTTCTATTACACAGTATTAGCAATGAATTAGCAATTTTTTGAGGATTTTTATTTATTTATTTGAGGCAGAGATAGGAGAGAGAGAAAGCATAAGCAGAGGGAAGAGGGAGAAGCAGGGGGCTCAATCCCAGAACCCTGGGATCATGACCTGAGCTGAAAGCAGATGCTACACCTACTGGGCCAGCCAGGTGCCCCCCATTTAAATTTTATTTTTTATTTTTTATTTTTTTATGATAGTCACAGAGAGAGAGAGAGAGACAGGCAGAGACATAGGCAGAGGGAGAAGCAGGCTCCATGCACCGGGAGCCCGATGTGGAATTCGATCCCGGGTCTCCAGGATCGCTCCCTGGGCCAAAGGCAGGCGCTAAACCGCTGCGCCACCCAGGGATCCCCATTTAAAATTTAAAAATGTTCTTGGGGTGCCTGGGTGGTGCAGTTGGTTAAGCATATGACTCTTGATTTCGGCTGAGGTCATGATCTCAGGTCATGAGATCGAGTCCTGCATCCAGGTCCGTGCTCAGGGCAGAGTCTGATTTGAGATTCTCTTTCCCACTGCGCCGCACACTCGTTTTCTGTCTCTCTCTCTCTAAAATTGACAAATAAATCTTTAAAAAAAAGTTTTTTTAAATTTTTATTTATTTATGATAGTCACAGAGAGAGAGAGAGAGAGAGGCAGAGACATAGGCAGAGGGAGAAGCAAGGCTCCATGCACCAGGAGCCCGACATGGGATTCGATCCTGGGTCTCCAGGATCGCGCCCTGGGCCAAAGGCAGGCGCTAAACCGCTGCGCCACCCAGGGATTCCGACAAATAATCTTAAAAAAAAAAGTTTCTAAAAAAAAAAAAAGTTTCTTAGGAATAAATTTAGTTATATATAATTCAGTCTTTAGACTGAAAAATCACAAAACGTTGCTGAGAAAAGTTAAAGAAGACATAAATATGTGGAGATATGCCACATTCATGGTTTGAAAGACCCAGTAATGTAAAGCTGTCCAGTCTTCCCAATATCCAGTGTGTTCACAATCAAAATCTCAACAGACCTTTTGTAGAAATTGATAGGCTGAATCTAAAATTCACACGGAAATGTAAAGGATCTGGAATAGCCAAAATAACTTAGAAGAACTTGGAGGAATTACATGATTTCAACATATAAAGCTAGATTTATAACAACAGTGTGGTATTAGTATGAAAATAGGCATGTGGATCATTTGAACACAGGGAATGCTAAAATAGACACACATGGTCAGTTAATTTTTCCACACAGGGTTAAATGTCGAGGGGTAGTCTTTTCAACAAATGTTGCTGGAACAATTGGATATTTGCAGGAAAAGAAATGAATATCAGTACCTGTCTCACACTAAACACACAAATTAACTTGAAATGGCTTATAGACCTAAACATGTAAACTAAAACCATAAAATGTATAGAAAAAACTATAAGAAAAAGAAAACTATAAGAAAATGTATGTCACCTTGAGGTAGGCGAAGATTTTTTAGGAAACAAAAGCACTAACTATAGAAGAAAAAAATTGATGTGACCTATCAAAAGTAAAACTTTCTGTTCTTTAGAAGACACTATAAGAAAATGAAAAGGTAAGCCACAGACTGGGAGGAAATATTTATATATACACACACAGTATTTGTGTATATACATACACGTATATAATTTCATATGTAGACATTTATAGATACATTTATTAAAGAACTTATATATTTAGAATATGTAAAAAACTTTTATTTTATTTTTTTAAAGATTTTATTTATTCATGAGAGACACAGGGAGAAAGAGAGGCAGAGACAGGTAAGGGGAGAAGCAGGCTCCATTCAGGGAGCCAGATGTGGGACTCATTCCCGGGTCTCTAGGATCACGCCCTGGGCTGAAGGTGGTGCTAAACCACTGAGCCACCCGGGCTGCCCTGTAAAAAACTTTAAAATTCAAAATATGGCAAATGACCAATTAAAAATGAGCAAAAGATTTGAATAGACACTTCATAGAATATATTCGAATGTCCAAAAGCATGTGAAAAGATGCTCAACATTATTAGTCGCCAGGGAAATACAAATGAAAACTATGTGACATACTAATTCATACCCATTAGAATAGATAAACCTATTAGAATAGATAAAAATAAAAAAATACTGACTATTCCAAGTATTGGTGAGGAAGTGAAACAACTGTAATTCATGTGTGTTGTTGGTTTGAGTGTGAAATAGTACAACCACTGGTTAGGTTTTTGTAAAATTAAATACATAGTTAATCATGCAGCCTTGCAGTTCTGCACCTTGGTGTTTATTACCTAAGAGAAATGAAAATATATATTCCCAGAAAGACCATGTGACTCTCTATAGCAGTTTCATTCATAATGGCCAAAGTTGGAAACCATTCAAAGATTATCAACAGGTGAATAGGTAAACTGTGGATTTATTCAAGAGACAGAGAGCAAGAGAACAAGAGTGCAAGAGCACAAGCAGGAAGAACAGGGGGAGATGGAGAGAGAATCCCAAGCAGACTCCATGCTGAGCTCAGAGCTGGAAGTGCGGCTTGATCCCATGACCTTGAGACCACAACTGGAGCTGAAACGAGGGGTCGATGCTCAACTGACTGCACTACCCAGGCGCTCCATATTAGTTTCATTTAAGTTGAAGTTCTAGAATTGGCAAGAGTAATTTATAGTATTAGATCAGTTGTTGCTTATAGGGTGGAGAGAGGGGGGAAAGATTGACTGCAAAAAGACATGAGGAGTGATGGGAATGTTTTCTTCTTGATTGGGAGTGATTACACAAGAATGTGCATTTGTCAGAACTCATTAGAACTGTTCACTTAAAGTGGGTGAATTTTGTTGTAAGCAAATTAAACATCAGAGTTGATTAAAAAAATATTGTTGGTCAACATTCTGTGGACTAAACACAAGGTGCTTGTATGTCAAATTTGGTTGAAGTTAGCTAGTATCTAACAGCTGATCTATACACACCCCAACACATGTGCACACTACAAAAATGCCTGGCCCATAATAGGTCTTCAGATTTCTGTTGAATGAGTGGATGGATGAATAATTGCAACACTATTGCAAGAAAATGCCCACATTCTTCATCCTTCTGCAGCTTTTCAGCTTCAGTCACTTTATGGACTTAATTTGTTTTGCTTCTTCTGTCAGTAGTACATTGAGTACAAATGAAGTTATTCATTTGTTCCAATAGTTGATGAAGACCTACCATATGTAAAACCCTGCCTAAAATAAAGTAATTGCTTAAAAAAAATAAAATAATTGCTAACTCTGAAGAATTACACAAATGTCTGTTGATTATATATATGTGAAATTAACATTCAGTTTAAAAACAAAGGCTGGGTAAGCTGCTCTTGCTTAGAATCTGTTTTAGCTACCATTTCTTTGTCTTATGCATTTACACTGCTATCTGTGGAAAATAACATGGGTTTAATAACAGACTCTGTTCTTTTTTTTTTTTTTAATTTTTATTTATGATAGTCACAGAGAGAGAGAGAGAGAGAGGCAGAGACATAGGTAGAGGGAGAAGCAGGCCCCACGCACCGGGAGCCTGACGTGGGATTGGATCCCAGGTCTCCAGGATCGCGCCCTGGGCTAAAGGCAGGCGCTAAACCGCTGTGCCACCCAGGGATCCCAATAGACTCTGTTCATTATAACTTCTCAAATGAGAGGAAGGAAAACATTCCAGAATATCATTCTGGTATAGCTGTAGAAATGCAGATTTCTTCCTTTCTGATTTAGAGTCTATGAGGGATGAGAGGCCTGACTAGAACCAAATTGTTTCTTGGTCTTGTAGTCTGTAGTCGTATGCTGTCTTCATCAAACTTGATCATGTAGACTTTTATAGGTCACAAAGGAGAATTATTACATGTTTTTTCAATCAGAACTTTATTTTTAAAAATATTTTATTTATTCATGAGAGACACACAGAGAGGCAGAGACACAGGCAGAGGGAGAAGCAGACTCCCTGTGGGGAGCCTGATCTCAGGACTCTGGGACCACACCTGAAGCTGAAGGCAGATGCTCAACCACTGAGCCACCCAGGTGTCCCATCAATCAGAACTTTAAAAAGCACTGGTCATTCTGTACTGATAATTGTTACTTTGTGTGTAATCAGGCTGCCCTGAATTCTCTGAACAGCCGCCTTCCTCCTAATTCTCCAAACTATGTTCTTGCCCATTTTTTTAAAATGGTAATTGGAATTTTTTTTAAGTTTATTTATCTAAGTAATCTCTACACCCAACGTGGGCCTCAAACTCACAACCATGAGATGAAGAGTTCTGTAATCTCTGACTAAGCCAGCCAGGAGCCCCTATCCTTGCCCATTTTTAAAGTTAGCCTGAGGCTTAACTCCTTTACAAAACAACTCTCCTTGATTAATGAGTCATGACCTCAAACTTGTTTTCAGACTTTCCTTTCCCTATAATACTCATTTCCAGTTTTTCTTTTTTCAATGTCACATTTCTTTTTTTTTTTTCATTAAGACCTTTTAATAGCATAGTTAATAGCATAGTTCATTGTGGCATAGTAGCTGCACCTGATAGCTGTTTTCTTCTCCATGTAGCTAATGTAAGAGCTGTACCAAGTGAGTTTAGTAAATAAAGAAGATTGCTGATAAATCCTAGCATGAAGCTGAATAACATGCAGTATGGAGTCCAAAATGGATGAAAGTATAGTGCTCGAGAAAACTGTGGACTCAGTCTTTTCTCCTTCATTTTTCCTTGGTACATTACCCTGAAAAGGAAGCCGAGGAGATTAAGAGTTGCTTTTATCTGATAATAGCTCAGAAACTTAAGAGGAGGCAGTTCCCATAGAAGCAGTCTGAGTCCAGTAGGAGAGCTTAATGAACTGCCTTTACCTGAGCAGTAGTCAGAGTATGTCTCTGTGTTGAGACATCAGAGGGACTGAGGAATGTAGGAATGAGGAAATAAGAAGTGGGTATTGGAATTGCATATGTGTGTAATCTTGGTAGTTTATTTTAATTTGAAACAATCTGTTATCCTCATTGACAGATTTCTCTGATGAACTGTTTCTTTTTAAGCCCAAGCTAGAATTAACATCAGACTAAAGAAGGACATTTGTTTATCTGCCGTTCAGAATATAATATTTCAAATACCTCTTTAGTGGGTTCAGAATCTTGTTTAGTCATTTTCACTATCCCAAGATTAAATATACTTTTATTTTACATTCCTAACAGCAGTGCACAGAGTTTCCAAATTCTCCACATCCTTGCCAACCCTTGTTATTTTCTGTGGGTTGTTTTGTTTTTTGGATAGTAGCCATCCTAATGGGTGTGAGGTGGTAGTCTTACATATTTAGCAATTTTATGTATGACGGGTAGCATAGTGTTGTCGCTGTAGCTGTTACCACGTGACTTTTTCCCCCCCAGCAATTCTCAGTCATGCCTGAAGTGCTTATTACTATTATTATTTTTACTTATTACTGTAAACTCCATAATGGCAGGGACCTTGTCCAGTCTCATCACTAGTATCCCTAGGGCTGAGATAGTACCTGACATGTTACACTTCTTTAGTGAGTATTTGGTGAATGAATGAATGAGTGAATGAATGGACTGTAGACATAGTGTAATGGTTAAAACCAAAGACTTAGCATCAGACAGACTTGAGTTTGAATTCTGATTTCCTCATATGTAAAATAGGTTTGATAATGCCTTCCTCCTAGGATTTTGGTGAGATTAAATGAGATTGCACATGTAAAACCCTTAGTATAGCACCTGGCACATTCTAATTATCTGATGAGGGGTGACTAATATTATTAGAAAAAGGTCATCTGGCCAACAGGGCATCATTGGGCTTGGGGTTTAAAGATCCTCATTCTGTCACTAATAAGGAATATAATATTGGAACAAGTGGTCTAATCTCTTTGGTCTGAGGTTTTTTCCTCTGTAAAATAAGAGCATTAAGTTAGGTGAACCTTAAGGGCCCTCTTGCAATTTTCATTTGATCCCTACTGTTATGACTGTATGTACTCCTGCAATCACTACCACTTTACAGTATCTCAACTTTAATTACAATAGATTGTTAATCCCAGAGTCTGAATCTCAGAAGCATCTAAATGATAGAATTGACTTAAAATAATTTTTTATTTTTATTTTTTTAGAGAGGGAGAGGGGCAGAGGGAGAAGCAGAGAATCCTTTTTTTTTTTTTTTTAACTTTTATTTATTTATGATAGTCACAGAGAGAGAGAGAGAGGCAGAGACACAGGCAGAGGGAGAAGCAGGCTCCATGCACCGGGAGCCCGACGTGGGATTCGATCCCGGGTCTCCAGGACCGCGCCCTGGGCCAAAGGCAGGCGCTAAACCGCTGCGCCACCCAGGGATCCCAGAAGCAGAGAATCCTAAGCAAGCTCCACACCCAATGCAGAGCCCAATGTGGGGCTCAGTCTCATGATCATGCAGTGATCATGACCTGAGCTGAAATCAAGAGTCAGATGTTTAACTGACTGAGCCCATCCAGGATCCCCTTAAATATTTTTTTTTTTTTTAAGAAAAGATAATTTCGGGATCCCCGGGTGGCTCAGCGGTTTAGTGCCTGCCTTTGGCACAGGGCGTGATCCTGGAGTCCTGGGATCGAGTTCCATGTCAGGCTCCCTCTGCCTGTGTTTCTGCCTCTCTATTTCTCTCTCTCTATGAATAAATAAATAAAATCTAAAAAAAAAAAAAAAATTTTTTTAAGAAAAGATAATTTCATTTCAAAAGTTAAGTCATTGGGATAATTGAAGAATAAGTTGCTTTAGTGAAAGAATAGTTGCTTTAGTGAAAGGTGTTTAGTAATGATTTAGTATACCAGGTTGCGTTTGACCACCCAATGGTCATAGAAGTGGAGAAATGCAGATTCTACTGTAGATTGCAATGGTAGTTTGTTGGTTTTGCTAAGCTAGCTGTGTTATACTCACTTGGGGAGACTTGCTTTGAAGATACTTTTCTGTCCATTTGCTGTGCTGCTGATTAGAGGAAATGAAATAATCCTTAAGACTTCTGACTTCTGAGGTGTGGCTGGTTGTGTCCCTGCTCTTAGCAAGTGTGGGACCAGATAGGCAGACTTCGTCTGTCTAGGTTTGAGAGAATATTTCACCAATTTGCCCATCTAAGTAAGAGGTTATGGCTCCATCCAGCACACTTAGTATTAATATATATTGTTTAAAAAAAGATTTTATTTATTCATGAGAGACACAGAGAGAGAGAGAGGCACAGACACAGGTAGAGGGAGAAGAGAGAGAGAGAGAGAGAGAAAGAGAGAGAGGCACAGACACACAGGTAGAGGGAGAAGCAGGCTCCATGCAGGGAGCCGATGTGGGACTCGATCCCTGGATCACACCCTGGGCTGAAGGCAGTGCTAAACTGCTGAGCTACCCGAGCTGCCCAGTATTAATATTTTTTACACAAAGAACTTGGAGCAGAGAGTAGAAGAAACTAGTTTTTATTAAGTATCTGTTTTATGCTGGCCACTGTTATGTGCTTTCATGTATGCTGTCTTTGATTTTGTTGACAAAATGGTTGTTTTTGTATATACTTGTTACTCATTGTCACTAACCTTTTTTTTTTTTTTTTAAGGATTTAATTTATTTATTCATGAGAGACACAGAATGAGAGAGAGAGAGAGAGAGAGGCAGAGACACAGAGGGAGAAGCAGGCCCCATGCAAGGAGCCCGTTGTGGGACTCGATTCTGGGTCTCCAGGATCACGCCTTGGGCTGAAGGCGGAGCTAAACCCCCTGAGCCACTGGGGCTGCCCATTGTCACTAACTCAGTCACTTACAGACTTACCTGAATTTAGGAATGGTCCTTGTGTATGAGGCTCCCTGTAGCTTTTGTTAGGGACTCATTGCAGTCACTGCAGCCCTAAGAAAGTACATACTGCTTTTAAGGAGGAGCTCCTTTGGCTTCATTAAGAGCAAATAACTTGGGGTGCCTGGCTGGCTTAGTTGGAAGAGCATGGGACTCTTGATCTCAGTGTTGTGAGTTCAAGCCCCATGTTGGGCATAGAGATTACTTAATAAAATCTTAAAAAAGAAAGGCAAATAACCATGATAGCTGGCACAAACTCCCTTATCTCTTTGGAGGTGCTTTCTGGTGGTCTGTCTCCAAGTAGGAATCCGAAATGCTTTCCCCACTGAAAGATAGGTATTGCAGTTGATGTTTAGGCCTCTAAACGAAAACACACGTGCACACACGTCTATATATACAAAACTTATTTATCTATTAGTACATTGGTCATGTGGAATTTTTGTAATTTAGATCTTTATTTAAACATTTGTTTAGTGGAAAGAGTATGGGCCTTTGGAAGCCACTTATCATGGGGTGAGCTGGCACTAGTGTCAACGTCTCGGGGCCTGTGTCCTCATCAGTAAAATGGGATGTACTTATCTTGTAGGGATATTATCAGGATTGAGTGAAATAATGTGACAAAATCTTATGGGTTTTCCACAGATGTTGGTACTCTCACTTCTTCCATTCTGACTTTTAAATAACAGAGTAAAATATCTTGGTTGCATGACTTAGTTTGTTAGTGCTTTTATTGTTAGCCACATGCCCTGAGGATTGATAGTGGAATTTATTTTTCTTTCTTTATCAATTGCAAATGCTATTAGCAATGTATTCTTGTTCAGACTTTGGAATGAGAAAACTTTTTTTTAAAGCAGAATTAAGTGGATTTGTTCAGGCGGCTTTCTAAGATCTGGCAAATTTGGACAGGAAAATTAGAATTGCTTTCATAGTGGAGTTCCTACCTGGAACATAGTTGGCAGTGAGGAGGAAGGTTATGCAATTACATACATTCCTTATCTGAGGTTTCGTAAAGCGTATTTTTGTCTGAAACGCTGGAGGAAGTCCCCTACTCCCTTCCTTTCAGTCAAGAAGCTGATTGTGGAATAGGAGATGAGTAAATGAAAATTAATCTGACTTTGGCAATTAGAGAATGAGAAGAATGCTTAACCCCCAGGCATCTGGGCTTGTTTCTGTTTTCCAAAGATCTCAATGGTCATGACCCATTAGTTGTAAGCATTTTTTTTTTTTTTTAAAAACCCTCAAACCAAAAAACAAAAAACTATAGGTGAAGCCTGGACTGAGTAGCAATTTAAAAGATTTTAGGTTGGTAATAGAATTGCAGAGATAATTTCCACTGGCCAGAATTTTGGGGTTTTGGTTTTACTCATCTACAATTCTTCTTGGTAAAAATTATTATTCTTTTTCAGTCCCTTCTCCCCAAGGTGGCAGGAATGAACTTAAAAACTTAAACTGAATCAAGTAACTTTTCTAGATTTTAGAATAAAATATAGAGGACAGTCCCGGTGGCTTAGTGGTTTAGTGCTGCCTTCAGTCCAGGGTGTGATCCTGGAGACCCGGGATCGAGTCCCATGTCAGGCTCCTTGCATGGAGCCTGCTTCTCCCTCTGCTTGTGTCTCTGCCTCTCTCTCTCTCTCTCTCTGTCTCTAATAAATAAATTAAATCTTAAAAAAAAAGAATAAAATGTAGATTTCTTTATCTATACTGCTGTCACCTCTTCTTTGGTATTCTTTTCCCCTTCAGTCCGTTCCATTATTAACAGCTGGTTTTATTTTAGTGTTTTCAACTTTCCTTACCACCATATCTAAAAAGTACTTTCTGCCCACAAAGCCTCTTCTTTGTTTCCTTTATAACTCAGACAAATTTATAATTACAGTTGACCCTTGAACAATGGGTGGGTTGGGGCACTGAACCCCACACAGCTGAAACCCATATATAAATTTTGTCTCTCCCCAAACATAAAAGCCTGCTGACCATAAGCCTTACCACCGATAACAAATAGCCTGATAACAAATAGCCTTACTGGTAACACATATTTTGTATGTTCTATGTTTTAACTGCTATATTTATACAATAAAGTAAATTAGAAGAAAATGTTATTAAGAAAATCATAAGGAAGAGAAGGGACCCACGTTCAAGTGTCATCTGTAGTTTGATAGCTTGCTTGCTTACTTGTTTTTGTCTTCCTATGCTCCAAGTTTATAAACCCCAGGAGGGTAGAGACCATGTTTTATTCTTTTTATCTAGCACATGCTGACTGACATATGCTGGTCTCTTTTTTTTTTTTTTTTAGAGGAAAGTTAAAATTAAATATTTATTGTGAAAGATAAGAAAACAAAAAAAAGAGTTCAAAGAAATTATACTGATTATCACAAATTAGTGATAAATATATTGTATTTACTTAATTGTACCTCATATGCTTATATATATATAGAGATAAAGTATATAAATAAAACATATAATAATTTAAATTTTTGTGTTAATATAAATAGAATAATTTTCATTTTGATTTCAATAATATTTATATTTAAGTAACTTTACTGTTTTTTTTTTAATTTATTTTTTATTGGTGTTCAATTTACTAACATACAGAATATATGCTGGTCTTTAATAAGTATTGAGTGAATGATCATTTGATAACTTATGCATTATAGAGAGATACATTCTTTAGTTCATTTTTAAAATCTTAATTGACTTTATTACCCAGCAATTGCAAGTATTAAAATATGTATTTTCTATATAACCTACTGTGAGGTGATCAATGTTAAACAAAATATTAATTTTCATAATTTGTTTCAATGCATATATTTTTTAAAGATTTTATTTATTCATGAGAGACAGAGAGAGAGAGAGAGGCAGAGACACAGGCAAGGGAGAAACAGGCTCCATGCAGGGAGCCTGATGTGGGACTTGATCCCAGGTCTCCAGGATCAGGCCCTGGGCTCAATGCGGCGCTAAACCGCTGAGCCACCCAGGCTGCCCTCAGTTCATATCTTCTTGACCAATTCTTTTCTTTCCATTTTGCCTTTGAGTCTGAAGAATTTTAACCACGATAGTTATGGACTTGAATATTCATCTGCAGCTACCTATATACTCCTAGTGATTTTATCACAGCCATCCTCTAAGTGGTTTCTGGAAAACATGAGGATGGACTTCATTCATCTTCACCTCATAGGCTCTTTAGCACCTGAAAGAGCCCAGCGACTGGCCCACACAGACTGCTACCTGGCCTGCTTGGCTTGGTGGTGCCTCAGGCACCCTCCTCCTTCCATAGCTTTGTAGAAAAGAGAATCTTTTTTTTTTTTTTTTTTTAATTATTTATTCATGAGAGACACAGAGCACAGAGAGAGAGGCAGAGACATAGGCAGAGGGAGAAGCAGGCTCCCTGTGGGGAGCCCGATGCGGGACTCGATCCTAGGACCCCGGGATCACAACCTGAGCCAAAGGCAGATGTTCAATCAGTGAGCCACACAGGTGCCTGTAAAATGATAAAGGTCAAGGTGGGCAAAAAAAATGATTTGGTTCTCTCTCTTTTTTTTTTTAAATGTTGGTGGGGTTTTGTTTGTTTAAGTAATGTCTATATCCAGTGTAGGGCTTGAACTCATAATGCCAAGATTAAGAGTTGCATGTTCCACTGACTCAACCAGTCAGGTGCCCCAAATAATTTGTTTCTGTGGGTTGGATCTTTCAGAATTAACTTAGATGGTGCTGGAAAAACTTTCCCTGATTGGCCAGGGTTGGATTAGATCTCCCTGTTGTTTGGTCTATAACACCATGTGCTTGCCTTTTATAGCCATACACTCCCTACTTAGATTCCCTGAGAGAGAGAGAATTTAGTTTATCATTGTATCCTCAGCCCTCAGATTGGTGCCTCAGACATGGTAGTTGTGTTCAATAAATACTGGTTCAGTGAGAAATAAGTGTTAAAATTGAGGTATTAAGAACAGTTTTTACACTGGTAGGTTATGGAGCTTATTGGTCCCAAGAATTACTTTGTTCTTTGTTTTCAAGTTAAGTATCATGACATAAGTTTAAAAAAAATCTTAATTATGGAAAATTTCAAGCACATACAAAAATAAAGAGAATAATAAAATGAACCACCACTGTGTGCCTATCATTCAGCTTCAACAGTTATCAACACATGACCATTCTTGTTTAACCTTGCTCCCCCTTCTTCCTCAATATTTTAAAACAAATCCCAGACATGATATCATTTCATCTGTAAATACTTCAGAAGAGTATAATCAATTTAAGAACTAGTTAACTCTTGGAAAAACCTGATACAAAAATTCCATTTGTCTCCTTGAATCTAATTGTAGATGCCAGCTGGTGAATTTCCATGTGCTAAACCACTCCCAAGGCTTGACTCACTATTGAAAGCATATACTCCATTGTAATTGCTGAGATAGCAGCAGTTTGCTAGAATATATTATCATGGTTGTTTCTGTTTGGGTAGAGAGAGGTTACAAATAAGTAAAAACTCATATGTCAGAAATAATTTGGGAGATGTATAAAGACGAATGATACTTTCTGACATTGTGCATTACAGGCCTTTGAGATTTTGCCTGGAAAATGAAAATGAAATATGGTTTGTGGATTATTAGAGTAAATTCCTGTAGTTCTTTGTGAGTGAATTCCTGAGAGTCACAATTAGCAGTAAAATGAAAAGTAATGGTGTCAGAAGGCCCAGAGTTAGATTCCTAAGCCTTGGAAGGTTGAAGGTTTAGAACTTGGGCCAGAGGAAAAGTCACATGGCATCGGTAGTGGTTATGGTTAGTTTTATTCTAGAAGTTAAACTTGTGGCCTAGACCTCTGTAAATAGCCTAGGTTAAATAACATTTCCTTTGGGAAGGGAAGAGAGGCACTCTTTTCTTTCAGCAAATATTTTAAAGGATTAAGTACTATCTTGTAAAATTTGAAGATTGGCACTGAGTAAATGGTTGGACTAGAACAGTGTTTTCTCATGATCCCAGTTTTTTGTGGAAAAGCAATGAAACGAGGATGGAAATGATCATAAGCACCTTTAACTATTTAGTCACATAGGAGAATAAGACTGATTCTGAGAGGCTGCGGTGTAAGTCCCAGCCCTGTTAGGACTACAGCTCTGCTTTTTCCTTAGCCTGAATCACCATATGATTTTGATAGGAGATGGTAGATATGATGATCATCCCAAGTTAATTCTTGGCAATTTATTTTGAAAATACACTCTTATTTTTGCCTTTATACTCCCATAACCCTTAGGTAATTCCTCTATTAAAATACTTAGTACACAGTGCCTTGAATAGGGATTTTGTCATAATCATCTGTGTATCCTTAACATCTAGCACATGGTCACTTGGAAAATATTTGTTGACACATGATGATCCCTTTCCAGCCTTGAGATGGTATGATTTTGTGATTTCTCCAGTGGCCTGGACCAGAAGAATATGGGAATAGTGCTATTCTGATATAGGCTCCTCTCTGAATTCTTTTTCTTCCTAAATGGTGTTTAGTCTCACACTCTGAACTATTCTCTTCTTTTGGGACCTTCCAGGAAATAGAAGGAGAAAAAAAAAAAAAGTTGTGTTTAGAACAAGAAGACTTATGTCAGACTGAAGTTGATATGTTGGGATCACTGGAATCCTCCAGTTGCAGTCAGGATGAAGAATTCAGTGTTGATAATAGATGCCAGGAGCTTGTTCTCTTTTGTTACTCTTCCTCATTTACTGAGATTTGGCTCCATATCTATGACTGAGGTGGATTTCAGTCTTGATCATCAGGCTTTAAAAGATGTAGTCAGTGATTGGGAATTAATCAGCACCAAATTATGAACATGTCTTTTTTCACGTATGTGGTAACTGCTGAAATTAATTTGTTGTAAAACTGTAGAATCTACACCAAATTAAACCTATGGTTTATTATCTAATACAGGATAGTAAAAGAGAAATGTCAAAAACCATTATTTCATCAACCTGTTTATTTGTTGCAAATTTGGAAGCTGTCTCAAACTCAACATACACAGAACTAAAACGATCCATTTTCCTCCTCTAAACTTTTTCCCCACCAGCAATTTTCCCTGTCTTATTTTATGGCAACTCTCTTCTTTTAGTTCTGGTCAAAACTTTGGACCTTATATTTCTCTTATACCCCATGTGCAGTCTGCCAGGAAAACTCACTGGACCTGTGTTCAAAATATATCCAAATCAACAACTCACCATCTCTCTTGCTACTACTTAGACAGTGGTCTAAAGCCACTGTCCTCTCTTGCCTGGATTATTGTAGCATGGATTATTGTAGCATTTCTTAACTGATCTCCCAGCTTCTACTCTTTACTTTTGGCACAGCTGCCTGAATCATTCTCATTATACCTACGTGAGATCATGTCACTCCTCTGTTCAGAAACCGTGCTGTGGCTCCCCATTACACTCTTGAGTAAATACCCATAAGGCCTTATCTTCTCTGGCCTTCTATTAACCTCTCTGACCTTACCTACTGAATCCCCCTTGTTCACTCTGCTGCAGCCACATTAGCTTTCTTGCTATTCCTTGAAGGAGACAGTCCTGCTTCTGCCTTAGGGCTTTTTTAGTGACTGTTTCCTGTGCTCTTCCTCTAGATACCTATATGGCTAACCTTCAGCACTGTCAAATCTTGCTTCAATGTCACTTTCTCAGTGAGGCCTACCCTAATCACCTTATGTAAACATAACTCCTTTGCAAAAACACTTCTGATTCCCTTTATTGTGATCTACCCTTTTCCCCCTAAAACATTCATTATATTTTAAGATCTATATAATTTCTCTCTCATAATTATTCCTTGAAAGTGAGTTTAATGGATTCATTTTATATATCTATAAGCTCTGCTTAAATGCAGGTAGACTTAGAACTTTGGTTATTAAACTAACTTTCTGTCATTTTCAAGCATCCAAAAGAATGCAGAACCTAAAACCAAGAAAAAGAAAAGGAAGTGCCTTAGATAGTCAAGAAAGAATTTTTGAGCATTGTTGACAATTCCTGAGAAGACTTAAAGTGCCAAAAGTGCTGGGAGTAGTTGGTTCTTTCAGAAGTTGAAGGAGTGTGTTGATTAAACTGGCAATGTCTGGTTATAAATAGATCAGTGTTTTTTGAGAAGCATAGGTGAAAGGATGTGCAAGAAAGGCAGAGAAAGCAGAGTATGGTGGTAGTCATAGTGGACAAGATTTGAAGTGACTAGTGCAGGGAATGAGTGGTAGATTCTTGAGAACCATCATGGAGAGCCAGAAGATAAGACACATCTTTGTGGAGTGGAAATGGGCAAGTGCCATAGAAACACTTTCAGATACAAAATATATTAAAGCCATAGACAGAAGGACCCTTTCCTTTGAATGTAAATGAAAACCACAATGAGATACCACTTGAGACTTGTTAGGATAGCTATTATCAAAAACAAAACAAAACAACAACAACAACAAAAAAAACCTGAGGAGAAACTGGAACCCTCGTGCATCATTGGTGAGAATATACACTGGTACAGCCACCGTGAAAAGCAATTTTGGTTCCTCAGAATGTTAAACATAAAATTTCCATACAATTCAGCAATTCTACTCCTGAGTGACACTCAAAAGAATTGAAAGTGGGGACTTAAACAGATACTCGTACATCAATGTTTACAGCAGCATTATTTACAGTAGCCAAAAGGTGGAAACAATCTAAGTGTCCCTCCACTGATGAATGGGTAAACAAAATGTGATAATGTACATACAATAGAATGTTATTTAGCATTAAAAAGAAAATTCTGATACATGCTACAAGGTGAATGAAACTTGAAGACATTATGCTAAGTGAAAGGTTCCTGGATACAAAGAGACAGATATTGTATGATTTCACTTACATGAGGCTTATAGAATAGGCAAATACATAGAGATAGAAAGTAGAGTAGATCTTATCAGGGACCAGAGGGAGGAGAAATGGGGAGTTACTGTCTAACGGGTAGCGTTTCTATTTCGGATGATGAAAAATTCTGGAGATGGATAGTGGTGATGGTTGCACAACATTGTGAATGCACTTGTTGCCACTGAATTGTACACGTTAAGAATGGTTAAAATGGGATCCCTGGGTGGCGCAGTGGTTTGGCGCCTGCCTTTGGCCCGGGGCGCGATCCTGGAGACCCGGGATCAAATCCCACGTCGGGCTCCCGGTGCATGGAGCCTGCTTCTCCCTCTGCCTGTGTCTCTGCCTCTCTCTCTCACTTTCTCTGTGTGAGTATCATAAATAAATAAAAAAAAAAATTAAAAAAGAATGGTTAAAATGCTAAATTTTATGTGAAATATATTTTAACATATACTTTAACCCCCACCCCCGAACCCCTCTCCTTTAGGTGTAGCTGTGCATGCATGAGAGTGGGAGTATGTGTAGGGAGGGCACAGATATGCTGTTCCACAATGAAGGCAGGTGTTCCCCACACGGATGCTCAGACTTCAGTGATGGTGGAGATGTGCTTTCTGGTGGGTGATACAATAACCAGCTAGGTCATTCAGCTCCTTCTCCTGCAGTCATATTTGTAAGCATAGGAGAGTCATTCAGTCATTAAGAAAACGTTATATTTTAGGGGGATTTCCTGGGTGGTTCAGCGGTTTAGTGCCTGCCTTTGGCCCAGGGCATGATCCTGGAGTCCTGGGATCGAGTCCCGCATCAGTCTCCCTGCATGGAACCTGCTTCTTCCTCTGCCTATGTCCCTGCCTCTCTCTCTCTCTCTGTTTCTCATGAATAAATAAAAACACAGAGACAGAGAGAGGCACAGAGGGAGGAGAAGCAGGCTCCATGTAGGAGCCTGACACGAGACTTGATCCCAGAACTCCAGGACCACGTCCTGAGCCGAAGGCAGCTGTTCAACTGCTGAGGCACCCAGGCGTCCCTAATGCCTAATTTTTTAAAGAAACAGCCTTTCTAAAACTTCAGGGCACACACATTTAATTTTTAAATTATTTTCAGTTAGGGAAAGCTTGTAGGTATTTAAATTTTTCTTCTGCTATAATTTCCAAAGCATTTTCTATCTTAATAAAGCTGTGTGTTCTGTAATATGTAGTAGGATAAATACACTGGACTAGTAATCAGATTCTGGCCCAAGTTTTTATGTTATCAAGTCACTGAACCTCTTCTACTCTGGTTTCCCAACTGAGAATGAAGGGATTGGATGTGTAAACTTCCAGGGTTTAGTTATAAAGTTTTAGTCATTTTATTGGAATTTTTCTAAAGCTAGTAATATAAAAGATTAGAAGAACTTTGTTTATAATACCGTTCACATAAAAATATAATTCATTTCAGTGTAGCATAAGACTGGATTCTAAAGGGGCTTAGTCAGTGGATGACTAAAACAACTTTTTTATAAGAAGGTCTCGTTTAGAAGTCAGTTTCAAAATGCATTCTCTGACAACATTGAACTAAAATCCTGGATCTCATTTTGATGTTAATAATTGTAAGTAAATTGTCATTATCTTATATCTTCTTTCTATTCATCTATTTTTAAAAGATAACTCATCACTGTGTAGGAGTTGGCTTTTTCTGTTATGGCTTCCCTAGAAATACTTCTGCTTTAGTCTTTCTCCCTTAAGTGCCTTTTCCTGAGAATAAAGGATTGAGTTCATACCTTTGCATAATGATTTAGAGAGTATTTTAAGCTTGGCATGTTAAAACCTGGCTGACTCCATTAATATGTGGACAAACTAGCACATTAGAATATTTTTTAAGTTCCAAGCCACAAGTTGTGCTTTAAATGAACATGGGCATGTATACAATTAATATTTAAGCCTTGGATAGCACAGACATTCAAAATGCCCGTTGCCCTGGGTGACTGGTTTTCAGCAAGGCTCTTGCTTGCCCTGCACATTTCTTCCTCTGCTTTGAACAGTGCCAGGAGCAGAGTCAGGAGAGGGTTTATTCCTTTGGCGCTCTGCTACTCTCTGCTTTCGGCAGGCAAAAAGGCTGCTGTTTTACTTCTTAAACTCCTACCATATGGAAAGTTTCTATAAATAAATCTTGGATTTATGATTGGACTTCTAAATTTGTAACCTCCACGATCCATGGCTAAAGCCAATATAAATACCTATTTAAACATGCAGACTGCATACAAAGCTGTGGCACTATTTCCCTGAGAATGGTCTCCAGCCACAATATCTAAATTATCAATTCAGTTAATTTTTTCTGTCTCAGTTGGCATGAATGAAGACCTCATTTTGTTGTTAAGCAAAAAGTAGTGAGCCTGGTAGTTTTTAGTGAATCCACTTTGACTTTTTATTTTCACTTTGACTTTTTGTACATGAATTGTTGGCATAGTTATATAGCAGATGTATTCATGAAAATGTAGAAGTGCATGAGATTTTGACAAACGATCATTTAAATGTACTAAAGGAACTGACGTTTTAGAGGAATCCTTTTATTATTTATTTTGTAAATTTGGGTCAATGGTATTTCAGTCAACAATACTATAACGGGCACCTGTTATGTGCCAGACACTGTGTTAGGTCTTAGGGCACATTGAGTTGTATGAAAGATGATTCCTGTTCAGACAAGTAAGAGAAAAAGAAAGAGGAAACGTGGGGACAATAAAATGTTTTATCGCTCTAATGGAAAAATGGACAAATGCCATGTGAGTGTGGTGGAGAGGCAAGTAGATTAACTCTGGGGAGTTGGGAAAGGCTTTAGAAAAATGTTTCAATTGAACCTTTAATAATAAAAATGATTTCTAACTAGCTGTAGTTTATTGAGTGCCTACTGTTTACTAGGATTAGTTAATGCTACCTACCAGGTAAAGGGGTAGGGGGGCATTTTATGCAGTAAGAAAACTGTGGAACTATCAAAGATTGTATATCCCAGAAGTAAGAAGTTTGGTACAGCTAATGGAAAGAGGAGGGAGATCAGTGGCTGGGTGCTTCAGATTATGAAGGACCTCAGATACACAATGTGTCCCTGCCACCCTGTTTTTGGTCACATTTCCTTGCCTGAAAAGCCTTTCTCCCCTCTTTGCTGATGTACCTTTTTTTAAAGGTCTGGCTTTTATGTGAAGCTTTCCTCCCCTTTTGTCAAAGCTTATTGTTTTTACTGAATAGTTGTACAAGAGAGTATACCTCATAAAAGGGCATTCCATTTTTTTTAAAGATTTTATTTATTCATGAGAGAGACACACAGAGAGAGAGAGAGAGAGAGCGAGTGAGACTGGCAGAGGGAGAAGCAGGCTCCGTGCAGGGAGCCTGATGTGGGACTCGATCCCAGATCTCCAGGATCAGGCCCTGGGCTGAAGGTGGCGCTGAACCGCTGAGCCACCGGGCTGCCCAAGGGCGTTCCATTTCTTGAACCATTTCTTGTAGTATAGTCTGATCTCCCCAACTAGTTTCTCTTAAAAGACAGGATAAATCCTCTTTAGCACCTGGTATAGTGCTCAGCACATTGTGAGAACTCAAGAAATACATAATGAATGGATGAATATGGAACATTTGTAGATATATCAGCTATTGAGACAGCCCAGCTACAGTGGTCGAGATCACCTACATTTATTTAAAAGGCATTTCTTAACACCAGTAAGAGCAATTTCCAGAGGTATAGTTCAGTTGTGATTTGGATGTAAAATGACTTAAGAGTAATCAACTCACAGGGTTGTTGAAGATTAAATTAGAACATTTAAGTGCTTAGAACAGTGCCTAGCATATATAGTAAGTGCTCAGTCAAGTGTTACCTATCACTTAGCTCCACCTATCTGGGCATTTTTGCCAGTGACAGAACTCAAAGACTGTTGTAGGCATGAAGAGGATAGAAAGGAGATAAACAGCTTCATACCTTTGAAACCAAATGCCCTTTAGGAACTGGAAGAACTGCTTATATTGCATGAACTTTTATTTTTCTGTTTGTGTTTTAGTGATCGAGGGGTATGGTTGGCATGGAATTGAATTTCATCTGTCTGTGGGAGTTGTAAACAAGGTAGGTTCCAGGTTTATTTACATTTCCCTGCTCCTTTCCTAAGCTGTTCTGTTAATATTTACAGTTTGAATTATAGATCAGATTTGATTATTGTTTAAGGATGCACTCTCATAGCCCTGTGACGGTCAGTCTTCTAATGTTGTGGACTACATACAGTATCTTGTTAAAATTTATTGAATGCCGAGAAACAGCATAACCAGTTACGCATTTTGGTGGTTGTATTGCAGAACCATGAATTCACACATGTATATACAAACCGTGATCCAGTCCTTGGAGGGCAGAAGCTCTTGTATTAGAGCCATTGTGTAAACTGACTTGGGGTAATGGGCTAACTCTTCTGGTCACTTTAATGTTCTGTAGCTTATGTGAATAGTAGACTAAATGCAACAGAGGGCCTGTTTTGACAGTAGCCAGGCCATCATGGTAATTATAAATTTTGTTACTGGTGACAGAATCTGTCTATCTGCAACCACTAAAGTTTGATTTGACGGTAACATGCTTGTGTTCCTATCTTAAGTTCTGGGCTAAACAAAAATACAGCAGATATGGTTTTGGCTCCTGTATCTGTCTTGTGTCAGATGCCTGCAGAAAGCTATAGATGGCAGCTTCACACAGCTCTGCAAACCTATTTCCGTCAGAACATTTCCTGTCAAAGTAAGGTAGTGCTGGTTCACCTAGTTCTAGTTTTCTGTGTTCTTAGGTATGTGGAGATCCCATTGCTCATGATTGCAGGAAACTTGGATCACTCAGAGAGTGAACTTGATAGCCAAAAAGATGGTGACACTACTCCCTACAATCCCTCCAACCAGGAATCCTATGAACTTTGTAGAGGGTCCAGAGGTTGCTGACAATCTTGGATTCTTGTACCTGCAGGTAGAACAGCAAAAATTCTTGAGATTCCTTGCTCTCAGTTACAAAGAACAGTAATCATAAATATGTTGCTACAAGGAAAAACAGTTGAGTTACTTTTTTTTTTTTTTTTTTTAAGTAAGCTTTATGTCTGATGTAGGGCTTGAACTTACAACCCTGAGATCAACAGTTGCATGCTCCAGCAACTGAGCCAGCCAGGTGCCCCATTGAGCTACTTTCTGTAGCAAAAGGAACATGGTCCTTGGAATTGACACTGCTGCCTAGGAAGAGAGGTAGAAGAGTTGATGAAAGTTTAATTTCCTTCATTATCATCTGGAGGCCTGAATATCATGTCTGGTCTGGATGGTCACTCAGGAAATTATCTTCTTTCTGTTTTCCTGCTTTTTATTGGGGATAGTATAAATAAGAACTATTTCATGGAAATACTGTAAGGATTAATGGAAAGGAAAGAAACTAAAATTTACTGAATGCCTAAGGATTAGGCATGCTACTGTAAATTTTCACAATGTGTTCTTTTATTGAAACATACAAAGTTCATTGATATTGTACTTTTTCAAGTCTAAGTGGATGACATCATGGATATCACTTCCTTGAACTATTCTGATCTTTTTTGTAGCCACTTAGAAGGAAGAGGTTTAGATATTGATACATGTTACTTCATATATGTCTGCTAGAACCTTCTTTTATGAAGGAAAAAAAAATACCTACATGAGTTAATGGAATTTTTTTGTTTTTGTTTTTATCTGGAAAATAAAAACAGAGTTGCTACTGATTTAGCCAAAGGCAGAAAGGAGACTAGCAGATCTGAAATTAGAGACACCTTAGCTGTTTTGGGAAGTTGAGACTCTTGAGCCAGGCTTTGCTGAAGTCAGAGTAGGTTAATATTTTCATAGCTCAAAGCAAATGTGAATTGTGGTTGTTTATAGGTGCAGTTTTGCTTGGTCTCTGTAGTTGCACATGGGTGAGTAAAATACAGTGCTGCTGTGTTGGGCAACTTCTGCAAAAGCCCCTGAACCAATGCAAATTAAACTTCTCCAAAAATACCAAAAAATTCCCCATTTGGATCTTTTGCTGGCTGAGGGAATTGACTGTTGTCATCTTGCTGGTAAAGAAATTGTCATACATTCTTTTGGAATGATTCTAGATTTGATTTTCTGCTTTAAAATTTCCTCTTGAAATTCTTCTCTGATAGGAGATACCATCTCTACATCTCAGACATATGGGATTAGAATAAATTGTTACCTCTCTCCCAGGTGATAGGAAATTAAGGTGGAGTATTTTTTCCCCTGATTCCACATTTAATGTCTCCAAATCTATTGTCTTTTTACTCTTAAAATAGCTTTTGTGGTCTTAGCAAGGTTTATAGAGAGTTACCTAGTGACACAATACTGTCCTTTATTGGGCTGAAATGGAAACATTAATATTTCTTAATATGTGACAATTTTCATTTTTATTTTCCTGTCTATAGAATGAATTGTTGTATTTTTTCTCTTGGCTTTTCTTTCTTCGGTCAGGAACTCTAATAACAAAATTCTCCCTTCTTGCTTCAGCAGACAAATACCACTTTTTTTTTAAGATTTTATTTAGGCTCAGCGTTTTGGCGCCTGCCTTTGGCCCAGGGCGCGATCCTGGAGTCCCGGGATCGAGTCCCACGTCGGGCTCCTGGCATGGAGCCTGCTTCTCCTTCCTCCTGTGTCTCTGCCTCTCTCTCTCTCTCTCTCTGTCTATCATAAATAAATAAATAAATAAATCTTTAAAAAAAAAGATAAAAAAAAGATTTTATTTATTCATGAGAGACACAGAGAGAGGCAGAGGCATAGGCAGAGAGAGAAGTAAGCTCCATGCAGGGAGCCCGACGTGGAACTCCATCCCGGGACTCCAGGATCACACCGTGGGCCAAAGGCATGTGCTCAACCGCTGAGCCACCCAGGTGTCCCACAAATACCACTTTTTAAGTAATAGCTTTATTGATGTGTAATTTATATACTGCAAAATTTGCCTGTTTAAAGTGTATAAGTCAATAATTTTAGTAAATTTGTAGAGTTGTGTAACTATTACTATACTCTGGTGTTATATTCCCAGCTCCCCAAAAAGATCCCCTGTAAGACTCTTAACCATAGGAAACAAACTGAGAGTTGCTGGAGAGGATGGGGGGATGGGATAGCTAGGTGATGGATATTAAGGGAGGCACGTGATGTAATGAGTACTGGGTATTATATAAAACTGATGAATCACTAAACTCTACCTCCAAAACTAAAAATACAGTGTATGGTAATTAATTGAATAATAAAAAAGATCCCTCGTAAACATGACTTTCTAACTTTATATCCTATACAAATTTTGCTAAGTTCTGTATCAGATTTAATCTTCTTCTGACAGAGTTTTCCCATTGCTTATTTCCCTCCTTATTTTTGTATTAGTTGCTTACTGCAGGTCAACTGTCTCTCTCTGCCTGTCTCTTTCTCTCTCTCTCTGTCTCTCTATCTCTCATAAGTAAATAACTAAATCTTTTTAGTTATTAATCTTTTTTTTTTTTTTTTTTTTAATTCATGAAAGAGGCAGAGAGAGATGCAAGCTCCCTACAGGGAGCCCAATGTGGGACTTGATCCCTGGACCCTGGGATCATGCCCTGAGCCGAAGGCAAATGTTCAACCGCTGAGCCACCTAGGGGTCCCAAAAGTGTAACCTTTCTTGAATAGTGGCTTTAGATTTTATTTGAAGTTTTTTTTTTTTTTTTTTTTTCCTTGAAAGACTATTCTATAATACTTCAGGCCTTTCAATAAAAGCTTTAGTATTTGGGCACCTGGGTGGCTCAGTTGGTTAAGCACTTAACTTTTGATATCAGCTCAGGTCATGATCTGAGTTGTGAGATCGAGCCCTGCATTGGGCTTTGTGCTCTCAATAAATCAATCTTATCTATCTATCTTTCTTTCTTTCTTTTTTTTCAATAAATCTTTAAAACGAAGTTCTTGTGTTCTTGGTTTCCTGTTTACTTATTTGTTTTTAAAGGGAATCATTTAAAAAAATAAAAAGAATTAAGGGAATCATTTATCTGGTTATTTTTCTTTGTATATGTAGATTAGCTATTTGCTAATTGGAGAATTTTTCTCTGTACATGAATGTTCAGTTGCTTAGTAAATAAGGTAAATGAATATACTAGTACACACGGACTTTTAAAAGTTTTTTATTTTTAAAGATTTTATTTTATTTTTTTAAAAGATTTTATTTATTCATAAGAGAGAGAGAGAGAGAGAGGGAGAGAGGCAGAGACACAGGCAGAGGGAGAAGCAGGCTCCATGCAGGGAGCCTGACGCAGACTCAATCCCGGGACTCAAGATCACGCCCTGGGCCAAAGACAGGCACTAAACTGCTGAGCCACCCAGGGATCCCCCAAATATTTTATTTTTAAGTAAACTCTACATCCAGTGTTGGGCTTGAACTTATTATAACCCTGAGATCAAAAGTGGAATGCTCTACTGACTGAGCCAGCCAGGTACCCTGAACTTTTAAAAGTTTTATTGGAGAATTAATAAATTCAATAAATTATCTGTTTCAGCATAGCAAATTATTCTAAAACTCAGCAGCTTACAACAATAATAAGCGTTATCTCAGGGCACCTGGGTGGCTCAGAGCATCTGCCTTTGGTTCAGGTTGTGATCCCAGGGTCCTGGAATTGAGTCTCAAATCAGGCTCCTTAGAGGGAGCCTGCTTCTCCCTCTGCCTATGTCTCTGTCTCTCTTTGTATGTCTCTCATGAATAAAATAAAATATTAAAAAACCAAGAAACCAAAAACACAGAACAACATTGTGTCATATAGTTTCTGTGGCTCAGGAATTTAGGAGCAGCTTAACTGAGTGATTCTGGCTTTGAGGTTGTATTCATAATGTTTGCTGGTGCTCTGGTTATCTAAAGACTTGACTGGGGCCAGAGGATCCATTTCTAAGCTTACTTACATGGCTGTGGCAGGAGACCATGGTTTCTCACTGGCTATTGGCTGGAGGCTTCATTTCCTTTGCAGATAGACCTCTATGTAGGATTGCTTGAGTGTTATCATGACAGAGCAGCTGGCTTCCTTCTACAGCTCTCTCTATGGATTTGGTTGTTCTAGGTGTTTCATATAAATAGACTCATACAACATATGCTCTTTTGTAGACTGGCTTCTTTCACTTAGCCTCATGTTTTCAAGTCTCATCTATGTTGTAGCAGATGTCAGAACTTCATTCCTTTTTTTTTTTAAGATTTTATTTATTTATTCATGAGAGACACACACAGAGAGAGAGGCAGAGACACAGGCAGAGGGAGAAGCAGGTTCTCTGTGGGGAGTCCAATGTGGGACTCCATCCCAGGACCCTGGGATCACGGCCTGAGCTGAAGACAGATGCTCAACCACTGAGCCACCTGGGTGCCCCTGAACTTCATTCCTTTTTAAGGATGAATAATATTTCATCGTATGGATATACCATATTTTAAAAATCCATGTATCAGTTAATGGACATTTGGGTTGTTTCTAGCCTTTGGCTCTTAAGAATAATGCTACTATGACTATTTGTGTACAGGTTTTCATGTGGATGCATGTTTTCTCATCTCTTAGGTAATATACTTAAGAGTTGAAGCCTATATATTTTTATCCCTCTGTGTTACTGTAGTAGAATTCTAACTGGACTTGTCACCTCTTTAAATTGCCTTTCACTTGGCTATCCAGGTGATTTTGCTGACATGGAGATTTAATCACATCATATCTCTTTTTTTTTTTTTTTTTTTTAATTTTTTTTTAACTTTTATTTATTTATGATAGTCACAGAGAGAGAGAGAGGCAGAGACACAGGCAGAGGGAGAAGCAGGCTCCATGCACCGGGAGCCCGACGTGGGATTCGATCCCGGGTCTCCAGGATCGTGCCCCGGGCCAAAGGCAGGCGCCAAACCGCTGCGCCACCCAGGGATCCCACATCATATCTCTATTTCTCTGTTTTCAGTGGCTCCTTGTAGCTTTCAGGAAAAAGTCCAAACTCACCTTATCACACAAGCCATTTATGATCTGGCTCCTGCTTTCCTTTAAGTTTTTCCTGCTGTACTTTTCATTCTTGTTCACTTAACTTCAGCTGATGACATGCTTTTTCCTATTAATGTTTTCATGCTTCTACCATTGTCTCAAACGGTTAATTACTCTCTTTGAATAGGAAATAACTACTTGTTCTTTAGAAATCATCTCTGGTCCCATTTGTGGTAAACTTTATTTTCTTTGTTTAATTTAAATTAAACCTGTGCTCTTACAGTACCTTTACCATACTGCTTATCACACTATTCTCTGGACATTGATTCCTGTTTGCTTCTCTAGATAGACTGCAAAAACCCTGAGGGAAGAAGCCATATCTTCTTTGACTTAGTATCTCTAGGCCTAATAGTAACACACAAAAGTAGCTAGTATCTATTGGGTTGTTTAGTATATAGATGCCAGGCAATATTATAGCATTTTACATTTGTTGTGTTACCTAATCTTCTACAACAATCCTTTAAATTAGGTACTATTATTGCCTTCCCTTTATTTTTTAATTTTTAATTTTTTTTTAGAGATTTTTGTTTATTTGAGAGAGAGAGAGTGACAGAGCAACAGAGAGCATGAGTGGGGAGGAGAAGGAGAAGCAGGCTCCCCACTGAGCAGTGAGCCTGATGCAGAGCTTGATCCCAGGACCCCAGGATCATGACCTGAGCTGAAGGCAGACTCTCAACTGACTGAGCCACCCAGGTGCCCCTATTATTTTCCCTTTAAAAATGAAAATATCAAAGCACAGAGAGATTGAGTAATTTGCTAAAAGTTACACAAATAGCAAATGGTAGACCTGGCATTTGGTAGTGCTGGGATTTGAACCTGCACGCTCTGATTCCAGGGCCTTTGTTCTTATTTGTACTGCTGCCATAGTGTCTGGCACATAGATATTTAATAAATATTGGTAGGTGAGTGAACACTCATTGTTTCTGCATGCAGAACTTTGCTTACTTGGTTCCTGCCAATACTATGTTTGTACTTGGGGTTATAATGACAGGAAGATAGAGGTTTGAGTCATGGTGGTCTGAATTCCTGTCCTGCCCCATGACTTCTGCTTCTTGATTCATTTCTTTTCTTTTCCTACTTTTACTAAAGAGAATGATTCTTTTTTTTTTTTTTTAAGATTTTATTTATTTATTCATGAGAGACACACAGAGAGAGGCAGAGACACAGGCAGAGGGAGAAGCAGGCTCCATGCAGGGAGCCCAACGTGGGACTCAATCCTGGGTCTCCAGGATCACGCCCTAGGCTGCAGGTGGGGCTAAACCACTGCGCCACCAGGGCTGCTTGAGAATGATTCTTTTTTTCTAAAATTTATTTATTTGTGAGAGAGAAAAGGGGGAGGGGAGAGAACATGTGCTCCAGTGCAAGGCAGAGGAGAGAAGGAGAGAGCGAGAATCTGAAGCAGACTCCTTGCTGAGAGTGGAGCCCAATGCAGGGCTTGATCTCAAGACCCTGAGATCATGACCTGGGCTGAAATCAAGAGTTAGGTGCTCAACTGACAGCACCACCCAGGAGCCTCACCAAAGAGAATAATTCTGTTATTCTGCCTTAATTCCTTAGGTAATACTTACATTAAGATTCCTGAGTTTTGTGTCTTGGATTATTTTCTGCTCCAGTCTTTTATTTTGATGACATTTAAACCTTCAGAATAGTGTTAAGAATGGTAGAGTGGTCAGCAATATACCCTTTTGACTAAATTTATCAATTTTGAACATGTTGCCACATTTTTGTGTTCTCTCTCCACACACACATACATGCATGCATACATGTACATGCATACATGCACACATATTTATATTTTGCTGAAACATTTTAGAGTTACTTGCAGACATGATACTTTGCTCTTAAGTATTTTGGCATTGATTTCCAGAGAATAAAGAGATTTCTCTTACACAACTGCAGTACAGTTAGTATACTCAGGAACTTTATTTAGTATTGATATATTATCATCTAATGTACAGTCTATATTGTATGTTTCCCTGGTTTTAATAATGTTGTTTACTTTATGTTAAAGCTTTGAGATCTAGAATTCAGTCAAGGATTACATTGCATTTAGTTGTCCTGTCTCTTACCCTAAAACAGTTCCTAAAGCCTGGTTTTAAGAAGGGAGAGGTGTCTTTCATGACATTGACATTTTGAGAGATGAGCTGTTTTGTAGACTATTCTTCAATTTGAATTTATCTTTCTCCTCCTGAGTTGCTTCAGGATAAATATTGTAGGCAAGATGTTTTGTCTTTTTTAGTGCTGCACATCAGGAGGGCCACAATGGTAGTTTCATTAAATCTCACGTTAAATCTCACTTTGGGTTAAGTTTCTGTCTGCCAGATTTACCCAGTGGGTAGGTGCCTTTTCTCCTTTGTAATATATAATTGATTAGAGTAAAAATTATTTTTTAAAAATATCTTTTGTACATAAGTAACATATGGTTGTCACAATTAAATGCCACCTAGGCAACAAACTAAACGGGCTAACAGTGTTTTAAAGTTGAGTATTGGGGGGCAGCCCCGGTGGCTTAGCGGTTTAGCGCTGCCTTCAGCCCAGGGCGTGATCCTGGAGACCCAGGATCAAGTCCCACGTCGGGCTCCCTGCATGGAGCCTGCTTCTCCCTCTGCCTGTGTCTGTGCCTCTCTCTCTCTCTCTCTCTCTCTCATGAATAAATAAATAAATAAAATCTTAAAAAAAAAATAAAGTTGAGTATTGGGACATTTGGGTGGCTCAGTGGTTGAGTGCCTGTCTTTGACTCAGGGTGTGATCCCACGGTCCTGGGATTGAGTCCCACATCGGGCTCGCTGCATGGAGCCTGCTTCTCCCTCTGCCTGTGTCTCTGCCTCTATTTCTCATGAATAAGTAAATAAAATCTTAAAAAAAAAATAAAGTTGAATATTATGTGCAAGGTAATATGTACAAAATGGAGTTCACAGGTCATTTAATTTGAGCTTCTTTGTAATGTGAACTTTTAAGTACAGGGTTTTTTGTTTTGTTTTGTTTTGTTTTTTTTAAGTACAGAGTTTAAATTTGATTGCTGAAGAGCCTTGGGTTGAAAATCTAGTTTTTTTTGGTTGTAGGAATTTTTGCTGAGAACTTTTTCCTAATTGTACTTTAGTGGAGTATTAACATTTTTCATAGTTTTCAGACAAATTCTTTCCTGCTTTTATTAATTTTATTTTTTCCCACTTATTATTTTTATTTATTATTTTTTTAGATGGGGTAGGGGCAAAGGAAGAGGGAGAGAATCTTAAGTGGACTCCACACTCAGTGCAGAGCCCAAGGCTTGATCCCCAGACCCTGAGATCATGACCTGAGCTGAAATCAAGAATCGGACGCTCGGGGCAGCCTAAGTGGCTCAGCGGTTTAGTGCTGCCTTCAGCCTAGGGCCTGATCCTGGAGACCCAGGATCAAGTCCCACATCAGGCTCCCTGCATGGAGCCTGCTTCTCCCTCGGCTTGTGTCTCTGCCTATCTCTCTGTGTCTCTCATGAATAAATACATTAAAAAAAAATCTTAAAAAAGAAAAAAGAATTGGACACTCAACCTACTGAGCTACCCAAGCACCCCTCTTTTTTTGCTTTTAAAATCTCTTCCTCCCATCTTATCTGTGCCTTGAAACAATACAGCCTTTAGTGAGAACTCTGGCATTAATCTGAATTTGAACCCTGGCTCAGCCACTTAATCACTAGGAGATCTTGTACAGGTTGTTCAACTTCTCTGTACCTCAATATTCTCCTCTCTGTAATGGGGGAAATAATAATGCCCTCATAAGCTTGCTGCAAGAATTGAATAAACATTTGCTACTTTCTGGTCACAAGTATTTAGTAAGTGTTACATATTCTTTTCAATCTGATAAAACTGGTCACATATAATTCAGTGACTTTTCCCTTAAATCTGTGCACTAGACATGTATACATAAACATATAAAATATACTTGTAGACTTTGTTCAAGGAAATAATCTTAGATATTTCTTCTCTAATTCTCTCCTTTCTTTGTGAAATTTGGCGGAAATGGAGATAAAGATTTAACTTAGAAGGCTTGTAGAATCCATACGTTAATCTTTTTTTTTCTTGGATGTTTACATTTGCTGCATACCATTTTTAAAAATAACAGCCAAGGACTGCCTGTGCTAGGAAAAAAATGGTAAATATTCTCTTTATTTCGGGCTATATGATCTTAATGCTACCTTGGAAATAGTTAAATTCAAGGCACTGGTAGCTGGCTGACATCTCTGCCCTGAATTCGAGGCTACAATTCATTATGTGACAATCAGTTGATCTAAGGAGAGTATCAGCTAAATTTTTTAGTGTTTCTTAATGGCAGAGGTACCGTATCTCCAGAGGGTAATTGGAAAAGTATGGGACCATTTTTGGTTGTTGCAATGTCTATGGAGGAGGGAGGATATACCACTAGCATTTCGTGGTCAGGGACCAAGGATAACAGTCCAAAACAAGAATTATCCACCACAAATGCCATTAGCATTGTTCAGACACTGAGCTACTTAAACCTAAAGGCTTAGTGAATTGATAGATACAATTTTATTTTATCTCAGTTATTAAAATGGATTGTTGTTTAAGGCGGGACGTTTTCTTTTTTTTCTTATTTTTTAAAGATTTTATTTATTTATTCACGAGAGACACAGGGAGAGAGGCAGAGACATAGGCAGAGGGAGAAGCAGGCTCCATGCAGGGAGCCCAATGTGGGACTCAATCCCAAAACTCCAGGATCACACCCTGAGCCAAAGGCAGAGGCTCAACTGCTGAGCCACCCAGGTGTCCCCAGGCAGGAAGTTTTCTGAAAGAATATTTCAGAGCTGTAATATATACTCTCTATTCTTCAAGGAGAATTAGGCCATATTTTCTCACTTGGGGGAGAGTAAGGTATTTTACTGGAAATTCAGAAAGTATTGCTATGCATTGTAAATATGCATCGATTGGTGTTTAATCCCTAAAATTTGGAGTAGTTAAATGGTTAAAATTGGGTGGTGGTAAAAGAAAATTGATGTTACATTTCTTTAGTAATCTTTGTATCTCCATGATTGGTAGAAATAACATAATTTATGCCTGGCATTCTAGCAATGCTTGAATATTGCTCGTACTGTTCCTTTTTTTTTCTCCAGTGACCAAATGATGTATTTTTTTGGTAGATCAATAAGATTATATTAAGAATGTAATTAAACTTATTGTGGCTTGTTTCACTTGAGCCTAATGAAGGACTTTGACAAAGATTTTAGGGAAGGTAGTAAGTATTCTCAGCTTCCAGGCAAGGATTCTCAAGTATTTTTGGCTATGACTCATAATTAAGAGACATATTTTATATTGGCACCCAATTGTATGCATAAGCATACAGATACTTGAAACAAAAGTTTTATGAAATGATACCCTTACTACGTGTGGTACAATCTGATAGTTTTTATTTTAATTAATCGTAAAATGTTGATCTTGGTCTTTTTCTTTTTCTTTTTTTAAGATTTCATTTACTTATTAGATAGAGCCAGAGAGCACAAGCTGGTGAAGGGGGGATGGCAGAGGGAGAAGGAGATGTGGGGATCCTGGGATCATGACCTGAACAACTGAGCCATCCAGGTGCCCCTTGATCTTGCTCTATGAAATTGATTTTGTGACCAGTGTATTTTTTTTTTTTTGTGACCAGTGTATTACAAATTGCAATTTGAAAAATTCTGTTGTAGGATATATAATGCAAGCTTTAAAATAATGTCCCAATTGTGACTTTTTTTTCTTAAAACTTATTATAAGAACAGTTAAGATGAGATCTGCCCTGTTAACAGATTTTTTAAGTGCACAATATAGTAATGTTATTGATCAATATGCACGATGTTGTATAGCAGATCTCCAGAACTTACTCGTCTTGCATAACTGAAATTTTATACCCATTGATTAGCAGCTTCCTCTTTAATCTTCTCCCTTGTCCCTGACAACCACCATTTTATCCTTTTCTTATATGAGTCTGACAATTTTTAAAAAATATTTTTATTTATTCATGAGAGACAGAGAGACATAGGCAGAGGAAGAAGCAGGCTCTCTGCAGAGAGCCTGATGCGGGACTCAATCCCAGGAACCTGGGATCACGACTGGAGCCAAAGGTACTCTTTTCAGTACCTGGTATAAGTGAAACCATGGTATTTGTGATGGTATTTGTCCTGGCTTATTTTCCCTAGCATGAAGTCTTCAAGATTCATTTGTGTTGTTGCATATTAGAGGAATTCCTTCTTTTTTTAAGGCTGACAAATAATTCCAATGTATGTATATACCACATTTAAAAAAATCCATTAGTCTATTAGGTTGTTTCCACATCTTGCCTGTTGTGAACAGTGATGCATTGACATGATAATGGTACTTCCTCTTCAAAATCCGACTTCAATTATTTTCGAAAAATACCCAGAAGTAGGATTGTTAGATATTATGATGTTTTTATTTTTAATTTTTTTGAGGAAATTCCATGCTGTTTTCATAATGGCTACCATTTTGCATTCCCACCAACAGTGTACAAGTGTTCTAGTTTCTCTACATCCTTGTTGTCTTTTGTTTTCTTGATAGTAGACATCCTTACAGGTATGTGGTGGTAACTCATTGTGGTTTTGTGCTATTCTTTGGGGAATGTCTATTCAAGTTCTTTGCCTGTTTTGAAATTGGATTATTAGTTTTTTTGCTATTGAGTTGTAGGAGTTCCTAATATATTTTGGAGATTAACCCCTTTTCAGATATGTGGTTTACAGATACATTATTCTCATTATATAGTTTGCCTTTTTCCCTCTATTAATTGTTTCTTTTGCTGTGCAAAAGCTTTTTTAGTTTGATACAGTCCCATTGGTCTATTTGCTTTTGATACCTGTGCTTTTGGTACTATTTCTGTGAAGTCACTGTCATGACTAATGTCACGAAGCTTTTCCCCTATGTTTTCTTCTGGGACTTTTATAATTTGAGTCTTACATTTAAGTCTTTAATCCATTTTGATTTGATTTGATGTATGGTGTAAGATGGGTGTCCAAAATCATTTTTTTAAAGGTGATCTTTTTTTTTTTTAAGATTATATTTATTTGACAGAGAAAGCATGCCAGTGGGGAATCTGATGTAGGGCCCTATCCCAGGACCCTGGGTCATGACCTGAGCCCAGTGCAGATGCTTAACCAACTGAGCCACCCAGGCACCCCCATAATCATTCTTTTGCATGTGGATATTTAGCTTTCTTGAAATCGGGAAATGTAATGCTTCCAGCTTTGTTCTTTTTCAAGATTGTTTTGGCTCTACGGAGTTTTTTGTTATTTTATATGGATTTTAGGCTTGTTTTTTTCTCTGTGAGAAACACCATTGGGATCTTTTCTTTTCTTTTCTTTTCTTTTCTTTTCTTTTCTTTTCTTTTCTTTTCTTTTCTTTTCTTTTCTTTTCTTTCTTTTCAAGATTTTATTTATTTATTCATGAGAGACACAGAGAGAAAGAGAGGCAGAGACACAGGCAGAGCGAGAAGCCGGCTCCACACAAGGGAGCCCGATGTGGGACTTGATCCCTGGTCTCCAGGATCACACCCTGGGCTGAAGGTGGCGCTAAACCGCTGAGCCACCCGGGCTGCCCACCATTGGGATTTAAAAAAAAAAAAGATTTTATTTATTTATTCATCAGAGACACAGAGAGAGAGAGAGAGAGAGGCAGAGAGACACAGGCGGAGAGAGAATCAGGCTCCACACAGGGAGCCGGTTATGAGACTCCATCCCAGGACCCTCGGATCACACCCTGAGCCAAAGGTAGACGCCCAACCACTGAGCCACCTAGGCATCCCCACCATTGGGATTTTGATAGGGATTTCATTGAATCTGTTAATTGATTTGGGTAGTATGGACATTTTAATAATACACAAACACAAATCCACAAACATGGGATGGCTTTCCATTCATTTGTCTCTTTAATTTCTTTCATCATGGTGTTATAGTTTTTAGCAAATAAGTCTTTTACTTCCTTAAATTTATTCCTTAGTATTTTATTCTTTCTGATGTTGTTGTAAATGGGATTCTTTAACTAATTTTTGTTTTAGATCATTTATTAGTATATGTTGATTTTATATCCTGCAACTTTACTGAATTCGTTTATTAGTTTTAACAGTATTTTTCTTTTTTTTTTTTTTTTTGTAGTTTTTGGGATTTCCTGTGTATAAGATCATGTTGTGTCTGAAAATAGGGACAATTTTACTTCTTCCTTTCTGATTTGGATGCCATTTATTTATTTGGTTGTTTACTTACTTATCCTTGCTGCATTGCTCTGGTTAGGACTTCGAGTATGTTAAGTAGAAGTGGTGAGAGTAGGCATCATTAACCTGTTCTTGATCTTAGTAGAAAAGTTTCAGTATTTTACCATAGAGTATGATGGGCTTTTTTGTGTATGGCATTTATTATGTTGAGGTCATTTCCTTTTATTCTTAGTTTGTGGAGAGGTTTTTTTTTTTTTGTTTTTTGTTTTTTGGTGGAGAGTTTTTATTATGAAATAGTGTTGTATTTTATCAGATGTGTTTTCTGAATCTATTGAGATGATGTGATTTTTTTTTTTTAAGGTTTATTTATTTATTTTTAGAGAGAGCCTGTATGTGAGCAGGGGAAAGGGCCCAGCGAAAGGGAAACAAGCAGACTCCCTGCTGATCGGGGAGCCTGACATAGCTGAAATCGAGTCAGATGCTTTAATTGAGCCACCCAGGCAACCCAAAATGATCATATGGTTTTTACCCTTCATTTTGTTAATGTGGTCCATCATATTAAGTAGTTTGTTTATGTTGAACCATCTTTGCATCGCAGGGATAACCAAGTTTGACTGTTTCTATCTGCTCCACTCTTACCTCTTTCTTGGACTTCTCCAGTAGCACCCTAATTGCACTCTCCATTTCCTCTCATGCTTTGTTTCCCCCAGCTCTGTCCTCATTCTTGCTGTCTGAATGATGCTTTATTTTATTTTCTAAAGGTTTTATTCATCAGAGACACAGAGACATAGGCTGAGGGAGAAGTAGGCTTCCCTCAGGAAGCCCGATGTGAGACTTGATTCTAGAACCCTGGGATCATGCCCTGAGCCAAAGGCAGATGCTCAACCACTGAGCCACCCAGGCATCCCTGAATGATGGTTTAAAAAGTTCTATGGCTATTGGGTTTTTTTTTTTTTGTTACAAATTTAACTTATGTGATTTTAAAAAGTTTCTATTTTGGGATCCCTGGGTGGCGCAGCAGTTTGGCGCCTGCCTTTGGCCCAGGGCACGATCCTGGAGACCCGGGATCGAATCCCACGTCGGGCTCCCGGTGCATGGAGCCTGCTTCTCCCTCTGCCTGTGTCTCTGCCTCTCTCTTTCTGTGTGTGACTATCATAAATAAATAAAAAATTAAAAAAAATAAAAAGTTTCTATTTTAATAATTTAAAAATCCAAAGTTAAAGTGGTTATCATTGACCTCAGATATCTAGAGCAAGTTGTACCATGGAACTCTGTTGCTCAGTAGTATTGAGGCCTAAACAGAATCTCTCATCTCTGTTTCATTTGCCATCTTTATAATCCTGCTATGTTCATTGTGATTCCAGTGCATTGCCTGGCCTGTTGTGCTATTCTTCCTTTCAGATTGGCAGAAATGATAGCTGGTCTAGATTTTGTTATAATTTTTTTTTCTTTTTTTGTAAACCAATATGAGGAAAGATTTGTCATTTTAAAAGACTTGAGTACCTGGTTTGCTAAGTCAGAAGAACATTCAACTCTTGGTCTCTGGGTCATGAGTTCCAACCCCACACTGGGTGTAGATATTACTTAAATAAAATTTAGGGGGAAAAAAAGGCATCAAAAGACAAGATAGCATGCTGAACCAAACAGTCCAGAATCTTCCTCATCTATTTTAATTATTTACAGAAAAATAATATGATAATATGAAATGCTGAATTGGAAGTCAGGAGGTTCTCCTCTTGCCTTTGCCACTAATTTGGTGACATTGAGGAAATTGCTTATAACTCTTCTGAGCTTTTACTTTCTTCATCATCTGAAATCATTGGATACTCTAGGTTTTCTCAAACCCTAAAATTCAGCAATTCTGCCATCTTTTTGACGGTTTTTTGTTTGTTTGTTTTTGTTTTTGTTTTCTGTTTTTTGTTTTTGACGGAGTTTTGAGTCTTTTTTTTTTTTAATTTTTTATTTATGATAGTCACACAGAGAGAGAGAGAGAGGCAGAGACATAGGCAGATGGAGAAGCAGGCTCCATGCACCGGGAGCCCGACGTGGGATTCGATCCCGGGTCTCCAGGATCGCGCCCTGGGCCAAAGGCAGGCGCTAAACCGCTGCGCCACCCAGGGTTCCCTTTGACGGAGTTTTGAAACAAAGTCTTCTTTTTCCTATTTTGCCATGCTAATTTTTGCCCATCTGTTGTGATCTGAAAGGAAAATAAATTTTAATCTGTTATACTCAGTTATTGTGATAGATAATTCCAGAATTGTGATTATAAAATAGTTTGGGCATCTAAGTACTATACAAATGACAAATTATTATATACCACCACAGGGATGAAAAATGTAGTTAAGTGGTCCCTGCCTGTGTACTTTCTGTGAACTGCTCTGTGGTCATGATTGTATGATCTACTTTAGAGAGCTTTTGGATCTGTCCTTTACTATGCTTTCCTTAAGTTGCAAGACTAGTTTCTTGTAGTATTCTCTTTGTATTATGTTTTGTGCCTTGAGTGTGTATAATTCAGCCAGAGGTAGTAAAGCTGAGGAATTCATTGCTTTGAGGGTTGGAAACCTTCCTCTTTCATCCCAGGGCAGTTTTGCAGGAAAATTTAGCACCAGAAAAGATAAGGTTACCAAAGTTTTATAGCTGCCTTATTCGTGAACTGTGCCCCTGGTGTCATGGGGGAAGCTATGGTTTCCTTATTACGCATTTTGTTCTTTACTAGACATTGTAGCTCTTTTTCTAAGATGCTGGTGAGGTGTCTTGTGACTATATTTGCATTCAGGTTTTTGGGAGCACTGGTAGACATCTGTTAAAGTCCTGTGAAAATAGGCAAAACATGATCCTGGTGTTTGGTTGTTTTTTAAAAGATTTTTATTTATTTGTGAGAGACACACAGGCAGAGAGACACAGGCAGAGGGAGAAGCAGGCTCCCTGCAAGGAGCCCGATGTAGAACTCCATCCCGCCACCCCAAGTGAAAGGCAGAGGCTCAATTGCTGAGCCACATAGGCGTCCCCCCCCCCCCTTTCTTTTAAAGATTTTTATGTATTTGGGACACCTGGTGGCTGAGCGGTTGAGCGTCTGTCTGCCTTTGGCTCAGGGCATGATCCTAGAGTTTCAGGATCGAGTCCCACATTGGGCTCTTTGCGTGGTGCCTGCTTCCTTTGCCTGTGTCTCTGCCTCTCTCTCTGTCTGTCATGAATGAATAAATAAAATCTTAAAAAAAAAAGATTTTTATTTATTTAAGATCCTGGTGTTTTAATCAGGTAGAGTTGTTCAGTGGCCCTTAGACTCTTCAGGCTCTTTCACAGTGCTATATATAAAAGGCTTTTTATCTCATTTAGTAAAAGAGATAAAATATGTGCCCTAAACTCTGTGAGCTGCTTCAGTCCAGTGAGGCACTTGGCATTGCAGTATCTAACTAAGGGCGTTGTGTTCAGCTTTATTACCATCAGCCTTTTTCAAAAGAAAGAACAGTGATGTGCATACTGTGTGGCTATCTAACTAATGAACTGAGTTTTGGGCAAGTATAGTTGTAATATCAAAGGAGCTTATGGCATTCATATGTTGTTACGTCAGTTTTACCCCTGGTTTGTGAACAAGTTGTGCCTTCCTAAGGGAGTTAGACTGCCTTCTGTAGTAAAGGTGTGTGTGTTTGTGCGTGTGTGTTTGTGACAGTTAAAAGTTTTATTAAGTAGCTAAATTGAGGAAAATGACCTAAAGAAGTTTTTAAGACTGTGAATAAGAATACATTGATGAATTTCTCTGCAGAAAGTAGATAAATGGTTGTTGGGGGTTGGAGGAGGGAGGTAATGGAGAGTGATTACTAACAGGTATGGAGTTTCTTTTTAGGGTGGTGAAAATGTTTGTGGAACTTTGTTAATATACCAAAAATGACTGAATTGTATGCTTTAAAAGGTTGAATTAATGGTATATGATTTCTGTCCCCCCAAACTGTTATTTAAAAAAGGACCAAATTATTCATCTGAGTGATATTTACCTCCTTTATTGAGTAGAACAATATAAAAAATTAAAAATTAAAAGATTTTAATTTTTAAGTAATCTCTGCATCCAACATGGGACTTGAACTTACAACCCCAAGATCAAGAAGTGTATGCTCTACTAAGCCAGGAGTCCCAGAACAATATGAAAATCTGAAACATGGGATGCCTTTTTTCTGTTTAAGATTGATTGGTATGTATGTATGTATGTATTTATTTATTTGTTTATTTGAGAGAGTGAGCAAGCAAAGGAGGGCATGAACAGGTAAGGGGCAGAGGGAGAGGGATAAGCAGACTTCCCACTGAGCAGGGAGCCCAACATGAGGCTTGATCTAAGACCTGAGCCGAAGACAGATGTTTAACTTACTGAGCCACCCAGGCGTCTCTCAGATGCCTTTATTAAGGATACTCTATATAATCATTTTCCTAAAGGCTTATGCTAACTTGAAGATCATGATTATGAAGAAAAGTCTCAGTTTTGTTGAGATTGAATGTGAAATTTTATGTTCGGTAGTATATGACTTTATGGGTGAACACAGGAAAGGAATAAGTTGTATATTGCATAACTGTAATCTAGAAATAGAAATATTACAAAGAGAAAGCCTATTTGTCTAATAAAACTAAAAATTGGGTCATTTATAAATAAGATACTATTTCAAATACTTCGATTTGTGCAAACTTCATAAAGTTTAATAGTAGAAATTGTTAAGGCCTTCGGTAAGTGAAACCGTAATACACTGTTGAAGGAAGTGTAATTTTTGGCAAGATTTTTTGAAATATATATATCCTATAAAAGGGATCCAAGGAGCCTTGGGTTTATACAAAAGGAAACATGTATTAGCATTTTTATTTTAGTTATATTTGTAATAGGAAACACTTGGAAATGTTCCAACAGTAGAGGAATGAATAAGCAAGCAGCAGTATTTTAATGCAGTTTATTACATAACAGAGAATGGACTAACCAGATTTCTGTGTGTCAACATAGATAAATCCTAGAAACATTATGTTGAGGGGAAAAAAAGCAAGTTACGAAAGGTTGAAAGTGATACAACTTAAGAATGTTAAAATAAAACAATGCTGTGTTGTCTATGAATCCACACATGAATGCTACAAAATTATTATTATTCTGAAAGATGTATTTGAGAGAGAGAGAGAGAGAATGTGTGCACATGCACATGAGCATGCCTGAGTGGAGGAGCAGAGAGAGGGAGGGAGGGAAAGAGAATTCCCAGCCAACCTGAGCTCTGAGCTCAAAGTGGAGCTTGATCCCAGGACCCTGAGATTGAGACCTGAGCTGAAACCAAGAATCGGATGCTCAACAAATGTGCCACCCAGACCCCCCTGCAAAATTATTTTTTAAAAACCCCTGGGTTAGAAGGAGATAAATTAATTTCACTAGGATTTTTATTTCTGTAGGGGGGGCAGAGAGGACAGTGGTATGAGCCGGAAACCAACTAACAGGTTTCTATTTCATAAGAAAATCTGAAGCAAAAATGGTATTAATAATTAATAATTGCTATATTTGGGTTATATTATTATGTTATTTCACTTTTCTGTATTGTAAATTCTTTCATAACTGAAAATGAAAAAAAGAAAAATTAAAACATTATATGACATTATTTTTTTTTTTATGACATTGGTTTTTAAATAACCAGCTGGCTTGTACATTTTTCCTCAGATGTTTTCGTATTAACTGTCATAGAAATAATTCATTCTAAAGGTCATGAACATTAGTTTTTTAAGAAGTGCAATGTAAGTGATGTGGATTATATCATATTTTTATTTTAAAATCCTCTCATCCATATTTTGATAGTTTTTTTTCTTGATTGGAAACTGCTTGATCAATGCAAGAACACATTATTGTGTTCTTGGCATGATTTAGTACTTAATTAAACATATACAGATTTTAAAAAAACAAAGTTAAATTAAAAAAAAACAAAAAAATAAAAATAAAATAAAAAAATTTAAAAAAACCCCAAACATACACAGGTTTTTATGTTTTATAATTAGGACTTGGCTTTTCCTCTGTGCAAACACCTGTGTAGTGGTAGTGTGAGAATGTTGCCAGCAAGTATTCCCTTCAGATTCTTTTACAGGCTTTGATTCTAAAGAAGGCTATAGACGAGTATGGTGTTAGCAGGCACTTACAAAATTGTTTGATGACTTAAAAGTTTATTGCTATTAATATTATTTTAAATAAACATTTATTGTTTATAGTAAGAGTGTAAATTACCATATGGAAGTGTTCTTTTTGAAGAGCTTCTTGGAGTACAACTTTTTAGAACTGAACAATGGAATGAGGGATAGATGACGATATTTATTTTAGCTACTCATCTTAAATCTGAGATAGCACAAGATATGCATGTCTTTATAAGACTTGGGGATTCCTTAGTATTTATCTTTTAAAGAGCAGACTTGAGGGCAGCCCTGTGTCTCTGCCTGTGTCTCTCTCTCTCTTTCATGAATGAATAAATAAAATCTTAAAAAAAAAAAAAAGAGCAGACTTGACTTGATATTCTCTCTAATACCAGTTTCCTTTCTGCCATTCTTAAAGGAAGAGATGTTACTAGGGTCTCTTCTGTTTATTATGGAAAATGTTCCCTTCCTTGTTTGCTTTTTTCCCAAGAAATGATTGAGTTTTTATATATATAGATTTTTTAAGAAATATTTTATTTATTTATTCATGAGAGACACAGGCAGAGGGAGAAGCAGGCTCCATGCAGGGAGCCTGACATGGGACTTGATCCCAGGTCTCCAGGATCACACCCTGGGCTGAAGGCAGGCGCTAAACCACTGAGCCACCCAGGCTGCCTGAGTTTTTATATTTTATTTTATTTTATTTTATTTTATTTTATTTTATTTATTTATTTTATTTTATTTTTTTGTTTTTATATTTTATTTTATTTTTTAAAATTTTTTTAATTTTTTAAAATAAATTTATTTTTTATTGGTGTTCAATTTACCAACATACAGAATAACATCCAGTGCTCATCCCGTCAAGTGCCCCCTTCAGTGCCCGTCACCCATTCACCCCCACCCACAGCCCTCCTCCCCTTCCACTACCCCTGGTTCGTTTCCCAGAGTTAGGAGTCTTTATGTTCTGTCTCCCTTTCTGATATTTCCCATTCATTTCTTCTCCCTTCCCTTATATTCCCTTTCACTGTTATTTGTATTCCCCAAATGAATGAGAACATATAATGTTTGTCCTTCTCCAATTGACTTACTTCACTCAGCATAATACCCTCCAGTTCCATCCACGTTGAAGCAAATGGTGGGTATTTGTCGTTTCTAATGGCTGAGTAATACTGAGACCAGAAGAACTGTGGAACAGATCAACAAAACCAGGAGTTGGTTCTTTGAAAGAATTAATAAGATAGATAAACCATTAGCCAGCCTTATGAGTTTTTATATTTTAGATTGAGTTTCAAGTTAGACTTGCCTCTAGAGCAATTTTTAAAATTGAATTATAATTGTATAATTGGTATTAGCATTATGTTAGTTTCAGGTGCATAGCATAATGAGTTGTTAATTTGCATATGTTTCAAAATGATTGACAGTAAGTCTAGATTACATCCATGACCATATGTAGTTATAATATTTTTTCTTATGATGAGAACTCTTAAGATTTACTCTTAGTAACTTTTTTTTTTTCAAGATTTTATTTATCCATTTGAGAGGGGTTAGGGAGAGCACATGAGCGCTAGAGCTGGGGGAGGGAGAAGCAGAATCCTCACTGAGCAGGGAGTCCAGTGAGATGTGGGGCTTGATTCCAGGACCAGGATCATGTCCTGAGCCAAATGCAGGTGCTTATCCAACTGAGCCACCCAGGCACTCCTCTTACTAATTTTCAAATATGTAATATGGTATTATTAACTGTAGTTACCATGCTATACATTTTATCCCATAGCTTATTTTATAACTAGAAGTTCATACTTTTTGACCCCCTTCACTCATTTGGCCTACCCTCCACCTATGGCAGCCAGCAATTTGTTCTCTGTATCTATGAGCTTTTTTTTTAAATTTTTTTAAAGATTTTATTTATTTATTGGAGAGAGAGTATAAGCAGGGGGAGCAGCAGAGGAAGAGGGAGAAGCAGGCTCCCCACTGAGCAGGGAGCCCAATGTGGGATTCGATCCCAAGACCCCAGGATCATGCCCTGAGCTGAAGGCAGCCACTTAACCAACTGAGCCACCCAGGTGCCCCCTATGAGCTCCTTTAGAAAAAAAATTTTTAAGTAGGCTTTACACCCAATGCGGGTTTTTTTTTTTTTAAATTTTTTAAATTTAAAAATTTTTTTTTATTTATGATAGTCATCACAGAGAGAGAGAGAGAGAGAGAGAGGCAGAGACATAGGCAGAGGGAGAAGCAGGTTCCATGCACCGGGAGCCCAACGTGGGATTTGATCCCGGGTCTCCAGGATCGTGCCCTGGGCCAAAGGCAGGCACTAAACCGCTGCGCCACCCTGGGATCCCCCAATGCAGGTTTTGAACTCATGACACTGAGATCAAAACTAAGCTGATGCAGGGTGGATACTCAATCAACTGAGCCAGTTAGGCACCTTTCTCCTTTTAAAAAATGTAAAAAAAAAATTTAGATCCCTCCCCTTCAAATAAATAAAATCTTAAAAAAATTTAAAAAATTTTAATTCTACTTATAAGGAGATCATATGGCATTTGTCTTTCTCTGTCTTATTTCACTTAGCATAATGTCCTTAAGGTCCATCCAGGTTGTTGCAAATGGTAAGACTTCATTCTTTTTTTATGGCTCAGTAGTATTTGTGTGTGTATGTGTGTGTATCATATGTTCTTTATTTATCCATTGATGAACAGTTAAGTATTTCTGTGTCTTGGCTATTGTAGATAATACTGCCGTGAATACAGACATGCTTTTTTGAGCATGCTTTTTGAGTAATACTCAAAAGTATTACTTTTTGAGTTAGTGTTTTCATTTTCTTTGGATAAATACCCAGAAGTAGAATTGTTGTGTCATATGGTAGTTCTATTAAAAATTTTTTAAGGAACCTCCATACTGTTTTCTCTAGTGACTGCACCAGTTTACATTTGCACCAGCAGTGCCCAAGTGTTCCCATTTCTCTACATCCTTGCCAACACTTGTTTTTTCTTATCTTTTTGATAATAGTTATTCTAACAGTGTGAAGTTATATCTCATTGTGGTTTTGATTGGCATTTTCCTGATGATAAGTGATTTTGAGCATTTTTTAAAATTTACCTGTTGGGTCTCTATATGTGTTTGGAAAAATGTCTATTCAGATCCTCTATCCATTTTATTTTAATTAATTAATCAATTAATTAATTTATTTATTTTTAAAATTCAGACAGAGAGAGAGAGAAGCAGAGACACAGGCAGAGGGAGAAGCAGGCTCCATGCAGGGAGCCCGACGTGGGACTCGATCCCGGGTCTCCAGGATCACACCCTGGGCTGCAGGCGGCGCTAAACCACTGCACCACTGGGGCTACCCCTCTACCCATTTAAAAAAATTTTTTTATTTATTCATTTGAGAGAGAGAGAGAGAGAGAGAGAGAGAGAGAGAGAGAGAATGAGACTGTGAGCAGGAGGGAGAGGGAATCTGAAGCTGACTCCACACTGAGCACAGAGCCTACATGGGGCTCAGTCCACAATGAATGAGATCATGACCTGAGCTCAAACCAAGAGTTAGATGCTCAACTGACTGCAACACCTAAGCTCCCCCTCTCTGCCCATTTTTTAGTCCAGTTTTTTTGAGCTAATTGAGTTCTTTATATATTCTGGATATTAACCCCTTGTAAAATATATGATTTGCAATGATTTTCTTCCTTTCAATAGGTTGCCTTTTCATTTTGTTGGTGTCCGTTGCTGTGTAGAAGCTTTTTCATTTTTTTTTTTAAGCTTTTTCATTTGATGTAGTTCTACTCATTTGTTTTTTGCTCTTAATTGCCTTTGCTTTTGCTGTCAAATCCAAAAATCATTGTCAAGACTGATGTCAAGGTTTTCTTCTAGGAGTTTTATGGTTTCAGGTCTTACATTTAAGTGTTGATTCAATTTTGAGTAAATTTACCAGGAATTTAAAATAGTGTAAAATAGTGGTCGATTTCATTTGTTTGCATGTGGCTGTCCAGGTTTTTCCAGTACCATTTATTGAAGAGACTGTTCTTTCCTTGACTGTATATTCTTGGCTTCTTTAGAGCAGTGTTTTTGAGCTAGAGTATGTGGGTGGGGATGAGTAGTGCTATTGAAAAGATCATGAGGGCAGGTGGCTTAGCAGTTTGGCTCTGCCTTCAGCCTGGCATGGGATCCTGGGGACCCGGGATTGGGTCCCGTGTCCGGCTCCCTTGCATGGAGCCTGCTTCTTCCTCTGCCTGTGTCTCTGTCTCTCTCTGTCTCTCATGAATAAATAAATAGAAAAAAATCTTAAAAAAAAAAAAAAAAGATCATGAACTCTGAGGAGTTTTTCAGGGCTGTAACCTAAATCAGTTTTAGGTTGAACAGATTATTTTCTCTGTGCTCTTTCCTTTTCTATCTAGCTTTTGAAGGCATGTCAGAAATGGGTAGTACTCTGGAGATGTCTAGTGTTTCCATAAACATGCCATGTTTGAAGCCAAGGTGCTATTTTATTTATGTATTTATTTTGCTGCATTTAGTCATTATCAATTAAAATGGCTAATACCTACTATGTACATAACATTATTTATTTTAAAAAAGATTTTATTAATTTATTCATGAGAGATACAGAGAGTGGCAGAAATGCAGAGGGAGAGAAGCAGGCTTCTTGCAGGGATCCCAATGCGTGACTTGATCCTAGGACCCCAGCATCGTAACCCGAGTCAAAGGCAGACACTCAGCCACTGAGCGACCTAGGTGCCCCTCTTTTTTCTTTTCTCTTCTCTTCTTTTCTTTTCTTTTCTTTTCTTTTCTTTTCTTTTCTTTTCTTTTCTTTTCTTTTCTTTTCTTTTCTTTCCTTTCCTTTCCTTTCCTTTCCTTTCCTTTCCTTTCCTTTCCTTTCCTTTCCTTTCCTTTCCTTTCCTTTCCTTTCCTTTTCTTTTCTTATCTATCTATCTATTCATTCATTCATGAGACACAGAGAAAGAGAGAGGGAGTGACATAGGCAGAAGGAGAAGTAGGCTCCCTCTGGGGAGCCCAATGCGGAACTTGATCCCAAGATCCTGGGATCATGACCTGAGCTGAAGGCAGACGCTCAACCACTGAGCCACCCAGGTGTCCCTTTTTTCTTTTTTTTTTTTTAATTACAATTATACGTGTTCCCAGGATGTTCTATAAGAATTCTACAAAAGAATATCACTGGATCATATTTAAGTTAGAAAAAATTGCTTAAAAATAATATGTTGAGTTCTTACTCTGTGTCCGCATTGTTATGAATACTTCTCGTGTATTAGCTCATCTAATCTTCACAGTAACTCTATGAGAGTTATTATCTCCATGAGGATTAGTAAATAAACCAAGGTCACATCACCTGGTAAATAGTGGAGGCATGTTAAAAAAAAAAATCAGGTTCTTTGACTAAAGTATTTATGTTCTTTTTTTTTTTTTTTTTTTTTTTATGATAGGCACACAGTGAGAGAGAGAGAGAGAGGCAGAGACACAGGCAGAGGGAGAAGCAGGCTCCATGCACCGGGAGCCTGACGTGGGACTCGATCCTGGGTCTCCAGGATCGCGCCCTGGGCCAAAGGCAGGCGCCAAACCGCTGCGCCACCCAGGGATCCCAAGTATTTATGTTCTTCACCGTAGTGGTTTAATAAAGTTACCATAGATTATTTATATCACCTGTAAAGCAAATAATTAAAAAAATTGGACTTTTTCTGTCTACCATAAGGTGAATATGTTTTTGTGAAAAATATCTGAATATATCTCAAAGTATCTAAATCAAGCATTTAACGGGCATCTTAGAACTTATATAGATCTATATGAGTTAGACTCTACCAATATTTACTGAGCGACTGAGCATCTTTTACGTACAAGGAACTGTACTAGCTGGTTGGGAACTAACATTTATTGAACAGTTGTTATATTTCAGATGGTCTTAGATTACTTTATTTCTTCAGTTCATTGATCCATACAGTAATTCTACTAGATAGGTATTCTCAAAGTTAGGCATGGAGAATTAAGCTCTTGTATCCCAAACAGCAATTATAGAATTTGAACCTGAGTCTGCCTGACAAAAAAGGCCCATTCCCCATTTCTGATTCATCTGTACTTCCTTGTGTCTAAATTTAAGATGTGTTCCCTGTTTCTAGGAGTGTATAATCTAGTTCAGGGGTTCACAAAGTGGATTCTGCAATGGATTGGTGGAGGTCCCTCATTCACTTTCAGAGAGTCCAGAGTTCAAAACTATTTTTATAATGATACTAAGATGTTATTGCTCATTTTACTGTGTTCATAATATGCACTGATGATGCAGAAGCAATGGTGGGAAAGATTATTGGCACCTTAGCATGAATTAATGGAGCGGCATAAAACTGCACTTGAGTCATGGCTTTTTTTTTCCTACTATACACTTACAGTGCAAAAAAAAAAATAGTTTCACTTACAGATGTCTTTGATGCAGCAGTAAAAACTTTTATGAATGGACACTCTAGTGTATATGTGTTGTTTTTTTTTTAAAGTTGTATTTATTTATTCATGAGAGACCGAGAGAAAGGCATAGACATAGGCAGATGATGGAGCAGACTCCCCGCAGGGAGCCCGATGTGGGACTGGATCCTGGGACTCAAGGATCACACCCTGAGTCGAAGGGAGCCGCTCAACTGATGACCCACCCAGATGTCCTTTGTGTATGTTTTATTAAAAATTGAGATATAAATCCTACATACACATAAATCACACGTTGTGCTTTGCCTGCAGCTCCTCCTGCTTGTGCTTTCTCTCTCTGTCAAATAAATAAATAAAATCTTAAAAAAAAGAAAGTCACATGCTTTACTGACTGAGCCAGCCAGGTACGTACCCTGGTACACTTTTAAAAGTGTACAATTCAGTGGTTTTTATCATAGTATGAGGTTGTGTTGGCTGTTACTACTATCCATCCAGTTCCAGAACATTCATCACCCCAGAAAAAAGCCCCATACTTTTGGGCAGTTATTACCCATTTCCCCTTTCTCTGGCACTAGGCAAAGACTAATCTACTTTATGTCTTTGGATTTTCCTATTCTGTGTTATTCCAGATAAATGAATTTTAGTACGTTCTTTTGAATAAATACTTCTTGGTTTGCTGTATGCCTTTAGGGCCACCCGGAGATGTAGTTTTTTTGTTTGTTTTGAGAAAAAGAGTAGAGTACAGAGTAGGGTGGAGGGAGAGAGCCGGGGTGGGGGGAACGTGAGAATTTAAAAAAAAAATGTTTTTGGAACGTGAGAATTTTAAGCAGGTTCCATGCTCAGTGCAGAGTCTAACTCAGTGCTCCATCTCACAACACTGAGATCATGACCTGAGCCAAAATCAAGAGTCCGATGCTTAACTGAGTGAGCCACCCAGGTGCTCCAAGATGTAGAAATAAAAAAAAAAAATTTTTTTTTTCCACTGCTTAGGTTCACCTGCCTGGCTCAGTCAGTGGAGCATGCGACTCTTGATCTTGAGGTTGTAAGTTTGAGCCCCACATTGGGTGTAGAGATTACTTTAAAAAGTTTCACCATTTAAATGGAATAATACAATATGTAAGTCTTTTGTATCTGGCTTATTTCACTTAGAATAATGTTTTCAAGGTTTATCCATGTTGTAACAGCTACTTTATTCCTTTTAAAAAAATTTTTTTAGGGGATCCCTGGGTGGCTCAGTGGTTTAGCGCCTGCCTTCAGCCTAGGGTGTGATCCTGGAGTCTTGGTATCAAGTCCTGCATCAGGCTCCCTGCATGGAGCCTGCTTCTCCCTCTGCCTATGTCTCTGCCTCTCTCTCTCTGTGTCTCATGAATAAGTAAATAAAATCTTTAAAAAAAATAAAAATTTATTACTATTTTTTAAAAGATTTTATTTATTTATTCATGAGAGAAATAGGCAGAGATAGCGAGGGAAGCCGACTCCTCACAGGGAGCCCAGGGTGCAACTCAATCCCCACACCTGGGATCACGCCCTGAGCTGAAGGCAGACGCTCAACCGCTGAGCTACCCAGGTGTCCCCTCCGCCTTTTTAAAAAAATAAAGCTTTATTGAGATACATAATTCAAGTGCCATACAAGCCATACATGTACAATTCCGTGGGTTTTGGTATATTCACAGCTATGTGCAACCCTTACCACAGTCAATTTTAGAGCATTTCCATCACCTCAAAAGAAACCTGTGTTACCTGGTAACCATTTAGTTACCACAATCTCCCAAGTCTTTCTCCTACTTCCCCTTTTCCTAATAAAGAACCACTAATTTACTTTTGATAGGTTTCTTTATTCTGCACTTCCATATGAGTGGAATCCTAGAATACGATTTCATATGTTTTCTCTTTCTCCATATCCTTATAATCTTTTTGGTTCTAAAAAAAAAGAAACAACTTTTTGGTTCTAGTTCTTCTAGTGGGTGTAAAGTGGTATCTCATGGTAGTTTTATTTCATATTCCCTAATGACCAATGATGTTGAACATCTTTTTATGTGCTTATTGGCTATTTGTATACTTTCTGTGGAGAAGTATATAATCAAATTGTTTGCTCAATCTTTTATTGTTGAGTTATGCATTCTTTATATATTCAGGGTATTAATACCTTATCAGATATATATTTTGTAAAGTTTTTCTCCCATTCTGGTAGGTTTTCATTTTCACTTCTTGATGGTATCATTTGATACAGAAAATTTAAAAATTTTGATGGTTCAGTTTATCAATTTTTTTCTTTGGTTTTACTTTATTTTAGGTACAGCTAAAATATTAACTATTTAACTAATATTAAAATATTAACTATTAACTATTGTCTAATTGAAGGTCATGAAGATTTACACCTATGTTATCTTGTAAGAGTTATTTTTAACTCATTTTTAAATCTTTGATCCATTTTGACTTAACATTTTATATAGAGTGAGGTAAAGGTTCAACTTTTTTTTTTATGTGAATATCTGATTGCCCCCGCACCATTTGTTGAAAAGGTTATTCTTTCTCCCTTTGAATTGTCTAGACATTAATTGTTCATCAGTCTGTTTTCATTGGGCTGGAGTAATTTTTTAGGCCAAAGGTTTGTTCTGACCTAGAAGAGGCTAGGCTCTCAGCTGTCTCTTTCCCTAGTTCTTACTAGTTGAACTAGCTACCTGGCCTGCGGCTCGTTCCTCCTGATTAAGAGGAGCTATTTTTTGAGAATCTCTTTAGGCCTGAATTTCTTCACAGTCTGTCTCAAATAAAGTTAGTTCCTTTGTGGAGAGCATTGGAACTTCCCTTCCCTCCCCTGTCTTCCCCTCCCATTCCATTCACTTTCCTTCCCTTTTCCCTTTCTTTCAAGATTTCATTTTAAAGTAATCTCTACACCCAGTGTGGGGCTTGATCTCACAATCTCAAGATCAACATGCTCAGTTGACTGAGCCAGCCAGGCACCTTAGGAGCTGTCTTTTCTTACGGACCCTCTCTCTCCCTTGGACAGAACCTCTCAGTTATTAGTCTCGCTCTTGGCTAGGGTGGTAGCTTTTGGTCTCCTTGGCTTGTATCTCCTGGCATTGAGTCTTTGCTTTATGAGCTGCGGAGGATATAAGATCAAGGCCCCAGTATTCTCAGACTGCTGCACCTTGGATAGAGCCTCTGTTAATGGATGGGGGCGGGGTAGAGGAGGAGCCCATGATCTTCTGGTCCCACTTACCAAGAATTTAGCCTCTTCACCTTGGGTTGTAGGAGATGAGAAATGCTGGCAGCCTACTCCTTCTGGTGATTGATTGGGAGCCAGGGACAGAAGGAATGCTTTCTTAGCCACACCCACCTAGAGTGAAGCTTCCATCAAGCTGGGCTGTGGAGTGGATCATGATGGCTCATATGCCACAGATGTTCACTGTTACTAAGTTTTATTTTTTTATTTTTTAAAGATTTTATTTATTTATTCATGAGAGACACACAGAGAGAGACAGAGACATAGGCAGAGGGAGAAGCAGGCAGAGGGTAAGCAGGCTCCATGCAGGGAGCCTGACATGGGACTTGATCCCGGGACCCCAGGATCACGCCCTGGGCTGAAGGCAGGCACTAAATCGCTGAGCCACCCAGGGATCCCTGTTATTGAGTTTTAGTAGATTCCTTTGAATCTACTTTCCTATTTACTATATGACTACATTTCCGAGACTTAAATTTTTTTTTAATAGTTTTCAACAGCTTTGCTTGTTTTCCAGGGTAGTGTGTCCAGGGAGCCCCTTATGCTAAGATCCCAGAAGTAGAACTCTGTTATTTACACAATGTAACACTCTGGTTGGGATTAATACCAATTTAATTTCAGTGATATAAAACAACAGCTTTGCGCTTAACATAGCTCTGTTCTCTTCTTTCCTTTTGCTGTTATTGACACAAATTACATTTTTATATATTATGTGCTTGTCAACTTAGATTTATAAGTCTTTATGCAGATGTCTTTTCAGACAGGAGAAAGAAAAATATAATTTATATGGTCTTTCTGTTTATGTAATAGCCTTTATCAGTGCTCTTTATTTCCTCCTGTGGATTTGAGTTACTCTTTAGTATCTTAAACATTTTTAGTATTTATTATTATAAGGCAAGTCTGCAAGCTACAAATTGTCTCAGTTTTTTCTCAGAATGTCTTCATTTTTCCTTCATTTTTGAAGGATAGTTTTGCTTGATATAGAATCCTTCATTGACAGGCTGTTTTTGTTTCAGGATTTTTAAATATGTCAACCCACTGCCTTCTGGCTTTTCTGGTTTCTGATAAGAAATAAGCTGTTAATTGTATTTAGGATCCCTTGTACATGATGATTCACTTTTTTCTTGCTGTTTTCAGATTTCATTCTTTATTTCAGTTGAGTAACCTCAACTGATTGATTTGAAGTTCACTGTTTTTTGTTTTGCTTTTTTAATATGCATGCTCAACTCTGCTTGAACCCCTCTAGTGAATATTTCATTTCAGTTATTCTACTTCCTCAGAATTTCTATTTGGTTCTTTTTTAATAATTTCTATGTTTTTATTGATATTTTCTTTTTGATAAGACATCATTCCCTTGCTTTCCTTTAATTCTTTTAGGCATGATTTTCTTTAGCTCCTTTTTTTTAAAAAAAAATATTTTATTTATTTATTTATTCATGAGAAACACAGAGAGAGAGAGAGGCGGAGACATAGTCAGAGGGAGAAGCAGGCTTCATGTAGGGAGCCTGATGCGGAACTCGATCCCGGGACTCCAGGATCACGCCCTGGGCCAAAGGCAGGCACTAAACTGCTGAGCCATCCCTCTTTAGCTCTTTAAGCATATTTGAAATAATTAAGACCTTTGTAATAGTTGCAAATCCAAAGTTTGGACTTCCTCAGGGATAATTTCTTTTGCTATCATTATTAGCATGTGATTTTTTTTTCCAGTGTGCATTTTCTACTTTATAATCTTAAATGGCCACTCAAGCTTCAGCCATAATATTCTGTGTTCCAGGTAGCATGAAGGAAGAAGGGCTGCAAACATGCTTACTCCCTTTAAATATACTTCCTAGAGGTTGTATATGATACTTTCCCTTATAAACCATTGGCCAGAATGCTATCATATGATTACTCCTAGTTTCAAGGGAGTCTGGGAATTGTGATCATCAATTTGGATTGCCTTTTGTCTGAGTTTTTATTAATAAAAAGAAAAGAAGAATGGGTTTGGGGATATAGTTAGCATTTTATTTTTTTATTATAGTCCATCTCTTTGGTTGCTCTAATATATATGCCTACCTTTTTTTATACACATATGACACATTCACCTCATCCCAAGAGGGACTTCTCCAGTATTTCATTTAGTTATTGCATTCAGCTCAAAGCCTAGGATGTCTGAGTAATGTGCAGTCCTCTGACAAGATACTATTCCCAAAGCAATTAGTGTACAATAGGTGTAATAGAAATAGGATAAGAGCAATAAAAAATTACTATGCAGAAAAGGGGAGATAATAACATATAAAAGTCATAGCAATTACTAAATGTTGCTGTATAGGAAATTTGAAGACTTTCTGTCCTGGCAGAGGAATAAATTTCTGCATTAAGCATTGTTTTTAAGCCTGATGACTCTGGTATTTATTTACCTCTGTGCCTCACTCATCTCTACCCCACTCTAGCTTAATGGCATTTATGGTGAAGCTGTCTGAAGTAGTTGGCTTGTGTGAAAAGGCAACCCTAAGGAACCCCCTTTTTTTTTGTTTTGGCAATTAGTTTTATAGCCTTTATTTTATCGATTTTTCTTTTTTGTCCTCATCAGCTATATCACCCATCCCCCCATCCGTATGTCTCATTGCTTAATAAAATGGTAAATAGTAAGCACTCAAAATTGACGACTGAAAAGCTAGTGATCATAGTTCTGCGGTGGCACAACACCTGGTTAAGCCATTGCCTGATGATACTGGAATGCTACTATTTTAAGGGAAGTAGGAAGAATTCAGAATGTTGTATGTGTTGCCTGTTAGTAACTCTTAACAAAATTATACCAGAGTAGTAAAACTTTGACCAGAGCTAAGCAGTCAGTAAGCAGAGGTATAAAGGAATAGATCTTTGCTAATACATTTCTTTCCTGTGGCCTGCAACCCAAGTGGACTAAAAGCCTCTTACTTCGAAGCCTTATAGAGTAGAAAAAGTGAACCACTGCACTCCAAAGTACAGTGGCTGCCAAATGGAAATGAGACTGGAACTCTGCCATTTAAAGGCTATGAACCTACTTGATCATGTGTGTGATTTTTTAAAAGTATTATTGGATTTGGTTTGCTGATACCTTGGTGAAGATTTTTGCATCTATATTCGTGAGAGGTGTTGGCCTGTAGTTCTATTTTTGTGGTGTCTTTATCTGGTTTTGGTATCAGGGTGATACTGGCCTAGGTATGAATTTGGGTGTTTTCCTTCCTCTTCTATTTTTTTGGAATAGTTTGAAAAGAATAGGTATTAACTATTCTTTAAATATTTGGTAGAATTCACCTAGGAAGCCATCTCGTCCTGGACTTCTGTTTTTTGGGAGTTCTTGAGTACTAATTCAGTTTCATTGCTGGTAATCAGCCTGTTTACATTTCCTATTTCTTTGTCCTTTATTTTTTTGGTAGTTGATATATTTGTAGGAGTTTATCCATTTCTTCTAAGTTGTCCAATTTGTTGGTATATAGGTTTTCATAATATTTGTTGCATTTGTTTGTGTTTCTGTGGTGTTGGCTGTTATTTCTCCTTTTTCATTAAGTGATTTTCTTTGAGTCCTCTCTATTTATTTCTTGATCAATCTTGTTAGTGCTTATCAATTTTGTTGATCTTTTCAAAGAACTAGTTCTTGGTTTCATTGATCTGTTCTATTTTTTTTTTAGTTTCTATATCACTTGTTTCTATTCTAATTTTTATTTCCTTCCTTTTGCTGGGTTTGGGTTTTGTTCTTCTTTTTCTAGCTCCTTTAGGTGTAAGGTTAAATTGTTTATATGAGATTAGCTCTAGTCTGAGTTTTACCTCTCTGGTATAATTTTGTTGCAAGTTACTAGAAGCAGACAACACTTTTGACATTCTGAATTTTTCCTGTTTCCCTTAAAATAGTAGCAATCCAGTATAATCAGGCAATGGTATAACCAGGTGTTTTGCCATTGCATAACAATGATCACTAGCTTTTCAGTCTTCAATTTTGAGTACTTAACTACTTACCATTTTATTTTATTTTTTCTTTTTATTTACTTTATTTATTTATTTATTTATTTATTTATTTATTTATTTATTTATTTTAACTACTTACCCTTTTATTGAGTGATGCCACATATGTTACATTGTTTCTTATGAAGCATCTTACTCAGGGCACCAGATTCTGTATTAGGATTATATCCAACCGTTTGTGACCCCCCAAAAGTGAAATAATAGTAGTTTTAAACATGATATAAGTTTATTTTTCCTCTTGAAAAGAAGTCCAGAGATGGGTAGCCCAGGACTGGTGCAGTGCTATATAATGTCAGGGAACCATTTTCTTTCTATTTTTGTTGCCTTGCCATTCTAAGCATGTGGCTTTTTTCTCATAATCTAACATGGCTGCTTGCATTGCAATAACTCATCCATGTTCCAGCCATCAGGAAAGAGAAGGGTCCAAAGAATAATGTACCCAGTTTCTTTAAGGACATTTCCTGGAAATCACACTTAATACTTTTACTGTTGTCCCATTGGTTTAAACTCAGTCACATGGCCTAACTACAAGAGAGGCTGGGAAATGCAGGTTTTATTCTGGTGTGCACTTAGCTCAACTCAGGTGTTCTGTTACTTGGAAGAAGGGGAAAGTTGTTATTGGGCAACAACCTCCAGTGCCTGCCACAAGCATCCAGGTGAGGTTCTTTTACTTACTGCTCATTGGTAGTCTCTAATATTTAAAAATGCTCCATAATTCTTTCCATTGTATTCTTTTTTTCATACCATCTAAGACTTCTGAGTTACTACATTCAGATGTTTTCTGCTCTTTGAGATATAAATCACCAGTGTGCTTTCTTTCTCCTTGATTGATTTAGAACCTTGCTATTTTAAGATATGCCGCCAACAAGATATTTGAAGGTTTTCATGCTGGTGTTCATTTACCTTTTCTTTTTTTGCTACCCACATCGTGCATGTTGCCTGCACAGATGCCTTCAAAATGTGCTGCACTGACTGCTGCTGCTATGTGTCTTAGCATTTTATAAATTCTCCAATAATTGCTCTTATGTGTAGTTGTAATGTGGGAACTCCTGCAGTGCTTTGAAGAAAACTTTTATTATTATTTGCTTTGTTTGGGGAATGAATCTCTTTGTGTCTGCTCTCTCTCCTTTATTTTAAAGTTTTAAATCTAATTATACTGAAGTTAAAATTATATTTAGTTATGTTTTACATTTTACTCCATCAAAATTCTTAGCACCTTTTTAGAAATAACAGTTGGCTGAGAGTAACATAACACTATTTGAAGGAGGAGGCTATCAGAAGGGAAGAATAATGAGTTATGACTTAGGACTGTTTTTATTTAAATTTTGCTGAGCTTTATTATGTTTCCAGAGAGTTAACCTTGACTGAAATCTTTTAATGACTATGAGAATACAAAAATGCATTTTATTTATTTATTTATTTATTTACTTACTTATTTATATATTTTTAAGTAGGTTTCACACTCAGCATGGAGCCCAGTGCAGGGCTTGAGCTCATGACCCTGAGATAAAGACCTGAGTTGAGATCAAGAGTTAGATGCTGGGATCCCTGGGTGGCGCAGCAGTTTGGCGCCTGCCTTTGGCCCAGGGCCGGATCCGGGAGACCCTGGATCGATTCCCACATCAGGCTCCCGGTGCATGGAGCCTGCTTCTCCCTCTGCCTGTGTCTCTGCCTCTCTCTCTCTCTCTCTGTGTGTGTGACTATCATAAATAAAAAAAAAAAAAAAAAAAAAAAGAGTTAGATGCTTAACTAACTATGCCACCCAAGTGCCCCTAAAAATGCATTTTTAAACGCAAGCTCTTCATCATGTACCATGAGTGTAATGTAATGAGGCGGTGACTTTGTATGATAATAGATCTTGCCAGAGTAGATTCATTTAATTAAAAGGTTGCTTTTATAATTATTCAGAAGAATAATTGATGAGTATGCTGGCGATATACCTTGGTGTTTGAGTTCTTGTGTGTGTGTGTGTGTGTGTGTGTGTGTGTGTGTGTGTGTTTGAGTTCTAAGCTGCAGTGCTCTCATAGGTACGTGCATTGTCTGGAGGGTCCCTCATTGTGGAACCAGTATGTGCCTAGGAGCTATAGCCTGGCCTTTTATGCTTGACCCACAGACATGCTAGTCTTAAGTATACATTTTCTCTGAGTGAGGGTTGCTGTGTTTGGAAATTCCTAAAAACTGCAATAGTTTCTGTTTTTTTTTTCCTTTTCTGTGGCAAGATATTTCAATTCCAGTGTTAAAGAATATTTAGAGGCTCATGGGTGGCTTAGTTGGTTAAGCATCCCACTCTTGGTTTTAGCTCAGGTCATGATCTTAGGGGTCATGAGACTGAGCCCTGTATTGGGTTCTGCGCTCAGCTCAGAGTCTGCTCTCTCCCTCTCCTTCTGCCCCTCCCCCACTTGCACTCTCACTTGCTCTCAATAAATAAATAAAATCTTTTAAAAATATTTGATAAAGAGTTCAGGAAAATATTTATGGCTCCTCTTATAAGGAGGGAACATATTAATATATGGGAAGAGAGCACAGTGGGAAACCTAAGGATATGAGGCTCTGGCACTGGAAAATAGGATTTCTCTTCAAACGCTCTATTGTCATGTGGAAACAAAGCACAATACTGTAAATGTCTTCCCTTTCCCCCAACTGCTGCCTGTCTTCATCTTAGGTGAGGTTTGCCTCAACAAGTTTTTCATTCCAAAGTTAGTATGTTCAAAAATAACTATAGTTGACCCTTGAACAGTACAAGTTTGAACTACACAAGTCCACTTACATGTGGATTTTTTTGATAAATACAATACAGTACTGTAAATGTATTTTTCTTATAGTTTTCATAATATTTTCTGAAGCTTACTTTATTGTAAGAATACAGTATCTAAAATATAGTATACAAAATATGTGTTAACTGTGTGTGTTATCAGGAGGGCTTCTGGTAAAAGTAGGCTATTTTGTTGAGTTTTTGGAAAGTCAGAAATTTTATGCAGATTTTCAACTATGTGGCAGAGGACACCCAACCCTCTGTATTGTTCAACAGTTAGCTGTAGCTTTTTTCATATCATTCATACCTGAACAGGATAACTATGGCAGTTTTCTGTATTATGGTCTGGCAATGTTTTAGGTTTTCCTGGCTTATTGGAGTATGTTTTTGTTGTGAGAGTGGAAGTGACCAAAGAATTCCTAACTTGAAAAAAAAAATTCCTGGCCTGTCTCATGAATTATATGATGTTGGAGGTGATTGCGGTATTCTGGTCTTTTATATATAACCATGTAGACTTCTAAACATCCATCATTCCTTCCCCTAGAGAAGGAATCTCTAATATGATTCTACATTTAAAGATTGGAGTGCATTTGAACACCATAGAGGTAGGATTAGGAATTGTAAAGAAACCTGTAGTATTTGTGGGCATGAATATAGTTCAAGGAATGTAACAAGTCACCTTGTCAAAATAGTGCTTTCAATTTCAAGCAGCCTTTTTGTGGTGAAGGGGAATTTGGGTTAGGCATGAAGGCAGATTCTCAAATTTCTGTTAAATGTTTCCAATAAAATAGTACCTTGTAATTAAACTCTTTATACTTTTCATAATAACTTCCCATAAGACCCTTTAAGATAATAGGACAGGATGACAATTTAATTTTTATTCAGATCATATCATATCAAGATCATATCAAGATCATATCACCAAACTCAGTAATATGATATATTAAGATACAGATCGCATGTCATAACTTTTTCCCAAAACAACATTATTGCAATAATTACTAGAGGGCCCAGCAGCATGGTAAATTACATATCAAACTCAAAGTAAGGCAGCAGGCTAAGATTTTCTCCCCCCTCTTTAAATATATTTATTTATTTGAGAGACAGTGTATGTGCATGTGTGCCTGTGGCAGGGGAGGGACAAAGAGAGAGAGAGAGAGAATCCCAAGCAGACTCCAAGCTGAGTGTGGAGCCAGATGTGGGGCTTGATTTCAGGACCCTGAGATCATGACCTGAGCTGAAACCAAGAGTTGGACACTTAACCTACTGTATACCCAGGTACCCCCAGGCTAAGGTTTTCTACAGTTACCAAAGTGATCTTTTAAACACATAGTTCATATCCTATCACTTTATTACTTAAGCCTCCAATGTCATCCAGTTTTTTGAAGAATATAGTTCTCCCCTCCCACTTTGCTCTCTGGCCATTCTGGTCTTTCCTTGAAGATGCCAAGTTCATTCTTACCTCCTGGCTTTGAACTTTTACATGCTGTTTCCTCTGCTTAGCTAGCTGCTTCTTATCAAATTCCAGGAGTGCCAGATTGTGTAGTGGTTAAGGGCACAGTTCTGAAACCTAGTTGCCTACTTTGAAGCTATGTGACTTATCAGTGCCTTCATTTCTTCAACTGTAAAGAATTGGGTAATACAAGTAAATACCTTTGTGTTGTAAAGATTGAATATATACACATGAAGTGTAGTGTTGGCTATTATTCAATAAGTCTCACCTCAGATATCACCCCCTCAATGAGACCTTTCTTGACCATTTCATAAAAATTATCTACCCTGCCCCCTATATATATAATAGTTATTTGAAATTATTCTGTTGTATATTTATTTACTTTTATTTTTATGTCTCTCCCACTATAATGTTAGCTCCATGAAAGCAGGGATGTTTTCTGTCTGTTGCACTCCCAGTGCCTAGAACAATATATATTTATTGAGTGAATTCATTGAAGTCCAGTCCATCCCAGAAAGTCGTCTTAGGTGACTTAAGACTGAAAGGCCATTTGGGCTACTCAGTTGAGGGAAGATGTTCCCATGTGTACCTAGCATCATTAGATCATTTTCTAGCTACAGATATCTGGCAGGGGCTTGTCAAGAATGGTGTAAAGGTCATCAACAGAAAAAGAGTTGGTGGTGTCTGGGTGGTTCTGTCAGTTGAGGATCTGATCATGATCTCAGGGTCCTGGGATCGAGCCCTGCGGCTCAGTGGGGGAGTCTGCTTGTTCCTTCTGCCCCTCCCCCAGCTCATGATCTCTCTCTTGTTCTCTTTCTCTCTCAAATAAATAAATAAAATCTTTAAGAGAGAGAGAGAAAGAGAGAAAGGGAGTGGGTTGAGCCTGGGGATAAAATATGTATTCTATTTGTCTTCTGTTTTTATTTATTTCTGCTGCTTCAGCTGGTAAGTTCATGTCCCTTCATATAAGCCCTTGAGCCTACTTGTATCTTTAAGTTTGGGGACAGCTGGTTGTCCCTCAGCATTATAAAGTTACAACTTTATTGAGCTTCTTCTAAAATAGTATGAGTAGAAAGTACTGACACATAATTAGATACTCAGCTGTATACGATATTTTAGTAGTCAGAGGGATGGTCTAAGACCCAAAGTAGGCAATCTGAGACTAGGAATTCCTGAGTTACCAAGGGTGTCAGATGTGATAGCAGTTTATCCTTCCCTTATATTTGTACCTCTGCCTCTTTCTGTTACTCTCCCTTCCTTTTTTTTTCTTTTGTTCTCTTCCTATTCTTGTATTCTTTTCTGTTTCTCTCGTTCTACCTTCATTTCCATGTTTTCCTTCTCACATACCTAATAGAACCTCAAATATGTTCCATTACAGGATTCCCCCGATCTCTGGAAGTAGAGTGTTCCTATGAAACTTTTTGTAAGCTAAAATGGCATATAATGAAGAAGCAATTAATTTATATAAGAAAATGTTTTAGCATTCCCAAACCCAAAAAATAACCTTGCTTAGGCTTTTCTGGTACCTTAGGACACATTTTGCCAAGGATGCACAAACTAAATTGAGATAAAGTACAGAAGTGCACAGACACAGTTTGAAGTTCTCGTGGCTGGATGCTGAGATGCCCAGTGTAGTCCCAGTGAAGGAGCTTTGTGGGGCTGCTGTTGCTGCTTGAGTATGGGCTGGCTGTAAAACAAACGCTGAGTGCTATTTTCGGTTTTTGCCTTTTCCCTAAGAGCAAAAATCCTCTTCAGATTTCTTTTGGTCAGCAAAAACAGGTATTAATTTAGGTTTTTCATAAAAGTAGGTATCATAATGCAAAGTTTTAAAATCTGGGAGATATCTTTATTTGGGTTTGGCTTCTGCACCCAACATCCAAAATCAAATTCATCATCCCCTCAGATAAAATTCCTTCTCCCTTCTTCCCTGTTAGCAGTCACTCTGGCTCAAAACTATGAAATCATATTTGACATTTCTGTTTCCTTCACCCTCTGCAATCAAATGCAAACATATCCTGCTACATATAAATTGTCTCGTTCGTCCCACATTAATTCAACAAAGATCTGAGTTCCTGCTCTGTGTTAGATACAGTTCTGTGTTGTGTGGCATTTCCCTTCTACGAGGACTACCCAAATTCAGGATCTCAACACGTTATACTTTGCCTAATGAAGTGGCTTCAGAACTTTTTTCCCAGTCTCGTGTTCCTTTTTTTCAAACCAGTATTTCTGTAAAGCAGGTTAATAATGCCAGATTAATTCTCTAAAGCAGGTTTACTGATCTCATTCTTTACTTCCGAGAGCTAAACTCAAGCTTGCTGGTCCGGGTGACAACTCATATAAGTCGCAATTGAACCATATGATCTACCAAACTGGACTGCCCTTTTAGAACATAAATCCACATGTTCTCACATCCATGTTCCTGTTCATGCTGTTTTGTCTCCTGAGATAACATAAGCTTCCTGAGGGCAAGAACTTTGTTTTATTCATTGTAGTATCTCTACAACTCAGAATAATACCTGGCATGTAATAGGTACTCAGAGTAGATATTTGTTGAAAGAATAAATGAAAATTAAGTGAAACTTGTCAATCCTATTCATTTTTTATGGCTATTCTCAAATATTAATATTACCTCTCAGGAAGCCTTTTCTAATCTTCTGTATATTTCTATTTAAGTATAAATACCTATCTGTAACAGAACTTTTATCCCTCTTTTTTTCAGTATCAGTGCTGACTTTGATTGTATATGTGATGTGGTTGCTGTGAGTACTTGAGTTAAAAAGACAATGGAACCAAATTCCTTTGCTCGAAAAACTTGGCATCTAGTGGAGGATCAATCCATTATAATAATAGTAAAAGTAAGCAGTAGTAGTAGTAGCAAGCCTGGGATCTTATGGAAGCTGATCTGAAGAAGGGGATGGATAGGGTGCCTGGGTGGCTCTGTCGTCGGTTCAGTGTCTCTTTAGGCCCAGATCATGATCCCAGTGTCCCCACATCAGGCTCCCTGCTTGGTGGGGAGCCTACTCCTCCCTCTGTTTGTGTTCTTTATCTCTGTCAAATAAATAAAATATTTTTTTAAAAAGAAGGGAATGGATAATAGGAAGATGGGAGTAGGTTGGGGAAGGAGAGGCAGTTTTAGGTGGTCACATGTAGAGAGCGGCATAACAGGTGCATATGGTTAGAGCAGAAGGTGCTTGAGAAAAATGGTGAGAAGGGAAGCAACTACTTTGAAGAGCCTTGTTGTACTGTTTTAATTGAAGAGGCAGTGTTAAATTATTAACATTATCCATTTTGTTGGGAGAAAAGGGAAAACTTGGATGACAGAGTCCCTGTTGAATGATCAGGTGGAGTTGAAAACCTGAAGTAAGCAAAGGCCATAGCTTCATGGAGCTTCCTGAAAAAAAAAAAAAATTACTTGGGAGATAAAACTTCTGTTGCTTGGAATGTCTTTACACAGTGATTGATAGGCTATATAACCAATTCTCATTTGACAATAAAAGTTCAAAAGTTCTTTTCAGGATTTGAAGGCATAGCATACATACTATCTCAGTTTCCAGTGTTGATGTCATTTATTATATCTCAGTTTTTTGGGTAAGGAATTTGGGCAGGGCTTAGCTTGGAGATTGTTCTGCTCTACGTGGTATTAACTTGGGTCCACATGGTAGCATTCAGCAAATGAGTGGGCTTGTCTGGAGGGACCAAGATTGTACATGCTTGACGCTTTGGTGCGTATGTCCAGAAGGCTAGTCTCAACTGGATCGCTATTCCTTTCAGGATAGTCTTTAGATGACGACTTTTCTTTCTTTCTTCTTTCTTTTCTTTTCTTTTCTTTTCTTTTCTTTTCTTTTCTTTTCTTTTCTTTTCTTTTCTTTTCTTTTCTTTTCTTTCTTTCTTAAACTTTTTTTTTTTAAAGATTTATTTATTCATTCAGAGAGAGCGAGAGAGAGGCAGAGACACAGGCAGAGGGAGAAGCAGACTCCATGCAGGAAGCCCGATGTGGGACTCGATCCCTGGTCTCCAGGATCACACCCCGGGCTGCAGGCGGCGCTAAACTGCTGCGCCACCGGGGCTGCCCTCTTTCTTTCTTTTTTTTAAGATTAGAAAAAATTTTTTTAAAAATTGTTATTTTTAAGTATTATCTACACCCAACATATGGGGCTCAAACTCTTGTTCCTAAGATCAAGACTTGCATGTTTTACTGACTGAGCCAGGTGGGTGCCCCTAGACTTCTTTTTATGATCTCTCCAGTAAGTAGTTAGACTTCTGTATTTTAGGACACAGGGCTCCAAGAGACTAAGGTAAAAGCTACCAGTTTCTTAAAAGTCTATACCTGGAATTGGCATAGAGTCACTTTCACTGTACTCTGTTGGTGAAGGCAGTCAGGCCAGCTTGGATTAATTGGAGGGAAAATAGACCTTACCTATCAATGGGACAAGTGCCAGAGAAGTTTCAGCCACACCACTCTTCCATGTGCCTTCCACTAGTTTTAGGTAGATGTTATATTTTTCTGTTTCTTGAATTCCTTGGTTTTAGATTATTTCTATGATGAAGAGGGAACAGAAAGGCCTTTTATATGCTGTCCCTAGACATCTGAGTAGTTTTTAAGACATCTGAAGATGATGGGGTTGATAGTGACAGACATAAGGGCAAGACTTGATGTCTTCCTCACTTCATGTAGGACCCAGGGCAGTGCCTAGTGCATACTCTCAGAAAATATTTGTCTTGAATTCATTAGTATCGGATTTTGTGTATATATATCTGCTTAGACAGTAAGAGTAAGATTCTGGTTTATCTACTATTGAAGATAAAATAAGAACCTGCCCATCTAAAAGTTCATTAATTGATTAAAAATTTTTATAGAGAAAAGGTTTTTTTCAGGAGAACCATATCATTTGTTTTTGTGAAATGAACTCTGTCATGGGTCATAATAAAAAATCCTGCTAGTATATACTTTTTTTAGAGTTATCAGCTGTCTGCCTGAGTGCTTCCATTTTTCTAACGCATTTTGTGCTGTTGCTTCTAGTTACATATGCCACTCTGCACCAGCAGAAGGCATGCAGCCCAAAAGGGGGGTGGGGTGAAGAAAAGATGAGATGGAATCAAGCCAACTAGAGAGTGAAACAGATGGGTTGTGGGAGATGACCCTGCCCCCATGTTGTTTTTGTTCTGGCTGCTACTGATCATATGCGAATCAGCAGCCAAGAAATTGGAGTTGGTGATCTTATGATGAAAAAGAAAGTTTAATCTCCAACTGAGTGGAGTTATAAATTTACAACACTAAAACGTGACATAGATTATTTTCTTTTGCTTATTTTAATTATTTTTCCTTTGAGACATTTCAGAAAGTATTTTGTATGAGATACAATTTTTACATTTTTCTAAATAATATACATATAATCTGAGATAAATATACTTTCAGATTTTCTTTTTCATGCAGGTTATACAGTAAATAAAACTTTGATAGCGCTTAGGAATTGGTAGAGGAGACATTTTAATCCATGGTGATAACTCTACCTCCATGTTTTTGGATCTTGTCTCTATATTGTCACAGTTTGCTAGGACTTTCTTCTGTGGGCTGTTTAAAAATAAGTAGAAAAGTAGTATGTTTGATAGAGAAAGAAATATTCCCAATATATATTTTTTGTGCTAAATAGTCTTTTGTCAGTGTTTGATTTTGACTTTTGTTTGGCTTATTTTCTAAGGTCAAGATTGAGTACGCCTTGCTTTATATCTTACCAAGTCTTCACTTTGTTCTATGGAATAATCTTATTTTTTAGAAAGCATTGTAAGAATGTTATCCAGTATACACACATGTAGAGAGAATAATAGTATAATGAATCTCCATGTACCCAATACCCAGCTTCAACAGTTACCAACATTCTGTCGCTCTTGTTTCGTCTAACCCTCCCCATCCCCTGGCCCATGATTTTATGTAAGAGTTTTTTTTTTTTTTTTTTTTAAGATCTTATTTATTTATTCATGAGAGAGAGAGAGAGAGGCAGAGACACAGGTAGAGGGAGAAGCAGGCTCCATGTAGGGAGCCCGATGCGGGACTTGATTCAGAGACTCCAGGATCACGCCCTGGGCCGAAGGCAGGTGCTAAACCACTGAGCCACCCAGGGATTCCCATTGTTCTAATACAGTTATTAAAAATTTTTTTAAAGATATTTTATTTATTTATTCATGAAAGACACAACGAGAGAGAGAGAGAGAGAGAGAGAGAGAGAGAGAGAGGCAGAGACACAGGCAGAGAGAGAGGCAGGCTCCACGCAGGGAGCCCAATATGGGACTCGATCCCAGGACTCCAGGATCATGCCCTGGGTCGAAGGCAGGCGCCCAACTGCTGAGCCACCCAAGTGTCACGTGTTCTAATATAGTTTAATAATCTCTCCTGAAACTCTGGAAATCATTAATCATTGAAATCAGTAATCATTGAAAACATTAATAGATACTATCATAGCATGTAATTTACCCAATAAAAATATGTAGTAAAGTATATATATAAAAGTTTTAAGTGATCTCCAAGCCCTTAATGAGCCCATAAATATGGGACTTATCAGTTCCTAAGCTACTAAAATTCTGAATGGAACACTCAAGAAAGCAGTTTTTCACATTATTTTTCTTTCATTCCAGATATTGACAGGCACAGTCATAACTGTGTCACTACAGAATATGACACTCCTTTCTTTAATCTATTAAAAATGTATATGTTTTAAGAAAATAGTTTTTTAAACTTAGTTTTTCCCTTTATGCCTAGTAGTAGACCTGGGTTGACTTTCTTATGGGGGCCATTTTCCATACTTTAATTTTTGAAAATATTTTCTGGAAGGACTGGTTATGCTGTTAAGTGCATGCCAGAATTACAGACTCATGCAGTTTAAATTCAAGCTTCATTAGAAAAAGCTTGGTATTCTGTGATGGATCTTTATTGTCCCTTGAGTAGTAACATGCATAAATATCAAATCTCTGAATCTCTGCAATAATAATAATAATAATAATAATAATAATAATAATAACAACAACAACAACAATCTAATTTAAAGTAATAGGAGGAAGGTTGTTCTGAATTAGTGAAACCTAAATTAAAGAACATTTTAAAGAATAGGTGGTTTAGGGATGCCTGGGTGCCTCAGTGGTTGAGCATCTGCCTTTGGCTCAGGGCATGATCCTGGGGCCCTGGGGTCGAGTCCTGCATCAGGCTCCCCGCAGGGAGCCTGCCTCTCCCTCTGCCTATATCTCTGTCTCTCTCTCTGTGTCTTTCATGAATAAATAAATAAACATTTTAAAAAATATATTTTCATGTTAAAATGTATTCTTTATCATTTTTGTTCTTTGTTATCATCTTGTTCTTATGTTGTCAGGTGTTTTATTTTTAGTATCCCATTTCTGGGTATTATGATTAAATATTCATATGTTAAAATATTTTGCAAATATCTATCATCAAATGTATATCTTTCTCTATTTTTTTTTTTAATGAAATCTAATGGCTTGGGAATTGGGGTTTTTTCTTCTTCATGTAAGCTGTATACTCATCGTGAGACTTGAACTCACAACCTGAAGATCAACAGTCACAGGCTCTACTAACTGGGCCAGCCAGGCACTATGGGAATTGTTCTCTTAAATTTTCTCCCCCAGATAATGTTGGTATAATATAATAGTTTAGTACTTTTTGGATACTCATTAAAGTGTTTTTTTTCTCAAGGTAGTTCCCCTTGATATTTGGAAGATCACATTTATTCTGTAACTATTTCTCCTTAGCCACTATTTCTTTTTATTCCATTATATGTTATGTGTGCTGCTTTTATTTCAATTGTATGTTGTCCTCCTGAGTGATGTAGTTGAGGACAGTATTAGACTTGAAATCACACGCACACTGTGAGCATAGTAAATATTAATTACTTAATTTTAAAAATATTTTATTTGTTTTAGGGAGAGACAGCATAAGCAGGAGGGGCTGAGGGAGAGGGAGAGAGAATCTCAAGCAGGCTCCCTGCTGAGTGTGGAGCCCATCCCGGACCTTGATCTCATGACCTGAGCTGAAATCAATTGTTGGACCCTTAACCAACTGTGCCACTCAGGCATCCCAGTAAACCATTAACTTAAAAACGATGCTGGCTTACTTTAGAGAAAATGCTTAAGATTAATGGTAGCTTGCCAGTCACATAATTTAGAATAGTATTCAGCATGTGTTCAGTGGAATAGTTTGTCTCTTCACAGTTACATCTAAACCCTTGTCTACCCTTCCATTTCCAGGTTGCCATCACGAAAGCCAAAGTGGATTTCTCCAGTGTAGTGTGCCTGCCCCCTTCCGTCATTGCTGTGAATGGGCTGGACGGAGGAGGGGCTGGCGAAAATGATGATGAACCAGTGTTGGTGTCCCTGTCTGCGGCCCCCAGCCCTCAGAGCGAAGCTGTTGCCAATGAACTGCAGGAGCTCTCCTTGCAGCCCGAGCTGACCCTAGGCCTCCACCCTGGCAGGAATCCCAATTTGCCTCCACTTAGTGAGCGGAAGAATGGTGAGTACATATGGAATTATTATATTGCCTAAATTGGACCAAGGTCTTCATGTTTATGTTATAGATTATTGCTTTATTTCCTGTCTCTTAAAAGTTTTTAATTGAGAAATAGTTAAGTTTAGGTGATCATTATAAACCCAACATTTCCTGCCTGGGTTAATAAAACTGCTTTCTGATTCACCTTTCTGTTTCTCTGCTTTTCCCTCCCAACCCCTTCCATAAATTCATTAATTCAGTAAATATTTATTGAGCATCACTATCATAAACTGTGCTAAGATTACGGATTAAAAAATAAATAAGCCTTTGTCATTAGGAAATCTATCCTATACCTTGTCAGAGTAATCTTTTAGACTTCCCTAGCTTCATACTGTTCAGTGACCACTATAGGATAAAAACAAAAGCCATGTTTTTTTACAAGGCTTGCTAGATCTGATCTCTTTGTGTTTTTGTTAACTGCTTCTCTTATCATTCCCCCATTCCTACTCTTTGCTTTTTAAATTTTTTAAAAAAGATTTTTCTTATTTATTTTAGAGAGAGAAAGAGAGCGCGTGCACGCGTGCATGTGCATATGCATATGCATGAGCAAGGGGAGTGAGAGAATCTCAAGCACTCTTCTCACTGAACACAGAACCTCATGATGCAGGGCTCTACCTCATGACCCTGAGATCATGACCTGAGCTGAAATCAAGTCAGATGCTTAATGGACTGAGCCACAAAGGCACCACTAGTTTTTGCTTTTTATTTTATTTTTAAAGATTGATTTATTTATTTTGAGAGAGAGAGAGCATGGAGGGAAGGTGGGGGAGAGGGAGAGAGAGAATCTCAGGCAGACTGTGCTGAGCGTGCAGAGCCCTGTGTGGGGCTTGATCCCACTAACCTGAGATCATGACTTGAGCTGAAACCAAGAGTTGGATGCTTAACCAACTTCGCCACCTGGATATCCCCAGTTATTGCTCTTTTGTTCCAATTACAAACCATACACTCTTGCTTCAACTTTTGTTAAATAAAAAGTTATAAGGAACCTGGGTGACTCAGTTGGTTAAGCCTCTGCCTTTGGCTCAGGTCATTATCCCAGGGTCCTTGGATCAAGCCCTGTGTTGGGTTCTCTGCTTGGTGGGGAGCCTGCTTCTCCCTCTGCCTGCCACTCTGCCTACTTTTGCTTTCTCTACTGTCAAATAAATAACATCTTTTAAAAAATTATAATTTGTTATAAAAACTTAAGATTTCAATTTCAAACTTAAGATTTCAACAAAGGTGTAAATAATAATATAGCAAATACTTATGTACTCACATGCCATCTGACTTATGTACTGTTCTCCATGGAACTTCATCTGTCCCTGGGGTAACTACTGCCCTGAATTTGATATTTCATTGCCAAGTATTTCTGTATTTTTTTTTAACATACGAATATATTCTTAATCAATTTAAAATCTTATTTCTCATTTTTATATTATGTATATATTTATTGGAGAGGATTATATGTATTCTTCTGGAGCTTGTGTTTATTGTTCAATATTTATTTTCCTAAGAGTTATTAAAGGTATTCTGTAAATTCATCTCATCTAATCTGTAATTCATTACTTATCAAATAGTCCTACTTTTCTGTACTGATCTTTAGTGTCAGCCTTATCTGTTTCACAGTGTGCATGAATTAGTTTTCATGCCCTCTGTTCTGTTTCACTGGTCTCTGTTCATCTTTGTGTCATGCTACATCATCTTAGTTATTGTTGTTTAATAATCATTCTTGTTAACCTGTTAGGATAGTCTCTCCTTGCCTTTTCTGTTTCCAGAGTTGTTTTAGCTGAACTTGTCCTTTTTAATTTTCCATAATTTTAGAATCAGCTTGTGGAGTTAATAAAAAAAACAAAACAAAACCAAAAAACATTGTTTTTTTTTTCTCCAACATTTTATTATGAAAAATTTCAAACATATGATAAAATAAGAGTTTTACAATGAATACCTTTATGTTCACCTCTTAAATGCTACCATTGACGTTTTCTTTTACTTGCTTTGTAACATATCTATCCATCCCTCTATCAATCCATCGTATCTTTTAGATGTATTTCCAAGGAAATTGCAGACACTAACACACTTTCATTTTATTGAAGTGTAACATTAATCTAGAATAACACACAAATTTTAAGTGTCCTGGTTGTTGAATTCTCACAGACTGAATACACCTGTGTGTAATTACTACTTTGTGAGGAAATATTCCCAGCATCCCATAACTACCTTATGTGCTTCTTGCCAATGGAGTACTTCCTCTTTTTTGCTCAAAGGAAACTACCATCCTGATTTCTAACACCATGAGTTAGTTTTGCTGGTTTCTAAACTTTAGGTAAAAGGAATTATGCTGTATGTAATCTGTTCTTGGTTTGTTTTGTTTTAAAATTCATTTGTGTTGAATTGTGTGTAGCTGTTGTTTATTTTCATTGCTATATAATTAGTCCATTTTATGAATATACTGGAATTTGTTTTACTTTTGGTAGGTATTCAGGTTGTTTTAGTTTGGGGCTATTATGAATCATGCTGCTATGAAATTCCTGTATATGTCTTTTTTGTGTATTTGGGGTTTTGATTTGAAATATATCATTTGTAGGTTAATGGGGAGAACACACATTTTACATATTGGGTACTAGTTAGTTTTATCTGTCCACTAGTTGGTTTTACCTCTCCAGTAAAATAGGTCTTCTTTGATGTCTTTCCACAGCATTTTACAACTTTCTATATATTTTCTCTGAAGATCATGCAAATATTTTATTAGTTTTATTCCTAGGTATCTTTTTTGGGGGTAGACATTATTAGTGGTATATTTTTATGAAATATTTTTTGACTGTTTGATGCTAGGGAAAAGAAATACCAAACTTTTTTTTTTTTTTTTTTAAATCCAAACTTAAAAAAAACTCCTGTGGCTTTTTTGCATCTCTACTTGAGATACCACTCTACCCCCAGTCTTCTTGCCAACTCTTACTTGTCCTTCAGTATTCTATTCAGGCATCACTCTCTGAGAAGAAGCCTGTTTTGACTCAGTATTAGGTGTCCTTCTTTCTATTTGACCAATTACCCTTTATTGGGATACTTCATCACTATACTGTGATTGGAATTTTCCTGTCAGCAACACGAGTGAGCCTTTGGAAACTGAAATCAGACCTGTTACACTTCTCTCAGAACCCTTCAATATCTTCTTGTGAGGGTTATAATGAAATCATAGTTGTTTTTTTTTTTAAGATTGATTGATTGATTGATTTAAGAGAGTGAGAAAGTGAGTAGAGAAAGAGGCAGAGAGAGAGAATCCTTGAGCAGACTTCCCAGCTGAGTGTGAAGCCTGGCACAGGGCTTGATCTCACAACCTTGACATTGTGATTGGAGCTGAAATCAAGAGCTGGCTGCTTAACCAGCTGAGTCCCCCAGGCCCTCCAGTATCATCGTTTTAATGATGTGGGTCTGGTATTCTCTCTGGCCTGATTTTTTCTTAGCTTTGTTCCCTTGCTCACTCTACTCTGCGTTAGCCACACCGACTTTCTTACTGTTTTTCGGACACATCAAGTGTGCTCCTGTCCCAGAACCTTTGTACTTGCTGTGCCTTTACTGAAGTTCCTGTACAATGTCATTTCCTCAGGGAAGCCTTCCCTGTCTTATTGAAAATAGCACTTCCCATTACTCTCCATCCTCCTTTGTTTTTTTTCTAGGCACTTATTATTATGATGTGTGTGTTTGAATATGTGTGTATATGTTTATTGTCTATATTTCTCCCCCCACCTTTGATAGTATGTTTCATGTGGCCAGTGGGCAGCCAATAAATATTAGTCGAATAAATAGATGAATGGTGTACTTATTTGTTTCACTAGAGGCAGGAACTCTTTTTATATCCATAGTGGGAAATGTAATGGAAACTCAAGCAGTTTTTATTTTGGGAGATAATAGACAGTCTGGCTTTGTGTGTGTATGTGCATGTGTATTCGTTCTTTTCCCATTTCTGTTTTCTATTTTTCTTCCCCAAGATGGCAGAGACTTCAGCTTATTTATATGCTAAGGGGAAAGAGTTAGTCCAGAGGGAAAAGCTGAAGACAGAAAGGGGAAAGGGTAACCGAGGAGATGTGAGAGGATGGGATTTAAAGGTATTGGCTCTGCTTTGAGCAGGGGTAAGGGCCATGATTCCTCTGGGGTAGGAGGAGTGGCAGTGAAGGTGATGACAGACAGCAAACAGCAAACTGCTAATATCTTGGGCAGGAAGTGGAGGAAATTGATGCTGACAGCTGTGATGGTCTCCCGGGAGTCCAGAGCAGCTGTTGCTGTTGGGGCAGAGGTGTTGGTGCATCCTCAGCTTTTCTCTCTCAACTTTTTGGCATATAAATCGGGTTTCCCCCCCCATTTTGAACAATAACAACTTTCTAACCTTCCCAAGATCCTGAAAGAGCAGTTTAGATCTCTCTCTACCTTCCCCTATTCTAGGGACTTTACTGTGTTCTGGCTTCTGTCCCTATCTCTCTTCAGAAACTGCCATCACTAAAGTCATTAGTGTTCTTGTAGATCAAATAGGCACTCTTCATCCTACTTGACTTCTTTGTGGCATTTGATGTGATTGGCCACTCCCTCCAACCTGCAACTTTTTCCCTTTTGGCTTTTTAGCCTGCTTTTATACCCACTCTCTTTTTTGCTCAGACCTTTTGTCAACTTTCTCTGCCCACCTCTTAAATTTTGTTACTGCCCAGTTGAGCTCTGCCCAATTTACTTCTTACTCTGTATTTTTTATCTTGAATGATATCTCTCAGAACTTTGGCTCTAACCACCATCATATGCTGTTGATTGATTCCTGTGTTCTATCTCTAGGTTGAGTCTCTCCCTCACTCCAGACTCCCATGCTCAGCTGTCCAGCACCTCCGTAGGAAGTGCTGCAGTCACCATATGCTTGGAGTCCAACTCCTCATCCACCTTCAGTTCCTGCTGAATTCTCTGTTATAGGAATTGGCACCTCCTTCCACTTAGACGTTCAAATAAAGGATTGTTTTATTTTGTTTTCCTCCTAAATGGAGACTTTAAGAGTTTTCTAATCAGATAAAGTGTAGGAAAAAGAAAGTAAAAAATTCCTTCATAGTTACATAGTTCAGTGATAGCCAGTGGCATCAGTTAATATATCTTTGTCAGTTTTTGTGTGTTTATTTATTTATTTTTAAACACATATACTCTGTGTACTTATTTTCATGTAATTTTATTTCATGAAATTTTCCTTTATCACTCAGTGATCGTAGGAAACAGTTTTTCCTTTGCTTCATATTTGAATCGTGTATTGAATTGTGTGTATACAATAGTTAGCCAGTCTCCTATTACGAGACCCTTAATTGTTTTTATTTTTTTCTGTTTTAAATAATACTGCAGTAAACATCTTGGCATATAAATCTTGGTGTAAGTAACTGTAGGACAAACTCTCAAAAGTAGATGACAAGATAAGTACATAAAGAACATTCCCCCCCAAAATAATAATTAAAAAAAGAACATTTTTCCTTTCCTGTTGCAAAAGTAACGTGTTTGAGTGTGAAATTTTTACCTTTTTAAGTCACTGTTTCCAAATTGTTCTCCAGAAAGATGATAGTGTGCTTATTTGGGAAGTAATTTTTTTATTGCATCTCCCTTCTACCTGCTTCCTCTGTCTTCCTTTCCAGTTACCAGTCCCCACCTTTTACAGATTCCACAGTGTTCATATCCAGTGAATTCATTCTTTTCTTGCCATCTTTACAACTACCACTTAGTGGAGACTCTCAATAATATCTTCTCAGATGACTGCAATGATGGCCTTTTAACTGGTCTTGCCTTGTTTATAATCTTGTCCTTGTTGCCACTAGATGATTTTTCTAACTGTAAATGTTCTTCTGTTGTAATGTAAATGTAAATGTCCTGTTCTTCTGGTTGAAGTTACTTTCCTCCAGGATAAAGCTTATTATGTTCCTCAGGATGGTAAACCAGGTCCTTCAGAGCCAGATTCCTCCCTACCCCTCATCTCTTCCCACTCACACTAAAAGATTTGGGATTTCCCAAAGAGATACAGTTTTGCATCTCAGTTTCACTTCATATCCTGTTATTTTGTTTTGTTTTGTTTTTGTTTTCCATCTAGTGAAGAATCAGATGAAGATGCTGCTTCCTTCAGTACTTCTACCTGCCTGCCAGCTTGGGCTGGGGGTTTGTTCTTTCAGTGTTCTTCCAGAGTACCCAGTGTGTAATATCTTTTTATTTGTTATTATATTTAGCTAGAAGAGAAACTTTGTGGATGCATGAATTATGTCTCTTTTACTTATTGTGGTATCGTTAGTGCCTAGCCAAAATTTTAGTGTGCTGATGAATCAACTAGAGTGCTTGTTAAATACAGACTCCGATGTAGATCAGAGAGAGGCCTGATGTTCCACATCTCTAACCAGTGTGCAGATGATGCCAGTACTGTTGATCTGGAGGACCACGCTCTGAGTAGCAAAGTCTTAGAATTTGGTGTTTGATGAATGTTTATTGAATGTATGAGCAAATGAATAAATAAATGGTGAAACTGGAACTCTTAACTCCCTGAAACTTTGACTTCTAGATTTAAGCAATTAAGAAGGTGATTGTTGATTCTGTTGCTGGACAGAGGGGAAGAAACCCAGTTTAATTAAGGGTTTAGATTATTTGGAAAAAAGACTTTCTGAGTCCATTCCTGTATAGGTGAAATATGTTGTGGCATAATTTTATTTTTGTGTGGAATTAATTATTTTATTCTCCTGCTTAGTAATAGAACACTTAGATTACAGGTTTTAACTTTTTTAAAGTTGATCTCTCTAGGGGGCAGCCCTGGTGGCGCAGCGGTTTAGTGCTGCCTGCAGCCTAGGGCGTGATCCTGGAGACCCTGGATAGAGTCCCATGTCAGGCTCTCTGCATGGTGCCTGCTTCTCCCTCTGCCTGTGTCTCTGCCTCTCTCTCTCTCTCTCTCTCTCTCTCTCTGTGTCTCTATGAATAAATAAATAATCTTTAAAAAAAAGTTGATCTCTATAAATTTGAAATTTTCTTTTTCTAAAGATTTATTTATTTGAGAGTGAGAGTACGTGCAAACAGAGGGAGGGGCAGAGGCAGAGAAAGTATCTCTAGCAGACTCTGAGCTGAGTAAGGAGCCTGACATGGGGCTTGATCTCATGACACTAAGGTCATGACCTGAGCTGAAATCAAGGGCTTGATGCTTAACCAACTGAGCCACCCTGTTCCTTTCATGAATACACTAGTTACCCTTTTATTGGAACTAATCAACGTGAAATTTCTTTTTCCCCCTCCCCATTTTAGGTGCTACAGACTAAGTTTGGGGTTAATGATCTGTTTATGGGCGATAATTTCTTTGAGACATGGACAGAAGTTGAATACCAGGCAATATATATTTTCTTTTATGGGGGGAAAGATAACATATATAGAGAAAAGTGCATAAATCATAGGATGGGGAAGATCCCTGGGTTGCTCAGTGGTTGAGCGCCTGCCTTCGGCTTAGGGCATGATCCTGGAGTCCTGGGATCAAGTCCCACATCAGGCTTCCTGCATGGAGCCTGCTTCTCCCTCTGCCTATGTCTCTGCCTCTTTCTCTGTGTCTCTCATGAATAAATAAATAAAATCTTAAAAAGAAATCATAGGACAGTTTATAGAATAACCATAAAGCAAAGAGTTGTGTAACCACTACTCAGCAACAGCTCATTGTGAGCCCCAGGGAAGCCTCCTGTATATGTTCTCTGAACACAACCCCATCTTTTCTTTTGAGGAGTAAGTACTGTTTTGACTTCTTGAAAATCATTTGTTTTACCAACTATATAGTTCTAAACAATATAGTTTAGTTGAAGCTTATATGAATGAAATTCTGTATTTTCCTTTTGCTTAAGATATGTGGTATTCATTTGCGTATATAGCTTTAGTTCGTCCATTTTTTTTTAAGATTTTATTTATTCATGAGAGACAGAGAGAGAGAGAGGGAGGGAGAGGGAGGTGGGAAGGAGGGAGGGAGGAACAGGCACAGGCAGAGGGAGAAGCAGGCTCCCTGCAGGGAGTGTGACTGATCCCGGGTCTCCAGGATCACACCCTGGGCTGAAGGCGGTGCTAAACTGCTGAGCCACCTGGGCTGCCTTACTGCATCCATTTTCATTACTATATAGTAGATAACACCAAAAGTACTCCATAGTTTTTTAAAAGATTTTATTTATTTATTCATGAGAGACAGAGAGAGGCAGAGACATAGGTAGAGGAAGAAGCAGGCTCCCTTTGGGGAGCCCGATGTGGGACTCCATCCCAGGACCCTGGGATGACGCCCTGAGGCGAAAGGCAGATGCTCAACCTCTGAGCCACCCAGATGCCCCAGTATGCCATAATTTTTAAGAAATGTATTCTACTGATAAACATTTGGGTTGTTCCCAGGTGCAGGCTATTACAATGTTGCCCTGAATGTTTTTCATGTATCCTGGTACATGAATATGTGCATACATACACAGGAATGGAATTTCCTATAATATGTGTAGTATTATAAAATTATTAGGTAATGCTAAACTGTTTTCCAAAGTGATTGTACCCAGTTTATATATCCTCCAGCAGTACGTGAAAGTTGTTATGCTTCATATCCTTCAAACACTTAATTTATTAGATTTTTAATGTTCACTGCTCTGCTGTTTATGTAAATATATCAAAATGTTCTTAATTTTCATTTTATTTTTTTCTAATAAGGTTAAATATCTCTTCTGGTATTTTTTAGCCATTTGGATTTCTTCTTTTGTGAAGTGTCTGGTGAAATCTTTTCATCAGTGTTTTCTTGTTGACTAATAGATGTTCTTTATATATTCTAAATACTATGAATACTAGTTTATTGCTGCTTAAATGTGTTATGGATATCTTCTCCCACTCTGTGATTTGTCTTTATCATTCTCTTTATGGTATGAAGAATTTCTAAATTTAATGTAATTGATTTTTGAGTTTCTTATAGTGAGTTTTGTGTTTTAATTTTTTGATGGGGGTGGGACGCCTGGGTGGCTCAGTGGTTGGGTGCCTGCCCTGGGCTCAGGTCATGATCCCCGGGTCTAGGGATTGAGTCCCACATCAAGTAGGCTCCCTGCAGAGAGCCTATTTCTCCCTCTGCCTATGTCTCTCCCTCTCTCTCTGTGTTTCTCATGAATAAATAACATCTGTAAAAAAATTTTTTTTTGATGGGTTTAAGGTAAAGCCCAATTTAAATTTTTTTTGAAGATGTTATTTATTAAGAGAGAGTGCAAGTGAGGGGTGGAGCAGAGAGGGAAGGAGAAAGAATCTCAACCCAACTCCACCCTGAGTGTGGAGCTGATGTGGGGCTCATCCCAGGGCCCTGAGATCATGACCTGGGCCAAAACCAAGAGTCATGCGTTTAACTGACTAAGCCACCCAGGTGCCCCTTAAATTTTTTTCTAAATGGACTCTTATTAATTGAAAATATTCCCTCTCCCACTGATCAGCAAAGCTACCCTTGAATATATCAAGACCTACCTCATGTGTTGATGTGTTTCTGAGCTCACTGTTTCCATTGGTTTGTTTGTTGATGCCTGCACCAGGACCTCACTGTCTTTACTATCATAACTATGTAATAAGCCCTGTTATGTAGGAAAAGTAAGTCCTGACACCTTACTCTTTTTCCAACAGTGTCTTTCTGGGTTTTTTCTTTTTCCTCTGCATTTCCATATGAATTATAAAATCACTGTGGAATTTTGATTAGGATTTATTACATTAACTCTATAAACCAATTTGAAAAGAATTAGTATCTTCAGAGCATTGTACTGTGAACATGATATATTTTTTCCATTTATTTAGATTTTCTATGAGGTCTCCTGATGAGGTTTTATAATTTTCTTTGTGTTGGTCTTACACATTTTTTGTTAGATATATTTTTAGAGGTTTCATATATTTTAACGCTATTGTGTTATCCTTGAAAACATTTTTATTTTCTCACTGTTGCTAATCTCCAATTTGTTTTAAAGGAATAACAAGAGTTTGTATTTGCTACCTGCCATGCTGGGTGGAACAGGAAGCAGGAGAGAATGGCAGTGAAAAGGACATAGTAGGTCCTCTTTCATAGGCTTTTCTCCTCCTTTGTGTAAAGCTTAGGAAGTACTCTTTTGTTTTCCACAAGTGGGTAGCCTTTGGAAGAAAGGCAGGTCATGTATACTTTCTCTGTAAGGATACACATTGTATCCTTTCAGTGTTTAGTGTTGAACAGGAAGTATCAAAATAACTGCTGAGCCAAGTAAAAATTTTGAGTGGGCTGTTTCTGATCTAAATTACAATATTTTCTTGAGGAAAGGAGATACTTGTTACTTATGTTCCTCAGGAAGCCTAGTTGTCAAGGATTTTCTAGATTAGGTCTTTCCCAGCTAGTGAGAAAATGCCCAAATCTTAAGTATGTCAATTCATTAAGTGATTCTGTTTACAATGTGATTTAGAGAATTTCTTAGCCCACTTTATCTCAGCACTTAGAAATAATCAATTTCTCATTCTCAGGTATTCATCAAATGTTTTTCTCGGTTCCTGGAGAAAAACAGATACCAGATAGAAATCCCCTCTTAAAACAGTGAAACACAGGGCACCTGGGTTGGCTCAGTTAAGTGTCCCAATCTTGGTTTCAGCTCAGGCCATGACCTCAGGGTCCTGAGATGGAGCCCAAGTCAGGCTCCCTGCTCAGGGTGGAATCTGCTTGAGATTTGCCCTCTCTTACCCTCTTCCTGCTTGCACATATACACTGTCTCTCTCAAATAAATCTTTAAAAAATAACAACAAAATACCCCACCCACCCCCCTGCCCCTGAAACAGAAACAAAAATGAATGGCTCTCTTCTCCCAGAGCAAATGGCTGTTAGTGTATGGCTTATTTACCTCATCTTCTTCTAAACGTACATTTTAAAAATAACTAATACTATACTTTTTTCATTTAGCATTACAGCTTAAGATTTTTCAGATGTCATTGAAATGTTTGTACAGGGACGCCTGGGTGGCTCAGAGGATGCCTGGGTGACTCAGCGATTGAGTGTCTGCCTTTGGCTCGGGATGGGATCCTAGGGTCCTGGGATAGAGTCCTGCATTGGGCTCCCCGGAGGGAGCCTGCTTCTCCCTCTGCTTGTGTCTCTTCTCTCTGTGTCTGTCATGAATAAATTAATAAAATCTTTTTTTTTTAAAGAAATGTTTTTATAGTTAGCCTTTATAATGGGTGTATAACATTCCATTCTGTGCCATCAGTTATTTAATTTTTCCTCTCATTGGACATTTGAATCCTTTTTTATTTTTCATACATATACTAGTATTCAGATGAAAATCTTCTAAGAGCTTTTTCTGCATTTTGGACTACTTCCTTAGAAGTGGAAATACTGTCTTAAATAATTTCACCATTTCAATGTTGAAAAATGTATTCAGTGTCTATTGTGCACCATCTGTATGTTAAGTATTGGTAAGACAGATAAAGTTCACATTGTCCTGTAATTTATATTTAACGAAAGAAAGGTTAGTTATACAAACCGATTTATAGTTAGACTTTGGTAAGTGCTTTGGTGGGGGGAGCACAAGATATAACAATAGCAAATGTCACAGAGATGGTTCTAATTTAGGTGGGGGAAGAGAGGAGTGTTGGTCGGGAAAGGGCTCTTTGAGGAAAAGATACTGAAGCTAACAGCCAGAGCACAAGTAAGTAGTGGTTGGCCAAACAAAGGAAAGAAGGAAAAGCATGTATATTAAGGCAGGGGAAAATGGGGGAGTGGGTAAAGGGGAGTAGGTAAAGGGGACTGGGCATAGGCAAGGATTGTTGGGGAATACTTGGCACAAAGCAACTAAAAGAATACCAGTATGTCACTGCAGAAAGGAGATAGTGATGTGAAATAAGATAGATAGGAGTCAGATTACACAGGCCTTTGTAGGCCTTGTGAAGAATTCAGATTCTCGAGAAATACCTTGTCCCATTCCATTCCAAGTGGCCTCTCAATTTATCCTTCTGTCAGCCCTGCATGAGTACCTGGCTCATTTCTTAATATTGATTATCTCATTTGTAAAAGACTTTGCTAATGTGATAAATGAAATATTTTCATTTCATTTTGGTATTTCTTTGATTATTAGTGAGGAAGAACCTTTCCCCAAATGTTTGTAGCCAGTGACTGTTTAGTTTTTGACCATTCAGTTTATTTCCTTGTCCATTAAAACATAATTTTTAAATATTTTCCAAAAGTACTGTTGTACGGACACCTGGGGGGCTCAGCAATTGAGCGTCTGCCTTTGGCTCAGGGCATGATCCCACAGTCCCGGGATCGAGTCCCACATCTGGCTCCCTGCATGGAGCCTGCTTCTCCCTCTGCCTGTGTCTCTGCCTCTCTCTCTGTGTCTGTCAGGAATAAATAAATAAAATATTTTTTAAAAAAGTACTATTGTAACAGACTGGGAACAACTTGTTGGGAACTTGTAGAAGAGTTTCTTACATGTGTCTCACGTAGTATATACTCAGGATATGGGGCTGGGTCAGGTCAAGACAGGGTTTCTTTTGGTTTCGTAATTTTGTGATTCGAGGGTATATAAGTCTGTGAGTTGGGAATTCAAAAAGAAACTGAAAAACTCTGGTCCTTTTTTTTTTTTTTTTTTTTTTTTTTTAAGACCCAGCTCACATCATTTTTCCCCTAAGAAGCAATCCAAGTCTCTTGTAACCAGAACAAATTGATGCCTCATTTATGTTTGGTTAGCCCCTTGTTTGTTCTCTTATTTGGTACTTCATTTTTTCATTTTTCTTTTTTAAATTGTTGGTTAGAGATTTTCTATCTTAATTCTTTATAAGAAAGGCCCTTGAGGGCAGAGGCAGTGTCAGTCTGGTTTACCCTTATCTTTGTGCCCCCACTGGCATTGACACTGTGCCTGATGACAATATGTCAGACATACAGTATGAATGAGCTGGCTGTTTATAGCTATCATAGCCCTTAATATTTACTATACTTTGAAAAGTTACCTGAGAATACTACCTTCATGTATCCTAAGGCCAAAGAATAGCATACCTATGGTGATATGTGATCCTCCTAGGTTTGCAGGTCTTGACTGAGTTTTTCATCAGTAGTAGGTTTTGGTCACAGGAAATGGAAGCTGCCCAGGACCTGCAGTGACTTGCTTGGGTGTTGGGTTATGTTATCTTTGAGTGTTTTCCCTTTGCCCCAAACCAGGTATCTGGGGGAGAGATTTAACTGGTTGGGACTTGTAAAATTTCATTATGATGATTAGATTTTTGTAGAGCCTGAACCTCAGTGAACACCATACACTGGGTGAGAACCTAAATCAGATATGGAGATTGGAATAAGATTACATTTTAGTATTCTGAAATCCCACAGATTTTAAAAAAGCATTTGTTACTTTGTGTGTAGTGCCCTTCTATACTACATTATAGAAATTGATGTCAGTTGTTGGTGAAGTTGACAGCTTTTGATGGCTGAAGAATTGCTTATTTTGTAGTGAGCTAGGCTCTCTCTTTTTCTGGTTTCTCCCACTCATTCCCTACACTTTAGGCATTTTCATTGTCATTAGCACTTAATATCCCTAAAGGCATTATTTTGGTTGGCCTTATTTATGTTAACTCTATAATTCAATGCTGTGGATAATTTTAGTTTTCCTCGCATAGTTTTCCAAATAATAGCACCTTTAGCGTTGCTTTAATGAAATTGGTAACAGGCTACCTGCCTTTTCTGGGTAGGTGGGGATTCTTTTGTTGTTATGAACTTTTCCCATACTGTTAGGATTTTGTGCCCTAAGCAGGACTTTTCATTCCATTTGGCATACATTTACAAATGCTGTCACATGTCAGACACTGCTCCATCTGTTGATGCAGAGGCATTAGGCCATGTGGTAAAGAGTAATAATAGAGGTGGGCACAGGTTCTGGGGGAACATAAATGAGAGGTATTTAGCATATCCATGGAGAGTGTGAGGAGGGTGGGAGAGTGCCAGGATCATTGCCAGGCAGCAGTTAAACTAAGTTTTGAAGGATGAGTAAGAATTACTGGGTAACAGGGATGGTTTTTAATAAAGGCAAGGGTGGAAAGAAAGGAGCACAGGTTAGAAGTTGCTCAAGTCCACACTACCACCTTTGCAATATTCTTGTGAAAAACTTTGACCTGAATTAGATCAAGCCTCTGTATCTAACTTGTACTAGTTTACTGGAAATACAGGAGATAGAATATAGCAGCATGTTAAGTGACACCATGGGGGTAGAGTTAGCAAAGTCCAAAATGTGGGAAAACAGCCTGGGTTTTTAACATATAAACTACAAAAAAAAAAAAAAAAAAAAAAAAAAGAAGGGAGGGATTCTGGATTAAAAGAAGCATAACAAGTGCCTGTGGGGCTCAGTCTTTAAATATCTTCTCCTGGCTCAGGTTATGATCCCAGTGGGATAGAGCCCTTAGTAGGGATCCCTGCTCAGTGGGGAGTCTGCTTCTCTGTGTCCCTTCTCCCCGCCCCACCCCCAACCCTCCACCCCCGCCCTGCTCTCTTTTGCATTCTGTCTCTCAAATAAATAAATAAAATATTTTAAAAAATAAATAAAAGAGACCTAAAGGGACATCAGTGAAATGCTATGTATTATTCCTGTTGGGCTCTAATTTGAATAAATCAACACTAAAAAATTTATGATACAGTTGGAAAAATTTGACCATTGATTGGATAGTTGATGATACTAAGAGATTTTTAAAATTTGGGGTGGTAATATGTTGGGATATGTTAAAAAAATTATTTTTTTTTAAGATACTATTTGAGAGAGACTGAGAGAGAGCACAAGGTGGGGGAGCAACAGAGGGAGAGGGAGAAGCAGACTCCCTGTTGATCAGGAAGCTTGATGACTCGGTCCTTGATCCCAGTACACTGGGATCATGACCTGAGCCGAAGGAAGACACTTAACCAACTGAGCCAACCAGGCACCCCCGAAAAATAGTTCTTTTAGATGTACAGAATAAAGATGAAATAAAATGATGACTAGAATTTGCTCTGGAGTGATCCAGTGTGAGCCGGGTGCTATGTGTGGTGGGAGTTGGGTGGGAAGGGTGAAGGGCCATGTATTGACAATTTTGAAGCTAAGGGATGAGCATACATAAGCAGCTTATTCCATACTTTCTACTCCTGTGTTTGAATGTTTCTATAATTTTTTTTAAAAAAAAGATGTTGCTATACACTGCGCAAGGAATTTGAAGGACTGGCTATAGGGATGAAAAAAGGATGGATTTGAGTAATAAATTATAAGATGTCTGGGGCGGGAGGGAGGAGTATGTAAGTTTGTGGTTTGGGACCTGAGTACTGTTACCTAAGATAGGGAAAATGGAAGCAATGTATCTTGAGGGGTTGGTGCAGGCTGGTATTGGGTGTTTGTTTTGGGGACATACTGAGTTTCAGATGGCCAAGTAGAGATGCACAGTAGGTAGCTTATAGGTAAAGTCAGAGCTAGATGTGGGTCAGAATGTGGGTAGTAGTTAACCCTAAGAAAGGATGAGATTGCCCAGGGGAGAATATGTAAAAAAATAGAAGGGGTGCCCCTGATAAGAGCAGAAAAAGAGAAAGAGCTAATTAGGATTCTGAGAGGAGAGGTCAGTGGGGGAAAGTACGGTTTTTAAGAAAATCAAGGAAATAGGAAGTTTTGAGAAGAGTATACAAACTATGACAAATCTAGTAGGAAGGTCAAGTAGGATAAGAACTTGTCTAGTTCCTCTTGATTAAGAACATTAAAGGCCTTTGGGGAACCTGGGGGTGGGGGGAAGCTTTGTGAATGTACTATATTGATATTCTGCAGTTATCAAGTCCCTTTAGTGTGGATTAGTAAAGCCTATAGCATATTTGTATTGATTAGAGAGTTATGATTAAAAACCAAAGAGCTTTTATTTAATTGGAAGTTAAGATCATTCATTACCTTTCATTCCCTTGGTGCCATTAACTTGAAAATCATGTTCACTTGTACAAAGAGCTTATCAGAGTTTACTTAGGTCTCTATGAACTTTTGCTAAGTGGCACAAAAAATAGTGGTACTGAGACTGTCGTAGGAGCTCAGACTTTTGAGTTGTAGAACCTGTCTTAAATACAGTTTCACAGTGAACCTGTTGCTGTGCTGATACTCTTCTGGGTAAATGCAAAATCTTAGCAGTAGACAAAGATTATGTTGCTTGTTTACTTTTTTAAAAAATTAATTTTTAAGATTACTATCTTAAAATTTGTTTTCCCTTTCTTTAGCTCTTTTTATCCCAAATTGCAGAGGAGATCATAGGAGTAGAATTGCCATGAAAAAGCCGTCAGATGCACTGTGATGTCCTTGCCACCACCACATGATGGTCATATCTCTGTAGGGCTGCAGTATTGAGAGTGGTAGCCTCTGGCACTCTATTTCAGCAAAGAGAGACATTTTGGCAGGAGGGACACAGCCCTCTGCCCTTCCTGCCATCCTCTGTGCAGGGATCATATAATTTGTATTTATTTTCCTGTTAGTACAGGACTGTGAGAACTTGTTTCATTAAAAAAACCCTCACACAGCAAAACTGTACAGCCCACATGGGGACAAAGGAATGATTCACCCTTCTCAGGATGCTTTTCTTTAGTTGCTAACCTCTGACCAGAGTACTCTGTAGTCTGAGAATTGAAATTTACCCATTTTTCCATAAGACAGTTGAGACTTTGGTTGCCAGAAGGGGCCAGTGAGAATGCTTCTGTCTTCCCAGAGCAGCATTTAGCCCACACTGGCTGCCACTCAGTTGCCTGTTGAGTCATTCCCACAGTTCTATATAGAGCTTTTCTGGCTTTTCTTTTAAACATGATGTTCTTGGAGTGAGAAAGAAAGGAAGTTTTTCTCTCCTCCACAAAATCTCCCCCATCCCAAATCTGCATTGCTTTCTTTTTTCTAATAGCAGAATATTGCCCTCAATCATTTTGAGATTGTTTTCTCTTGTAAGGTCTCTTAGTGCTTTCATTTATCATTGGGTTGACTCTGTAAGCATTTTGGCATTCGCTGGGCTGCCTTTGTAGCAGTAGGCTTTCAAGATAGAGGCTGCTACTTAACCAGAAAGATTGAGGAATTCTAGCTAATGATACCAAACATGGATTTCTAGTTTTCGGCTGTTTAAAAGTCAATCAGGTATGCTAAAAGGCATTTTAATATCTTATGATGATCAGTTAGTAAAAGGGACGATAAAGGGAGTGAATGAGTTTTTCACTTTAAATGAAATTGCTGTGATTTGAAAGGATTTTAGTTTTTGTTTTTGCAGTGGAAGGTAAAAAATGCCTGTGTTTGTTCGTATTCAAAAGAGCCTGCTCTGTGCTAGTGGAAAAAGAATTGAAGTTTCTTTATCAGGAAAGGGAAATTCTTATATATTTGAACTGTTGTCTCATGTTGTTCCGTACATCTAGCAAGATCATAGCGCATTTTAGAAAAGTCGAATAGCATCAGTAAACTGCCGGTTGACAGCCCACATGTCTCACATAGGAACAAGTTACGGCGTTCTTGTAGGGGATTGGCAGATCTGAAAGACAGATTACAGCTTTGAAATATATTCAGATGACTTTTTGAAACATATTTTAATTGGAGTCAGGGTGCAGAAATAGTTGTGCTTCTGTAGTTAAATATTCAACTTCCTTAGCCTGTTCTCTATAAATATCACAGATGAAAAAGCCCTTAGAACTCTTCGTCAGAAAACTAACTCAACATACATGTTCATCTGTATTCATGTCTGTTTGTATATGTGCCTAATTCCCAACCCCACCTCCCAGTAATAGGGCTGTTTGTTTCAAAAGATTGAGTTGTTTGAATTGTATTTAATCTGTTGCTCTAAGCTACATTAGCAGCAAAGTCCCTTTATACTACAGGTTTGGAACAAAACCTCATCTTCTCTTCCTGAAAAGAGGGGGAAAAAAAGCAGTTGATCTGTGTTCTGAAGGTCTCTTACTGTGTGTCCCCCCCCCCCCCCCCCCCCCCCCGCCCCAGCAAGGAGGAGGAGCTCACTCACTGTTCTAACCACACTTCATAGGTCTTAACTTGAGAGCCTTTTGGTTTCCTGTCGGCAGTAACTCAACTCTGTGCCATCTTGACTTGCCTGAAGGGTGGATAAATTGGTAACTGCGCTGAGAAGGGGAGTGAGTTCTCACAGTCTGATTTGAGCATAGGCATCAGATTGAATTTATGAAAGCTTCGGTAGCCTCTGAAGACAACATCTTCTGTGACTTTGAATTTTTTCATTGTATTTGTGGGCTGCTGTTTCTGAGAAGAATCCATCATGACTCTACTGGAACCTGAGATGTTAATGATGGCTGTGCAGTCTGGTAATTCTGTATTTCCTACAGATCCTATTTGCTACAGGTTTCTTTAATAAGGTTGGGTATATCTGTCCTAGGATTGGATAGAGATGGGATGAAGGTAGATGGGGGTAAACATAAATTGTCCAGTGAATGTACTGCATGTTCACGTCTTTATTGTAAAAAAAAATTAGTAGGGTTTTTTTTTTTTTTGTAGTTGCAAACTCTATCTAGTTATTCAGACATAGAGCTTTGCTTTAGATGTTTACTGACTTAAGACTGTTGAGTGAGGGGACAAAACATTTCCCTTTAGTTAAGAATTTTATTCTTTTCTGTAGCAGTGCTTTTAATGTAGGATAATTCAGTTTACTGTTTTATATATTACTGTCTTTAATCACTAATCCGCACTCTATTATTCTGTCTATGAAAGCATGTTTTAAAATTTTCCTTACATCTTTCTCGTTTGTGGTATAACCTTTCTGAATCATCTTTTGGTTCTTGGAAATGGTCATGATAACACGGAAGATTGAGACTCTGAGTTTTGAAGATGGGGACATTTGAGCAAGAAAGTAGTCAACAGAAAGAATGTAGGATTTTAAAAATTCTGTCTCTAAAAACAGTTTTTTTCAACCCAAAAGTGTCTTTTAAAAGTTTAAAGTTCCAGTTGGTTTTTAATGGTTTCCTTTACTTTTAGTGTTTTGAAACTTGTAAGTTAGATATCTAAAAATAGGGAATGTTCTTTTGTTATTTTTAGACTTCTGCTAAAATGTAGTCTGTATTTTCCTGTTTCAGAGCATATCTTGAGAGATTCATACAAGTGGCATTTGCAGACCTCTTCCCATCCACTGGCTTTTACTCATTAGAATGACATAGGCTCCTTGGTTTTGGCAGATACTGTGTCTGGCAGAATTGGTTTTACTGTCTCCTTGGGGAACACTTAGATAGTATGTTGAAAGACACAGATATCCATCTGAAGACAGAATCAGATGCTATCAGCTTAAGCTTTATGGACAGGGAAGGGCAAAGAGGAAAGATACTGCTACCATTTTGTTCTTTCTGGTTTTACAAATAAGACCATGATGAGTCATTTATTAGTTGAGTTCTTCTGTTCATATATGCTATACTTTTTAGGTTGCTGCCTTTCCTTTTCCTTCCCCCAGGTCTGTTGAACTCTGTGTTCAAACAAGATAGTATGCTTATCTGACAGTTTCCTACCTGTCTTTGATGAAATAGCTCCCAGTTAAACTGACTCGGGAGTTTGTTTTGTTTTATTTCCTTTCCCTTCTCTGTGCTCTAGTTGTCTGTTGTGTGTGGCAAGTGCATATTTTATCTTAGGGAGTGTAAGTTAGCATTTGAACTCTCTCTCCCTTCTTTGGTTGTTTTATTACATACAGATTATCTCAGTCCAGTAACTTCTCTCTCTCTCTCTCTCTCTCTTTTTTTTTTTTTTTTGTAACTTCTCTTAATAAAGGTTAAAAGATTATTTGCTTTCCCCTAAGGGGGGGGTCTCACTGGTTCCCAGCTGGATAAGGGAAAGAGACTTACTTGTCTTGCCTAAGAGCTGTTTTTCCTATGACATATGTTGGGCAGGGCTAGCCACCCCATCTGTTGGACCAACTACTTCATAAAACTTTCAAAGGATAATAGTATGTAAGCAAGTATGGATAAAATTGACAAAGGTGTTGGTAGAGGTAGAATGAAAGGCCTGCAGAGAATAAATAGCATGTATGTGTACCTCTTTCTTTTGCCTATGCTCATAAAAGAGAAACCGGGTATAGCAAACTGATTTTTCTAGTACTTATGGTTCCTAAATGCTCAAAATTTTTGTAAAGTTATTACCGTTCTCTTCTGAAGCCGTAGCCATTATGCTGGATTGCAACAGTAATATGACAGCTATATTTATGATAAGAAGTGAAAAGGTATCATTAAGAAACCTTGATAAACTAGAAGCCAATCATTATTTCTAAAAAGTCAAGACATTTTAGACTATGTGAGTGATAGATTATTCTAGCAGTACAATATTTGGATTTCCATGAATATATATTTATAGGTAAAACTACTGTTTCATGAGATTTTAAAAATAAACTTTTTTAGACAAGATTCAAGATGTAAAGTCTTTACCCTCTATTAAACATCAGGATACTGAATATTATAGCAAAGTTCCAGGGTACATTGTATATTTATTAACAGTTTTCATTTAATATTCAAAACTTGGGGAGATTTTTTTCGAGACATACTTGCATATAAAGAGCTTCATCCTCCTCACTGCTGATGGTGACTTACTGACTCTTTGAAATCCAGTTCAGATGCTGCCTTTCTGTGAACCTTCTCTGAATAGAGTCAGCTCTTCCTTCTCTGTTCATTCCTACAGCACTACCTTTACAATGTAGACTATCATTTTTACCTATCTCTTTAATTAGATGATTAGCTTCTCAAAGGGAATATATTCATCTGTTTATTGGCTCCTGACATTGGCACATTGTAGACACTCAGCTCAGTAACTTTTTTTTTTTTTTCAGTAAATGAAAAAAATTGGCTTGGCATAATACTTCCCCCAATAAATAGACATAAGGCTTTAAATCATGATTTTATCGAAAATTTTTTGAAATCTGTGTTGCATTAAGAAGTGAATCCTTCAGGGTACCTGGCTGGCTCAGTTGATGTAGCAGGCAACTCTTGATCTCCGGGTTGGGAGCTCGAGCCCCACATTGCGTGTGGAGATTACTTAAAAAACATAAAATCTTAGAAAAGAAAAGAATCCTCCAACGTAGCCAATCCATGCCGGAAGCAGGTGCTGTTGAAAGCCTGGGTTTCAAAATTGAAATTATTCCACATCTCAGGATGTGCGGTGTGCCCTATGTATTGTTAAATTTAAGTGTTCCGATCAAGCCACAATGAGAAGATTAAAACATCTGTCACCACTGTGGAAAACTATCTAGACAGTAATTAGAAAACTAATGATCTGAGATGGATATTTGGGATTTCTGAAGTTAAGAGTGTTGGGGCATGGCACTGACTGGTGTATTTTAGAACAGAGGAATGCTGGGGCTCAATTCTTGCCAGCTAGTTTGTAACACTTTGATCAGAGCCTTGTCTCTGCCTATATCCAGCCAGTGCAGTCTTCTTAGTTTTAGCTCTACAACAGTGGGACAGAGTTCCCTTGTAGAGAAAGGGTTTGAAGCAGTTCCTAGGTTTTTGTTGGTCCTTTGACATACACCTGATCTTGATGAGGCACAATGAGGGAGTCTGTTTTTTCTGTCTCTCTTTTGTGCACATATGTGTGCATACCTCCTGTGCCTCCCCCATACATTGCACCTGGATAAATCCCAATGCTCATCTGTGGATAGGTTATCTCTGGAAGGATCATAAGAAACTGGTAACAGTGACTACCTCAAGGCAGGGGGATGGAGAGCTAGAAGATTGGGATGGAAGAGTCTTTTTATGATTATGGAATGCCATACAAGTGTGAAAGGTATATAGAGTGTGTATTACAACAGTATATAGAGTACATAAACCTGTGGACATATGACCCAACCTAAGAAATGGAGCACAGTATGGACTGAAGTCAGCTTAGGGCCTTTTTTGATTTATCCCTTAAATCAAATAGAAAACTGTTTTGTTTTTAACTGTGTCTGCCTTTTGAATCTTTCATACCACATGCATACTCTCTATTTAAGAATATTAATTAATAATTGAAAAAGCATTCTTCAGTCCATTTACTCCCTCATCACTTGATGCTTATATACTTAATTCTTTTCTTTTAAAGATTTTATTCATTTATTTGAGAGAGTGCACACATGCAGAGGGGCACGAGCTGGGGGAAGGGCAGAAGGAAAGGGAGAGGGGCATGCAGACTTCTGAGCTCTACGTAGGGTTCCATCCCAGGAACCTGAGAACATGACCTGATCTGAAGTCAGATGCTTAACTAACTGAGCCACCCAGGCACCCCTACTTAATTCTTACATATTTCTTTAACTTCCAGTTCCCTGATCATTACAATTTGCCTCTGAATTGTATATTTTATAATAGTGCAGGTTAGAGAGAGGGGATTAAGAATTCATAAAAATAAGGTTGAAGGAAGATGGTGGGCAGATAACTTTTGCCCTTTTTGGTAATAGGTTAACTCCTATTAACAAGGAAGGGCCTCTTGTTTGGGTTCATGTCATTCGGATCTATAGAACAGTGAAAAACTTCAGAACTTTCAGCAATTTCTACCTTTTGGATCTCCTAATTATCTATTAGTGTGGGCTTTTAAAAAACATATTTTTGTTTATATTTAAAGAATTTTAGAGTTTGAGGAAACCTTAGGTGTTTTCTTGTCTTCTCCTTTATTTAAGATGAGGAAATTGATTCATTGAGGATAATTTATTTCCTGAAGTCACATAATTTATTAGTAGCAGAGATAGAAGGAGAATTCATTTCCTTACTCCCATGACAGTGCTCTTTCTGCTGTAACACACTTACAAAAAAACCATCGGAGACCTCTGATGTATGAGATATGTTTATAATTTTCCCCGGAGATCTTGGTTTTCCTTGGGTTTTTCCATTGCGGGTTTCTATCACTACTCAGGTTGACTCACCATTTTAAGAGGTGAGGATAAGAACTAGTGCCTGAGTGTCTAGCCCCTGCCCTTGAGGAGTGGAGTTAGATACTACAGGCCCTAATGGTTGTCTCCATCTGCCTTGCCTTCTCTGGCCTGGTTAATGATCTCATACCTTGATGGTGATCTCAGAAGACAGGTAGGCAGACAGACGGCTGTTGTCATCAGTATTCTGGATTACATCTTACTGCCTTTTCTCTGACTCATTGATTTATCTGGGATCCCCTTAGAGTTAGGACCCAGATGAAAGGAATTTGAATTTATCTGTCTCTATCCTTTTTTTCTCCCTTTTGTTTCCTTTTGCATGAGGCAGGCTGTCAAGACCATGAGCCATAGTTTTAGCTTTATTAAAATGGTGCCAAATGAAATAAAGATGAGTTTCATACATTCTTGTTTTTTTTGGAACTTTATTTTTATGATTACCACATTCATTGTTTTTGAAAGGGTTTTCTTTATAATAACAAGGAAAAATACCAAAAACCCTTGCTTTGCCATCAACAACAAAAATAACTTTCTCTGCCTTTCTCTCAACAAGCTAAAAGGGCATTATCAGAACTCCCGGTGACAGGGGTCTGCAGTACTCTTAATTTCCTGACAGTCACATGATGGTGTGGTGGCTATAGCACTTGAGTGTGTATAGAGGGCCTAGCAAAGAGGAATACATGGCAGTTACATAGCAAAAAAAACTTAGCTGTGAAATGTTTATAGTGTGTTAAAATTTTGAGGGGTTTATGTATATTCTTCTTTGATCTTTACAACTCTTTGAGGTATCTGTATCTTCACATTTTACAAAGTAAGAGACTGAGGGTCAGAGAGGCTTTGGGACACACAGTAGAGATGGAACCGATGTTCACATTCAGGTTTTTTCCTTAGCACTAGTTATGATATTTTCCATTTAAATTGAAAGTCAAATGAAAGTCCCTTCTCACTTAGAACCTTCTAATAGTTATCATTCATGGGAAAAGCCCAAGTCCTTGTACTACCTACAGAGTCCTACATGATCTGCCCCAGCTCTGTAACTCTCAGCTTGCATGTCCTCCTCTTCCCTGGCTTGATCTGTCCCCGCCTTAACACTCTCTTTGCTGTGCTTGCATACCTTAGGGAACCTTCTGTTTCAGGGCTTTTGTACTTGATGATATCCCTTCTCCTTGGGGCACTTTTTGTGGGTAGCGTCATGGCTTACTTCCTCACTGCCTTCAGGTCTTTTGTTGGGATGTCACTTATTTGGGCCTTCTTCCCTGACTGCCCTATAAGATCTTGCTTTTATTTTTCTTCATACTATTTATCATCTGACAGAAGACATGCTTTGTTTGTAGGTTCATTTATTGTTTGCCTCTGTTTCTCCCAACTAGAATGTAAATACCTCAAAATGGGGGATATTTCTTTTGTGTTCTGTTGTGTTTCCAATGCCTATAAGAGCACCTGACACATAATAAGCACTTAAAATAATTCTTTTTTTTTTAATAATTCTTAAATAAAGTTTCTGGTTTATCAACCAGAAAAATTGGAAGATGTTTTTGGCAAATGTGTTAAGACCATGTCTTTCAGCTATTTTGTATGGTATGCATTGTGCTAACTAGTGCAGTGGTTTTCAAAGGGTGGTATGGGAAACCCCTAGGTGTCCTGGAGACCTGAAAAGTAAGTACAAGATGAAGACTTCTTATATATTTATACTAAAATACTACTTACCTTTTCTACTGTTATCCTTTCATGAGTGTGCACTGGCGTTTACCAGAGCTGTGTGATGTATGGTATCTCAACAGATTGAATGCAGTATATATGACAATTCAGCTTTTAGTGAATTATATCTTATTTTTTTTAATTTTTTAAAATTTATTCATGATAGGCACACAGTGAGAGAGAGAGAGGCAGAGACACAGGCAGAGGGAGAAGCAGGCTCCATGCACCGGGAGCCTGACGTGGGATTCGATCCTGGATCTCCAGGATCGCGCCCTGGGCCAAAGGCAGGCGCCAAACCGCTGCGCCACCCAGGGATCCCCTGAATTATATCTTAGAGAGATTTGTAAAAATGGTAAAACCATAGTATAGTACTGTTTTTACTACTTGTTTTTTGTTTTGGAAAATAACCATATTTTTCATAGAAATGTATTAGCATGCAGTAAGTTTATTGTTATTTTTTAAAGAAATACTGGATATTTTGGGGTGCCTGGCCAGCTCCGTCCATTAAACATCCAACTTTTGATTTTGGCTCAGGTCATGATCTCAGGATCCTGGGATCAAACTTTGTGTTGAGCTCTGTGCTCAGCATGGAGTCTGCTTGTCCTTCTCTCTTTGCTCTTCCCCCACTGTGTGTCTCATAAATAAACAAACAAATAAATAAATACATAAATTCTTTCAAAACATTTGTGAAGAGGGACACCTGGAGGTCATGATCCCAGGGTCCTGGGATCGAGTCCTTCAGGGAGCCTGCTTCTCCCTCTGCCTATGTCTCTGCCTATCTCTGTGTGCCTCTTGAATAAATAAATAATTAAAATCTTTTTTAAAAAATTGTGAAGAAATAATAAATATTTAAGATTCTCACAGTTTTAATTTCTTATCTGAAATATCTTGATGGGTATAACACACATAAGCAGCAAAAGCATTTGAGGTTCTCAGTAACTATAAGAGATACAGGAATTGTGACATTGGGGGTTGAGGAGAGTAGATATAGTGTTTAAGCCACCACTGAGCCACCCAGGCATCCCATAAACTTTTTTAAACTTTTTTAAAAATAGGTTTCTTCTCTAACCTTGAAATACTTCTGAGAATTTGTTCTAAGGAAATTATAAAGGAAATGCAAGATTTATATATAAGGATGCTTATAGCAGTATTATTTATAGTAGTAGTAGTAAAACAAACAGAAACCTAAATTTTAACAGTAGATTGGTGAAATAACTTACAGTGCATTCATCTGGTTGGATACTAATGTAGTCGTGAGATTATTTGAAGATGTGGGAAACTGTTTACTATTTATCCCTTTAATCCTTAAAAAATGGATGGTAAGGGGCACCTGGGTGGCTCAATTGCTTAATAAGCATCTGCCTTTGGCTCAGGTCATGCTCCCAGGGTCCTGGGGTCAATCCCTGCATTGGGCTCCCTGTTCAGCTGATTACCTGCTTCTCCCTCTCCCTCTTCCTGCCACTTCCCCTGCTTGTGCTCTCTTTCTCTCTCTCTCAAATAAATAAAAAAAAAAATTTTTTTAAAAGGATGTAAGAATATATATCTGAATATATATTCGTAGCTGAATATTAATAGCTGTTGCTGGGTAGCAGGATTTTGCAAGGGTTTTTTTTCTTTAAGTTTTTCTGTATGTCTCTGATTTTCTATCGTAAACATACATTTCTGTTGTATTCAGATAAAAGCCATATTTAATTTTGTCTGTGTGTGTACCTGTAAGTACAGTTAATTTTAAGAGGGAGAAAATGGCTGGAAGTGTAGTCTTGGATTCAGAGCTAGAACTGTTGATTTGGGACCAGTCAGAAAACTTCACTGACCGACCAAACAATGCATGATAAGGAGGCACTCCATCCCATTAAGCTGTTCTTTCTGACCAGTCTAGTTTGTATAAATCCCTTTTATATTTTTTGCCTTTGTTTCTATTTTGTAAGATTTATTGAAATTTATCTTTGCAGTGTTTGTATTAGGCCATGTTCTTGGCAGAGCTATAGATCCTTCCTTTGCACACTTAACTACTCTCAATTTGCGGAACCTTTCAGAAGTTTTTATAAACCAAAAACACACTAAGTTATTTTTTTTTGTTTTTGATAGAGTTCTCTTAGGCATAAAATAATGGCGTAGGCGTAAAATATTTTAATTATTTGAAAGTACATTTTCCTTATGGATTTTGTTCTTTGACCTTGGGGTATGAGTAAAATCTTCTTGACAATATCTGCTCTTTATCAGAAAGGTAAAACTCATATTGCCTTATCTTTATCTTGTAAATGTAGGACCTTGAGCCCTTATGCTGAAGAATTAAAATGTTAATTACATTGACCTTGACCTTGATTTTGTGAACTGTTATCTTAGTATATTCTCTTGACAATCAGATTATATTTCTCAAATCAGTGCTGTAAGACTTATTTATAAAATATTTGGTTGTGTAGAAAGTATTGAAAACTTTTGATGTTAACATTACTTAGGCTGCCCAAACAGAAACTGTGACCTCATTCTTCCAACACCTTGTTACTCGAAGTATGTTCCAAGGACCATCAACATCTGCATCATCTGGGAGCTTGTTAGGAATGCACGTCTCAGGCACCCCGGGTGGCTCGGTGGTTTAGCCCTGCCTTCAGCCCAGGGCCTGATCCTGGAGACCCAGGGTCAAGTCTCATGTCGGGCTCCCTGCATGGAGCCTGCTTCTCCCTCCTCCTGTGTCTCTGCCTCTCTCTCTGTTTCTCATGAGTAAATAAATAAAATCTTAAAAAAAAAAAAAAAAAAAAAAGGAATGCATGTCTCAGGTCCCCCTCTCACAGAGTCCAAATTTTCATTTGGACAGGGTCTTCAGGTACATGTTAAAGTTGAGAATATTGTTCCAACAGACATTTTTATTCACTTTGTTTTTGAGGTGAACAGGTGAAATAAAGAGGACTTGTTGGGGTATTTCCTGGATGGGAAGCACTGCTCAAAGTGATAAAAATGGGAAGATAAGAATGCACTGGTTGGAAGAATTATATGATGTCTAATTAGTGTGGAAGCATTGGATAAAATAGGAAACCAAAAAAAAAAAAAAAAAGAGAGAGAGAAGAAAACTTGCTCCTTGTACAGTATTTTCCATTTGAGAAATGTTCGCAATTTGATACCTTCTTGGCCATTTTTCTTGACTTTGGGGAGAAAGAACAAAGGTTTCTTCTTGGCATTCAGAATGTTTACCTGAAAAGGGATCTTGGAGATGATCCTTCATTTTACAGATGAGCGAACTGGGAGCTAGGAGTGTTAAGTGACTTTCCCAAGATCACATAGCTTGGACTCCCCATGTTCTGACTCTCAAAGCACTTCTCTTTATACCTCCTGTGCTATCCCTCTATTTTGCTGAATGCTATATTGTTAGTTGTTTCTGTTGTTTGTTGAAACCATACTGAACAGTTAAGAGAATATATACAGTAGCCTCACAGCATTGTGGGAAAATGGTGGGGGCTTACTCTCTCTTTTTCTTTCTGTGTGAAATCATGAGTAGCTTCAGAAACAGATGTTACTTACTGTCTGAAAGTTAAACTGCTTCTTCTCTGAACCAGGGCACCCTGCTGCATAGGCCTGTGCTCACTGAAGTGGGAAGGCGCAGGGGTGAGGGGGAAGGTGTGGGAATCTTCCCTCTGCTGAGATGGGAGTGGTTTTGAGTGTTTGAAGTAGTGTCATTTTTCTTTATATCCCTCATTTACATAAAAGTGTATAAATCAGGAAAAGAAACCTTTCAACAAAGGAATACTGAAAGGGACTGGCAATCTGTGTTAACCCCTTCCCCCAAAATTGGCCCTTATTTCATGGCATAGACAAAATTTACTTGAAATGGGTCATAGGCCTTAATGTGATAGCTAAAAGACACAAAAAGTATGAACTATAAAAGAAAAAATTGTGAATTGATTTCATCGTTTAAATACTTCTTTGTCCACTTTGTATATTGTTGAAAATTAAAAGACAAGCTGTAGAATGGGAAAAAATGTTTATAATATGTGTGTCTGACAAAAGACTTGTATCTAAAATATATAAAGAACTCTTAGAACTCAGATAATAAGACAAGCCAATGAAAAAAATGGGAAAAGACTTGGTCAGACACTTAAAAAAATATGCAAAAGGCCAATAAGCACTTGGAAAGATGCTCTACATCATTGGCCATCAGAGAAATGCAAATTAAAACCCACAAGACACCACTACCCACCCACTATAATAATTAAAATTAAAAAGACTTACAATACCAGGTCTTGAAAAGGCTACAGAGCAATGGAAATTCATACACTGCTGGTGAAATGTAAAATGGCATTTCTTACAAAGTTAAACATATTTACTACATGACCCAGCAGTCCTAATTCTAAGTCTTTACTCGAGAAATGGAAACATACTCCTATTTACACATGAACATTGATAGCAGATTTATGCTTAATGATTCCAAACTGAAAAGAGCATAGATGTCCATCAACAGGTGAATGGATAAATTGTGGTATATCCATAAACTGGAAAATTACTAGCAATAAAAATAAACTGATATATTTAAAAACATGGACGAATTTCAAAAACATGCTGAATGTAAGAAGCTAGACTCAAATGAGTACATACTGAACTATACCATTTATATAATATTCTTAAAAATGCAGACTGTTGAATACTATTCAGTAATAATCATTCATACATACATACATACATACATACATACATAAAACACACTGGATGACTCTACAGAGAGTTATGCTAAGTGCAAAAAGCAATCACGAAAGGTTACATACTATATGATTCCATTTATAAGACATTTTTGAGATGATAAAATTATGGGTATAGAGGACAGATTGATGGTTGTCAGGGGCTAAAGACCAGGTGACGCTGGGAGGAAAGTAGATGTGGTTATAAAGGTCAACATGAGGAATCCTTGTAGTGATGGAAATGTTCTGTATCTTGACTCTGTCAATGTCAGTATCCTGGATGTAATGTTCCAGTATAGTTTTGCAAGATGTTATCATTGGGGGAAACTGGGTAAAGGATACATGGGATCTCTCTGTATTTTCTGTGACTGCATATGAATCTAAATTACCTCAACATAAACTTACCTGAGAAATATAGACAGTTTGATAGCTTTTCAAAAAATTAAATATAGAGTTACCCTGTGACCCGGCACTTCTATTCCTAGGTGGATACTCAAGAAAATAAAAAATAGGGGATCCCTGAGTGACTCAGCGGTTTGGCGCCTGGAGTCCCGGAATCGAGTCCTGTGTTGGGCTCCCGGCATGGAGCCTGCTTCTCTCTCTGCCTGTGTCTCTGCCTCTCTTTCTCTGTGTCTAAAATAAATAAATAAATAGATAAATAGATAAATAGATAAATAAATCTTTAAAAAATCAAAAACATTTATCCACACAAAAACTTGTACACAGATACTCATAGCAATTAGCCAAATAAATAAATAAATAAATAAATAAATAAATAAATAAATCTTAAAAAAATCTAAAACATTTATCCGCACAAAACCTTGTACACAGATACTCATAGCAGTGTTAGCCAAATATGGAAACAACACAAATGTCCATTAGTCGATAAATGGATAAACAGAACGTGCTAGACCTTTCCAGTGGAATGCTACTCAGTCATTAAAAAAAAAAATGAAGTACAGATAAAGTCTATAAAATGTATGAACATTGAAAACATTATGCAAAGTGAAAGAAGGTAGATACAGAAGGCCACATATTGTAAAATTGCACTTATATGAAATATCCAGAATAAGCAAATCTAGAAACAGAAAATAGACCATTTGTTGTCAGGGCCTGGTGTTGCGAGGATGAGATGGGGATGGAATTTGACTGCTCATGGATATGGGATTTTGAGGAGGAGGGTAATGAAAATGTTCTAGAATTAGATAGTGACAGTTGCACACCTTTGAGAATGTACTAAAAACTGGATTATGCACTTTGAGTGAATTGAATGGTATGTGAATTATATCTCAATAAAAAAATTGTTTAAGAAAAAAATGCAGGTTTCTCTGGAGTAACAGCAGATTAGTTGTTGCCTGGGAACGAAAGTAGAGAAGTTAACTGCAAAGGGGCGTATAAGAGAACTTTAGGGAATGAAAATGATGTAGATCTTTATTGTCATAGTAGTTATGCAAGAGTTATGCAAGTATATGCATTTGTCAAAATGCATTGAACTGCATGCTTAAAATGGATGAAGTTTATTATATCTAAATTAAACTAAAATTGATTTTTAAAACTTAGAAAATTATCTCTAATTATTGTAAGCTTAAAGTGATCTATAGCTTATCTCTTATTAATATAAGGCTAACAACTGTTACAAAAATTAATCCAAGGACTGACTTCTTCTATTGCTAATTTCTCTCACGTTTTTCCATCTAGTCAATTTACAGAGTAAAATTAGATTGATTAGTTTCAGACTCTGTTCTTGTGCTTTTGAACTAGCATGATTCTGTTGTACTTCTTTTCAGAACTATGAGTGGGTGTAATTGTTCTAATTTTTGTTAAGTTTATGGAACATTCTTTTGGTTTGTACTGCTATTTTCCTTTTATGTGCAACAGAAGAATGTTCCATTGGGTATAACATAGCAGGTTGATTGCCTCTCACCTCTACTCTGGAGTACCCAGAGCTAATTTGGGCACCAGGAGACTGGAGTTAAAATCACTTTTGAAGGGAGGGGGGCAGCTGGGTGGCTCAGTGGTTGAGCATCTGCCTTTGACTCAGGTCATGATCCCAGGGTCCTGGGATTGAGTTCCCTGCAGGGAGCCTGCTTCTCTCTCTGCCTATGTCTCTGCCTCTCTATCTGTGTCTCCCATGAATAAATAAATAAAATCTTTTTAAAAAAATCACTCTTAAAGGAAGTACGCAAAAGGAGAAAAGATGGTAGCGCTGCTAGATAATGCTAAAAACAAAAACAACTGTGTGAACTTCTTCCTACCTATACTATCTCTGTTCCCCAGCCCCTGATCTCTTGCTAGGAAATGTGCTGTATTACACAAAACCCTTCAAAGGAACAATTCTGGGAGATAATTTCCTTCTTTTTTCTTTTCTTTTCTTTTCTTTTCTTTTCTTTTCTTTTCTTTTCTTTTCTTTTCTTTTCTTTTCTTTTCTTTTCTTTTCTTTTCTTTCTTTTCTTTTCTTTTCTTTCTTTCTTTCTTTCTTTCTTTCTTTCTTTCTTTCTTTCTTTCTTCTTTCTTTCTTTCTTTCTTTCTTTCTTTCTTTCTTTCTTTCTTTCTTTCTTTCTTTTTTTTTTTTTTTTAAGATTTTTATTTATTCATGAGAGACACACAGAGAGTGGGAGAGAGGGGGGCAGGCAGAAACACAGGCAGAGGGAGAATCAGGCTCCATGCAGGGAGCCTGGTGGGGACTCAATCCCCGGTCTCCACGATCAAGCCCTGGGCTGAAGGCGCTGAAGGCGGCGCTAAACTGCTGAGCCCCCCGGGCTGCCCTGGGAGATCAAAAACCAGCTTTGTAGGTGGGTTCTGAATTTTCTCTCTGAGGTTTCCTTCCCCTGTCCTCACTCAGTTCTTGGGACTGGCAATACCTAACCTGAGGTAGAGTGTTTCCCATTTTAAACTCTGCCCTATAGGTGGAAAAGTCTTCTGTTATTTCCCTTAAGCATAGCTAAGATAGCTATATATATATAAATATATATATATATTTAAATTCCAGTACAGTTAACATACAGTGTTATATTAGCTTCAGGTGTATGTCATAGTGATTCAGCAATTCTGTACATTAATCAGTGCTCATCACAAAAAAAGTATATTCTTCATCTTCTTCACCTATTTCACCATCTCCTTGCCAGCCTCCCCTTTGGTAACTACTAGCTCTCTATTTTTAAGAGTCTGGTTTTTTTTTTTTTTTGTCTCTTTTTTTCCTTTATTTTGTTTATTAAATTCCATATATGAGTGAAATCATATGGTATTTGTCTTTCTCTGACTGATATATTTCACTTAGCATTATGCCCTCTAGATCTAATCATGATGTTGCAAATGGCAAGGTTTTGTTCTTTTTTTACAGCTAATAGTCTGTTGTATATATGTATACCACATCTTTTTTTAAATTTTTTTTTTATTATTTATTTATGATAGTCACACACAGAGAGAGAGAGAGGCAGAGACATAGGCAGAGGGAGAAGCAGGCTCCATGTACCGGGAGCCCGATGTGGGATTCGATCCCGGGTCTCCAGGATCGCGCCCTGGGCCAAAGGCAGACGCTAAACTGCTGCGCCACCCAGGGATCCCGTATACCATATCTTCTTTATCCATTCATCTATCAGTGGGCATGGGTTGCTTCCATAATTTGGCTATTTTTAAATACTGCAACAAATATAGGGGTTCATAAATTTTTTAGAATTAGTGTTTTTGTATTCTTTGGGTATATACCCAGTAGTGTAAATACTGGATCATAGTGTAATCCTATTTTTAATTTTTTGAGGACCCTCCATACTATTTTCCATGGTGGGTGCACCAATTTGTAGTCCCACCAACAGTGCATGAGGGTTCCTTTTCCTCCACATTCTCGCCAACATTTGTTACTTCTTTTCTTTTGATTTTAACCATTCTGACAGGTGTGAGATCTTCTTGTGGTTTTGATTTGCATTTTCCTGATGATTAGTGATATTGAGCATCTTTTCATGCAGCTATTGGCCATCTGTATGTTGTCTTTGGAGAAATGTTTGCTCATTCTTTTTGCCCATTTTTAATAGGATTATTTGGGTGCTGACTATTATAAGTTTTTTACATATTTTAGACACCTAACTTCTCATTGGAGACGTCATTTGCAAATATCTTCTCCCACTCAGCAGGTTGTCTTTTAGATTTGTTGTTTATTTTTTTATGCAGAAGCTTTTTATTTTGATGTAGTCCCAATAATTTATTTCTCCTTTTGTTTCTCTTGCCTAAGGAAACATGTCTAGAAAAATGTTGCTACAGCTGGTGTCAGAGAAATTACTACCTGTGCTCTCTTCTAGGATTTTTGTAGTTTCAGGTCTCACAATTAGATTTTTAATCCATTTGGGTTTATTTTTGTGTGTGGTTTTATTTTTATTATGTGTGTGTGTGTGTGTGTGTGTGTGGTTTTAGAAAGTAGTCCAGTTTGATCTTTTTGCATGTAGCTGTCCAGTTTTCCCAACACTATTGTGGAAGAGACCATCTTTTCCCTATTGGATATTCTTTTCTTTTTTTCTCCCTCAAACCAACAGTGGCCCAGGGCCCTGTCGAGGCTTTATTCGATACCACTCCCATTGCATATGCTTGCCTCCTTTGTCAAAGATTAATTGATGATGTAGTTGTAGATTTATTTCTGGGCTCTGTATTCTATTCCATTGATCTATATGTCTATTTTTGTGCCACTACCATACTATTTTAGTTACTGCAGCTCTGTAGCCTATCTTAAAACATTGTGGGATGCCTGGGTGGCTCAGTGATTGAGCATCTGCCTTTCGCTCAGGGTGTAATCCCATGATTCCAGGGTCCCGGGATTGAGTCCCGCGTTGGGCTCCCTGCATGGAGCCTTCTTCTCCCTCTGCCTCTGCCTCTCTCTCTGTGTCTCTTACGAATAAATAAATAAAATTTATTTTAAAATAAAAAGAAAAAAGGAAAAAGAAAATCTGAGATTAGAAAAAAAAAAAGAAAATCTGAGATTGTGATACCTCCAGTTTTATTTTTCTTTTTCAAGATGTCTTTGGCTATTCAGGGTCTTTTGTAGTTCCATACAAATTTTAGGATTATTCTAGTTCTATGAAAAATGTTGGTATTTTGATAAGGATTGCATTAGATCTGTAGATTGCTTTGAGTAGAATGGGCATTTTAATATTTTTTCCCTAATCCATGAGCATGGAATATCTTTGCATTTGTGTCATCTTTAGTTTCTTTCATCAGTATTTTGTAATTTTCAGAGTCGAGATCTTTAACCTCCTTGATCAAGTTTATTCCAGCATATTTTGCTATTTTTGATGTAGGTATAAATGAAATTGTTTCCTTAGTTTCTCTTTCTGCTACATCATTATCAGTGTCTAGAAATGCAACAGATTTCTGTATATTGATTTTATAGTTTGCAGTCTTATTGAATTCATTTATCAATTCTAATAGTTTTTTTTGATGGAGTCTTTAGGGTTTCTCTACGTAGTAACATGTCATCTGTAAACAGTGAAAGTTTTACTTTTTTCTTAACCAATTTGGATGCCTTTTATTTCTTTTTCTTGTCTGATTACTGTGAGACAGCCTTATATGTTAAAAACAAACCATTAAAAACTAGTAGAGACCAAACAGGAAAATTCAAAGATAAACAAAGCTCAAAACATAAGAAACATATTTCTAGAGTATGGAATTCTAAGTGGATTTTGTGAGAATTCCAACAAAAATATAAAAATATATTTAAAATGACATACTAGTAGCCAGCACTCAAATAGGATTTACCATGTGCCACGGTGTTCCAGCTTCCTTATATATATACGAATTCTTTTAATGTTTGCAACAACTATATGGGATGGATGCTCTTACTATCCCATTTTACAGATGTTGAAATTGAGGGGCAAAGTGGATTAAGAAACATGGTCAGTACCACACACCTGGTAAATGGTAGAACTTAGATTGTACCTAGGTAGTCTGGCTTTAGAAACTGTGCTCTTTACCACTACATTGTATTGCTTTCCATGTGAATTTCAAATCCTTTTATCCTCCAAATGTATATAGTACCTCCTGACAGCCTACTCAACTTGTCTAAGTTCTTTTGTCCTGTTCATTCAGTACATTGCCTATCTATATTTTTCCCCCTTCTCTTCCTGCCTTATCCCTCTCCCCAGAATACTGTGACATAACCATTAAAAACAACAGGGGGCAGCCCCCTGTGGCTCAGCCGTTTAGCCGTTTAGCGCTGCCTTCAGCCCAGGGTGCGATCCTGGAGACCCAGGATTGAGTCCCACGTTGGGCTCACTGCTTGGAGCCTTCTTCTCCCTCTGCCTGTGTCTCTGCCTCTCTCTCTCTCTCTCTCTCTCTCTCTCTCTCTCTCTCTCTCTCTCTCTCTCTCTCTGTGTCTCTCATGAATAAATAAAATCTTAAAAAAACCCCAAAACAACCACAGGGCAGCCCGGGTGGCTCAGTGGTTTAGTGCCGCCTTCCACCCAGGGCATGATCCTGGAGACCAGGGATCGGGTCCCACGTCGGGCTCCCTGAATGGATCCTGCTTCTCCCTCTGCCTGTGTCTCTGCCGCCCCCGCCCCTCCTGCTTCTCCCTCTGCCTGTGTCTCTGCCCCCCTCTCTCTCTTTCTCTCTCTGTCTGTATCTCTCATGAATAAATAAAATCTTTTTAAAAAAAGGCCTTTAACCTCTTTGTCTTTTATAATACTTGTTATTTTTAAAGATTTTTATTTATTTATTTGAGAGCGCGCACAAGCAGGGGGAGGAGAGGGAGCAGCAGATTCCCCACTCAGCAGTGAGCCAGAATATGGAGCTCCATCCCAGGACCCTGAGATCATGACCTGAGCTAAAGGCAGATACTTAACTGACTGAGCCAGTCAGGTGCCCCTGTAATACTTGTATTAAATTCTGATGTCCTAGACTTCCTTTCTGCATAGGGACCTTTTCTCTATACTTAACCCTATTTAGAAAGTTTCTGTGCTTTTAACAGTTTAGTCTTCTACCTGTTCATGAAGATTAGAAAGGATGCTATTTTGAATTACAATGTAGTGAGATTTCTGACTTCTACATTCATGGCCAAAAAATGAGTGTCATATGTTTGAAACTAAGCAAAACCTCTGGAGTGTCTTGCCATAAATGTGCATTAGAAATTTTTTCCGATGTAGCAAATAGTTTCTGTGGGTAGGAAGTAAATTTAAACCTGTATATCTTTAGAGTAGGAACATTTTCCATGTGAAGGTCCTTGCTGGCTCTGTTAAGAAAAAGATCCCTTGCCTCCTCCTCCCTTTCCTGCTGAGCTCTGTAGTACAGAGCTTTTAGAAATTCTTAAAAGCTGAGTTTTATATCTGCTGAAGTTTAGTTCATGAGATGTTTGCAAATAATCTATTAGCTTTATCCTGAAGATCCCCCCTTGCAGTTAGGCTTTTGGTCAACTGACTTAGTGTTTCTAAATTTATGTTTAATCCCAACTAAGGGATTCTGCCTACCTCCTTAATACCCTCTCCTACCACCACCAGTCTTTTCCTTTTGGCTTTCCTGTGTTTTATCTACCTTTGTTTCCTACTCTCCCTCCTTTTTCCCACCTGCTTTATTATCCTATCATCCACAGGTCTCAGAGAATGTCCTGCCCACCGCCCCCCCCCCCCCCTCAGGTTATTTTCATTCTTTCTCATTCTTTCTTCATGCACTTATACTTGGAGATTATATGTTTACATTTGTTCAATGTGTATTTCCCTCACTAGATTATAAGCTCTATGAAGGCATGTTTCTGCCTGTTTTGGTTTTGTTTTTAATTTTTTTTATTCATTGAAATGATCTCTATACTTCACTGGGGCTCAAACTCATGACTCCAAGATCAGGTGTCGCATGCTCCTCTGACTAAGCCAGCCTGGCGCCCCTGTCTGTCACTGTTAATTTTGTTTTACTGTTTTATATCCAGCATCTGTTTAGCTTGATATATAAAAGGTGCTGAATAAATGTATGTTAATGAATGAATGAATGATGTGAACATGAAATATTGGAGAGACTGGGAAGAAGAAAACCACTCCTGGAACATTTCAGTATTCAGGTCCTCCAACCTTGTTTCTTGAAGAATAAATACAAACCATCCTGCTAAGGACAGCCTTCTGATTCCTTCATAAAATGTAGAGCACGTGGGTTTTTTTGTACCAGCTTTCCCTCTCCCTCATTCATTTTGAGAAAAGTCATTCTCAATTTTTGTGAAATGTAAAGTTATATAAACTATGGAGTATTTATATCCCTATTACCAGGTATACAGCTGCCCAGGGTTGAACCAAAAATTGTTTCCTGTTTTAAGTAAGGAGCTAGTACATATTTGGGAGCAATATATGTTTCAGCTAATTAGTTAGAGATTTAAATGTTTTCTTTTTTTAATGTATTAGTTTTGTCTCAGGCTTTGGAAGATCATTGTGGTATATTTAAGTCAAAGGGGATCCCTGGGTGGCGCAGTCCTTTGGCCCAGGGCGCAATCCTGGAGACCTGGGATCGAATCCCACGTCGGGCTCCCGGTGCATAGAGCCTGCTTCTCCCTCTGCCTATGTCTCTGCCTCTCTCTCTCTCTCTGTGTGTGACTATCATAAATAAATAAAAATTAAAAAAAAAGGACCTACCAATTTTCTTTAAAATGGCAAATGTTCATTTTGAAATTTAATAGCTCAGGCTCAAACCAAGAGCGTTAGTGTCTGTATGCTCTGTTCCCTGCCCACTGATTTCTTACCTCTTGCATCTCAGAATACTTTTAAGTGAAGATTGACAATGTTTTGTGAGATATGTGGTGCTCCTGAAAGCTCTTGGCTTAGTATCTCAGTTTCAAAAATTGTTTTCATAAGGACGTCAGACAGCTTTAAACTTGGTATGCTGGTAGTGGGATTAAAGTACCACAAACAAACTTTATTTCTTGGAAAACTTGCCTTTCTTCTAATTTCTTTCTTTTGTTACTTTAAGCTTTCTAAATTATCTTTGTTCTTTGGAGGTGTTAGAAATTTCTTCTCCTAGTAAAAGAGTTAGACTTAGAAATTTAGATTTAGAAAATTTACAGTTTAACAAATGTTCTTGGAAACTATTCATGAAAAAGATGGGTCAGTTAAAGCTTACAAATTATTTTTAAAATGCAAATTGCTAAGTGGTGGTGTTATGGGTTTGAGTTTCTTGGCCTTTCAGGATGTCATCCTTTTAGCCCTGTAGCTAAATATCAAGAGGCTACATGTTCAACCATAAAACATTAGCCTCTGCCAACATTACATCAACTCCACAAAACCTCATTGGCTAATTATCCCCTGGGACTAGGACATGGATTTGGCAGCTTGTGAAAGCTGCTTTTTCCAATTTCTCCCTTCCTGGCCGTGACATATCCCAAAGGAATGAAGTTGAGAAATAATCATCTTCTTTTGAAAGCTTTCAACCTCTCATTCCCACAGTGGTTCTCATGGTCAGGGATAGAAGATCCCTTCTTCCACTTGAGGACTCCTTCTAGCTGACGATATGTTCTTTAAGTAGTGACCACAGCACCCTGAATGAGATGTGGAAGGATGATGGCAAGGAGCCTCACGTTCCTTGAGGAATGTTTCTGGTGGTTGTCTACAAGGATCCTAAGTGCATTAAGATCCTTTTGTATTACCAAAATTAAAGAAGCTGGAAGTCCAGGATTGAGAACTATATGTGGTCATCATCTGTGATAGTTGTTGACACATGGTATAAAGAATTAGTATAAACATTTAACATCTCCTTTCACGAACATTCATCAAATAATTTTCTTGAGGGGAACCTTGGGTAGTAAAAAGAGCTATAGGACTTAAACAATACTCTTAGTGTCTTTTAGCCCCCCCCCCTTTTTTAAATCATTAAAATAAAGATGTAATACCTGCTTTATCTTTCTCAGAAGGTATCATAAGGTTGGAATAAAATAACATGTGAACAACTTCACCAGGATCAGCAGCTGATTTGCTAGTCACCCTACACAGTGGGCTCATTGTAGGCCAGCCTCCTCTTATTCAACCTTTCTTTACCGTCTGACCCTGTTTGATGCTCTCTCCTCATTCTATATTCAGGGTTCTTTGTGTAATCTTGATTAACCTAAGCGTAAAATACATTTTTGGGAAGAGTATTGTATAGCACACAACTGTAAGAAGAAAGCTTAAAAACAAAGGCCAGAAAATGAGCAGAAATTGAGGGAGGCAGCACTTAGGGAAGAAGATGTCATGGGACCAGTCTTCTTAGGACTCTCCCTGGCGCACTGCTCACTGGACTTTCTCTGCTACTACTACTGTCGTGATCTCCCACAGACAGTTGGTGCTATTGGCACTGCCACCAGTAGACACTTGCCACAGTGCCATGAATAATTTCTGGTTGTATTTTTTATCTTTGTGTCATTCCCCCAATTTTCAAAGTTCTAAATGGGATGATCTTTTTGGCCAGACTTGGGTAATATTTATGAGCTAGAGGCCAAGATGCTGAGAGGGACTATCTGTTCCTCTTCAGCTTCTGTACTAGGAAGAGGGGCCTGCCTTTCCCCTATCTTGGAATTTCCCCCAAATAGGAATGGTATTCAGATCCTGGGCAGCTAAACTATAGATACTATCCTCTCTCCAGCTTGCCTTCTGTTTCTCTGTACACTATGCAGTCTCTTTGTACTCTTCTTCCTGTCCCTTAAATGTATTTCCCAGGATTAGTCCTTGACCCTTTTTTCTCCTCAGTCTCCTCATTCTCCACAGCAGTCCCATCCCAATGTGTGGTTTTCAGCTACCACTTACTCAGGATGTCTGCATCTATATCTCTATCCCCAACTTACTTCCTGAACTCTGGGTTCATTTAATCCACTCATTCTTCCCACCTGAACTTCTGGGTGACTCACACACACTTCAGACTTTTACGTATTTAAAGATGATGTCACCATTCCCCTGCATCTCCTAACTTGGTACCAGTTACCTAAGCAGCAAATTAGGAATCACTCTCAATTTCTCTTTTCTGATATTCCTCTTAATTGTTTGGTCTCTGAGTTCTTTTTTTTTTTTTAATTTTTATTTATTTATGATAGTCACAGAGAGAGAGAGAGAAAGAGAGAGAGAGAGAGAGAGGCACAGACACAGGCAGAGGGAGAAGCAGGCTCCATGCACCGGGAGCCCGACGTGGGATTCGATCCCGGGTCTCCAGGATCGCGCCCTGGGCCAAAGGCAGGCGCCAAACCGCTGCGCCACCCAGGGATCCCGATCTCTGAGTTCTGTAGATGCTAGTTCTGCTTTGACTTCTCTTATTTGGTCTCACTCTCCTCTGTTAGATTCTCCTTGTAGATTCTCCTTTTCACTGTGGTTTCAGGAGCCTTCTGATTGGTCTCCCTGCCTATCTATAGCGTGACTCGTCTTTAGTCTATCCTGCATACAGCTGGCAACATGCTTTTTCTAACAATCATTTCTAATCATTTTGTTCTTCGGCTTCTTCCATTTCTCTTTCGTCTGAGGAGGGAGGGCGGGAGGGAGAGGGAGGAGAGGGGAGGAGGAGCGGCGAGAGGCGGGGAGGGAGGAGGGCGGAGGAGGGAGGGAGGGAAGGGGAAGGAAAGGAAGGAACAGGGCAAGGCAGGGGCAGGGAAAGGAAAGGAACGAGGAAGGAAAGAGGACGGCAAGGGGGCAGGAAGGGGGGAAGGAAGGGGGGAAAGGGAACGGCGGGGAAGGCAGGGAAGGGAAGGGGAGTGTAAGGACTGGAAGGATAAGGGAAGGAAAGGGAAAGGCAAGTGAACGTCCAGGAAGGCACGGCGTTGACTGCCCGTTTTTTCTTTGTTCCTCCATTTTTCACTTACCTTTCCTTTCCTTTCCTTTCCTTTCCTTTCCTTTTTCCTTTCCTTTTTCCTTTCCTTTTTCCTTTCCTTTTTCCTTTCCTTCTTTAATAGGTTCCACACGCAGTGTGGAGCCCAATGCAGGGCTTGAACTCCTGACTCTGAGACCAAGACTGGAGTTGAAATCAAGAGTCAGACTCTTAACTAACTGAGCCACCCAGGCACCCCTTCTTCCATTTCTTAAGGAGTAAAAATTTAAACTATTACATTTGTCTCTTTCCCTCTAATTATTCAGTCATCTATCACTTCCAACTTCAGAGTCTCCAGCAATGCTGAACTGCTTTTAGTTTCTAGAACATTCTGTCCTCTTTTAATTTTCTATTCCTTTGCATATAACCTTCCCTCCGCCTTGATCATACTCTTTCTGCTTGCCAGCTACTAACTACTCATCTTTCAAATCCCAGCAAGGGCTCCCTCTTCTGAGATGCATGTGGTCTTTCATTACAGACAGACTTAGGTGTTCGTTCTCCCATGCTCTCCCTGTACTTGGTACAAATCATCAGAATGATTATTTTATTACATATTATCCCTAGTGGGTCTTGTCATTAGAAATAAGTTCCTTAAATGCAGGGGTGGTGTCTTAATTCTGTATCCCCAGTTCCTGTCACACAGCAGGTATAAAATAGTTTTTAAGAACTAAACGAGTGAAAGCTCTTTAAGAAGTAAAGCACTGTACAGACGTTAACAGTATTTTCATCACTGGCATTTTCTTTTAAGGATTTGACCCCACCCCCTTTTATTTAAAGTAGGCTCCACACCCAGTGCAAGGCCCAGAGGACCTGAACTCATGACCCCAAGATTAAGACCTGAACTGAAATCAAGAGTTGGACGCTTAAACAACTGAGCTACCCAGGCGCCCAAGATTAGACTCTCTTTAACTCTAAATTTTATGATCTATAAATCAGTTTTGGGGGAACAGTTCTGATTTTATTTCATTCTTTTATCTCTGCAAGCACTCAGAGGTCCAAGAGCCCTACTAGCCCCTCAGATAAGCTTGCTTTCTTTATGATCAGCCCTATAGTCTTTCCCGAAGAAGTCAATTAAGTGTTCTTTAGTTTTTCCTGCCTTCTATCTAATACACATTTGAATCCTAAATAACGACTTGTTTCATGTAGGACTCCATTTTCTTACCCCACACCACCAATTCAGTCACTTTGCTTTAGCTGCTAATTTATAGTTCCCATAAATTATACCATGACCGGAAACATACACATTGTTAATATTGTAGAGATTCTCTGAGAACCTAAAGGTTTATCTGTCCATCTGGTTGAACTCTTGGCTCCCCAGTTGCCTTTTCTCCCATCCCACAGCTCTCATCCCTACTGGGGACCTTTGCAGAGCAAACAGTATGTAGTTTAATATTTCATTTTTTCAGGACTTAGCCCCTATCTCTTGATTTACTGCACTGGGAAGAGTAAGTTCTGATTTTTTTCTTGTTCCTCCCTCCAAGGGAGCCTGCGTCATTGAGAAATGTTTAACCTCATGGCCTTGACTGAGGCTGGAAATTTGCCTAAGGGAACTTGAAGCTGGCAGTGTTTTTACTCAGATTCCCCCTTATGGGGAGGGGGGTTTCTGCAGGGCCTGCCAAAAGAGGAAGACGTTGGGAAATTTTTTTGGTAGCAAAGCTGTTGCCATTAGTTTATTGAAAGTATTTGAAGAGTTTTCTGAAGATAAGCTCAAGCATTTTGAAATCCCTCTGGGAGAAAACTGTAGCTTCTACCAGGTATAAACAAAAATTCAGGCTGAGAAACTTAGCTTTTCAGTTGTGGATGTGTTGTTATAAGAAAGTTTGACCAGTTGGATGTGAAAGAGAAGCAAACCAGAAAGAATTTTAGGAGTTCAGAAACTCTCACTTAGGGAAAATAGCTGTAGGCCGAGGCAAATCTCTATGGACTAAGGGAAGAATTTGGCTTTTTATCAATTCTGAATTATCCTAAGAGTGGATCATCACAGGGGTTTTCTTTGGCAAACCTCTCTTTCAAATTCTTACTGATATTGTCACTATATTCTATTTAAAAAACATTTTGTTGATACAAACAAGATAATTTGCCCAATAAGAGTTAGAATAGTTGATCTTTTGTGCCCAAACAATGATCTCCCTATTAGGAGAAGGTGTGAACCAGCAAATGTTTAGAATATGACTACCTCTGCTTATTTTTATCTTTGTGTCACAGATGAGGAAAAGTTATACAGTTGTTTGCCAGTATGGAATGATAAGCTGAGCAGGCTCTGGGCCCTGACAAGAGAAGAACTGTGCAGTTAGACCATTTGTGGCAGCTTTGTGACTTCCTGGAAAATTGGAAACAACTACATAGTACTTAATTCAAATACAAGCATTCCTCCCACCCTGAAAGATAGTTGGACTCTTCAGTAGGTTGTCTTTCTGTGCAGTGGCTCTGCTGTTAGGATGGATGGTTGAGGGTTGATAATATGCATGGCTAGTATGAGACTTTTCCTTTAATCAGTGAGTATCTATTAATTATTGATCATATACTTAACACTCTGATAGGTACTCTGGGGGATTCCCAAGAAGTAGAAGGAATGATTCTGAAATTCAGGAAATTTATATGCTTATTGGAGGTACGGGGGTTACAAAGGATTATAAAATCCTAAGAAAAAAGAGGTAAATGAAGTCAAGAAAACTTCACAGTGGAGGTAAGATTAGAGCTTGACCTTAGGAGAAAAGTGCAGTTTGGATAGGCAAGAGGAGTTGAGAGGACAGAAGGGCGAATCAGATGGTATTCAGATAGGAAGAGTATCCTGAGACAGGATCTGGAAACTAGACTAGGCATGGTATATGAGGAAGAGTAAAGTTTTCACTTGATTAGAAGAGGAGGTGTAGGGTAGTTGCAAGAAAAGATTAGGTTGAATATGTAACAAGGAGCTGGATTATTGAGGACCCTGAATGTTAAATCGGGGAGTTTGTCCTTTACTAGATAGTGGGGGGGTCATTTTAAGCTCCTGAATAATTAAATTATCAGTCTGTTTCTTTCCATAATTACTTTTTAAATTGGAATTTTTATTGAGATATAGTTGATTTACAGGCAGTTGTAAGAAATAATACAATCATCCTTTGTACACAATATTTTATTTTATTTTATTTTATATTTTATTTCATTTTTTTTTGTACACAATATTTTATTAAGTGCTAAGTTCAGGAAAGTCACTTCATAAGGTCTCATCAATATATAAGATAACCTGCTTTTCGCAAGCATACAGAAAAATAATATGTATATACATCCTTTTTAATATCTACTAAAATAACAAAATATGAAGCATAAAACATGTGCCATATGACTTTAGAAAAGGGGTTAAGAGAGGCTTCGTGGTGCTGATGCCATGTGGAATTATTCACTCAGCCCTTCATATGTCCCTGGGCCAGGTGCTGGGGATACAGTGCTGGACAGGATATACATGCTCTGTGTCCTTGTGCAGCCTGGAACTTACTGGTGAAAACAGTATAAAATAGAAATGGGGGTTATAATGGGAAATTCAGAATGTCATGGGAGAACAAGGCAAGGGGATCCAAATAATGCTCCAGAACATCACAGAAAGGCCTTGCAAAGAAAGGGGTGTTTAAGCTGTGGTCTTAAGGATGTTCCAGCAGAGAGAGAGAGAGAGAGAGAGAGAGAGAGAGACAGACATGTGAAGGTCTGGAGGTGTGAAGTGAAATAGTGCGTTCGAGGAACTGAAGGACTTTTGGTACAGTTGGTATAGAGAGCATAGTATCATGGATGTGAGTGAGGGTTTTGGAGCCTGACCGCCTGGGTTTACGTCCTGGCCTTACCACTTACTAGTTGCCCTTGGACAGTTACTTCTCTGTGCCTCAGTTTCCCCATCTGAAAATAGACATAAGCTCTTATCTCAATTTAGGAGTAAGTGATTTAAGACATATAATGCCCTTAGATTTGTGCCTGGTGCACAGCAAGTGCTCAATGCATATTAGCTATTACTGCTACTTCGTGACTATAGCAATCAAATTTGAGAAAATGAGTGATAAGAACATAACTCTGAGATTCAAGAGGGCCTTAGAAGCCATGTTAGGGGGGCCCTGGGGTGTCTCAGTCAGTTAAACATCTGCCTTTGGCTCAGGTCATCATCTTGGGGTCAGGCTTCTCAGATCAGCGGGGAGTCTGCTTCTCCCTCTCACTCTGCTCCAGCTCCCTGCTCCCTTGCACTTTCTCCATCTCAAATCAATAAAAATTAAAAAAAAAAAAAAAAAAAAAAAAAGGCCATGTCAGGAGTTCTGACTTTATCCTAAGAGCGGCAGGGGGTCATTAAAGGGTTTTGAGTAGAGGTGTGGCATTAGACTTGCATTTTAGAAAGATGATTCTGATTTTAGTGTAGAGGATAAATTGAAGGGAACTAAGAAAGGTGGCAGAGAGACCAAATAAGGCAGTTGCAGAAATCCAGGTGAGAGGTGGCAGTCATCAGGAAATAGATTGAAAAGACATTTATTCATCCACTCGTTCAATACCTAGTTATCAAATGCTTATTGTGTGCCTGATGAACTTCTCAATTCTGCACATAGAGCTCTCGTGGAGTTCTATTCATGAGAGACGTCAGTAACAACAAGCAAATGTGTAATATAGTATTAGGAATGATAAGTGTTGGGACGCCTGGGTGGCTCAGGGGTTGTGTGTCTGCCTTTGGCTTAGGGCGTGATCCCAGTCCAGGGATAGAGTCCCACATTAGGCTCCCTGCGAGGAGCCTGCCTCTCCCTATGTCTATGTCTCTGCCTCTCTTTCTGTGTCTCTCATGAATAAATAAATAAAATCTTTAAGAAAAGGAATGATAAGTGTTATTAAGAAAAATAAAGCCAGAGGGGTGCCTGGCTGGCTCAGTCAGTGGAACATGAAACTCTTGATCTCAGGGTGGTAGGTTCAAGCCTCATGTTGGGTGTAGAGATTACCTAAAAATAAAATCTTAAACAGAGAGGGAGACAAACCATAAGAGGCTCTTAACTCTAGGAAACAAACTGAGGCGAGGGGAGGTGGCAGGGGAATGAGGTAACTGGGTGATGGGCAGGCATTAAGGAGAGCACTTTAAGTAATGACCACTGGGTATTGTATGCAGCTGGTAAGTCACTAAAGTCTATCTCTGAACTAATAATACAGTGTATGTTAATAAAAAATAAATAAGTGAAATAAAATCTTAAAGAAAAAGAAAGCAGGGAAGAGAAATGGATGGTGAGAGTCTAGCTAATTTAAGAAAGGATGGTCAGGGAATGCTTTTCTGAGAAAGGGAATTTTTTTTTTTTTTTTTTTTTTTTTTGAGAAAGGGAAATTTGAGCAGAGACCTGAATGATGTGGAAGGAGTGACCCATGCTCAAAAATTTTTGTGGAGGAAGGACTTTTGCAGGCACAGGTATGATCATGCTTAGCCATGTTCAAGGACTAATAAGGATGGTGGGGGAATGAGTATGAGCAAGAAACATATGTACCACAAGGACAGAGATCTTATTTACCTAGAATTGCTTTGAGCAGTATCTGGCACGTAGTGGATGCTCAGTGAATACTTGTTGAATGGATAGATGGTCAGATAGATGGAATTTAGAATGAATGTACAAATAAATAATTCAGTCTTCCAAACAAGTCTGGAATCTAGCAAGGGGAAAGAAAGTTGTGGATGAGCTTCCTAACTAGTGTCTTTTTTGTGAAACGGTAAGAGGAAAAACTCTGGAGCTACACGATTAGGTTCAGATTCTGGCTTTGCCATCTGCTAGATCTGGGATGTTGGGCAAGTTACTAATCTTCTCCATGCCTTAGTTTCTTTATCTGAAAAATGGGGACAACATTAGTGCCTACCTCACAGGGTTACTGCAGGGTTTCTCAGCCTGAGCACTGTTGACATTTGGGGTTGTGTTGTCTGGGGCTGTCCTGTTTGTTGAAGGGTATTTAGCAAAATTACCTGGCTGCTGCCTACTAGATGCCAGTAGCCACACTCCAGTTGTAACAAGCAGAAATGACTCCACATATTGCCATATGTCCCCTTGGGGGCAAAATTGCCCTGGGTTAAGAACCACTGGTTTTTGTGAGGGTTAAAGGAGTTGATATGTGTAAAGCACACAGAACAGTACCTGGCACATGTACTATTGTTAAGTTTAGCATAGTGGCTTCTAGGGAAAAGTGTTTCTCCTAGCAGCAGCTGAGGAGAATTTAGTTTTCCATTTGATTAAGGAAATAAGACAAACTTAAAAATAAGGCAGAGTGAAAAAAAAGGTTTTATCTGTTCCCATTAAGATTTATTTCTGCACTCGGCCTATTTCTATGGGTGTAATGCCTTCTGATGTATCTCAACTGGAAGTTTCTTTAAGGTGGAGGAACATTAGTAATGTTTTTTTCTGTACTAACTGGGGTTTGCAGACACATTTTTGTAATGTAAGAATTTCGTTCCTAAGATTAGAGTATGCTTATCTTTGGGTGCATGGTAGGTTTTAAAAAGTTGCTAATGGAGGCCCAACATCTGTCCTAATCAGAACTCCCCAACCATAATAAGCATGATCAGCATTTATTGTATTACTTGGCCCTAAAGAATTAAAATAATAGTGTTTTCAACAGTGTTTCATGATTATATTTTATTTTATTTTTAAAGATTTTATATATTCATGAGAGACACACACACACAGAAGCAGAGACACAGGCAGAGGGAGAATCAGGCTCGCAGGCTCCACACAGGGAGCCCGACGTGGGACTCGATCCCGAGTCTTCAGGATCATGCCTTGGGCTGAAGGCGGTGCTAAACAGCTGAGCCACCCAGGCTGCCCATGGTTGTATTTTATAAAGTAAATTTTTGTTTTCCATCAGTTGTGCATGCTGGTAGCTAGTACAGTGGGTTAGCTGTTTGCTTATGGTGCTTACTGCTGTGGAAGCTGTAAAGGTGGTGATAAAAGAGGGGTCATTATTTTTAGAGACATGGTGTAAAAAAATCAGCTGACAAATGCAGCAATCAGAATGAGATAATTGGATAAATTTTTTAAAATCATGATTCATCACTCCCTATTTAGTAGATTATTATTTGTAAAATTTACTTAAGTCTTCATACCTCGATCTACATGTAAACATAATTTTACTACAGATACATAAGTCTGAAAATTTGCATCCTTATTCTTTAAGTACAGACTTTTTTTGCTTAGTATTCCCTCCCTTCCCTTTTTCATCATTCCCACCACACTGGTGAGTCTTTACTCCCAAACCATATAACCAACCTAGTGTATATCCTTTCATATTTTTCTTTGCACACATATAATCCGATTACAGATCCATATGCACATACAAATATACAATGTGTTTTTTTCTTTTTTGCTATTGACTTGTTTTTAAATGTAACTACATACATTTTTAAAAAGATTTAAAAAAAATAAAAAGATTTTATCTATCTATCTATCTATCTATCTATCTATCTATCTATCTATCTATGATAGAAGGGGGGGGGGTGGGGGGCGGAGACACAGGAGGAGGGAGAAGCAGGCTCCATGCCGGGAGCTTGACGTGGGACTTGATCCCGGGACTCCAGGATCGCGCCCTGGGCCAAAGGCAGGCGCTAAACCGCTGAGCCACCCAGGGATCCCACTACATACTTTTTTTTTTTTTTTTTTTTTGCCTTTTGTTATTCTCACTCAATAATCCTTAATGGAATCATACATCATGTGAGATAGCTCAAATTAGTTCTATTTAATGACTATATATTAGTTATGGATATTATATTCATTTTACTTCTTTCCTTTTTAGCCATTATGAAAAATGCTGCAGTAAACATCTTTTTTAGGTATGTTTTCTGTATTTAGTTCCATGGTGCATATTCTTAGGCATGGAACTGATGAGTTAGGGAAAATTTTGTGTTTTTAAATTTTTTTTTTTAAGATTTTATTTATTCATCATGAGAGACATAGAGACACATAGAGAGAGAGGCAGAGACACAGGCAGAGGAAGAAGCAGGCTCCATGCGGGAAGCCCAATGTGGGACTCAATCCTGGAACTCCGGGATCACGCCCTGAGCCAAAGGCAGATGCTCAACTGCTGAGCCACCCAGGCATCCCATAGTTTATATTTATATAATATAAATATATATATATGATTTTATTTATTAGAGAGAGCACACACAAGTGGGGAGGAGACAGAGAAGCTGGCTCCCGTTTAGCAGGGAGTCTTGACTCAGGGCTCAATCCCAGAGTCCTGGGATCATGACCTGAGCCAAAGGCAGATGCCCAACAACTGAGCCACCTAGGCACCCCAAGAATATATATTTTCAAATTCAGTTGATGCTGTAACCAAATTGCTTTTTATTTTATTTTTTAAGGATTTTATTCATTCATTCATTCATGAGAAAAAGAGAGAGAGGCAGAGAGAGAAGCAGGCTCCCTGCAGAGAGCCCGATGCAGGACTTGATCCCTGCACCCAGGATCATGCCCTGAGCCGAAGGCAGACTCTCAACCACTGAGCCACCCAGGTGTCCCCAAATTGCTTTTTAAAAAGACTGTGACACCTCATATTTTCACCAGCCATGTTTGAGAGTACCATTTTCCCCCCACCTGCTATATACAGGTGTTAACAACTCTTTAAAATTTTTGACTGGTGTAATGAGTGGGAAGTAATAGCGTATCGTTAACTTTAATCTCTCTACAATCAGGACTTTATTAGGATTCTTAACAAATTTCCTGAAGAAGCCATATGAAAGCCTAGCCCCTTTGGACACTAGCCGCATCTTGAAATGCTGGAGAGACATGGATTGTAAGGGATCAGGGGACAAATGCAATAGTTTGTTAACACTGAAAAGCTGGCATTCAGATTTTAAGGCATCTATTAGTATGAAAATGTTGCACAAAGCTGAGTTTTGCTGGGAGATAGGTCTTTGCATCTGTGCAAAACTTTCTTCCCGAGATCCTTGGCAAATTACCATGTAGCAGAGATCACTTTTCTGGGAAAGTTTATTACAGTGGTAAGCAGATCACATTTAAGAAGGGATTATATTTTATGTACCATATTTAACCAGAGAATTGATGCCATAGTGCACTTTAATGTAATACAACTTATATTATGAATAATTTTTCTTAGCCTTATAATTAGTCATAATTTTAACAGTATGATAGATACGCCATATTGACTCACCCCCTGCCTTGTAGTTAAGTACTTTAAATAGTTATCATAGTAGTCATTTCATAGCAGTCCTTCAAGTTAAGTAAAATTTTACTTTGAGAGAAACTGGAACCTAGTGATGAGTGCTGGAGGTAGGGGTCACACCTGTGACTTCTAAGCACCTGCCTATTAATACCATGCAGTTCCTTGATTAGTGTGGACGAGCTTGGATAAGGCTCATGGATAATTTTTAAGCTTTATTTTAACACAAATATATACAATCTAGATGTTATCAGTACCCAGGGACTAATTTGTGTATGATCTTTTTCCACTTCTCTTTCCCTAGAATCTGACAATGAAATAATATTACTAAATGTTTGATAATTGGTGAGCATTGGTCGAAAGATAGTGGACTGGGGGATCCCTGGGTGGCACAGTGGTTTGGTGCCTGCCTTTGGCCCAGGGCGCAATCCTGGAGTCCCGGGATCGAGTCCCACGTCGGGCTCCCGGTGCATGGGGCCTGCTTCTCCCTCTGCCTATGTCTCTGCCTCTCTCTCTCTCTCTCTCTCTCTCTCTCTGTGTGTGTGTGTGACTATCATAAGTAAATAAAAATTAAAAAAAAATCTTAAAAAAAAAAAGAAAGACAGTGGACTGGAAGCTGTGGGTATTTGATCATGTTTATTCAGTATCAGTTGGGTAGAGCCTTATTTTATAAAATAAGGAAGAAGATACTAATCCTTTTCTTCAAAGAGCTTAGCATTCATTTGGAGATAGATGTAGTCATGCTACAGAATAGGAGAAAATTGTATGCTGAAAATATAGCAGTTAGAGTGACCAGAGTTTTTTTGAAGTTAATTTGGGAAAGTTTCTTGGAAAAGGTAAGTTTTGAGCCAGGGTTTTAAGATGATGGACATGAACAGGTGGCAGTTCTTTGTTTCTTAAAAGATAGTATACTCAGAGAGTCAGTTCCAAGTTGGAATGTTTCACAATTTTAAAAAGAGTAGAGTATCCCTTATCACACATCTTGAGATTGTAAATTGAAGATTCTGTTTGACCAAACTCTTTTCTAGGTTTTTACTTATTTAAGTAACTGCTTTGCTCTGCTTTCCCCTTGTCATTTTAATTGCTTAAATTTGTGGGGATGAATTTTAATTTTTTTTAAAGATTTTATTCATTTATTCATGAGAGACACACAGAGAGAGAGGCAGAGACACAGGCAGAAGGAGAAGCAGGCTCCATGCAGGGAGCCCGACGTGGGACTCAGTCCTGGGTCCCCAGAATCACGCCTTGGGCTGAAGGTGGTGCTAAACCGCTGGGCCACCCAGGCTGCCCAGGGATGAATTTTAAATACAAGATCTGGGTTCATAAAGTAATTTTTGGTTCTCTGTTGCTTTTCACAAAAATATAAGAGCTAAAGATCATTTTAATTGTTCTTCATCATTCACCTAGTTTTATTAATCAGAAAAGTTACTGTTCTGTAACAGAAAGGCTGATACATTGATATGTTCAGAACCATGGCCTGAATTCTGAACAGATGGAGGATTTATCATGAGATTATCTGAGAATTTGAGACCTAAGAAATTTGAGAAATCTGAGTTAATTTTTTTTAAATTACAAAGCAAGTTGTGTTCATTTAAAATTTTTTTAAAATCTATTTTCAACTATAAAACAATATATTTATTTTCTTAAAATAATAAACTTTTACAAAGAAAGCTGATTATCCCCAGTCCAACTTTGAGTTCTTTACTATTTACATTTTATGCAATTATTTTCATCTAAATTTCGCTGAGTCTTTACAGTGGGCTTATGCAGCCTTAGATAGTTCTATTTTTAAAAAGTATCCTGGGAATGTCGGTACCTTCTTTGTAGTACAATCTTTTCTTTGTTTTGTTTTTTAGATTTTATTTATTTATTTGATAGAGCACAAGCAGGGGCAGTGGCAGGTAGGAGGGAGAAGCAGGCTCCCTGCTGAACAAGGAGCCCAGTGTGGGACTCCATCCTAGGACTCTGAGATCATGACCCGAGCTGAAGGCAGATGCTTAACTGACTGAGCCACCTAGGCACCTAGTATTACAATCTTGATCAAAAAAATTTGGAGGAGGCATCTAGGTGGTTCAGTCAGTTGAGCATCTGACTCTTCTTTTTAAAGATTCATTTATTTATTTGAGAGAGGGAGTATGTGAGTGGGAGGGGAGAGGGAATGAGAATCTCAAGCAGACTTCCTGTTGAACATGGAGCCTAACATGGGGCTCAGTCCCAGGACCCTGAGATTATGACCTGAGCCAAAACCAAGAGTCAGATGCTTAACCAACTGAGCCACCCAGGTTCCCCAGGCAACCAGCTCTTGATGTCGGCTTAGGTCTTGATCTCAGGAGGGTGGAGTTCAAACCCTATATTGGGCTCCATGCTGGGCATGGAGCCTACTTAATTTTTTTTTAAATTAATTTATTGTTGTTGAATAGTATCAGAGTCTCAAAATTGTGATGAAGGACACCATTATTTTTAAAATTATGAAGCATTCCAAAGGAACTGACTCTCTGAGTATAGTACCTTTTAGGGAGCTCAATAAACTCATTATCTTAAAGGGCCAAAACTTTTAGATTCCCAGATTGCAAACACTGTAGGAAAGTGGCTCTCCTGTTTGTACTATTTTCAGATTGGAGCTTCTGTGTATTATGTAAACTAGAGGATTGATGTCTATGAAGCAAAATGTGTAATCCTGATGATCAAGTGACTGCTGGGCAGCCTGATTTCTAGAGAGAATGTCTGGGTTAGCAGAAAAATTAGCCTGCAAGTATTCTTGCTTCAGAGATGAGTGGGGGTGACAGCCTTATGCTAGAGGAGTTCTGGCAGCTTTCAACTTTGAGAGATGTAAGGAATCAAAGACTATGAAGTAATGAGAAAGTACCAGCAGAAATGTAGCTTGACACCATCTGATAGTTTTTTCCTCTCTGAACTGTGCACTTCTAATTTTGTTGCCAGTTCATTATGTGGAGAGCTTGTTTGGCTGGAGACACCTGGATCACTGAAAAAGAGCAAATGGTAGTATGTTCTGGGCCAATATATCGCAAGCAGTTATGAACAGATTTCTTCATGAGCTCAGCTTTCCTGTACCTAAAAGGAAGAACCTGTTTTTTTGTTTTCTTTAGGCTCTTCTTGGCAATACACAGTACTGGAGACCTTTAAGCAGAGTGGAGCATAGCAGGGATGTTCAGATGGTTCAGAAGCTTCACTAGCTGCCAGCTTCTCTTGTGGACTGAAGACAGGATGGAGAGTGGAGTGGGGAGTAGCAAGATGTCCTCTGTAGGATTAGGTAGGCAGAGAGGTTCACTGGTAGCATGAAAATTCTCTACAGAGACTGATCTTTATAAAGGAGATTGTAAACCACTAATAAGAGAAAGAGATATAAAAGTATGGTCTTCTTATGCTTATAGGCATAGACTTTACCTACATATAACAAATTGTAGACTTGAAAAATAGTACTTGAAAATCCTGTCCAAGTTCTGCTCTGCTTCTTAATAAATTCTTCTGTTTGGACTGAAGTATCCCTACTTGGTTTCATTGCAAAAGAAACTTTATGGGGGATGTTTAAATAGTATCATTTTGGCTCTTAAGCTCTAGGGTCACAAAGACATTTTCTTTTTGCATGGTATGTTCTGCTTTTAAAATCTTTAAATGACCACTACAGTGGAAATCGTTTGTAAGAATAAACATTTTAAAAAGATGGTTAAAGTATTTTGTAAGTCATTTATAAGAAATAAACATTTTAAAAAGATGGTTAAAGTATTTTTGAGTATGTGTGATTATAGGGAGGCGCAGTTGAGAAACATACTAATTGTTGTGCTGCTTTTTTTCCTGAAAGACATTACTAAAATGTGCAGCCAGTTAGAAAACTCTCCTTCCATCTTGGTTTTTCTGTTTCAGAAAGTCTACTTGCAGTAAACCTTTGGTCTGCGGTGCGCTCTGGCACCTCTGCTCCACATTTGTGTTCAGACTGCTTATCAGTACTCTGCGTTGTCTCAGTTCTCTAAATGACTCAGTGTTAGTCAGAGTCAGAACGAGGAATCCCAGAAGAGATTGTGACTGGCTCCCTATTTTGGGTGATGGCTTTTATTTAATTTCCTGGGTCATGTAATATAGGCAGGTATTAACAGTTTGAGAAATCGTTCAGGAATGTTAGTTCCAAGCATGATACCTTTACGAGAAAACAGTTGTAAATTTACTAAAATGTAAATTCAGTAATGTTAAATAGACCTTTATACCTTAATCCCCTTGTTTCCTACCCTGTGAGTATATCTGTGTCTATAATTGGAGATGTTGGGCTGTTCTAAGATGGAAAATTAAAATTAGTAAAAGGAACCATTTCTGGAACTTTTTCTGAATGGCTGACATACCGATTATTACTTATTTCATTAAATTAATCCTAAACCATATGAATATGGTGATGTTATTCCCATTTTCAGGCAAGATGAACATGACTTAGCCAAAGTCAGTCTGGTGGTAGGTGGTAAGAGCAAGAATTTACACAAAGATCTTTCTGGTTCCAAGTCAGAGTTCTCAGCCACTGAGTGACATTTCCTCTGTCCTGCTTCTGAGAAATAGAAGATCTCAATAGGTCTTGGACAGAATAAAAAGTGAATCTTGTTCTCTTGCATGCTTTGGTTGTTCATTTGTTTTCTGTCTGTGTCTCCGTTTTTCCCCAGCACCTAGTGTATGTATAACACACAATAACTATTTACTGAATAAACAAGGATGTACACTTAACCATGGAATATGGAAGTGACTTTTTTTGTTTGTAAAATTTTTAAAGTATATGCTATATTTGTAAGTATAGTAAAGTACATGTTAGACTAATATTTACTAGGTTTCTTTGTTGCTTATATAGACATTTGAAGAAGAATAAACCATTTACAGTCCCATATGAATTCTGGAGATTATCAACAGTCTGAGTGCCCATTTCCCTCTTCCTGACTAACCTCCCCACTGCTGGGGTTGGCCCTCTTTGTTTCCATACTGCTGTCAAAATGCTCTTTCTCTGTTTCTTTTCTCTCCATCCTCTGTTCCCCAAGACGTTTTTATTTTCACACCTTTTGCTTTTGTATATTCCTCTCCCTTTGGTTGCAGGTCCTTTCCCCATCTTTAGTTTGACATTTTTTTCCCCTTTAAACCATCCAGGTCTCAGGTCAGGTGCCTTCTAACTCCTCCAAACCCAGCTAGGTCTTCTTTTTGAGTTCCATCAGAGCACTTACCATGCTGGCAGATTGTATGATTGGGTACAAGTCTGTTTACAAGCCTCTCTTGTAAACTCCGTGAAGGCAGAGGACTTGGGTGTTTCATATGTATCACAGCCTGGCACATGGTAGGCAGACAGTAAATATGGAAAGAAAAATGAAACAAAATAAAGGGTGTAGCTTGCCCAGTTCCACCATAAATCTTAGAGAACTATTCCATTTTGGGGATGGAGGACACCCTATCTGCTCTAGCCCCTCCTTTTTAGAGATGAAAGTGACACCTTGAGGTCATACAACTAAGTAATTAGCAGCACAGCTGAAAAGCAGAACTCCTTAGTCCCAGCCCAGTGTTCTTTTCTTTCGTTTTCAGAATACGGTTTTTTGAGGAAAAAATTTTTTTATATATTACAAAAGCAATAGTTATTTAAGGTAGAATATTTGGAAGATGCAGATAAACAGAAGGGAGAAAAAGAAAATACCATCAGCCTATTCCCACCACCCAGATGAGAAGCAGCCTTCCAATCACTTCTGTGCACAGTGACGTGTTTATGTATGTGTTACATAACTGGGTGATGACAGCAGCTTACACTTCCTGAATGCTTGCAGGAATGGCACCGTTCTAAGTGCTTTCCATGTGTTGACTCATTTACTACAGTAATGCTGTGAGGTAAATACTATTATCCCCACTTTACAGATGAGGAAAGGGAGGCACAGGCATGTTAAAGCTCTCAGGTCAGTCACTCAGCTAGTAAGTGGTAGAGCCAGGATTTAAAACCTGGCTATCTAGATAGCTCCAGAGCCTGTATTTTTAGTTACTATTCTATTCTGTCTCTCTGGATGGTATTTTGTAATCTGCTTTTCTTTTAAAAGTTGGGATCAGTTTATAGACAGTAATAGTCATCCCTTTTACAGATACAGTCCAGTGAGTTTTGATAAAAAGTAAACCACCACCGTAATCAAGATACATGGAATATTTCCATCAAGAAGTTCTGTCATGCTTCTTCGTAGACATTTTCCTCCCCCATTCCTGGATCTGCCCTTCTGGTTTTGTCTTTTCCTGAATTGCACATAAATGCAGTCATTCAGTATTGTAGCTTTTTGCATTTGCCTTCTTTTGCTTAGCTTAATGCTTTTGAGGTTTGTACATGCTGTTGCCTGTAGTAGTAGTTCATGTGTTTTATCACTGTCTAGTATTCCGTTGTATGGATGTACCACCATTTTTTGTTCTGTTCCAAGTTGAAGGACATTTCAGTTGTTTCTAGTTTTTGGCAATTTAAATAAAGCTGCTATGAATATTCATGTACAGCTCTTTATGTGGACATATATTTTCATTTCCCTTTGTTTCAAAGGGATGGGGTTATTGAGTTGTATGATAAATCCAAGTTTAAGTTTCCCAAATCATTTTGTATTCTCCCAGTAATATCTGAGAGTTTCAATTGCTCCTCATCCTCACCAGCAAATTCTTTATTGGTAGTATTTGTATTTTGACATTGGCCAAATTATCTTCACATGGTCTTGTTGAGGGAAAAGGTGTTGCTTAAGTTAAGGATTTCTGGTATGTTTTTTTTCTTTTTCATTTTTTTCTTTCTTTTCCATATTAAAAATATTATTGAACATCTTACAGTGTGAAGGGATGGATGAGTATGAGCAACTCTTACCTTAAAGTCCCCTGGTTGGCCTTTTGAGTAGAGACCACAGCTGATGATGGTGACACAGTAGATTCTTACGCTTCACCTGTAGAACAAATTGCTCCACTAGGGGTTTTTGCTTCCATGCCTCTACACTTTATGCCTTGCTCAGCTTTAAGTGCTGGGAGACCTTGTGAGGAGAAAAATATGGTGGCACATCTCACTCTAGCTGTGCTGCTATCCTTATTGACCACCTTAGGTGAAAATACCAGTGAGTGTCATGATGGCAGCTCTTTCCATAATTAGCTGTGTAGGTTTTTTGATTTAGTCTGTTGGTATAGTTACCCGGATTTTCTATGCACTTCCAGACCTCTAAGGAGTAGAATCAAATGATGAGGTAAATTGAAGTCAATAAGGATTTGAATCTCAAACTTTTGATGGGCTGCTACTATTGTTGCAGTGTATTGTCTGTGATACTAGCTAGCACCTTAAGAGCCTTTATTTTCCTTCTAAATGAAAAAGTCAAATATGTACTGAGCTATATGTTTTTTTAGGGACTTTATCACCAAAATATCTGCAAATTGCTTAATTGTCTATTCACTCATTTATTCATTCATTGAGCACCTTTACCAATTAAGCCTTGTTAATGGTACCCCTTTTTGATGCTGTGATGTGGCTTATTTCAAAGTAAATTCATCTGACTTTTTCTCTTGGTACTGCCTTTCCTCCCAATTTGGTATCTTTCTTCTGTAAACATTTTAAAAACAAATGTCAAGTGAAATAAAATAGTACAGTGTTATAGGTCCTTGTTCCACTTTGGTGTAGACTTTGCACAGGAAGGGAGGGAGGCAGAGGAGAGAAGAGGGAACCTGGTCATGTGATACTGCTTGTCTGGCAGAAGCCTTTTGGTTCTGAGCAGAGAAACCAACTGTTTACTATTTTGGGTGAATGAGGTTGGTTGGTTGCTACGAACATTTTCTCTAAGGGAACCCTCCTCTCTTCCAGCCCTACACATTGAAATCATCCCAGTCCTGCTTTTTGGCATTTGGGTAGAGGAGGGAGGTGTCTGTGTCGAGGCCCAGTGCTGACAGGAAGAAATGTTTTCCAGGAGACTTACTGATTCTGACCTTCTGCTGTCACTGCTTTTAATGCCCCACTCCCTAAGTAAAGTCGGGATCTAGCTGTTCTTACAACCCTTGGCACTACAGAAATGAAGTACCCACTTTAACCTAAAGAGCAATGGTAATCAGATTTTCAGCAAATAATAAATGGCCTCTTTAAGGAGTGAGGTAAGGAAGACAAGTGTATTGCAACACTGGCCTTTGGAGCCTCACATCTCCCCCAGCATGCTGGAGGAGAAGACCAAGATTCACCAGCCCACCTGCAGGATTCTGCCTCTCTCATGGATTGTCCTGGAGCCGGGAAAGGACAGCTACCCCGCAGTGTGCCTGGCCCCTTATCACAGTTTGCGGGAAGGTTGGCATATTTCTCCTGTTGGGATTTGCATGCTTTTGTTTCCTTCTTAATTTATTACAGTCTTTTTATCTCCTCTCCCTATTCCTCTGTAGCCATCCAGGCTTTGACTTTGGGTGATTTACTCTCCCTGGGTTTTTATTAAAGCTTGTTGAGCCCTCGAGAGGTAGACAGCTGAGCATAGTACCATAGGGTGTACTTCATGACCTGATGGAGACAGTGTTTAGGATGTTTTTCTTGCTTCCTTCCTCCCACCCATGCACAGCTCATGTACTGAACCTAGGTTATGGAAGAAGAAAGAAAAAACTTTACAAAGTAGGGTTCTGCCTCTTTATGTAGGTCAAATGCAGTGCTTTGTCAATGAAACATACTCTGGCCATGGGTACTGTACAAATAAATAGGGAGCCAGTGATGATGACTTCAGTTCTTCTCTCTGTTAAATACTGAAAGTGTATAGATAACCTGTGAGATCTTATAACACTAAGATATAATAATTTAAAATAAAGTAATACTTGAAAGGCTTTTTACTTATACTGCATGTTAGTTGGGGTTAGGGTAAACAGTTTGGGCTGGCCTTACCAATCTTTTTAGTAATTGTAGAGTCACAATAGAATTACATCCACGTGTATGAATGATAGCAGGAAAGTGTTTATTAGGTTAACATCCACCAAGGATTTTTCCTTTGTGAACATCCATCTTTTGTATTTTTAAATTTATTTTTTTATTTTTTTTATTTATGATAGTCACACACACACACAGAGAGAGAGAGCGAGGCAGAGACACAGGCAGAGGGAGAAGCAGGCTCCATGCACCGGGAGCCCGACATGGGATTCGATCCCGGGTCTCCGGGATCGCGCCCTGGGCCAAAGGCAGGCGCCAAACCGCTGCGCCACCCAGGGATCCCGCTGCGCCACCCAGGGATCCCCCATCTTTTGTATTTTGAAGCTGCTAGAAGAAATGTTCTCTTGAGTTCTGCAGAAAAGTTTGGTAATTTAAAAAAAAATTTTTTTTAAAGATTTTATTTATTTATGAGAGACACAGAGAGAGAAAGAGAGGCAGAGACACAGGCAGAGGGAGAAGCAGGCTCCATGCAGGAAGCCCAATGTGGGACTTGATCCCAGGTCTCCAGGATCAGGCCCTGGGTGGAAGGCGGCACTAAACCGCTGAGCCACCCGGGCTGCCCAAGTTTGGTAATTCTTTCAGAAGAACTCTGAGTTATGAAAAAAGTGGGGGTGGGTAGGGACTTCATTCAAATTCTAACAGTATGAATGGAAAAGAATTTTCAACATTTTCCCTCTCCTAGCTTGGAAAACCTGTTGTCCATTAGCAGTTTTTACATACAACTTTCACTATTGATTACATAACTGCTACTTTTCTAAAAACTCAGATGTTTCTTTTGAATTCTTGAGATCTCTTTGGAACTTTACTAACATTTAACAGGATGATTTGAACTTGTGGCATCAGCAATGAATGAATCTACCGATGAGGAGATGAATGATTATCAGTGTCCAGTTTGCAAAAAGAGTATTTTAAAAAATGGATTGAAAGGCAGTTGATTTCTTTGAATATCTAGGATTATAAAGTCAAACACGACAGTAACATTTCAGGGAAGATTATTTGAAAGGCAGGGAGAGAGTATGGCTTAGGACCTAAAGCTTTGGGCTGCTACTGTTTTTGTAACCAGAGGATTTATAGTGTTTCAGATTCCCAGTGTGAACATTAAGAATATCTTTGTTTCGAGTGTAGCAGTGTATAGGAAATAGAGATGCAGACTTGTCTAAGTAGGATCAGAGTGGTAATTTTAGACAACTAGCCTAACCAATTGACTATATGTTTTTCTGATTTTATACTGTACTTGGAACTTTGTACATGGAATTCTTTTTGTCTGTTGGATCTTGAGAGGACTCATTTTATGTTTTCTATCAGTACACATTTTTTTTTCTTTTTAAAGATTTCATTTCACCCATTCATGAGAGACAGAGAGAGAGAGAGAGAGGCAGAGACACAGGCAGAGGGAGAAGCAGGCTCATGCAGGGAGCCTGACGTGGGACCTGATCCCGGGACCCCAGGACCACGCCCTGGACCAAAAGCAGGTGCTAAACCGCTGAGCCACCCAGGGATCCCCAGTACACATTTTTTTTTTTTTAATGATTGTCATTTTGTAACAGAAGAAATAGATTGTGCATTAGATAGTGAAAATATAAAGGATGTCCAGTATTGCTCCTATTGGGCTGAAGCAGATATTTGAGGGATGCAGTTCTTCCTTCACATACTCAAAATTACCCAATGAAAGTGACTCTTCTCAGTCTTCTGTTTTATTATTATATGTAAATGCCTAATCTTTTCCTTCTTTCATAGTTTTTTTAGCTCTTGTCTTTTCTTTTTCCTAAGTTAAAAAAAGATTCTAAAAACTGGCACATATTTTTAAAGATAATTGATTAAGATTATAGGACGCCATCTGTGATCTTTTTCTTGTTTTAGTTGGCAGTTGGAAATGCCTAGGAGGATAGGGACCACACTTTTATGCCTAATGCCTTAGGGCATTAGGACCTGTGGTTTTCTTTATTATTAGATTTTGGCAAGGATCAGATCTGCATTTTTTTTAGAAGAAGCTTTGAAAGATTGATGTTTTGTGATTTATTTTTTTAAAAGATTTTATTTATTCATGAGAGACACAGGGAGAGAGGCAGATACACAGGCAGAGGGAGAAGCAGGCTCCATGCAGGGAGCCCGATGTGGGACTTGATCCCAGGACCCCAGGATCACGCCCCGGACCAAAGGCAGATGCTCAGCCACTGGCCACCCAGGGATCCCAATGTTTTGTTATTTAATACAACTTTCTGTACAGCACTGCCCAATACTGTATCTACACTGTCCAGTACACTAGCTACTAGCCACATGTGGCTGTTGAGACTTGAACTGTGACTGGAGTGACTAAGAAACTGAATTTTTAATTGTATTTAATTTTAACTAAATTTGAATAGCATATGTGGCAAGTGGCCACCATATTGGATAGCACAGTTTTTAGACCTTTCACAGTCTGACCTTTGCCAGCCTTTCCAGCTGCCTTCTACTCCCTTTCACAAACTTAATTCTTCATCTGAATTGAAGTGTATTAGTTATGTTCTTATCCTTACAGTATTTCTTACCTCTAGGTTTTGGCTCCTATCTAGTTTTTGTTTTTTGGTCATATCTAGTTTTTGAAGCCCTCCAGAGATAGTTTATATGCTACTGCTGCTGCAAAGCTTGCCTGATTCTTTTTGTACTCTAGTGATTTATTCTCTGCAAACTAAAAGCACTTAGAACACTGTCTTTGATTACAGTGATTTGTTTTATGTTTCTTATCTTCTCTATTATATTTATAAATTCCTTGAGGGGCTGATATAGTTTTTATGGTTGCATGTGTGTGATAGGCGTAACCATTTCTCCCCCTCCCCCCCATTAAAGTGAGTATTAGTGAAGTGTGTTTATGCATAGTAGTTGGTTAATAATGCATTAGCGGAGTTAGTCTGTTGAGGGTATTGTGCTTCCTGGCACTAGAGGGCAGTGTCGTGCCCATAAGCAAAATATGTTCATCCTAAATGACAGATATATTTTGAGCACTCTGTCCTAATTCAGTTTTATTCAGTATCTCATATTAATAATTCTAGCCTTTAGAAGAAGCTCAGATCTTTTAATTATCAGTGGTATTAATAATTAACCTTTCCTCACAATTGTCTTGAATTAGATTCAGAATATGACACTGGTCCAGGAGATTGGTGAGATTCTTACTGGGAAGAAACTTGGTACATCTGAGAAATACTGGCCAAGGCGTTACGTGTCAGAGATTAATTCCTTGAGGGCTGAAAGCCTTTTTGTGGTAGGCAGCTAGTGCTCCAGCCTTGAGCTGATAGTCAAGACCTGAAGTTCTTGGTTTGATCTTGCAAATATGAGTTTGGCTAAATTGCTCTAAGCTTGGCAAACCAATTTCTTTCATAGTATCATGAGTATAATATCTACCATCCTACTCATAGAGTCAAATAAGATCATATGTGTGAAAGCTTTGTAAAGTATTACATATTATTTTTATTAGTAATTTTTTATTATATTTATTTTTCTTATGTCCTACGATGTATGTAGTAAGTGGTTATAAATATTTATGACATCCCTTTTATATTTTATATTTAATATAGTCTGTTAAAGGTTGATAAGAGATATATTAGTACAGTTGTTCCCATCAAGGCTGTGCACACTGAAAAGTGATAATAGTCAACACAGTTTGGTTGACATATATCCTGTTCTTTGGTGTTATGCAGCCTTAAAACGAACTGTATGTGAGATATGTGGGTAAATGTGTGTGTGTAAACTAAATATCTATATAAACTCTTTTTTAGTCTCCTCTCTAGTGGGTTTATTTTTGTAGGTTTCCTACCCTTCCTAATATTAACTTAAAATATTCAGAATAAGCCATTGTGTTTTTTTTGAAAACCATGTTCAAATACAGTTAGCTAGCCAAAACTGGTGTAGTTTGGAAATATGCAGAGGCATATTTTCCTGCCAGGTTTGTGGGTTAGAAAAGAAGCCATTCTAGAAGAGGGTAATGTAGTGGTTTCTTTCGTTGAGAACAGCCATCAGCCTGGAGCCTTCTCTAGTAAATCATTAGATGCATCAAATAAAATGTTCGGCTGAAGTTCATGCAATCCCACAGTTACCAAACACTCTTGCCAAAGAGAGTTGCAATCATAATATATGCAATCGAATCATTTCCTGTTTGGGCTTGCAGGTGGGGAACTTTCTGAAACTGCAGTCAGTCCTGTGAGATTAGTTATGAAGAAGATGCCTTGGTGGGAGAGGCTTTGATAGTAAATGACAGCCTAGCAAGTGTGAAGTTGGAGAAGGTACCCCAGGATCCTACAACTAACCAGACTAAGGTATAGAGATCAGTATATGCAAGCCCACTCCATGGAGTGATCGGAATAAAGCTGCTGTAGGGCATTCAGATATGTGCTGAACACACTCGGGCAGTGAGCCAGGCAGATGGCACATTCCTGTACTGACCTTCGGAGGCCTGGCAGATTACAAAGCTAGCATTGGAGGCGTGGTTGTGCTCTGGCATGAACAGCCCCGACAGCCTGCATTTCGTCTAGCATTTGGTCCTCCCAGTTGAAGGGATGACTTGGACTAAGGGAGTCCACTTAGGTACTGGCATACATTTTCATACCCCTGCCCCTCTTGGAGTTGATTTTTACTGTGAGCACAGCCTCAGGAGTGACTCATATCCTAAGAGATTCCTCCAGACTGGGGATGACCCAGGGTTAGCCTTTGAGATGCCACGATTCCTCTATTTCCCACCCCCACCCATCTATTTCCCACCCCCACCTGTCTTCATTGACTCACATTTATATGTTTGACGAAGCCTTCCATATGAGAATAGGTAGAGGCTAGGCAATTTAAGCCAGTCACCTGTCCCTTCTTTGGCTTCAGTGCCTCCCTTTGGTTGTGTAAAGGAAATTTGGGTATGATATACTTCACCTTAACCCCCTCCCTTTCCTGTTGCCCTTTTGATTTTTTTAATCTGATACTGAGCCTCTCCTCCCCCCACTCACACCAATGGAGTCTCCTAAGCTATTTCTGTCGGTTTAATGATCCCCAGCTGTTGCTGTAGTTCTGGCTGTTTTCATCCCTTGATGAGGCATAAGAGCCAGAGAAAGAGGGGTCTTGCTTGTGTATTACACAGAGTGTCAGACAAACGTAATGCATTTTTTTCAAAACTAGGGGGAAACTTCTTAAAGACGGATGTTGATACTGGGATAATTTGAAAATGCAGGAGGAGGGAAACTACAAGCTAGTATCCAGGACATTTTAAAAATAAGTGTTCTGCTGATAGGTGTGGCACCTTCTGCATCCCTCAAAATTATGCTAGAAAAATGTGGTATGTGGTAACTAGGTAAACTGTTTCATTGCTCTGCATTCAGCCTCCATTTTAGCTTTGGAGCTGTAATGTCCCCTTCACCCATGGTGTGTGTTGAAGGAGCCAAACATCTACATGAAAAGGAGGAATATGTGATAGGAAAATATCGAAGTCATTCCTGCCGAAAAGGCATTGATTTCAGTTCTGCTTTAACTTAATGCAGGTTTGTTTCGTAAAATTTTGTGCAAAAACCTGCAGTAATGAAATGTTCCACTTGCAAATTTGACCACACAAACTTCAGGAAATACAGAGTTGCAGTTCTTCAAACAACATGGACTCCCTTACAGTTACATGTACATTTACTTCTGAGATGCCTCTGCTAAACCTGGAGAATGGAGAGTAGGGCCTTCCTAGTTAAATGGGCTACTGTATTTTAACAGACTGACTTTTCCTTTATGTATTTGATCTTGAGAATTGTAACTCTTACAGCAATTTTAGCTGATAGACTTAGAGCTTTCATATTTCATATGCTGCATGAAATTTAATTTTCCCTTTTTTTTGCCTTTCCATCTTCTACAGAAAAGAAAAATTTTGCTGTAGCTTTTACAAAAAATAAAAAGTTTTTAAAAAGATTTTATTAGAGAGAGAGAGCGCAGGCACAAGCAGGGAGAGGGAGAGGCTGCCCCCCCCCCCCCCCCCCCCCAGCAGGCAGGGAGTCTACCCTGAGGCTTGATCCCAGGCTGGGATCATGACCTGAACCAAAGGTAGCCACCTAACCAAATGAGTCACCCAGGCGCCAAAATTAATTTTCAAAATATTCCTTTAATTTTTTTGAGACAAACATAAAATTTTACATCCCTTGGGATTTAAGGGGAGAAACTATTGTTTTTTCCTTTAAATACCCAGAAAAGGTTTACACATAAATATTTGAAGAACTTGGGCAGCCCGGTGGCTCAGTGGTTTAGCGCCGCCTACAGCTCAGGGCGTGATCCTGGAGACCCAGGATCGAGTCCCACATCAGGCTCCCTGCATGGAGCCTGCTTCTCCCTCTGCCTGTGTCTCTGCCTCTCTCTCTCTCTCCTCTCTGTGTATTCTCATGAATAAATAAATTTTAAAAAAATCTTTAAAAAAAATATTTGAAGAACTTGCAAATTTTGTATGTGTGTATTTTTAGCACATTTGATCAATTTTCTCATTTCTAATCACTTCTCTGTTTCCTAATCCTTGTCCTAGAGAAGAATTGTTTTCATTTTTAAAATTATTTTAGAGGCACCTGAGTGGCTCAGTCGGTTAAGTGTCTGATTCTTGATCTCATATCAGGTCACAGTCTCAGGGTTGTGAGTTCAAGCCCTGCATTAGTCTCCACACTGGATGTGCAGCCTCCTTTAAAACAAACCAACCACACATTTTTGTCTCAAAATTAATTACTACAAACACTGAAAGTTAATTTCAAAAATATGAAGAGGCTAAATAGGATAAGCCTATGGAAAGAGATAGAAAAAAACTAACTTTCTAAGTATTTACTTATAGGCCTCCCTCGTTATTTCAGTCATGAGTATTCTACATGCTATATTTTTCAAGTCCACATTATTAAAGATTTAGAAAGAGTAAGTACTCTAATACAGTTTTAAGGGAAAGAATTTTTGTCACTTCTGGCTTGCTGTAGAATACCCCGTTCCAGGTTTTGAATCTGTTCACCTGTCACCTACGCTCAACAAAGTTGAGTGCAAAATGTCAGCACCAGTAATACCAGCAGGGAATATCAAGTGAGATTCAAGGCTGCCCACATTTCCTGGGTGAACGTGCAGAACTAATGGGGCAGGGAAAACACTGTTCCTGGTGCCTTTAACTTTGGAAGTGTTTGTTCAGATGGTCCTGCCAGTCTAAAGCACATTCCCAGTGTATCTCCACCCCATTCAGATGCCTGGTACAAGTACATGCTATGCTCAGATCTTATATGATGGAGTTAGTTGTTTGAGCATTGCCTTGTAGGTGCTCAGGAAAGAGACTGATGACATTGACATAGCTGGCAATTGAGATCTGCCCGCTGCAATTAAAGAAGGACATTACTTCAAGGGGGAGATGAACAGCTACCCAAAATGAAATGGGTGAGCCCCAGATTTTGAGGATATGGGAAAAAGTTTGATTTATTTATGCATAATTATTAATATTTTTGTTACGACTGGCATTAAATGTGATGTAGCAGAAAAAGCACAGGCTTTGATATCAGTCCGACCTGTGTGTGAACTCTGGCTCTACCTCTTACTAATTGTGCAGCCAGTTACTTAACCTCTTTGAACTGTTGTTTCTTCATCTATAAAATGGAGGTAATACATACTTCAAATAACTGTTGAGATGAAATGAGTCACTGTAGTGGTACATCTAGCCAAGTGACTGCTAAGGTAGGAGTTCAACATATTAGATTCCTCATCTTTTGTATCTTAGTTTCCTTCTCAAGACAGGCCTTTTCTTACCTCAGTTGCCTTTGTGCTTGCTCTTTATTTCTGCTGCCTGAAACATTCTTTCTACAGATCTTTTCATGGTTTATCTTATTATTTAGGTTTCTGTATAAGAGTCATCTGTCTTTTCAGAAGGGCCTTCCCTAAGTACTCTGTGTAAAATTACCACCCTCAGTCACTCTCTGTTCTTTTATTCTGCTGTATTTTTCTTCACATAATGTACCATTGGAAATTATAACATAAATAACTCAATATGTTTCTCCCACCAGAACACATGCTCTGTGAAGACAAGGACCTCATCTCTCCATTTTACTGCTGTATCATCTAGAATAGTGCCTAGCATATAGTAGGCATAATAAATATTAGTTCTGTGAATGAATGAACTCAGAATCTCTCTAATACCAGGGAAAAACCCCTGGCAGGATGCAGGAATGAAGTTGTAGCAGGAAGCAGGTGCCCTCTGCTTTTCAGTGTGGATGTTTCTACATTGAGAGCCAATTGGGAAGTAGGCTGGTGAAGTTCTTCTGTATCCTTAGCCTCCTGTCTCTGGGAGGAGCCCCTTTGAATCACCTTTACATGTGGCCACTGTTAATCCTGTTAGTCTCTATTCCTTTTAGAATTTTAATATAAGAAGGCTTTTAGATTCTAGAGTTCTGAAATGCCCTGTACTATTCACTGAAATCACTTGGACTTTCCCTGTTAATAAGTAGATAGATCATTTTTTTCCAGACACATCATGCAGAAAGCACTATTAATAGTGCCATTTTTGTACACGAGGAACTGATCTGTTTTATGAAGGAAGAGAAACACAACATTTAATAATGGCTAAGGGCTCTGGCTGTAGATCAAAATGGAGCTGGGTGACCTTAAGCAAGTTGCTTAATATGTTTTATGCTCAATTTCCTCAGCTACAAAATAGTATCATAATAGAACCTTTCATATAGCTTTGTTTTAAGAATTGAATAAGATAGGGTGCTTGGGTGGCTCAGGTAAATGACCTTGATTTCAGCTCAGGTCACGATCTTAGGGTTGTGAGATTGAGCCTGAGTCAGGCTCCTAGCTGGGCACGGGGCCTGCTTAAGAGTCTCTTTCTCCCTCTTCCTCTGCCCCTCCTCCAATCCCTCTCTTAAGAAGAAAGGATTTAATAAGATGGCACATGCATGTTTTCACCATTTTATTATTTCACAATGCAAAGACCTTTTATTTTACATGTTTCAGTGACTCAAGTTAGATTTTTGTAAGCTTATCCTTTGTAGATACGTGTTAGGGTAGATATATGAGTAACCCAGATTTGCCACTCCAGGAAGATACCTCAGAATCTCTGAGAGTATTCAGGTTAAATAGATAATATTGATCTTTTTTTTTTTTTTGATATTACCTCTGATATCTAAAACAGAGATAATTTAACTCATGTTTATACAATATATACAGAGAGAGAATTTTATAGGATTGTGAAAAGGTTGAATGATTGAGATTGAGTATAGTGATAAAAGCAATCAAATTTGAAATCCCATTATAGGTGGTTTTTTACTTGTGTTATTTTATTTTATTTTATTTTTTTTAAGATTTATTTCAGAGTTAGAGAGTATAAGCAAGTGTGCAAGTGGGGGGAAGAGCAGAGGGAGAGGGGAAGCAGACTCTCCACTGAGCAAGGAGCCCAAAGCAGGGTTCTCTCTCACAACCCTGAGATCATGACCTGGGTCGAAGTCAGACACTTAACCAACTGAGCCACCCAGGTGCTCCTCGCATGTGTGATGTGCTATTTTAAACAGAGTTGGGGACTTCTCTCTTCTTCAGCATTACATTGTGGTTCATTGTATTTTGTTTATACCACAAATCATTTTATATTTTGAATTTATCAGAAAGCCCAATATTCTTCATAATTAATTATTCATTTATAAGAATTAATCAGTAATCCTGTCCACTAGATGGTAACATTTCAGTTTGAAAAACCTGACCCTTAATATATTTCAGTAATTGATTTATAAATCTAAGGGTAGCTTAGAATTTCAGGAGCATGCTTCGAACACTCATCATATATTTAATTTTATTAATGAATGGGTACTGATCTCTCTGCCTTTCTCAGGGTCTTGCCCCTTTAGACATACCAGATTGAATAGAGTCTGAAAATAGAGGGTACTTTTTCACTGCCAGAACTGCCTTCGGAAAGGAGACACTTCCCTCCCCTCCTTTCCCCTCCTCCCTTCCTCCTTTCCTACCCTTCCCTCTTCTTCTCCCTCCCTGCTGCTCCCTTCTGGTTCCCTCTGCCCCAGAACAACATGGAATATGATATTAAGAAAGGATGTTTTGATAGAAAGGCCCTTTTATTTTGCAAAATAAAACATGTCGTTGGAGGTATGGTACCAGATTATTAGCAGTACCTAGTCCTGTCCTAGAGAAAAGCTACCTGAGATAAAGATTCATATTCTAGTGAAACATGTATTTTCCATGTTACAGTTTTACAAAGCACTTTTCACATACATTGTGGGTTGTTTTTGTTTTTAGCTGAAAGTGCAGGAATTATTTTTACCAATTGTATAATAGTGGGAAAATTGAGGCTAAAAGAAGTGATGTGATTAGGAAGCAGCAGAGCCAGGACTAGAATTTGTATTTTCCGATTCTTTCTCTGTCCTTTGTTCTTCCCTTAAAGGTCAGTTCTACAAGTGTATTGAATTCACTAGGAACTTACAAAATATTCATATAACGAACCCAATATGCATCACTTGCCTCATTCCCCAGAAATTATAGTTAGGTTGACAGTAAACCCTTTCTAGTTAAGGGTAGAGCTAATTATAGAATACACTGGGGCCTTAAAAATGCTGCTGTTTATATTAAAAGCACAAGCCAGAAACACGGTTTTGGGGTGGTGTATACTGTGCTAACCCATTCAGGCTGGTTTCCCAAGTTGAGGGAAGAAAATTAATCATGAAAGAGTCTAGAGAAACTTGGAGTTTAGAAAGTTGGAGGAAATCTACATAAAGTGCAGGAGAAGAAAATAGTCCCAGGGATGCTGTAGGATAGAATAGGGACTGAGAACCAGAATGCAGAAGAGGTGTTGGGAAGGAGTAAGGGAGTGCAGACGCCTCACTTCCTTTTTATATCTATCTGGTCTCTATCAGGAAAGACTTGTGGAAAATTATAATAGATAGGGACCCAAAAGAACATACTACTTTTTGGGAGTAGTGTCAAGAAATTACTTGAAACTTTAGTACAAACTTATCAAGAGGATAAAAATTTTAAGGCCCTGTTTGTGTGTTCACTGTTCTTACCCCATGTAGGAAAGATCTTGTTTTTCTGTGACTTCCAGTGTTGGATACTAACACCTTCTCACTGTCATAGCACCTGAAAATATCTGTATCTATGTATATCTATTTGGATTTTTATTATTTTTAGGAAATCAGCATTTCTTTTTATTATTTATGCAGACATATGTATATCACACATATTGGCAGAGACCCTTAATATAGTAGGATATATATATATATATATATATATATATATATAGCTAATATATAGCTAATGTGTATATGTGTGTGTGTATATATATCTGTCTGTGTATTAGCTAAGTTGCATTTCCTATGACTTTTTAACTAAAAGTCTGCATTATAGACATCAAGTCTTCCTTATAGCATTATAATATTACTCATTTTCAGTCTTTATTTCTCATTAGATATAAGAATTCCATGAGAGGGCAGCCCGGGTGGCTCAGCGGTTTAGTGCCACCTTCAGCCCAGGGCCTGATCCTGGAGACCTGGGATGGAGTCCCATGTTGGGTTCCCTGCATGGAGCCTGCTTCTCCCTCTGCCTGTATCTCTGCCTTTCTCTCTCTCTCTCTCTCTCCCTCCCTCTCTCTCTCTCTGTGTCTCTCCTGAATAAATAAAATCTTTAAAAAAAGAAAAAAAAATCCATGAGAATGAGAACCATGTCTTATTCACATATGTAGTACCTAGTACTCTAGTACCAAACCTTCACTTGGATGAATTGAATAATGGGAATAATTTAACTCCTTAGTTGAGATGTGATGTCTGAGTATTTCTTTGAAAATACTCTTCACTATTACAAGTACTTATTTGATGTTTGTTTTCCTCCATGAAAGTGTAAACTCCACCAGAGGCAGTAACTTTGGTCATTGCTTTATCCCCAGTAGCAGGCAAAGATCTGGCATATATAGTAGAGCCTCATAATTCTTGAATGAATGCCTAAGGAGAGTTTTGACAAGAAACTAGAGAAGAACTGAGGAAGGCATGAATATTGTGATGAATTGATATGCTTACCAACTAGTATGTGAACTGTAGAGCAACTAAGCAAATAAGCATAAAGTGAATAAATGAAACTGTGTGCCTTAGCTTACCTATTTAAATATAGTTTACCCCAAGGTCTGTTTTTTTAAGGACTTTTAGTAGCTTAAACAAGTGACTATATATAGTAGTAAGGAAGAAGTATGAAAAGTTAGTTATTACAGAACATATAAAGGAGAAACTATGAATTCCAAGGTCTGACCTCTCATACCCTTCATTCTTTTCTTGTAAAACATTAATCGCAACTTATACTTATTTATATGTAATTTGCTGTTTGCCCACTGGATCAGAAGCTTTAAGGGAGCAGAGACCACAGGTATATCCAACACCTAGCACAGGGCTCGACACATGTTAGTTGTATAGTAAACATTTGTTAGATTGAGTAGAAAACCATCCCCCTATCCCAACTCTCAATCTGTATTTTGGTGGTGATGCTGTAGACTAACCCAGTCAGCAGAGCATGTAGGGTAATACCCTCTTCTGGGAACACCCTTCACCTACTTTTAACCATATATGCTAAGGACGAAACTAGTCAGTATTCAGGGACTAGCCTTTGGTATGTATGTATGTATGTATGTATGTATGTATGTATGTATGTATTTATTTATTTATTTATTTATTTATTTATTTGGTTTTATTTACTTATTCATGAGAGAGAGAGAGGTAGAGACACACCCAAGCCTTTGGTTTTAAATAATAGGTGTTGTGGTTTTATAATTTGGGTGTCACTAAATGATTTTTTTTAAGGCATATAGGATAAACTGAAGTATAAAATACACCAATAAAATAAAATAGGTCTAATTCACTGCTACAAAGATGAGTATTTGAATTATTAGCATGCTTAAGCTTCACCTACTCTGTTCCTTCTCTGATCTTCCCAGTGAAACAGATTTTCCAGTTTGAAAGTAGATGTAATGGTGTCTGTTGCTGAATAAAATTGTATTTGCTTATTTATTCTTGGACTGGTACCTAAAGGTTATTGAGGAGAAAACAATGAACCAGTTATTAGGAGATCAGGCTTAAGAAATGCCCTTGCCATTAGAATCTTCCTTGAAAGAGGTCTTAGTGAACAAAGGATGATGTCAAGGAGGGTTTTTGTTCTTTTGCTATCATTCCCCTACTAATTTCCTTCCCATTCTTTTTTACTTCCCTCATAAATACTTCATCTCCCCACTCTAGAAGCCTTTGTGGAATCAATAATGGATAAATATAAATAAGGTGAGAATAGCCTGTCAAGCTGCACATCTCCCTCCCCAGTGAAATCCAGGTCCCTTGACCAGTGGAAGCCACAGAGCTGGGCTTGAGGACACATCACTTATTTTTTGCTTTTCTTTCTGATTCTTGAATGTCATCAACATACTTCCCTGGTCTTTACAGGGCAGAAATATCTTTTGCTTTGATTTCCCAAGAAGCCAGTTATTCAGACCTTTGTTTGAAACAGGTGGAAAACTTGATTAATTCTGTGGGGAGTGGAGAACCTAGGGTTCCCTACTTTATGATTTGGTTTCTTTTTATTCCAATCCTTTTCTGGCAGGCAACTCCGTCGATTCACCATCCATCAGCTTTAAAGACATCTGTTCATCTATATATAGGCTGCTTACACAGACCCATTTAGAAACAGATGATATATTAAATTTGTGGAATTAATAACAGTGAAAGCATAAAGACTTGTGCATGTACACAAATAGGTATTTTTGTTTAGTTTTTATCCACTTGGGGAGTGGAGAGGAAATCTAAATGGTGATGTATAATGAATAGAGAGATTTTGTCAAATTTCTACTCTTTTGAATCTCCTTGGTCTAGCACTGTCTGTAAGTATAACCATTTGAACTCATGTCAGGTATTTCTTGGTGAGGGTGGATGTGCATTAAATGTATGGCCTTGGGATCCCTGGGTGGCGCAGTGGTTTGGCGCCTGCCTTTGGCCCAGGGCGCGATCCTGGAGACCCGGGATCGAATCCCACATCGGGCTCCCGGTGCATGGAGCCTGCTTCTCCCTCTCCCTGTGTCTCTGCGCCTCTCTCTCTCTCTGTGACTATCATAAATAAATAAAAATTAAAAAAAAATGTATGGCCTTTGAAACGTACGTCTGATTTGGGACCTTCTGCAGTGAATACAGCACATATGGCCCTTATGCTATTTACTGCAAGTGAGTTATTAAATGGCTGCTTCTAAAATGAATAATCCTTGGGGTGCTTGGGTGGCTCAATTGGTTAAGCATTTGAACTTGATCTCAGCCCAGGTCTTGATCTCAGAGATATGAATTCAGGCCCCGAGTTGGGCTCCATGCTGGACATGGAGCCTACTTAACTAAAATAAAATAAAGAATCCCTGAAGTCTGGAAACATAAAGGCATTTTATTTAGTGTGCTTAGTTAGAATTTAGAGGAATTAAGATAGACTAAGAAAGGGGAAATTCATGTAAATACCTATTTCTTTGTAGTTGGAAGTTTTAGAAGAAGGACCCTTGTATCTGTACACAGCCAAACAGATCAATACTAAAGTAAAATGATGTAGAGGCTGACAACTATAATTTGGAGTTTACTGGTCTTTTTTCTTTTCCTCTTTATAAACAGTGTTTGAGTTAGCAGGAGAGGCCTTTGCAGTGTATAAAAAACAGTAACATATCTGTAGTCAGGTTGTAGCAATACCTGAGATACTACTGATAAAGGGTGAATTCTATTATGTGAATAGGGAAGTTGGTCAGATTTCAGATAAGCACGGAGCCTGGAGTTCACTGCTGAGAGGGAACAGGAAGGAATTTTTAGATAACTGAACTTTAATTTCATTTAGTTTTACAGATGGAAAGATTTATTAGATAAACCTTTCTCTTTGAGTTAGATATGTTGAAAACAAAAGCTAAATCAGCCTTTCCTGTGTTCTCCATAAAAAACCTTGAATCCTAGACTTAAATGTTTGCTCTCATGAGGCAATAAGTTTTTTAGTCAAGAAGTTTGCATAATGTCCCTTATGGCCCTATCTGTAGATGGGTTTTTTTTTTTTAGGAGTGCTGCTGATTGGTATTTCAAAATTTTTGGATAATGGCCAGAGTTTTCATTAGTTATTGTTTCTTTGAAGTGTTCAGACTTACTGAATCATATTTAGATTTCTCTGTTCTTAGAAATCAAATCAATGTGTTATATTTAATCATTCTCTGTAGAGAATGGCTGGGCTTTAGAAACACTATAAAAGATGACAAATATTTTCTCTTTTTCCTCTTTCTTTCCTCCAAGGAGACGTATGGCATAGTATTTAGTGCCCTGCAGTCTAGAATCACAAAGATCTGGGTATGAAGTCTCATGCCAGCACTTTTGAACTGTGTGACCCAAGGCAAAATTTTAAAGGTCTACTCCTTAGTTTCCTTATCTGTAAAATGGAGATAATAATTGTACCATCCTCTTAGCCCCCCTCCCTTTTTTTTAAAGTTAAAAGCATGTCAGTCACTTAAACTAGGCCTGACACACAGCAATGTTCAGTGACTCCTAGCTGTTAATTATTTCCATTTTAATATTATAATCTGTGGTTCTAATTTACCTGAAATAAGATTCCTAGATTAGTTTAAATTTATTTTACTGATGTATCATTCAAACTCTTTTGACCCTGGCCTAAACTATATCCCTTTTCACCAGAGAACCAGCCCAGGTGGTCACATTCCAAGCTTCTTGTCTTAGCAGCATAGGCTCCAGAAGACCCTGAAGAAGCAGAGAAGTAAGGAACCCACGTTCTAGAATCAGAATGTTTGGGTTCAAATTCTGTTGTGCCTCTTATTAGTGGGATAATCTTAGGAAAATTACTGAATCACTCTGGGCCTTATTTTTCTACCTGTAAAAATGGGAATAGTAAGGCCCATGTCTTTACATAGGAGTGTTAGATTAATTAGTGGCACCTGGGTGGCTGAGTGGTTGAGCATCTGCCTTTGGCTCAGGTCATGATCTCAGAGTCCTGGGATCGAGTCCCGCATCAGGCTCCCTGCAGGGAACCTGCTTCTCCCTCTGCCTGTGTCTCTGCCTCTCTCTCTCTGTCTCTCATGAATAAACAAATAAAATCTTAAAAAAAAAAGATGAAATGAGTTAAAACATGAAAGTACATAGAACAATGTCTGGCACCAAGCACATCAATAAATGTTAGCCACTAGTCTGGCTGTTGTTTTATCCATTTATTCTGTAAGGCTTTACTTTTAAGTGTTAATTTGTAAAAAAATAAGAGTAATAGTTATGATCTCCTGATAAGATCTCTCAGACTGTATGTATTATCATTTTAAGATATAGTTCAATTCAAGAAACAATTATTTTTTTAAAGATTTTACTTATTTATTCATGAGGGACACAGAGAGAGAGAGACAGAGACACAGGCAGAGGGAGAAGCAGGCTCCATGCAGGGAGCCTGATGGGGACTCGATCCTGGGACTCCAGGATCATACCCCAGGCAGAAGGCAGGTACTAAACCGCTGAGCCACCCAGGGATCCCCCCAAGAAACAATTATTAAATGCTTTCTGTGTATTGAGTGCTATGCAGGGCACATATTAATAAGATACATTCTCTGCCTTCCAGGAGTTTATAAATTGGTAAGAGAGATGTGTTATATTCAAGGGGTAACTATTACACAGGGCAAAATATTACTATACTTTTTATAACAAATAACAGGTAGCTCACAGGAGATCTAGAGTAATTCTTCATGCTTAGGAGCCCGGAAGGTCAGTTGAAAAGGGTAGGCATTTCCAAGTGAAGTGAATGAACGGTTGGGCCAGCACATGGTACTTGAGGGAGGGTAATTGGACAGCCTTAATTGGGGCATTTACTATGGGAGAGGTACGCTATAAGTAAGGTGCAAGACAGGGAGCTGCCTATGCAACGTGGCAAAACTGTGGCACCAGGAACTTGGTAAGAGGAGGAACGTGAGGGAGCTGGAGGAGTTGAGGTTGGCTCAACAACTTAATACTGGGTTGGGGGTAGATTGCAGATCATGATTCTATTTTTTTAAAGAGATAAGGATGGAAAGTAGGTTAGGTTTTTGGGAGAAAGACTGGTTCTGCTTTGGACCTGCTGAATTCGAGATGTAGCCAGGAGCCTAGTTATGGTTCTGCCATTCTTCTTGGAGACTTTCTTTTTTTTTTTTTTAATATTTTCATTTATTTATTTATGAGAGACACAGAGAGAGAGAGAGTCAGAGACACAGGCAGAGGGAGAAGCAGGCTCCATGCAGGGAGCCAGATGTGGGACTCCAGGATCACGCCTCTGGCCGAAGTTGGCGCTAAACCTCTAAGCCACCTGGGCTGCCCTCTTGGAGACCTTCTTAAAAACTGCTCTATAAAGGGAAAAGGCAGATACTTATGGTAATATGATTCTTAATAGATACAGGTCTCTCTCTCTCTCTCTCTCTCTCTCTCTCTCTCAGATGTGACTTGATTGAAGGCTTATCAGGCGAGGGGACTTTCCTTGGCTCCTGACTCTCTCCTTCTCTGAGCGTTTTCTCACCTAGTTTCTGAATGCAGGCCATTCTGCCTGGTGGGCCATGGTGATGCCCTTTACGTTTCATTGGCATTTGAAATAGAGATCATTGACTTTTAACTTCACAAAAATTTCTTTTTTTTTTTTAATTTTTATTTATTTATGATAGTCACACAGAGAGAGAGAGAGAGAGGCAGAGACATAGGCAGAGGGAGAAGCAGGCTCCATGCACCGGGAGCCCGACGGGGCATTCGATCCTGGGTCTCCAGGATCGCGCCCTGGGCCAAAGGCAGGCGCTAAACCACTGCACCACCCAGGGATCCCACAAAAATTTCTATTGAGTGTTTCATTAGGCAGTATTGGCAGAGTGGAAATGGGAGAAATCCTCATCGCCCTCTCCTATCCCAGATGCACTTTGACTCGGGTGGCTTGGTGGTTTTGCCTCAACAGTAAAAAGCTCTAACTGAACAGTAAGAGGAAGAAAAGAGTTCTGTTGATGGCAAAATGTTTTCTGGTCTAGAGAAATACATTGCGTGGTGAAAATAGGTGTAATTTTTAGATACAAAAGAAAAGATTTTACAAATAACCAATACTTCCTGATCAATGTGAACACACTATCATTCAGCACTCATGGTGGTAAACACTTGCTGCCAGGAAGACAGTGTAGAATATCTAGAAAGCTTTTCCTACTGGGTGTTGGTCCTTATTATATTTCCTTTGAGTTAAGAATTTATGTTTTTTTAGTCTTAGGAGGAGGATACAGTGTTGTAGGAGGTTTTGAGCAAGAGGCAAGACTTTGGTACTTTGTGGATTGTTATCGCCCTGCAAGACCCTTCGCAACTTCCTCTCGCCGCCCACAGCAGAATACGGAAACCCTGCTGTATCAGGCCACTTCTGCAATTACACACAGTCACAATTAAAGGGATCCTTCTTTCACACTACACCCTTCTGTTCTGAGACTTTCTTTGCATTTGAAAATGTGTCTTTTGTGGTGGAATGCCCAACTGAGTCTCCGTCTCTCCTCTCTCTTTGCCACCCTGCAGTGCTGCAGTTGAAGCTCCAGCAGCGCCGGACTCGAGAAGAATTGGTGAGCCAAGGGATCATGCCGCGTAAGTGCCTTTCTCTCTCAGCATTTGCTAGAGCTGCGTTTTCAGCATGGCGTGTGTGTCTAGTATGCCGTGGGAAGCATCTAACAGAAATCAGGGCGACAGGTTTCATTTGTCACTCTCTCTCTTGTGCTTCTCCAAGTTCAAGGACTTTTGCTCACTAATGGCTAAGATAACTGCTCCTATTAAGTTCAGTGAAACAAACAGTGTTGGTTTGAACAGTGCTGTTGAACCATCCTGCGCTTTTGAATGGCACCTTTCAGGGCTTTCTACTCCCTGTTACACTCACTTCCCTTTATAGAAGGAGCAGACCTTGAGCTGGGGTATTGTGAGAAAGGACCCACTTCTTGCATGTGTTTTGCCTTCTTGTTCAGGTTCTTGGGGAGAGAAAACCCTTTCCTACCTGGTATTTTGAATCAAACTGCAGTTTTATTTAGAGTGAGAGTCTCAGATACCCTATAGCTGGCATGGGTGTGAGTGTGCTGGATGGGGTTATTGCAGAGCTGGGCTTAGTGGGTGCACAACGAAATCACTAGGGGAGAAATGAAACCAACATTGGAATCTATTAGAAGTCAGAACATTTGTTTTTAATATCAACAGCATTATAAACTGAGTGAAAGCTGGAGACAGCAAGATTTTGCTCTTTTTGACATTTCTTTTTAAGTCATCAGCAAAGAGCTCAAGCTCTCCTTTCCTTTCTTTTCTCGTGTGTTATTGCTACTTGGACACACCCTATGAGGAAAAAAATAGTCACACAACAACTTCTAGCTTTATAGTGAGAGAACTGATGTTTTTTACCTTAACTCAGTGCTGACCTACTGCCACTGTATTTTCTTCATCCTCATCCATTTACTCATTCAGATTATTCCAGAACCTGGTATGTGCCCTTGAAAGGAGAATAGTGATAATAAACAAGGAGACAAATACGTAAACAAGATAACTTTAGAGTATGGTCAGTGTTACAAAGTAAATTAACCAGTTAGTGTGTTAACAGGTGATAGGAATGATGGGGTCATTTTGGATAAGATCATCAGGAAAGAAAGGCCTCCCTGAGGAGGAAATGTTTGAGCTGAGGTCTGAAGGATGAGGTGGAGCCAGCCATGCAGAAGCAGGCAGAGGACCAGGGAGAAGGGAGAGTAAGTGTAAGGGCCTAGTGCAGGTCACAGCCTGACAATGTTTGAAAACATCGAGGAAGCTAGTGTGGCCGGGACCTGGTGACTGAGGGTTGGGCTATAATGAGGGCCTGTCAACTACACAGAAGAGGTGGACTTTATTGTAGGTACAATGGGAAGTCATTGGAAGCCTTTTAAGCAAGTGAGGATGGAGTTTGATTCATGTCATGGTAATGGCAGATCCATTTCTAAGAGCTAGAACCAAATAGCAGATGGGAGGAATCTGAAGTCTGTTTCTATCCTAAGTATCAGCCAAAAATTTAAGTCTCAAATTCAGCTTTTTATTTATTTAATAAATAATAATTTATTTAACTAACTACCAAACCATTTATCCACTTTATGCTGCAATCTTCTCTGGCTTTCCAGTGAAGGACTTCCCACCACCAACCCTAAAGAGCCAGAGCAGGCTCCTTGTGCAGTGGATCAGTGATGTGGTCGGGTGAGGCACACTTGTGCTTCACAGAACACTCCACATCTGCCTCTCTATAAACTCTTGTGGAGGGACAAATCACCCAGAGTCTCATCTCCTTGTCCCTTTCGCCAAGGATGTCATGTGTTTAATGTCTACTTTGTGCCCAGGGGAGTTAGTTCTGGAAAGATTAAAGAAATACCAAGCAAGGTACCTGCCCTCAGGACATTTAACAGTTTATTTGAGTAGCTAAAATTTACCCATACACAAAATAAAGAGCAATCCAACATCCTGTGGAGTGCTGACTAATTACAGTAGTAGTTCTGAGAGTATGCTACCTCTCAAGATCTGTAAGATGTTCAAGGTCTAAAAGCCTTGCAGGGAGGGTGAGTGCCCTGCATTCTCGTGCCTGTTTCTTAGTTGGTACCAGGGACTACTAGAGCTCACTGCTTCATACGATTGAGTATGGTCTCCCTGCTTAACATTTATTGTAGTGTTGTATGTTGTTAAAAAGACAGGTGATGTTTCCGTTATTGGAGTTATCTGCTTATACATTTTCCTCCAACCATATTATGAGCTCCTTGAGAAATATCTTATCCAGTGCCTGGCACTGAATGAATGAGTCAAGGCTGCCAAGTTGTAAAGTGTGATATGTGTGCGTGTATATGAATGACAGACAGACAGAAACACAACTCTCTTGCAAACTTGTTGGAATTCTGGGCATGGAATTTGGAATAATGCTTCTGTTCTATCAGGAGCCCAGGTTCTAAAAGGTTCTGAATACCTACCTATTTGTATACCCTGCCCTGTTCTCTGTATCTGTGAAGTGAGAATAATTGCCCTTCTTAGAGGAATAGAAATGATCTACTTCTGTGAGAATACTGCATCTTCCTCCTACTGAGAGCCACCTTCAGCTATGGACACAGTCTTGGTTTTCAGCTTTTCTAGTGAAGGAAGTCGATAACAATCTTGAAGATTCTGAGAGAGAATGTTGATGCCTGGGAATAGTTTCAGGTGTGAAATTCCCTGTTCATCCACATGCCAGGTGATACACAGATAGGGTCCTGCATTTCTCCACACACACACACCCTGCACCCTGTGAATAAATTCTTCCTCATCACAGCCTCACGCTCTCTACGCTTATCCTGTTGTAGGCTCCAACACTCTCAGCCTCCCTGACCTCCCCACTACCTGCCATCCTCCACCAGCCCCCACCTCTCACCCTTCATGCCACAGCTTCCAAAGAAAATAGAGCAGCATTGGAAGCAGCTTGTAAAGTGACCAGCAAGTTGTTGATTATTGGAGATTTGGAGGCCTGAAAAAGTAACATCTGATTTGAAAGCCCTTCTATTCCCATCTTGCTGGCCTGAGGAGAAGTTTCTCTAAAGTGTGTTTATATATAAGTTGGTTGTACAACTGAGGAAGTAGCTAGGCCCTCCTAGCAGGAGTAGCAGTAGTAGGGCAGGGGGCAGGACTAGGGGGGTCATGGCTGTATCCTGCCTCATCATTTCTGTGTTTATATCTTTTATCAAATTCTTCTCATTCCAATCTTATTTATAGCTCTGGGAAGAAAACCCACCCACCTCATCGCCCAGAATACTCCTACACAGTTCCCACGTAGGACTGGCTTTCAGTTCTGACAAAATATCTGTAGGACACCATGTCTTTGGTGACTCCCTTGCCTTCAGGCTTGTTCATATTCTGCATATCGTTCAGAGTTGGGATTTGGCCTTTCATAGCTTGCAGGGGATTAAAGACTTTTTCAATCCTACACACCCCTCCCTGCCGCTTGATACTCTCTTTTCATGGCATCTAAACTATGGGGTATGGGCAGCCCAGGTGGCTCAGTGGTTTAGCACCGCCTTCAATCCAGGATGTGATCCTAGAGACCTGGGATCGAGTCCCACGTTGGGCTCCCTGCATGGAGCCTGCTTCTCCTTCTGCCTGTGTCTCTGCCTCTCTCTCTCTGTGTCTCTGTGAATAAATAAATAAAATCTTAAAAAAAAAACACACACAAAAAACTATGGGGTATGGAAGCTGGTTCCCGATGTGTTTTTAAACAGGGTCATTTCCCAGCGTCTGTCATTCTCCTCATGTAAACATGTGTCTCAAATTTAACACTATATAAAACCCTACCAAATACAATGTGCTGGATAGCAAAGGATTATATATTCCAAGCCCTGAGCTTGCTTTTCTTTTTAAAGATTTTATTTATTTATTCATGAGAGACACAGAGAGAGAGGAAGAGATACAGGCAGAGGGAGAGGCAGGCTCCCCTAAGGGAGCCTGATGTGGGACTCGATCCCAGAACTCTGGGATCATGCCCTAAGCTGAAGGCAGTCCCTCAACTGCTGAGCCACCCAGGTATCCCCCTGAGCTTTCTTTAATAATATCTGAAGCTCTGCACATCTTGAGGGAGAAGAAAGATGGCACAGGTAGGAAGCTGGTTAAGTCCAAAGATTAAGACCAGAAATGCTGCTGTATTCAGAATGAAGACTCATAGAAGACATGGGTCATGTGTGGTGCACTTTGTTCTCAAACAGAGCTTTCCCCATAGCCTTTCTCTTTGACATTTAAAGGTGTACTAGGTCATAAGGTTTAGGTGAAAATTAAGAAAATGTTCTGGCAGTGAGAGCTGCTGGAGAAAAATAACCTTTTAAAGGAAAACATGGACGTTCTTCTGACCCAGACAAATGAAAAAGAAGTCTCCTGTACCCTTTCTGGACCTGAAAGAAGAACCTTGTCTGTCTCTTCCTTCTCAGACTATTTGTTATTGAGAAAAGCCTAGAGTAGCATGTTTCTGCACTACAGTTAACCCTCAGTCCGCTGTTTTCTCATGTGCACGCAGTGGAAAAACCTTGATACCTTGGCAAGTACATGAAGAAATCATTAGTTTTGTCCTGTAGATTCTCTAAGGACCTTGCTCCATGGCTTGAGTGAGCCTGTCTTTTCACTTTAAATGGCATTTCTGTTCACCCAACTCGTGCCATTGACAACACTTAACCACCAAATGGTTAAAAGAATCCAAAGAGTGTGAGGGCAGCACAGTTCAGAGAGGGCATCCCGTTGCTGTCAATCCAGAAGACTTGCAAACTGCGCAGCCCCTGAGAGTGGCTGAAGCAGGTTGCTAAAAAGTGAACAGGTTGGTCAGCTAGTTTTTACTGGCTTATAGTCTATAAATGGGTCCTGCATATCTCACATTAAAACTGTAAAGAATAGCTTTATGTGATGAGTCCCCACCACTCTGTATTCTTAATAAACTTGGCTGTATCTTGGCTCCAGACCCTTAGTTCTGCAGTTGTTTGATCCCTTTTTCATGTTTCAGCTGTCTGTGTTAGCTGAGTTAGAGACCATGTGGCCCTGTTGTAGCACTCAGAGTTCATCTGTCATTTTACAGGGCCCCAGTGTTAGCTGAAAACCTCCTGTTCATCTGATTATAGCAATCTCTGCACCAAGAAGTTTCTTTTAAACTCTAACAAGAGGTTATTCAATGAGTTGAAGTGTCAGGATTGATTACTATGAATATAATGCTTATATTATTCTTCACCAAATGTACAACCTGAGTTTCCATATTCTCTTTCCTTAGTATATATGGATCAAATCCATTTTGGTAAAGCTCTTTTAAAACTAATTTTTGTTTTTGTAATGCCTGAGAAGTGAAACCAACCTACTGAAGTCTCAGAGTTTCTTGTAATGAGAAAGAGGCTGTAATTTAACTTTGTCATCTAGTAACTTGGGAATGGCATGGGGTCTTTCCCCCAGGTTGCTAGAATTCCAAAGAACTAGCCACGGGGCCATCTAGCTGGCTCAGTTGATAGAGTATACAGATCTCTGAGTTGTGAGTTCAAGCCCCATGTTGGGTGTAGAGATTACTTAACAATCTGTAAAAACTAAAAACAGCACCTGGGTAGTTCAGTTGGTTAAGCATCTGACTTTTTTTTAAGAGTGTATGTATATATGTATTTATTTAAAGATTTATTTATTTATTCATGAGAGACACAGACTGAGAGAGAAAGGCAGAGGGAGAAGCAGGCTCCTTGCAGGGAGCCTGATGCAGGACTCGATCCCAGATCCTGGGATCATGACCTGACCCAAAGGCAGGCGCCCAACCGCTGAGCCATCCAGGTGTCCCAAGATTCAAGATTGTATTTATTTATTTATTTGAGAGAGTGAGCAAGCAAGAGGAGAGCATGAGTAGGGGGAAGGGCAGACAGAGGGGGAGAAACAGACCCCCCACTGAGCATGGGATTGATGTGGGGCTCAATCTCAGGGCCCTGGGATCATGACCTGAGCTGAAAGCAGACATTTAATCAACTGAGCCACCCAGGCACCCCAAGTGTCTGACTCTTGATTTCATCTGAGGTCACGATCTCAGGGTTGTGAAATCAAGGCCCACATCAGGCTCCAGGCTCTGTGCTGGGCATGGAGCCTGCTTGAGATTCTCTCTCTGCCTCTCCTTCTGCCCCTGCCCCCTCCCTAAAAAAATAAGATAAAAACAAACAAAAGAACTAGCCATAAGACCAGCACTGTCCAATAGTACTTTCAGCAGTGATAGAAATATTCTTTAATACTAACTACTTGCCATATGGGCTGTTTGAGTACTTGAAATGTGACTCGCTTGAGTGAAGAACAGAATTTATAGTTTAATTTAACTTTAATTAAATAATCACGTGTGGCTGATGGCTGTTGCATTAGTGAAATTTTAGACCTATTGTGCCACTTAGGAACAATGGGGCTTTGAGCACCTCTGTTAATTTTTCTGAACTCAACTTCTGCTCTTATAAAAAGGAAATAATAATCTTTCTTACCTACCCCTACAGAATTAGTTTGGAAATAAGTGAGGTGATATTATTGTGCATGCCTTTGAAATATAAGCAGTGTTATTCTCAATTAAGATTGAGAGGAGCATTAGCTTGGATCTGCCACACACACCCCCCCATATCTCATTAATTTCTATCAAAACCAGTGTTTGGGAACAGGAACTATTTTCTTTTTTTTTTTTTAAAGATTTTATTTATTTATTCATGAGAGACACAGTAAGAGAAGCAGAGACATAGACATAGACGTTGGCAGAGGGAGAAGCTGGCTCCTCAAGGGGAGTCTGATGCAGCACTTGATCCCAGAACCCCGGCATCACGCTCTGAGCCGAAGGCAGATGCTCAACCACTGAGCCACCCGTGTCCCAGGAACTATTTTTCAATAAGTAAAATCATTCTTCCATTTTCTTTCCTATCCACATAAAAAACAGTTGCTGAAAATTGTTAAGAGTCAAAGAACCACTGGACAACATGGTGTTAAGACTGTTTTCGTTTTGTTAAGATTGTTCCTATTTTGGTTATATATTAACGGGGCTATAATTTTATTAGCTTGCTCTCTCCATGGCAGTGGATATTTCTTCTTTAACTTCTCTTAAAACAAGTGTCTGGATTGGAAATAATTTTTTTTGTTTTTTTTTTTTGTTTTGTTTTGTTTTTTTTAATTTCTGGGCAACTTATCAAGAGACAGAAATGTTCATCAGTGGGGACACAGTGGTGATTCCGGGGAGATGAGGGTCTGGTTTGAGGCTGTGTTGCCCTTTTCTTTTAAAACTTAGATTTAAGATGACAAAATTATAGGCTTCCAGGAAATGTCATTTGTCTTCTTTTAAGTGAAGTGCTACAGTGTTCAAGACTAATGTCCCAGTGGCTACTTTGTAGGCTGGTAGGTACTGAGATGAGAGCAGATCCTCACTCAGGCTTCCATCATTTCCCATTTGCTCTGGTCCACTTGAGAGTTGCTAGAAGCTCTGTGGTAGTCTTTGTGGCCTTGGAACTCTTTCCATTAGGAGCCCAGAAAAGGCATCCCCCAAACTCCTCAGTTTGCCCGCTGCCTCTGGTCCAGTCTCTGCCCTCAGGCTCGTACTTCTTTTAGATGCTGACCATCACAAATTTTCCTTGCCATTTGGCTCTTTTTTTGTTTTCTTTTTTTAAAGATTTTATTTATTTATTCATGAGACCGAGAGTGGGGGGGCATGGCGCAGAGACACAGGTAGAGACAGAAGCAGGCTCCATGCAGGGAGCCTGATGTGGGACTTGATCCCGGGACTCCAGGATCATGCCGAAGGCAGGCACTAAACCGCTGAGCCACCCAGGGATCCCCAGTTGGCTCTTTTAGATACATACATATCTTTGCATGAAAGAGCTAGTTGCCTTTTTCTTTTTTAAAATTGAGATATAATTGGGACACCTAGCTGGCTCTCAGTCAGAAGAGCATGTGACTCTTGATCTCGGGGTTGTGAGTTGGAGCCCCATGGTGGGTGTGGTAATTACTTAAAAAACAAATATTTTAAAAATAAAATAAAATTGAGATATAATCAACATATAACATTATATTTCAGGTGTACAATATAGCTTTTTTTTTTTTAAGATGCAGAAAACCCTGCCTAATTGAGATCATGTTTCTTTAGCCCAGAAATGTGACCCTTTCACTGTAGTTGAATACCAGGTTGACTTGGCATTTGAGAAATACCATTGTAAAATATATGTCCTGGGATTGGAGCTAACCTGATCCTAGATCTGAAGCCCAGAAAAAATTGTGTCAAGCATGTGGCCTTAGGAATCTTCTTTTTTATCTCAGGAGAAGACCAGCTGAGCATGTCACTCCTGTGTGTTATATATATTTCTGATAGGTATCAGTGACCTTTTCTTTCTTCCTGCTGTCGTAGAATGTATTCACTCAGTGGTCAGTGACTAGCATCAAACCTCTTCCTTGGCCAGTTGGTAACAAATCCCAAAATAGGACTCTAGAGTGAGTTGTGTGTTCATGTTCTGAGCATATTCATTGTTGAATCCAACAGGAAGCTCTTTTGAATAGGCCATCAAAAAGTAGGCTTCTTGATACGAGTTCTTACAATTTAATATCTAAAAAATATAGTAGATATTCGGTTTTATGTAGTAATTCTTGAAGTGGGGGCATCTGGGTGGCTTGGTTGGGCATCTTACTCTTGATTTTGGCTCAGGTCATGATCTTAATTAAGGTCATGGGATCGAGCTCTGCATCAAGCTCCAGGCTCAGCACAGAGTCTGCTTGTCCCTCTCCTTCTGCTCCTTCCTCCCCTACTTGTTCTCTCTCTCTCTCTTTCAAATAAATTAATAAAGTCTTTAAAAATAATAATTCTTGAAGTACCTGAGATAGCCAAGGCCCACTCCTTTTCAAGATAATAAATGGAGTGAAGCAATTTATAAAAGTCACTTGTTGAAGCTGCTCACATATTTTACCTGCACAATTACAGACATAAAGAATCAGACTCAAGGATCTGATGATATGGTGATAGTGTCTGATGATGTGATTTTACATTCTCAGCCTAGTGGTATGCGATCCACTAGGTCCAAAGGTGATATGGAGCTTTTAACTACACAGATGACTTAAGCCTATTGATTATGGTGTTTCAGTAAGAGGCAGTAGCTTTTGGGTGTGTGTGTGCCTCACCAGGGTGCATACAGTGGAATGGTAATTGACTGATCCAGAGCATTTGGCTGGACTATGATGGCTGGCATTTATGTCAAACACGATTGGCATATATGTCAAAGGGAAGCTCAGAAGGCCGAGCTCACAATCTTTGACCCCTATTTTAACCTTTTAGAATTAAGTGTACCTTCTGATATTCATGCTATATTAGATTGCATACTGACCTTTTTTCCCCAGTCTTAAGTCTCTTTCACTGTCAAGGTTGTAAGACTCTGGAGCAGCTTGCACTTCTGGGAAGGAAAAGATTCATCATCCTGAGTCTCCACTTTTACATTTATTCTTGGTCATTGGCTTTTCTGCTGGTTTGGGTGGGGGTGACAACCCAGGTGCCAAAACAGGGGTGGTGGCAAGCCTGAGTACCAAAACAGGATGTGGATGAAGCACGTTTTCTGATTGTTAGTTTAGTTTGGATTCTTGCTTGCACCAGAATGTGTGCTCCCTTCCCCATACTCCACCACCCCACCTCTTTCTTTGATTCATATGGACTTAGTTCTGGTTTTCATTGTCATGGCCAGTTCCTGGAACTGTCGTCACAACTCTTTAGTTAATGTCTTTGTTGCAGGGCTATTATTGTAGACATTTTGGTATGACCGCTAAAAACAGTAAGACAAAAAATGGAAGTCAAGCCCAGTTAGCTGTCACCATTTGATTCCACATGCATGTTGTTTCCTGCAGGAGGATGGTACAGAAAAAAAGTTAAAACAGTAACAATGCCTCAGGCTAAACAGAGCCTCTAGCAGCTGGCAAAGCACTTTCACTTTATTTAGTGCTAACAGTCATCAGTGTAGTGGTTTGTGTAATTGCGTTTTATAGATGAGGACACTGAGGCTCCGAGGGGTCATGTGACTTGCCCACTGTCACACCACCACTGAAAGAGACAAAGCCAATTCAGTTTCCTCGCTCCAAAGCCCATACTAATTCCTGAAGGTCACAGTCTAATGGTTCTTAATGACAGGAATTTTATGACGATAGCCTGCTGTACTCCCCTCCTCCCCTGCCCGCCCCGTAGTTTTAGTATTGAAAGTTAAAATAACATCAGATCAGGACCTGTAGTTAGTGAAGTAAGGTGAAAGTTGGTAGTGGGGGTGAGAGTAAACCCTTCATTTTTGAGCCCCCCAGTAAAATTGCTTCCAAGTGGCTGCTCCTGTCTCCTGGCTGTGAGGTTTGAAGGTCAGGGGCATCTTTCCACTTCTGTCATAATAACCCTTAGTTATATCAGAGCTTCTTGATTTCTCTTGTGCCCTTCATACTCCTTAGAAAATCTTATGTTGTCCCTTCGTCCCCAGCTGCCCAGGCGGGTTCCTGGGATTCAGCACAGAGTTACAGGGATTCATAGACACTTTACAGCCATACAGTGTGCTCCAGGTTAAAAGCTCCTGCTCTCCCTGGATACAGAATCCTAAGAGAAATCATCTACCTGAAGGTAGTATAAACCCTTACTCACCAATGACACAGCTGACCCCTGCACTTTCATCACCCAGGTGTGTAAGTGACCTTGTCCCTGATTCCGGCAATCCTCTGGGTTCCTCAGGCCACCCTTTTGTAGCTGCCTTCTGTTGAGTGTGATTACCAGGCTCTAGATACAGTAAGATGTGGAATCCAGCTCAGTTGAACTGAGCACTCACTGGGGTTTGAGGGGAATGGCAAAAAGACCTGATCCTTTGACTTTCAGAAATGCGTGCTTTGCAACCCAAAGCAATGATCCTTAAAGGGGCTCAGGAGATTAAGCGCTACTAATTTCTGGGCACCTACATAGCTAGCAGAGTTGAAATTTTGAACTAAGCTGCTGAGAAAAGTTATTAAGTCTTTACTAGGTATACTTTGTAATCACTTAGCCCCTGGTGGTGGAGAATGAGCAAATAAAAATCCTCTCACCTGCAATGACACTTTCCTCTACATTTTGGACTTAGGGAAACCATGAGTTTTGAAATTTAGTGGCACCTGAATCCTCAAAAAGGTTAATAAAGAATTAAAGTCTTGAAGCACAGGAATCTGCATCCCAGAGAAGAATCTTGCACTCCAGTGATACGCCAATGCAAATGACTCTCCAACTGTGCTCGGAGGAACACTGAACCAAGGGCTGCTGGTATCTTTTCCCTGTTCATTTTCAGTGCTGGTCATTGTTACTGTCTTCTCTCAGGAGTTCTGAGGTAGAAGACAGCCTGTCTGCATGATTCAGGAGATGATTATAAATTTCTAAGATAGTTGAGGCAGATGCTTATGGAATGGCCGGGTATGGACAGCTTATGAGCCCCTGTCTCCAGTGCTGGGGGCCCCATACCTTGTCATCGGTCCATTTGGCCCAGTTAATGAACTGCCTGGAGCTGCCTGACAGACTTCTGTGCTAGCGCCAAGGGATGTGGCCAAAGGCCCCATTAACTTTGGAAGGAGTTTGGCTATATAGTGACTCCCTTTTCTGCTGTGTTGGCCCCTTCAAGAGAGGGCTGGAGGGAAAAGGAAAAGGGAGAATGTGTGTCTCCTTTACATTTTTTGAGGTTATATCTGAAAGTACCTCCTTCTATCCCATTTGCCAATATTAGAGAAAAGGACAAGGTAGCAGCTCTCTCCGGAAGAATAGCCAGGAGAAGAAAGCAAAAATGTGAAAGATCAGATTAAAACCTCTGAGGTTTTTGTTTTTGTTTTTGGTTTTGTAACCGTCACATTTTGGGGGAAAAGAAGAGATTATCCTTTGTGTCCCCCTTCCCTCCTCCTACCTCTGTTATGCTGAAATATACACAAAGAGATCTGAATTTTGGAATCAGAAGAACCAAAGTCTAGTCCCCATTCTGCAGTGGATTAGGATGTGATCTCAGGCAAGTCAGTTCTCCAATATAAATTGTGGAAAATAATCAGCCCCAAGAAGCTCGAGGAAGGTAATTCCAGCACACTGTACTAACATCAGGGAACAACAGGGAAGCCATATGCAGCAACTCTATTTGCATTACTCTTGGGAGCCTTTTTGTCAGTAGCTAGGTTGACAGACATGCTCCTCCTTTTATTTCTTCTCCCCATGTCATTTCCTCTTGTAACACATAAAAACAGAGTGAAGCCCGAAGTCCTACAAGGCTCCTGTGGTTACCCCTCTCTGTATGTCCTGCCACTCCTTGTTCATTCTGCTCTGCCACTCTGGCCTCCTTGACGCCCTCTGTCTGTCACTCAGGCAGGTTCCCACCTACAGCCTTTGTGTCTGCTGCTCTCCTTGCCTGGAAGGTTCTTCCACAGATGGCTACAGGGCTCACTTGCTTCCTCAGAAGGTCTCTGTTCAGATGGCACACTAGAAAGTCTGTTGACCTTCCAGAGAGTGAAATGCTCCTGCCTCCACCAGTCTGTCTTTCAGCTCCAGCTTTTATATTTCTTAATGGTGTATATCACCTCCTACAGTGTTATATGTTCGTTTGTTCAGTGTGTCATTCTTCCATAGTGTAAGCTGCAGAGAAACGGATATCCCAGCACCAAAATGGAATCTGACATATGGGCTCTCAGTAAATATTTAGTGGAGAATGAGTAATTAACTGTTAGCACATCTCAACCTCTTAGAGGACATAAAGCTCTGGACTCCACTTCGTCCCCTCTCACTTCTCCACCTATTGCAGTTAGCATGCCCCACTGGCCTGCTGGCACAGCTCCGAGACCAGCGGCTACTTCCTAAATATCAGTAATCCTATGGAAACTGTGCAGGCCTTACTTTGTCTAACCTACCCACTACTGACCTCTCTCTTCTAATACCTACTGTCTTGTTCTTGAGGCTTACTCCTCCCCCCTCCCCTTTTTTTAGGATTTTGTTTGTTTATTCATGAGAGACATAGGCAGAGGGAGAAGCAGGCTCCCTGCAGAGAGCCTGATGTGACTCAATCCCAGGACCCTGGGATCATGACATGAGCCAAAGGCAGATGCTCACCCACTGAACCACTCCGGTGCCCCGAGGCTTACTCCTGATGTCAGCTTTGCCTCGCCCTCTCCTGCCTCTGAGAGCTTCTCAGGTTCCTTTGCTGGGTGGGCTCTCTTCATCTATAGTGATTAATTTAATCACTTAAATTCTGGGATTCTCTGAAGATTTGGCCTGGGAAGTATTCTCTTCTGTCTCTACATAACCTATCACATTATCTTTATTTATTTTTTTTAAAGATTTATTTACTTATTTATTTATGACAGACATAGAGAGAGAAAGAGGCAGAGACACAGGCAGAGGGAGAAGCAGGCTCCATGCTGGGAGCCCGACGTGGGACTCGATCCCGGGTCTCCAGGATCACGCCCTGGGCCAAAGGCAGGAGCTAAACTGCTGAGCCACCCAGGGATCCCCCACATTATCTTTAGATGACATCACACACACATACAGACACACGTACACACATGTACACACTTGCATATCTCTTAATAGGATGTCTTATGATCAACCTAGTACTCAGCATGCCTAAAACTGAACACAGTCTCCCACCCTGTCCCAAGCTTACTCCTGTATCCCCAGCCTGAGACGTTAATGGCACAACCCTTCATCCAGTCATTCCACTTTATTCTTCTAAATGGTCTCTTGATCACTACTACATGCTCTTATAAAGATGAAGGTCTTACTATTTTGCCATTCTCAGTGTCATAATTGATTTCAAGCAGGGATCATCCATAGATGGTAAGGCAGTGAGGTAAGTGGTGCTTAGGGAACAGGGTTTTCACATGGTCTCAAAATGTTACCCCACTTATTACATAGTTACAAAGGAGGAAGTGCTGCTTTTAAGATGGAGACATCTCCTGTCACCTTTTATTTTATTTATTTATTTTTTAAAAAGATTTTATTTATTTATTCATGAGAGACACAGAGAGAGAGAGGTAGAGACACAGGCAGAGGGAGAAGCAGGCTTCACGCAGGGAGCCCGACGGGGGACTCGATCCTGGGTCCCCAGGATCACACCCTGGGCTGAAGCTGGTGCTAAACCACTGAGCCACCTGGACTGCCCTCCTGTCACCTTTTAAACTTTTAGCACCATCAGTGGTTGAGCAACATGGTATTATGTATCTCTTGATATTAAGAGGCACACATCACCAATGTAGTCTCCTTGCTAAAAGTATTTAACCTAAATCTAATCATGAGGAAACAAATTCAGAATATAGGACATTCTTTCTGCAAGACAGATGGCTTAGATACTTAGGTCAGTGTCACAAAAAAACAAAAAAGGCAAGAGGTAGTATTCTAGATTGTGACTGAAGGTACAGCAACCAAATGTGGTGCATGGTTCTCAATTAAATCTTGGATTGAGGGAGAAAATCTAAAAGACTATAAAGGACATTTTGGGAGGTAACTGAGGAAATTCAAATATGACTGTAAATTATATTATTGAATCAAAGTTAATTTTCTTAGGCGTGATAAAGGTATTTTTTTTCTGTAGGAGAATGTCCTTATTCTCAGGAAACATGCACTAAAGAATTTGAAGATTAAATGTCTTGATTGATATCTGCAACTTTCAACTGATTCTGTAAATAAAAATCGTGTGTGTGCGCACTTGCGTGTATGTGTGAAAGAAAACAAATATGAGTAAAAGATAACTGGTGGATCTAGGTCAGGGTTATAGGACTGTACATTATTTGTTCTTTCAGTGTATCTGTAGGTTTAATAGATTCAGAATTAAAAGGGGATGCAGGGAAGAGGGAGCATGTACGTAGAGACATGGGAGGTGAAATGATATGTGCCAATTACCAGCTTTGTTTCAGCTCATTTTATTTTTTCATATAAAACATCAAGTTAGAAGTACCCCACTTCCCCTCCATGCAGTCTGTTTATGTCACTCACTTGGTTAATGTGGTGGCTTCACATGGATCTCCGGATATAATTCTTAATAGCACTTGAAAAATATTGTGCCACTTTCTGCTGGCACCCTTGGTTTCTGATGAGAGATTTGCTGTCATTTTGTTTTCCTTCTGGCTGCTTTCATGTTTTTTCTTTGATTTTCAAAAGTTTAATTGTGATGTATCCTGATATGAATTTCTTTGGGTTTATCTTGTTTGGGATTTGCTTAGCTTTCGAATCTGTAGACTTAGGTCTCTTGTCAAATTTGGGAAGTTTTCAGCCACTTATTTTTTAAGTACTTTTTCAACTCACCTCTTTTCTTCTTCATCCAGGGCTTAGATGACATGATGTTAGTTAGATTTTTTTTGTGGGTAGGGGTGACCTTGTTATCACTGGGCCAATGTGGAAGTCCTGACTCTTCACCAGCCCTCCCCTGACATCAGCAGGGCAGGGAGGGGTGTCTTACTTCTCCTAGGTGGAGGTGTAAGTCCAGGTTCCCTGTTTGGTCTCCACTTATTCATTGGGTTGTGGGGGAGGGTATTTATTACTGACTTGAAAGCCCTACATGGCCTTCTTTGACACTTCTGGGCAGGGGTATTGGAGAGCTGTATTATAATAGCTTTGCAAGGATGGGGAGTCTAGGCCCCCCGGGGTTGGGGGGAGTGGGCCACTGTTTGTTGTAGTGTCTGTCTGGAATAGAACGATTATTGTCTAAAAGTTTTCTGTTTGGCTAGGTTGCCCTTTTTCTGGTCCTTTGGCTTGTGAGGGTAGATTTTGTTGGGGATTCTTTTGTCTGCCTGCATTGGCATTTCCAGATTGTTGGCTTCTTCAGCTCCAAGTGTGGAATATATGAGATAAAGAGGAAACTCAGGGAACTCACCACTGTGAGTACTTCAGGTCTCAGGGCTCCTAGCCAGTTTGCCTTTTTTCTCTTCATCTTTCAGAAGCTACTTATGTTTGTTTGTTTGCTTGTTTGTTTATTATTATTTTTATTAAGTAAACTCTACCCCCAATGTGGGGCTTGAACTCACAACCCTGAGATCAAGAGTCGCATGCTCCTTCAACTGAGCCAGCCAGGCACGACAGGAGGAATAGAGAACAGTTTATCTGCTTCATCTTCTCAGATGCAGAAGTCCTAGTAGTACATGAAGGGTCTTCATGGGCTGGCCTCTGCCTCCCCTCTAGCCTCATTGTCCCTGCATGACCTCCTCCTTGGACCTACCATATCAAACTACTTATAGCCCCCTGAACTTGTTGTACTCCTTCATACCTTCTTGCTCCTGCTCTTCCTTAGCCTCAGATGACCTCCCCACTGCTTTTCTTGTCTGTGATGTTTCTGTTTTGTCCATTTGGGTTTTCTTTGTGAAATCTACCTGGATAGTTGATATACTGTTTCCTGGGGCTGAATTTTGCCTCTTCTGTCCTATGTCATACTTTAAATTACCTCTATAATTGTACTTCCATCTTATATTGTAATTATTTGTCTTTTTCTCTAACCAGACCATGAACGGACTTTGAGGCCTGGGACTCTATTCTGTATATTCTTTTCCTCAGTGACTATCATAATAGTTACTTAAGAATTGTTTATTGGATAGATGGCTGGCTGGCTATATTTCTAATTTCCCACCTGGGTTATTAAGTGTGTTTATCCCCTCCTCCCTCAAACCCCCACCTATGTATCCACTGCGTATATGCCTGCTGCTTCTGCAGTGGAAAAAGAAACCCAGCAGGCTTGCCTGAAAACAGCTCTTCTCCGACTGTGGCACCCCATTGACTCCTGTTAGCTGTACTGTGTGTTCATAGCCTTTGAGTTCCTCTGAGTATAGACTTGGTGGTGAGCTTCTGGAAAAGTATCTTATTGAAGATGGGAACCATCATTTTTATTATGTCCGCACCTAATAAACATTCCGACCCAGACACTTAATAAATATTCCTAATGATATGAGGAAATGAGTTTTGATGGCTAATTGCTGTCATTCATTCCTTGCTGAGATGCATTTCCAGAAGTATTTTGTGAATCCCGAAAGACTTCCACTTGCCTACATATTTAAGTAAATCTGGGGCTGGTTTAACATCCCAAATTAATGCTATAGGTTAGTTTTTAAGGGTCCTTACAGTTACTTTCTAGTGCTAAATGAAATCATGACCTCTTGATCCCTGTGTTCCTACATTGTTGGCCACAAAGCTCAGTAGACACACTGAGCATAGCATTGAACTCTCCTTTGGAAGCTGATGGCAGTATATATTTTTTAAGAATTAAAACCATTTTTCTCTTTTTAGTTCACAAGGAGCTCATTTAATTAAGGCAGCAAACATGTAAGGGAAGAAAGAAAATGGGTATTGGGGAGAGCGAACAGAATATAAATTGGTGGTTACAGCCAACAAGGGGCGAGACCCACATCTAGAACTGAAACTGTGATTAAGAACGTCACACCTCTTAGCCACTTCTGTTCATTTGATTTCCGTGAGGAGCTTAGTTATTTTTCCTTTCGGTGTGCTGCACACTTCCCTTTGTGCACACAAAGCAGTCCAAGTGTTCCAGTGGAATCAGCTTCCAGAGGGCGAGAGTAAAGGGTCAAGAGCTGCCCTCCCATCCTAAACATGGATATGCTTACAAACAGCATGCACAGATCTTGGGTGTGCATCGGTATTAGGGGCTTCTCTCTCTCAAAGACTGCCTTCTAGGAGTTCCTAGGGAAATGAAATTTCTGAGTAACATCATGGCTCTTGTGGGAAAGCCATTAAGATAGTAAGGAGCAAAAAAAAAAAAAAAAAAAAAAAAAGATAGTAAGGAGCAGGGCAATGGAGGTCCAAGATGAATGTAGCCCTCCTCATCGGACACACATTTATGGGTTAGCTTTGAGTCTTTTAGGGTTTTTCCACAGCAGCAGCCTAAACTTTAAAAACTATTTTATGCTTTGTTGCATTTGCTTGTGAAGCCTGAGGTGATTTGGACTACACACTGCATCTCGCTCAACAAGGAAGCCCAGGGCTTACCTTTATCGCTCCTGCATCTCTTTCAGTAGGTTCTCCTCCACTGCTATGGCTTACAGCACAGCTGGCTGGCTGTACGTTGGAATGCTGTCTGTACCCCAAGCCCCAGCGCACTGACGGTCCTGGCTGCCCCAACTCCAGTTTCTCCCCACAGAAGCCCGAGGAGCACCTAACAGGAGGGCCATTGGAAATAGCTATAGAAGTTGCTGAACTTGTGCTTGGAGAGCTTGGTTAGCAGTGGGACAGTAGCACAGCGAGGGGGCTATTCACGGTCTGGGAGAAACCATCCCCTTTGTTAGAAGGTTGAGAGCAGAGAAGAGAGGGGAGACAGAACTTGCCCTAAACTGAGGCCTGCCACTCTATGATAGTGAGCTTTCAGGTTACTGCGGTGTTAGCTTCACCACATATTAAATTAGAAGAAGGGTCCCCATGTGGTGGGTTGGTAAGAGGATTCAGTGCAATTGTAATGTTGTTATAAAATGAAATCGTCTTGGGAATTGGTAATTACTGTCTTAAATTCTTTTCTTGGTCCTCATTTCTGGTTCTCTTGATCAGGCCTTGAGATCTGATGGGTTCCTCCGATCTCTTATTCCCCTCCTGCTTGTTTCCTAGTGTCGGTGCTAAAGCTGCGCCCCACGGTGAGCCCCGGATTTCAAACCACAGCTTTCTGTGCCTGCGGTCACTTTGAACCCCTCCTCACACGTCTTGTGCTCAGTGCTGTGGTTGAGCTGACCTTTCCAGTTGCCTACACCCAGCCCTCTGTCCAAGCAGTATATGTAATTGCATTGCCTACCCATTCACTAGGGACATCCCTCTCTGCTTTTTGAAGAAGTTAAGAAATCAACCCAGAGGAATGGGAAGAAGGTCTGACTTGAGGGTGAGATAGAGTGAGGTTGTAATCTTAACTCTGCCACTTGCTGGCCTTTCCTGCCCTCTTGAGCCTGTCTTTATCTGTAAATTGGAGTATTACCTACCACATGGGATCATTAGAAATAATAAATCAGATAATATGTTTAAAATATCTGGAACAGTGCCAGTCACATAAGTAGGCACTCCATAAATATTAATCTCTTCCTTACCAAACAGGAAGTCATCTATGCGACAGTCAGTTCTCTTTCCTCTTCACCCGTTAGTGCTGCATCATCCTTGATAGACTCCCCTTCCATCTAGGAATTTTGTGCTTTGCAAGTTGTTTTTCCAAAAATTGGATTTGTGCATTACCCCTTAGGATAGCCGATAAAGATTGTTGAGGCAGCCAACGAGCCCAGGTTTTAGATAGATCATCTGTGACTGTGGTACCAAAACTAGCAGACATGTGTGGGAATCGAACCCATGATTCAGCTACGCCACTGCATTTGGTGACAACAGCACTTCAAGGTCGTCTGTGTGTGCACCACTTGCTTCAGAGCCTTCCACTTCCATTTGACTCTCACAAGAGCCTGAGAGGCAGGCAGATTCTCACTCTACAGAAGAAGAAAATGAGACCCAGAAAGCAATCCCCTGTGTCACACTAGTAGTGATCGGTTGAACCCAGGTAAAGACCACAAATGCTTTGATTTTTCTATCCAGGACTTCTGTGAAGTTTTGAACCCAGATGAGAACCAAAATTCTGGCCATTCAGGTGAAAGTTTAGAAAGTTTAGAGTTCCACCACAGAACCCTCCACTTTCCTGGCACTAGTGTACACCTTGTGTGTCCATTTCTTACAGAATATTCATTGATTCATTGAATGAATTACATGCTGGGTACTGTAGGCAGTAGGGGGATGCTCAGAAACAAAGGAAAGTCATGCCCTGCTGGAGCATGTCCTAATGGTGGGAGGCTGACAGCCAGTTGGAAACAGTGTCTGCTGGTGGTGAGTGCTAGGCCTAGGAGTGAGGCAGAAAGGAAGCTGGAGGGGGGGGGCGGGGCAGACACTGTGAGTTTTTGCTTTGATTCTTTGTACTCACTGTCTCATCCGTGTGATAAGCTCTCAGAGTGATCCATCACAGCCGTGTATTCCCAGATTCTGGGATATCAGGGCTTTGGGAGACTGGTTCTGGAGTTGAACCAGCTTTACCCAGGAGAGGCAGATGCAGGAGCTGTCCACTTACCACTAAATTGCCCGAGACCTCCCCAGCTGAGAGCTGGGCTAGCCTGCACAGTGCCGGGATTGCTCTGGTAGGTGGGGAGGAAGGCTGTGCTGGTTCTTCTTAGAGATTATTTGTTAAATCTAGGGCTCCCCCTGCTGTTAGAAGATGGGGTGGGCTCTCAAAGGATCTTTTTAAATGATCCATTTTTATGAAATGTTTGTTTTTTAAATAAGTACTGCTGGGACATTTAGATCTTTCTTCTGGGACTGTTGTTGCTGAGACCCAGCCCCCAGGAGCGGGATGGGAGAGGAAGCAAAAAAGCCCAGGCAGGATAAGGTCATATCTGTGCTCTCGCTACTTTTAGCTTCTGCCCTGTGCTCCTACTACAGCCAGCAGCCTAGCAAAAGTTATCTCCACACACAGTTTCACAGCTGTTCTGAAATTCAGGGCAGCAGAAGTGAAACTGACCTTGTCTTGTAAATTTCTCTTATTGCTGTTGTTCCTTACTTGTTGGGAGTCAAGCCTTTCCCCCTCTCACCCTCATGGTTTCCCAACTCCTCCTTTGTCTTTATAGACAAGTGTTTGACAAAAAAAACTGTCTTCATTGTGCCACATCTGAGGAGATTTGGTTCTGGTTTGGTCATCTGCTGAGTGGAGATCTGTGGTCTGTGTAGTGGATTTCAGGGGCGGCAATGAGCCCTTCTGTCAGCTGCTGGTGGTGTGCCCCCGGCCAGCCATACAATCACCATGAAGTTCTTTTAGTCCTCAGAGATGAAATTCAAGGTGGTTTTAGCAGTGCTATATCAGCTCAAGTGAAGAAGGAAATGGCACCTATGCAGACATATGTCTTTAAGTTACATTCCATTCCAGTGGCTTAGTAGGTTAGGCGTCTGCCTTCAGTGATGATCCTGGGGTCCTGGGACTGAGCCCCGCTTTGGGCTCCCACTCCTCCCTGCTCATGCCCTCTCCTGCTCTATCTCTGTCTCTGTCTCTCTCTCTCAAATGAATAAATAAAATCTTTTTTTAAAAAAGTTCTATTGTTTGTGCACTTTATAGAGCCAAGCTTAGACAGTGACTGTTCACATTAGGAAAAAAGTAACCACAACTATTTTAATGGGATAGCTGAACCATAAAGATACGTGCTTACTCAGGTGCCGTGTTCTTCACTTCCACTGATTAATATTGCTAAAATTAACTTGAATAAAAATGCCTTGTCCACTGTAAATTGTAGTTGTACACATGATGCTTCATAAAAGTAATTCTTTTGTGATTTCATTTTTTTTTTCCCAACAGCTTTGAAAAGTCCAGCTGCATTTCATGAACAGAGAAGGAGCTTGGAGCGGGCCAGGGTAAGGCTTTTCTTCCCCGAGGGCCTCCAGAGCCCAGTGTATTGCTGGTGTATTCCTTCCAGGGTAGTGGAAGGGGCTAGCCCTGGGGCCAACCCACACCTCGGTTCCAGAAACAAAGCGCTGCCTTTTTCTGTTCCGTCCCTACCCTAGCCGTCTTGCAGCATGATGTGAAATGTGATCAGAGTTTCTCCTTTACTGCATTTAAGAGTATGTGATGATCAGCAGTCCTCTCCTCTGTTGCTTTGGAGATCGCTGGTATTTTCTCATCTTTGATTCCATTTAACCTTTGGTAGATGTTAGGACACAGACACCAGCCATGGAAAAGCTTGCTGAGGGCTGGTTTTCCAAGTCCATGGCTGCACTGCCCAGGTTTCTCCAGGATGAGCATTCCGAAGGGCAGGAAGCCTCACCAGTCTCCATGTGCCGTGAGTGGCCAGTGTCCACTCGAGGCTATGGATGCAGAAGCTGGGCCCCCAGTTCGTGCTACAGCACCTGGCCTGCTGCCTCGTCCCCCCTTGGTTTCAGTTCCCTCAGGGGCCTCAGGGGGATATTCTGCTGCCCAGTGTGGGCAGATATGAGGAAGTCTCCAGAACGTGCTTCCCCTCCGCCCCCTTTACTTTTTTCTTTCACATAAAAGACAAGGAAAGGGAACCTCCCCAGTAGAGGACCATATAGGGCGAGGCTCCTTAAGACACATACAGCTCTTTTAGAGACTGAAATATTTACCTCTAAGACTTTTTACCATCTTTCTTATTTTATTTTTAAAAAATTTCTAAGGAAAATTATGATCAATTCTTAGAGTGAGTGGGAAGAATGAGATCATGGACACCAGAACCCAAAGCAGTAACAAAGTACACTGTTGTAGTTCTTGGGAAGAGTGGGGAAGACAACGGGGCAGGGGTGGCGTTGCCCGGGTGCCCAACCCAGTTGTAAGACTTGGTGCTATTACCTGTACTGCTTCTCAAGTAGGCAAGGAGCTAATTGGAGCTAATTAGAACTGTGGTTACTAGTACTTCCATATGCAGAGTGACATTATCTTGTTTATCCTTACCTCAACTTTTGTGAGATAGGTGTTCTTCTCTTCATTTCTTAGATGCAGCCAAGAGAGGTTAATTAAGATGTCCAGCTAGTAAGTGGCAAAGCTAGGACACAGACCTTGGTTGTATTTCCTTAAGTAGCACTGCATTCTAGCTTGTCCTTCACCACCGTTCAGAATGGCAGGTGGCTTAGAAAATATGCTTTGCTCTGTTGCCCATGAAGTCTTGTTGTGTCTGACACACCTGTTCTACCATCTTCTATAGCAGCCACGGCAGGACCCTTGCCCTCTGTAGATGGGGCAGAGTGATAGAGCCATCTCCTGGAGAGCTCCGTGCTACCCCAGGGCTGGTGCAGAGCTACCCAGTCAGCACCGAGGCAGTTGGCGAGCACCAGGGCTTTCCTTTCCCACATGCGGTGTGCTCTGGTTTTTTCTACTAGAGTTTTCTTCTAGAGTTGTCTACTCTACTCTGGTCTTCCTTGTCCTATCCTGTCCTGTGCTGGTTTTGACCTACCAATGGTCTCAACCTGTTGTTTGAAAAGTTCTGGTGCATGGGTTAAGAGCACAGACTCTTGGGCCACCTGGGCATTTATAAGACAAGAGCCAGGCAGGGGGCTGGCGTTGAAACTGGTGAGTGGTTTAGTTCACCTGGAGTCTCAGAAATGCAGAAACGAGGGCATTGGACCTGAAGGAACTACAGCTATGACACCATGTATCAGAATTAGTATTCCTCTTGGCAGCCATTCATACTGAATGGAAAATGCTCATGAGATCATACAGTGTTCCAGTTTTTGAACAAGATATAAAATTATATTCACTATGATTACAACTCTGCAAAATTAGACTCTTCTGTGTGGAAGAATGATTAGAAATATCCCAAAATACAGTGGGTGATTAAAATTTTTTATTATTATTTTACTTTGTGATTTTTCTAAGTTTTGTTTGTTGAACACGTATTACTTTTATGATAGTACAAGTAATTTTTAAGAAATATATTAGTAGTTCAGCCTCAGAGAGACAAATAATCTTGACTGATGGTGGGGGGGTTGCCCTAGGCAGGTGCGTTGGAAGTAGATGCAGCCCCCCAGACCTCCACTAGCCTCAGAATCCTGCAGGCTCCAGGCTGAGATGTCAGGGTGGGGGCTACAAAGATTCCATAACTTGTGTCCTGGATTTGAGATCCTCTTGGTGTGTTTTTTTTCTGTAGACAGAGGACTATCTGAAACGGAAGATTCGTTCCCGGCCGGAGAGATCGGAACTGGTCAGGATGCATATTTTGGAAGGTGTGTTATAGTTTGGAAATGGTTCCTCCCCTTGCCCTCACTGTTTCTACTGTGCATTACCCACATTTCTTCTTCCCTCTTTCTTATCACTCCCATTTCTGTTGACAGTGGGTAAGTCAAGCCTTAGCACAGCAAAACAGCAGCCCTGTGATAGCCACCTTGGTTCTGGGAATTCCCAAAGCAGCACAACCCCATTCTCTCTGGTTGGCTTGTCCTCTTCTCCTCTGGCCATCTGGTGGCCCCAGATCTTGTCATCCCTTGGTATGAAAGTCCTTTTTCCAGAATTTTCTAAAAGTGCAGTTATTTTCTATTTTCATTCACTGTTCATTCCCATATTCATTCAGCATTCATGTGAGCACCTGTGACACGCAAGTAAGCTCATCATAGATGTGCTCCACCTGACCCCCGCACACCCTTCTGTCCACATTCTACCAAAGGGATGGTTTTGGCTGCTGAAAGCAGTGTGAATCTCTCTACATTTTGTTGTTGTTTTTAGTTTTGAGTCACCTTTGAGCCAGGAAGAGAACTTCCTCAGTCTGAGCCCCGCATCATATAGACAGAGACACCGAGACCCAGAGCAGGGGCTGAATTGCCTTCATAACCCAGAAAGCTTGAGGGAGGGCAGGGCATGCTCCATTGTCTACTACACTTTCCACTCTGTAGCTCCCTGTGTTTGGTGACCTTTGCTTGACGGGCCCACACTCTGCAGTCAGGGGCTCCTTCTTATGTCCTGTAGAACTTAAGGCTGGGCCACTCTTCTCTGCCTGGGACACTCTCTGCATCCTGATGGCTTCTGCTCCTTCCTCAGAGGGAAGGAGAGCTGCACTGTAGTTCCCAGGGTAGAGCTAGGTCCATTCCTACATCCTCCTGCACTCCATTCTCTCCCACGGGCAGAGACCTCGGCCGAGCCTTCCCTCCAGGCCAAGCAGCTGAAGCTGAAGAGAGCCAGACTGGCCGATGACCTCAATGAGAAGATTGCACAGAGGCCAGGCCCCATGGAGCTGGTTGAGAAGAACATTCTACCTGTGGAGTCCAGCTTGAAAGAAGCTATCATTGGTGAGGAGGGCCAGGCACCCTGTGTGGCCACAGCAGGCCAAATGCAGAAGGAAGGGGCTCTAGTCTTCTTGCTGCTTAACTTCCTGCTTTGACTTGGGGAACTGAGGTGCAGAGGGTGAGAGCCTGAGAAACAGGTTGTGTTAGCTTGGGACCGTGCCATTGGCCTCCGGGATCATGTCAGAATAACTGACTATATAACAGAAGGGCCTCTGTCCACTGTCTTCTCTGTATACTCAGAGGCTTGTTCCTCTCTCACGGGGTAGCTAGATGTTGGGATTAGTGTATGTGAACCTATCGAGGTGCCAAGAATTAGAAGTCTCTTCCTTACTGTTTATTAGTGAAATCTCTTCTTGGAGCCTGGCACTTTGCACAGATACTTAACAAATATTGATCGATCAGAGGTGTGCTAGGTGCTAGGACCATAGCCCTACAAAGCAGAGCAAGACCCTCGCCCTTATCGAGCTCACACCTCGGGACAGATACAGGCAGGTAAACAGCAGCAAGGCAAAGGCGAAAATTGTGCCAGAGGGAGCACCAGCTGCTTTGGGCACATGGAGGAGGGTCCCCAGCCCAGTCCTGATGGGGGGTGTTGTTGGGAGAGATGATGTTGAGGCTGCAGGAGGAGTAAGAATTAAAGTACTCATGGGGAGATAGGCACTGCAGGCTCCTGGAGGGGGAGAACAGCAGCCTGGGCGTGGAGCTAGAAGAGGGGATGTTGGGACAGGAGGTTGGAGGTGGGGAGAGTCCTGGACGTGCCAGGACCTTGTGTTCCATGGGCAGGTGTTTGGACATGATTCCTTTAGACTTTGGTAATTGGCAGCAAGAGGACGTGTCTTCTCGGCTACAGTGGACCTAAGACCTGGTTCCATACAAGGCTGTGCCTTCCTGCCCCTGGAAGATAGCCATTCCCTCAGGGGAGGAGGCTCAACTGCTCCCTCTATTAGAAGGAGTTAGATCTTCTGGGCTGGTCACCAGGGCGAACCACGGACTCAGAGCAGGCCAAGTTGGGCCATGAGGCCTGGGTCCAGGAGACTTTGGCTTTCCAAGGCCTCTGCGCTATGGACAGTGGTTTGACAGCGTAAGAGGCAGCCAGCGTGCTCTTAACAGCCCCTTTGTCATTTGGTGCCAGCAGCCCTCTTAGTTCACTATTCTGCCCTGGCATTCAGCCCCCCTCAGCTCAGTGTTCTGCGGCCCGATCCTCACCAGGTTCCACAGCAGCCCCTGATTTCAGGCCTATGTTTAGGCCAGGGACAGTTCTGGACTCTCCTGCCAGCCAAAATGCAAGAGTCAGCCTTGTGCTAGGCCCTTTGTGAAGTCCTGCAGCTTACAAAGATGAACAAAATATGACACTGTCCCCAAGGAATGACTGAAGAATGAGAGAAGACTGACTATGAACAGGCAATTTCTGAGTCTGGCTCCTGATCAGATGCCAGTGCTGTACAGTGAGAAGGACATGTCCTTCTGTACCTTCCCCATTTGACAAAGGTGGTCCCCAAATGTGTCATGCTGTCTGCCTCCCCAAGGACATTCCAGGCAGAGGGGACCACTTGGGCAGTGGCTTGGAGGTGTGGCAGAGCAAAGCTTGTTTGAGGACAGGGAGAAGCCTAGTTTGGTAAGCAGGTAATGACCATTAGTGACCTGAGAGAAAGGAGCATTTGCCAGCAAAAGCCAGATCATGCGGGTTGGGGAACGAGTAGGTGGGAAGGAAGTATTGACAGCAAGTGCAGGCCATTTGTTCAAGAAGTGAGTGGAGAAGAAAGAGGGAGGTAGTGGACTATGAGAAATGCAGGTCTGTGGCTGAGAGGAAGGAGAGGAGGAGATGGGGGAATGGCATGGGGAGAGACTCAGGCCAGCTCTGAGGAGGAGGAGGAGAAGGAGTTGACCCTGGGTGTGGGGAGTATGGGGAGGGAGACGAGGTGGTCCTGAGCCCTGATAAAGATGGGCCTTACATAGGCTGACTTCCCACTGACTTCCCCACGGCCACTCAGCACACCACTGCCACCTCTGTGCTCACACACAGCCCCCTCCTCCAGGCCACCCTAAGTTGATCTGTAAGATTCATGTCAAGATCTGTCCTCCAAGAAGTCTTCCCTGAGCATCTCCTCAGAGTCTGTGTTTCCCTTGAGCAGAGGTGACTGGACCAAAATTAGAGGGCAGGGACCCTGTCTCTCCACAGCCTGCACCTGGCCCGAACCTGGCCACAATGGGGAGAGAAGTGGACTCTGCAGGGACCCTGGCCCACCCTGGTCTTGGGCTTCTCTAGTGTGGCCAGCCACTTGCTCTAGTTGGACTGCCCTCTCGGGTGGATCCAGAGCTCCTCCATCGTGGATTCCACCGTCCTGTGCCAGGTGCCTTGTGACTGCCTTCCATGGCATGTCTCCTTGCTGGGAGGAAGAGATGCTGGGAGAAATCTAGATGTGTCCGTGGCCCGAAGTACCCAGCAGTAATCGAGCTCCATGTCTCGCATGCGCCACATGCATGGCCGCTGCCAGAACAGATGTGAGGCAGTGTATGAGCCAGCCCTGCTGGGGGACAGGAGCCAGCCCAGCCATGGGCATTACTGGCCCCATCAGCACTTCTGGCTGGCAGAGGTTCGAGCTCAGGTATGTCTTTCCCTGGCTCCAGGGGAGGAGAGAGAGCCTCAGGTCGTGGCCTTGGAGAGGAAGAGTCTGCTGAGAGGGTTCCTAGTTTGTTCTTGTTCCCTATCCGAGGTCTTCCCAGCACAGCAAATTCCCCCAAGCTCGCCCCACAGCTCACCGCTGTGCTGTGACCCCTGCCTGGGTTCCTCCTGTGAGACCAGCAGACCGGGGCCGAACCTCTTCCCCTAGCAGTGCAGGGCAGGTGGTTGTGATGTGAATTTTTTTGAAATATCCTACTTGTCTTTGCTTCCCTTTGTGTCCTGGGATTTGCATTCTAGGGCTGTGCCCCTCCTGCTCCTCCCTCCCAGCCTGGCCCCAGCAGCCCTGGGAGCGCATGTGCTCAGGCCTCCAGGGCCCTGGCCATGTGGCTGGGCAGGCCACTTGGAGCCAGGCCACTTGGAACAGGCAGGATGGATTTTCTTTGAGGGGCTGATGCTGCCAGGTCTTGGGTCTCTGGGGGTCGCAGGCCGCTAAAAGGAAAGTCACCATACTTCCAGTAATCCTGTTCACCTGTCCGAGCAGGCGCATCTTTTCCAGAGGCCCTGAGCCTGACCCTGCCTTCAGAGGGTCAAGGCAGCCCAGGGGAGGAGCCGCGTTCTTGGGCTGTTGGTCCCTTTGAGCCTTCATTGCAGGCTCCACAAGGCCTCTGGGGGAAGAGGAGAGTTTTTTGCTACCACAGGATGGACATGAAGTGCCTTTAATAGCAGAGAAACATCCAGATGAGATGGAGGAGGCTGCAGGCTGCAGGGAGGGAGTGGAACTTGAGTCTCAGTATTGGACATGGTGTAGAGTCACAGGCAAGAGGGCGCTTTGACAACGTAGTAGCTGTGCTCTTCCTGCTGTTGTCTTGGGGTCGTGATGATTTTTCCTGGAGCTCTTTTGGAGGTCAGCAGCCAGTCTTTCTCACCTCACTGGGGTGGGGATGGGGGGCAGGCACCTACTGGCACAGGTGCCTAGGCTGGGGAGCACAGCACCTCTTCCCATTTGTGGGGTCTTGGAGGCAGAGTCTCACACCGGCTTTGACTTTCAGTGGGCCAGGTGAATTATCCGAAAGTAGCAGACAGCTCTTCCTTCGATGAGGACAGCAGTGATGCCTTATCCCCTGAGCAGCCTGCTAGCCATGAATCCCAGAGCTCCGTGCCATCACCCTTGGAAGCCCGAGTCAGCGAGCCACTACCCAGTGCCACCTCTGTATCCCCTACTCAGGTGAGCCCTCCCCTCTGGATGTTTTCCCACTCCCCCAGGGCACAAGACTTGCTGGAGCTACCCAGAGTGGGGTCTCATGGGCCAGGTGGGACTGGGAAGCTGGAGGATTGGAGGTAGGGGTTGCCCTAGCAGCTCCGGAGTTGGCTGCTTGAGTCCCAGTGGTGGGGAGGGTGGAGAGGTCAGCCACAGGCCCGTTTCAGCCTCACAGTGAGATCCCTGGGGCTTCCCGGCCTGTCCGCATCCACTTGGAACCAGCCACTTCTCCCGCATTGAGTTCAGTGGCTTGTTTCCTGCCCTTTGTGTCTCTGTATTCCAGTTCCCTCTGCTTGGCACCCCGGGGACTGCTCTTATCAACCCCCCTCATCTTTGCCCACCATTTGCCCCCCGACAGTGCCGGGGCTGGAGGAGGTGTCCACAGCGGCCTCTGGGGAGGGTGGGGCTGGAATGCACCTCCACCTGGTGTGTCTGCACCTCCTGGGGCAGCCAGACAGGGAGGCTGTCCTCACCCCCTCCTTCTCTCTCAGGTTGTGTCTCAACTCCCATTGGGCCCGGATTCCGGAGAAACACTTTTCCTGGCAGAGCAGCCTCCTCTGCCTCCCAGCCTCACCAATGGAACCACAGCTCCCCCGGCCAAGCCCACCCCGACACTCATTAAGGTACAGACCCCAGAGACTGCCCTCCCTCCCCTGCTGTGGGGCCCTCTGAACCCTGTGTGATTTTATTCTTGTTTTTGGTGGGGGACAGCTACAGGGAGTGGGGTGCATATCTCCTTCCTCTGCTCAGGGACCAGCAGAGGTCACTGAGGTAACGTGGGAGTTCCCTCTGTGCTCTCTGTGGACACTGGCTGTCACGCTCGCAGCCGCCACTTACGGAGCGCCATGAGCCAGGGTCTGGACTAGGTCTTCCTGGCTCTTCTTCCACCATCCCCCCTGAAAGCACAGCCAGCATAGCCCCCGGTCCACCGTCCCCCCTGAAAGCACACCCAGCACAGCCCCTGGTCCACTGACACTCCTTGAGGCCATGGTAGCCTGTTCCATGAGTGATGAAACAGAAGTGAAGTGATGGGCCCAAGGTCACCCAGGGGCCACCTTGGGTATTTTCTTTTTTTAAGGTTGTAAGTAATCTCTACACCCAACATGGAGCTTGAACTTACAACTCCAAGACCAAGGCTGAGCCAGCCAGGTGCCCCTGGGCAGGTTTTGCTCTCCTCCTGCAGGCCCTGACCTAACCTGTCTGAGCGGCAAGGCTCACCACCTGTGAGATGCCCACTGGGGACCGCCGTGTGCAGATGCTGTGTGGGGCACTGAGGCTAATTAAGTGCAGGGCCCAAGAGCCAGGGCCCTGTCCTCCCTGCCCCACAGAGCTCCTGCCACCAGGGTCTCTGGGACTCAGCTCCCGACTGCCCACTGCTGCCTCTCCTCGCCAGTGCCCCTACACCTGCTGGGCGGATTCCCTTCCTTCCTGCCCCAGCTGCTCCTCTGTCTCCTCCTGTTGTCTGACCGTCTGCCCCTGACACAGACCCTGCCCTGACTGGGACCCCGTCCTGCTGCTGCTCACAGCCTGGGAGCCCTCCAGGTTCCCCTTCCCTTGCTCTGCCTCTGGCTGCTACCTCCCCGTGGGGCTCCTCTGCCCCCAGGGTTCCCCATTTGCACCATCTCTGCGAGGCCCTGAGGCCCTGCTACTGGCAGGAAATTTCAAGTTTTGTGGCTTCCTCATCCCATGGGAGGCAGTGAGCCCCTCCTCCCGGGGTCCCAGTGCCCTTCTGTGGTCTGTTCCTGGTTGGCCACAGATATCAAAGTTTTTCCCAAAAAAATCCTTCCTCAGATCTGGTCCTGGTTAGCACAACTGGTGCTACCTTTTGACCACTACAAATTTGAAAGAATAGTGTAAATATATCCGTGTACCCTTCCTCTTTTCCGGGTAATGCCTCAGTCCTTGTGGGCTGGCTCCCCAGTCCCCCAGCGCACTAAGCTGTGGGTCTGTATGACCCGATCTTTGTAAAGTCGCTGGTGTGGAGGGTGTGAGCTCCATCATCCAGCTGTTTTAACTTTGGCGTGTTCACTCTTTACTGGAGGTCATGGTAACATCTGCATTTGGTTGATTTTCTCTCCAGGCCAGAGACTCCTTTAAGTAAGAGGGGCTGCGTACAGCCCCCCACAGCCCATGCCCCCACCCCGGCAGCCTGTGGGCAATGTTGAGGCCGCTGCTTGTAGAGGAGTGCGGTCCGTCCCCAGCGAGCAGCAGCGGGAAGCATGGAACTGGGCAGGGTGGAGGACGGGGTTTTCTGAGGAGCCCAACACTGCCCCCTGATGGCGCCCTGTGTATCCTGTGCCCTCAGCAAAGCCAACCCAAGTCTGCCAGTGAGAAGTCGCAGCGCAGCAAGAAAGCCAAGGAGCTGAAGCCAAAGGTGAAGAAGCTCAAGTATCACCAGTACATCCCCCCGGACCAAAAGCAGGACAAGGGGGCACCTCCCATGGACTCCTCCTATGCCAAGATCCTGCAGCAGCAGCAGCTCTTCCTCCAGCTCCAGATCCTCAACCAGCAGCAGCAGCAGCACTATAACTACCAGACCATCCTGCCCGCTCCGCCAAAGTAGGAGCCTGCCTCGGCACCACCCTGCCCGTCCCCCCGCAGGCACCCTGTCCAGCCCATGCCAGGCCTGGTGTGGCTGAAGCCCAGATCTTTAAGGACCCTTTGGTCTGGATCCTCCTGCCCCACCCCCACCCCCATCTCTGCCCCGAGGGTGATACTGGCAGGGTGCTCATGTCTACCTTTTCTTTTCAGGCCATCAGGTGAGGCCCCAGGAAGCAGTGGGGCCCCCCCGATACGCAGCCTCTCGGCTCCCAGTAGCAGCTCCAGCTCGAGTGCTCCTGGGCCCAGTGGGCTGGCACGTCAGAACAGCACCTCACTGACTGGCAAGCCAGGAGCTCTGCCTGCCAACCTGGATGACATGAAGGTGGGTGGGTGCCCCTTCCCATTGGAGCACTGGGGCCACTGCCAACCTGACCTCCCATGGGGACTGGCCTAGTGTTTGGATGTAGGGAAAGCAGTGAGAGCAAGATGCACGGCTATGAAAGGCAGAGCAGAGCTCCAGACGCTGGTCTCCTCCAGCAGAGGCCCCTGGAACCTGCTCCAAGGCTGGCCTGGTCCCGCTCATCTGTGACATCTGCATCATCGTGGTCATTCCGGTGAACTCCATGGCCTTGGAGCCTGCCAGCCCCTTCATACAACTTCTCCCTTGAGCCTTTGCTGTGCAGCATGAGAAATAGGAAGTATCACCCCTGCTTAAGGATGAGCAAGTGGAGGGCAGCCCAGGTGGCTCAGCAGTTTAGCGCCGCCTTCAGCCCAGGGCGTGATCCTGGAGTCCTGGGATCGAGTCCCATGTCAGGCTCCCTGCAGGGAGCCTGTTTCTCCCTCTGCCTGTGTCTCTGCCTCTCTCTCTCTCTCATTAAAAAAAAAAAAAAAAAAAAAGGATGAGTAAGCGGGGGTGTTGAGGGCAGAGGGGCGAGACCTGACTGCTGGTAGAGTCAGAATCCAGACTTGGGGCTTTCCCCTTCACCTCCCCAGCTGCTTCCACTTTGTCTGTTAATGCCCCACTGAATTTGCTGCGTCTGTTGGGGAAAAGAGTGGCCCGTGCTTGGGACACAGACCCTGCTCGTGTCCTGAGGCCTTGGAGGGTGCATCATGTCTGGGGCATGGCCTGTTTCTTCTGCTTCAATCAGAGGATGGAACAGACCAAATTCTCCCTCTCCCTGGAGAGTTTGTTCTCAGAAGCAGACTGGCCCTTCCTGAGTCATGATCAGACCCCAGCAAGATGCAGCCCTTGTGTGGGTAGCTGAGCACAGGCTTCAGAGTCCATCAGACCTAGATTTAACGTCTAACTCTGCTGCTCACTAGCGGTGATCTTGAAGTTATTTTACTTTTGTGAGCTCAGTTTTCTCATCTGTGAAATCCAGTTGATTCAATTAAGTATTTAAGTAACTGAACACTAGGTACCATGCTGGGGATGGGGACAGCTGAGGGCATGTCATGCCCAGACGGGGTAAGGAGCATTTTAACCAGGTCACTTGTGTGGTGAGGATGGGAACAGGGAAGAGGCCGGGCTCAGGCACACACATCTCCCCCTCCAGGGCTGTGGGGGGGTCAGGGGCTCATGGATCTGAAGCACCAGTGGGACCCAGATGGATGAAGCCTAACGTGCAGAGCTCCTCCTCCCTACCTCCCCACCTGCCCTCCTTGCCGCCCTGCCCCTGACTCTCGGCCCCCTTGCAGGTGGCTGAGCTGAAGCAGGAGCTAAAGCTGCGGTCACTGCCCGTCTCAGGCACCAAGACAGACCTGATCGAGCGTCTGCGTGCATATCAAGAACAAGTCAGCCCTGCCCCAGGAGCCCCCAAGGGCCCTGCTGCCCCCTCCATCCTGCCCAAGGCTGGTGAGGTGGTGGTCGCCTTCCCGGCTGCCCGGCTAAGCACCGGGCCTGCCCTGGTGGCAGCAGGCCTGGCCCCCGCCGAGGTGGTGGTAGCCACAGTGACCAGTAACGGGGTGGTGAAATTCGGCAGCACGGGCTCCACTCCCCCCGTGTCTCCCACCCCCTCAGAGCGTTCACTGCTCAGCACGGGCGATGAGAACTCCACGCCCGGGGACACCTTTGGTGAGATGGTGACTTCGCCACTGACCCAGCTCACCCTGCAGGCCTCGCCACTACAGATCCTTGTAAAGGAGGAGGGCCCCCGGGCCGGGTCCTGCTGCCTGAGCCCTGAGGTGCGGGCCGAGCTAGAGGGGCGCGACAAGGACCAGATGCTGCAGGAGAAGGACAAGCAAATCGAAGAGCTGACCCGCATGCTGCGCCAGAAACAGCAGCTTGTGGAGTGGCTGAGGTTGCAGCTGGAGCAAGAGAAGCGGGCCCAGCAGCCGGCCCCCGCCCCGGCCCCCGCCCCCCTTGGCACCCCAGTAAAGCAGGAGAACAGCTTCTCCAGCTGCCAGCTAAGCCGGCAGCCCCCGGGTCCTGGGCACCCCTTCAGCCCCAGCCTGGGGGCCCCTACTGCCCACCACGCGGACACTTGTCCCCTGGTGCCCCCGGCCGTGGTGGTGAAGCAGGAGGCTGTGCTGCCAGAGCCTGAGCCAGCCCCCACTCCCCAGCTGCTTCTGGGCCCACAGGGTCCTGGCCTCATCAAGGGAGTCACACCTCCCACCCTCATCACTGACTCCACAGGGACCCACCTTGTCCTCACCGTGACCAATAAGAATGCAGACAGCTCCGGCCTGGCCGGCGGGAGCCCCCAGCAGGTACCTGGGTGTCGGGGGGTGGGGGTGACAGCCCATTTACCAGGCACCCCCGTGGCTAGGCAGGTTGTGCTCGCTTCCTTTAAACCTCCACTCAGTCCTCTGAAGTGAAGGATTGTTATCCCCTTGTCACCAAGGCAAGGTACAAGACTTGGAAAGATTAGGGAGCTGCCCAGGACTCCACAGCCATGAGGGTAGAGCCATCAGGGACTGCCCGTCCCTGTAGCTGGGCAGAGGGCCCTGAGCAGCCCCCCAGTCCAGGCCAGGGCCCATGCCTGCCTCTGCTCCCTGGGGGTGGGAGAGGCCAGGGGCCACCAGGCTGAGCCCCTTCCACCCCTCAGAGAGGCCTGCTGCCCCCCCGCCAAGCCGTCCTTGGCAGCTGGCTCCCTGTTGCTGCCACACTCACAGCTTAGACCCTCCACCCAGCCTGGTCCACGGGTGAGGCTGCTTTAGGCTTTGTGTGGCCTCTGGGCCCTGCAGAGCTTGGGAGTGGAGGAGGGGACAGTGACAGGAACCAGGTGTCTCAGGATGGGAGACCAGGGCCCCTCCCTGTCCCACGTGGCTTGTACCGAACCCAGGCAGCCAGTAGCCTCATGCCTCCCCACCCTCTGCAGGGTCACAGGTTAGGCAGGGCCTCCCCTGTCCCCTGTTCCTTCTTCCCCAGTGGCTTCCATGCAAGCTTCTGAAAACCCAGTGTGGCAGCAGGTTGTCCTGGCCTGGGCGCCTCCTGCCTGCTTCCTTAGACTGTGCAGGGCCCCGGGGCTGCTTCGCTCCTCCCAACCACCAGCTCTCTCCCTGTTCTCCTGTCCAGCCCTTGTCCCAGCCTGGTTCTCCAGCCCCTGGCCCACCAGCCCAGATGGACCTAGAGCACCCATCACAGCCCCTCTTTGGGACCCCTACTCCTCTGTTGAAGAAGGAGCCGCCTGGCTATGAGGAAGCCGTGAGCCAGCAGCCCAGACAGCAGGTGAAGAAGGTAGACTGGGGCCTGGCCAGGGTGGGCGTCTGCCTCAGCTGCTGGGCCGGGTTCCTGCAGTTGTCACCGTGTCCCCCCGCCACCAAGCTGGCCGGCAGATAGGGGCAGAAGAAGACTTGCAGGGCCAGGGATGGAGGGGAGGGGGCATTATGGGCAGACTGGCCAGAGCCTGGCCTGACAGGAGCGAACTCTGGGAGCTCGTGCCCAGGCCCATGGGTTCTGCAGGTCTGACTGTCCGTTCAAGGGTGGAAGCAAGGCTGCAGGCCTCCTGTTCTAGATTTTCATCCTTTTTTTTTTTTCTTCTTCCCCTTCTGTATTTGTCCCTCAGGAGAATGGTTCCTCCAGCCAGCAGATGGATGACCTGTTTGACATTCTTATTCAGAGTGGAGGTAAAGCCAAGATTCCTGAGCTGCCTCTCCAGCCAAGCTCTTCCTTGCTCCACAGGCTGCGTTCAACCCTGGGGTGCTTTGTTCATCGGTTTCAGTCTCGTTACAGAACACCGAAGGGGCCGACAGGCCTTGTAGTTGCAATGTAGCAACACTTGAGACACACACCATCTCCAGAGGGGGCAGGGGTGCAGCCCTCCAGCAGTGGTTGCTTCACCCAGCACCCACTGCGTGGTGGGCACTGTCCTCCCAGCTTGGAGTATAGCGATGAGCAAAACAGATGTTTGCCTTTGCACAGTCTAGTGTGAGGAGATGAATAGTAGACAAGTAAGCTATACCATGTGTGAGGAGTAAGTACTACAGAAAGCTGGCAAGGGGGGCATTTGGGTTGACCTCGTTGAGCTCCCTGGGGGGCACCTGTGGGGCCAGATGTGCTGGAGTTGGGGTGTGGGCTCAGGAGTCAGAGAAGTTACAGGTCAGGGCAGATCACGAGGCCTCGTGGGTGCAGGTGGAAGGGCTGAGACTCTGGATGAAGTTGAGCGGAGGGTGGTTCCAGCTGGAAGGGCAGGAGCCGGGAGGCAGCTGTGGAGACCCAGGGGGCCTGGGCCAGCCCGCAGCAGGGGGAGAAGCTGAGCCGGGGTGTGCTTTAGAGAGCCATGGACTAGGCATGTCTGGCGAGACGACAGGAGGGCAGCAGCCCTGGTGTTACTAAAGGTTCAGCCTGAGGTGCCCAACACTGCCAGGGGGAGCCCTGAGCCGCGCTGGGGATGCCTCAGTGCAGCTGCTTGTCCCGAGACAGCCAAGCAGGGGAGTTGTTGGCATCTAGATGGCATTCGGAGCCATGAGATCGGGTGAGCAGAGAGGATGAAGTGGAAGTGTGTCCAGGGGCACGAGCAGATGACGCTCAGAGTGGGCAGAGACCATGAGGTCCTGGAGTTCAGGGCTGTCATTGGGCGGTCACGGAGTTAGCAGTGTGGTGGCCGGTGGTGACCCGGACTGGGGTGCAGGAGCCCACAAGTCTGCCGAGGGAGCAAAGAGCCAGCCACTTGCACACTGATAGAGGAGATCCCGAGTGCAGGGAAGGTGCAGGGAGGGGAGGAGGGCGCAGCGTAGGGGCTGGGGCAGCTCACTGGCGGCGGCAGCCAGGGAGGCAGAGTGTGCGGAAGATCTCCGAGTGCTGTGATGATGGCGGTAGGGGGAGGGCTGGCAACATGGTACCGGGTAAGCCAGAGCTCAGCGATGAATCTGTACACTTTAAAACGGTGAATTTTATAGACACCTGTGTGGCTCAGTCTATGGAACATACGACTTTCAATCCTGGGGTTGTGAGTTTGAATCCCAGTTAGTGTGTAGGGATCTTTTTTTTTTTTTTTTTTTTTAAGATTTTAAGAAATTAAGTGATGAGTTTTGCCTCAAAAAAGAGGAGGAGTGGGCAGCCCCGGTGGCTCAGTGGTTTAGCGCTGCCTTCAGCCCAGGGTGTGATCCTGGAGTCCCAGGATCGAGTCCCACGTTGGGCTCCTCCGTGGAGCCTGCTTCTGTGTGTGTGTGTGTGTGTGTGTGTGTGTGTGTGTGTGTGTGTGTGTCTGTCTCAGAAATGAATAAATAAATCTTAAAAAAAAAAAATAGGAGCTTAAGAGCTAATGTCTCAAGGCCACAGGTTCTAACCTTAGGGAGGCTCCGTGGACTCCAGAGTGTGCAATGGGGCCTGAGGCACATTTCTAACAAGCACAGGTGCACTGTGACGCTGCTGGGCTGGGTGGTGCTGGCAGGCAGTGGGAGAGGCTGGCCAGAGCCTGGAGAGGGGCCTGGGCCTGGGCAGTTCCTGGTGTCCAGGCAGGAACCCAAACTGGGAAAGCTCAGGCTACCTGGAAAGAGATTGTGCCAGAAGCAGAGAGGGAGCAGGCCAGGCCTTGAGCCCTTAGCAGTGAAGACGGTAGAGAAAGGGAGCTGGGGGTGTGGCCTGCCCGAACTGGCCCCAGGAGGCATTTGAATGGGGTGGGCGGGCCTGCAGCGTCCCCAGTGGTGGCAGCTGGGGAGACCGAGCTTGGTGAGATCTGGTGAGATCGCGTGTCTGGCTGGGATGGGCTGCGAGAGGGAGGGAAGACAGGCCCAAGAGGGCCAGGGAGTAAGCTGGTTGGATTCTGCATATTTTTTTATTGTGGTTAAATACACATAAAATTTGCCATTCTAATTTTTAAATGTAGAATTCGGTATTATTAAATACAGTCATTGTTGTGCAGCCATCACCACCATCTGTTCTTAGAACGTCTCCGTCTGTACTGACCCTTGTGTCCTGTTCAGGAGGCGCTCCCCACCCCCACCCCCAGCCCCAGATAACCTGTTTTATCTGTGCTCAGAATTCTCCGGCTCCCCGGGACTCTTGTCCGTGGAATCCGACAGTCCCGGTCTGTCTCCGCCCGCTTCCCTAGCACAGCACCCTCAGGGTTCATCCATGTAGCAAGTGGCAGTCTCCTTCCTTGTCACGGCCGTGTGAGCTCCCACTGCAGAGCCGGAGCACCTCGTGCTGACCGCTCACCCACGAGGGACACTCGAGCGGTTTCCACCCAGGCTGTTGTACCAAACGGTGCCATGAACACTGGCGCGCTAGCATCTGCTGGGAGCCCCTGCACATCTTCCAAGCAGCTGCACTGTGTGTGTTCACACCAGCCGTGCCCACGGGCTGGTGTCTCTCTACGTCCTCGCCAACACGTATTTCCAGTTTTAAAAAACCGAAACCACTAGCCTCCTTACTGGGTGTGAAGGAGTCTCCTTGTGGGTTTGACTTGCATTTCCCTAACGAGGACTGAGGGGAGCGGAGCATCCTCTCCTGTCCGTATGGGTCATTCGCAGATCTTTTCTTGGAGAAATGCTGGAGTCCTTTGCTCCTTTTCCCCGCTGGGTTTTGTGGCTGAGTTATGGCTCTAGTCTGGATGGGAGCCAGTAGAGTCACGGTGCGTGCTCTTCCCTCCCACCCTGTGGGTTGTCTCTGCACTTGATGGCGTCCTTTCGTGCACAACACTTTTTTTATATCAGTTAATGTATTTTTTTGGCTGTTGCCCGTGTTTCTGGTGTCACAACCAAGAAATTACCGAATCCAGTGCAGATCTCTGACCTATTTGGAGTTAACTTTTTTGTATGTGGTGTAAAGAGGGGCCGGCCTCAGGTCCTATTCAGGTCTGGTTGCTGACATCCACTCACTTTCTTGTTTGCCAGAAATCTCAGCGGATTTCAAGGAGCCACCACCCTCCGTACCAGGGAAAGAGAAGCCCTCCTCGACGGCAAGCTGCGGGTCACCGCTGGCCACGCCGTCCCCACCCTCTGCCGAGCTCCCCCAGGCTGCGCCGCCTCCCTCGGGCTCACCCGCCCTCCCTGGGCGCCTGGAGGACTTCCTGGAGAGCAGTACGGGGCTGCCCCTGCTGACCGGAGGGCACGAGGGGCCAGAGCCCCTGTCCCTCATCGACGACCTCCACAGCCAGATGCTGAGCAGCTCTGCCATCCTGGACCACCCCCCCTCACCCATGGACACCTCGGAATTGCACTTTGCCCCTGAGCCCAGCGGTGTGGGCCTGGACCTGGCTGACGGCCACCTGGACAGCATGGACTGGCTGGAGCTGTCGTCTGGCGGCCCTGTGCTCAGCCTGGCCCCGCTCAGCACCACCGCACCCAGCCTCTTCTCCACGGACTTCCTCGACGGGCATGACTTGCAGCTCCACTGGGATTCCTGCTTGTAGCTCTCGGGCTGGGGAGCTCGGGAACTCCTGGGAGGTCACGAGTCCTGACAATCACGGGCCCTGCTCTCCCCCCCCGGAGGCTGGAGCAGGCCTGCCGCCCTGGCTCAGGCTCCCCGCGGAGAGGACGGGGCCTGGACAGGCCAGGGCCGTTCTATTGACCTCCTTTTGTGAGGTCAGAGGTGCAGTCTGGCTGCAGTTTGCTCAGGCAGGCGAGGCCTGGGGTGAATCTCCTTCCTGCTCTTCCCTGTGAGGGAAGAAACTAGCTGGGCCTCTACCTCCCCACTCCCCGTGATGCCAACCCCAGGGTCCCAGGCTTCCTGGGAGGGGAGCCCCTTGCCATTTTAGCGTCTTCGTGTAGTGTGACCATTTAGTGGCTGGTGGCAAACGGTTTCTGTACAGGTGTATATAGCTCTATATTCTATATCGCCATGCATATGTATACATCTATTTTGGGGGCTGGGAGACAGATGGGAGCTCCCTCCTGTCCTGTGCACAATACAGAAGGGCCTGGAGACCACCGCTCCTGGGGTTGGAGCAGCTTACCTCAGCCCCGTCACGCGTGTTTGACATGTAGACACCCTGCCACCGCCTGTGCCCCCACCTGCGTCCTGCTCCATACTAGTGCCACGAGGGCAGAGGTGCTTCCTGGCCACCCACCCCACCCACATTCCGTCCCGCTGCCTCACTGCGGCCACCGTGGCCCTGGGACAGGAGGGGTGTCAGCCCCTAAGCTACGGCCGCCTCTTGCCCAGGGGCTCAGCCTCCCTCTGGCCTGTCACTATCTTAACAGGGACTAGGGATGGAGTCACTAAACCAGTGCTGGGACAGAGGTCGGGAAGCTGTGTGGTCTTTTTAAAATAAAAACAAAAACACTGACTTTGGTTCCTTTTTCTTCAATCTGTGGAAGAGGCGGGTGGTATGGCTGGGTCCTAGGCTTTCTAGACCACTCCAGGAAGCACAGAACCTTGGACATACAGCTCTACGCCCTGGCTGGACAGAAGACTGGAGGTTCCCAAGGACACGATTTATTGACAAACCAAAGAGCCCCCTTCCTGAGCAAAAACGGACAGTACAGAGGTGGCTCTCCACCTCAAAAGAGATTTTTGGTTGGTACAAACAAATTGGGGCCTGGGGCGTCCGTGAAGACCCAGGCAGAGCGCTCCCCTAGGCACTGGGAGAAACCGGCTCAGCCCCACCTCCCGCTCCTGCCACCCACTGTCCTCTGGTGACCATCCTGGGCATTCCAGGTGGCGTCCCCGTTCACCGTGCCGTGGTGCAGGCCAGAGCTCCAGCACCTCTCCCCACTAACCCCACAGTGTGGAGTGGGCCCGGGCCACCTCAGACCCCATCCCAAAGCAGACCCAAGACTGGCCAGGACTGAGCTGTCGTCTTGCTTGAGGAAGGGGCTGCTTGGTAGCCAACAGGTGGGGGAGGCCCCGGCTTGCGGGGCCACCGGAGCAGAGCATCACCCATCAATGTCCCAGCTGAAGAGGTGGTGCTTCACGAGCATGTCCTGAACACCCTCCTTCAGTGGCTTCTTCTCCTCCTGCGCACAGAGACAGCCTCTGTCGCAGGCAGCATGGCCTGGGGTGCGGCTCGTGTATCACGTGATACAGCACTCAGGCTCCCCACAGGCCCCGCCTCAGCCACCCAGGAAGTGTCTGGGGCCACCTGCCAGCACAGACGCCTGGCCTCCCCACCCCAGGCAGCCCTCACGGGGAACGTGGGTGCAGGGCCGAGAACCAACCCCACCCACCCACCTCTCTCTTCACAGGAAGTTCCCAGTCCTGGGACAGGCTGAAGGCGAAGCAGCAGAGGACGCTAGAGGGAGGAGGGGATGGGGAAGCAGTCAGTGGCTCTCAGGTCCGCTCTGCCCCCCCACCGGCCCCACCCCAGGCCACTAGGCGGGGTTCTCACCGGAGCTCACACTTGATCTGGACCCAGCCAGGGCTGCGCAGGAAGGACCAGGGATGGTACCACTTCTCCACGGTAGGCAGGCTGGAGCACAGCACCTCCAGCCACAGGTGCAAAACCTGCTCGCTGGGGACAGGCGGGGAAAGGTGGGCACCCCAGCCCCTTCCCTCCACTTGGGGATCGCCTCAGGTGACCGCCCCTTTGCTCTCAGCCATCTCTGCACAGTGGCCTGAGCTCTGCTGCTTGGCCCAGGAGCGGCGCCCGCAGCCCTGCTCTGAGCCTGGAGGCTGTCCCCTCTCCAGGTGGCGAATGCAGAAACCACACTCAGGCTGGCCCGGGTCGGCTGCACAGACGCCCAAGCTCCCTTCAGGCAGGCGCCCCCTCCCTAGCTGGCCAGGGTGGCCAGTTCCGGTGAGCCCCCCACCGGGCCTGCTGCTACAGTCTGTGCCTCCCGAAACCCGCGAGCACCTGGCCAGCCCGCAGAACGCTGGAGGAAGGCTCCTGGAAGCCGGCCTGGCTGCCTTATCTGTCCGGGTCCTGGGCCCCGAAGGCCCGCTCACAGGCACCCACAGGGCCACAGCGCAGGCTAGCACTCATCCGACTGGACGGCCGCTGGCCCACAGCAGGCAGGGATACTCACTTGAGCCCCACACAGATGAGGGACCGGAGCTTGACGTCCATCTGTGCGTGTGCAGCGTCATGGGTCACGTTCACAGACTGCACAGCCTGGGAGGGCCCGGCTGTCAGGTGGCTCCAGCTGCCGACCCGGGAGGCCTGCTCCACCCACCACCCCACTTACCCGGTAGAGCAGCTCCTCTGGGGTCAGGACTTTGCCATCTTCATCCAGCCTAAAGGAGGGACCAGAGCTGCCATGCTGCCCAGTACAGGGGGCTCAGGCTGTGGCCCCCACGGGGCTGCCAGGATGACACGGGGCAGGGGGTTGGGGCCTGTTACCTGTACGTCTTACAGAGCACCAGGCGCGAGTACACTGAGTCAAAGTCTCTCTCCACCTCCCGGCCTGCTGCCTGGGGGGTCAAGGGGAGTGTAAGGGACAACAGGGTCCAACGGAGTGCATGCTGCCTCCCCATGAGCCCCTGTGCCAGCTCTACAGGGCCGGGGGCTCAAGGAAAAGGACAGTGGGGGATGTGGGTCCAGCCATTGACTTACCTCCTCGATAAACAGCCATGGGTGGCAGGCACCCCCAAGCAGCGACGGCTTCTTCAGCCCATGCTCAAATAGGGCCTTGAGAGCTGGACAGAGGGTCCCTCGAACGAGGTCTGTGACCCCCTCTGTCACGGCGTCGTCCCCCGCGATGGAGTACTGACGGTGGGGGAGAGGGTCTGAGAGGCGCCAGCCACCCCCACAAGGGGGTGACCCAGCATGAGCCAAGGTCAGGCAGTGGCAGCTCCAGGGGCAGCTGTGCCCTGTGCACCTCTTACCTCTTTGCTCCGTTCATCCAGAACTTCTACAAACTTGGCTGGAAACCAGCCTGGAGGAGAAGCAGGGCCCTGTGAGGAGCAGATGGGGTGTCCCCACACCTCCCACCCTGTGAGGGCCGGGGGAGGGTGGCCAGGGCTCCCGGGTTCACTGCCCAGCCCACCCCTTCTCAGATGGAGGCCTCACCTCTCAGGCCGTTCAGCTCCCCGACCCAGCAGTGCTCGTCCTTCTGAGAGATGATCTGCACGGTTGGCCGGCGGAGAGCAGGAGGAAGCAAAGCTTTGGTTGCCCAGGCCCCGTGCCTGCAGCCGTGCGGCTGCACCCTTGGTTGGGCGGGTAGGACAGGAATGGGGCCCTGGCAGCCCGGGGGTGGGTGTCTGCTCTCGCCGCGAGGCTCCCCACGCCCCACTTACTGTGATGATGTCGTTCTTGCGGAAGCCCAGCTCGTCATCGTCATGTCGCTCGAAGTCCAGCAGGGCCTTGGCCCGGCGCCGGTGGCTGCGTGAGCACGCCACATAGTTCTCGTGATCCCGCTGGTGGCTCTCCATGCTGTAGTCCGGGCTCAGCTCCTGCCCGAGGGGCAGAAGGGCCTGCTGACCGGGAGGTGCCTCTCACCAGGGCCTCGGTGCCTCAGAATGAGGCTGGGGAGCCAGAGTCCCCAAGTTGAACCCACAACTCACCACACTACAGTTTTTGGGGTCTGTGCACTGGAAATGGCGTGCCACGCGCAAGATGGCTTCCCGGAGGTCAGCTACCAGTTCCGTCTGCTTGATGTTCTTGGCCTTGAGCGCTTCCAGGTCGTCCTCCCCTGGGAGCCCCAGAGAACTATGGCAGCCACAGCCCCAGGGCAGCCTTCCCCTCCAACCCCAGGGAAGCTCAGGGTCTGCACGGGACCTGAGGACGGATGCCCCCTGGTCTCTATCGGCACCCTGCCTGCCTGTTCTGGGCCGGGGGGGGGGGAGGGGGGGCGGGGGTTGTGAGCTGGGACTCACTGGCAGGGAAGGAAACCCAGCCCAGCACCAGCTGCCATGGCAATTCTCACCAAAGAGCAGGGAGGTGATGCCAGACTTCCTCCGCTGGGTCCTGCGACGCACAACCTGCAGGCAGAGAGCGGGTTGGTGGCAGCCAGGCGGGGTGGCGGGCGCCCCAGCACTGGAGGAAGCTGACAGAGCTCCTGCCAGCATCTCACACCACCTCAGCTGGAATGGCCTCTGCGGCGGCTCTGAGCATCAGAAATGCAATCGGTTCAAAGCCAGGTCTGTCCTACACCCACACGGGGCAGGTCACAGCAGGGATGCACACAAGGCCAAGGCAGCAGGTCATTCCACAGCTGTGGTCTGACTGGGCCGGGCCCCAGGTGCTGGGCTAGGGAGGGGGCAGCAGAGCAAGGATGGGCGGGTGGGTTCCTGTGGCCTCTCTCACTTCAGGCTTCCACGGGAACCCCCCAGTGTGGGTGAGGCGGGGACTCCTCCCTTATGGGCCCACCTGAGAGAGGTTGGTGGTGGCGCTGGTCCCCAGGAGCTGGCCCTGGTCCGCAATGAGGTAGGCCAGGTGCTTGCGGCGCTGCGTCTCCACAGCCACGTCCGTGAGGGAGCCAGCCAGCCGCATGGCCTCCCCCAGCAGCAGCTCCGCGTCCTCAATCTGTGAAGGGATGTCTGACAGCGTGTTGAAGATAGAGGCCGAGTTCTCAGACTGGATCAGCTCCTCCTCCTGGGCCAAGCAGGAAAGGAGTAGAGGGGAGGGCACGTCACTGCCGAACGCCAGGCCTGCAGGCTGACCCCAATCACGGTCCTCGGGAACAGGTAAACTCCCTGGATGATCAAGCTCAGTACCAGGAGTCCCGGGCCCCAGGGGACCCACTGCACTGTGGGCCTCTCAGGAGGGGCCAGCAGTCACATCACACAATGTTAAGAGCTGAACCCCCACTGCAGCCCCCAGAGGAGGGGCCCCAGGTGGGCCAGGGCTCCGGCCGCACCTTGAGCCGCAGCATGCCCAGCGTGGTCTGGAACAGCACCAGGGAGCCCTCGTAGAAAAACAGGTCCCAGAGGCGCAGCAGCAGCCTGACGTGCACCACACTGGCAAAGGCCGTGAGGAACCAGTGCAGCGTGATCAGGGACAACTCTGTGGACACAGACCAGAGCCTCTGTGGCCGGAACCAGGGGCAGCCAGCATAGGACAGCCTGGAAGGGGGAGCGTTCCCCAGAGACACGTGCTGGGAAGAAGGGGGAGGGCTGCCCCCAAAGAGCAGCAAGTGGTCTTGCCTGCTCCAAGAGAAGGGAGGAGACAGGCCGTCAGGCACATCAAAGAACAAGAGTACAATAAAGACCATGCGTGCTACTGTGTTCGGGGCCTGGCTCTTGTCAGATGTTCTTTCTCCCACACAGCCAGCTGCCCCGTCCCCCACCAGCTGTGTCTGAAGGCCTCAGACCTGCGCATCTGAGCTAGAGTTGCAGGCCCCCCAGACCCCCAAGAAGATGGTGGGTGCCGACCCCCTTACCAATGTCGTGTTCCTGGAGCAACTTGTCCAAGCGAGGCAGGTACTGGACGATGAGGTGGCGCAGGACCCGTTGGTCTGTCTGGACGCCTAGCAGAGTGGTGCTGAAGTAGGAGGCAGGGAGCAGGTCCTCAATGATGGCGCACATCATCCAGAAAGCATCCTCCTCCTCCAGGAACAGCAGGAGACAGGCAGCCACCTGGCCAGGGCAAGGGAACAAAGGGCCTCTACCCAGGTCTCCATGTGAATTAGAAGAGGTACCCCCTCTGGGGGTTACATCATAGACCGCATGCTCCCCTCAGGCTGGAACCCACATATTCGGCAGCCCCAGCCCCCCATGGGGATTCCTACTCCTAGCCCTGCCACCCATCCCACGGCCCTGGATGGTCCTGTTCTCCAGTGGAGGCCTGGAGAATGCCCTTGGAGACACCCCCTGTCCCTCCTGGGCTGTGCTCACCATGCCTGTGCCCTGGCAGTAGCCGATCTCCGGGTAGAGCCAGGCCAGTGCTCGGAGGACCCTGCGCAGGCGGGGCACTCCAATGCTGCTCACATTGGCGAAGCAGGCGTTGCTGGGCATGGTGCGGAGCAGGTCCTTCTCAATCTGCCGGCAGCCCACCCACAACGAGTCCCCGTGAGATGCAGCTGCAGGCCTGGAGGCCCACACTGCGCTCCACATGGTCACACCCAAGGCAGCCCTGCGAGGGAGGCTGGGAGGCCCCTGTGTGGGACAAAGCCCAGGCAGGCTTTCCATTCAGGACTGAGGATTCTTAATGCTCCGGTCAGAGTGCACCCGCCTGCCTTCAGGATTATAGCTTGGCTAGTGTGGAGTTGGTTCTACCACATTCACCAGGGGAACTTAGAAAATAAAATTACAGATCTCTAGGCCTCAAGGCAGAACTCCAGAATTCAGACTCTCCAGAATGAGGCCTGGAAATCTGTATTTAAAATCTCCAGGGGATCCCTGGGTGGCGCAGCAGTTTAGCGCCTGCCTTTGGCCCAGGGCGCGATCCTGGAGACCCAGGATCGAATCCCATGTCGGGCTCCCGGTGCATGTAGCCTGCTTCTCCCTCTGCCTATATCTCTGCCTCTCTCTTTCTCTGTGTGTGACTATCATAAATAAATAAAAATTAAAAAAAAAAAAAATAAAATCTCCAGGTGATCCTATTGCACACCCAGGTTCGGTGGTCTTTCGACAACTGTCCCTGCTGCCTACAGAAGACCCAGAAGTGCAGGCTTGTTCCAGACACATGTCTGAGTGGAAGGGCTGCCACATGGCTGCCTGCTCCCCGGGGCCACCCCTGCCAAGGAGAGACTGACAAGAGCAGGTTCCTGTGACCTCAGGCAACTCACTGCTCCCTTGCAGGCCACACACAGTTTCTGACCAGAAAGTGCTTCCGAAGGGCCCCTGGCGCCGGCCCAGTCTCACCTGTTTGGCAGCAATGGTCTCATCATTGGAGCTGTTCTTCACCATCTCTCTGTAGGACAGCTCAGAATTCTTCTTCTTCTGCAGAGCCCCGGAGAGCCGCATCCATAGCTGCGGGGGGGGGGGGGGGGGGGGGGGGGGCAGCATGAGGCTTCGGTGGGACCCCTGAACCCCCCACCCCATGGGCCCTCTGCAGGTCCCTCGCAGCTTCACCTGTGGCCTCATGCTGTGTGGGATGCCAGCTAGCACTAGGGAGCGGAGCTTCTCAGAGCGGGGCAGAGAGACAGCAATCTTGTCCCAGGTGAGGTCCCCCACATCGTGATTATGGGTGAACTCCAGGTGGGCCTGCCACCGCAGCCTCTGTGGAGGGTCCTCCAACAGAGACACACCCGGAAGCCTGCTAGAAGTGGGGTTGGCACTGTCTGCCAGGAGAGAGCCAGGAGGTGCAGCGGTGAGCAGGGCCAGGCCATGGCCTTTACGTCCAGCACCCAGATCTCACCACTGAAATCCAGACCCACGTTTCCAAGAGCTTCCCAAGGCTCCATCCGCATGTCCCATAGACGCACCAATGAGCAAATGCAAGCGCTTTCATTTCTCTCCCAAACCTGCCTGGTCCCTCCCAGATCCACAGACCCACCTCCACTCTCCAGATGCTCAGGCTTGGACCTCAGAAGCCCCTCTGGCTCCTCTCCACTTACTCCCTCATTCAACCCCAAGGCAAATGGTCTTGGTGGACTCTCACTGCTCTTACCACGTCCAACTATGGCCTTTGACCAAGCCATCAACTTCCATCTGGGTCCGTACAGCCCTCTCACTCACTGGTTTCTACTCCTGCCTCCCTAAAGGCATTCACCCAGTAGTCAGAGTGCCCCTTCTCACACAAATCAGACCATGTCATTTGGCTCACTCAGACCAGAGGCCTTGCAAGGCTCTGTGACTACATCCTCTCAGCCTGGCTCCTCCATCCTCATCACCTACCGCTCTTGGTCTCTTGGCTCCAGCTATTCTTCACCTAATCCACTCCCACCTCAGGGCCTCTGAACTTACTATTCCTAGTCTCTATCCAAATGTCTCCCCTTCGAGAGGCCTTCCTTCATCACCTTGCACACAACCCACCTCCCCTCTTCTCCACAGCTCCAAATTTTTTCATAGCTCTTCTTGCCCCCATGAATAATAACAGGCATGTTATTCGTTCATTGCCTGGGAATTCCACAAGGGCCAGGGCCACCTTCAGCTTTGTTCAAAGCACTGGGGATGTGGTGGTGGAGCTCATACAACCTGCAGACAGCCACTAAAATGCTGGCATGAACACCACCAGGGCACATCAGGGCACGTAGCCTCACACAACTCCTCATCCTTACTCATCTGAGAACCACACTCTCAGCCTCAGCTTTGCAAAACTTCACCTTTAGTGAATTACATGCAGTCAAATGCACAAATTTAAGTGTACACTTTGGTGAGTATCTGTAAGTAAATGTCTAAATGTCATCCCCATCAAAATAGAGAATATTTCCATTATGCTAGAGAATTCCCTGTGTTCCTCACAGGCCCAGCTTCTAACTTCCAAGTATCTGCCTGCAAACCAGAGAGCAAGGAAAACTTACATCAGAATTGGAATATGAGTGACCCGAAGACTGGTTTCAGCCCATTAAAATCTTCTAGTCCTAGTTATATCCTGGTGACAGGCTGTCCTGGGTTCTGGCAGACAGCTTTCCCGACAGCCCATTTGGAAACCAGAAGGTATATTTACAGAAGAAAACAATGGAAATGGCCTGGAAGCCCACTTACAGAAGAGTGGTTATAAAATATTGTGGATAAATCCATTATAATGGAATATTATGAAAAACATGCTTTTAAAGAGATCTTAGCTGACAGAAGAAACGCTTGTGGTAAATAATGTTAAGAGACATAAGAGCAATATAAAAATGTGTAGATATCAAAAAAAATGTGTAGATATCATAACGTCAGTTATGAAAAGTACAGACACACATGGCCAGGAAAGAAAGAAACTGAAGTGTCAACAGTTATCTTTAGGTTGTGGGATCATGTGTTAATTTGTTTTAATCTTTATACTTTTCTGTGTTTTTCAACTTCACTAACAGTAAAATCACTGCTTTTATTATCATATGAAGATCAATAAAATTAACCTAAACTTAAAAATATCAGAAGTTTCCATATACTCAGAGCTGCCTCTGAGGGTGATACTGTTGTCAGTACAGGAGGAGGTGAAACCCCAGAGCCCAGTTCATGGTGGCATGATAGACTGTCACCAGAGCTGGAGTCCTCCCCATGGACACCAGCAAGATTATGCACCAAGGGCCCATTCTTACCTTCCTTGTCCACGCGGAAACCAAACTCATCGTAGCAGAACTCTGGTTGTTCTACGGACTCTTCCTTCTAGAACCAGGATTAGGAAGAGCCAATTGTGTGGCCACCAGTTTGGGACCACAGATTCTGGAAGATGCCACCCACACAACTGCCTGCTGAAATTCCACCGGCCGTCAAGACTCAGATCAAAGGCCGCCCCTGCCTTGAAGCCTCTGTGGTCATCACTCAGCTATAGGAGCCACCACCTTCTCCATCTGACCCAGCATTTTCCTCGTTCTCTTCAGAGGTCAAAGACAGTAAGATCAAGGTATAAATAAATTTTATGCATTTCTATATCCTGACAGTATTGAGCACATGGTGCCATAATACTTTTTCTCCAACCTAATGACTGATTCCCAGAGGACGTGGAGCTAAGATGCCATCTCTGATGATGGCTTCTGAGCTGAAGTGAACACAGTAGGGTGGCTACCCACCCCCGGGAAGTCTAAAGCAGTAGGTTCCCTTTGGCGCCACAGCCTGGGCACCCAGCTATACCTGTGTGTACTTGGCCAAGATCTCCTGGGGCCACATGCTCGGGGTCAGGGCTGAGAAGGGGCCACTGGCAGAAGGTATGTGGTTTCCTAAAATCAAGGAGGATCAGGAATAGGAGATGAAGAGAATGCCGAGCATTGAGGGGGAAAATTCAAGTTGGGACATCCCCCACGCTCCCCCAGGGCACCAGCAGAAAAGGGAGGACTGCACCCTTTGAAGTGGGATGGGTGGGTGTGGGGAAAAGACCTAAAAATGAGCAAAAGAAAAAAAGCAGCATGTTACAAAACATAACCAAATTTCATCTCCTTACATCTTCCCCCACCCAAGTGTGAGGAGTTGTAGCCTAGAGGGAGGGGAGAGCATAAGAGATTGAGGGAAGCTGGAGATCTGAGCCGTGAAAAGCTGTGGTGACCCTGGGTGCCCTATAGGGCCTCCTCCTTTCTCGCACTGTTATCCTCAGAGGTCTGTCTTGCTTCCACTCCACTGGATGGGCCCTCAGGGCGAGACCCTCCTCTCCTTCTGGACAGCCTCTCACCTGACATTGTGTGGAGAGGCAGGGCAGGTCTTCTGCAAATCTACACTCAGAAGGCTTCCTGGCCTATTATCTTATAGCTGGAAGGCTCCTCAGGCTTCATCTGGTCCAGAAACATCTGCCCTGGCAGGAGAGCAGAGGGGAAAGCCATTATAATGCAGCCTCTCTCCTAGGAGTCATTTCCACCCACTACTCTGAGTGAAAAGGAAAAGTCACCCTTCAAAGAAATGCCTCCTATTCTGAACATTTCATCTGGGAGAGGATACATGAAACACTCTGAAGAAGCTACAAAACTATTAACAGCTCTGTGAGCCAAGAGGAGTGTCCACTCAGTTCCATTGGTAAAGGAGAGAATCATACACACAGGCTTCCTGGTGCCCTAGGCTCAAGCCAATGGTTCTTCAAAAGGGGGGAAAAAAACAGCCAAACCTCCATGATTAGGTTTCCCTGAGCCAGAATTTTTTTTTTTTAATTTATTTATGATAGTCACACAGAGAGAGAGAGAGAGGCAGAGACACAGGAAGAGGGAGAAGCAGGCTCCATGCACCGGGAGCCCGACGTGGGATTCGATCCCGGGTCTCCAGGATCACGCCCTGGGCCAAAGGCAGGTGCCAAGCCGCTGCACCACCCAGGGATCCCTGAGCCAGAATTTTTAAGGAACCATTTAGCAGAATACAACTTAGGCTTCTAAGCCAATACCTTGAATTCACCTCAACACTGACATTTTCCCCTTCACCAAACCATCCACTCGACCACTTTCTCCACTAGCCTTATGGCTAGGAAACCAGGAGGTCGCAATCTAATCTAGATCTCTCCTGTTGCTGCTGAAACTCCTGCCTCCCTTTTTTTGTCCTCTCAAAAAATGAGGACTCAACAATAAAAAAGACAAAATGACCAAGAGATCTGCATATACATTTCTCCAAAGAAGAATTAAATGGCCAAAAAGCAGGTAAAAAGATTATTCATCAGGGCACCTGGGTGGCTCAGTGGTTGAGGATCTGCCCGATGTGAGACTCCTGGGATCGAGTCTCACATCGGGCTCCCCACTGGGAGCCTGCTTCTCCCTCTGCCTGTGTCTCTGCCTCTCTGTGTGTCTCTCATGAATAAAGAAATAGTCTTAAAAAAAAAAAAAAGATTATTCATTCAGGGAAATGCAAACCAAGACCTCAATGTGGTACCATTCCACACCTACTAAGATGGCTCTAATCAAAAGGATTGTAGGTGTGGACAAGGATGTAGAGAAAGTGGAACTCTTACATTGCTGGTGGTGTGTGAAATGGAACAGCTGATGTTGAGAACAGTTTGGCAATTTATCAAAAAGGTAAATGGAATTTCCATATGACCTGGTAATTCCACTCCTGCAGTTACTCACCTAGGAGAAATGAAAACATGTCCATCCACCCAGACACTTGTACACAGATGTTCATGGCAGCATTATTCATCATAGCCAAAAAGGAGAAAAAAGCCAACTAATGAATGGATATACAAATGTTTGGACCAACTGGGGCACCTGGGTGGCTCATTTATAAGTGTCTGTTTTTGGCTTAGGTTGCGATCTTATGGTTCTGGGATCGGGCTCCATATCAGGCTCCCTGCTCTGTGGGGCCTGCTTCTCCCTCTTCCTCTGCGCCCCACTTGTGCTCCCTGTCTCATTCATAAATAAATAAATAAATAAATAAATAAATAAATAAATAAATAAATAAATAAAATCTTTTTAGAAACTATTAAAAAAAGTTTGGACCATCCATCCATATAGTGGAAAATTATTCAGCCATATAAAAGAAGCAAAGTACTGATACATGTGACTCTATCGATGAACACTATGCTCAGTGAAAGAGGCTACTCACAAGAGGATAAATACTGTATGATTCTATTTAAGTGAAATGTCCAGAAGAGGCAAATCCATAGGTAGAAAATAGGTTAATGACTGCCAAAGGATGGGGGAGGGGGGACTTCAGAGTGACCACTAACAAGGTTTCAATTTGGGGAGATGAAAACGATTCTAGGATGGGATGGTGGTGATAGTTGCACAACAGTATGAAATACTAAAACTACTGAATTGCACACTTTAAAAATGAATTTTATAGCATCTAAATTATATCTGATTTTTTTATTTTTAAATTTTAAAAAAGATTTTATTTATTTGACAGAGAGAAGGAGAGCACAAACAGGGAGCAGAGGGAGAGGAAGGAGCAGACTCTTTGTGGCGCAGGGAGCCCGATGTGGGGCTTGATCCCAGGACCCTCAGGCATCATGACCTGAGCAGAAGGAAGACGCTTAACTGACTGAGCCACCAAGGCGTCCTGTATCTCAATTTTAAAAAAGAAAAAGCCATCAATTGGGGGTGTCCTCTAACTCTCTACCTTCTCATAATCTGTTATTACTGCTCTTTGTAGATCTAGAAAGAATCTGTTATTACTCGAGCTTCAACAGAAATGCAATTTCTGTAGCAGTTTCCTCAGCCTTTTCTGATTATTAAGCCTTTTATTTCCAACTATGGAATGAAAGGCTTGGACTCTGTGAAAAAAAAAAATGAGAGGCAGCAATAAGGAAATGTGGCTGAAATATTTTAGGACAAGCTGCCTTCCAGTTTTTAAAATCATGTCCCCCCAGACCCAGACCTAAAGAAACGTCTTCTCTTGCCATTTTTCAAGTGGTTCCTGCTGTTCTAGTCCACACCAGCACCTCACCTTCTCACTCCCTCTGCCACAGAATTCTGACCCAGAAGGGTCAGGTGACTGAAAAAGCAGAAAAGGAAAATCAAAGGGAGCTTTGGGAAGACATCACCCTATGAGCCCTTAACTTAAGCATATGTTCATAGTGGGCATGTGAAAAAATCCCCGTTCTCTTTCTGGGGCAAAAGAGTCATCTTGTAGCTCATAAGGGCAGCTCAGCTGGTCACCAACCTCCACTCCTGCCTCAGACACACCCTGACCATGCCGCATTCGGCCTAAATGCCCGTCAGGGAGGCCCTGCTGCCCAACTGGGAGAGCTGCTCCCTCCTGCTTCCAGACAAGCGCCACTGAGAGCCAGACTGCAGAATCGGCATAGGTTGGCCATCCTAGGGTTGTCTCTTCTGTGTAAGGATAATAAAGCTGAATGTCTTCCTGGCATGCGGGGTTGAGCGTCTGACTCTTGATTTTGGCTCAGGTCGTGATCTAAGTAAGGGTTGTGGGATGAGCCCTGTGTGGGGCTCCATGCTCAGAGGGGAGTCTGCTTGAGGATTTCTCTCCCTCTGTCCCTCCCCCCCACTTGTTCTCTAATAAATACATCTTAAAAAAAAATAAAAACGAATGTCTTCCTTTAGTATAACAGCTTATATAGGGTCAGGTTTGAATCAGAATTACGTGCTAGATAGAGCAATATATACTTTTACATGAAAGGGAATGAACTACAAGTTTTAAAATCACATCATCGGGATCCCTGGGTGGCGCAGCGGTTTGGCGCCTGCCTTTGGCTCAGGGCGCGATCCTGGAGACCCGGGATCGAATCCCACGTCGGGCTCCCGGTGCATGGAGCCTGCTTCTCTCTCTGCCTGTGTCTCTGCCTCTCTCTCTCTCTCTCTGTGTGACTATCGTAAATAAATAAATAAATAAAACTTTAAAAAAAAATCACATCATCATTCAATCCTTATAACACATGTTGAAGAAGATACCTCTATTCATTATGGAGAAGAAAATAAGCCTAGAAGAGACCCATATACAGTTTTCCAAACAGACTCCTATAATGTACCTTCCTACAAAACCATGCTATCTCCTCATCCTGCCTGGTGAACTGATACCACACAGCCACCAGCTAGATCATCAGGAGCATCCTCATCACTGACGCCACAGAGGTAATGATTTGGTTGTTCCTTCTGGAGGGACAGAGAGAGTGTGTAAAAGCAGGCGTTGCTGACAGTGAAGGAAATGAGCTGTCTCTGGCTTTGGAGAACTGAGGGAGCCAGGAAGACAATTCTGATCTTAGCTTGCCTCCCACTCATTCATCCACTCAACAAACATTTACTGAGTGCCACCACAATCCAGGCATGGTTCTAAGGACTGAGATGCAACAGTGAAAATCAGAAGTTCCAGCCGTTACATTACAGAATGAGACAATAAACATAAAAATAGCTGAGTCAGATCGTGATAACTACAGTATTATAAGAAAAATTAAGCAGGATAAAAGTATAGGGAGTACAGAAGAGAGGGTAACCCCTCTTATTATGTTATTATGTATAATAACGTGGTCAGGAAAAGCCCTCTGAGGATACGGTGGCATCTGAGCAAAGACAAAAATGGAAGTGAGGGATCAAGTTATTTGGCTATCTGAAGGAAAAGGGATCCAGGCAGAAGGAATAGCAAGTACAAAGCCTTTGAGGAAGGAACAGCAGCAGCAAGGTGGCCAGGGGCTTGGGAATGAGGAGAGAAGAGCAAACTCCAGCAGGAGTCATGGAGGGCCTGACTGTGTGAGCAGACTTTGGATCTTCTCCCCTGGTAAGTGGGCATCACAACAGAGTTCTTAGCAGAGGTGAACCTGAATCTGACTTAGGTTTTTTTTTTTTTTTTTTTTAATTTTTTTTGTTTTTATTCATGATAGTCATAGAGAGAGGAGAGAGAGGCAGAGACACAGGCAGAGGGAGAAGCGGGCTCCATGCCAGGAGCCCGACGTGGGACTTGATCCCGGGACTCCGGGATCGCGCCCTGGGCCAAAGGCAGGCGCCAAACCGCCGAGCCACCCAGGGATCCCCTGATTTAGGTTTTTAAAAGCTCTCTGGTTGGGGCAGCCCAGGTGGCTCAGCAGTTTAGTGCTGCCTTCAGCCCAGGACCTAATCCTGGAGACCCAGGATTGAGTCCCATGTCATCAAGTCCCATGTCAGGCTCCCTGCATGGAGCCTGCTTCTCCCTCTGCCTGTATCTCTCATGAATAAATAAATAAAATCCTTAAAAAAAATAAAAATTGATAAAAATAAAAGCTCTCTGGCTGCTGTGCAGAGAAGGCTGAATGCAGCAGGCAGAGGTGACGCTGGTGGGAATGATACTGACTTTGCTACAGTGGAACCAACAAGAAATGGTCAGATTCTGGATATATATTTCAAGGTCTCTGCAATAATCCATATATGCCACATCTCCCAGACTGCCCTGAGTCTCTGAGTTCTCAGAACGAGCCGGATATAATATCGCTAAACTGGGCGGGCAGGTTTTTCCTGCCCTTGGTCGCTATGGAAACCTTCCTGAAAGCAGCCATCTGGAAGCTGGTGAAAGCAGCTAAGGAGTAAACCACGTCATCAGCTGCCCTGCTGTTGTCACAGGGGTACTGAGAGGCTAACTTTTGAAAACCAGGATCAACACAAGTAACTCTAAGGTGCTACTGAAGGAATTTTTAAAATTAAATGTACATGTTTACAGGCATCTTTTTACTCGGCCTCCAGTAAATTTCTCCCTAATCTGCCAATCTTAGGATTTAAGACAAACGTTCACAAAGCAAAGATTGTCAGATGTCACTGTAGATCTGTGTGTGTTGGGAAGGGCTCGCTCTTGATATAGATCAAGATTTTATCCTTCACCCACTCTTGACCTACTATTCTAATTTTCTGACAATACTGGAGGGTTGCCACAAGTATTCTAAAAGGGCTGAGATCCTGAAGACTCTTTTTCTCTGTGAGAAAATGACACAGAAAACCACTGATAATAAGTAACTGGGAGAGTGAAGTGCAAAGCCAGGGGATGATAATGTAGCTACTATAAATGCTTTAAAAATTAAAATCTTAGGGCACATAGGTGGCTCTGTTGGTTAAGTGTCTGACTCTTGATCTCAGGGTTTTGAGTTCAAGCCCTGTGTCAGGCTCCATGCTAGGTGTGGAACCTACTTAAAAAAAAAAAAAAAATTAAAATCTTAAAGACCAGGGCACCTGGGTGGCTCAGTGGTTGAGCATCTGCCTTTGCTTAGGTCATGATCCTGGAGTCCTGGGATCAAGTCCCACATCAGGCTCCCCATAGGGAACCTGCTCTCTACGTCTCTGCCTCTGTCTCTCTCATGAATGAATAAATAAAATCTTTAAAAAAAAAAAAAAAAGCTTTAAAGACCTAAATGTGAGATTGGAAACCTTAAAACTCCTAGAAGAAAATACAGGCGGTGATTTTTTTGAAACTGGCTTCAGCAACATTTTTGTAGATCAGTCCTCCAAGGCAAGGCAAACAAAGCAAAAATAAACTATTGGGACTATACAAAATAAAAAGCTTCTGCACAGGGTAGAAAACCATCAACAAAATGAAAAGACAGGAGGGAGCGCCTGGGTGGCTTAGTCAGGTGAGTGTGTCTGCCTTCAGCTCAGGTCATGATCTTGGGGTCCTGGGATGGAGCCCTGCAATGGGCAAGCAGCCCTTCTCTGCCTGCTTCTCCGTCTCCCCATCCCTCTCCACTGCTGATGCTCAGGTACGTGTTCTCTCTCTCTCTAATGAATACAATCGTTTTTTAAAAAATGAAAAGACAGGGGATCCCTGGGTGGCTCAGCGGTTTAGCACCTGCCTTTGGCCCAGGGCGTGATCCTGGAGACCTGGGATCAAGTCCCACATCAGGCTCCCTGCGTGGAGCCTGCTTCTTCCTCTGCCTGTGTCTCTGCCTCTCAATCTCTCTCTCTCTTTCATGAATAAATAAATAAAATCTAAAAAAGAAAAGAAAAGAAAAGACAACCTATTGAATGGGAGCAGACATCTGCAAATGATATATCTGATAGAGAGTTAGTATAAAAAATATATTAAAGTACTTACACAAACTCAATACCAAAAAACCTCCAATTTGATTAAAAAATGGGCTGGGAGATCCCTGGGTGGCTCAGCGGTTTGGCACCTGCCTTCGGCCCAGGGCGTGATCCTGGAGACCGGGGATCAAGTCCCACATCAGGCTCCCTGCATGGGGCCTGCTTCTCCCTCTGCCTGTATCTCTGCCTCTCTATGTGTCTGTCATGAATAAATAAACAAAATCTTTAAAAACAAAACAAAACAAAAAACCACAATGAGATATCACCTTACATCTGTCAGAATGGGTAGAATCAAAAAGACAAGAAAAACAAGTGTTGGTGAAGATGTGGAGAAAAAAGAATCCTTGTACAATATTGATATGAATGCAAACTGGTGTGGCCACCATGAAAAACAATATGGAAGTTCCTCAAAAAGTTAAAAATGGAAATACTGGGGCACCTGGGTGGCTCAGTGGTTGAGTGTCTACCTTCAGCTCAGGCTGTGATCCTGGGGTACTGGGATTGAGCCCCACCCCACATCAGGCTCCCCAGAGGGAGAGCCTCTCTCAGAGGCTCTCAGAGTTATCCCTCTGCTTCTCGGTCTCTCATGAATAAATTAAATAAAAATCTAAAAAAGAAATACTATATGATCCACTAATCACACTACTGGGTATTTATCCATAAGAAACAAAAAATCTCATTGGAAAAAATATACATACCCCTATATTTATTGCCAGCCTCCAAGATGGTCCCAAATGTTTCTACCTCCTGGTATTCACACCCTTGTGTAGGCCTTCTCCACACTGAGCCACAGGTAACCCTGTGACCAATTATGGTGGCAGTGATCATGTGTAACTTTCAATGACAGGCCACACACAGCACAGCTTCCACTTTGGTCTCCTGAATCACTTGGTCTGGGGGAAGTCAACTGCCATGCCATAAGGACACCAAGGGAGCCCCATGGAGAGGCATCAACTTTGTAAGCCACTTCAGTGAACCATCCTGGAAGTAGATCCCCTAGTTCCAATATCTAAGCAATGTCATGAGAGACGCTTCCCTCTCATGAGCCAGAATCTCCCTATTGAGATGCTCCTGAATTCCTGACCCATAAAAACTAAAGGAGATAACAAATGATTATTTCTGTATTAAGCCACTAAGTTTTAGGGTGGTTTGTTATGCATCAAAGATAACTAATATACCTTTGTGATTCCTCTGCCTTGAGCTGAGGTTCTCTCCCTATGCTCCTATAAAGCTTTGTGAATAAATCCATCACAGAACTTACCTCAGCCTTTTTAACTTTTTCCTTTTTGTCCAACTGACTCCCTTAGACTGCATCTTGTTTCCCTCTGTATCCCTGGCACTCAGAAGTCTCTCAAAAAGTATTTGTTAGATAAATTAGATAAATGAATGAACACCAGCAAATGAAAAACAAAATAAATAGAAGTCACACTTCACACTACAGTAATAACTGGTGTTTTATTTACACCTTACTCTCCCTTCTTCTGGGTGTCTGGAAAATAGCAATCTCCCTACCATTCTGACTCCACACTTTTTAAGACTGCTTTCTTTACTCACTCTTTCTGACTACACAATTCTGGGAAGCTCTTTACATCTACATCACTTCATCTCTCTGAGCTAGTCAGTTGGTTCTGGGTGAACGCAGATCTGAACTGGACCAATCATTAACACTCAATAGCCACTGGCAAACATGATGAGACTAGACATCACCGGTTTTCCCAAAATAGCCCAATGAGTCCCTTCTCGGAGGGAGTCCCTTCTTCAATTTGAGACCCAGAAAGCCAAGGAGGTCAGCCCTTGGGTAATGGAAGCATTCATATATATACATACATGAATGTATATATAGATACAGATATATATATTTACATAGGTATACATATATAAACATACATAAAACTGTTTTTTTAAATACAATTTTTGAGATGCCTGACTGGCTTAGTTGGTAGAGCATGTGGCTTTTGGTCTTGGGGTTGTAAGCTCAAGCCCCACATTGGGCATGGAGCCTATTTAAAAAAATAATAAGGGAAAAAATAAAAATAAAAAATAATAATAATAAGATAGTAAAGGCAGCCCGGGTAGCTCAGTGGTTTAGCGCCACCTTCGGCCCAGGGTGTGATTCTGGAGACTTGGGATCGAGTCCCAAGTCAGGCTCCCTGCATGGAGCCTGCTTCTCCCTCTGCCTGTATCTCTGCCACTCCCTATTTCTGTTTCTCTCATGAATAAATAAATAAAATCTTAGTAAACAAACAAAATTAAAAAATAATAAAATACTCACTGCTGGAAAAAAGTAGTTTTGTGATGCAAAATTAGTTCTTTCAAAATTGCTTATTCTCCTGGAAACTTAAGGAAACTTAAGGAAATAATTCAATAGAAGCAAAAAGGTATGTGCATGAAAATGTTTACTTCAGCATGAAGTAAATATGAAAATAAATGTCAAATATAGGGGAATTAATCACATTTTGGGATAATAACACAATAAAATGTGAGTCAATAATTTCATATTCCAACTATGGACACACCTGGCCAAAATGGAGTTACAAGGATTGCATTTACTTTCTCAACTTCAACAGTTAAAACAGAAAAATACATGAAACAATGGTTTTCAGATGCTACTAGACAGGCAGCACAGGACAGTGACTCCTAAGAGAGAGAAAACAAATGAGGTGAACCTATGATCACCCCAGTTCCCACCTGGAGAGTTTGCAGACCGGCCCAGGAGACAGTGTGGAGAGCCAGAGGAGGCCAGAGTAGAAGAGAAATGAACGGAGGCTTGCACCGACTGAGAACTTCAGAAATCTACAGAGGGTATCCCTAGTCTTCACCTGACTACTGGTCAGAGCATGTGTGTGAGGAATGTAACCAAGGCTGGGGAAAGAAACACTTAAAAGAAATATGAGGAATACCTGAAGCTCACCCCACTGGGTCATTGTGATGCATTCTCCCTTTTATATATTGTGGAATGCAATTTGCTAAAATTATGTTTAAAATTTTGGGGACGCGTGGGTGGCTCAGTCAGTTAAGTGTCTGCTTTTGGCTCAGGTCATGATCCCGGGGTCCTTGGGGTCGAGCCTCCTGTCGAGCTTGCAGTATAACAGGGACCCTGCTTCTATCTCTCCCTTTCCCTCTCATCCCTGTTCATGCTCACTCTCTCTCAAATAAATAAAATATTTAAAAAAAGAAAAAGAATTTCTGCATCTATATTCATGAAGGACATATGCTCTCTAGTTTTCTTTCTGAGTAATGCCTTTCTTTTGGTTTTGGTATTAGGACAATGTTTGCTTTATAGAATGATATATGAAAAAAAAAGAATGATATGGGAAGTAATCCTCCCCTTCAATTTTCAGGAAGAGTTTGTATAGATGCTGGTTATTACTTCTTTCTAAAATGTTAAGTAAAAATCACCAATTAAGCCTTCTATGTCTGGACTTTTCTTTGTGGAAAAGTTTCCAAATATTTATTATTTATTATTTATTATTTTTTTTTAAAGATTTTATTTATTTATTCATGAGAGACACACACACACACAGAGGCAGAGACACAGGCAGAGGGAGAAGCAGGCTCCTTGCAGGGAGCCCGACATAGGACTCGATCCCAGGTCTCTAGGATCACACCCCAGGCTGCAGGCAGCACTAAACCGCTGCACCACCAGGGCTGTCCAAGTATAATTTATTTAACAGAGATAAGGTGATTCAGATTGTCTTGTTCTTGTTCTTTTTTTTTTTTTTTTTTTTAGGTTTTATTTATTCACGAGAGACACAGAGAGAAAGAGGCAGAGACACAGGCAGAGGGAGAAGCAGGCTCCACACAGGGAGCCTGATACGGGACTTGATCCCGGTGTTCCATGTGCTAGGGGTAGAGCAGTAAAATAAGATAAACAAAATTCTTGCTCTGTGAACCTGCAGTTTCCTTATCTGTAAAAGGGGATGACAAATGAGAAAATGTAAGTACTTATCACAATACATGGCACATAGTATGTGCTTACTAAATGTGACTATTAATATTAGTGATAGAAAACAGATAAGTAAATGAATGAGATAATTTCAGAGTAATAATATATACTATGAAGAAAATAACATAGGCTAATAGGTTTCAGAGTACCACATAGGGGCAGAAGAGCTACTTTTGATGGGTGGTGTGAGAAGGTCTGAGGAAATGACATTACAGCTGAAACCACAGAGATGACTAGGAACCAGCTCTGCAGAGACCTGGTAGAGCAGCCCAAGCATAAGAAATGGCTCACACAAGGGTCTTAAAGAACAAGAATTCATTGCACTGGAGAAATAACAGGCCAGTGTGTCGGAGGTAGAGTGATGAGGGGAAAGTAGCAGACAGCACTGGCGAGGCAGGCAGGAAACAGCTTACAGATGGCCTTCTACTCATGACAAGATGCTGGATTTTATTTTAATGGGAAGCAACTGGAGAGCTGTGAGCAGGGACATGACATGGTCTGACTTTGGTCTTAAAGAAATCACAATGGTTACTGTGTGAAGAATGAATTTCAGGGGAATCCCTGGGTGGCTCAGCGTTTATTGCCGCCTTCAGTCAAGGGCCTGATCCTGGAGATCCGGGATCAAGTCCCACATCGGGTTCCCTGCATGGAGTCTGCTTCTCCCTCTGCCTGTGTCTCTGCCCCTCTCTCTCCCTTTCTCTCTCCCTCTCTCTCTCTCTCTCTCTCTCTGTCTCTCATGAATAAATAAATAAAATCTTAAAAAAAAAAAAAAAAAAAAAAAAGAATGAACTTCAGATGGGTTAAGGATGGAAGCTATTACAGTTGTCCAGGTGAGAGAAAGTATCTTGGACTAAAGTAGTTGAAGTGATGGCAAGTAACTAGATTCTAGAGGATATCTGGAGATGTGGAGATAGATAACAGAAATAAGGAATAAAGAAAGCAATGATGACTCCTGGGTTTTGTGTAGGTCCTATTACAAAGATGAAGGAAGACTCGGGAGATAAAGTTTCAGGGTTAGGAATCAACAGATCTGCTTTGGTCATGCTAAGTTGGGGTGCCTATTAGACCTCTAAGTCGACATGTCAAGTAGACAATTGTATGTATGAGTATAAAGTTCACAGAAGTCAGAACTATATATGTGAATCTGGGAATCATGAGGACTAGATGTCATGGCTAAGGAGAGAATGGTGAATAGGGGGCCCAGAAGCAAATCTGGAAACATTCCAACACTTAGAGGTTAGGCAGGAAAAGGAACAGGAAATAAAATTTGAGGGGTGGCTAATGTAGTAGAAGGAACACTAATAGTGTGTAGTGCTGTAGAAATCAAGAGGAAGAGGAGGTGATCATCAGTGCCATTACCATCTAGAGGTCAAGTGGTATGAGGACAGAGGATGGGTTGCTGTTCTGCAAGCTGGAGGTTTTTGGTGATCTTGACAAGACTTGTAAGTTTTAATGGTGAAGGTGAAAGTCCAATTGGAGTGAGCTGAAGAGAGAACAAAAGTGGAGTCATCAGCATCAAGATAGTATATGATTTCACCCATTTAAAATACCTACATGTTGAAGGTAGTATAAAAATGAATATGGCTGGGAATCCTGGGTGGCACAGCGGTTTAGCGCCTGCCTTTGGCCCGGGGCGTGATCCTGGAGACCCGGGATCGAGTCCCACGTCGGGCTCCCGGTGCATGGAGCCTGCTTCTCCCTCTGCCTGTGTCTCTGCCTCTCTCTCTCTCTCTGTGACTATCATAAATAAATAAAAATTTTAAAAAAATGAATATGGCTGAGTTAGGTGGTAGGAGTATGGGCTTATTGGTCTCTATTTTTAATGTTTTTTTTTTTTTTAAATACAGAGGTACTGCTTAAAAACAATTATATCACATCAAAACTTGCACCTGAACAATCAGAGCAGCATTATTTATAACAGCCCAAAGTGGAAATAATCCAAATGCCCAACAATGGATGCATGGATAAACAAAATGTACATCTCCATGGAATGGAATATTGTTCAGCCACAAAAAGAAATGAAGTACTGACACAGGCTACAACATGAAACTTGAAAACATGCTCAGTGAAAGAATCTAGTCACCAGTCACAAAAGACCATGTACTTTATCATTCCATTTATAGGAAATGCCCAAAATAGGCAAATCCCTAAGATAGGAAGTAGATTAGTGGTTGCCAGGGGCTGGAGGGAGGGGGAAATAAGGAATGACTGCTAATGGCTGTGGGTTTTCTTTTGGGGGTGATGAAAATATTCTGGAATTAGACAACAGTGATGGGTTGTCTAATTCCAGTGAATGTACTAAAAACCTCTGAATTGGAAAATTTATAAGGATGACTTTTGGAGCTCCCAGCTGGCTCAGTAGGTGGAGCAGGTGATTCGATCTCAGGGTTGTGAGTTTGAGCTCCATGACGCGTGGAGAACTTACTTAAAAACTAAAATCTTTTTTAAGAAAGTGACTTTGGGACAACCTGGATTAGAAAAGATGCTTATGAACCAGGACACTTTAAAAGTAGAGCAATTTGAAAGATAGACTATAAGGGGAAATGCTTTTTCCAAATCTAAAACCTTCATAGAAATATTTCCCTTCTCCACAGCTCAGGCACCTGACCCCACCCACAACCTGAGCTGGGGTCAGGTGGGACACTGGCTATTAGAGCCCAAGACTCAGGAGTACTTTTTTTTTTTTTTTTTAAGATTTTATTTATTTATTCCTGAGAGACACAGAGAGAAGGCAGAGACACAGGCAGAGGGAGAAGCAGGCTCCTCCCAGGGAGCCCAATGTGGGACTCGATCCCAGAACTACAAGATCACGCCCTGAGCTGAAGGCAGACACTCAACCGCTGAGCACCCAGGCGTCCCAAGGAGTGCTTCTTTCCAACACCTCTGGGCATTTTGCACAAGATCATTCTTTTCCACTGAAACCATAGTAAGATACAAATACAAATGATAAACTCTAGCAGGATAAATCTAAGCCTCAGGTCAGAGGAAAATCTCTACTGTATAAAAACAGTCACTGGGTTTCTCATGGGAAGGGAAGTTCTGCACTCTTGAGTTTTGTACTTATGCAACATTAATGGAAATCAAAATTTTACAAAATTCTGCCACATGTCTGCCACCCCCAATAAATCATTTTCTTCCCTTCTATGTTCCCTTTTGGTTTTTCTCTCTACATGCACAGTTTTTTTTTTAAAGATTTTATTTATTCATGATAGACATAGAGAGAGGCAGAGACACAGGCAGAGGGAGAAGCAGGCTCCATACCAGGAGCACAACTTGGGACTTGATCTGGGGACTCCAGGATCACGCCCTGGGCCAAAGGCAGGCACCAAACCGCTGAGCCACCCAGGGATCCCCTACATGCACAGTTCTAACATTACAGATTTTAAAACATTTTTCTCTACTGAACACTAAATGATCAGCATTTTCCCCAGTAACCATGCAGTTTTTACAGCCATATTTCTGTAACTGACTAATCTAATCATCTGTTGATACATATAAGCACCTAGGAGCAACGTCTGCAATAAAACAATGCTGTGAGGAACCTTCTCTCTGAAAATTTTTAAAATGAAATTAATTACTCTGTATCATTTAGGAGAGGATTTGGATTTTTTAAAAATCTGCTTTTTCTACTTTAAAGTGGCAGCTTTGTAAACAGAAATCAAAGTATGAGATTAGGTTAATAACAGATTATTAATATTAGAGTTTTTTTTTTAATTTTTATTTATTTATGATAGTCACAGAGAGAGAGGCAGAGACACAGGCAGAGGGAGAAGCAGGCTCCATGCACCGGGAGCCCGACGTGGGATTCGATCCCAGGTCTTCAGGATCACGCCCTGGGCCAAAGGCAGGCGCTAAACCGCTGCGCCACCCAGGGATCCCAATATTAGAGTTTAATATGATGCCATCTGAAGAAAGGTAATTAACCCAATGACCCTACACTTAAAATTTTACAATATAATTATAGTACAGTGAGGAATTACTATTTTAATAGTTGGCTCCAGAACACTTCTTAGAGAGGGGGTTTATCTTTGTTTTGGAAAATACTTTGATAAGCTCCTTCAAGGTGAAAGGTAAACCCTGAGGCATAGAAGAAAGGAGAGATCTATCAATTGCCTAGTAAAAGAAAAGAATAGAAATTTGGAGGCAGGAGAGAACAGAACTAGAAGTCGCTTGAACCATAAAGAGGAGGGGAAGAGAAGTCCAAAACCAAGGTGAGGAGCTACATCCTTGGGAACAAAGCGACCCACAACCTATGAGAATTAACACTCAGAGTGCCTGGGGGTGGAGAGGCCTGGAGGGTGAAGACAGGAAGCCTCTTCAGGAAAGGACAACCCAAAACCCAACTGAAGCTGTATTGTTGCAGGGTAACATCTTAGCCATTCCCTATCTTCAGTAAGGCCAGCCCTACTTGTAAGAGCCATGAAGGTGGTTTGAGGAAAATCAAATAAAAGATCTAAACATAGGGGATCCCTGGGTGGCACAGCGGTTTAGCGCCTGCCTTTGGCCCAGGGCGCGATCCTGGAGACCCGGGATCGAATCCCACGTCAGGCTCCCGGTGCATGGAGCCTGCTTCTCCCTCTGCCTGTGTCTCTACCTCTCTCTCTCTCTCTGTGACTATCATAAATTAAAAAAAAAAAAAAAAAAAATTAAAAAAAAGATCTAAACATAGGGATTATAATTCATACTTTATAGAGTTGTTATGAGGTCTAAATGAGTTAAATTAGAAAAATCTGGGGGAGGGTGTTGGCATTCTCACATAATGTGGGCTTACAGGGCTTGCATCCGTTTTACTAAAATTTCAAGATAAGAGATTTCAGCTGATTATGCAACGCAAAAGTTTTATCTCATTTCCTTAGATTTGTATATAAAATAACCACTTTTTAAAAATACAGGGGTGCCCAGGTGGCTCAGTTGGTTAAGCAGGTTAAGCATCTTCCTTTGGCTCAGGTCATGATCCTGGAGTCCCGGGACAGTTTGCTTCTTCCTCTCTGCACTTGCCTCCAGCTCGTTCTCTCTCACTCTCTCTCTCTTTCAAATACATACAATCTTTTTTTTTAAAGATTTTATTTATTTATTCATGAGAGACACACACAGAGAGAGAGAGAGACATAGGCAGAGGGAGAAGCAGGCTCCCTGCAGGAAGCCCAATGTGCGACTTGATCCTGGGACTCCAAGATCACGCCCTGAGCCAAAGGCAGATGCTTGAACCGCTGAGCCACCCAGGCATCCCTCAAATAAATAAAATTAAAAAAAAAAAAAAAATACATGCTACATTTCAGCAATATCGCGGAGTTTAGGGCTTCCTAACTTTACAATGTTGTTCCCTTTTGCTTTCCCTTAAATAATCTCAACCCGTGGTTCTCAAACTGTGTTGTGCATCAGAATCATCATCTAGAGGACTTTTAAAAACCCAAAAAAGCTGATTTTTTTCTTTTTCTTTTTTTTTTTTAAGATTTTATTTTGGAGGTGCCTGGGTGGCTTAGTTGGTTAAGCATCTGTCTTCCACTCAGGTCATGATCTTGGGGTCCTGGGATCAAGCCCTCTGGCTCCCTGCTCAGCTGGGAGTATGCTCCTCCCTCTCCCCTTCACCCTGCTCATGTTCTCTCACTCTTGAATAAATAAATCTGTTTTAAGAAAAAGATTTTTAAGTAATCTCTATACCCAATGTGGGGCTCAAACCTACAACCCCAAGATCAAGAGCTGCATGCTCTACTGATTAAGCCAGCCAGGCACCCCCTAAAAAGGCTGAATTTGTTAATCTGAAGGTCTGAGTAGAATCTGAGACTGTTCCTTTCTTACAAGGTCCCAGGTGATGTTGATGCTGTGGTCCAGGGAACACACTTTCAGAACCACTGGGTTAAACTACCCTTTGACCATTCTTTCGAATTCTAGTTCAGATGTGACCTAGAACACCTTCCCTCTTCCAACATCCATGCCCCCTACCTCCCTTCTCTGATAAAACTAATTGTTCTATGTGCTCCTACTGTTTCTCATTTCATACTATGCTGTAATTTACATATGTATATATTTGCCCTATATCTGTACCTAGGCCAGTAACTGACCCATGCCAGGTGTTGACTGTATGAAGAGGGGATACTAAACTCCTGGAAGATCCCTATGTACAACATGCTCCTTGTAAGTTCCTATGCTGAGCTCCTTCTGCTTGTAAGGCCTTCCACTTTATCTGACTTCTCATTCTCCAGGCTCAGCCCAGGCATTTCTTCCTCAAGGAAGCCTTCTTCGACACACCCCCTGCCTCAGGTTTGTCAGGTGCCCCTCTTCCTCTATCTATAACACATCATACAACATATTTAATATACTATCTATAACATATTTATCTTAATAATAGCTACCATTCACTGCAGGCTTTCTAAGCATCAGGAACTTTAATAAGCAGAGCCGAATAAAAATTTTTAGAAGTCCGTTCGTTTGTCAAGCCATTCCCACTTCTGGAAATTTATCCTACACTTCAACAAAAATGACTCCTATAGAAAGACACTCCATATGCCATTGTTTATGATGGCAAAATATTAGAAAACCTCAATATCCACTGGTAGGGGACTAGTTAAATAAGTTACATAACATCTATAATGGAACAGCGTGCAGCTGTCTAAAAAGAATGGGTCACTTATTTATGCACTGATGGGGAACGCACAAGATACACTGCTAAGTGAAAAAAGCAAGGGGCAAAACAGTGAGAATAGTAAACATTTATCTAAAGACGGGGAAGTTTTCACATAAAATTTAGAAGGCTGCATGTAAGAGTAATTGGGTGGCAGAGGGACTTTTTACCTAATACCCTTTTGTACCTTTTGAATTTTGAAGTATTTGAATGCATTACCTATTCAAACGAAGTTAAGCATGAAAAAAATTTAAAGACCTTCAGAAAGCCACAGAATAAGAAAGATTAGGTGTTCCCCCTATTTAATCAATATAAATAGAAAAATGAATATGAGGAAGTCTAACATTTATTTTTTTTAATTTTTTTTTATTTTTTTTAAAGATTTTCTTTATTTATTCATGAAAGAGACACAGAGAGAGACAGAGGCACAGACACAGGCAGAGGGAGAAGCAGGCTCCACGCAGGAAGCCTGACGTGGGACTCGATCCTGGGTTTCCAGGATCACACCCTGGGCTGAAGGCAGGCGCCAAACCGCTGAGCCACCCGGGTTGCCCAGGAAGTCTAACATTTAGATTTTTTTTCTAAGATGACTTTTGCCATGAATGTCTAATGCCTAGTTCTTTCCATTTCTCTTTGTCTGTCATGTCTCTGCTGTATTAGAGCCCTCAGCACATGCCTGGTTTACTAAGGTCAATCCACAGCAGATATTCATCAGTTCCAGTGACAACACTCCATTTTTACAATACGGAATGTGCAAGGGTCGTGATCCTTTGGTTCTCTCTCCTCCTGCCTTGCTGGCTGCTCCTCCTGAGTCTCTTTTCCCAGTTCTTCCTGCCAGTTCTTAAAAGGCCCTACTGTTCTGTCCTAGATCCTTCTCCACTTCCCTGCACTCTCACAGACTCTCGTGGCTTCAATTTACACCTACAGGCAGATGATCCAATTTCCATTTCCACAACACATTTCTCTCCAAATTTCAGGCTGACATATCCAACTGCCCACTGGGACACTCCTCCACATTCCTCGAAATACCATGCTCTCAAATTAAGTCATTGTGAACCCTGCCCTTCTCTGGTGGTCCCTATCTCAGGCGACTGACCTTATAACCTATCCACATCTTTCTCCAGCCAGAATTGGGCCTCATGGTTAAATGGCTTCTCCTTTATCTTCCCACCTCCACACTTCAATTCATAAAGCCTTTCCTACTGTTTTTTGAAACTTCCCTTTTCTCTCTAACCTTTGCTACTTCCCAGTTGGGACTGTCATTTCTCACCATCATGGTTCTTACAAGTCTTTCAACTGGGATCTCTGCCTCCAGTCTTGCCCCTGCGCCCCACGCCCCATCTATTCTCTATTCTGCGGCTAGAGAAATCCTTTTAATATGCAACTGATCAGGGGCACCTGGGTGGCTCAGTTGAGCCTCAAACTTGTGATTTCGGCTCAGGTCATGATCTCATGGGTCGTGAGATTGAACCTCATATCAGGCTCTATGCTCAGTGGGGAGTCTACTTGGGACTCTCTCTCTCTCAAATAAATCTTTTTTAAAATTCATTTTTCCCATTATCTCCCTTAGTGCCAAAGACAAATGAAGTGAAAACCCACTATATATCAACTACATTTCTCAACTACCTTCCCCCAAACTGGCATCAGCAGAAGAGTGGTGACTCTAGTAATTAATTATCCACTCCTGAGCCGCAGGCTTATAGCTTAGACTGCTCTCTCCCATCCCTGAGTCCATGTTTTCTTTGTGACCCTTTAAGAGAGGGTGCTCCTTTAGGCAACAGGTGTGATTGTGCAAGGCAGAGCACAGACTGTGGAAACACAGAGCAGGGAAACAGAAACCTCACCCAGCAGTTCCAGTTAAGTGCAGCTCTCCTATACAGACTTCTGACCCATGCTCAGCCACTCTAGGTCTTTCCACAAAACAATTCATCAGCTGAGGCAGTCTGACCACTTCCCTGAGCCCTTCCAGGAGCATTCACCTAAGATTTACAGCCTGGCAATACCCAGATGATGATAAGGAAAGCAAAAGCAAGGTACTACACGGACCTTCTGTCAGTACCAGTACCAGGGGTGGGGGGCAACAACCCCTTCAGGAATAAAACAAATAATGGTTAGCTAGCTGCAATTGCAACTTGAGTAGCTTTGAAAAATAGCGACACAAGTTTTTGAGGAAATAAAGCTCCTTGAGGACTGTCAATAAGTGCCCCCTGAGAAATTTATATTTAAAGTGTTATATTAACTTAGGAGCTTATGGCACTTAAAAGGAACAAGACAGTTAACAAAGTCCCTATTCCTCATATAGGTAAACTACAGAGATCAACAAACTACTTTATTTATTCAGCCAGACTATTTAAATAATTACTGGGAATTTCTCATTTGCAGATAAGAATATACCTACATAATTACTCTAAAGTATGGCAATCTGTTCCTGCTTACTTATGGCAGTGAGTGGATGGAGGTACCAATGAAAGAAGAAATACTGTATTTATTGTTTATCATTCTGCCAAGTAACCAGAGCTCAGAGTTAAGCACCTCACCTGTGTCACAAGCTGACCCTCTATCCCACACTGACCAGTACAGCAGTCATTGGCAATTGTGCAGCACAATCTCCAGGGAAGACCATGAACCTACTTGTAGGAACAAAACTCTTTGGCTTGGGGTATGGAGCCAGTGGAGACCAGGTTAAAACATAATATAAGCAGCTGGATTAAGAAACACCAATTTTTGCAGACAAATTAAGCAGATAAATCAGGAGAAAATTCTCGTATTATACAAACAAATGAATTTCTCTAACAGACCTGCACCTGTATTTAGAGATTAGCTTCTTCAATACCATGTACAGCACAAATGCACTAAGCACAGCCATGAATGACAGTCATGAATGACAGTTAAAAGGATCTTTTTTTTTTTTTTTAAGATTTTCTTTATTTATTCATGAGAGACAGATAGAGAAGGCAGAGACATAGGCAGAGGGAGAAACAGGCTCTCTGAGGGAGCCTGATGCAGGACTCAATCCCAGGACCCCAGCACCACAACCTGAGCCAAAGGCAGATGCTCAACCACTGAGCCATCCAGGCATCCCTAGAAGAATCTTTTGAGTTATGTCCCGCTCATTTATTTTCAGAAAAAAGAAACTGAGGCCAAAGAGGTCAAAAGACTTATAGTCATACCATAAACATGTGGCACATCCAGAGCAGAAGCTAAGTCTCCTATTTCCACTATTCCAACCTAAAATTGAATCAAAAACTTGGGGAAAACATGGGAACAAGCAAACTGGATCACACTCAGACCAACATCATTACCAAGAGAAATACCAGCAGAGATGTTATGGGGAGTTGTCCTCCTGCTGTTGTAAACGTTGGGGTTAGGGAGGACCGTATCTTTTGTTCGTTTGTTTGTTTGTTTTTTGGTGGGCCTACCTTCCATTAGATAATCCACTGGTTTTGGTTAGGTTTTTTTTTTTTTATTAAGATTTTATGTATTTATTCATGAGAGACACACGGAGAGAGAGAGGCAGAGACATAGGCAGAGGGAGAAGCAGGCTCCCCATAGGGAGCCCAATGTGGGACTTGATCCCAGGACTCCGGGATCACACCCTGACTCGAAGGCACTCAACCGCTGAGCCACCCAGGTGTCTCTGGTTAGCTCTTTATATCTCATACTTAATACTGCTGGTTTAAACAATCAGGCCCACACACTTTAAACTTCTACACTGTAGGAATTACACTATCACTTTCAACTAGCCACTGAAATTCTTGCCTAGCCAAGCCCCACGTAAGTTTTCACTGCCCTCTTTGCCCACGTGACTCCAGGACAAAGTTAGGAAACAAGCTCCATGCTATTTATCTTCACTGTTGCTCAGTGACTTTTATTCTTCTCTAAATGACTTTCTATCATGTTACCTACCTTTAATGTTTTCAAACATTCAAGCTTTTCCCCCATTTCTTCAGAGCCCCAACTGAGAAATTTATATTTAAAGTGTTATATTAACTTAGGAGCTTATGGCACTTAAAAGGAACAAGACAGTATCTGCTGCTACTCACTCCCTCCCAGCTATTGACCTGGTTTCCACCTTAATGAAGCTGATGTCATTTGGCTTAGGCTTCCTTAACTTCCTCTTCCTCCTATATAATTGCTCCATCTTTTCACTTTTCTCTTTCCACCTTTCTCTCAGAGGAAGAAGTAGCCTTCCTTCCTTCGCAGGCTAAGTCCTCCACGCACCATTTCCCTTACCACATCTCCAGCTCCCCTCTGCTGGCTTCAAGTGCACTGCACATGCTCGGATCATCTGCATCCTTAATTACAACACACCCAAACGAAAGCAACTTGGATCCCTCAACCCTCCTACCTTTCCAGCTCTTCTTCCTCTCTGTGGCACATTTTCAAAGGCAGAGTTGAATTCTGCAACCACACCTCTTCAGCCAGCTTGCTCCTTAGGCTTTTTCCCCCTAGCTTCCTCTCTTTGCACCCAGACTTTCTGAGGTCTCCAGTGGTTTCCTTGTCACCATATGGAATCCTCTTCCTTTGGCTTCATTTCCTTAAACTCCCTGCAGCATTTGATTCTGCTGACTTACCTGGTTTCTTGAAATTGTTCTATGACTCTGAGGGCACTGATCACACTGGTTTTCTTTCTCTACTTAACTGTTTCTTTGCTGACTCTTCTTCTCCCAGGCCCCCAAAAAAGACATTCCTCAAATCAGGCTTTTTTCAATCCACTCCTAATGGTTTCCTACTGGGGAATCCGTTCCTGTTCCTTTTTTTTTTTTATTTATTTTTTTTATTTATGATAGTCACAGAGAGAGAGAGAGAGAGAGGCAGAGACATAGGCAGAGGGAGAAGCAGGCTCCATGCACCGGGAGCCCGATGTGGGATTCGATCCCGGGTCTCCAGGATCGCACCCTGGGCCAAAGGCAGGCGCCAAACCGCTGTGCCACCCAGGGATCCCCTCCATTCCTGTTCCTAGGGGGATTTAGCTATCACTGCTGTACAGATATGCCACAAACCTCTACCTCTAGCCATGGCAACACTGGAGATTTCCAACTTCCTGCTGGATGGCTTTAGCTGACTTAATCACATCTAAATATGTTCTTCTCAAACGAATCTATTTTTATTCTATCCCAGATGATTCTTTTTTGATTTTCCTATATCTTCTTCTAAGACTCTCAGAGTCTAAGCTTTTAGTAATTTCTGGCTCCTTTGTCTTACTTTCATACTGAATCAGTTACAAAGTCTATTTATTTTATTTTATTATTATTTTTAAAAAGATTTATTCATGAGAGACACAAAGAGAGATAGGCAGAGACACAGGCAGAGGGAGAAGCAGGCTCCGTGCAGGGACTCGATCCCAGGTCTCCAGGATCAGGCCCTGGGCTGAAGGCAGGCGCTAAACCGCTAAGCCACCCAGGGATCCCCTGATTTTATTTTTTTAAGATTTTACTTATTTATTCATGAGACACACACAGAGAGAGAGGCAGAGACACAGGCAGAGGGAGAAGCAGGCTTCATGCAGGGAGCCCAAGCAGGACTCAATCCCAAGACCCCAGGATCACGACCTGAGCCAAAGGCACTCAACCACTGAGCCACCCAGGTGCCCCATGATTTTATGTTTAAAAGAATCTCTAAGTATCTCTATCTCCACTACTTTAATCCAGACCCTCACTGACCCTTTTCTGGGCTACTGTAAATCTCCTGGAGTTTTCTATGTCTTTAGACTCTCTCTCCATTCATGTTAAATAAACACTGGATTAATCTCCACTGAAGCATAGCTCTAATTACAGGGTTCCCTCACCTTCTTCAGTGGCCCGCAATCTACCTTCTGAGTCAGCTCATATTTTCTCTGCACATATCCTATGCTTCAGCCACCTGCACCTCTCACTGCTACCTCAACATGTTTCCAGATCTGGATTCATATTGTTTCCTGCTTCAAAGGCCACCTCCCATTTACCAATGTCCTGATTCTATCCATTTTTCAGTCCTCAGCTCAAATACCACATCTGTGATGCTTTCTATAGTCCTCTCAACATTTCCTCGTACCTATCTAATGCCGCACACTTACATTTCTCTCATTTTTAACTAGTTGTGTCTACCTTAACTCTACTAAACTGGAAGCTCCTTAAAGCCTGAATCCTCTTCAGCATTTAATATGTAATAGAGATTCAATACATATTTGCCAAGTGACATGAATGCACCTTTAGTATTTTTGGATTTGGAGAAGAAATCTATGTTCACCTTATATATACATGGTACAATGGGAGCAAGAAGTCCTGGGTTTGACACCCTGTTCTGGCACTTAGCTGTGTGGTCTTTGGGTAAAATATTTAATCTCTCATAGCCTGTTTCCTGCTCAGTAATTTACAATAAAGTACTGAGAAAGTATTTAGCACCCCAGCACAGTTACGCATATTTAATGTAGAGACAATATTTTCCAAAGATGGGCAACAACAATATAACCTATCTCACATGCTTTTTTTTTTTTTTCCTTCATTTATTTATGATAGTCACACAGAGAGAGAGAGAGAGAGAGAGAGAGGCAGAGACACAGGCAGAGGGAGAAGCAGGCTCCATGCACCGGGAGCCCGACGTGGGATCCGATCCTGGGTCCCCAGGATCGCGCCCTGGGCCAAAGGCAGGCGCCAAACTGCTGCGCCACCCAGGGATCCCTTTATTTATTTATTTTTTTTTAAAGGAAGCTCTATGCTCAATGTGGGGCTCGAACTCATGACTCTGAGATCGAGAGTCACATGCTCTACCGACTGAGCCAGTTTTAGATTACTTAAAAATAAAATCTTTAGTGGCACGTGGGTAGCTCAGAGAAATGGTCAAATGAATCCATAATGTCAAATAACAATTATTAATGTAATTTAATAAATTACACAGTAATTTATAAACAATGTTAGGTAATGATAAGAGCTCTCATGCTTATTACTTGTCCTTTTCTAGAAACTAAAAGAATCTATATTCTACCAGAAAAGTACAAAGTACTTAGAGCCATTTCCAAGTATTTATTTAAAATAAGGATAGAATATTTTCTGTTTTATTTCCAAAACATTTCTGAACAATCCCTCATGCATTTGTTGTGTCTTTCTGGCCACAGTGGCCAAGTAAATCTATAAACTCAAGGTCCCTTCACTAGGTCATAACTGTTCATTTTATCAAAGTTTAGAATTTCTTGTATCGGTAAGCTTCCAGATTTACTTCTTAAATTTTGTATAATAAATATTTTAGTTTGTACTTTCGAGTTCCTAAATGACATATCTTGGGTTGTTAAAATGTGCTTTTCCTAATGGCTTATATACATTAGCAAAATTTTCCTATAACTTTCCCTCAAGTATTTGGTTCTTTTCAATATGGATAAATATAATATGCTTGTATTATGTGAATCAATATGAATATATAATTTACAAAAATAAAAGTTGCAGCAACTTTTAAAGAATATACAAACTTCATAAAATTAAATACATTTGCATTCTGCAATATACATTTATTTTAAAAAATGAACTTTAACTCAACTACCAAAGTTTACCATCCTGTTTATTTGCCTAAACCATTTTCTACCTATTCTTGAATCTCAAAACAAAAATAAACCAAACACACCAAAAAAAAAAAAAAAAATCAAATCCACTAATATTTTTTCTGATTATGTGTCATAGATAGGGCAGCCCTGGTAGCTTAGCAGTTTAGCGCTGCCTTCGGCCCAGGGTGTGATCCTGGAGATCTGGAATCAAGTCCCACATCAGCCTCCCTGCATGGAGCCTGCTTCTCCCTCTCTCTAATAAATAAATAAAATCTTTAAAAAAAAAAGTCATAGATACTCACTGTGGAAAAGCTGGAAAATTTACAATTAACAAATGAATAAAGAAATGAATGCCCAGGGACATCTAGCTGGCTCAGTTGGAAGCACACGCGATGTCTGATCTTGGGGTCATGAATTTCAGCTCCATGTTGGGTGTGGAGATTATAAAAAAATAAATAGGGATGCTCCAGTGGTACAGCTGGTTGAGTGTCTGACTCTTGGTTTTGGCTCATGTCGTGATTTTGGGGTCGTGAGATCGAGTCCCAAACTAAACTGCACTGAGTGTGGAATCTGCCTGAGATTCTCTCTTCCTCTTCCTCTGCCCCTCCCACTCATGTTCTCTCTCTCTCTCAAATAAGTAAATCTTTAAAAAAATAAATAAGCTTTTAAAAAAAAGAAATGAATGTCCAAATGTTTACTGATTATTTCTGAGTAGTCAGAATATGATTAATCTTTTACTCTCACACACACACACACTACATAAAGAAAATGTTAACAATTGCACAAAAATATTTCCACCATCACAGAAAATTCTATTGCATAGTGTTTCACTATTATACTGCCTCCCAGGACTGGGTTTTGTAATGAATACATTTTGGTCTCTATCCATGGGATTACAATTCCATTGACCAGGCAAATAAATATACACACATGAAATGACAAACAGAAGGCCAGTTAAAAATAAGAGAAAAAAACACAAATATTTAATCAAAGTCCAAAGAAATAGAGGTTGATATGGAAAATCATAAAGGAGGACAGATAGGCACGCCTGGGTGGCTCAGTGGTTGAGGGTCTGCCTTTGGCTCAGGGTGTGATCCTGAGGTTCCAAGAACAAGTTCTGCATAGGGCTCCCTGCCAGGAGCCTGCTTCTCCCTCTGCCTATGTCTCTGCCTCTCTTTCTGTCTCTCTCATGAATAAATAAAATCTTTAAAAAAATAAAGGAGACAGATATTTATTGACTTAATTCATGGAGGGATATGTATACATTGCACTAGGCACCCAAGCAAGATTTAAAGGCTACAGTCTGAAAAGGAGACGGTCAATCACCACCCTCCCCCCTTTCCTATCATTAATGAATGAACTACATGATATCGGGATCTCTAGTCCTTATGAAGGGGATGATTTCAGACTTCTAGTCCTAAAGTGCTGTGATCCAAAGAGAAGAAAAGAAAAAGGCACCAGAGAGTAAGGAAGCCAAGTGAAAAAAATCTGAAGTTGACAGAATGAGCTGGATTCCCAGAACATAAAGCAGACCCAACGGTGATTTTGTGTTGAAGAAATGTTGACTTCTTCAACACCATTTATTGAGTGCCTACTACAAGCCAGGCACTGTTCTAAAGTGATAAGGACACAACAGTGCTCAAAACAGATAAAAATCCCTTTTTTTCTAGAATCTGGCATTCTAGAAGGGGAAACAAGTTATTTTTTTTTAAGATTTTATTTTTATTTATTCATGAAAGACTCAGAGACAGAGAGAGAGGCAGAGACACAGGCAGAGGGAGAAGCAGGATCCATGCAGGGGGCCTGACGTGGGACTCGATCCCGGGTCCCGAGGATTAGGCCCTGGGCTGAAGGCGGCGCTAAATCGCTGAGCCACCAGGGCTGCCCGGAAACAAGTAATTAAAAAAATAAATAAAAAGCTATACTGCATGCCAGGTGATGATTAGTGCTACAGAGTAAAATGAAGCAGGAAAAGGGATAGGCAGGTGCAGTTATTTTATTTTTTTATTTTTATTTTTTTAAAGATTTTATTTATTTATTCATGAGAGACACAGAGAGAGAGGCAGAGACACAGGCAGAGGGAGAAGCAGGCTCCATGCAGGGAGCCCGACGTGGGACTCAATCCCAGGACTCCAGGATCAGGCCCGGGCTGAAGGCAGCGCTAAACCGCTGAGCTACCGGGGCTGCCGAGTGCAGTTATTTCAAATGAGGGGTTCAGGGAAGGCTCAGTGAGAAGGTGAAATCTGAGCCAAGACCTGAAGGAAGTGACAGGCTGAGTGAAGTAGAGGTCTGGGGCTGAGCAAAGAGCAGTAGTGAGGCAGGAATAGAGTAGACCAAGGTGGTAAAGTAGGGAAAGGCAAGAATGGTTTGTTCTAGACTGATCTCTAGGTCTCAGAGTCTGGAGACATAGACTTCAGAATTGGAGAGAACTTTATAGGTCACTTAGTACAATTACCCATTAGATTATTAAACCCATATTGCCCTTCCCAAGCAACCATGTTGTCTTGGCTTGAACGATTTTATGTTTGTTTATTTATTTATTTTACTTATTCGTTTATTTAAAGTAAGCTCTATGTCCAATGTGCGGCTTAAACTCACCATCCCGAGATCAAGAGTCACATGTTCTACCAAGCCAGCCACACCGGGGCCTGAACAATTTTAGTGTATATGTATCTACCTCCACAGCCCAAGATAGCCTGTCCATCCTTGCACAGCCCAGCTTTCAGACTTTAATTAGTGCATAAATCTGTTTCCTAGTAACATCTACTCTTTATTCTTTTTAGGGACACACTGTGTGTACCACATGCTTCAGATGTTTGAAGATAACTTTCAAGTCTTCTCTCCCATTTCTCTTTTCAGGTTAAAGTCAACCACCAGTTGTTTTAACTCTTTTCTAAGTGACATGGTCATATGTCATTTAACAGTAAATTAAGGGAGTCTCAAATGCAAGCCCGAAAAACTGACTTTAACTTATATTATGTAATATAGGATTTATTAGAAAGATATGAAGTAGGGCACAGAACTGAGGAAAAGCTAAAGAATCAGGTCTTTGGGAACAAATACAGAGCAGCTCCAGTATCCACATATTAGGAATTAATCCATGATTGTGATGAAGGTTTGTCACTGTGTCATTCAACCTAAGATTCAAATTATTTTTTTTAAAGGTTTTATTTATTTAATCGAGAGAGAGAGAGAGAGAGAGAGAGAGAGGCAGAGACACAGGCAGAGGGAGAAGCAGGCTCCATGCATGGAGCCCGACGTGGGACTCGACCCCAGGTCTCCAGGATCACGCCCTGGGCCATAGGCCTCGCTAAACCGCTGAGCCACCTGGGCTGCCCCCTAAGATTCAAATTATAGGAGGAGCACATCTATTTGCTTAACACCTATTGGCCTAACCTGGGTCATGTGCCCACCACTTACTAGGTCTGGGATAGATTGTTTCCTCAAAGCAAAACTAAGTTGCTATTCCCAGAAAAACCTAGACTGGATGCTGAGTAGATCCAAACAACTTATATACACTAACTTCTCTCAAAATGTGATGCCTCAAATCTAACATAAGATTCAGGTGTGGAGGAGGAGCAAAGCCCCTACACTTGTTTTGCGACCTTGGGCAAGTTACCACACTCTGCCTCAGTTCCTATCTGTAAGACCATGATGGTCACAACTTTGTTGTACTTGTAGCAATCAAGTAAGAAAATGTATGTTATACATTTCCTGAGTCCAAAGCTAATTATAGTAGCCAATGCTCATTGACCACCTGTCACAGACATAGATTATTTTATGTAATCTTCAAAACAACCCTATGAAGTAGAAGGTTACTGGAGTCTGACTATCCAGATTCAAATCATGACTCCATCACTGATTTGCGTGACCTTGAACAAGTTACTTGTTGTGTCTGTTTCCTCACCTTAAGTAGGGGTAATTCTAATAACATAGAGGGTGATTGTGAAGACTGAAGTAATACAAGTAAAATTCTTAGAGCTATGCCTACTATATAATAAACACCCAATAAATAATAGCTATTACTATGACTGGTGGTAGTAGTAGTAGTTATCCCAATTTTATAGATGAGCAAAATGAGGCACTGGGAAGTTATAGCATTTAAGTGTTCAAAGTTTCAAGTGGTAGAACAGAATTTGAAACTCATTTTAGATACTCCTACCTACTATACTCCACAGACTTTGAAAGTTGGGGTGGGGGGGGGAAAGCAGTATTTGGACTTTAACCCTAAACTCAAGTCACACAAATTAAGGATATTTACAAATGAAACTCAAACAAAAGAAGAGGGAAATGAACTGCTGATACGTATCTTTAGAATACCAGCTAAAAGCCTAAGCAGGTATCTAGAGAAAACCAGGAATACTCCTATCATTTTGTTAAGAATAAGTTTTATCTTAGCCCTACTGGAAATCAGGCCCTTCCCAAGGGTAAGCCTTCTGATTAATCCCTTCAATCTCATTTTTTTTAAGATTTTATTTTTAAGTAATCTCTACACCCAACATGGGGCTGGAATTTACAAACCCAAGATCAAGCTCATATGTCCCACCACTGAGCCAGCCAGGAACCCCTTAATCTCTTTTCTAATGTTACTCTTATTTTTTAAAAGATTTTATTTATTCATGAGACACAGAGAGAGAGAGAGAGAGAGAGAGAGAGAGGCAGCGACATAGGCAGAGGGAGAAGCAGGCTCCATGCAGGGAGCCCAACGTGGGACTCGATTCCTAGTCTCCAGGATCACACTCCGGGCTGAAGGTGGCGCTAAACTGCTGGGCCACCAGGGCTGCCCTAACGTTATTCTTATTGACAAAGTTATTTAATGATTCCAAAGAAGTTAACTTCCCCAAACAATTCACAGTAGCAGAGAAAAAAAGACACACACACACACACACACACACACACACACAATAAATACCTGCATCATACTGAGAAAACTGTGAGCAAGGCATAATGGTAGAAGACACAGTTAAAACTCTGCCTATCAGGGATCCCTGAGTGGCTCAGGGGTTTAGCGCCTGCCTTTGGCCCAGGGCTTGATCCTGGAGACCCAGGATCAAATCCTGCATCGGGCTCCCTGCATGGAGCCTGCTTCTTCCTCTGCCTGTGTCTCTGCCTCTCTCTCTCCCTGTCTCTCATGAATAGATAAATAAAATCTTTATCTAAAAAAAAAAAAAAAAAAAAACTCCGCCTACCAAAAAAGGTAAATGCCTCTTGTTTATGAAGTATGACCATCAAGGAACCTAAATGTTCAAAAAGGTGAGGTGATTTTATGTACACTAGTCAAACAATGGTGTCTTCAAAATCAGTTCATGAAGTAAAGCTTCACTCAGTCATATGGTACTGAGAGTACTACCATGTTCTGAATACAATATCCTATGAAGTATTCATTCATCAAATATTTATTGATCACCTACCACTATTCTAGAAGACAGAGGTCAGCTGGTGAAAAAGATAAAGGCCGTACTCTCACAGAGCTTACATTATCAGTAGATATTATAAAAAAGAAATTGAGGCTCAGTTCCCAGGTCTGTTAGACTCTAAAACCTACACTATGTATTTTGACTATATTGTGTCTCACTGGAAAGACACAGCTTCTCCTAAAGTCCACACCTAACCACACAGTCCTGACAGGCTTGTCTGCAACAATTTAGGGTTCCTCTCTGTTGGCAGTCCAGTGTCACTTTCTCAGCGTTCTTACCCCAACTCCCAAGAGCAAAAAGATTGCTTGGTCAGTAGTTTAACACCTCATACTGACATGTATGAATTTCTTTTTCTCCCTCATTAGTCCCTAAACTCCCTCAGGGCAAGAGCCAAGTCTTAGCCTCTTTATAGGTCTAGATGATAGTACAGGAGATAACAGAGAGCTGAATGGAGCTCATGAGAACATTTCAACAGAGTAGAGAGAGGAAACCAGGCTGCAATGAACTAAGGAGTAACAGAAAGAGAGGGCAACGGTGTCTGCTCTTCAAGAACAAGTCTGGAAAGGAAAAAGAGGGAAGTGGAAGTCGTCTGAAGGAGAAATGTGATCACAGGAAAGTTTTATACTTTTCTAAGAATGAGAAAGATTTGAACATATTTGTTGGTAAGGTAATACAGCACAGTAGGAAGAGCAGGGCCGGCAGAGTCAGGCTTGAATTTGATTTCTGGCCTCACTATCCTGGCCTTCTGTCACTTACTATGTCGGCAGGCAAATCACTTAACCTCTGTACTTCAACTTACACATAAATAAAAAGAGAATGATAGAACCTATACTTCACTGTGACAATGACAGCACTTGGCAAACAGAGGAAATCCAATAAATGGTATTGATTATTACTGTATGTGTGGAAGCCTGGACTCTGGTGTTCTAACCCCTCCTACATAGCTTATGCTTCAGTGGATTTCCTATCCTAGTCTATGTGTAATATGTGATGGCAAAGAAACAGGATCCTTATTTCTTCTGTGTGTACCATCCTCTGTGCTATTCCACTTCTTTGTGACAGTCTGCATGAGCGCATGAATGGCTACTGTGGAAAATTACTGATGTCATCAGCTGAGGAAGTAGACAACCTGGAGAACAAGCAGATGAAACTGATGTTAAATCATCAAAATGTACAAGATTCTGGGCTCCTGCCAAAATTCATTGAGAACTAGGAAGAGAGAAACTGAAAACACAAACACAGAACATTGTTTAACTTCCTAAGCCAACAAGGTGTTCCCAGCATCCACCCCAGGCACAGAAAGATGGCTGTATGATAAAAGAGACAGTTCTCGGGGCTCCTGGGTGGCTCAGTAAGTAGGCTGAGCGTCCAGCTCTTGGTTTCTGCTCAGGTTGTGACCTCACAGTCATGGAATCAAGCCCTGAATGCAGTTCTGCACTCAGTGCACAGTCAGCCTCAGATTCTCTCTCAAATAAATTTTAAAAATCAAGGAAGAAAGAAGAGAAAGAAGAGAAAGAAAGAAAAGGTTCTCTCTTGAGTTCCTGTCTCAATATTTCACCCTAACGTCTGGTTATTTCTGTGAGGTGCTACTTGGGTTCAACCAACTTTTCCGCCATCTGACAAGTTTCCAAATTCGCAAGATTAGTATGCTTTTTAAATATTTTAAATAATTTTTGTTCACAGCCTTTTAAAATTAATGCTCTCGTGCTCACCTCAGCAGCACATATACTAAAGTTAATACTCTGGTCATGGGTCATGTTCACCTGTTACCCATACATGATCAACAGAAACACCTCACACCTTCCTCCTAACCGTATCACGCATCTCCAGGCTACTGTGACAATTAATGAAAAGTCTACATAGGGATCCCTGGGTGGCGCAGCGGTTTGGCGCCTGCCTTTGGCCCAGGGTGCGATCCTGGAGACCCGGGATCGAATCCCACATCAGGCTCCCGGTGCATGGAGCCTGCTTCTCCCTCTGCCTATGTCTCTGCCTCTCTCTCTCTCTCTGTGACTATCATAAATAAATAAAAAAAAAAAAAAAAGAAAAGTCTACATATATCTAGGATTATTGGAAGACAGGAAAGATAATGACCTCCATTTAGAATCAATTACAAATTAATCACGGAGAAGAGAAATAAATACGTAAAACAAAGATGATATAATTACTGATTAGAGTTCAGAGAAAGCTGGAAGATAAGGAAGAAGAAGATGAGGAGGAACAGAAGTAAGAAATGTATGTGTATCTACAAACTTAATTACAAACAATCACTAAAAGCTACAAGTAGGGGCGCCTGAGTCAGTTAAGCATCTGACTCAATTTCTGCTCATGGTGATCCTGGAGTCTGGGGATCCAGCTCCAAGTACTGCTCCCTGCTGAGGACAGAGTCGGCTTCAGATTCTTAACCTTTCCCTCTGCTTACTCTAAAACAAATAAAATCTTTTTTAAAAAATAAAAGCTGCAAGCAAACAAGTCAAAGTTGGAAATTCAGTTTTTGTGAATCAAGGTCTTATTAGGAACTTGAATTTACCAAGAAAGAATAAGAAAGAAGGGTTAAGGATATTCCAGGACATCTTTAATAACCCACCAAACCTCAAAAAAGCCAGCAACCAACCCACCACACATTTCAAGACTGGAAAATACGACAGTCATCCATCACAGAAAACAAACTTCAAAACATCTCTTCTTCCTCCATGTAAAAGCATCCTGGATCATTAAACTGAGTATAAGAATAATTTTCGGAATTCCAATCCCAACCACGCTGAGTGACCCCGGCTAACACACGCCTCAGTTTCCCCAGGTGTAACGAGTCTCGGCCTGAATCTGAGCCTGTGTTCTGACCCCGGACCTGAATCTTCAACGTCAAGTCACAAGTTAAACCTGAGAAGAGCCCGCAGCTCAAAGGTGCCCGAGGCAGCTTTAAAAAAAAAACAAAAAGAAAAGAAAAAGAAAGAGGTCCCCCCGCCTGAGGTGCGGCTTCTGTGAAACCGCTCGCGGCTGTGGAGGGGGAGGTCTGCTTTCGGGCTCGAGCCCCCAGGCTCCCCGCTCCCGCCCGCCGCGCTGCGAGGCCGCCCCCGGTCCGGGCGGGGACGCGGGGGCGCAGCGACACGCGGGTCCGAGCCCCGCCGCCGCCCCGCAGGCCCCGCCCCCGCCGCCGCCCCGCCACAGCCCGAGCCCGGCGCCCCCCGCCGGCGCCCCATCCCACGCGGGCACCTGCAAGGACCGACCCCGCCGCTCTCCCGGCCGCGGGCGGCGCTTCTCCCCTCGTCTGCCCCGTCAGCCCGTCCGTCAGGCGGTCGGTCGGTCCACAGCCGCCCCCGCGACCCCAGCGGAGGGGCGGGTGTGGGCGCCGGGCTCCGCAGACCGCTCCTTCCGCACTCACCTGCCTGGCGCGGGATGTCTACCTGGCGGCCGCCAGTCCCTGCCACCTCAGTGCCAACCTGGGTCTGACTCGCGGCTCCACCGCTCCGACCCAGTCAGCGCTCGGCGGCGCCACTGCGCACGCGGGCCGGGCCGGGCGTAATGCCGCGGAGCATGCTGGGGGCTGTAGTCCTCCGGGACCCCACACACGAACCTCCTTCCTAGCCCAGACCCGGCCCCCGGGCGGTAGCGGGGGGTGGGGCACATTAGTCCTCCGAAGCCCAATTTTAGCCCAGCAATATCCACTGGACTTTCATGTGCACTGCAGCCCGAGCAGCTCAGGGTAATATGGGGTGGACCGGCGGTTGGGATGCAGGACAGATGCGGCAGGACTCTGGAAAGGAGCGGCCCTTACATTTTTTTTTTGTTTTGTTTTTAATAATAAATTTTTTATTGGTGTTCAATTTGCCAACATACAGAATAACACCCAGTGCTCATCCCGTCAAGTGCCCCCCTCAGTGCCCGTCACCCATTCACCCCCACCCCCCGCCCTCCTCCCTTTCCACCACCCCTAGTTCGTTTCCCAGTTAGGAGTCTTTATGTTCTGTTTCCCTTTCTGATATTTCCTACCCATTTCTTCTCCCTTCCCTTCTATTCCCTTTTACTGTTATATTCCCCAAATGAATGAGACCATGTAACGTTTGTCCTTCTCCGATTGACCTATTTCACTCAGCATAATACCCTCCAGTTCCATCCACGTTGAAGCAAATGGTGGGTATTTGTCATTTCTAATGGCTGAGTAATATTCCATTGTATACATAAACCACATCTTCTTTATCCATTCATCTTTCGATGGACACCGAGGCTCCTTCCCCAGTTTGGCTATTGTGGACATTGCTGCTATAAACATCGGGGTGCAGGTGTCCTGGCGTTTCATTGCATCTGTATCTTTGGGGTAAATCCCCAGCAGTGCAATTGCTGGGTCGTAAGGCAGGTCTATTTTTAACTCTTTGAGGAACTTCCACACAGTTTTCCAGAGTGGCTGCACCAGTTCACATTCCCACCAACAGTGTAAGAGGGTTCCCTTTTCTCCGCATCCTCTCCAACATTTTTGTTTTCCTGCCTTGTTAATTTTCCCCATTCTCGGCCCTTACATTTTCTAAATATTTAAGTGCTTTCTTCACAGGTGTACAGAACCAGGCTTAGACCAGTCCGAACCACTCTTACAGAACTCACAAGCCCTGGAAGGAGCCACAAATTGGAACAAATTTGGTTGAGGGCATGCCAAAGAAATTCACTCTCCAGGCATGTATAACCCGGGGGTGGGGGTGGGGGGTGTCAGAAGCCTGAGTTTGGGTCACTCAACCACACTAACACTTAGCTCATCCATAAAATGAGAATGTGAACTTATGGTCGTGAGAACTAGATGCTGTTTCAGAAAATGTTAAATAAGGCACAGTACAAATGAACAGTCCAGGGATGTAGAAGGCCCATCTCCATAGGATACACAGGTCCTAGTAGACATCAGATTCTGTCCTGAAAAAAAAATGTGTTGGGGGCCTAGCAGGCTCAATCTCTAGAGCATGTGACTGAGTCTTGGGGTTGGAGTTTGAGTCCCACATTCAGTGTAGAGATTATTTAAAAAAATAAAATCTTAAAAAAAAAAAAAAGAAAAGAAAACGAGTTTATCACCATTTAGGAAGGTCACCTTTTTAAAAGCATAGTATTTCAGGAGTGTTGTCCTAGACATGTCTCCCTACTTAGAAGAGGTAAATTTAGTTTTAAAGCTGCTTATTAATCTAAGCATGGGTTCCCATTGGTGTTCCAAGGGGGTGATGCCTGGGTCAATGAATGGAACCATATGCAAAGTCTACACATACAAGGCAATCTCAGTTGTGACCTCACTGTATTAGGCTCACTTTGCAAAGTCATGTTATTTACAACATCCCTGTGAAAGCTGGGTGAATTTTATCATTTGAATTTTAGAGGACCTGGGAAAAGTAGTAAGTGGCAGAGCAGAGATCTGAACCCAGTTTCTGAGGACAAGTTCGGTTTCCTTTCCAAATTCTTTTTTTTTTTTTTAAGATTTTATTTATTTATTCATGAGAGAGAGAGAGGCAGAGACACAGGCAGAGGGAGAAGCAAGCAGGCTCCATGCAGAGAACCCGATGTGGGACTCGATCCCAGGACTCCAGGATCACGCCCTGGGCCGAAGGCAGACGTTAAACCACTGAGCCACCCAGGTGTCCCCAAATTCTGCTTAAACAAAACCAACGCACCGCCCCCCAACCCCCACCCCGTTGCCTTAGAGCAACAAATTCCATTCTTTTTAGTGTGGTAACATCCTTTTCTGTCATCTCACAACTTGCAGGGGCTGTATTTCCTAAGTTTATCTTTATGAGGGAACACAATTTCTTGAGACAGTTGTCACGTCAGCTGAGGTGTCAAAACTCAATGGTTAAGTAATGCTAGCTTCAGCATGGGCCCCTTAGGTTTTTGCAATGAACCATTAGCATTTCATTTTTGTTAACTTTCCCTACACACTTAAAAGGGAACTAAGGACTTGTCAATACTTGCCAAATAAAGCTTCCAGCCCTCCTCTAGCATTCCAGTGGAATATTTATCAGAGATCAATACTGGGTAGGCCAGGGGTCCTTGGTTGGCTCATTCTGTGGAACATGCAACTCTTAATCTCAGGCTGGTGAATTTGAGTCCCACACTGGGTGGAGATTATTTAAAAACCAACAAAACAAAAACAAAGCTGGGCAGGTCCAACAGCCACAGGAGATAGAAAACCAGTAGTTCTAAGAAATGGCAGACTAGCTAGCAATTCTATGAAACTTTCTAAGTGCCGTGTGAGAATTCAACATACATATTTCACCTCCATTAGAGGACAAAAGCGAAAAAAGAAAAATGGCACATTCTTAAAAGCTTCATAGGATGCTACTCAAGGCAAAGCCCTTCTCAATTTTTGCCACAGGAAGGGTGGATGGAGCCAGGTACATTGAAGAAATTCAACCAAGCACCAAGCTGGTAGGAAAAGGAACATCTGCATCATGATAAAGGGTGGATTATAAGACGATAAAACCAAGGGGAGCAGTGTGGATTTGTTGAAGTTACATCTCAAGAGCACCTTTTCTCAGTGGTGCTTAATGAACTGTAATGTGTTCAGATGATAAATGGTGTATGTGGGGATCCCTGAGTGGCTCAGTGGGTTTAATGCCTGCCTTCAGCCCAGGGCGTGATCCTGGAGTCCCGGGATCGAGTCCCACGTCGGACTCCCTGCATGGAGCCTGCTTCTCCCTCTGCCTGTGTCTCTGCCTCTCTTTCTCTCTGTGTCTCTTATGAATAAATAAATAAAAATCTTAAAAAAAAAATGGAGTATGTCCCATTATTGAGGAGCCATTCAGCACACTGCTCCATAAGCTCCAGGAAGACAGACTGACTTGTTCACCATTGTATTCTTAGTACACAGTAGGGTGCTGAAAAAAAAAGTGCTAAATTATGAAATCTGGGGGCTCCTGGGTGGCTCAGTTGGTTAAGTAGCCAAGTCTTGATTTCAGTTCAGGTCATGATCATAGGGTCCTGGGATCAAGCGCTGTGTTGGGCTCTACCCTCAGCAGGGAGTCTGCTTGAAGATTCTCTCTCCCTCTGCCCCTCCCAACTCACTTTCTCAAATAAATCTTAAGTATGACATCTGGATCAGAAACAAAATCTTAGGGGTGCCTGTGTGGCTCAGTTAAGCCACTGCCTTCAGCTAGGGTTATGATTTTGGGGTCCTGGGATCAAGTCCTGTATTGGGCTCCCGGCTCAGCAAGGAACCTGCTTCTCCTTTTCCCTCTCCTTTTTTTTTTTTTTTTTTTTTTTTAAGATGTTATTTATTCATGAGAGACACAGAGAGACAGAGAGAGGCATAGACACAGGCAGAGTTAGAAGAAGGCTCCATGCAGGGAGCCTGACGCAGCACTTGATCCCGGGACCCCAGGATCACACCCTGGGCTGCAGGCGGCACTAAACCGCTGCGCCACCGGGGCTGCCCAATAAATATTTTTTTAAAAAAGGAGAAACTATGGAGGGATGCCTGCGTGGCTCAGCGGTTTAGTGCCTGCCTTTGGCCCAGGGCATGATCCTGGAGTCCCGGGATTGAGTCCCGCATCGGGCTCCCTGCATGGAGCCTGCTTCTCCCTCTGCTTGTGTCTCTGCCCCTCTCTCTGGGTCTCTCATGAATAAATAAAATCTTTTAAAAAAATAAGGAAAAAGAAAAACTATGGAATGAATTTTTTATGTTTGCTTTTCTGCTTTACATTTTTTTTTTTTTTTAAGATTTTTTAGTAATCTCTACCTCCAACATGGGCTTGAACTCACAACCCTAAGATCACAAGAGTCACGGACAGAGTCAACCAGGCGCCCCTCCTTTATATACTTTAAATACATTTGGTCTGTGCCTGGTCTGTGCACTATCCTAATTACAACTTTTTAAAGTTTAAGGCTAAACTACTAAACAACTAGTGTTTAAAACCATGGGAGAGATATAACATTTTCCCATGGTTTTAAACTTCTCAGGACCCTATAGCCACAGCAACGAAAGGGTAGATCACTCATGGGGGGAAACAAACTGGAGGCATTCATGGTCCCCATCTCCCTCCTAATCTCACATGTAGCTACTTAAAACTGCTATTCAACTGACCTTATTTCCTAAGCAACTTGTTGTGGGGATTAAGGACAAGGAGGTCTACAGTGGTTTCCAAGAATCCCCTCAAACTCCTTCCACCCCAGCCTGGCCTGGGATGTTACCTAACCAGAATTTCTGGTTTACTATACAAAAGGGATATGTATGTATGTATGTATGTATATGTGTGTATATATATATATATATATAAATATTAGAAACAATTCTATTATATATTATAAATAGAATATTTTATATATATATAATAGAATATGCAGTACCAAGAAAGGCATCAGAATCTAAAAGAATCTAAAAGAGCAGATCAAATATGCATTTTGTTTAAAGGTTTCATTTTGAAGTAATCTCCACACCCAATGTGGGGAACTCAAACTCACAACCCGCCCCCCCCACCCCAGATGAAGAGTTACATGCTCTCTCCCAACTGAGCCAGTCAGGTGCCCCTCCAATATGGTTTTTGTAAGGCCAAAAGGTCTTGTTAAATGAGAAGACAGAGTGGACTTCTTGTTTTCATTCACCCAAACACCCACTTCTTATTTGACCTTTTGTCTAAGTAGGCTCTGATAGATCATCATGTCCTCTTAAGTGCTCATCCTGAAATCTGGGCCAGAACCCAGCTCATTTTCTTCCTAAGTTTGGATTTATCATGAAGGCAAATCACCCAGATTCACCACTTACACATTTTCTTCCAGAAACCTAGCCTCTAAGAATTTTTCTGTACACAGGACTTAATGAGGTCACAAGAACAAAATCATACCAGATCCAGAATGGAAAACCCAAATCTGTCTGGACTTCTAGTTATGTTCCAGATTAGCTAAATTTGAGTTAAATTTTGTATCCATTAGACCATACCTCTGATAGAGAACATACCTTGAAAGGAATATATATGAATCCCAGTACTTAAAAATACTACTATGACTAAATATAATTTATTCTAGATAGGATCCTACAATAAAAAAAGAGGACACTAGCTAAAAACTGAGGACTTTGGGATCCCTGGGTGGCGCAGCGGTTTGGCGCCTGCCTTTGGCCCAGGGCACGATCCTGGAGACCCGGGATCGAATCCCACATCGGGCTCGCGGTGCATGGAGCCTGCTTCTCCCTCTGCCTATGTCTCTGCCTCTCTCTCTCTCTCTCTGTGACTATCATAAATAAATAAAAATTAAAAAAAAAATTAAAAAAAAAAAAACTGAGGACTTTGATAATGTATCAATAATGGTTCATTAATTGTGATGACTACATCATACTAATGTAAGATGTTAATAAGGGACATCAAGGATGGGGTGTATGGGAACTTTGTACTATCCTTGCAATATAAAAATATTCTACAATTTAGTTTAAATAAAAATTGCATTAAAAACTTGAAAAAAGGGATGCCTGGATGGCTCAGTTCATTAAGCATCTGCCTTCAGTTCAGGTCATGATCCCAGAACCCTGGGATCAAACCCCACATCAGGCTCCCTGCTCAGCAGGGAGTCTGCTTCTCCCTCTGCTGTTCCACCTGCTTATGTTCACTCTCTCTCAAATAAATAATAAAATCTTTAAAAAAAAAAAAGAAAAAATACACAAAAGCTAAAAGAAAAGCCACCTCAAATTCATCAAGCAAGAAACCACACAGTATTTCATTATGTAACTTTCCAGGTTTTTTTTTTTTTTTTTACTTTCTCGAAGTAAGCTCTATGCCCAACTGGGGGCTTGAATTCATGACCCCGGGGTTAAGAGTGCCATGCTCCACCAACTGAACCAGCCAGGTGTCCCAACTTTTCCTATTTATTTTTTATGCTGACTCATTCTCCATTCTTCGGTTGGTTCAAGTTCAGCATGTACTCTCTTCCATGATGGGTAAACTAAAACAGTCTCCTCTTCAAATTTTAGCCTGCTCCCTGACTGGTTGGTAAACTCCCCCAGGCTCGGAAAGGAAAATGACATTTCCTGAGTCCTTCTTCATGTCAGACCCTACGCTATGCAATTTCAGCCAGCTAGTCCTCACATTCATCTAGGATTTGTATCACCTATCTGGAAGCACTTAAGCACTGTGCTTCCGCGTAAGGACATGAGACTCTCCTGGTTATCAAATGATATCTACCATCAGCCAGGGGAAGCCAGCAGTAAACACCTAGGTGTCTAACTGCAGCTGAACAGAATCTGGTTACCCCATGGTCTGCCCAGATCCTGATTTCTGGATGATTCAGATCCTGGAGTTCAGGTAACTGGTAAACTAATTCAATCTAATTTTGGAGAAGGCCTGAGTGTTCTCTTCTTAGCCAACATACAGCCCACCCAAGTGCCCTTAATTAAAATGTTAAATGGCTGGCTTAGTCGTTGGAGCATGTGACTCTTCATGTTGGAGTCGAAAGTTTGAGCCCCATGTTGGGTGTAGAGATCACTTTATTTTTTATTATTTTTATTTTTTTTAATTTTAAGATTTTATTTACTTATTCATGAGAGACGCAGAGAGAGGCAGAGACAGGGGAAGTAGGCTCCATGCAAGGAGCCCGATATGGGACTCAATCCCAGGACTCCAGGATCACACCCTGAGCCAAAGGCAGACACTCAAACGCTGAGCCACCCAAGCATCCCTAGAGATCACCTTAAAAAAATAAATTAAAAACTAAAATATTAAAAAAAAAAAAAAAAGTTAAATGGGAAGGGCACCTGGCTAGCTCAACTGGTGGAGCATACAATCTCGTTCTTGGGGTTGTGAGTTCAAGCTCCACACTGGATGTATCAATTACTTAAAAAAAAAAAAAAAAAAAAAATTGGGGCAGCCCGGGTGGCTCAGTGGTTTAGTACCGCTTTCAGCCCAGGGCCTGATTTTGGAGACCCAGGATTGAGTCCCATGTCAGGTTCCCTGCATGGAGCCTGCTTCTCCCTCCGCCTCTGCCTCTGTCTCTCTCTCTGTCTCCATTTCTCTCATGAATAAATAAATAAAATCTTAAAAAAAAAAAAAAAATCTAAATGAAAAAAAATAAAAAAATAAAAAATTATGTATGTTAATAGTATAACTTAAGTATATTAATATAAAAACAAAAAAGACTAGAAGAGGAAAGAAAGCACAATAAACCAAATCAAATTGCCAGAGAAGAAAAACCAGCCAAACTACCAATTGCTAGAGAACAGAAGTCTAACAATCATCACAGTACTGTCATCTTATTTCCTTATTTTCTGTGAGGAAATTGAAGTAAAATCCATGGTATCTGGTATCCCCAGTGTGTCTGGTATATAACATAACTTCTCAGATTATAGATACATTGATAGTAGCTACTTCCTCTTAATGTGGCCCACACTGAGAAGTAGACAATACCTGATCAGAGCCCAATGAGTTAATTCCTTACACAGAACTAGCAGTTTCAAAAACCCCTCAAGATTCACACGAAAAGAATAGTAAACTGCTTCTGAAAGAGTTGAGACCTTCTACAGCTCCATGCTCTCTAAGCTTACCTGCTACATTGACCTATATTTAGAATTTGGTTTCAAGGGCTGTCTCCTTTTCTTCTTTCCAAGAGGTTGAGCTCTTTACCCTGGACTACCTTTGACTTTTTTTTTTTTTTAAGATTTTATTTATTTATTTTTGGGAGTAGAAGTGGGAGCAAGAGAAGCACACAGGGGGAGAGGGAGAAGCAGACTCCCCACCAAGCAGGGAGCCTGATGAGAGGCTCGATCCCAGGACCCTGAGATCATGACCTGAGCTAAAGGCAGACACTTAATTGACTGAGCCACCCAGGTGTCCAATCCCAGACTACCTTTGATTATATATGGTTGGAGTCAACTCAGCCTCTTATCCCTTTCAACATTCCCATTTCTGACAACTCGGTTGTCTGGCTTCTGATTGAGCTGTAGGGGAAGGATGGGGTGGGGCAGAGGGAGAATCACTAACTCACAGTAGCTTCAATGTCTGGGCCCAAGCCAGCCTGATCCTCAACAATGGGTATGGGTCTCAACTGTAGCAATAGCTACCTCAGCCACTATTCCTCCTCAAGGTGATATGTGAAACACTGACAAGTTTTCTCCTCTAGGATCAAGGGCCCTAATATTCCCTTACCACTCCTCATAGGACAACATTTTCTCAGGAGGTTGGCTCTCTATCTCTGTTTCTCAGACTGGGTGTCCAAAATGGAACATAATGCCATGAATGTGGAACAGTAAGACTATAGTGGAATTTAAGCCTAATTTACATTTATCTTAATTTTTTCTTCTTAGTTTTGGCCACATCATTTCAATCTATTTCAGGTTAGATAAAATTTTAGTTATCTTACCAAAAACATGTATTGGTTAATTATTCTAGTTTTGTGTTATCTGCAAATCTGATAAATACATTTCTTCGGGCAGCCCGGATGGTTCAGTGGTTTAGCGTCGCCTTCAGCCCAGGGCCTGATCCTCAGGACCCAGGATAGAGTCCCATGTCAGGCTCCCTGAATGGAGCCTGCTTCTCCCTCTGCCTGTGTCTCTGCCTCTCTCTCTCTCTCTCTCATAAATAAATAAAATAAAAATCTCTTAAAAAATACATTTCTTCATTTTCATCTATGCTGAAACAGTATGTAGAATTGGATGGGGCTGAGGATAAGAGGTCTGTGGACTAATACCAGTACTCTCCTTACAGGTGGGGGATAGTTCTTAATGATCTTCTTTGGCTACAGCTGGCTTAATCACCTATTAATCTAAGTACCAGGATTAATTGTCAAATGCCCTGATGAAATCAATAGACCCAACTAGAATTTCTGATATACAAGCTTTAAGAAAGATGAAGTGAGGGATCCCTGGGTGGCGCAGCGGTTTGGCGCCTGCCTTTGGCCCAGGGCGCGATCCTGGAGACCCGGGATCGAATCCCACGTCGGGCTCCCGGTGCATGGAGCCTGCTTCTCCCTCTGCCTGTGTCTCTGCCCCTCTCTCTCTCTCTCTCTCTCTGTGACTATCATAAAAAAAAAAAAGAATCACATACTCTACTGACTGAGCCAGCCAGGCACCTTTCAATAATTATAAAAAAAAAAAAAAAAAAAAAAAAAAAAAAGATGAAGTGAGCTTGAGTACAACTTGAGCTGAATAAGCCTGAAAATCTACTGTGGCTCTGAATTTCATTATATATTATTTTTTTCTTTTTGAAGATTTATTTACTTGAGAGAGCAAGAGAGAACACAAGTAAGAGAGGGCCCAAGCTGGGGGAGGGGCAGAGGGAGAGGCAAGCAGGGAGCCCAACATGGGGCTTGATTCCAGGACCCCGAGATCATGACCCGAGCTGAGGGCAGCCGCTTAACTGACGAAGCCACCCAGGAGCCTGAATTTCATTATGTATTCTGGCAAAACATAACTGGATACCAAAGGTATCCAACCATACTGAATCAGAGTCCAAGTTATTTTGCTAGATACAGATCAAATTTACCTTCAATAGGGGCACCTGGGTAGCTCTGTCAATTAAGCATCTGCCTTCAACTCAGGTCATGATCCTGGATCCTGGGATTGAGTCTCATATCCGGCTCCCTGTTCAGCAGGGAGTCATCTTCCCCCTCTGCCCTCCTCCCTCCTCGTGATCTCTCTCTTTCAAATACATAAAATCTTAAAAAAAAAAAAAAATTACCTTCAGAAGAGAGGACCAGGAGTTAGTTACTTCCTCAATCAAGTGAGCATATGAAATAGACCAGGCTAGTTGGACAACATGACTGAAAGAACAGAACAAGCTATGAACTACAAGTTGTGTTGCTACAAAAAAAGAGTCCAGGGGCGCCTGGGTAGCTCAGTGGTTGAGCGTCTGCCTCTGGCTCAGGTTGTGATCATAGGCTCCTGGAGTTGCATCCCCACAGGGAGCCTACTTCTCCCTCTGCCTATGTCTCTGGCTTTCTGTGTCTCTCATGAAGAAACAAAATCTTAAAAAAAAAAAAAAAAGAAAAGAAAACGGAGTCCAACACAGCATCATTTTTCTTTCCTTTTTGTTTTTGTCTTTTTTAGAGAGAGGGAGCGGCAGGGCAGGCAGTAAGAATGGCTGAGGGGGAGAGAGAGAATCTGAAGTTGGCTTCACATCGAGCACAGAGCCTGACATGGGGTTCAATCTCACAACCCTGAGATCATGACCTGAGCAAAACCGAGTTAGATGCTTAACCTACTGAGCCACCCAGGCATCCCAACGTAATTTATTTCTGCACTATAAACTCTGAAAAATGTGGAAGCACCACGCACAAGAAAAAAGAAAAGTGTATCCAATTTCAGGTAACAGGTCTTGAGATAAAATAAGGCATTAGAGAAAAATTTTCCATGACCCAGCAATAAAAGTTAACGAAGCCAACAACTTCTTGTTTAATTCTTTCCAACTCTACAGACATAATTCTGCTTTCACCTTCATTACACTTTCATATGGTTTTAGCAGGGGATATACCTCCTCTTCTAAGAATCTCTGCACCTGCCAAAGAGGAAAGCAAATGTCAGACAAGAGAAAATGTAAAGACAAACTTTGATAGCTTTTTCAGTATCAGTTTATATTACTGAGAAATAATTTGATAAAACTCTTACTTCACCACTGAACTTCTATTTTTCTCAACTGCCTTTCAGAAATCTGTCCCTAGATATCTGGCAGTTCAACCCACCATGCCCACATGTGCTTCCACACAAACCAGCCCAGTCTGTTCTTTTAGTTGGTCTTCCCATTGTCTACCCTTTCTCCAAGCTAAACTCATCACTGCTTCTTCCCTCCTCTTCATTCAACAAGCTGCCAAGGGTTAACTCTCTAAATGGCCCTGCAATCTCCTCATCTGCAACTACCACCACCTTGGCTCAACACCCTTGTCATCTACTACGTGGCCGCCTACAGCAGCTTCCTTGCTGGTCTCCTACCTCCAGTTTGTCTTCCAACTTTAAATCCTGTAACTAGGGCAGCCCCGGTGGTGCAGTGGTTTAGCGCCGCCTGCAGCCCAGGACGTGATCCTGGAGACCCTGGATCAAGTCCCACATCAGGCTCTCTGTATGATGTCTGCTTCTCCCTCTGCCTGTGTCTCTGCCTCTCTCTCTCTCTGTCTCTATGAATAAATAAATAAAATCTTTTAAAAAATAAATAAATCCTGTAACTACATCTGGACACTTGCTGCTCTAGCAAAACCCAAATGATTGTAGTTTCTCTCCCATGAAAAACATCTATGTATTTACCAACTCCTACTTGTCCCTAAGATTCAGCTTAGATGTCAAGTCTTCCAAGAAGTCTTTCCCAACCTCTATTGTAAGGCTGTTCTACTTCTTTGGGAGTTGGTAAACCGTCCAACTCTTGATTTTTGGCTCAGATTATGACCTCAGGGTTGTGGGATTGGGCTTTGTGCTAGGTGGGGGCCTGCTTAGGATTCTCCCTCTCCCTCTGCCCCTCCCCAGCACCCTCCCCTCACTTGCTCTCGCTCAAAAAATTTTAAAAATTAAAATAAGAGCATTTTAAAAAGAGGGCATTTGGAGAAGCTTACAGCACCATGGAAGTGCCAGTGCTTACCTGTCGGGATGCACAACCTGTAAAAGAAGATGGATCCAGTAGACGGTCCAACTGGGAGTGAATGGGACTAAAGTAGGCATCAGCCTGGATTCGCTCTATGAGGTCATTGTCACCCCCTTCCTCCTTGACCACAGCAGCTGCCTCCTGGGAAAGCACTCTGATTTTCTCATGGCAATCCTAGAAAGACAGTGAGGTATTGTTGGTTCATTTACTAAGAGGGCATTTGAACATCTTAAGAAGTCATCCAACACCACATCCATGCTGTCTATGTATGGCTGGTACACAAAGCCCTTCCAGGCTGAGGTGGTTCCTCTCACAGTCTAACTCCAAGAAGATCTTGACCCTCTGATCATATCAGAGGATGAACCTGAAATAAATGCCCATCCTGTGCTGGCCTCTCTAAAGCTTCATAAACCATGTGTGCTTGTGTCCTGCCCACTTCCCATCCTTTTCTATTGGAAATTCAGACCTAATTCCCTCACTAGGAGTGGATCTTTCTACAGGTGATTAAGTGATTCACTTTTAACGAACCAAGTTCACCACAATCACCCTCCAGAGAAAAGCCTGTTCTACAGCAGAATATGGTCACTGTTCTCTTCCAACACCATGACTGAGGGTGATGACAAGAATGCTTTCACTCTTAAGGAAGAACAGGACTGAGCAGCCCCAGTGGCTTAGCGGTTTAGTGCCACCGTCAGCCCAGGGTGTGATTCTGGAGTCCCAGGATCGAGTCCCATGTTGGGCTCCCTGCATGGAGTCTGCTTCTCCCTCTGCCTGTGTCTCTGCCTCTCTCTCTCTCTCTCATGAATAAATAAATAAAATCTTAAAAAAAAAAAAAAAAAAAAAAGGAAGAACAGGACTAAAGGTGCAAACTTCCACTCATCCACGCATGAGGATTTAACAAACCTGGCGGTTACCCCCAGATTTCACCATGGCCATGATGATGTTCTCTGTGGCCATGAAAGGTAGCTCTTGCCGAATGCGCCGCTCAATTACCTAGAAGAATGAACGGAGGGCTAAGATGGTTCAAGGTTATAAAGTCATACATACAGTAAAAGATCTAGTGCGACAATACACACAAGGACATGAACTGCCTTATTTATGAAGACAGAGAGTAGAATGGATCGTTTTCATCCACACTGTATTTTTCGGTTTTCTTTCTAATCCAAAGTATTACTTTGATTTAAAAAAGGAATATTGATTTAAACAAACTTTTGAAAGTTGCTTCATTTGAAAGATTTCTAAAACCTGAACTTTGCTAAATTTCATTGCCCAACCTCAAGAGCCAAGTACGCAATGGAAATGAACCCATTTGCCTCAGGTACTTAAAAACAGGCAAAGGAAATAGTCTGCCCTGCCAGTCACACCAGAGCTGATGATTCATGCTCATAAACAGTGTAAGCCAATTCAAAGTACTTACTTTTTTCTGTAAATGTGTCTATTATAGATTTCAGAGTTAGTTCTCTAGAGCTTACGTCACCACCTTAGGAATGAGCTCTGGTTGGGAAGAACTGTTGGACCAGAATGCAGCTCCCCAAACACACTCGCTATAAAGCAGGAAAATATTTCACTGCCCCTCCCACATTCCAATCCTTCTCCCTAAGATTTTACTTTTTAACTGAGGCTTCTTACTTTAGGGTATACCACCAATCCTTCAGAAATGTTCTGCAACGTATTCAATATGGCATCTGCAGTGAGAAATGCCTCAGCCAAACAGATACGTCTGGAAAGCAAACAGCCAATTCAGTTATCTCTTTAAACAAATATCAATTTTAGTGAAATGTAGGGTGTGTCCCCAGAAGCTGTGTGACTTGTCATGCCACATGTACTACATGGACAATTTCCTTTAATCTCATGACTTCAGCTACCTCCATATCCTGATGACCTCCAATATCCTGATCACCCCACAAGGGGTGTCCAGATCACCTGCTTACAAGCCAGATCATATACTCCACTGGAGAGCTCCACCTGTTTGATCCCTGGGTACCTCAAACCCCAAACTGGATTCAGCCACTTTTTCACTACTTCCTGCTCACCAGGTCAAACCCACTCTTTTTCTCCCTGTGGCTGCTCCTGTCTCAGTAAATGGCACTAGCACCCCACCCCTGATCTTAATACTCACTCTAGTCCACCACCAAGGCCAGCCAATGTGTCCCTGATTTTACCTATATCCTTCCTCTCTGATCACTGCCAGTGTAGACTTGGATTTTTTTTTTTTAAAGTAGCCTCCTAACTCATTCTAATGAGATCTATGTCCCCTTACAACTGATTCTCCAAATTGTTGCAGGGTGTTTTCGCTGGCACATCTGATTAGGTCACACCCTGCTGAAAAGTATTCAACAGCTGACTTATTTCCATAAGTGTTTTATTCCCTGGATTACACACAGATCCCAAGATAGCTAGCTTTAACTATATATCTTTTTCAGATCCCAGTACAATGCAAGCAAACCATAGTAACATGAAACTGCTTTAAAAAAGTATAGGGGTGCCTGGCTGGCTTAGTTGGCTAAGCCACTGCCTTGGGCTCAGGTTATGATCTCAGGGTCATGGATCAATCCCTGTACTGGACTCCCTGCTCAGTGGAGAGTCTGCTTCTCCCTGTACCTCCACCCCCCTCCCTGCTCCTGCTCTCTCTCAAATAAATAAAACCTTAAAAAAAAAGTATATACATAGGGGTGTCTGGCTGGCTCAGTGGGTGGAGCATGTGACTCAATCTCAGGGTTGTAAGTTCGAGCTCCACATTGCGTATAGGAATTACTTAAAAACTAAAATCTTTAAGTATAAACATAAAGCAGAAAACTATGTGTATGTTGGTACCGTATTCATAGCTACAAATTACTTCTGACCCATCTCATAACCAACCACCACAGAATCGTGATAAGACACCAGTTGATACCTCACCTGCCTTTAGCACAGTAACTAAATTCCTTTTCAAGGCTTACAGGGCTGTTCATAAATTAATTGTGATCTGTAATCGTGTCCCATCTCATCTCTTGCCACAGACACTTCATTCCCCAGTGCTACCTGACTACTAATAACTCCCTAACTATTCTTTCTCCTGCCCTTATGCTTTCATATATGCTTCCAATCTTGTTTTTTTTTTTTAAAGACCTATTATCTTTATTTATTTATTTATTTATAGAGAGGGAGCTGGGAAGGGCAGCAGGGGAGGGAGAGAATCTTAAGCAGGCTCCACACCCAGTGCAGAGCCTGACACAGGGTTTGATCTCACAACCCTGAAATCATGACCTGAGCCAAAATCAGACCTTAACCAACTGAGCCACCCAGGTGCTTCTATATCTTATCCTAAAGGTCTTTTTAAAATGCTTGTATTTCTTGGTCTTAAAGCATCACCTCCTCTGTGAAGCCTTCCCTGACTCCTCTACCGCCACTACCACTACCACAGAGATTATCTTGTACCCACTCATCCTAACACTCATCCCACTGTTCTACGTTCCTGCCTCCCTGCTATACTCCAGGCTCAGTGGGCACAGATGCTCAAAACATCCACTTGCTTCTCCTCTTCTGGTCTTCCCCCCACCTTGCTGTACATGTACATGGCATCCCCCTTCTACTGACCGATTGGCACTATCATCCAGTGTGCGCTCAAACCACTGCACAGATGCCGTCTGCAGTGGGTCCATGATAAGGGTCATCAGGTGCCGGGCAAGACTGCAGCACCTCTCTGAGCGCATAGGATTCCGCTTGTAAGGCATCGCACTTGAGCCTGCCACATACAAGGAGGAGAAGCAAAGGCAGAGAGACTTCAGAGAACAATGAGTGCCCAAGTATGCTGCTGGGTGAACTATTAACACACCACTCACAGGCCTCCTAGCATCTCTATAGTGCTCCCATATCTTCACAGAACACTCACCAATCTGCTGTTTTTCAAAGGGTTCCTCCATCTCCTTGAGGTTTGCCAGGAGTCGTATGTCAGTACAAATCTAGGAGGAAAGGGCCACAGGCATCGTCCCACACTGCTGGTGCACAGGACTCTGGGAGCAGGCTAGCCTGATGGAGGAGGTGAGCACATCCTCTCCAAGAGTTCCCGGAGAGTAATAGCTCACTCAGACTTCCGGCTCCTGAAGAGCAGGGATAACAAGTAAGGGAGCATGGAAACACTTCTGTGAAACATTGCTGAAGACAGAGCAAGGAAAGACAATGCAAGATGAGCTTTAGTGTAAACACTGGAGCTAGTCTTGCCCTTTAATGTACCTTAATTTAAAAGGTATTACCTACAGACCCCAGATGGTGAAAATGAAGTTTGACATCTCTTGAGAGATGTGACTAAATAAAGGTCCAAGGCCGGGCAGCCGGTGTGGCTCAGCGGTTTAGCGCCGCCTACAGCCCAGGGCGTGATCCTGGAGACCCAGGATCAAGTCCCACGTCAGGCTCCCTGCATGGAGCCTGCTTCTCCCTCTGCCTGTGTCTCTGCCTCTCTCTCTCCTCCCTGTGTATTCTCACGAATAAATAAATAAAATCTTAAAAAAAAAAAAATCCGAGGCCAATACCATCTGTCTGAGGTGTGCAAAGCTCTCAGCTCCACTCCCAACAAACTGCTACCACCACTCACCTTGTGCACGGATGCCCCCAAGCTAGCCAGCACAGACAGCACCTCAATATCTACTTTTCGTGTGTAAGTCTGCCCTGTGATGATGAAAGCCCTAGAAATCAATTGAAAAGAACTGTAAGTGAAAATATTTCAGTGCCTGGCTGAGAGCATGCAACTCTTGATCTCAGGGTTAAGTCTGAGCCCTCTATTAGTGTAGAAATTACTTAAAATCTGAAAAAAAATTTTTTCTTCAAAATGTGACTGTGTCAAATAAATGAGCAAAAACACATCTTAAGCAAAAGCTTGGTCTCACTGATATACTTAGTCACACTGAGCCCAGATGACCTCAATGATATGTTCCTGGGACAAACTGTTCTTCCACCCTTTTTACTAACCCCCCAGACCCAAGAAGGAAGCATGGGCCTGTGTACCCAAGTCCTGCCACACAGCCTGATGGAAATGACTGGAAGGAGGAGCCATGGTGAAACCTTGTGGCCTTCAGTGGAAATGATCAGATTTAGATGAACCCACTGGAGAACCTCGACATGGGTGAGATTATCCTAAAAATCTCAGAAGTAAACACTTGCCTTCTCCTTGTAGACTACAAAAAGATAAAATCTAGACTATAAGAAAATAAAACCCAAGCCAGAGATAAAAGGAAACGGGTAGAGGACAAAGGAAGAAAAAGTTAGGGTCAAATCTATCGGTCCACTGAACACAAGCCTTCCATCACTCAGGAGGGAAGCCAACGCTTTTCCCCCATTTACCTACCTATTAAATCCGGCCTTTTCTGTTACCATCTTGTCAAGCTGCTCTACCTTGGAAGAAAAAGACATTTCTGTAGAAGTCCAAGTATGACCAGTATGAGAGCATCTCCATATCCTGCCCAGGTTTCAACCCTTGGTACCCGTTCCAGTCCAAAGACTCCACTTGTCCCAAAATCAATCTCTCCTCCTATCCTGAAGGTCAGCTTTATCTCTGATGCTCTCACCACTGAGTTTCCATGTCCCCCGGGCTGCTCTCAGAATACCTTCTGTTCATCTCCCTCGAAGAGCTGCAGGAAGCTGGCTTGAGTGCCAGTGGTGCCCTTTACTCCTCGGAAGCGCAGGTCATCTTGGACACGCTTTAGGTTCTGGAGATCCATGCAAAGATCCTGAATCCAAAGACAGCAACGTTTCCCAACTGTGGTCAGCTGAGCAGGCCTGAAAAAGACCCAAAAAGGACACATGGAAGTCTCAAACCAAGAACTTACTTCATAAAAGCTTCACTGCTTCTTCAAATAAACTGCTACCTCTGGAAAGGGGAAGAATTAAAGAGATAGAGAAACCAGGGTAAACAAAACCAGAGCTAAGAAGTTTCAGCAAATAAGGATCATTCATAAAATTTCATTGATTATAAAACTAAAGGTCTCCTAATATGCTTCTTTATCATCAAGAGGCAATGTAAGGGCAGGGACAATGTCTGTCTTGTTTGTTCCCAGACTCTGGCAAGTTAAATACACTCAGGTAACAAATATTTATCAAGTATCCAATGTGTTCTGGTTTTGAAAATACAACAAATAGGGTACCCGGGTGGCTCAGCGGTTTAGCGCCGCCTTCAGTCCAGGTCGTGATCCTGGAGACCCAGGATCAAGTCCCATGTCAGGCTTCCTGCGTGAAGCCTGCTTCTCCCTCTCTCTGCCTGTGTCTGTGCCTCTCTCTCATGAATAAATAAATAAAATCTTTAAAAAAATATGAAAATACAACAAATAAAACAGACAAGCCTCCTATCCAATGGAGTTCATATTGTGATGTAAACAAGTAAACAAAGTAACTATTGATTTTTTTGTCAGAAATATGAAAACATAAAATGAGGACACTGGAGAATGCTACTCTAGACTGCCAGTAAAGGAAAGCCTCTGTGAGACCAGATCTGATAAGAGGTTAGCCATGCTGTGGAGAACCCCAGAACACACACAACAAGGGATTCTAATGTAACACCTGGTGGCTTTGCTCCCTGTTCCAAGTCTAAATCAATCCCTTGTAGGTCTGTTCCTGAACACAAAACTTAAATTATGAATACACTGCAATAAAGCTGGAGTTCTAATACATGACCTAGCTCATCCCTGATGCATTTTCTCTCCCACTAGGCTAATGACACAAACAGCTGGCAACATGAAGGAACACCACAAGCACAATATATCCCTAAATATCATAGTAGTTTTCTATCTAATTCTTGCTAATAGATTACTAGTATAAGCGAATGGCTTTGCCTGGATCTGTTCACAGCAGCACTGTACATAACAGCCACAAAGTAGAAACAACCCAAATGTCTATTAACTGAAGAATGGACAAACAAAATCTGGTATATCCACCATTCTGGCTATAAAAAAACAACAACAAAAAAAAACAAAAAAACCCTACATGCTACAATATGGATGAACACTGAAAACATTATATTAAGTGAATAAAGCCAGTTATACCAAGATGAATATTGTATGACTCTATTTAAATAAAATGTCCAGAAGAGGCAAATCCATAGACAGAAAATAGATTGTGATTGCCAGGAGGAGACATTGATTGCCAGGAGGGAATGGGAGTGATTGCTAATGGGCATAGGTTTTTTTTTTGAGGGGTGATGGAAATATTCTGAAATTATGTACTGGTGACTTTGTAACTCTGTAAATATACTAAAAAGTCACTAATTACGGGCACATAGTTGGCTCAGTCAGTTGGGCATCCGACTCTTGATTTTGGCTCAGGTGGTGATCTCGGGGCGGAAGGATTGAGCCCCATGTCAATCTCAAGTGGAGAATCAGCTTGAGATTCTTTCTCCCCCTCTCCCCCTGCACTTCTCCCCACTTGCTCTCTAATAAATCTTTTTTTTGTTAAGATTTTATTTCTTTGATAGAAGGAGGGAAGAGGGAGAGAGAGAGAAAGGGGGGAGGGGAGGAGGAGAAGGGAGGGAGAGTGCACGCTCACAAGAAGGGGAACTGGCAGGCAGAAAGCAGAGGTAGAGGTAGAAGCAAACTCCCCACTGAGCAGGGAGCGCAATGCTGCGGGCTTGATCCCAGGACTCTGGGATCATAACCCAGAGCTGAAGGCAGACGTTTTACCCACTGAGCCACCTAAGCACCCCTGAAATAAATCTTAATAACAGCAACACTAATTGTGCACTTAAAAAGGGTGAATTTTTTAGTATGTGAATTATATCTCAATAAAGTTGCTTCCCCTTTTATTATTTTTTAAATATTTTATTTATTTATTCATGAGAGAGAGAGAGAGAGAGAGAGAGAAAAAGATGGCAGGCAGAGACACAGGCAGAGACAGAAGCAGGTTCTATGCAGGGAATCTGATGTGGGACTCGATCCTGGGTCTCCAGGATCAGGCCCTGGCCTGAAGGCAGTGCTAAACCGCTGAGTCACCCGGGCTGCCCCTGCTTCCTCTTTTTAAAAAGGTTTATTTATTTGAGAGAGGGAAAGAGCGACATCTGGGTGGCTCAGTGGTTGAGCATCTGCCTTCAGCTCAGGGTGTGATCCTGGAGTCCTGGGATCAAGTCCCACATTAGGCTCCCTGCAGGAAGCCTGGTTCTCCCTCTACCTGTATCTCTGACTCTCTCTCTGTGTCTCTCACGAATAAATAAAATATTTAAAAAGAGAGAGAGAGGGCAGCCCTGGTGGCTCAGCGGTTTAGCACCACCTTTGGACCAGGGTGTGATCCTGGAGACCCAGGATCAAGTCCCATGTCAGGCTCCCTGCATGGAAGCCTGCTTCTCCCTCTGTCTGTGTCTCTGCCTCTCTCTCTCTCTGTGTCTCTCATGAATAAATAAATAAAATATTTAAATAAATAGAGAGAAAGAGAAAGAGAGAGAGCAGGGGGAGGTGCAGAGGGAGAACAAGAACTCTGAAGCAGACTCCCACCACACAGGGAGTCTGACAGAGGGCTCAATCCGAGGACCCTGAGATCATGACCTGAGCCAAAATCAAAAGTCAGCCGCTATACTGACTAAGCCACACAGGCACCCCCAACCTTTTTTAAAGTGTACTCCATGCTCAACATGGGGCTTAAACTCACAACCCTGAGGTTGAGAGTTGTATGTTCTACAAACTGAGCCAGCCTGGTGCCCCAAAGCTGTTTTTTAATTACAGGGACTGACCTATACTGAGATGATACCTATGCATCGATACTTTTTTTTTTAAGATTTTATTTATTTATTCATGAGAGAGTGAGAGAGAGACAGAGACAGAGGCAGGGGAGAAGCAGGCTCCTCAAAGGGAGCCTGATGTGGGACTCGAGATTCTCTCTCCCCCGGGATCACACCCTGAGCCAAAGACAGATGCTCAACCGCTGAGCCACCCAGGCACCCTTCATCAATACATTTTCTAAGTGTTTAAGGCCTGCTAAAACTGGCAGCAGGTACCTCTCATCACACTATACCCAGAGGAATACTGGGATGCGTGCATTCTCTGATCACTCTCCAATAGTCATAGGAGAGGAAGAGAAGTTACAACTCAGGTAATGCCAGAAGCCAGCAGAAGGCATGGCCAACCCCTACACACTGCACAATGACTCCTCATGAACAATTTCTTCAGGTTTCTGCTACCAGTAAATGCATGCCCTAACTTTGATGAAGATTAAACTCAGCAGACTTTCCTAAATTATAGACAATAATATCCTTGTTGCAATAGCAATATCCCATCAAAACCTAAGGCAGATGTTAACACACCACTACTGAAATACCATCATTAGAAATCTGCTACTAATATTCCAAAAATGACATTCTCGGTTTTGAAAAGGATTTTATCATAAAAATGCTTGCACATTTTAAAAATCAAAAATACAAAATATAGGGAAAATTTTAATTATCCTATTATCCCATAAACTAGAGAAATCAATATTTACATCTTGATGTAATTTCTTCCAATCTTTGTACAATCTACCATGTGCAATTTTTTCCCATAATGTTAACCTGAGCATATTTCCACAATATTAGTCTTACATGCATCATTTAATGGCTGCATATTATTCCAGCCTATAACCATACTATATACTTTACCTTCTTGAATTACTCTATCATTGTGGCCATTTAGATTGTTTCCAATGCTTATTATCAAAACTAGTATTTTGGGCAGCCCGGGTGGCTCAGCGGTTTAGCGCCACCTTCAGCCCAGGGCCTGATCCTGGAGACCCGGGATCAAGTCCCATGTCAGGTTCCCTGCATGGAGCCTGCTTCTCCCTCTGCCTGTGTCTCTGCCCCTCTCTCTCTCTCTCTCTCTGTGCCTTTCATGAATGAATGAATAAAATCTTTAAAAAAAACAAAAAAACAAAAAAACTAGTATTTTAACAAACATCTTTGTACATAGGCTTTTTGCAAAATTTAGATTACTTTCTTGGGCAAGAGTCTCAAAAATGGAAGACTAAATCAAGGAGCATGAATGCTTTCTAAGGCTCTTGATTCATGTCTCCCAATGTTCCCCAAATGAACTCTTATGAGTATAGCTTCTCAGATAGGGACAAGGTTCATTCTTCATAAGCATCCCAAGTTATTTGCTTAAATTATGTTTTGAGAGTCTTCACCTCCAGGCTTCCATGGAGAGGGGAAACTGAAGGAGGAAATGAAAGTCAAATGCACACAAACAAGCCCACAACCCAAGAAGTAACCATATCACTTACTGGAAATGTGTGAAACCTAAGGTAGGAAGATCAGCTCGTTCCTTAGCAAAGTCAGCAAGCCGAGAGATCACTCTAGCAAGCTATAAGAGAGACCATGTAGTAAAGAGTAAGTTTAGGGTGAGCTTGTTACATAATCAGGAACTAAACTTTTAGACAATTTAATAAAAAATTAAATCTCTAGCCTGTGAAAGGCAGAGGCATTATCTTTTCATCTTTGTATCTCAAGGTGCCTTGAAAAGGGCAGCCCTGGTGGCGCAGCGGTTTAGTGCCGCCTGCAGCCTGGGATGTGATCCTGGAAACCCAGGATCGAGTCCCACATCAGGCTCCCTGCATGGAGCCTGCTTCTCCCTCTGCCTGTGTGTCTGCCTCTCTCTCTCTCTCTCTGAATAAATAAATAAATAAATCTTAAAAAGAAAAATAGTGCCTTGAAGAGTTCAGAGTAACCAGTGTTCAACCAATGTTGAAACTGGGCTTCTCAACTAGCTGCCTACCTTTCTATTAGCAACCCTCTGTGCAAGCCAGAAGATGTTAACAGAAGTTGTTCTTTTCAGATTATGGTTTTAAAAGCACGCAACCTAGACAGTCGTGCTTCTGGGATCTCTGAGGAACAACTACCAAAAGACGACTTATATACTCATGCAGAAAAACAGGACAAAATCATAAATCTGACCCACCTATTTCAACAATAAGCTGCTGGCTAACTTCCTTCATTTAAAAAGCTGTGTTTTAAAAAGCATTCACTTAGCACATTTTAACCCAAAGAGAGACAATTAGTTCTACAGAGGAGATACAGGATCATTCATCTGAGTAAAGGAGAATCTATTTAATATTCACATTGCACTGATTTATTAGGAAGTGATGCCCATCTCCTATCATGGGGAACCCAGGGCTGGCAAACCTTACCTTTGGCAAGAGCAGGTCAATCGCATTTCTAAGAATAATCAGGTCCTGCAAAGGAAAATGTAGTGGTCTCATATTAGACAGTTTTGCCCAAACAATATTATTACATAACACTTTTAGGCCATCACAACTGGGCTTCTCAGCTAGCTGCCTACCTCACTATTGCAACCCTCTGTGCAAGCCAGAAGATGTTAACAGAAGTTGTTCTTTTCAGATTGTGGTTTTAAAAGCACGCAACCTAGACAGTCGTGCTTCTGGGATCTCTGAGGAACAAAACCCTTATGCTAGTAAAGGCCTATATATGTGGTATCTAAAACGACTGGAAAACAGTTACAGGGCAACCCTCATCCAAGATACTGTGACGATGTCCAGGTCAACAAGCTCTAGATCTTCCCAAAGAGGAGTGCCTGAGTCTCTGAGAAGCTTCCCGGGGGCACACTTCATTAGTTTCACCTCCTTTGTTCACATCTATAACCACTAACAACAACAAAAAGACATGAATCGGAACATCAAGGTTTAGGAAATCTGAAGCCATTCTGGAGGGAAATAAGAGATTTATTTCAGGCCAGTCGGGGAGATAGTAATTGCTGGGCCCGACCTCACACGTAAAACAACTATATTCCAAGTAAGATGACTGTTGTTCTTTCTTTAGCTGCCCTTAATTATGTACCACTTGAGACTACAAGTATTTGGGGCAACTTAAAAATTAGTGGCTTCTGGGGATCCCTGGGTGGCTCAGCAGTTTAGCACCTGCCTTTGGCCCAGAGTGTGATCCTGGGGTCCCGGGATCGGGTCCCACATTGGGCTCCCTGCGTGGAGTCTGCTTTTCCCTCTGCCTGTGTCTCTGCATCTCTCTCTCTCTGTCTCTCATGAATAAATAAATAAAATCTTAAAAAAATCAGTGGCTTCTTTCTGAATTGGAAGCATATCTGGGATCGAACTTCTGGTCCTACAGCACAGCGTAAGAGCACAGCTTTGAAGTCATTTTCCCCGGACTTGTATCCTCCTAGCTGTGTGGCATTAGGCACGTTCTTCAGCCTCTCTTTAAGTGTCCTCAGTTGTAAAGACAGGGTTCATAAACCCAGATCCAAAAGACTACATACTCTGATTTCATTTATATGTTATTACCAGAAAAGGCAAAACTACAGAGGAAGAGAACAGCTCAATGGTCGCTTGGGCTGGAAAGCAGGAGTGAGGACTGACTGCAAACAAGCAGGAGAACTTCTCAGAGTGAGGGATGTGTCACAAAACTGGAGTGAAGAATGTACTGCATAAATTTACTAAACTCATTGAATTATACATTTAAGATGGGTAAATTCATGGTATGTAAACAACACCTCAAGAAGCTACTGAAAAACAGAGCTAAAAGGTGGCACTGGGCTAGCTCAGTTAGTAAGATCGTGTGGCTCTGGATTGCAGGGTTGTGAGCTCGAACCAAATGTTGGGTGCTGGGTCTACTTAAAATCTTTAAAAAAAAGAATAGAGACAAAAGCAACTCTCTTATGGTTGTTGTGAATAAATGAAGCAACACATACAAAGTGCTCAGAATACTGCCAAGCACCAGTAAACTCTAGGAAAATGTGATTATTACTTTTTCATGTTTGACAATAAGCTGCTTCTACTAAGTGTTTTGTGAAAGAACCATAATGAATAAAAAAAGAATAATTATGCAATCTTTTCTTTTTTTCAGAAGTACAGCAAAGGGTTATAAAGGACTTTGGAAAGAAAATCCCTTTGGACAGTTACCTTGCCACTAAAACACTACAACCTCGACTTATGTCCAGCCAACCAATGCATAAACAATATCTGCTGGCCTTATTTTATGGAGGTCATTAGGGGCTTATAGTTTAGATTGGAAAGATAACTAAAGCAGAAAATTCCTGAATTTAGGATACTCCCTAAAACTAAAGATCTATGGAGTCACTTCCTCAAACTAGACAAAATCAAATAAAATGTATAAATCCTAAGTGGAAACAAAACAACAGAGGCTCCTACTGTATTGTCTCCAACATAGCAGGAGGTGGCACCAAGATGAATTATGGCAGCAGCTTTCTGGCAGCAGTGGCCAAACGTATGCACATGAGCCATCACATCATGTCGCAATTGTTTCTCTTTCTCAGCTGCCATCTTGAAGTCGATGTTGTCCAGATTTGATTTCATCTCCTGGATTTGTTCATCTGTGATAGGCAAACCCAATGCCTGCAGAACAAGCAAAACAAAATAAATAACCTCAAGTGTCACAATGACTTGAAGTGACACCAAGAAAAAAACTGGTTCATATTAGCATTTATGCTCCACCTCCCAATTCTTCTTCTTCTTTTTTTTTTTTAAAGGACGAGTTCAGAGGTGAATGGAGATGAGAATCCAGGGGTTGAGGAAGACCTACCTGGAGCTCTGAGTCATGCCCTTCTTTATTTTTTTTTTTTTAAGATTTTATTTATTTATATGGTGGGGGAGAGAATAAGCAGAGGGGAGGGGCAGAGGGAGAGGGAGAAGCAGACTCCCCACTGAGCAGGGAGCCTGATGCAGGACTCAATACAGAGCCAAAAGCACTCAACTAACTGAGTCACCCAGGGGCCCTCCACCTCCCAATTCTCAAATTAAAATTTGGGGCGGGGCTCTGGGTGGCTCAGTTGGTTAAGTGTCACCAGCTTTTGATTTCAGCTCAGGTCATGATCTCAGGGACTTGGGACTGAGCCCTGCAACAGGCTCCCTGCTCAGTGGGGAGTCTGCTTCTCCCTCTCTCTTTGCTACGCCCTCTTGCCACCTCCCTCACACACACACACACCCTAAAATAAATAAATCTTTAGAAAAAAATAAAAATAAAACTTGAAGTAGCTAAAAGCACACGGAGGAGGGCACAATATTCTTTTTCCTTTTTTAAAAAAGATTTTATTTATTTACTCCAGAGAGGAAGAGAGAGAGGGAGAGAGCAAGCACACACATGGGGAGGGACATAGGATTTTAGTATATGTGCTGCCGAAGCGAGCACGGGAGGGACATAGGAAAAGAGAATCTCAAGCAGACTCCACAGACTGTGGAGCCCCACCCATGTGGGGTTCAATCCCATGACCCTGAGATCACAACCAGAGCAGAAACCAAGAGTCAGATGCTCAACCGACTGAGCCACCCAGATGCCCTGGAGGGCATGATTTTCTTAATGAATCATGGCAAATTACATTCTAAGTAAACACCAAAATAAACAATATAATTCTGATCTTTGTTCACTCTGCCCTTATATCACTGCCTGGCTCATGGCTCACATGTTTTGGTCTCTGGGCTCAAATATCATCTCCTCAAAGAGGTCTTTCCTGACTCCACTGTGAAACATCCTTATCTCATTCATCTATCCCTTTAGCCTAAATTTATTTACAGCAGTTATAACCAAATGACATTTTTACAAATCTATTAGCCTGTCCCTCCCCCTAGAATGTATACTCCCCTAAGGAGAGCTTGTATTTATTGCATACCCCTTAGTGCTTGGCCTGTAAGTGTCCTACGTGTGGGATCTAGGCCACAGCTTTACATTTGAGCCAAGTGGATCTACTTAGAGAAATGAAAATTAAGAAAGTTGCAAGCGGTTTTGCCAACAAATTACATACAGCAAATATAGTAAAGCCAAAAACTTTTACAGAATGTCACTGAGAAAATAAACACATCAACATCTTACATTCTTCCATCACTGGAAAAATTGGGCTAGCAAAAAACAGCTTGCAGCCCACAGGCCGCTCAGAACCCAGGATTCAAGTTAATACACAGACTGGTGAAATTCATTCAAACCTCACTGGAGGGATGCCTGGGTGGCTCAGCAGTTGAGCGCCTGCCTCCCGCCCAGGGCGTGATCCTGGGGTTCCGGGATCAAGTCCTGAGTCAGGCTCCCGGCATGGAGCCTGCTTCTCCGTCTGCCTGTGTCCCTGCCTCCTTCTCTTTCTCTGTGTTCCTCATGAATAAATAAATAAAATCTTTAAAAACAAACAAACGTCACTTGAAACTCTAAAGCATTGGCCCTGGGGAGGATCTTGCATGTTAGGCCTATCTTGTTCAGGATGGTAGCTACTTGCCAGATGTGGCTGTTTACATTTAAAGTGATTGAAAATAAAAAGTAAAAATTCAGTTCTTCAGTCACACTAGTCATATTTCAAGAGCTCAGACACCACATGGGCAGAGCAGCCTTGGATTGTTAGCCAGTGGGTAGGGTATCTCAGGGCTCCTCCCAAAGCAAAGCAGCAGGGGGCGGTGTGGCCAAACTGCTTCCTACCCCGACGCAAGGCATCTTGTTAAAATTCATCCCCTACTCCAGCTTTTCTGCATTTCTCCTAATTTCTTACTCAACTTTTTTCTTACCTACTAAATTATTATGCAATTTATGCTCATTTTGACACCCTAACAGATAATCCAAACGCAGGAGATTATACCAAAATTGTATGCATTTCAGGCAATGTGTAAACTGGGCAGAGGAAAGAACACATATTTAGAGGACCCTACATTTCAATTCCAGCCAGAAGACATTTACTAGCTATGGTGATCCTGCAAAGGCTTCGGGCGCCACTATCCTCATCTATATCATGGAGTATCATGTGAAAGAGAAAAGAGTACAAGCCAGTACATGATAAATCACAACACACTATCAATGTCCTCCTCTACCCATTATCGTTATCAGAGCCAATAGTTTATGAAGGCTTTCTGTGCCTCCATTCCACCATCTGTCAAACATCTGTAAAACAGGACTTATCATACAATGTTGTTTTGAAGATTAATGAGCCATTAACACACAAGGTCTTAAGACAGTGTCCGGCGTAGTAGGCATGATAAAAAGTGTCCACTATTATTAGGTCACTTAATTTTCTGGAGCACAGTGAGGCGAGGGGGAGAATCCAGGAAGAGTCTCCTGTTTGGGGAGTTGCGCTGTATCTCGGTCCCAGGCACTACTCACATTGTTTCCATGTTTACTGATGTCCTTCCAGAGGACACTCCCATCTCGCCTGTTGCGGCACTTTCCCCCTGAAACTTTATAGCTCTCTGGATCACCTTCAGTTTCCTTCGACTCCTCCGGGAAGGCCCCTCTGGAGCTATTTCTGAAAGCCTTGGGCTACATAACTCTATGTGCAGCTCTCATGAGAGACCCCAGAAACCCAATCTAATAATCCCCGACCCTGATTCTCCCGCCTCGGGAAAGCGGAACGCAGCCGAGTGGAGCGGGCAGTCCTGTCACCAACTACGCTGAGGCAAGTGGGGAAGACGAAGTGGCCAAGCGCTCAGGCTCTGCACTGAGGCAGGTTCACACCCTGGTCAGGGGCAAGTAACGCGCTCGGCTATCATGAGGCTTGCCCTCTCCCACAGAACGTGGGGCAGGCACCACCAGGCGTGCCAAGTCTTTATGGGTTAAACGGGAAGAGATGCGGGAAGAAATTAGCGCAGCACAACAGCACGTAGCGAGCGCTCGGTGTCCGTGGCCGGCGGAGTATTCCTGCAGGAAGGGCCGAGATACATCCTTAGAACCGCGGCGTGCATTTCTCGCCGCCGCCGCCGCCGGGTCTCTAACTTCCCTGAGTCAACACAGGGGAGGCAACAGGTGTCGACTCCCGGGCCTCCTGCCCTGACCTTCCTGCGGCCACAGCTCCTCAGGAAAGGGACACTCGGCTGAAAATAGCAGCGCAGCTGCCCCCAAGGCCCGGGCTCCCGCCCCCGCTCGGCGCCGAGCCCCGCACGTGCTGGGGCGTGCCCTCCCCGTCCGTCCCTCCCCTCCCCTCCTCGCCGCGCGTTACCTGCTCAGCCTCCGCCAGCCACAGCCAGAGCTGCCGCCAGGTCCGGAACTTGCACCTGTCGCTAAACATGAAGCACATCTCCGGGCTGGCGTAACGGGAGGCCAACGGCGAGCAGTAGCTGTCGTGCCCGCAGGCCGCCTGCTGCCCACCGCGGTCCCCAGCCTCCGCCATCCCCAACACGCTACCCTACTGCAGGAGGTAGGACCAGCGGGGGCGTGGAGCGGAAGTGCGGGGCGGGACTTCCTCCATTTGGAGGCGGGACTTCCTCCCTTGGCCCCGCCCCGGCGGTTCCGGGAGACCTGAGAGCTCAGAGCTGTCTGTGGCGCTTCTCCTGCTTGCTGCTGAGTTTTGACGGGTTTCTCTTCGTGTGCAAGAAATATGTGTAACGTTCCATAAGTTAAGTAGCCACTCTGTGCCTCAGTGTCCCCATCTGAAAAAAGGCCTGCCTTTGGTGCAATGCACAGAGTTAGTGCTCAATAAATGCTAGCCAATCTTATGGTCCCCATTTTGCAGGTAGCAAAACAAAGGCACGGGCAGCTTGTGTGTCCTGAGATTGTTCTGGTGGACGGGGGAAAGCTAGAAGTTGAATGCAGACAGGCTCCAGACACTCGGTTCTTAGCAGTTCCAAATGTACCCCTTCTTTGCTACAGTGGCAGGCACTGTGCTGCTTTGAAATAACCTATTTCTGAGTTCCTCAGTAGGGAGGAGACCCATGATACTTCAGGGATATTAAAAGTTGCCTATTAGGGGCGCCTGGCTGGCCCAGTCAGTATGCGACCCTTGATCTCAGGGTCATGAATTCAAGCTCCAGCTTGGGTGTAGAGCTTACTTTGGGGGGGAAAAAAGGTTGCAGATTAGATCTCAAGGCTTCGAGATCTTGCTTTTGACAAGTTTCTTTTTCTGTCACCTTTCCATCTCTGCTTTCATTTATTCATGGATTCACTCAAAACCCTATGGGCCTCTGGGATCTCCTAGATAATGAGTGAACTCCTGGCTTCTCACAGGACTCTGGTAACTCTCACCAGAGTTCAGTTTTTTTGCCTTTCCAACTGCTGGCACTCTTGGTGGGGGCAGAAATCATGTCATCTCATCACGATCAGAGATCATTACATCTTGGTCACTGTGTACCTGGCCCCTAGCACAGGATCTAGCATAGTAGAGGTGCTCGGTAAATGTCTGCTGGATAAGTGAATGCTCCCCAAAGGAATCTAGCACAGAGAGAAATAAGGCCCACAGTAGCCAAGATTTGACTACACTTCCTCTTTCCCTACCTCTCACATTTCTTCAGTGTCCTTATTCCACGCATCCTTCATGCCTCCACCTGAACTCCAGAATTAACAGCCAGAATTGACAGCAGCACTAATTCCAGAATACCTTGGGCCATCAGAGAAGCCCATCAGTTAGTTACGTGGGTTCATCACTCAGGTCTACATCCCTTCTTGAGGCGCAGGGGCTCAGTGTTGGGAGGTGAGGGCAATTCTGGGAGGATGAAGAATATACTCCCTGGAGCTTCCCACTCTTTACAGAGTGTGTCCGCGCTGTCACTGCTTTGTTGTGCAGTGATGAGTTTACTGTTCTCACTTTCCACTGCAACTGTTGCAAACTCAACTGTCTCCTCCATCTTCCTGCCTCTGCTTCACTCTGCTGTCACTTTCACCCCTCAACAAGGAGTTTCTGCCTCCAGTCTTCTAGATGTTCATTTAGGATCTTGCTCTTTCAGTTATTTTATGTCAAATCTTTAATCTCTCTAGTTCTGCCTCCCTTCTTGTGATTTTAAAAAATAAAGTGCACAGGTCTCTCCCACTATAGAAACATCTCCACTTGCTCTGTTACCTCCTTAACATGGAAACCTCTCTTTCTGGCTGTGTTGTCACCAACTGTTCCTGGCACCATGTGATTTGCAATTACTTATCTTTCAGCACCTGGGGCTTCTCACCTGCAGGATGTGGCTGATGATCCCCAGGTGTACAGTGACGAGCAAAGGCAAGAACAGAAGCTGACTCCCTAGTTCACTGTCCGGGACTCCTGTAGTAAAAAAAAACAAAATGAAATGAAACCAAACAAACAAACAAACAAAAAACAAAACACGCTCCCTTCCCTGCTTGCTTTCTTTCTTTTTAATTTTTTTTTCTCTGCTTTCTTAGCACTGTGACACAACCTCTGTCCCCTGGTTTCCTCTAAACTACACTCATTGATCCCCAGTAACTTTCTGTAATGAACAAATCAAAAGGCCCTTATATAGGGAGATAATAGATTCGTTTGCCTATACCATATATGCATGAAGAACCACTAATATGTAATATTGTGTGTGAACTATACTTCAATATTTAAAAAAAAGAATCATTAATAAAGTCTGTGTGCTGGGGGAACATGCAGGGAATGAAATAGGCAGGGAAATAACTGGGACCCAGCTTCTTAGTGTACATCTTCCTGTCATTTTCATTTTTGAGCCCAACAATTTTTCTTTTATTCTTATACTAGATCCCCCCCTCCTTGGTTGATTCTGGTGCTTATCAATTTTGACAAGCCCTCCCCCTTGCTTTGAAAACAAAACTGTACTGATTCCCCTCTCTTTCTGACGGCTCTTTCTTTGCTAACATTTTCCCTTCTCATTGCTGGAAAAGGAAGCAGTGGGAGTTTTCTCAAGATTTAACCCACCTTTCCTCCCCTTGGAAACTACTTGCACATTTGTAAGGCTTGCCTTCTGAGTCTTCAGGTTCTCTAAAGCTTTGGCTCTTGAACTTCAAAAGAAACCTAGACACTTCCAACTGGTTGTCACTGTTACCTAAATTAACATTCCTAGGTCAGGAGTCTTACTTTAAAAAAAAAAATCTAAGTTGGCTCCACACCCAACATAGGGCTTGAACTCACAACTCTGAGATCAAGTTGCATGCTCTACCGACTGAGCCAGCCAGGTGCTCCTCTGTCCTTTCTTAAACAAATTCTTTTTTTTTTTTTTAAGATTTTATTTATTTATTCATGAGAGACACAGGCAGAGGGAGAAACAGGCTCCATGCAGGAAGCCTGACGTGGGACCTGATCCCAGGTGTCCAGGATCACACCCTGGGCTGAAGGCAACGCTAAACCACTGAGCCACCTGGGCTGCCCCTTTCTTAAACGAATTCTTGATGTAATGTATTACCCATTAGGATCATTTATTCTGCAATTGTGTATATTGTGTGCCAGGCATTGTACTCAGCACTGGGATAGAGTGGTCAGCTGATGAGGCTGCAGTGGAGGGGACAAAGGTGAAAAGAGAGGGAGGTAAATTTGGAGAGATGGAAGCCAGAACAGGAGACCCTTGTTGGAAACAAGGATATTTGGGTGTTTTATTCTAAGCAATGGAAAATCACTAAAAGGCTTGAGTGATGGAAGATGACTTAATCAGATTTATGTTTTGAAAATATCCCATTGTAATGTATGGAATGGATTGGGAGCAAGGAAACTGAGGTGAATAACTTGTGAGAAGCCAGTTGGGCTAATGCCATGGACTAGATAAGACCTAAGGGTGTAGGTGATCTAGCTTGGATAACAAAGTGCAGAGGAATCAAAGAAAGGGAAGAGATTAAGAGGTATGCGCAATACGTCTTAGTCGTCTTAGTCACAGATTAGTTCTGGGGAATGAGGGACAGGGCGGAGTCAAGGATGCTCCTAGGTCTCTAGGTTTTATTATTGAATGGATGATAATGCCATATACCATGGGTGGGAGGAGGGGCTAGCAGGCAGGAGAAACTACTCTTCTGGATGTGTTGAGTTTGCAGTGCTGCTAAAATATCTAGGTGTTTTGAAATGTTGAGTCGACGATTATACATGCAGGTCTGGAGCCCAATGGTAAGAGCTGGAAATATAAATTTAGCAGTCATTAGCATATAGATGATCATTAAAGCCATAGGAATTTTAGATCCTGGAGCCGATGAACAACACAGAAAATAATTCTGTCTTGGAAACAAACAATAAAAGAATTCTGTCTTGGTGGGCACCTGGGTGGCTTGGTCGGTTAAGCATCTGCCTTCAGCTCAGGTCATGATCGTGGAGTCCGGGAATCAAGCCCCACATTGGGCTCCCTGCTCAGTGGGGAATCTGCTTCTCCAGCCCCCTCTACAATTTCCCCTGCTTGTGCTCTTTGACTCTCTCTCTCAGTCTAATAAATAAATATAATCTTTTAACAAAATAAATAAAAAAAAAGAATTCTGCTGTGGGGCACCTGGCTGGCATAGGACTCCATCTCAGGGTCTTAGGGTCATGAGTCAAGCCACAGGTTGGGTGCGGAGCCTACTTAATTTAAAAAAGAAAAGAAAAAAAAAAACAGAATTCTGCCTTTTGCGTGGTGCTTACAATTCCAGTGAGGGAGATGAATGATAAGGAATAAACAAGATAATTTTAGAAAGTGATAAGTTCTTGGAAGAAAATACAGCAGGACAAGAACATAGAGTAACGAAGGGTGGGGATGAGGGGTAGTGACAGCTGTTTTTTTTTAAACGTTTATTTATTTAGGTAATCTCGACACCCAATGTGAGGCTCAAACTTATGACGCCAAGGTCAAGAGTTGCTTGCTCCTCTGACTGAGCCAGCTGGGCATCCCCCAGGGACAGCTATTTTTTTTTTTTAAGATTTTATTTATTCATGAGAGACACAGAAAGAGACAGTGATATAGGCAGAGGGAGAAGCAGGCTCCCCTTAGGGAGCCCGATGTGGGACTTCATCCGAGGTCCCCAGGATCACGCCCCTGAGCCGAAGGCAGACATTCAACACTGCACTACCCAGGTGTCCCGACAGATATTTTTGATAGGATAAGCAGGTTAAGACCTCACATTTGACCAGAGGCCACACAATGATGCAGGGACAAGCACATTCCAGGCAATGGAAAAATAAATACGATGCCTTGAGGTGGGCATGAGTTTGGTGTGATCGAGAGAAAGGAAAGGTAACGGGTAGTGTAAGGTTGAGATTGAGAGAATCATAGGGAACGAGACGGACTACTGGGTTTGTGGACCATGGTATAGAGTTTGAATTTTAATTTTAAGGAGAAAGCCCTGGAGGATAGTGACATGAACAAACAGAGAAGTCTGGGGTAGCCTTGAGAGGAGGATGGCAGATGGCCAGGAGCCTCCTGCAGTGGTGGCTTGACCCAAGCTGGCTGTGGGGACATGTGAACCGTGTGGGGACATATGTTTAACACACAGCTGAAGGGCTTCCTGGTAGCTGTGGGTTTGAACCATTAGGTGAATGGTGGTGCCATTTACTGAGATGGCTGAGACTGGGGGAAGCGGATTTGATGAGGGAGGTGCAATCAGACTTGGAAGTAGACAGGCAGTGAGTCAGTTGGATAGACAGGACATCAGAAGGGCCAGGATTAGAAACAGAATTTGGGCAGGATGGGGATGGGTGTTGTATTTTATTATTCTTTTTTAAATAAAGATTTATTTATTTATTCATGAGAGACACACAGAGAGAGAGGGGGGCAGAGACACAGGCAGAGGGAGAAGCAGGCTCCATTCAGGGAGCCTAACATGGGACTCGATCCTGGGTCCCCAAGATCATGCCTGGGCTGAAGGTGGCACTAAACCACTGAGCCACCCAGGCTGCCCAGGTGTTGTATTTTAAAACACAGGGCTGGTTGAACTCCTCTAGGAGGAGTAATGTGACTAGAAAGCAAAGTTTAGGACTGGGCCCTAGCCCAGTAGCACTCCAAAATTTAAAATTTGGAGCTCAGTCAGAAAAAAAGGAAACCTAGAGAGGCAGCCAGTGAGGAGGAAACCACCTAGGGTTTTGGCACAGAGAAAAAGGCGGGGCCTGGGGTTGAGTACTGACGAAATCCAACATTTCCTGGCCAAGGCGAAAGAGGCTGAGAGAGATGGAGGAATTAAAGGAACACGTTAGAGCACAGAAGGAATTCCAGAAGCTGTGGCGTCAAGAGATAAGTGGCCATGTCTACCAATAAGGAGGTTGTTAGTGGCCTTTGGGGAATGATAGAGACAGAGACCCAGGAAGGGGAGGAGACAAAGTTTCTCGAGAAGAAAAATGGGATGGCAGCCAGTGGGGTAGGGGCCGGAAGGGGGAGGGTTGCCCAGGAGGGTGCCTACAATGGTGTGGACTTGATTGAGCATGCCGAATGGCCAGGGCTCCCAGCTGAACATGTAAAGAGAGAATAGATGATGGAGGATTAAATGTACCCAAGGGGGTTGGAAGGGAAAGTGTCCCAAATGCTGGAGGAGGCAAGAATTTAGGGGATTTTTCTGACACTTCTCATTTTCTTCCTCCATGCATTAGGATGCTGGCTGCATAGCATCAAGGTGTCATTGCTGGTTGGGTATAGATCGACAGTCCTCATTTGTCCCATTGTGACTTTTTTCTGGGCAATGCTGCTCTTGGGTACTGGCAGAAAAGACAGAGTAGGGTTTCCAAAGTGGGGATTTTGTCACAGGGTTGTCAAAACAGGAGCAGCAAAGGAATTTAGAAGTGTTAGCAACCATGTTGATGAAATTATGTGCTATAAAATCTAACCTGGATTAGGAAGGGGGAAAGAAGAAGAGACCCAATGGGTCAGAATAAAGCCAAGAGGCCAGTGTCCTGGAGTGGCTGTTGAGTTTTAAAACACAAGTGGAGGGATCCCTGGGTGGCGCAGCGGTTTGGCGCCTGCCTTTGGCCCAGGGCACGATCCTGGAGACCCGGGATCGAATCCCACGTCGGGCTCCCGGTGCATGGAGCCTGCTTCTCCCTCTGCCTGTGTCTCTGCCTCATTCTCTCTCTCTCTCTGTGACTATCACAAATAAATAAAAAATTAAAAAAAAAAATTTAAAAAAAATTAAAAAAATAAAACACAAGTGGAGAGGGAATCAGTTGGGAGGACAGGAGGGTAAGGTCAAAGATGCTGAAATTGGTGATTCTGGAGGGGAGCAATTTGCGGTGACTATAGGAGTGTGTGGCTGGGGTGGCCTGGAGGAAGGAATGTAGAAGCCTGGGTGTTAAGGCAGGTTTTCCATATGGACACTTGCTTGGAGTCACATAAGGTGATGGCAGGGCACGCAGGCGTGAGGAAGGCTGAGTCAGATGCTGAAGTCTTAACCACTGCCTTTCGTTCTACAACTTCCCTCGCCCTCCCTTAGCCATCTATGTATTTCTAAAATACCCCCAATTTAAAATAAAGTCCTCGGTGATACAGGTTTTCAGAGTTTCTGCAAGGGTCTCTATTCCTCAGAAATAGCACTTGCTTGGAACAGGCAGGCCCTTGAGGTGATCTCGAGTATCTAGTTCACCTCACACTCCCAGCATTGCTGTATTTTAGGATACAAGAATCAGATGGTATATGGCCAACCATTCTCTACAACAGATTTTGCTTAAGAATGTTTTCTCAGAAACCCAGGTGCTTTTCAGCAAAGGGCGTGCTGGCACAGTAACTTTTGGATCCTACCTGGGTTCCCTATTATGGTTTCACCAGCGATGGAGACAAGTTTAATTTCAAGAGTGAATGTAAGCAGCACGCATAGAGTGGCGCCCCGCTTATAGTAAGCAATCAACCCGTGGTCCCTATCATTAGCTAATTAAATTCTCCTGAGCTGGTTTCCTCATGAAATGGGTTCGCTGCCACCTGGCCCAGCATTTCTGAGAATCCAGACGACAGTATCTGAGAATTAGGAAATGTTCGTTTCTTTTTGTTCCTCCCCTTTGCCATTCTAGAGGTGCTTCACGGCCATGTCTAACAAGTCTCTGTGTTGGCAGCTAAGCATATATACGAGGCTGCTGGGATGGGGGGAACCTCCTCAGCCGGGTGGCAGCCAGGTGAGCATGGTGGGGTGCAGCGTGCGGGGGTTTTCGTAAACAGCAGGTTTCCGGAAACTGGCTGGTTCTCGGCCCTGGGTGCAGCACAGCCTCCGCCAGGCACTTTTCTCCGCTCTCCTGGCTCTCACTCCACAGGCAGGTAGGAATTAAGACAACAACAAGAAGTAGGAGAAGATCAGTTTCTTCTAGAGACTGTGGCCCTTGCTGTGGGCAGGCAGCCAGGAGTACGCACCCACTGCCGACCAGCCAACCTGGCCACCCCAACGGCAAAAACCTCACAGGGCAAGACAGGACGGAGGCCCAATTTCAGGGGCTGAATTTCGGGGAGCTTCCGTGTGTGGAGCAGGGAGGGAGAGAAAAGGAGAAACAAAGTGTAAACCTCCAACAAACAACAAATGGAATCAGCAGAGTAAAACAGGAAACCACAATCGATGCTTAGCAGCCAAACACATTTATTAGTCTTTTTTCTTTTTTGTTTTTTTTTTTCCAGGAACCCAAAAATATTTTGTAGTTATAATGTAAGCAACTGAGTTGCACATAATACAATCATATCTTTCCAAAATAAAATAAAATAAAAAACTAAACAAAACAAAAATAAGCTGTTTAAAAGCCCAAAAAAACCCTTCAGAAACTCTTATATATGCATTACATTATCTCTCAGTTTTAATGAAATGACGGCGACTTAGTTCCTCAGTACGCAACCTGTCACAATCCAATAAACACCACCCTTTATTTTTTTTTTTGTTGGTTTTTGAGTTTTTTTTTTTTTTTCTTAAATCCAGCATGAGAAATACAGTACCTGCTATGGCGAAAAATACACATAAAATGCAACTTTTCAGCTTATTTGTACATTAGTAGAGTTTAACATTTTATTGTTTGTTTTTTCTTTAAGTGAACCAGTGATTTTAAGTACCACTATACTAAAAAAAAAGTAAAATAAAAGAGAAAAGGGGGGCCCAGCCTGCCATGCAAGTGCACCTCTAAAGTGCCTAGTTTCTGTGTCCATGTAAAACCAGTAATATGAAGAGCAATTTCAACACATGGGAGTTTGATTAAACCTCTATGGTTAAGGAAACACACACAAAAGACAATGCCATATCCTCCCTTTTCTCCCCTCAAACTTCCTTGTATCCCAGCATCCACTCCCTCTGTTGCCCACCCGAAGAGAGAAAAGAAAGCCACCAAAGTAACATTGTAAAAGCTATTTCAAGTATAAGAAAAACAAAACACTTCTAGGTAACTTGCAGAGAGCATCACTATGTGCAGCTATGTAGTCAGGTTGATAGGTTCTGTTTCTGCTGAGTGTTTCAGGTGAGAGGATTTTTGCTGTACCTTCCTGTTACCTGTTTGTGTGCAAAGTTGGAAAGCTGCCTTTTAAAACTCCAGCCTCTTTCTGATGCCCTTCTCTGCGCCTTCTGTCGAAAGGGGGGGAGGAGAGAAGTGAAGGGGGGGGGCAACGCCAGTCCTTAAAATGGCACTTCTCCATCTTCCCTCCCGAGCCCCACCCCCACGTCCCCTCACTTCTCTTGTTCACCATTGGTGACCTAATCAGCTCGCTCTCACTGCAGAGATTCCCATGCTTGTTTCCTGATTTGGTAGGATATATTTTACTATGTAAACATAACCCCTAGGATTATGGAACCCAAAGCAGCATTTATATCTCCAGCTAAATGGAGACAGATAAAATAGTCCAGAAACCTCTCCTCAGGTTGCTCTTGTTGTCTGTTTTTGGTTACTTAAAACAGGGATGAAGGTGGGGGTGGGCACAGAATTAAGTTGTAGGCAAATAGTAGAGTTAGGAGTGGGCACAATTGAGCTGTTTTGTCTGCTTTTTTTTTTCCCTCCCAGAAGGATTTTTTAAAATAACCTGTTAAAAATGCTCCTGCACCTGAAATCATACAGAGGTTAAGGCCAAGGGTGCAGAATCTTGTGCACGTGTCTCTGTGAGCACATTCGTGGTGCAGGCACCATTTTTGATGACTTCTGTGAGATCACTGGACACACTTTGGTCACTGGTGTGTGCAAAGGGTGGTGGTGGGGTAGAGTCCCAGGAAAGAAGTGCAGCGATCAGCAAAAAGCCCTTTGGGAGCATAGTGGGTGCATCTAAAGGCAGGAAGAACTTACCAGGGGACCAAAGGAAGGAGTGGCCAGAAAAGGGGCCTCCAAACAAGAGAAATAAAATCCAAAGGTGGACAGCGCCCCAAATCACAAGGTGAGTGGTGAATAGGTGTGCATTGGTTCTCAAGCTTCTTCCCTTTAAAGGAAGTCGTCACTAGACAAGATCGGTGAGCTCAGACTAAAAGGACAGAGAGGGTTTATCTTTAAGATGGAGGCAGGGGATGGGGGGTGGGGGGGAAGAGGAGTTTGTGAAGAAGCTATTCAAAATGATCCATTCTGACCCTGCCTGGTGGGTAGCCAAATATGGGCAGGCAGTAGCTGACAGATCTCTACAAGCAGCATTTGTTAAACGTGATTTCCCTCTACCTAATATCAGCTTCAAGCCTCACGTAGAGAGGAATGCCTGAGGGTGCCCACTCCTTTCAGGAAGGGTTGTCTGCACATCTCAGATGAATGTCCTTCTAAGTAAGAAGTCAATACATTTCTAGAGCACAGTAAAGTGACAAGCCAATGAGTTTACGGAGCCAAACTGAAATGCCAGGGACTAATTCCCTTTGGGAACTACAGAATGCTACTCAGTTACTCAAAAAGTGACCCTGGGTGTGAAGCAAGAAAGGTTGAGAGAGCTCAAGGTTTCAGGTTAAAAAAAAAAAAAAAAAGAGCAACAAAAACCACATTCTGGAGTGCCTGGAGGGGATGGGGGGATGGATCTTCTGGAAGAGAGAAATTCAGACACTCCCCACCCTGGAACTAGATCTGGAATAGATGGCATCTATTTGAAAGAGTTTAGACACTGGTCGGCTGTCACCGTGTATGAGAGGCAGAGACCATCACCCTGCAAATGCTTAATCCGCTCCCCTGACCTGTTCCTTCTCTTCTCAAGCATGAAAGATCTGAAATTTAAGATGGCTTTAATAAAAAAGGGGGGGGTATCATATTTTAGGGCTACTTTCACAGCAAAGAAAAAAATTGTAAAAGTTATCCTACTATTTACACATTCATATTTTAAAAAGGATAACCCACTGATGTCAGAAAAGGAGAGGGGAGTAAAGGGTCAACATTGCAGGGGAAATGTACCTCGAGGTATTGTTTTGTGTTAGACAGCTGAAACGTCAGGATTTTATTATTTTTTTTGTTTTTTTTTTTTGTTTTTTTGTTTTTTGTTTTTTTGTCTAAAGGCAATCTAACAGATTGGAACCCTGATAAGATCGTGCCTGTACAGCCGTGCACGGGCACGAGGAGACTGTGATCAAGTCTATTACTCGTTACAGTACTGTGAACATCAACAAGAACTGCTTGCATGGAAACACTGAATATGGGCACGACAATCTCTGGCTTATGATACTGTATGTTGCAAATAATGCCTAGACCAGAGCGATGCGGGTGCCAGGATTCACCAGAGGCAAAATCAACATAGGAATTCTATGAGGACAAGGAGGAGGCTGCAGGCGGTTCCTGTGTCCAGCACCTCACTGCTCACTAGCTCTCTAGCGGAATAAACTCAAGGACGCAGAGAAATCTCTGTGTTTGGCTGAGGGGTAGTGGATGAGGAAGAGAATCCTTTTTTGCCTGCCAAGCAACAGTCCTCTTCCCCACAGAACAAGACAGTTTCCTTATAAGAAGTTCACTTAAAAGGATTAAGGGAGAAAAAGGAGAAATTAAAAGGAGCAAGGAGGAGGAGGTGTTCTGGAAATGGACAGAAAGATTACCTTTATGGTCAGCACGAATGAGGCATGGTTTCCTGAGCTTGAAAGGGTTCTGAATTCAGGAAAGGACGAGTACTTTTTCCCAGAGAACATTAGGGCCTTTGGGGGCCCCCCTGTGGCCCTGGGCTAACACTGCATGGCTAGGGTGGAGAATCCTGTACCACACCAGTTGGCAGGAACCTCAGGTCCCCCCAGGACTGCGGGAGGACTCTGGGTCCCTTTCAAACTCACTGTGCCGACTTCACTGCTTCTCACTGTCACTCCCCTTCCCCGCCAGGACATGGGGATACCATGGACACAGAAACTGTAGAACAAGGATGCAAAGCTACTTCCTTCCCCCTTTCTGCTCCCCCCCTTTTTTGCAGAATGCATAGTTACAATTCACGTTACAGAATAAAGACGCAATGATGACCACATATGGGACCTTTATGCTTTTGAAAAAAGAAAAAAAATCCACAACCTCTTCTTAAATTCAGTATCAAAATTCACATTTGCATAATAATACATTTCAAGGCCATTAGAGAGGAATGAGAGAAGCACAGAAAGCCGCATCTCTCCTCCCTTTGTCTCCTGAATGAAGCTGAAGGAATCTTGCGGGAGGGATTGTTTTCCTCTTTGGGGAGTTCTGAGGAATTATGGAAATGGCCCTTAGCATTCACTTGCGGTTTCTTTAGAAGATAGGGCAGGGGGAGAAGAGGTGGAATTGTTTAAAACAAACACAAAAACAAATGAAGAGACACTGCAGATTTCTATGCTTAACTATAATCATTCTGAAGAAATAAAATATGATTTCAGATTTTTCTTTCTTTCTCAAACACTTCCATCTTATTCTTTCCAAAGCTTTTTCCTTGTGTGTAATACCCTGTTCACATAAACAGCAACGTGATGTGAGGGAAGTAACTGCCTTCTCAGGACACAGACTCAAGAGGGTGGAAATGCAGTGTCCCCCCCCACGCCCCCGCACACGGCAGGAGCTCGAAAACGCCTTCTTGACATGCATGAATGTGTCACAGACATCACCATATTTCAGTTCCCCAGTGCTTACAGAAAAACAAAAACTAAAACAGCCACAGCCTCACACACACACACACACACACAGATACACACACGAAGGAAATTAGGTACTGCAGATAGATAAATTCAACCTGCACCCTTGGATGAACCTGGGTCTCTGTCATTGTGCGCCATCACCTCTTCCTCCCTCCCGAGCCCCAGAATCTCTTCCACACAACTCTACACTGTGCAATATTGATGCTAATGAAAATTCCACGGCTGTCCCTGGGGACTGCCAGGAGACTCGCTGACTTCCCTAAAGACTACACTGACCACCTTTCGGTTTTAACCCCACTGATAGGAGAGCTTCTTCCTAAAACAGACGGTCTCTGTACTCACAAAGGCACATTCAGAAATACTACACTTAAGTAATTAATTCCTTGGACAAAATTAAAAGGTGGGAGTGGGGTAGGGGTGGTGTTTTAAACACACTTATTCCAACTTATCCCGAAATTTCTGGAAAGAAGTGTCATGCTGAATGCGTCACTTGGTGAGAAACTATGTACCTTTAAAAGGTATGTAACTTCTTGAAGGATTCCAAAGGTTTTTGCTTTGTTTTATATAAAGACCCGCCCCCCCCTTGTTCATTTTTGGCGAACACATTATTTAGGATATACTCTCTTCCTTTCCATAAAGCTCTGCCGTAAGGCTAGTCCTGCAGTAAGGCTGCTCCAGCTCACCTCCAGTGACCCCCTACAACCCAGCCCTCAGAGAACCATGCACACCTGTCAGGAGCCCAGGGGAAGGCGTGCCAGATTCCAGGGAGGTCTGGGAAAGCAGGGGAGAAGGGGAAGAAAAGCACTTCGTTTCACAATCTCTGCTACAACGATACTGTAAACTACCTTTGCAATTTTTCTTTTGCTGTTCCTTGTCAGTGGTAAAGAGGAATTACTCTTTTTTGTAAAGACGGTCTCAATGTATTGACCTTGGCTCGAGACGGCCCCGTGGCAATTGGAAAGGGGGGGACTGATAGTGTGAAAACCGAACTGAGGCACAAAGTGCTGTGGGGAGACACACTAATTCTTTTCTATTTAAAAACAGTACACTTCTTGCCTTTATCTGACCTTCCCTCTACCATGGACAAAACAAGCAAGCGTTTGTCACAACGAAGACCCCATGACAGAGTCCGGCAGAGACCCCCCTCAGTCAGGGTGGTACCATTCTTCCTGGTGTGCATAGTTTCTCCTTAAAAACAGATTAAGGTGTGTAGCTAACCAAAAAGAACTATTTAAATTCTGTGCGGCAAACACTGGCAGCTTCTGTCATTTTCATTTTTTTTTTTTAAAGTGGTGGTGGTAGGAGGTTACTACAAGAGACAGTTTAAAAACCACTCACATGTTAGAAATACTTGGTAATTCCTTCTGATTCTAGTCCGAGTGACCACACACCTAAGGATAGCAGGAATGCCCAGCCAGTGGGGAGTAGCTCTGTTTCCTGACCAGTGTATCCCCTGCCATCCTGTCAATGTTCATGGCCTTGTTTCTTTGGCGGTGCAGGCAGCAGGGAGGTATTGTGGGCAGGGTAGGGAGGGTCAGTGTTCTATTTTTATTAAGTTATTACTATGTTCATAGGTTCTTAAAGTTGATAACTATTCTAAATCTAAAGAATGTGATGCCAGTACCTCCTTTGTCAAATTCAAGGTCCAGGGAACATCGTTAACAAGTAGGGACCATCTCTGAAAATACACACACTTTTGGCACTGGCCATAAACCTACAGAGTTTATTACAGGGTATGCACTTACTCTGGAAATACAGAGGACATTCTATGTGGGTTTGTTTTTTTTTAATAGATTGATGATGTTCTTGACAACATTATGTATATTGCCCATTTCTAGAATGTGTGGATACCCTGTACTTGTAGATAAGAAAGCTAAGAGGGTGTGGTGCAACGTGCAGCAGAGGGGGAGGGCATCCTATTTTCTGAATGGGTTCTGAGGTCTACAGATTGCTAATTCACTGTAGACACACAAGCTGGAATATTTTAATCTGTACCATCACATGCAGCCCGAGCTGTACACTCACAGGAAAGAAAACTCAAGAATAAAATTTCTTTTTGCAGTAACACTAAGAAACATAGTTAATGCATAGGCATGAAGTGTGACAAAACTTGGCAAAACACTGGAGAAGAAATTTTTTTTTTTTTTAAACCAGCTAAAAAAATGTATCTCTACTCCTAGTAAAAGAGCTTATAGATAGCTAAAACAAAAGAAAAAAACCAAAATCTTAACAATAACCTACAAAGTGTTATATATTCAATTTGAACTCTGAGGATGGGGTATAAGAAGACCTTTTCTACATAAAGACTCAATTGTTCCCTAATCTTAGAGATGGCTATTACAGCCAAGTCTGCTGAAAACATCTTGTTTTACACTGCAGAGGAAAACAGGCTTGGCCTAAGCATTTTGCTCAGCACAGAGACATCTTCATTTTGTTTAAGAGAAGAAATGGCATAATACAAAAAAAAAAAAAAAAAATTAAAAAGTACACAGCATCTTAGGTCGATATGGAATCTGGCTGTTAACTTTATAAAAACTGCCCCCCCAAAGTGGCAAAAATTCAAGTGAATATTTGCAACAAGTCAATAGCCCATGAAATGTTAGTTTCTGCTAGATATATTAATAAAAGCTCTTCCAAATTCTTAGGTAGAATTTCTTTTCCTCTTTTTTCTTTTTTTGCATATCTTAGATACCACATTCAAGCCGCAGGAACTTGGAAGAACCAACTGCTAATTTATGCTACATTCATATCAGAAGAGGTGGAAAGTTCTTAGAACAGGAGCAATATGATTAGAAAATTAAGCTGCTATAAATAAAACTGATTGAATGGCAATCAATGGATAATGTTGATTTACTGGGGGACACTGATGAAAGATTTCGGTTTGGAAGCTTAACATGCAGCACTGCTAAATTAACTTTTGTGCATGTCATAAATGGATCAAAAGATAAAGGGCTAGGTATGGAGGAATCAGAGATGCCATATGGGCCATCCATGTCTTCACAGTGTCTTCGGAGATCTGAATTTTGCTTTTTTTTTGTTTTTTGCTTTTTTGTGTGTGTGTGTGTGTGTGTGTGTGTGTGTGTGTGTTTGTGTGTGTTTTTTTTTTGTTTTTTTTTTTTTTTTGAACACCTAAAATTAGGTCATGGCACTGGATTTCAATTGCCAATAGAGGTCTCCAGTCTGATGGAAGACCGCTCTTCCCCCATGAGTGCTTTTTCCTTTTGGCTACTCATGTGGTAGACTGAAACCAAGTTTGTGATGTTTGAAAGATGGGCACCTCCAGCCACTAGTAAAGTGTTTAAAAAAATAAAGAAAACTAGTAAAAATTGGAAAGCTCAAATTTACATGATCAAAACGTTTACAAAATAAATCTACATAATGAGAGGTGACCAGCAAACCTCTATACACATGCCAGAATGTGGTGGAAGAGAAGCCGCTCCCACTGAATTTTCTAAGTGTTATGGAAGCCACCTAACCTCTCAGCAGACATGGCTCTTGCCAAAGAATACCATGGAAAGAAAAGAGTTTTTCTTTTCCATTATATCCTCACTATATCCTGTTCTTAGGTCACTGCCAACCAATAAAGCAAAGCTTCCAGCAAGTTGATGAAAAAAAATGGGGGAGGGGTGTTGGGGGGGAAAGAGAGGAGATAAAGGACAAGAAAAACAGGAACCCCTTTCTACTGGCCCAACACAAATAGACTTTCCAAATCACTGCATGTAGTTGTCACAATGACACACCTGGAGAAGTCAGTGCACAGTAATGAGGGCAGGAACACAAGGAAAGATCTTGGCATTCCACATTATCGAGACATGAAAGCATATTTAACTTCCTTGATTTCTGTTTATTTATTTTAAATTTAGCCCACTGCCTTTGGGGCCTTGTCCAGAACCACTCCGATTTCCTTAATGGGCGTCTGAATGTCTGTGGAGTGACTGGACCACATGCGCATACACACAAGCTCTCCGTGCTTAGGATGTCTGGGTGTATGTACGAAGGCACTAAAGCGGTTTTAGAGAAATTGCAGGCAGCAACCCCACCCACTCCCTTTACCTGTCAAGCTGGAGTTTCTTTCCCACTGGGAAGCTTAGATGTTTAAAAGAAGCTATGGTCATGCTTGGGAATTCTGACCCCTGGCCCCAGGAGGGAATACAAAAGGAGAATTTGACATCACATCACGAAAAACTGAGAGGAAATACTCCACATCTCCAGCTGAGGGATGGGGATAATTAAGCAGCAGATCTTCAAAACAGCAATTAAAATGAGCACAACAGTAGCTGGGAGCTAAAAAAGTAAAATCACTTGTTCCTTATTAGATTCTTATTTTCTCCTCCTCCCATAACAAGCGGGGAGGTAAGACACACATTCTTCATTAATAGAACAGTCCATAGATATTTTCCTCTAGTAATGCCTATATTTAAAATTTGTTCCAAAAATTAACCTATATTTCCTAGCTCTTTACATAGATTCTCAGCAATCCAACCGTACTACTTTACAGATTAGAGTTTTTTTTTTCCCTAAGTTGTTCTTTCTTTTGTTGCTGGGGTTCAAGGGACAGGGAGAAGGGTTCCCTTAAAAAAAAAAAAAAAAACAATCGTTAGGGGAGATGTCAGTTCAATCTTAAATGGAAAGGAACAAAGTGATGGCATTCCCATTTATACAAACCAAACACTCCCACTAAATGACACACAATTTCAAATAAATCCGTGATAAAGCTCTTAGAAAGCTAATCCTTCTCCCATATTTTTTAAGATAACGAATTGACCTGTTGCTGCTAAATTGATAATTTTTAAAAAATATTTCTTTCTATGTGTTTTTAAAATGTGTGATCCCCAGTATGACAATGTTTGGAGACTTTTCTTTTTACATTTTTTTTAAGTAAAAATTGTTTAAACTTTTTGAAGTTTCAGGAACTTGTAAAAGTTTATTAACAGGAAAGAAACAGCCGTCTATCTAGGATAAGATACGGTTAAATAAACCATCTTCAAAAAACTCGCTTCCTACCCTAGAATTCCTGAGAATGCTTGCAAATTTTAAAGCAGGAAAATAAATGTTAAAAACAAAAACAAAAAACACTGTTAAATGCTCCCAGAGTTAGTCTTCATCTAAAATATATATTTATATGTATATATATACGCACTTTTTGGTCTTTTTTTTAAGTTTTTAATTTTTTTCCCTTTAAGCTTAAGATGGAAGAACATTTGAGCTTCTCATGTTTATTTTTACATATTTCAAATCCCTCATTATGTCTTGTAAACAAGAGGGGCTCTAGCACCCGGCTTTCACCGTAGTATCGTAAGGAACTCAACTAACCCATAGTGCAGGCCAAGGAACCAGCAGGCAGGAGGAGGGAAGGGGGACAGGACTCGGCAGGGAACCATGGCAGTGGACAGGGTCGCCACGGGCTCGTGGGAGCCTCGGGACTTGCTCCTGGCCCAGGGCCACTAAGATTTCGCCTTCTGTAGATGGCTGAACACAGCTGCTCTCCACCTGGACATCACCACACACCACAGGGTTTTGCTCCGCACACAGAGAGCAGGCGGAAGGGGGCTGGAAGGCGACGTTTTGTACATGGGCAGAGGTGGAAGGGACATGGTGGTGGTGATGAAAACTGGAGAGCAGGAAGAGGGCACACTTAGTTTTCTACAAGGCATCCAATGGGACCGAACCATGCTGGAGACTCCAGTTTGACCACCTCCCCACATAGGGTGCATAAAGACTTCCATGAGCAAATGCTCACTTGAATTATGCATGTCAATCTCTTTTGAGGCTAGGTTTATAATCAACAAGGTAAGCCGGAGGACTACAGAATTCCCATTCTTTGTCTCATAAAACCACTTAAATGCAAATAATTCGTTTTTGCCTTTTCCTAGACACACCCACCCACCTACGCACAGACACAAGCTACAAGTCAAATACATTAGGCATTGTTGTATCCTTCACTGAAGATGCTAAAGAAAGAAAAACTCCCTTGTCCTCACTAGCAGCAAGTTACAGAGGACAGTAGAGGTCTGCTCCCACCAAGGGTTGGAATGGGCAGGTATTTGCTGGTACAGAATGTCGGCACTTTATGTTAAACAGTATAATGCAGACTGGGATGTCCACACAAGTGCTAGCACATTACCGGCATACGTTCCCCTCCCCCCCACCCCGCCCGCCCCGCCAGCCATCTGCTTTGTATAAAGGTGTACCCCCTTCGGGTCTGCTAGAACTCTTCACAAAAAGCAGTTTGATACATGTTGATTTCCAACATAAGTACATACATGTTGGTGATAACTGTGGATTAAAAGTTGCCCCCTATTCGGCCCAGAGTACTACTACATTGATGCTTTAAAAAAAAAAAAAAGTCTTTAAATACGGAAATAAAAAAAGCAACATTACAAGGAAAAAAAAAAAAGAGGTCAAAACCAAAAAAAGGTGCAATACTTAAAAAGTCTTTGCTAAGTTATACCTGCCTAAGCAAAACCACATACACAGGAAATACACAACACAGAGAAACAAAAGGAAACGCTTGAAGTACACACTGGTTTAAGAACATTCGTTAAGTAAACGTTTCTGTCAGTGATGGCCTGGTGCTGTAACACGCCACGGCCTGGCACAGGTAACGCTCAGCAAGAGAGGAGCAGAGAGGGAGTAGCTGCAGGTGCTTTCAGGAGGCTGCTCACAACATATTTGTTTCCGTTTTCATAAAATGAAAAAAGAGAACCAATGGAAATATTTAATTCAGCATCACCTGACTTTCTGATGAATTCCTCATACTTGATTACACAAGAAAGGGGGAACATGGTTTTTCTGCTTTTGAGACATCATGTCAGTAAACACTCTCTTATATCATCTGTTCCCATTCAAACTAACGAAAGAAAAGGCCTGCTGAAAACTTAACAGATATTCAGATGTGCCTGGTGGCCACTTACTTTAAAAAACAGAAATAAATAAACACACAGTTGCCCCGAGAGGTACCTCCTGCTCTCCTACTTTTTTGGACTTGGCAGTGCTCTGCTCTACTGCTAGGTCAAAAGAAAAGCAAGAGAAAACTCACTCAGGCTAATTTGCAAATGTAAAGGAGCTCCCTCCTTAAATCATTAAAAAGCACTCTGTTCACCTTAATGCAGTCCAACGGAGTTGCTTTCATAAGCAGTGGCTCCCCGTGCTTGTGTGTTCTCATAGTTAAAAAAAAATAAAAATAAAAAAATAAAAAGCAGATGGCCGGCCAGCCAGCCTGCAGACTGTCAGCAATGCAGCTTTCTGAGAGATCCGGGGGGGGGGGTGGGGGGGGGGGGGGGGGAGGTGGGGGGGGTGGGCAGGACGAGGAAGTGGAGGAGGAGGAGGAAGAGGACATGGGCACGCACACACAGAGACAGAGAGAAGGATGCACGCGAATGCACATGAACACACGTGCACACACATACCAGAACGAGCATGCCTGGGCAGTTACATGTGCCAGAACACACTGGTTATTTATCAACCAGCCAATCACAAATTTTTACCTTTTTTTTTTTAGGTTTTTTGTGTTTTTGTTTTTAAAGTGAGGCTCCGTCAAGTCTCCCCCCCCCACCCCAACAATTCTTTTGAATTCCCCTCCCTCCCAAACGTGGTAGACCTAAGGACGGAAACACACCCAGTGCAAACAAAGTTAAAAAGCTATTTTTTTTCAGTATATATGTTTCTTAGCAACAACTTCCATATAACATGAAAAAAGTGAAAAACTAGAAACTAATTTTTTTAATTTTTTTGTGTTTAAATTTAAATGGTATGTGTACTTGCTTCACATTGTCTTTCTAGGTTGGCGTTCATGATTCAAGTATTTCAAGAGTGATATGTTCTCTTTTTGGATTCATATTCCAAACGAAAAAACTGAAGTTATAAGGGAGGCAACTATGTGCTCAGACAGTCTGTCAATGACCCACCTTTTTTTTCTCTCTCCGTTTTCTTTTTTCCTTTTAAAAATGTATTTATTGCAAGTTGAAAAAAAAAACGAAAAGGTCAAGTTAGTGCTGCTGCTGTTCCAAAAAAGGTCACGAGGTCAGAGTTGAAAGTTCTAAGTTCAGATTGAATCCGACCCTCCTCCCAGAAGGTCACCAGGTAGTAAGGGAGCAGGGCTGCCCATCCTATGGGGATCTTCCACAGCTGGGACTCCCCACAAGCTAGAAGAATAGTTTGGGGGCCCCCACAACGAAGCGCCAGCAAGATCGGCCCCGCTGCTGCCACCAGCACTGCTGCTCCATTGCCCGAGCCCTGTGGACCCACCAAAAAGATTCAAAGCAGGTCCGACGGGATCTGACTGGGTCTGGCCGGTCTCCAGCGACTGCCAACCTGCGGCGGGTGCACTTGGGGTTGCTGCAGGTGTAGGGGGCTGAGCTTGTGCCAGAAAGCGGCTAACTTCATCATCGGTGGCAAACTCAGCCAGGATGGTAGTGTTTCCCAACACACACCTAGAAAAAAGGGGAGGGAAAGAGCTATGGATTTGAGGGAAATCCTAAAGCACCCAGTAGGACTGAGGATTTTGAGTCCTCGATATTCAAAGTATGTTCCTTTGACTAGCAGCTTCCACATCTCCTGGAAGCTTTGCAGAATGCAGAATCACAGGTCCCACCCCAGGCCTACAGGATCAAAACCTGCATTTAACTGGACCAGGTGATTGAGGAGTACTGTTTTAAAGCAATAAGGTATCACCAAATCTCAAGATATCCAAAGACTACTAGAGGGTACCATGCATGGATTAACTTTTTGGTATATGGAATTTGTATGTTGAAAAAAATGTCACCTCTCTTTTCCCCCATGGGAGGTGAAAGGTAACACCGCAAGCATCAAAGTGACCCAGCTTTAGACATCTGGAGGTGCCGTGGCTCTGTCTCAGGGTCGGGCTTATTGCCTGAGCCTCCCTACTGCTTGCTCGCTCTGTTTGTAGCTTTCTGCTGTTGCATCTGCTGGCTCCCAGTTTGATAGCAGCTGGGAGAGGGGATGGTCAAAGTGTGATCCAGTCCCACCTACATTAGACAAAACCACTGCTACCCACCAAGACCACAGTGTTCCACCTTTACCAACAAAGAAGCCGAAGTAAGTTGATAGATTCTATTACAAAAAGTGACAGCGCTTGCAATGTTTCACATTCTCATAAATACTGGCTTTCTTTTATGGTACTTAAAAATTTAACTCACTGCTTCACTACTTCATAAATTCTTACTTTTGGAACTCTGATTATTGGCCTATGAGATACACAGGACAATCCATACTTAGATAAGGAGAAAAGATTGGTCACCTTAGTACTGCTTATGCCACGATGCTATTTTTGAGCATGTTCTTGTGTATCTCTGTTTAATGGAGCACGTAGCAGAATACTCACCTGTTTGTCTCAGTGAGCGTAGGATGGGTACTCACATGTGCAGTGCAGTTTGGGCCTTGGCCGCCTCCTGTTTGGTGCTGTATCGGATCAGGGCAGTGCCCTGGGTTAGGTTCAGATGGAATGTCAGCAGTGGGCCATGCTGCATGCAGATGGTTCTCAACGTTGACCCATCAATCTAAGGAGAAATGACATTCATGAGATTAAAATCTGGAGGTGGGGTGTGAGAGGAACTCAAGCGGCCTTTCTTACAAATGAGGAGAAGGACTTCTGGTTTGTAAACAACAGTATCTGCACTAAATGAGGTTTGGAGAAAGGAAGGGAGAACTCAAAGCAGGATAGAGTGGAATGAGCAGGGGTCTTAAAAGCAAATTTTAAGATATTCAAAGTACTGGGCTGAGATCTAATGTGCAAATAAAACAGTCTGGGGCAGCCTAGGTAGCTCAGTGGGTTCAGTGCCGCCTTCGGCTCGGGGTGTGATCCTGATGACCCGGGACTGAGTCCTGTGTCGGGCTCCCTGCATGGGGCCTGCTTCTCCCTCTGCCTGTGTCTCTACCTCTCTTTCTCTGTGTGTCTCCTGTGAATAAATAAATAAAATCTTTAAAAATAATAATAATAAAATAAAACAGTCTGTAAAAACACAGCTCAAGACATAAACGATTCAACCTGTGGTCTCCTTTCCTTAAGAGGTAAACAAGTGAATATGTGTTGATTTGTTAGAGACTTTAGAAAGCAGAAATAGTATGGCACCTGAATAAGAACTTAAGAGAACATGCCAAATTCTCAGCATCATCACTAATATAGTATCTTTACTCCCCCAGTTAATAATTTCATAGACAGCTAAAGAGGAAGACACACACAAGAAAAGCACTGCTAACCACACCTGATGGTTCAGGATGCTGCTGGCTGACCTAGTTCATAGACTACACTGGTGTCCTCAAGACACTGGTGTCCTCAATGACCTCCCACATTGGCCATCTCAGGGTAAGACTTTCTGCCTACTTCTCTGAGAACTCTGTTGCTCTCAGCCTCATCGTAGTCAGATTCCCATGTTCAGTGATTTGAGGTATTGCCCAGGACTTGGATGAACAAATCTGCTTATTCACTCTGATCAATTTGTTTGTATTGAGATCTTAACTAGGTTGAAAATAGGCTGCTCAGTTAAAAATTCATTTCTTTGCTACTGGAACAGCCTTCAAAAATTGTGCTACTGGCGGAGGCAGTAGACATATTGTGTTGTTTCACCATGGAAACTCTGCAAAATGGAAACCAGCAGGTTCACATAATTTTTTTACAGAAAATGATAATCAACTATATGAAGATGGTCGAGTACACCACACGTGACCTTTCAGCATTGATGCCCTCTAAACAGATTTTAGGTGATGAAAGTAAATTTAACCAGGTTCCAAAGATTTGCCCTATAACCTTCTATGAAGTTATGACTGAGATTAGTCTGTTAGGTAGTTTTGAGCTTCAAAATTAATCAGGTATTTCTAATACAAATGCAGCCAACCCCTTGATTCATTTTACACATATATACACATGTACTCATTATTTTTCATAGGATAAAACAGAAGTGAACAGCTGGTTAGCTTGTCCAGGTTTCTTTCAACACAGTATCCCTTACTGTCTCTCTCATCCCAACTTTGTATCCACCATACTATGTAACAACTTTTGAAATGTCATATTCTGGGGCACCTGGGTGGCTTAGTTGGTTAAATGTCTGCCTTTGGCTCAGGTCATGATCTCAGGGTCCTGGGATCTGGCCCTATGTTGGGCTCCCTACTTAGTGGGGAAGTCTGCTTCTCCCTCTCCCTTTGCCCTCTGCTCCTACTTGTGCTTTCTCAACTAAATAAATAAAAATCTTAAAAAAAAAGAATATTGTCATATTCTAATGAGGCATAAACAGTTATGAAAATGGTCATATAAAATCTTCATACTTCGGTCATTTATTAGCTAAAAAAGAACAACTGGGGCTTTTTGCTGAGTTGATATGGATATTAAGAGCCAACCCAGACTCTTCCTCATGTTAACTGTATTTATTAAACTGCCTTTGTCAATATGTACCCTGAAATACAAGCCCTGGGTACACTCCCTACCACCAGATTCACTGGGCAAGTAAATTTAGGAGAAGCTGTATTTCCCCACAGAGGATCATAATACATGTTAGCATATTAAAGGGTCAAAGAAGTCTCATCATGAAGAATCCTGCTTAATTTTGTTTAATCAAGTATATATTCCAAACATATTAGGCCAGAGACCTATTAATATCCCATGGGAACATTCTAGAAAATGCTGGCTTACTAAAGTGTGCACGAATCCATTTATGAATTAAAGGCTAGACAATTCATTTTATGTGTCAAAGGGAGGGAGGCATAATTGACTCCTTTTAACAAGGTGTTGTAAAGGTTGTGCTGTCAAGTCCAGATGACGGTCATGGGCTCAGTTTCAGGGGGTTCATTTAATTTCATTTGAGTGTTCAACATAATACTGCTGCAAGTATGTCAGTTATCAAGCAAACAAGGTGACAGACAGAGTGGCTTGGGGCAAATGAAACTCATCACTGTGAAAACAACCCTGAGGGCATGTTCTGAAGAGAGCAAATTACTAATGCCATCTACAAAGAAGAGCATAACAGATGGAAAATTGAAAGCACCCATGTGGCATTTAAGCTATGAAATTGACAGATTCCCTCTACTGCCGAGATGGATGGTTAATTATTTATGAAGCATAAAAATGGTGGATATTGAGTCTTAAGCCTTGTTGGGCCAACAATCCCCATTTAGGAGTAGGCTCTGAGCCTTTGGGTGGGGAGACCCACACCTGTACGCTGGACCTCTCTATAGCAAGCAGGAAATTAATGAGCTTTCTTATTTGCCCACATCCCGCACCTGAGCTTCCCTCTCTTAATGCAATCAAGTCCTGTCTCAAAAATCACAAGGAAGCATGATTACCTGTGGAGTGAGATTGTGAAGAACCAGCCAGTAACTGGGACGAACTGAACCACCATCACTCCAGGTAGAGGCTGAAGCAACCAGAAAAACAATTAGGAAGAGCAATAAAAAAATACGGAAAGCCACGAGTGACATTTTCACATAGCCCATGTGTTTCTTCTCTTTTGTTATAAAGGGTCTTCTCTTTTATACCTCCCTCTGACCCCCTTCATCCTGCTACTGAATGGCCAGCTCTCTTCTCCTAGACCTTAAACCCTGTGCACTCTCCTATTGCACTTGTAATACAGTTTTCTCCTAATGTTCTCACTCTACTGGTCATCATTTTTACTCTGTGAGTTCTTGGATCACTCTGCCCTAGACTGACTGCAATTTTCCACTCAAGAGATACTCTTTCCTCTATCAGACTTCCTGTCTTGTGAAGGCTTTGTGTCTCTTTAAGTGTTAATGTTAAGTCCCTTGTGTTTGAACAACAATGTTCCTTTAGGCAGATCCTTCTCACCCGAGGCAAGCCGTGAGTCCTGTGTCCCCCACCCCCTGACTGATCGGGGTGCTGTGCTGCTCCAGGGAGATGATGGTTTGGGGTTGGTCAGACCGGGAGGTGGGCGGGGCAGCGGTGTAGTGTTCCTTGAGGAAATATGGTTTTTCCACATCTTGTTGGAGAGATGAGTGGGGTTGTGTCCTATGGGATCTGGGGACCATGTTGATTTGTAATCAGGGAACTTTGCTATAAAGAAGAGAAAATTAAGGAAGGAATATGGTTAGAGAGGTCGCTTTTGTCAATATACATAAATTTGTGTTTACATATAAATAATATTCTAAAAATAGTTAAGTACACATTTTGAGAGTAGCAATACAAAAGTAACATTGCCCTCTGAGCTTACTAAAGATTTAATATGATAACAGTACTTTATTAGCCAAATAGAACCTGAAAAGGAAGATTAATTCAAGGGAAGTATTCCTAAAACCATGAGTCTTACACAAATGTGAATCCTAATAGCACTATTCTATAAATACTCTTTTATGAAATGGGAAGTGCATCAGAAATGTATACTTTTCTTGATCCAGATTATTAGCTATCAACATTCAAGCAGATTTTTTTAAAAAGATTTTTTTGGAACTTAAACTTACCCTAAAATCAAGAGTCACATGTTCTACTGCCTGAGCCATCCACGTGTCCCAACATTCAAACAGATTTTTAAAAAACAATCAACAGCTAAGAGCTTACTATGCTTTAAGGCACTAAATCAATGCTGTGGGTAATATAAACAGTTATTCTCAAAAATTTCAAGTTCACATGGGAAGATAGAATAGAAGAATAAGAGAACTGGTAACTCCAGGCATCATCACATATGTTCAATACACAGAGAAGACACTGCTCAGCCACTGCCAAAGGCTTTGCAAAGACAGGTCTGGAAGGATTTACATAAATGGATAGGCTCAGAAAGATAGGAGAATATAGACCAATGTCAAATTTAAACTCTATATGTACCAAATATGTTTTCCCCCAGTTTTGGCCAAACAGTATTTCACAGGGGTAGAGATAAAGAAGGCCAGAAAGGTAAGCTGGAGGCTGATGAGGATGCTACTAGGAGTTCTTGCAGTAGACTGAACATGTAGCATTTACATGTGGCTCTCAACCTGGGGGACAGCGAGTAGAATGGAGCAGAAGAAATGGATGGGAGATGTGGCTGCAGAATACATCCTCTGGGAGACATCCTTACTGCCTGGATCCACGGAGCAAGCAAGAAAAATCTGGAGACTTTGTGACTCAGTGATGCCAGAGGCATCATTAAGAAAAACAAAGACTTAGTTAAGAAGGAAAGACAATATTGGGGAGGTGGGGGCGCAGTTCAGAAAAGTATACATTCAGTTTAGACATGTCTGGAGTAAGATTCTTGGGTCATCTCTCAGGTGAATGTTCAACTGTAGAAAAAAGATAAAATAGTTCAACTGAAGATATGGTCAATTACCAGAATAAAAGTGTTGGGTTGAAAAATGAGTTTTTACATGTAAAGGAAGAAGTCTCATAAAAGTATAATGTGGGATGGTCATTAGAAGCATGGATTATTGAGTTGGCGCCTTTACACACTCACTTAGACCTGAGGCAAATTATATTAGCAAATTGAATCTGAGTTTGTTCATCAACAAAATGGGGAGAAGGCCAGGACCTCCTCCCAGACTTTGGTGAAGGTAAAGTAAGAATTCATGCTGAAGGCTCAGCATGTTGCCTGGTCTACAGGAGCATTCAGTAAATAACAGTTATTGTGATCCTGTTGATACAACACGGAGGTGAAAAGAAAAAGACAATTTGTAAGGCCATTCACCTATAGTATCTTAGGAAGTAGCTGAGGATTTGCTCCATTTGCTTTTGCATGGATATAGAACAGAAGCCATAATGACTTTAATGGCTTGAGGTCTAACTTTTGCAAGACCACGGTGCCAATTACAGATAGTCTCTCTACCAATCTATGAGGCAGTGTGCTGAGTGAGTGACTTCAAAGGCTTTATTCTATCCATTATGTTTTTATTCCCTATCATCTTAACACACACACACACACACACACAATTCAACAATTAAGGTAGAATTAATTAAGGGCCTCTTTTTTTCCCCCTTGGCCATCTGAGCCTTTGTCTGTAAATGGAAAGATTTTTTTTTTTAAAGATAAGCAAACTATAATTTGTTGCTTTAGGAATAATAACCTGGACTTCCCTGGTTCCTCCCCTGGCCCATGATTCCTTCAGCAGACTGGCTCAAGAAAAGCACTTGTGGCACAAAGATTTCACCTCTGCCCTGTCAATATCCACAAGGCTCCCTGCAGGTATATCACCACCTGCCCTGTCCTAAAGCTCTATGTCTCATTCTGTCTCTGTGCAACTAGAAGCTCCTTGAGAACATGGCCAGTTTAAGAGGTGTGCATCCATCTGTGCTGACCTAGCTATTCAACTTCTGTTGAAGCACTCCTTAAGAAATAAATGCCCGTTTCTTTTGTTAAAGGGATCCTGATGGCAAAAGTGCTAGCCAAAGGGAAACATGTAGGTCATACTTGTACCTGAAGTGCTATGAACGTTGGTAAAGGAGTTGTCAGAGGCACTGTAGGGCCAGGCACCAGGTGAAGGCAGCGAGGTGTTGAGGGAAGAATTAGACCCTTTGGGTGACAAAGGGAAAACAAGATGAAAATATTGCAGACAGATATCAGTATAACCAGTGAAACCTTAAGTATTTTATTTAACCTTCAGTGCAAGATTAAAGTATATCTAAAAATGTATCCCAAACAACCTGAAAAGCAACATATTTTTTGTTTTCTAGTTAAATTATTAGATTATTAGCAAGTACAAATGAAGCCACAGATTGACAGATACAAAAACGTGGAGTGTTGAATAAACACAAAGGATGCCTCATTCATTTACCTGTGGTGTTATCCCGCAGAAGTTGGTGGTCAGTATCTACAATGGGAGATGTGGCTGTACCCCCCAGTACACTTCCTGGGGTGACATAGGGGTCAGATTCAGGGTCAATGTTTTGGATACCTTTCCATGGCACTCCTGGTTGGAATTCTAAAACAAGAAGACAATATTGGAGGTAGGAGATTGTTAAAAAAAAAAAAAAGATAAAATCAAGTCAGGTTTTTTTTTTTTTGTTTTTTGTTTTTAAAGCAAACTCAATGCCCAATGTGGGGCTCAAACTCACAACCCTGAGATCAAGAGTCTTCCATTCTTCTGAATGAGACAGCCAGCCACCCCTCAAGTTAGTTTTTGATACAAGAAATAGATCCATGAAAAGTAGAATACTCAATCTATTTTATCTCACTTTTATCATAAAATTAAAAATCAAAAACTCAGCCTGAACGTATACTATACAGCACCTCTGTGTTATTAAGCACGCTTTCTCTATCTCTCTGTGGCTCTGAGCCAGGGCTCATCAGCACTTGGCCCTGGCCACTGCTCTTCCAGCTTTCAGGAACATTCGGGCTGAGAGCAGTGAAGGCAGGAGTAAGTAACCTGATGTTCAAGAGAACTGTCCAGACATCCAGGATAAAAACTGAGAGAAAATCTGGGTTGGAGATTAGACTTCTCTCATTTATTTCACTGGAAATTGGCTCAGATGCACAAAAGAAAACACAATACAAATGACCACTAGCACATACAACATCCAGAGACAAAGAGCAAGAATAATCTGGCTTATCATGAGAAAGCCTAGAATACGGGATAACTGTTTTAATTTTTTTTTTTTTTTTACTGGTCAATTGAAATCCTATTTAAAACTGTGGGATAGGATTAACAAACTTCTGTTTTCCCAAATGTGGAAAGCAATATAGTATTATACACAAACAACATGTGTTATGAGCCTTAAAAAGGAAGGAAACTATACACATATTATAAATATATCCATATAGGAAGAAGTTTAGAAAGACATACTGATTTTTAATTCTTGCTAAACTAAATTAAAATTTTTTCTATAATGAAAATAGATGACTTATATCAAAATAAAAAGAGAGGAAAAAAGTAACAAATAGTTTCATTGCATCACTACTGCATACCTGGAACCTAACTGATGATAAACACTTGCTCCATGAATAAACAAGTCAATTAAATGGACATTTCAGAAGAACCCATGTTACAAGGCTCCCATTATCACCTTCTTTCACCTCCAGATTCCACTCCTCTGACTTCCTTCAGCTCGTCTATGCCTATGCAGTGTTCATCAGTTACCTGCCTCACAGGTGAACCAGGTCCACACCTTATCTTCCTGACTGAAGTCTATAGAGCAGACACCTGATCTAATGTGAATTTCCTATCTTCCCACAGCACAGCACATGCCTTGCTTTTATCAGACAATATTGACTAAATGAAAAAATAAAGTGCCTTAATAACTGGCAAAAGCAATCTGTTCAGAACCCAAAATTAGGAATTAAAAACAAATGATATACCAGAAAAAACATTTCCTGGACAATACCTGGAGGCCAACTGGCATTGCTGGATTTACTTCCGATTTTATTTGTTGGTGGAGATTTGGCAGGTAACCAGCTATCACCAGCAGGACCCGTATGGCCACCCAGTGTGTCACTCGGGATGATATCAAACTGGTTGTACGGTGACCCTCCTCGAGTCTTACCAGGGGCCACAATAGCGCCTGTGGAGAGAGGGGAAATCAATTCATACCCAGAAAGGATTCCTATGAACAGAACTTGTCAAATCAATTATTCAGCAATAACAGTATTCTGATGTTTATGCAGTAAAAAGAAAAAAAAAGTGCTGGAACGTGACGTTGCCCTGGAGAGCCAGTATATAATTCATAAGCAGAATGACTACGAACGATTCATTTCACTTTCCTGAGCCTTTCAGGTTCTTACTTAGGCGTACAGCACTGTTCTCATTCTTGAATCTTCCTTTCAGTTTTAAAATTCCATGGTCTTAAATTAATGAAGCTTTCATCAACTACGAATCATACCATCATCCCTAGTTTCGATACTAATGACTCAAGAATGAGAAATAGGAAAAACACTACCCAATCTGCAGTGCATAGGAAGCGTTCTCACTACACTGGTGCTGACACCACCCACCCAAAGTTTTCAGGGCTGATCAGACCTAGGTTAGCTGGAAGAAGCACTGTAAATAGAGAGAGTCTACTGGAGAGAAAAGCATCTGCTATTCCTTTGAATTCCAAAGCAATGAGATGGAATTCCTGCCTAGGGTCTCTGCCAGCACAAGATCAGCAGGGAACGCTGCCGCTCTGAAACCCGTGGCCCCACACACGAAGAACAGCCAATCCTTTGTAACTGTCTTCCTAAGAGCATTTCAGTGGTTCTGTCTGTGACCCTTTTATGCATTTTAGATGCTACAAGGCAGGAAAAACATTAAAAGCTTAAAATTCTCTTAACCTAACAAAAAGTGATCTCCCCCCTCTTTTTTTGATCTTTCCTTTAAATAAAATTTTTGGCCTCTGTGAGATACCCCTCTATTTATTTCTCAGGTGAATTTTACATGCTCCATTGTGTCACTTGATCTACCCTTAGGATGCTGTTTATAAACAGGGAGAATTATTTCCAGGATGATGTATTAAAATATTCGTGTAAGTATTGATTAAAATAATCTGCTTGGTTTGGCCCAGCAGGAGTATTATCAAAACCACCTTCACCCTCAGCTAAGAAGTCATTTGTGTTTCTGGAGCCACTGACAGAAATTTGACTCAAGGGCATATTACAGTGAAGTCTAGGAAATGAAGAGCTCGATTACCTTGGGGATTGGTAACGAAATGGGGAACACAGTATCTCTGAGCTCTGAAAAGGCAAGTGGGTATTTTAGCTTTAAGATAACCTCTCACATGACACTCTGTATTTATTATCATGCACCTATCATGTCTTTGGGGACAAGGCGACCTGATGAATCATCAGCCTAAAGAAGCAGGGTAAGTGCCCAAAGCTACAAATGCTGGGCTTGAATTATTCAGTCTAGAGACAGATTTTATAGTTTCAATAAATCATTCTTGATTTTGTGGCATGAAATCAAATGATTGCGCTTAGGGATAACAGGGAAAAGCTCCATGCGGCCATTTTACAGTCTCTCAGAGAGGCGCACTAAACAGTAGTTTATGAAGGAACCCTGAAAGTTTTCAGATTCGTGAGGCTGAGGTCTGCCAGGGAACTGCAGCAGGACCAGCACAACACCCATTTATACTCAGTTCTCATGACTGTAGCTGAATCCAGGTGAATTACTGTCAGATGAAATAAACACTGAAACAAAGGCTGAAGGAAAATTCAAAGACCTTTTATCTGTTTTTTACAGGGACACAGAGAAGTATTTATAGAATGATGGAAATGAAGGGCCCGCAGTTCTCAACCAAAGCCTGCAATGCCCCTTCGCAGACAGTATATAATTAAGAACAAGAAAGCTAAAAAACCACCAACCAACCAAACAAGAAAACTTTGTGGGAAAGTTCAAATCTCATGGACTATTAGTCACCTATCTTTTGGAGATTAAATAGTTTGAATAATCAACATGATATATACTAGTTGTAATCTCTTACACCCTAAAAAATGGGTTCTGTTCTCTCAGCCAGTATGTTAGGGTTTCATCCTTATGGGTACTCAAGTTCACTGCTACTATGTTCAATCCCACTGCAGGTGGGAAATTTTGCTCCCCTTAATTACAACTAGCATTTTAAGTTTCTTATAATTTGAAATATATACAACCTTGATCTTCCTCTCATAGGCGATCATAGGATTTGGAGGGAAAAAAAAATCAAGAGATTAAGACAAAGCTAAAGATTTGTGCTTCAAAATAATTTTACAGGATATATCATCAAGGCCTGTGAGGGTTATATAGCTCCAACTCATAAGGCTTTGCTTGCTCTTACCATTTTTGTGCATATTGGCTTCCTGTGTGGCTACAGAGGGCAGTCCCTCCATCATGGAGGTCCACTGTTTAAAGCGAGACTCTGTTCCAGCCTCCTTCCCACCAACCATGCCATAGTCCATGCCGCCAGAGCTGAAGCCTAAAATAGAGAACCACGTTTTACATCTTCCTATATATTTCTAGTATCAACAACCAAGAGTTCTAAGATAAAACCAACGGATAGCTTCACTTGTCATTTAAAGACTAATTCACAAGAAGTTTCTTCACTCAGAAACAGAGATTCTGATTCAAAATGCTTATCTTGGCTTTTGCTTGCTAAAGCAGCAAGGACTCTTTGTTAAGGCATGAAAATGTATATGACTGCCATCTAATTGAGAACATCTCAGTGCACCTGTGCCTTCATTGATTTATTTAGCTAACAATTGTGCCAGACAGAAAGCTGGGGCCAACTGGGGAATTCGCCAACTCAGCAAACTCTACACATCAAACTAAAATGGTATAACAACAGCCATAAGGTGTGGCAATGGTGTCTGGGGAAAGAAAGGCTTTGCAGAAGAGACATTTGGTTTAGGGCCTACGGCAGGTATGTGAGTAAGTCAAGGATGCCAAGTACAAAGCTCTGTTTGAGGACAATCAGGTACATTTAGGGACTGGTACATTCCAGTGCTTGGTTAACTATGGATGAATTGAGGCAGAGCAACAGGAGATGAGGGAGAAAGGAGGAGTCATGTCGTGTAGGAGTCTTTAAATATCAGGCCAAGGACTTTGGGCCTTTTTTCTCTAAGAGAGGACATAAAGAAGTTTTTTAACAAGTGAGAGAAAGAGATAAAGGTTTGTATTTTAGGGAACGCCTGGCTGGTTCAGTCAGAAGAGCAAGCAACTCTTGATTTCAGGGTCGGGAGCTTGAGCCCCATATTGGATGTAGAGATTACTAAAAATAAACTTTTAAGAAGTTTGTATTTTAGAAAAAGAACTGGCAGTGTAAGAATGGGGTACATGGAGGTCAAGCCAGAATAATCTAAGAGATCAATTCGAAAGAAATCTTTATGCAAAGATAAAGACCCTAAAGCTCAAATAGGCAATGACAGGGAGGTTGAGTTTACTTTGCCATGATTCTCATGTAAGCCTCGGGTGTCAGGCTTTTAGCAGGAGTGTAGGTGGCTAATGTCTTCCAATGGCACAGGGCTGGACAGGTGAGATCCAGTGTGAGAGGTGTGCTGATACAGAGTCTCACAGGTCCCACCATCCATTGTGTGTCAGGATGTACTTAACATAAAAAGTAACATAAAGCACTAAAATAAATGAATGAAACGGAGAAGATCAATGACTAGTCCGAATAAAAATGAGGATGGACCACAGTAAGTATAGAACAGCCATCCCAGGGAGATGAACGGGGATCCCACCATGCAAAAACTCAGGCAGCTGTAAGTGCCAAAAGCCCACCTACTGCTACTCAAGAAGATGCACCAGTCTAGCCAGGCCAGATTCCTCACTGTACCCACTTGACTCTCCAACCATCTGGTGGTGCCTCAATGGCTCTGAGGTTCCACTTATCCAAATCCCATGAGGGCCCAGGTCATATTTTCTCCCTGTGCTTCTCTGAATTGTCAAAAAGAGTTTTATAAATGCATAATAAATCAAGTTCCAATCATTCCCAACAGCTTGACCTATGTTTAAAATGTTGCTATTAACATAAAGAACACTGCCTTTCACACTGTTTGTAAGCGACTTACTAGTCCGTGTGATTACTGGGAGGGTGGGGATGGGGAGCAGAAATTCCTGGAATAAGCTGGAAATATTTCAAAGTTAATGATTTTTTTTTTCTTAAGAAGAGTTTAAGGTATTTTCTTTTTTCTTGTGTAGCTGAAATGAAATGAGGCTGGAGGACAGGGGAGTTGAGAGGAATAAGGGCTTTCCTCTGACAGAAGCTTTATGGCCTAAGTAGGTTGTTCCTTCTCTATCTACCCTTGACAGAGAAAACCAGCCCAAGGTACTTGGACTCCAGGCTATGTGAAAGCTTGGTTCCAATCAATGGAGGAAGACCTTTTGAAAAGAACCCAGGATTCTAGTGAAGATCAGAAAGAAGAATGTGAGGATTAGTAAGAAGGCAAAGAGCCATTCCTTATACATCTCTTTATAGTTGCTCTGAAATGTCTTTAGAACTCAAAGTGGATTAGTTATTTAATTTCACCTGCTTAGAGTCCTTTTGTGACACGTATGTGTAGAAAATCAGTTAAGAGTTAGACATCTTAGGAGAGGGGACAGTTTGAGCAGTTTCATCTGAATCAGAAGTGGGCTTCTTTCTTGTTAGAAACTTGGGTATCAAAGCATGGCAGTATCATAACTAAGTAACAAAGTCTGGTAAGGAAATACCTAGAGTGGTATGAGGAGATAGTACTTACTGCCTTGGAAGGTTCAATCCCCAAAACTAGAAGAGGAAGAATCAGTGCAAAGTTATACATGGTTCTGTACATTTCTTCCATGTCCCCTAGTAACTGGCACAACTTACAAACTCTACATTATTTGTGAGCTGCCACACCTCAAAGCCCAGCGAAGTACTGACCTTTCTGTACCTGCTATTTCATCAAACCAAACCTCCTCGGTCCACCAAGTGGACTCCCTGTAATTCTCCAGCTCACCAACACAGAACTTGAACTTGAATAAAAAAAAATCCTTTAGTTCAGTTCAATTGCACACTCTTGGAAAGCCTAATTTTGTGCCAGACTCTGTGAGGAGCTGGGGGACAAAGAGAAATTAGGCCCCTTGCTCTCCCAGGGACTCATTTCCGAAGTACATCCCCTTTTACCTATCTCATCACTCCTACAAATCCAACCCTGGGCCTGCCTTATCTGTCCCTGGCCAGAATTACTTCCTCTGCCACACACTTCATTTCACTGTCTATTCATCATTACCTTTTGGCTTAGTGTTACCTCCTTGAGGAAACTGGGATTTCCTCTTTCATACTCTTTTGTCTCTATTAGTTCTTTCTTTCCCAGTATTCCTTTTATCATAAATTAAAAAACAAATTAGTGCTTTTATAATAATTCTAATAAAAAACATTATAAAAGAAACAAATCACCCATAGTTGCCGCCCCCCCCCCCCCCTTTTAAAGTAATCTCTACCCAACGTGGGGCTCAAACTTACAACCCTGAGATCAAGAGTTGCCTGTTCTACCGACTAAGCCAGCCAGGTACCCCCAAATTTTTATAAATTTTAAACATGAAAAGTAAAATTTTATTGGAAGTACATTTTCTTTTTCTTAAGATTTTACTTATTTATTTGAGAGAGAGAGCACGAGCAGGAGACAGAGGGAGAGAGGGAGAAGCAGGCTCCTCACTGAGCTTGATGTAGAGCTGGTTCCCAGGACCCTGGGATCATGATCTGAACCAAAGGCAGATGCTTAACTGACTAAGCCACTCAGGTGCTCCTCTTTTACTTCTCTTTTTTTTTTTAAAGTATGCTCCACACTTCACATGGAGCCCAACATGGGGCTTGAACTCATGACCCTGAGATCAAGACCTGAGCTGAGATCAAGAGTTAGACGCCCAACTGACTGAGCCACCGAGGCACCCTGGGAATACATTTTCTTTTTTTCTTTTTTTTTTTTTTAATTTTTATTTATTTATGATAGTCACAGAGAGAGAGAGAGAGAGAGAGGCGCAGAGAGAGAAGCAGGCTCCATGTACTGGGAGCCTGATGTGGGATTCGATCCCGGGTCTCCAGGATCACGCCCTGGGCCAAAGGCAGGCGCCAAACCGCTGCGCCACCCAGGGATCCCGGAATACATTTTCTAATAAGAGGAGGGACTTTATTTCTTGATTGGTTCAGATACCCATGAATGAGAGATATGAGACGGAGTTCACACTATTCCTATTTTTAAAACCCCTATAGACAAAAAAAAGCACCAAGGCATCTTATATAAGTAATTAGGAAAAGAGGGAGTCTTGTTATAACATCACTTACTTCTTGAATTCCTTTCGGCTATATTCCCTCCCCCCACCCCCGGCTCAATAACACAGATACTAAAACATCATATTTAGATAGGTCATTATCCCCGGACAATTCAGTTAGGTATATTTTCAATTCTGTTAAAAGCAGAGAATTATAAACCATTTATTTTATAAAAACAATCAGTCAAGGATCAGTTAAGCAGTCATTAAAGTCATTCAACTTTTTAATTCTGAGAAAATATAGCAAGAGAGGCTTTATTAGGACTAAGAGATTTTTAATTATTCTTGCTTCTCTTCCGCCTACACGTCTCTTTTAGTTTAATATTTAGCAGCAGCAAAACTGAAATATTATTCATTTTATTACATCTTTGCTATATAATTTTTGAAAAAAATTAACTTCTCTTTATGCTTTGAATTTTCATCAAAATCTTATAGCTATAGGCAACTTCCCTGACTCGGGCCACCTCTCCGAGTCATGGAACCTCGCCCGGGAGCGCTCCCCATTAAAGCACTCTCGAACCTACAAAAAAAAAAAAAATCTTCTAGCTATAGATTTAGTTTATTCAAAATAGGCAGCCAAATCAGATTTACTTTCAGTTCCAAAATGTATTTTTCAATTCAAATAAATGTCATAATATTAAGGAATTAAGGAAATTTTAAACTGTGAAATAAATTGTAAAATGCATCTTATAAGGCAGATCATAAGTGGTCAGATCACAATTAATATGATAAAGACCTAATAAAATTTATCTACTGTTTCATAAGTTACCAAATAGAAATAAATTAGTAAGTCAGTATGTTTTTTCTGCTTACTTAATTTGGTTTATAATACATAGTTAAATTTGTAAGTTTTTTTTTTTAAATTTGTAAGTTACCTTGAAACAAGAGTATGATAAAAAAACATGCCCTTTCTTCAGTAAATGTATGTATGCAGATTGAACTCTGATCCTTCAGCTGTCAGGGAAAGTTATGCCTCCAGTACAATAATCACAAATAACATCATTAATAAGACATTATGATAAAAATTTTCTGTTTATTTGATGAGAAGCTATGCTGCTGAAAACTAAGATTCACAGCTAACATGTAACCCCCCCAACCTCCTAGAATTTTACTTTTTAATAAAAGGCAATAATTATTAAACATGTTATAAGAACTGTCATTGGAATAAATACATTATGATGTTAGGTTTTTAACTAACTGACTAATGCACACCCAATCTAAAGCAAAGCACATAAAAGGTTTATTCACAGGTGTTACCTGATAAATTTTAAGAAACACGTATTTAAGAGACTCTGTGTCACTAACTCCTGTTGCTCAAGCTGGTCAAAGATACTTTTCTTTCCACCTTTGATATGCCCTAGGGGATGAGTACTGAGAAGACCTGAAAAGAACTGTATGCATTTAAACACGTGGAAAAGCCACCCAGGGCTCCAGATGTTCACTTTGCTTTGCATGACTGGACTCTACTTTGAGAGCTATGTACTCTTTGACAAAAGGGACAGAAGCAGCAAAGTTGCCCTGCTTTATTATTATATACAGGGTCTAAATTCACAACTCAACACATATCAAAATATCCAGGATCTTATATCAAGCTTTATCTGTAACAAAAAACATGATTAAGAAGGTGAAGCCTGGAAATACAAAATTAATGACACCTTCATTATTCATTATAGGAGGCTATTGCCTTGCTTGGCACCCTGGATTTCTTTCTTTCTTTTAATATTTTGTTTATTCGGGAGAGAGAGAGAGGGAGAGGGAGAGAGAGAGGGAGAGAGAGAGATGGAGAGAGAGAAGCAGAGGGAGAAGCAGGGAGCCCGAGTGGGATTCTATCCAGGGACTCCAGGATCATGTCCCGGGCCAAAGGCAGGCGCTAAACCGCTGAGCCACCCAGACGTCCTGGCACCCTAGATTTCTATACCCAAGATGGGCATGCCTTAGAAAGACAGGAGATGGTGGAGATTTCACTCTTCTTTTATGTCAAGTGGAAGAAAGGTTATTTTGAATTTAAGTCAGTTCTCAGGCAGATCATTTTAAAGAAACAGTGCTGTTGGCGAATCTGGAAATTAATTACCTTAAAACTTATGGCATCCTTGAAGTCTTTGTTCCTCTCTGCATGTGGACACCCCACAAAACTAGAGCAGAGAGCAGGGCCATGTGTCCAGGGTCACTCTGCTTCATAGGAGCATGGATTTCAGGTCTCTTCCACTCTTATTTTTGAGTTTGCAAGAACGGTATCTTCTTTACCAAAATAAACCCTAAATTTTGTCATTCTGAGGAGAACCTGCTGTGGTGTGTGGTATCTTTGAAATGTTTACATTTTATTTTTAAGTCACTGTTGCCTCACTGATTGGATTGTGCTTACAACATGTTCCCTGGTCTGAAAGAGCTACGACTTGCCTGCCAACAAATTCTTGATGAATGTCAAAGGTATAACCTTACTTGCGCTAATTCTATTTAACTCAAATGAAATACTAATATCAGAAGAATTCATCAGTTTGCCTTATAAGCTTCATTTTAGTTCCCCATTTTTCCATAAGAAGAAACTTCATCAGTAGGGCTAAATACTTCAGTTTGTACATATTTTAAGAGATTATAACTTCAGATGCACGTGGCACTCACAGCGCGTACAAACATTTTAACTGGCTTTTAAAAATTTCTGGTGGTAGAAGAGCAGGTTGCCATTCCTCAAATGTAAAAGACTGCTTCGGACCCAAAGAAGTCAGAGGTGTAGCTATGCGATTTACTAATTGTGTGGTGAGTTTGGAAAACCATCAAAACTCTAGGATATCAGCTGTAAGACAGGGATAAGAATATTTATCTCTTTCGTGTGGCTGCTGAGAGGAAGTAATGTAGGACCGACCTCTACCAGAGGCTCTGTATACAACTGGTGTTTTTTTTTTAAGGTGATTTTCATTACTGACAACTTACCAGAACCATATCCAGGTATTGGCCCTTTGGTTTGAAGGTCTGGGAGCCCCACATTCAGAGCGTTGGGTACCATGTTGTCCAGATGTGGCTTGGGCCCAACAGGATGAGAGGGTGAGTGCTTCATGCCAGGCTGCCTCTGCTGCTGCTGCTGCTGCTGTTGCTGCTGTTGCTGGAGAGCGCTCACCATTCGAGCCAGCTGGAAGCCAGGAGTCCGGGGCAAGGGGGAATTGGAGGGAAAATGGACACAAGATAAGCCAACATCCTGCACCTTCCAGGAAAAGACTGCATGTGGCTTATGTTTTATTCTTAGAGGTGAAGTGGACCTGCAGTCCTCACACAGAGCACTAGAGGGACCCTTTCAGTTCTGCATACCTGCTGCTCTTGCTGCTGGCGCACAGCTTGAGAAAGCTTCCTCTGGTTCTGTAGCAACTGCTGCTGTTGCTGCTGCTGCAGGAGAAGCTGACATGCCTACAAAACAGGGAGGAGATAGAGGAAAAAAGTTTCCTAAGCTGTGCTTACTGAGACACTCGATGGGGTACTGCACCAAAGTGCAGTGGCTGAATCAAGTGTCTAAAGGGGAAGTCCCACCAAGTTCCTGGTCCACTGGTGGCATTTCCCTCTAGCTGAGCTGATATATTAACACTTAAGCATGCATAAAACGAAGCAAATCAAAGTTAAATGGGAAAAAAAGAAAATTATCTTTTTTTAGCTATAAGAGGAAAATCTGCCACTTACCAACTGAAACTGGGGAATTTGTGGAAGCTGGCTCAGCATGGCAATCTGTTGAGGAGATAACTGGGGCCCCACATTGAAAAGACCTGGATTCAGGCCACTGTTGGGAAACTGCTTGAGCATGGAGGCAGAAACCTAGCAAGGAAAAAAAAAAAAAGCATCTTTCAGAACTTACCAAAATAAAACTCTTTTTTTCTGTAAAAAGGTCTTAATAGATCTAAAGCAAGCATCAACAGTTTTCCTTGAAAACTATTTGTGAAAAATATTAAATGATCAGGAGAAATACACTAACGTGTTAACAGTGGTTAATCTCTGAGCACTGAGATTGTAAGAGCTTTTAGGGGCACCTGGCTGGGTCAGTCGGTGGAATGTGCAACTCTTGATTTGAGAGTTATAAGTTTGAGCCCCATGTAGTGGGCAGAGATTACTTAAAGATAAAATCTTAAAAAAGAGTTTTTAAATTCTCTTCTTAGGCTTTCCAATTTTTCTACAATAAAAGTTATGAATTTGTAATCAGGAAGACTTCTGGAAGACAAAAAGTTTTATTGACAATATGATTTTTGCCTGAGAAATTGTTACTGGAAATGGAAACAAAATACATTAAACTTCACCAAGCTAATAAATAAAGGCCTAAAAGAAAGTATTTTGGGGGCAGCCCGGGTGGCTCAGCAGTTTAGTGCCCCCTTCAGTCCAGGGCCTGATCCTGGAGGCCCGGGATCGAGTCCCACATCAGGCTCCCTGCATGGAGCCTGCTTCTCCCTCTGCCTCTCTTTCTCTCTGTGTCTCTCATGAATAAGTAAATAAAATCTTAAAAAACAAGAATTTTTGGGATCCCTGGGTGGCGCAGCAGTTTAGCGCCTGCCTTTGGCCCAGCGCGCGATCCTGGAGACCCGGGATCGAATCCCACATCGGGCTCCCGGTGCATGGAGCCTGCTTCTCCCTCTGCCTGTGTCTCTGCCTCTCTCTCTCTCTCTGATGACTATCATAAATAAATAAATACATAAATTTAAAAAAAAAAGAATTTTTGTTATACAAATAAGAAAATATATTAACCTGTAAGTAAGAGACACTGGAGTTTCAGTTCATGACCTCTCATACCAGAGTTGCAGAGTAAAGGAGTCTAAAAGGCCAAATGACTCAACTGGTTCTTTCTCATGGTTTTCAGGAGTGAGCTAGGCTAGGCTACAGAACCTTCAGGGACAGAGAAAAGACCCCCTCCCACTGTTGGACTGCTCATCTAAGATGTTTTCACTGAGCTGAAATGAGTTTCCCTGCACTTTCATCCTCTGAACACAGTGAATCAGCTGGGACCATGGAAAACAAAATCTTTGGGTGGCACGTCACACACTGGTCGAGTTTAGTTCTGGAAGCTGATTGCACGGGCTGCCATTTCTAAGGTGAGCAACTCAGGACAAGTTACTTAGCCCTTCTGGGCCTCAATTTTCCTTTTTTTTTTTTTTTTTTTTAGATTTTATTTATTTATTCATGAGAGACAGAGAGAGAAAGAGAGAGAGAGAGAGAGAGAGGCAGAGACCAGGCAGAGGGAGAAGCAGGCTCCATGCAAGGAGCCCGACGTGGGACTTGATCCTGGGTCTTCAGGATCACACCCTGGGCTGCAGGCAGCGCTAAACCGCTGCGCTACTGGGGCTGCCCCTCCATTTTCCTTATCTCCAAAATTAAAATAATATTAACTTTAGTGATTAAGGATTTTATGAGTTAATCCACAACAAAGGCTTAGAAATACACTCCATAAATGCTCATATTATTCCACAGGGGTGGCTCTTCAAATGTCTAGAGACAATTACAGTTCCTTATGTCTCATCTTCAGACTAAACACGATCAGTTCTTTCATGCATATCTCATCCAATTTCTCAATGGAGAGCTCAGATAGAAAGTCATTTTCTAGAGTAGTCAAATAACAAGTAGACCTGACCATCACTAACTTAGCATTACTATTAAAAGCCAGACTTTTATTAACAATGACTGAGATCTCAGTTTTTTTGATGCTTGCATACTAACTCCCAACTCTCACACTAGCTTACTATCAGTTAAAATCTATCATATTTTATTTTATTTTTTATTTTTTTTCTATCATATTTTAAAATAGGTTTTGCTCTCCTCTGTTATATTTAAGCAGCTGGGCTGAATTGTAATATATTTTATGATCTTAGAACTTACCTTATTTTTTTTAAGATTTAATTTTTAAAAATATTTAATTTTTTAAAAATATTTTACTTTTTTTTTCATGAGAAACACAAAGAGAGAGGCAGAGACATATGCAGAGGGAGAAGCAGGCTTCCCCAGGGAGCCTGACATGGGATTTGATCCCAGGATTCTGGGATCATAACCTGAGCTGAAGGCAGATACTTAACTGACTGAGACACCCAGGCTCCCCAATAACATATATATATTTAACCCAATATATCTAAATTATCGTTTCAACCTATAATCGGTGCTTAAAGACTATTATTAAAATTTTTACTTTTTTTTTTTCTTTTAAATACCAAGTCCCTCGTGCTGGCCATAAAACTGGTGCAAAGGCATAATGCACAGGGTTGGTGTGCTTGCTCTGAGCTCACATCTGCTAGGTGTCCAACTGTTAAAACAGAAAATCAAACAAGTGTTCTCACTGGTTGGCAACCCTCAGCATCTCTTAGAGAGTAGAGAGGAAACAGCTGGGAAAACTATTACTTTAACCCAAAATACTTCCCCAAATGATGGCGTTGATAGGTTAAGTGAAAGTGGCTGAAATCTTGGAATAAAATGAGTTGGTAAGCCCTGGACAGGAAATTTAAACCTTGATGTTTCTAGACTAGAAAGTATCAAAGGAAAGGTAGGCAAGTATTCTTGAGAATGTGGCAGAGATGGTGACTCAGAAGCATTAATTTAACTCTGACTGTTATGCTAAAGAAAGATACAGTGGGAAGACCCAGTGGGTCTTCTGATGAAAGCTTTCTGATGACTCAAACTTTAAAGGGGTATTTTCAAAAGATGGAAAGTAAGGCTAGCAAGCGAGGATGAGTATGTGTAAGTCGTGTTGGGGGATTGCAACATAAAATAAATGGAGACTTGCAAAACAACAGGCAGATTAAAAGAGCCTTCAGAGTTTGGTTTAGTGTGGTTCTGGTGACTAGGAAAAGAATCACTGCTTTAGACTACTTAAATTTGTATTAAATGATTAAATGGAAATTAAGTTAAATTAAGTGAAAATAAAATTTTTACGGCTTTTGTCTTCTCTGTTAAGAACAAAGACGTTCAACCAAAAGGGTTAAGACAAATTAAATCCTACAACAGACAAAGAATTTGTGAAAGGAATCGCCAAGACCTTCTGTGATCTTTGAGGAAGTCTGGGGATCTTCAAGGGGAGTTTAATAATAACCCCTCCTCTTTCTTGCAGAAATCATGAATTTTTAAGACAAGATGAAGGCATGTGGGGCCAAAATATCCCCTTTACTACTGAGAAAGCTGATCTTGGAGAATGCAAGCTTCCTGATACCGAATTACAAACGTATCCAGCAGTAACTAGAATGGGGCAACCCTCCCTATAGGTTTGCTGCCAGGAAGAAAGGGCAGGAGGCCCAGAGTATTATGATCAAGGTGGGCACCTCTCCCCAACAAGGAAGTGGGGAGAATGGGGAAGTTTTTAAAATAATTTTTGAAACAATAAAGAAAGTGGCTTAAACACTGATGAACTTGGTACCAATTCTAGGCTAGATTCTAGACTAGATATCAAAAAGATGGCTTTTTGAGCACCTAAGAAACCAAGAACCATAAATTTGCTCAAAAGTCTTAACTCATTTTCTTTATCAATTAGTTAAAAAATCTTGGATTATAAGAAGATACAGTTGTCAAAATCTCTATTTTGACAAGCTATTTGACAAGCTGTCTTTGTTTTAGACAAGATGTATAAATATAGGCTAAATGCTAAAACAGTTGTGTGGATTAGTAAATGACTATTCCCAGCCCAATCACTTTCAAGTCAGAAAGAAATTTTTACTGACATACTACTAGATTATCCTCAGCTCTATCAACTCCAATTCTCATCAATGACCAGATAGGGAAACACAAACTGGGAACAAGTCGAATAATAGATCAGAAAAGAATCTGGTGGAGTGACTTGTTAATAAGTTAAAATATAATATTCATGGGGTGCCTGGCTGGCTCATATTGGTGAGGCATGCAACTCTTGATCTCAGGGTTGTGACTTTGAGCCCCACATTGGGTGTAGAGATTTCTTTTAAAAATATTTCAATCTGGGGCACCTGGGTGGCTCAGTCATTTAAGCATCCAACTCTTGATTTCTGCTCAGATCATGATCTGTACTGGGTGTAGAGCCTGCTTAAGATTCTCTGTCTCTTTCTCCCTCCTGCACTCACACACTCTCTCTCTTAAAAATTTTTTTAAATTGCGAAGCCTGGTGGTTCAGTGGTTGAGTATCTATCTGCCTTCAGCTCCCATAGACAGATAGATTCGACTACCTGCTCAAGGGGAAGCCTGCTTCTCCCTCTCCCTCTGCCTTTCTCTCTGTCAAATAAATAAAATCTTAAAATATATATATATATACATATATAAAATAAAATAAAATTTTACCTGTTTCTTTTATCTTTTGAAATGTGGCTACCAAAAACTTTATGCTCCATTATGTGGTTTGTGTTATATTTCTATGGAATAGTGCTGTTCCTAGGCCATCAGCATTGTTTCTAATTTCCTTTCTAAAGGGAAAAGACTCTATGATTCATGGGAAATCTACTCTGCTTATTTTGTTTTCCAACCTGCTGGCCTCCAAAATAAATAGCCATTGTCTGAGCTTTCCTTTCTTCCCACTTCTTGGTTCAGTTTTAAAAGCTCTACTGAACAAATCAGCTAGTCTCTTGATCAACCCATTTCTCTTGAGTCTTGAGAATGTATGCTGTCCTTTGCCAAGAGCCCGTTCTTCCTACCCACCTCCAATATTCCTCTCCCTTGAAATTAGCTAAAGAAACCACCACTCAAAGTAAAACATGCGTATGATCCAGCAGTACCCTAGGAAACAAATTCATCCTAGGAGACAAATATAGGAATATTCATAGCAGCGCTGCTCATAATAGCAGAAATCTGGAAACTACCCAAATGTCTACTGGTAGTGGAAGAGATAAATGATGGTGTATTCATGTAACCGAGTACTGTATGAACCACAACTGCCCAAATCAACAGGGGAAAATCTTAGAAACGCTATTAAGCGAAAAAAGTCAGAGAAGGCTATATATTGCATGTTTTTGTTACATAAAAGGCAAAACCAAACTATACCGTTTCAAGACAGACAAATACAGAAAAGACTAGAAAGAAATGTTAACACAAGGTGTTTTTAATCTTTAAATTTAATTTGAATGCTAGCATCTCACATATGCCATAAATTGACAGTCATAAAGACTATAAAGGTTATCTTTGAGGACTTCCTGTTTAGCTTTACCCAACTTTTCACTTCCCCAGACTACACATGCACTGTCCTTCTCCATGAATACAAAAGGACCAGAGAGAAGCACCACTAGGCTTCTGGCAAATGGCTACTCATGCCTCGGCTGCAGAGTAATTAAAGTGCAGGTTTGCACATTCCCATAGCAGGGAGTTAATTATTCTGGCTTAAAAGCCCTTCAATCTCCAGCTGGGTTGGAGAAAGGGAAGATCTAGTTGGAGTCAATATGGCATTTAACGAAGCACTGCAGGTGCAAAATGACAGCAATTTAAAGCAAGACAAAAGCCTGATAGAATATGTTACTTTCTGAATATTTGAGCAACAGGAGGAAAAAGGCAAGGTAGAAACCCAAGACCTGGAACATCTGTAACAAATCTTTTTTTTTCTTTGTAACAAATCTTAAAGATGTGTTCCAATATCTTCTTTCTATGTTCACATTAAATCTGACTGCCTTTATTATTATTATTATTTTTTTAAGATTTGTTTATTTATTCGTGAGACACACAGAGAAAGGCAGAGACACAGGCAGAGGGAGAAGCAGACTCCATGCAGGGAGCCCGACCTGGGACTTGATCCCAGGTCTCCAGGATCATGCCCTGAACCAAAGGCAGATGCTCAATCACTCAACCGCTGAGCCACCCAGGCATCCCTGACTGCCTTTAATAAGGCAGTTAAAATAGATGTAAAATTTGATATTATTTATCAAAAAATTTAAAGTGTTCATGTCCCTTGACCTATAAATTTCATTCTGGGCAACTAAGTTTGGAAATAATGTGGGCATAGATCTATGTACAAGATTGCGTGTATGATCTACTGATGGGGCGCTTGGGTGGCTTAGTTGGTTAAGTGTTTGCCTTCAGCTCAGGTCATGATCTTGGGGTCTGAGATTGAGCCCCGTGTTGGGCTCCCTGCTCAATGGGGAGTCTGCTTCTCCCCCTCTCACTGTCCCTCCCCTCTGCTCATATGCATGCTCTCTCTGTTGAATAAATAAATAAAACATTTTTTAAAAAAGATCTATGGATAAAGGTTTCTCTATTACATTATATAACTGAAAAATTAGAAACAATTTAATATCCAATAATGGGGAAGAGAATGTTTCAGGAGGTCAAAATAAGTCTACCTGATAGAACATTATACCTTCTTCATTAAGAATAATCCACAAGGGCACCTGGGTGGCTCAGCTGGTTAAGCGCCTGCCTTTCTTTGACTCACATCATGATCTTGGACTCATGATCTCGGACTCCCAGGATCAAACCCCACATCAGGCTCCCTGCTCAGTGGGGAGTCTGCTTCTCCCTCTGCTCCTCACCCAGCTCCTGCTCTCACTCTGTTTTTCTCTCTTTCACATTAATAAGTAAAAAAAAAAAATATATTGAAAAAAAATGATCAACAGGAAAACTACATTGTAACAGGGAAAATACTAAGTATGATAGAAAGTTAACAGAAACAGCAGGATACAGTGACCATGAATGTCATTATGTGAAAAGCATGCCTGTACATGAACAGTCTGAATAGTGGATTTTGTAAAAATAATCCCTGTCATTGCATCGGGGTCAGGGGTTCTTGGAAGAAATTTTTCCATTATCTGAACTTTAAGTGTGGTTATTATATTGCCTTTACGTAAAGAAAAGAAAATTTGAGCTAACTCAACTGCCTTGTTTTTTAAAATATGGAAATATGAGGGGGGGGGAACCAAAGTTTCCATTGTTTAATATTCTGCCCCCACTATGCATCAAATAAACATTAACCACATTATGCTAAATATACAAATCTCAAAAACATAGAACACAAATACTTTTCTACACAGAGCAGATACTTTGGCCATAAAGAGACTGGCAGCCCCTAAGTCTCAGACTAAGTTAACTGTGCTTTTCCTAATAATTCTACTTTTTAAACCATTCTGAAATGCATCTTCCCATAACTTGACATCTATTTACTCAAAATACGTGCCCTGCACAGTTTGTAGATGTTCAGGATCCAGCAGTGAACAAAGCAGACACAGACTCTGCCACTGGAAAGCCCAAGAGTGCTGGTGCCGTACTGTACAAAGCCTGGCTGGGGAGAGCCACTCTGACAAGGTGCCACTGCAGCAGATCTGAAGGAGGTGCAGATGGTGCCCCATGGCAACCTGTGAGAAGAGCAGTAGTGCTTGGTGCCCTAGGGCGAGCTGACTGGAGAGGCCAGATCTAACGGGAGGGAGGGTGGCAGGTGTGTGTGTGTGTGTGTGTGTGTGTGTGTGTGTGTGACACCAGGAGCATCGAGAGTCACAGTAAAGAGCTGGCTTTGTGTTCTTTTTTTTTTTTTTTTTTTAATTTTTATTTATTTATGATAGTCACACACAGAGAGAGAGAGAGAGAGGCAGAAACATAGGCAGAGGGAGAAGCAGGCACCATGCACCGGGAGCCCGACGTGGGATTCGATCCCGGGTCTCCAGGATCGCGCCCTGGGCCAAAGGCAGGCGCCAAACCGCTGCGCCACCCAGGGATCCCTGGCTTTGTGTTCTTAGTGAGAGAGGGAGTCATGAGAGGATAAAGTAGTAACACAATTGACCTTTAGCTTTCTGTGATGCTACAAAAGCTTCCTATCTGGACTATTCATTCAGTAGCCACCAACCAGGTGTGGCTATTTAACTTTAAATCAGTTAAAACTTCCGTTCTGAAGGTCCACTGGTTGCATTTCAAGTGCTCAGGTGGCTGAGGGCTACCCTGGACCGTGTGGTTTGAGAGGCTCGGTCAGAATGCTGAGTGGAGAATAGACTGGAGGCAGGCAGGTGCTGGATGAAGCCAGACCAGTCCGGAGGCCATTTCTGAGAGAGAAACAGTGGTTGCCTGCCTTGGGTCAGGTTAGAGGAGGCAGTAGAAAATCGCCAGATTCGGGACAGAGTTCTGAAGGGGGATTTGTTGATGGACTGGATGTGAGCTGAGGGGACTCCCCACTAGCTCTAAGATCTGTGGCCTGAGCACCTGCAGGGCGGGAGTGCCATTTACTTGGAGGAAGATGATGTTTTAGAGGGGAGTATGGGATAAATCACAAGTTCTGTTTTGGATATGCCGACTTGAAGTGCCTATAAAGCATCCTAATAGAGATGGCCAGAAGTCTGTGGAATTGAGAGGAGAGATCTGGGCTAAAGACATCATCTTGGAACTGTCAGTATTTAGAGTCATTCACTGGGTGAAATCACCCAGCCAGTGGCTGCAGGATGTTGAGAAGAAGGTCCAGGGCTCAGACTGGAGCTCTCTGATGTTGAATGTTGGGGAGGTAAGGAGGGGCTTGTAAAGGAGAGGGACAAGGAAAGGTGGGTGGCGAATGACTATACAAGGTGTCCAAAAGCCAAATGAATGAAAGCCTCCCTCAGACGGGAGGGCGTGATCAACTACATCAGATGCTGCTGATATGCCGAGTCAGAAGAGACTGGAGACTGGTGACCAGACCACAATATTCCACAACACAAAGGCCACCTGTGCCTGTCATAGCGTCTTAATTCTCCCTGCCACCACCTTACCTGGACTCTTGTGCTAGCTTTGTAATCGGCTCCTTTGCTCCAGTAAGTCTGCCATTCAAACATATTTATACATTACTGTCACTGTTATTTTTCTAAAACATAGGTTTTCCTACATTGCCACTCAGCTGAAAACTCTTGCCCAACACCACATTATCTATGGCAACAGTAGCTAAACTTCAGGGTGCTGATAAAAATCGCCATGGGGTGACTAGTTCCCAACTCCCAGGATTTTGTCTCCATAGAGTGGGGGAGACCTAGGAACTCAAATAAGTGAATAAAATCTTTAAAAATGAATAAATAAAAATCTTTGGTTTTTAACAAATTTTATTTACTTACTTGAGAGAGAAAGAGACTGCACAAGCACAGGGAGCAGCAGAGCAAGAGGGAGAAACAAGCTTCTCACTGAGCAGGGAGCCCAATATGGGACTCAATACCAGGACCCTTGGATCACGACCCAAGCCGAAGGCAGATGCTTAACTGAGCCACCCAGGTGCCCCTAAATAAATAAAAATCTTGATCTGGATTCTTTATACTTTAGACATTTAGGTAACTATTATTCCTTTTATGCCCACAAAATCTTCCAGTTGGCAACTGGTAACTACCTGGATGGGCTTTATTGCTGAACTGTGGAAACATAAAATTGCTTACCTGGGGGGAAATAAACTGGGGAGGCACTTGCGCCCGGAGATTAGGAGAAGAATTTAGTGGCTGCACTGGTGTGTGCATACCTCTCGATTGTGCTGTGCTATTTCCAAACAAACCATGATTGCCACCCTGTAAACATAACAGCAACAGTAAGGCTTTTTTGTTAATGTAAGAAAATGCAAAAAAGAAACAGTTTTGGTTTTCTATCCTTCAGAAGTATACCCTGTGTTCCATGGAATCACAGAATTTTATAACTGAAAAGTTCCTGGTCTTGGAATACTTGGGAAAATTATTCAAATCAAATCATGCACATAGCACCACCACCCCTGCAGTCTGATGTACTCTATAACTGAAAGGGTAAAATCTGGTCAAATGTTTTAAAAAAGTATTATTTTTTCTTTTTGTAATTGAAAGGTATAGGCAATATAATGTTTATTTCAACTTCTCTTTAACGATTGAATTCACCAAATTTATTCTCAAGTCCAATAATCTGAGCTCCATCTTGAAAGGCACCTGAGTATAAATGCAGGCTTCTAAGTAATATCAGCTATAAAAACAACACTAGGACATTAATGTCTCTGAACTGATTGATTAGTTCAATCATAGAATCAGTGCCACCAAATTGTAGCCTATGTCCATGGGAACATTACTCCAGATCCGAATACTCTTTCTTATCTGGGTCTGCTTGACCCCTTCTTTGCTAGGTGATAAAATCTAAATCAAGAGTGAGATTTAAAAAATAAAAATAAAATAAAAAAGCAGAAAAGGCAAAAAGTGGAAAACCATTACAGGGACACCAAAAAAACCATTACTCACCTGTAACTTCTCATTCCAATGTATGAATATTAGTCTGGTTAAAAATAAGCTTAATTCCCTGATTTCTGGAGGACCAACTCACTGGAGCACTTCTAGACTATTCTAATCAAAGAGCTATAGAAAACTGGGCTATATGGCCCTTCTGTTCGGACTTGTTTTAAGCCGAGAAAAACCCTTTCAGCAAAGAATTTGTATTTGACAACTTGACACTGTTCCCTCTGTCTGAGGAAAGCTTCTCCACCATCTTCACTGGGCCTCTTCGAGGCTCAGCTCAGAGGTCATCCTTATAGAGGAAGTCTTCCCCAAACCTTCTTCCTCATTTCATATTCAAATTAACTGAGCCCACCTCTATGTTCTCAAAACACTTTCAACACTCTTTGATAGCAACCATCAGCAAGTCATATTCATTTTCCATTCTGTCTTTCCACCATCAGCTTAATACTTTCCTTCTTTGTAGTCCTAGAACTTAGTAAAATCCTAGTCTGTAGGATGCAAAACATCATGACCCACCAATTCTATATACTTGACAAAATCTCACTTAGTGAAGACAGCTGCACCACTGCTTATACCAAGTATATGTATTCTGAACTAAAGTCACCATCTTCTCCCTGACATGGTGGAGATTAAGGTAATTTTAAAGAATTCTATAACAGCACCATTCAGTTCTAGAACACTAAAGATATTCCAATGGCTTAATGATTCAAAATAGATTAAGGGATTGCTACTGGAAAATTAATGAACTTAAAAGCACTGAAAATAAAAATGGCTATGAACGTAAAGTAGAAAAGGCAATCAAAATCTGTGTATATCTCATATAACAAAATCAAAGATCCGCCATGAATTTTAAATCTCCCAAAAGACTGTTTAAACATGAAAAGACCTTTAATTCTACAAGCTATAATGTCTCCACTTCCCCTGTCTTACTAATAATCATCAAACTGTCACTCTAAGGTGACATAGTTTGGCTTTAACTTTTCTGAGATCTTGATAGTTGGCAGCTTCCCTACTGATCATTCTCAAGAACACAGGAACGTCTGTTTTGCTGAGAATGTTCTGCTAAAATCATTCTCACACTTTACTATCAAAGTAATGACCTAGTTATCAGATGCTAATGATTCATGGTAGGGTCCTTGGATGGTGGGATTTCTGGTAGCTGAAGTCCTTGCCAGAATCCATGTTTTAAAAAGTCCAAAACTGCTCTGTGAGGACCATTTTAAATTCCAACCTCTCTTTTGGAAAGAAATATTAGAAGGAATTTGCCTTTTTTTAGTTTTTTAAAAATTAGGCCCTACTACACATTCTCAGTGGACAGATGTCATGCTGCCCCATCGCCCAGAGGTTTTAGGTTATCTTTATCAAGTGTCTCTAAAGTCATATCAAGCCCTATGATAGGTATGTCTGATATGGATAATAGTACAGATGAGTCAACAGGAGTCTATCAAAAAACACCTTCTCTCTTTTTAAATATGGAATGTTGGCACTGCTACTCATTTTTTTTGACTATTCTGCACAGTAATACATTTAGTGGCAATCACACACAATTTTTTAAAAAACTGTATTTAGAAATTAGGAAAATGGTCATCAAATGCTTCTATATAAGTTTATGGCTTCTACATATGTTAATGTTCATCTGGTTATTTCCATTTTTAAAAATATGGTTATTTCTAGAGCTCCACTGTTGTATATAAGTCCCCTAAATAAAAACCCTTTTACAGGGACCTGAATCCTAGTATTTATTGGTGATATCTGCCTCAACTATTTTCAAACTCACTGAAAATCTGTCACTTGAAAATAAAAATCTTACGTTTTAATTTTTAATTATGAAGTATATTAAGTCTGCATGAAAATGGCATAAAAGAACCATGACCATATTTACATAAAACGTGTACCCATTAGATTCACAATGGATTTTGTAGCAATCCATTTTTAGGATTAAAAACACCCAAAGAGGAATGATCTTTTCTTAGAGTCCAGTGCTGGCTACTATGGCTGGTCTATTATACTAAAAATTATATACTAAAGGCTTTTGATAAATGTGCAATCCTGTAGGCGTCTGTAATCATCATTAATCAAGAGAGGTAGGACTGTTTTATATTTTCTATACCTCAGTCCGAAACAAATGAGCTGCCCAAAACCATGAATATAATTATTTCTTCTCTGTTTATATAAGCAATACACGTCTATGTCCTCTGTGGAAACATTAAGAAAAAGAATGAAATATAAAAAAAGAAAACAAGAAATTACCCGTAACGCCCAAACTAGAAAAACCAACTGAACACATGGACATTATATGATCCATTTTTAACATGTGCTAAAGCAATAATCAGAAAGCATATGAAAGACCTGTGTACACCTGGAGGACTATGATGTGGAGGACTAAAGGTATGTTTTATATATCTTTTCACTTGTAATGTGAAAGTCAGCATGTGGAAACAAAATAGATATAATAATTAAAAGTCCTTCCATGACATCCTAAGGTGAGAGTCACAGTGACAGGTCAGTGGTCACAGTACTGTGGCTAGGAATATATCATCAGTCACCATTCACAAGGGAATTGTCTCCAAATTCCTGGTTTTCTCCCCGACAACCACCCTGGAGCTGCTGTGGGGCAACAGAGGCCAGCAGTGCTGCATCAGGCCTATGAAGGTGAGGGGGCCTCAGGGGCCAGCCCTGCCAGTTTGGCTCTTGGTGCAGAGCCCCTCCCAGGAAGACTGAGGCCACCCCTATGAAATGGGCAGCTCCAGGCTAGATGGAACCGCCATGTCTGAGCAACATCCAGGCTTCCCAAAGCTCTTCTATCAAATTACCTCTCCCTGGGTAATGACTATATTTTAACTTAAAGACACTAGATTTTAAGATGCTGTAAAGCTCAAGTATTTACTCTTACTAGTTTTGCTGCTATTTTCTAATTAGAAGTTTTACTAAATCAAAAGGACTTCAAAAGTATCACTTGCCATTCAATCTAATGTCAAGAATGGCAAATCCGTTGCTAAGTTAGATGACGTAAGGTACCTATGTAGCCTCCTTAACATTTTCCTAAGCCAGTTTATTAGTTAACTTCTTAAATGTGAAATTAGGACCAAAAATGAGAAGACGAAAGAAACAAATTTAAAATAAAATCCATGTTGAGAAAATATGAAGAGAGATGGGTTCTACGGGCTGAGAGATCTAAAGCCTATACTTAGTATCATTCTGTGCATTCAGTAATCAACAAATTTCCCAAGACAGACAAATGATGCAATGAACTGCAGACCAGGGCCAAGGCAAGGCCACAGTCAAGCAGTTATAAATTTGAGAGGCCTCCTTACTTGTCTAGCAGCGAAGTTTTGGGGGTTGAGCCCTGTGCCGATTGCTCCAAGGCTGACGTTGGGTAGTGTGGAACCAGAGGGAGACAGCTTGTAGCTGGGAGAAGGGGAGAAGGGAGAGCAGGGAGCCTCATCCCCAAGGCACCCATCTTGATTGGAGAAAGGCAAAGTCAGCTGAAAAGTAGTAGGAGTTAGCCAATCACAATGAGTGTTGGTTAGTGAAGCAACAGAATGCAAGAAGGGACAAGAGAGAAACACTAGGAACAAACAGAGTTAGAGTGTATTAGCAATAAACGAGGATGGAATTTGGATCTGATCAGAGTCATCACACTTGGCCCAACAGACACCATCTGTCACCTCTGATATGGATTTTTTCTTATCCTCTAAGTAACACATTCTGTCCATTGCACTAAGATAAAAATTGCCAGACTCTGAATTTTTATGCATCTAATATTGATTACTCTATGTGGCTGCTGAAACAAAAGCCAGAGTAATCTTATGAATCTGTTGCTGCCTGAAACAGCATTATCAATAACGTCAAAAATTTGCCAGATCAAAAACTTTTTTTTTTTTTTTTTTTTTTTTTTTTTAGATTTTATTTATTTATTCATGGGAGACACAGGCAGAGGGAGAAGCAGGCTCCATGCAGAGAGCCTGACGTAGGACTCAATCCTGGGACTCCAAGATCACGCCCTGGGCTGAAGGCGGAGCTAAACCGCTGAGCCACCCAGGCTGCCCAAACTTTTGGTTTTTATTGCTTTCTGAAGACCAGGGCCATGACAAATCAGTATTCTGAATCAAGGAATTATTTCCTCCAATTGGAAAGACAAGAATCAAAAACAAATAGGTATTCATGACTTCTTTAAATCAGGTTGAGAATTTGAACAGTATACCATTATAACTCACAATAGGTCACTAGAGAAATGGAGAAAGAACAAAGGAACTCTCTTAGAAATATCAAAAGAGAACGTTCTGGAACATCTTAACAAAGCTAGAAGGGAAGGCCTTAGGAGATACGAATTATCTGCACGATATCCCAAATTTAATTTCTCACTGTACAGCAGAATAAATTGGTCTCTAAAATTTCTTCCACACATTTCGCATTCCCACTATAAAAAGTCAGACCATTTATTTCCCCCTTCCAAACTTCATAAAATTTCTAAAAACTCAGACCTTCTTCATAATACTCACATACTACAGACAGATGGTTCTAGCTTCTGCCTAGTCACCTGTTGACATCAACTGTTTTCATGTCAACACTTAAATGCAGGTGATGTTTATGTTTTGCTCATTAATTAATTCAGTGACTCTGTGCTTCCTCCTGGAATCAATTATCAAAAGAACAAATGGGAACCAAAGTGGTTCGCATGAATTATCTTAAAGGATTTGACTCACCTTCTCGAAATAAGGCCCACTATCTGTGGTTCCCATGTCTTTGGAATTAGGTGGACGGAACCCAGATCGATCCTTCCTCATGATATCATTAAAATCCCCGAGATTCATTGCTCGCTTGTCCACGTCAAATTTTTTATCTGGAAGGCTCCCTGAAAAGTAACACAGAAGTGAAAATTTCAAGAACAAATATCTCCCTCATGATGGGGGTGGGGGGGGTACCGGTCCCATTCTTCTCCCTGAGGTGCTGGGCATAAGACCATGAGGGATCCTCTTGGTTCAGGCCCCCAGGGGCACGTGTGGATCCTTTTGTTCCTTCTTAAAAAACTTGTGTCAGTTGTAGCTTGTTTTCAATGGAAGATTGAAAGAGAGATTTAGGGCCAACCTGGTAAAAATCTGACTAAAAAAATAGTTCCACTGGTTATTGACATGTTTGATGACTATAACTCACTCATAAAATCAAATGCACTTCGTGAGAGAGTTTGTCTCCTGCTGTTGTTTTAGCATCTGCTAGATAAATGGGTGGGGTTGTGACACAGTTATTGAGAATAAAAAGGCCTAAGAGGCATAGCTGTTGCCCTAGAATTTAAAACTTAGAGTTGGGCACATTAAGTGAACAAGAGATTTCCCAAGTACCATGACTACTACTCCTTTTCTTCACAGCTCTGGAAATTTGCTATTATATACTGACATGATCAGTGCCCCTGGAAACTCATTTTTTCGTCACTCTTAGATTTTAAAATATCATAGATCAGACTATCTCCCTTATGACCTAGGACTATTTTCCTTTTTCCTTGGTTTGATTCTTTTTAAGTTCCTCAAGGTGAGCAATAGCATCATGGTGACGATCCCACAGACTAGGGGCTAACATGGCAACTGCTCCACTTAGGGTGGGAGAACTCATCAATAATGAAACATTCCAGTGCAGACAGGACTACCAACCTGAGAACAGAGTCTGGCAGGGCCACAGACATACTTTGGCCACACACTAGTTTTTAAAATCTGAATTAGTTTCCAATATTTAAGAATCAGGATGTCAATTTATGTCTGAATTTCTGGCCTCGCTCGCCAACTGGAAGCTCTGACAAAGCTGAACCCTTACTCTCCATGGCAACAACTGTTAAGGCCAGAGCAAGGCTGATTCCTTTATCCTGGAGATGGTACATATTCCCCCGACAGCTAACCAGTGGCCTTCAACTCCCAATTTCTTATACCTGGTACATGACACTCATTTTGTTACTTTCCTGGATCCCGCAACTATTTGAGTTTTCAATCCCTAGTGTCCAGGATGGTCCTTTATGTCTGCTGAATGGCACCCATCCCAACTCAAGCTGAGCAGGGATCCAATATAACATCATTTTTTTTTTCAATATAACATCATTAATCACAATATACCCATTCATATTAGTAGAGTGATACACACCTACAGACAAATCCATTTTGCTGCCTGGATTATCTTCAGTTTGACTCTGAAAAAGAAGCAACAGGGAGGGAGGATTAAAGGTTTGAATTTGCAACATCTGTATGAGAGAGATAAAAAAATGGCATTATTTACGTGAGAGTTGTGGCGTACTATTGGTACTCTACATGGTCCTTTGACATAAACCTTATACTGGAATGAAGACAAGATCACTGATGATGTGACTAATTTTATTGCCTACGGTGTCCATATTCCCACATTCAATTTTCACATAGAATTAGCTTCAGTAACTCTATGGACAGAGCAATAGCTAAATAGCTGCTTAGAGAAATAAGTTCCAGTCGGCTCAGGATCAAATTCCACGAGTGTCAGCCAAATGATGACAACCTCTTCTCGTGACTTGTCCAGTCATCAAATCTGGAAATGTGCAGCCAAGTCAAGCTATCTGTCTTTTGGCAACTAGGGATGGGGTGTCCCACAATGTTCCCGAGAGATTTAAAGAGAGAGAGAGAGAGACAGAGAGAGAGAGAGAAATCCTACAAGAATTCCCTATATAATTAATTACAAATAGTTCCCCTACTTATTTTATTGTTGCTGCTATTTTCAAAACTGTAATATGAAAACTGGTACAGTATTAGTCAGGGAACGTTACGTAAGTTTTAAGGCCTGGCTCTTTCTGCCCCTAACCACTTAAGGAAAAGGACACAAGGACTACAAATTCAAAAGCCATAGCCTTTAAATATTGGAGTATTTCATTAAGAATAAAAGAATAGAGGACAAATACTGCTAAATCCAAATCAGAAACACTGTTTAACCAGTTTCTAAATCTGTAATGTTGTACTCTAGTGGCAGCGGTCTTCACATTTGTACTAAAAGTAAAAGCTGGGCTGTATTACACATAAAAGAAAATGAAACTTACCAGCAATCCCATATTTGAAAACTGTTTGGCAAGAGGATTCATCCATGAATCATTGTTTCCTCCTTTCAGTGAGCACTACAGAAATGAAATACATAACCTCAGAACCAAATTATTTTATCTCACTTCTTATCAGTTAGATTTATGTACTGATTGAAAATGCAGAACCAACAGTTTACCTTTCTGAGCCCAAATTTCCCTCTTTAACTGTGGTTATTTTGATATTTTATCCATTAGTCTGAAAGAGTAATAAGCTTTAGTTCTATCTATATTTTCATTCTTATTTGATTCGTCACACTGAGTTAGAACTGGAAAAATACATGGTTAGCTGGTGTTTTGTTTTATTTTGTTTTAAGATTTTATTTATTAATTTGAGAGAGAGAGCGAGAGAGCGCGCACACGCACAAGTAGGGGAGAGAGAGGGGGAGAAGCAGACTCCTTGCTGAGCAGGGAGCACTACACGAGGCTCAATCCCACGATCCCAAGATCATGACCTGAACCAAAGGCAGATGCTTAACCAACTGAGCCAGCCAGGAGCCCCTGAGTTTTTGTTTCTTAAGGGACAAACTAGTTTCTCCCCAGAATAGGACATCCAACACCAGCTCCACTTTTACTTCTATGGAGAAGGTAGGTGGAACAATGATGAGGAGTTGGTGGGGATGGGGTGATGGGGCTTTGCTTACTTGTACATTCTACAAATAAAAACTGTTTTGATATTTGTTATGTTGATTTTACTATTCTTCAAAGTGAATAAGTTCACTTAAGTTCAGTCACAGGTTTTAAGGTCAAAAAAGCCCTCACTGTAGGGAGGGTAGAATTGGTAGTTTTTGTTTAATACAAACAGTTTCAGTTTTGCAGATGAAAAGTTTTGTGGCTAGATGTGGCGATGGTTGCACAATAGCGTGAATATAATCACCACTACTGAACTGCCTGTGCACTTAAAAATGGTTACAATGGTAAATTTTACATTATCTGTCTTTGATCACAATCAGTTAAAAAAAAAAGGCCCTTGGACACAAAAGGTCAGAATTGTCAGTTGTGGAGCAGAAATGCCAAATTTCAACTGAGCTGAATCAGTTATGTCTCAGGGCCACCTGAGTGGGCCAGCACCTTTCCTTCACTCACTTCTGTCAATCAGCAGTATTCCTCAACTGTCTTTTTTTCTGTCTTGTTGGGAATTTGTAAATGACAAAAAAAGCCACAACAAGCCAGATAACAGGCGAGTACAAAGATACTGAGAATTTTACGGATTAATTCCATCTGTGACTAGGGGGAGGCAAAGCAATCCTTAGAAGGGAAATTGTAACTAGCTGCTTAAACAGGATGCCTCCAAGATAAACAACCTATGTGTTTAGGCTATCAAGTTACCGTATGCAGAACAACATTAATATCCTACAGCAAAGGGGATAAAGGCATAACCCCCTTAGCTGACTGAAGACCTTCCAGGACAGTACTTGGTATTTGAAACCAGGACAATATTCACTGTGAAGTGTTTCATGGGGCAGCAAGGCTCCCATGTTGAAATTAAATATATGACTGCCTATTTCTAATTTTCATCAATTTCTCTGCAGAAGGGAAAGAATGCCTCTGCTGGGAGAACGGTTCAGGTTCAAAGACTTGTTCTAGACTGAAACCAAAGTCCTCATCAAATTATGCAAATCAAAGGAGAAACGGCGTTGCTCTAAGACATGGAAAATGACAACTTAATTCCTTTTTTTTTTTTTAATTAAGTAGGCTCCATACCCAGCGTGGATCCCAACATGGGGCTTGAACTCACAACTCTGAGATTAAGAGTCGGATGCTTAACCAACTGAGCCACTCAGGAGCCCTGGAAAGTGACTTTACAACACAACCTGGTACAGGATATAGATAAATCATTTGGTTGCTACAGTAGGGTTATGTACTGGCACTTCACTTTGTTGGAAGAATGATTCTGGGTTTTGGAATCTCCCGAATCGGATAAAAACCAGTCATGCTGATTGCCACTGGAAAAGCTGTCATTCTTTGGTTTCTCTTCTATATATCATGGGGACTACCCTAAGGACTTCCTTGGCTTTAGAATCCAAAAGCATAAAACATTTATAAAGTGTGCCTTGAAAGCTTCCAAAGAATTATTATCATATGGAAACTAAAAGTAAAAAAAAAATCTCCTGTCTTTGAAAATTCCATTTTACTCACAGCAACAGCTCTGTAGTTTGAGGTTTCAAGGTCATGGGGAAGGAAGATGAGGAGTAAAGAGGAAGTAATTATTTGCTCTTAAGAAAATATTTTCACCCTTACTTAGGACTTCAGGGACTCCTTCCATGAGAAAATTCTCAGTTCTGCCTTCTAAGAACAAAGAAACAAGCTCGATCATTTCTAAAGCGGGCTACCTTCATTTGCTTCTTTCCTCCTTGTCCCCAGCTTGCTGAGTTGTGGGAGGAAGCACTTCCCTGAGAGCCGGCGGTGTTCCAGACTCCTCCATCATCCTCCTCCTCCCAGCTGGGATGGCGAGTTCCCGTCACTGGACCGTCACTCTCCCCCCAGCCGTCTTGCATAGATTTGGAATCTTTAAGAAAAAAATGGACAAATCGTATGCAATAGCTACATATTAACAATAATCACAATGATCAGTCCTTATGAATGCAGCATTTTAGGGTATTTGTGATCTTATCTAATCCACCTCTGTGGCGAGGCCAATATTCTAGCCCCTTCCACATTCGTATTACCCAAAGGGTAAGTATATCTATAGCTTTAACTATACGATCCTGAAGGAGAGAAGACTTTTTTAAACTGTGAAGGTTTTGTGATGGAAGAGTGATTCTAAGGTTGGAAAGACACAAAAAAATCCAGACCATACTGCTGAAGTATCTCCTTGTGCCAAGGGTCTGGCTAATGTCTTCCAACAGCCATTTTGGATCTATTTCAAGTCTACAGTGTGGTATTTCCCATGATGATACAACCAATTTTACAGTGAAAATCATGATGAAATCATGTCTTTGTAAAACTATTTCTATGAAGTGGATTCATAATTTTTTAAATGCACAGACACAAGAATGAATTTCTAGAATATAGCTAAGATTGTACTTCTTCATGTGGCACTATAAGAGTCATAAATATCATACAATAAAATTGACAACAGAATTTATTATTTTTGCTCAAATTTTGAGCATTCACTATGACCACATTTTTAAATCAAAAGATAATTTTTTAAGTCTGCAATATGGCAGAAAAGAGATGCTGGAATACTTTTTAAGAAAATGACAAACAAGTGAAAATGGGCACTCGAAATTGAATTTTTCAACCAAGGAACATCCAATGAGACATTCCATAGCATTGGTTTACAAAGTTTTGCAAATTACTGTGACTACACATTGCCAGCTGGATCAAGTATAGCTTAGACTTTCAATGATTTATGAATAAGTGTGACATGCTTTGTATTAAAAACTCAAACGAACAAATCTTTGTTGGGTTCAAGAAACCTTAAATGCTTCTACGTGGGTGGAAGTATGAGAGGAGAGACAAAGGGATGAGGAAGAAACAGAACGATGAAGTCAGTGAGCAGCAGAGACTGTGTCCCACATTAAAAGCCAGGAAAGTCTTTTTAAATTACACTAACAAAGGAGCAGAAATGCAAAATAGGAATGGTGAGCAATATTTAAGTTACTGGCAAAAAAAAGCACCATGTCAACATTTCAATTCTGGCCAGATACTAAACCTAACTTAAAATCAACAAAATTAACTTAGGACTTCTAGTTCACTCTAAGCATGTTAACATATGCAAAGCTAAGTCGCTACCATTTGGTACTAATCATTTATTAAAGGGTCATGGTCCTGAATCTCTTCAAACAGTAGTTGAAACATTAGAACAGCCCTCACCAAAATGTCTGGCCCCCAAATTAATGGAGGCTCCCTCCCAAATAATGCTGTACACTTACTAGGTTTCATGGCATTTGGAGCGTTGGAGGGTGCATTCCCCCAGCCCGTGGTCGATGCTCCCGTGTCATCCATTTCGCCCCACCCAGGACTGCTTTCGTTTGGCTCACCCCAAGCTGAAGTACCATTATCTGGAGCAGGTGGTGTGCTTTTGCTCCAGACTGTAAAGAAAGAAAATGGGTCTCTAAGAATGATCTGTTAAATGAAGCATCCTAATATCCAGGGAGTGGGGAGTGAAGGTGGGAGGAACAGGCTCTCCTATGCTCTGTCGGCAGAAATATGAATGGGTTCCACCCTCAGGAAGCATTGTCACTTTAACTTTTGGCCCAGTAACTCCACTGCCGAAATTATACCATAGATATACTTGTAGAGTACATAAAATTATAGGTACAACAATGCTTACTGTAACACTGTGGGAAACCATTTGGAAGCAACCTAAATATCTATCACAAAGGCACTGGTTAGACCAATTACGTCACCCATGAAATACTGTACACAAAGCAAATAAAAGACAAAAATGTATGTGCTAACATGGAAAGTTTTAAAGTATGATGGAAAAAGCAAGGAGAAGAACAGTGTATATAGTACAATCTCTTCTGTGTAAAATCTGTAAAAGATAGATATATTTTGCTATAGGTATGAAGAAAATTTTTGAATGAGACACAAAATGCTACGAGATTCATTATGTGTGGGAAGAGACCCTAGGGGCTAAGATTCTTTTTATTTATTACGTTTTGATTTTCCCTACAGTTTGAAGGTTTTCATTATATGGCTAATAAATTTTTTTCACATCTTAGCAGGTTTTGTGCTAGATAGGGAATTAATGAACAATCTTTATTTCCTTCCTCATTCTTTTCAATATTTGAGGGAAAAAAAAAAAAGAACTAGTTAAAAGCAATCATTTTCTAAGTGGCCATAACTGCATTCACCGAACACTAGGTTTATCTGAGGAGTGGAAAACGAAGTATTAATTCTAACTGAAAGAAAAAAACAAAAAAACACCTGAACAGTGCATCCCCTTAGTTTGTTGAATTATATGCTTTATGGGGACATTCAAGTCGACAATGCCAACGACGGTATTACTAGCACTACTTTCAATTTACCAGGTATGGTATTTCTATCCAAATAGAGGAAGAAGAAAGTTTAATTCTGGGCAACTAATGATCATGAGAAAATAATTTCTTATACGAAGTACTCCACTACCAGAGGTGACCATTAAAAATCATCTGGAAAACGACTGAAATCTTCCAGATCCAGCCATGCTACAGCATTCTGATGGCCCCTTCGAGAACAACACAAAAAACCTCCCTTCACCAGGGAAGGAGAAACACAGAGGATATGTTCCTGAGTAGAAACTGAATGGAAATCAGGTCTACTTCTGCTACTATTTTAATTCTTCATTTTTAAATCTGGAGCATGGTTTGTTTAGCGCCCAAGATACATTTTTTTGGATTCTGCAAGACCAATACAATTACAAAAAAAACAAAACAAACGAAAAAAAACCCCACCAACTTTGGGAGACTACCACAGGGATGCCATCTTTTTCCTTTTGCCAAGAAAGAACATTAAAAGGTACCACCAGCATCTGTTTTCACTATCATTTTATAAAAAGAAAGCTTCTGTTTACAGTAGAGTATGGTTAATGTAGAAAGATTTCTAGAATACAGCCAAGGAATAAATGCAGCTTAATAAAAATTTAGGATTTTTGTTTATCAAACCCGCAAGAAGCAGCCATTGCCTACCTGATGCTGATTTACTGGTCATCGGGGTAGGCAGGTTTGGTTCTCGAGGTGCTGGGCCCCCTTGGGAATTCTTATCCCACAGATTCACATTCTTGTAGTTATAGCTGTTAGGGTCTCCCCATGCTGAAGTGCCATCATCGATGTCCATTTTCCGACTAATTGACTGTGGGGATGGCTCTTCCCAACCACTGGGTTCCTCGTCCTTAGGGGTTACTGGCTGTGGCCCACTGCTCCAGTTGGAATTGGAAGGTCGTCCGTTGCCTGGAGGTGGTGGTGGGGGGCCTCCCCATGAACCAGAAGCCTCTGGTTGTGGTGGCGGTGGCTGCTGTGGCTGCTGCTGCTGTTGGTGCTGTTTATGCCAGGAATTGGGCTGTCTGCCAGTCTCAGTCCACGCTGGAGACCTTTTGCAATCTTCCCACCCACCTTTGGAAGCTAGGCTTGCATTCCCGCTGTTCCCCCAAGTTCCAATTTCATTCTGCCCTCCTTCTCCCCATCCAGACACAGGTTTGCTTGCAGAACTTTCCCAACTGCTGTTTTTCGCCTGATCAACTTCCTCTCCCCAACCATTCTTCCCAGAAGTCCATCCTTGATTGGGCTGGCGTCCCCCTCCCCACCCCTGATCCTTGCTGGAGTTCTCATTCCAAGAGGAAGATGTCTTTTCATCTGGTCGTCCGCCTCCCCAGTTGGAAGAGTTGTTGTTCTTATAGTCATTCCAGCCTCCTGTGTTCTTGGGGTCTTTCCACTCTGTAGAGGCTGAGAGCTCCCCCCATCCAGACTTCATTTGATTGCTTTGGCTGGGTGCATCTCCCCAGCCCCCTGAGTTCTTGGTCTGTGTGGCAGCGCTCTCCCACCCCTCAGTTCCTTTGTCCGATTTCCCCTCAGGCCTTGGCACCTCTTCAATATCCCACACAGTGTCCTGCTTAATTTGAGTTTGGCCCCAGCCAGTGTTTGAGAGCACCCTGGGGTCCAAATCAGTTCGGCTCAAAAGAGTCTGTAAGACAGCCTGACAATCAGGATGTGTGGGCCGGTATGACCGACGGCCAGAATTATGACTGTCACTACTTCCTGCTTTGTGGTTGCTTCCAGTGCTTTGACCTCCAACTTCACTTCCTGTGGAGCTGGAAGATCTTCCCCAACAGGGAGCCTGGGCATTGCCTTGGTTTTCAGGGAGGGGGTGGCCCTTTTGATTGTCCCATGCTCCAGTGCTAGAATTTGGTTGGTTTGGACCACTCCATTCTCCAATTTTCAACTCATCAGACCCAGTCGGCTGTTTCCATTCTCCCTGAGAGACCCCAGATGTCATTTTGTTCCCTTCACCCCATTTGTTGTCATTAGAGTCCTGAGGGCCAAAGTTCCAGGACCCACCCGTAGACCTGTTATTGTCCCAAGAGTCATTTTTTGACCCAGATGATTTCTGAACAGAAGCTCCTTTCCAGGAGTCCTCTCTATCTTTTCCATTGTTCCCATTGTTTCCAGAATTGCTTTGTCCAGAGGCTGTGTCAGTTCCAGAAGGCCCCCTAGCTGCACCCCAAGATCCAACACTCCCAGTCTTTCGATCTCCAGTGCTTTGTGAAGGGGCATCAGTGCTCCTGGAGGCGTTCCCCAAGCCCATTCCAAAGGGCATTCCCTTATTCTCCATGGGGTTTGGTGAACTTAAGTTCAAGGAGTTAGTGTTTCCATTTTTTGGTCCATCAGTGTTATGAATCTGAGCCTGTTCTCTGCCAGAGACAACAAAATTAACACCCGCATTTTCCATCTTTGACTGCTGTTCCCTGGATGCCTGACCTACTGTGCTAACCTGTGCACTGGAATTACTAGTATCCGTTTCCAATGCCCCTTTCCTAGAATTTCCTTCTTGGACCAGCGCTGGCCAGGCAGATGGGTTGCTATTTGGGTTAAAGTTGCTGAAGCCAGAGCCAGGTCCAATTCTATCCTGACCACTCACATTCCTCCAATTTCCTAGTCCATTGTTGCTCTCTGTTGTAGAGTTGGAAGATTGAACAGATTTAGTCTTAGGGTCAGATTTCCAGACCCCAAGATTACATTCGTTCCCAGAACTTGCAGACTGGCACTGGCTCCCTTTTCCTTTGTTACTAGTGGTGCTTCCTGGCAGAGTGCTCTTCTCAGAGCCAGGGTTCGAGGCACTGTTGTTATCGGTGGTGTTTTCGGAAGAAGACTCAGTGTCTTTGCTGGCAATACAAGGCCACTCTTCCACGTCAGACCCGTCTACAATCACCTTGTCCCAGGTGTGAATTGGGTTGGGGGAGGCGCCGTTGTTGGAGGAGGCTCCCGGGCCCCAAGTGGAATTTGCATAATTTGAAGCAGCAGCACCTCCAAGGGTTGACTCTGGGAAAGAGATTATCTTATCAATCACAGCTACACATGCATGCTCTATTAACACCTCAAGCTCAAACTGCCCCTAAGAGAGCTCATACAGTTCCCCACAAACTCAATTCTCTACCCAGTTGCCTGTCTTGGTTAACTGCGTCACACTTGTGCTAGTTATCTCTTCTCTTTCATTTTGCCAGGTTGCTATATTGCTAAGTGTAACTCCACCACATTTCTCAAGGCTACACCACATTTCCCCTTGTCATTCCTATTGACAGAGAAGGGCCTTCTTAGATCTTGAGATAATGTAGTAACACCCTCAACTTGCTTTCTATCTCCAATCTACTCTGAACACTCCTGGCTAGAGTAATTGTTCTGAAGCACACCTTCAATTAGATCACTGCTATAGGGGAAGCTCCCAATGGTTTCTTAGCACACAAGAATAAAGATGCTGCACAACCTGGGACCAACAGACTTTTCTAGTCTTATCTTCCACTACTTTCTATGTCCACACTACTTGACAGTCCACAACTTATGCCCTCTCACCCTGGCACTGTTCCACATTGGCAGCTACTGGCTTCTCCTCTTGGATTCATATACTGAAATATGCCCATCTTTCTGGGCCTAGTTCAAGTGCCGTTTCTTCTATGAGGGTTTTGTTTTGTTTTTAGTTCATCACCTGAAAAATAACCTTTCCCTGTCTAGAGCTGTTTTGCTTAGCACTGTGGTACTGTCTTCACATTTACTTTCTCCCACATTAGCACAGAGACTCCCCCCAAAGCTCCTCCTCTTAGGCAGAGACCCTAATCTTGCTAACGTTTGAATTCCACATAGTGGCCAGTGCACTGCTACTCAGTAAGCATCTGATGAATGATGAATGCCCACCCAGCTAGATTGCTGGGACAGACAAGCATGAATCAGTCTCTTTAGTGCCCAAGGAACTTAATCTGATAAATTAGTCTGGCTCAGCACATATTTTGGTGGAATTTATCATATTTGGTGGGAAGAAAAATGACATGTTTTTAACCCAGTAATTTCTTCTAAATTTGTTTTAGTTACTTTAACCAAGAAGCCTTAAATCAATATAAGGTTGAAAAAATATTACATAGAGCCATATAAGAGTACGAAAGCAGAGAATCTCAAAATCTTAAGACTCCGGGGTCTCCTTGGTTTTAAGAATGCAAACGAGAGAGTCTGACTCACACTGGACTCATGTCTACATCCAGGCCTGGGTAGATTTGACTGTAGAACCACCTGATGTGACCACCCCTCACGTACTTCCTCTTGCAACTGCTTTTTTTTTTTTTTTAAAGATTCATTTATTTATTTTATTTATTTTAGACATAGAGAGAGAGAGAGGCAGAGACACAGGAGGAGGGAGAAGCAGGCTCCATGCAGGGAGCCTGACGTGGGACTCGATCCCAGGACTCCAGGATTGTGCCCTGGGCCAAAGGGAGGCGCTAAACTGCTGAGCCACCCAGGGATCCCCTTGCAACTGCTTTTGAGGGGCCAGGAAGGGAAGGGCCATCATGAGGCTTTTCCCTGCCTGCTTTGGGCCTGGCCTGCCAGCCACCACAGAAAAGTCTGCATAAAGCCATAACCATGAGGTTTCTTTACATCCTTACTCTGCACATTCGACGGTGATAGAATTTTCTAAGGCAATTCCATGTTTAAACTCAGAAATAGAACAAAGTGTGCTACAGTTAACAATAACCAACTCATTGTTCTTGCCAAGGCTTGATTATGTTTAAGCTTTGAATTTTAGTATAGCCTCAAAAGATATTTTAAGAGCTAGCAGAAATCTGTTAATAAGCTTTAAAAAAAAGAGAAGGGGAAGAGGTGATGTCTGGAGGTTCTTAGCTATTAGCTGATTTAACATTTATCTATTAAAAACTCTCAAAATTTATAGCCCCCCCTTGTAGATATATCTACATCTAGGGTTTTTTTGTTTTGTTTTGTTTTGTTTTTTGTTTTGTTTTAAAGTAAGCTCTACATCCAATGTGGGGTTTGAACTTACAACCCCAAGATCAAGAGTTGTGTGCTCTATTGACTGAGCCAGCCAGGAGCCCAGTTTTTAACAAAGCCCAAAATCCTCTAAAGAAACAATGAGTCAAAAAAAAAAACTAATAAAAAACTACAGAATGGTATTATTTGGTATCTCCCCTCCACCCCAAGATTCTACACAGTAATCTAAGAGACGATTCTCTCTATACTTCCAGCATTCTGAGAACATAAACATAGGCAAGTAAGATTCAGAACAAGTCTTTGCACTAGCCCCACCTCTAATTATCCTCTGAGCACACACTTGTGGTGACAGCTGGAACTATGGAGGCTCAAATTTATAATGCACTTGTGTAAAAAAGAAGAAAAGTCCCAAATGGTGATGACAAACAACAGCCACATTAGTTTCTCATGCCAAGAGCACATACTGGACGCTAAAACCCAGTTTCAGAAGAGAAGTGCTGGTACACATTTCACACTGGGATCTTCTCCCGTCTTTTGAGTAATCCCAAGAGTCTATCTAATGAAGGGTTTTTGTGGACTTTATACCAGGCAATACAAGAGAAGTGATCACTCTCTTTCAAGCTGCCATGAAATCAATTCACAACACCTCTTCCTCACCTGGTGCAGTCCCACTGTCACTCTGCAGCAGCGTTCCTGTCACTTGTGCGTTGTTTGAGTTTGCTCCAGGTGCTGTGGAGGGAGGAGGCCCTGCTCCGCCCCCAAGGAGCATGCAGGACGGCGGAGGGGGCTGCCCACGTTTTAGTAACACTTTGTGGTCCTGCTGGCAACGGAATCGCGGCGGCACCTCCCGAGGCATGTAGCGGGCGGCGCTTGGCGGTTGTCCGTTCGGCACTGCCACCCTTTTGGCATTGTTGCCACCATTGACTGGTGGCGATGGAGAGCTGCCAATTGGGCTGGCGGCCGTTGGTTGGCTTAAACTTGGTTTCGTCACTTCGGGCACTGAAAGAGAAAGATTGAGAAACAGTCTTTGAAATAAAATACATTTTTCTAAAAATGGTTTTTAGTAAAGCTTACATGAGATCAATTCCAATAAGACAACTCTTCACCATCCTACTGTGAATGGCTGTGGTCCTTCTAAATTCTCCTACATCTTCAGTTTATTGGAGGTATGGCAGAGGTGGAGAGTGATGGTGACAATGACTCAAAGACAACAATGCCACAGAATTCTATTTCTATTAATTAAGGGGGAAAGGGAAGCAATCACCATTCACTCCCCTAAATCCATGAAGGGCTGCCCAGCAAGTCTGAGGGTGCATATGGGCCCCAGGAAAAGCCCTTGGTAAAAGTTCAAGGCTCTAGGTTGGAATGGCCTTGCCCTTTATCCCCATTCTTAAAGACCTACCTCTGAGAAACACTTTTTTTTTTTTTTTTTAAGATTTTATTTATTTATTCATAGAGACACGAGAGAGAGGCAGAGACACAGGCAGAGGGAGAAGCAGGCTCCATGCAGGGAGCCCGACGTGGGACTCGATCCTAGGTCTCCAGGATCACACCCCGGCTGCAGGCGGGGCTAAACCGCTGCGCCACCGGGGCTGCCCCTGAGAAACTTTTCTTGAAGTCCCTGGACTAGGTAGGCAAAGCACCTTCATCTGTGCTCTAGAAGCATGCTGCCCATCTTTCTTTACCTTGAATTTACCATATTACATTGAAATTCTCATTTACAGGCTTCTCACCCTCACCAGGCCCAAGAGTCTCTCAAGGGTAAGGACCCAGCTTTCATCTTTTTTTCTTAGGGTCTAGCACAGAGTAGACCCCCACAGAAAATCTCAGCCCTGGAGAATAACAAAATCAACTTGGGTTTGGCTTCTATAGCTACCTGAACTTACTCTTGCTTCACATCCATATGTAAATAATTAAAAACGTTACACATTTTTTTGCTTTTGTCAAAATTTTTAAGGGTATCTTGTATATTTGTTCCAAATATTTAAAATAAAAATTTCAGGGGCACCTGGGTGGCTCAATCAGTTAAGTGTCCGACTCTTGGTTTCAGCTCAGATCATGATCTCAGGGCTGTAAGATGAAGCCCCACATCGGGCTCTGCACTGGGCATGGAGCCTGTCTAAGATTACTTTCTCTCTCCTCCACCCTCTCTAAAAAGGAAACATAAAATAAAGATTTCAAATAAAAATTTTAAAATGTAGGTATTTTTCCTACTTATTTTAAAGAATTTAATGTTTTACCTTACTTTTTAAAATGGTGGACGGGAGGTATGACATGTGCAGGATGAACGTGAAGATAATATACTCTGCAGGACTCTCTGGCTTTCCTCTCAACTCTACAGGGAATGTCCTTCTGCTCTCCTTTTGCCTCATCCTACCAAACAACTGCCACCCTTTCCAAGAAAATCTACCTGGCAAATAGAGGTTGGCAATATTACAGAAACAATCACTGAGCCTGATAATTTGGATGATACTGAAGACCAAATCCCTGACATCCAGAGTAATGTTTGGGCCAGCTCTGGTGGCTGTATTGCGTTGACTGCTGACATGATACTGGGCCAGCATGTTGCTAGCTCAACTGGCTGGTTCCTTTATGGACAGAGAGACATCATCAGAAATCAGGGGGCCCGATCTACTCCTATTGGACACTGGTGAGCACTGTGAGTAGTAAGACCAAAGAGTAGGAATCTGAAGTAACTTCAAGGCCCTCTGGTCTAATCTTAACCAACCCTGAGGCAGTAGTGGGTCTCCCAGTAAGGAAGGGAGGTCTGAGGATCCACAACCTGATGAGCAGAATAAACTTGTTTCTTCAGAAAAATAAGTTGGTTATTGCCTGATATTATCAATATAGTAGGCTCTGCATGACCTATAAGAGCTGATAGATAAAAATAACTGATAAATGAAGACGATCTATCCCCTCAAGATTCCCATAGCAGATGGCATTCCCAATCCCCTTTCCTCTCATGAGAATAAACAAGAAGCTGGCAAGGGCTGGGAGGATTCTTCCCAAATGGTTTTTAGGATGGAAGGAGCTATGCTTCTGAGGCTGCCCTTCTATAAAAGGGCTAGAATCTTCACTCTGAGTTAACCATGTCTGTTACATGCCTTGACTCATTTCCCTAAAATAGAGTAAGACATAGTAAGAGCAGCCTACAGCACTGAGGTCTGAACCTGAGTTTGACTAACTTGACAACATTCACAGCACAACCAAAGAAACTTGGAGGGTATCCTATATTGTGTAAGATTTCTTACAAAAGTGCCTCAGAGCATTTTCCCACTACATCAGAGGTAGAAGGGACTGTAAATAATAAAGTCATTATGAAATTGGATCACTTTTCAACCACTTTCCTTCTAATATGGGACTCTATTGTGGGAGATCAGTCATTCAAAACTCTAGAACACAGAAAAAGCGTGAGGTACATGTTAGGAAAAACTGTGTTTCAGAACTTGAATGAAATCTTACTCAATTTTTTTCTTACACCTTTCTGTGACTTCAAGAATTTTAAGCACTTAAAGGCCAATCAGAAATCTAGAGAGCAATGTGGCTGTTAGGCAGGAGGCCCACTCCAACCTGCTTCTTGAAGTCCAAACTTAAGACATCCCAGAATCAGTGTGTGGTTCACAGCATGCTTCAGAATGTCAGGTGCTAAGAGAAGAAATGGAAATTAACAGAGTAGGAATTACTTTTCAGACCCTCTCATTTCTCTTCTGCACCTTAATGATTCGTAGGTTTTAATGTGACCTTTCTAAAGATGCTCAAAATAAGGGCATGCTTATTTTCCACAGAAAAGGTCTGTGGCTTAAACATGAACTCTGTATCAAAGGAAAATAAAGACATTGTGAAAAATGCTGTGTATCCAATTTTCTAATTTCCTTTCATTGACTTCCAGGAACTAATAATGATTGATTTTTTTTTCCTTTCCCTATTATTACTGTTATTCTCATCACTAACTGAACTTCTGAATTGCCTCTATTCCTGAAAAATTTCAATAAAATACATACAAGCCCTAAAAAGACATTATTTTCAACTGAAAATCTCTGGGTGAATGCTTATCAGTTACAATGCAATACAAAAACTCTCAAGGACTGACACACAGAGAGTGGACCCCACACACTTAAGAACTCTCAGTACCCTTTAAGCACTGTCTCCATTTCTTTACCTTCTACTCACTCCTCAAACTCAACGCACCCTGGCATCTGCCCTGAACATCTCCCTGGAAACCTCTCTCCTCATTCAACAACTAGTGATCATTATTGCCAATCTATTTTTTTTTTATTTTTTATTTTTATACAGAAAGAGAGAGAGGTGCAGAGACACAGGCGGAGGGTGAAGCAGGCACCATGCGGAGAACCCAATGTGGGACTCGATCCCGGGTCTCCAGGGTCACGCCCTGGACCGCAGGCGGCGATAAACCGCTGAGCCACCCGGGCTGCCCCATTATTGTCAATCTAATGAACATTCGATGAACAACTTCTTTGACTTGTCTGCAACTTCTGACACTATTGGCCATTTCCTCCCTCTGTGTTTGTGAGAGCTGATGAGACCCACACCAGCCAGCTCTCTACCTCTTTCTTCCGTTGTGGGTTCTCATCCTCTTCTTGGTCAGGGGTCAGCAAACTTTTCTGTAATGGGCCAGACAGTAAATATTTTAGGCTTTGCCGGCCATATGGTCTTTGTTGTGATGACTCAACTGTTCACATGTAGGCAAAAGCAGCCACAGACAATGTATAAATGAGTAAGTGTGGCTGTGTTACATACAACTTCACTTATTGCACTAAAATATAAATTTCATATTATTTTCACTGTCTGAAATTATTGTTCTTTTATATTTTTTCTAACCATTGAAAAAAATGTAAAAAAAAAATATTCCTAGCTCGCGGGCAGTATGAAAACAGGAGGGGAATCAGATTTGCCCAGAACGTTGTAGCTGGCAATTCCCTAATCAGGTTTGTAAGATGGCCAGCTGAATTCGGTCATAAGTTGTGTCTTAAAAAAAAAAAAAAAAAAAAGAAAGAAAGAATGGGATCCCTGGGTGGTGCAACGGTTTAGCGCCTGCCTTTGGCCCAGGGCGCGATCCTGGAGACCCGGGATCGAATCCCATGTCGGGCTCCCGGTGCATGGAGCCTGCTTCTCCCTCTGCCTGTGTCTCTGCCTCTCTCTCTCTCTCTCTCTCTCTCTATCATAAATAAATAAAAATTAAAAAAAGAAAAGAAAGAAAGAAGAAAACAAAGAAAGAAAGAGAAGGTGAGGCCTATACTATTCTCACATTTAAGGTACTTGAGTACAAATTCCCCCATATTGAAACTTTAACAATTGTGTGCATTTCCCAAATCCCTACCTCCACCTCAGATCTCTTTCTCTTCTTCCCTTTACCCTCAAACTTCCCTTTACCCTTCCTTTTCCCCATCTCCCCATTATCTCCTAGCTCAAGGAATAGAGTTATCACCCAACCAGATTCTCAAGTAGGAAATCTGGAAGGTATCTTAGACTTTGTTCTCTCCTTGCACATCATTATCTGATCATCGTTACATTCCACTGAGCCAAAGCATCTCTCTGATGCCTTCCTTCCTCCTCTCTACCACCACTGCTCCTAACCAGGTTCAAGTCCTCATTACCTCCCACCTGGACTATTCTGTGCCCATCTATCTGAACCATATGTCTTATACCTCACATTCATTCACTCTCTAGACGTAGCCAGCTCCAACTCTGAACAAATGGCTCCTGTCAATGTTAGAATATTCACGTGTTTCTACATGGTGTGACATACTATAAGTAGTTTACTTTGTAAATTACTTACTTGGGGTGGGGAGAACCCACCTCAAGTCTTTCAGAGTACACTCGAGACTATCCCAACCACCAAGACACACACTAAATATGCCTTCTGGAGTAGACTCAGAAGACAGAGTTGTGGTCAATGTACCATAACAGTCCATCACCCCAGGTATGCTGATGGGAAGGTGCTGTCCTTCAGCTGTGTCCCATGTGTGGTAAAGGTCATGAATTGCTGCTGTGGATGACAGTAACTAAAAATTTTAATCTACTAAGCTGAAAGCTTTTCCCTGTTGTCTTTGACTCTCACCATCAGTAGTTTCACTATCAGAATAAGTCTCACTGAACAAAACACCTGACAGACATTTACCAAGAGACTGCTAAGTGTTAGTTACCTGAGCTTCCTCAGGTGGCAATTGTTCCACTAGGGGTTAAGCAGCTCCACATGTTTAACCCTTCCAAATATGATGCAGCTCCAAATTCATTGGCCAATCAGGCCCAGACCCCACAGGCTCCACAGAAGTAGATCTCTCTTTCCTCAGTGCGGTGCCTGTTATAGGAACTGCAAATCCCTTCCTAGACACTCTATTTCTACTAAAGGTGCTTAAGGTCATGTCAGTGGTTTGTTTTGTTTTGTTTTGTTTTTAAAGATTTTATTTATTCATTTTAGAGAAAGAAAGGGAGAGAGAGTGTGCACACAAGTGGGAGAGGGACAGAGAAAGAGGGAGAGAGAGAATCTCAAGCAGACTCTGTGCTGAGCATAGAGCCCAACACGGCTCAATCTCATGACCCTAAGCAGGTTATGACCTGAGCCAAACCAAGAGACAGATGCTTAACTGACTGAGCCACCCAGATGCCCCAAGTCATGTTAGTTTTTATAAATCAGTCATTTCATACTGATAACTACACGCTAAGCCAACCATGACCCTAACAGCTTTTTAACAAGGTAAAATTGCTATGTACAACCCCCTCCGTTACACCATCTATCTTTTTAGTCCTAATCTTTTTTTTTTTTTAAAGTAGGCTCCATGCCCAGTGAGGAGCCCAATGCAGGGCTTGAACTCAAGACCCTGAGATCCAGAGATCCAGACCTGAGCTGAGATCAAGAGTTGGATGCTTAACTGACTGAGCCACCCAGGTGCCCCTTTTAGTCCTCACCTTATCCTCCATCCCTCTTGTATCTGGTCTATTACATCAATCCCAGAGACTCTTTCTATTCTAAGTCCAATATTCAACAAAGGGGGACATCAGCTTCTACCTTAAGTGCTTTGTATTGTCTGCTACTGGACAGCAGGCCCATCTCTAGGCCATGTCTTCACAGCACCTCCACTTGAAATCTTATCCTATTCTCCAGAATTCTGTTTTTAAATAATGGAAGATAAAGACAGAACATACAATGAATCTACTTTTTCTCTGAAATATGGACAAATCTTCAGTTCACTGTACATCCAACAACTTGACATCAAACAAGTCTTTTTTCTTATAGGGTCTACTGGGAAAAGGGGCAGATTTAGAGTTATGGAGACTGCCTAAGGAGGGCACCATCTTTGGGAAGAGGAACAGGACCAAGAAACATCAGCTAAGAGAAGAGAAGAATGCGACTTGGGAATCCTCAGACTGGTTCTTGGGAACAAAGATAAAAATGTGGCTGTAAAGTGAGACAAAACCCAGAAAGGTCAGGCCCAGCGCTAGGCTCTATCTTCATATAACCTCCACTTGAAATCCTTTTGTATTCTTTCCTGTCTCATTTTTCCTCTCCCTCTACTTATGGTCTCATGCTCCAGAAAAAAAAATTTTTTTTAAAGGTTTTATTTATTCATGAGAGACAGACAGAGGCAGAGACACAGGCAGAGGGAGAAGCAGGCTCCCCACAGGGAGCCTGATGTAGGACTCGATCCCAGGACCCTGGGATCACACCCTGAGTTAAAGGCAGCCACTCAACCACTAAGCCACCCAGGCATCCCTCTGGATAATTTTTATTTTTACTTCTATTTTCTCCCTGGTTCTACCAAGTAAATTCCTTAGGAGACCTGAAACAAGCTCTTAGCTCACTTTAGGGTTATTTTACTTTAATTTTTGATGGGGAAGTGGGGTGGGAACAGTTTGGAAACTGTAGGGTATATTTCATTTTATGGTAGGTGAGAGAAAAATCCTATTTGGAAAGAAAATAATAAGTAGAAAAGAAAGTTTGATTTTTAAGATTTTGGCAGAGGAAAGCATTTCTGAGAAAAGATCTAACACATACACACACAATCTAAGAAAGAATGCCTTAATGGATTTTTGATCTTCCAATAGAAACACCACTTACCATACAAAACAGCTTGTTTCCATAGCTCAGTTGATACTTGGCCTCATGAACATTAGAGTTGTGGCCAGGCCCAAGAACCTAACCACCATGTTTCAACAACCACAGAGCCTAGATTTTCCAGGAAAATGCCTATTTTCTCATCTACTGTCCTGATAAATCAAAAAAGTCCTATAAATATAAATACTATGTGCCCAAATCCTTTCCTAGATAGTATGTTGGTTTAGAAAATATGGACACTGTACTACTATCAATAACTCTATTTTTATGATAAGTATAACTTCTATTTCAAACATGTAATTTATAAAGATACTTCCAAATAAAAGCCCACTTCTGGGTTGGTACTAGCTGAATGTACAAGGGGAGAACACTATTCTTTCTAACTAATTAAGATAATTATCACTAAAAATAGTTTTTATCAGTTTTTTATAAATCACTACAAGGTCCCAGACTACATTCTCCCTTGAAATGCCTTTTGATTAGTAATATATTACAGTAATGTCTGGTCATCTGAGAATTTGCTTTCCAGAACTAAGTTTCCTTAAAAACTAGCACGGTCTTTATTAGTTTTCCATCACTGTATGGCACACTTTCGCCTGGTGGTCCAACAAAAGAAAACAAAAACAAGAAAAAAACCAATCATTAGAGGACCTCCCATCACATCTTGGCCTATCCATTCATCTGCCCAGACCTTCCTCCAAGTTATCACAGTCCTGTGATTCCTTTCATCAGGGGCAGTGGTACTCAACCTGGGACATGTCCTGGGGTCACCTGTAGATGTTTTCAAAATACAAGTGCCAGGACTGTGGCCTGAGACCATGAATGTTTAGGAAGAGGTCCATGCTTGTATATTCTGACAAGTCTATGCAAATAATTTTAATATATACCCTCGTTGTGAACCACGTATTTAAGTGGGCAAGGATAGGAGCTAGAATATTGGTCTCAAGGAATGAAGCCTACCATTCTGAAGGGGAACCAACCAAAAGTGTGACCATCACCAGACAAGACTGCATAATCAAAATCTGAACAGAAGAGAGAGAGATCTCGGGCACCTGGGTGGCTCAATGGCTGAGCATTTGCCTTTGGCTCAGGTCGTGATCTTGTGGTCCTGGGATTGAGGCCCACATCAGGCTTCCCGTGGGGAGCCTGCTTCTCCCTCTATGTGCCTGCCTCTCTCTTTCTGTCTCTCATGAAGGAATAAATAAAATCTTAAAACAAAAATAAAAAACAAAATGAGAGAGAGAGAGAGATCTGAAAAACACAAAGACCATTAGGTTGGGGATTACCCAAAGGACACCTGTTTACAGCACATTACTTTTTTGTAACAGAGTTAAAATAAATTATTTTTTGAAAAAGCATATTCCAAGCTCTAGCTCAGAAGACCACGAGACCATCCTAGACATAACACTCCCTTTCAGACTCAACATATGTCATGGATCAAGATAGTTAACAATCCTCCGCAGTTCCCATCTGTAAATTAGGTGCTAGTGTTTTTTGTTATTGTTTTGAAAAGGTTCAGTTCAAAATCATGACCCACATACTTTCAAAACAAGGTATTACTTTTTCTAATCTCTTTTGCCTCCTAAAAAATTTAAGGCCAACTAGAAACACTACTAGATGTACTTTTAATTTGTCATTATTGCTCTTTAGTGGCTGCAAACCACCATCTTAATTACTTTGTACTCACTCTCACTAATCAAGTGGATTGGAGGCTGAGTCAGCAAAAGTGTAAAATCTAAACACACAAGGTTGAAAAAAAAAAAACCTTACCTTTGGTTTTTTGTTCCGTGACCTGAAAAATAAGAGACATAAATGAGATTTGCTTTCTAGTTTGGTATTATAAGCCTACTTTAATTCTAATGACGTAAGTAATTCAAGCTGTCAGACACAGGCATAATTCAGATCCAGAAAAAAAGCTGAGAGTCCGTTCAGACATCCTTCTATAAAGATAATGGCCATACGTCTAACATGACCACCATTATGAAGGATATTAAAAATTAAAACAAAAAGCATTTCACTCTCATTAAATGATAAAGTGCTTGTATCAGGAATGCTGTTTGTCATTTTGATGCTATGACTAGAGAAAGGCAAATGGATGGAACCTCGAAACTAAATTAGCCAGAGACAAAAAAGATCACCCTCTGAGTATGAACTCAAACACTCAATCTCAAATCTAGAAAGCAAAGTTCAGGGACCCATCACCAGAGGTATCAGAGGCCATGGCAGAAAGGCAGGATTGAAAACCAAGCCATGGGATCCCTGGATGGCGCAGTGGTTTGGCACCTGCCTTTGGCCCAGGGCGCGATCCTGGAGACCCAGAATCGAATCCCACATCAGGCTCCCGGTGCATGGAGCCTGCTTCTCCCTCTGCCTGTGTCTCTGCCTCTCTCTCTATCATAAATAAATAAATAAATAAATAAATAAATAAATTAATTAATTAATTAATTAATTAAAAAAAAGAAAACCAAGCCATGCCACTTCCTGGCTGTGTGATCTCAGTTTTCTATTTATCTGTTGAATGGAGATTAGTAATAATAGTATCTTGGTACAAAGGGTTGTTATAAGGATTACACTGGATATCCAATGCCAATGTTCAAAAAAAAAGTTTGTTGTTTTTAATCAAAGTTCATGCAAAACAGTATGAAATACAGCAATGAGTGAAACATGTAAATTCTAAACAAATAAAGATTGCTTTGTTGAAAATATTTTATATAGTAACTAAAACAGCTATAGAAGTGATTAACCTAAAAGGTTGGATAGGCTGAATATAATAATGGGTTTTTAGAGAGTTTAGAAATGATCATTAGGAGCCGCATGGAAAACTGCTTCTGCTATTAAGAGAGGAAAACAAAGGAGGGCACCTAATTATACATGCCCTATAATATTAAAAAATGACAAGACGCCATGTATAAGAAAAACATCCAAAAGGAAACGTGCCAGAATTCTAATAGGCTTGTATTATTTTCATTATTACTATTATTGAGATCGTGATTTTGACTCTTTTCCCAAATGTTAATCTTATAAGGCATTTTTAATGGTTCTCTGATTTTTGTAATAGAAAAGATGTTTGGTTATTTGTGGCTGATAATGATACCAAGTTACCACTTGGGTGCTCATGAAAACATGCTCATCTTTGGAAGATATGTCTTATAGTTCATCAACCTGCTTCACGGTGTATTCCAGCACACTAATGCCAGACATGAAATCTGAATTCGATGCCCTACTTTTATGACCTCCTGGAGTGTTCCTTATATTCTTGCATTAAAAAACAAGCTAATTTTACTCTATTGGATTTGTAGTAGACAGCACTTTAAAATAAATGTGTTTCTATGTACTGTTAGCGAGCTCAAGTCTACTGTGCAATTTTTCTAAAACTCCATTTAACCAAGAATGAACTGATTTGTATCCATGTATCAATTCCTTAAAGCAATTTAAATTTTATGACATTATAAGTATTTCTTAGAATGCCATTTTGAAGATCAGCTATATAGGAAGTCAATGCCTTCCCCAGCTGTAAGGCGACAAACCCAAATAATGTCAAATGTGTCTTACAATGTGGGTTCTGTTAAAAGAGCTGTCCTCCAGACGGTGAAAAACTGGATGATCAAAGCATGTGTTCTGCCAACACTGAACAATGATCCTTTAGCAGCATCAGCTTAATGAATGTGAATGGAATCCTTCCTTGACACCTTTCTTATGAATGGAAATCTAATACAGTTTACTCAGTGATGGTTCTAGAAAGAGCAAACTGCTCATAAGAAAAGCTCAAGTTTAATGTCTATGTTGAAATAATTTACTTTTAAATAAAAGTCCATTCTTCAAGAAATTACATTGCCAGCACTTATCTTGACCACTGATTTATTAAACAAACAGTTTTTGAGTGACTCTTATGTACCGGGCACTGCCCTAACTTCCTAGAAATACAAATATGAGTAAAACCTTGAGAAACTTATGGTCAGTCTAACAGGAAGACAGACATGAAGAGATGATTGTAAAGCAACAGGGTAAGCAGTGAGAAGGATGTGGAAGCACTGTATAAATGGTGCTGATCGAATGAATGAATGAATGACCACATAATAGAACCTCTGGCACATTCTCTACAATTCTTTGCATCATAGCACATTTTATGCCTCCTAGTTGAGGCGCTGTCTTTACAATAAGGTTGGTAGCCACTAAGACAATCACGTGGTAAGCTTTGTGCCCTTCCTTAAAACTGCTAAATCAGAATTTAATTCTGGAATTACACAACGGTTCAGTATGATACAACAATATCCAAGGCCATGTGTTGTCCTAGATCCTGTGTCAGCCAATCTAGAACCTTTTTAAACAAAAATGATTGAATTGTATTGTTCATAATTAACCATTTGAAATTTTATTTATGGGGATTTTCCTCTTTGTCATAACTTCTAAACCGTTTCTTAATGTAGATGCAAGTACATGGGGGAGATTGTCCAGCTGTATGAATGATATTCTTTGCATAAATCATCCAAATTCATTCTTGAATAAACCTGCACTATCTTGCATTTTAAATCATTTTTCTATTATAGTGGGATCCACAACAAAAGCGATGCGTAATTTATTACTTCCTTCCAGATACAGATATTTTCCAGTTGAAGAATGAAGACAGACCATATATTGGCTAAAATAACCACTTGACTTGGTATCTTCTTGTTACCAGCCTTTGCTCAAGCTCACCAGTGTCTTGTCTATTAACCATTCATTCCCACAGACTGTAAAATCCAATTTTTATACCAATTTAGTTGATGACATGTGAATGCCCTAAAGGCAAGAAAGCCTTCACTGCGGTTCACTCTCTGTCACTCCTGCTGGAAGATCAGTATGCAGAGGGGCAATGCCCTGACACCTTATTGCTGGTGGACCTGCTTATGTGGAATGAGGCTGTGTCTCCAAAGCAGGTATGAAAAAAGCCTCTGGATTGTTATCTGACATCTTTATTCAGACTCTTTACTGACATTTTAGACAATTCTAACAAGCTCAGATTAGAAGCAACACATTAGAAGCAGGTACCCTGATAGCATGAGGATATGATGGTGAGCATACCACTATTAATAGAAACAGAAACTCAGTTAAAAGCAGACATCTTAATGAGCATGCACAGCAGTCTATTTTATTACTTTACCAAACAAAAATGAGTATTTCTTTTAATTAAGTCTTGAAGAAAAGATAAAATTTTATATGCTTAATGTGTCAGGGTCATATGCAATCCAATTCAGAAAACTATTTCCAGTATTGTTTTTTTCTCCAGGCACTCATAAATGATCTATTTCAAAAATTCAGAAAACTGACATATGGGAATATATGTTATATCCAATAATGCTGGGAATACTTGTGGTGTCCCTTATATCTTACACTGGTTTGCATCTGATTGCCTGCCTTGAGTCTCTTCTAAGTCTTGAGTTCCCTCTTAACCTTGTAACAGTTTCTATCTCCCTAAACTCAGCTTCAACAACCTGGCACTATAGCAGCAACCCTCAAACCTGCCTCACAGCAAGGTACTGTTTTCCCAGTCTGCTAGGCAATGGTAACAGAACTGGAGGCAAATCACTTTACCTCCCCCAAAGGCACCAAAACACCCCTGCTGAGCCAGAGTCCAAGTCAGGCAATGCTGAAGAATGGGGTGAGGGTGGGGGTGGAGAATAAGTTCACACCAGGGAGAGGGCAGAGGGACACACACTGAAGGGAAAGGGGTGGGGCTACCAGTCTGCTCAGACAGCGCTGAGGTCAAGTGCATCAATTAAGACTTGTCAGTTGATAGTGGTGAGTCTTTTTTCTTTTAGCATCTCTTCTCCCCTAAGCAAGCACCTCAAAGCCATGTTATTTCCCCCAAAACTCTAAGCAGATTCTTACAAATAAATGATAGTGCTGTAGGGCGACCAAAAGGAGAATGTGGGGGTGAACTTAACAAGTCTTGAAGTTGTTTTATAAGCTGACCTCTAAAAATGGAGGTTAATTATGATACAAATACAGAAACTGGACAAGAACTAAAGTGTTGGTGACTCTCTTGCCTTTCTTGATAATGTTTACTGTTGTTCACATTAAACCAGCTACAGCATTTCTGAATATCTACTTTTGGGAAACAAACATAGGTCTTCAACTTTCTCCCACTTTCAGATCTTAAAATTAGCAAGTAAACTACATAAGCAGTATTACTGAACTGTCTGTCAGGTATCCAACCCAAGGCAGTTAGTTATTCTAGATGTTTGGTGGATGTAAAAGCAGACTTAAGTGATTAAACTCACCTTCTGAGTGGCTTCTTTTTTCTTTTTATCCTCTTTCTTCCTTTTCTTGTCTTCCATTAACTGTTCTTCCCTTTCTTGCTCCTTCTCTCTGTTAAAGTAATGTCACACCAAAAGGTTAACATCTATATTCACAGTCTATTTGTGTAGCAAATGAAATGCTTGTAGATGGTGTGCAAACATTCCATCTCTGTGACTGAGCAGAACATGGTATTTTACTTAAACTAAGAGGATGCATAAAACTCAGCACATTTAGTTATCCCCACATTTTGGCTTATTATGCCTTTTGCAAACTTTGACAGTTTGGTTTCAAAGAAGCCCATTAATGTGAGCTTTATAATATCTTCCTAAACGAACACACACAAATGTACTCAGCAAAAACCCTGATTTGAATATATGACAATATCTGGTTGGCTTCTGGGGATATTCCTGGATTCCATGGATTTATAGAACACTCAGTACCTGGTCTTAAAAACACATGTAGAAAACATATAAAACATACAGCATTAATACATCAAAGAAAAAATTAAGGAGTGAATTTTCTGATAGGCAATATTCCTCACAAACAATATAAGATATATTAAATCGATTATGATACACAGATATTTATCACAAATTAGGTATTTTCCCATGATATCTCCAGTGTGGTTAACAGAAAACTCTATGTTCTATATTCCTTATTTTTCTTCTACATTATTAATACTCTATGTTTTACATGTTTTCTACTTGTGTTTTTAAGGTAGGTCCCAAGCGTCCTATAAATCCATGTATTATTCCTCACTGAGTGAGTTCACAGTTGCATCTTCCTGCAGGTTTTGCTCCTCTCAATTATAGCAAAAATGATACACAATACTGAACATTCTACTTGAAGAAATGTGCTGAATCTTAAGAAATTAAGATAATGTAATGATGCCTCACATCTGAAAAGTAACCTGAGAATGTAAGATTTATTCTAATACATTGTATAACATATTATATAATACATATTCAAATAAAATGTAGGTAGAAAGCTGCCAACTTTCTTTTTTTTTTCCCCCTAAAGATTTTATTTATCTGAGAGAAAGAAAGAAAAAAAAAAAGCACAAGCTGCGGAACTGGACAGAGGGAGAGGGAGAAGGAGACACCCCACTGAGCAGGGTGCCAAACCCAGGGCTCAATCCCAGGACCTTGGGATCATGACATAAGCCAAAGGCAGACGCTTCACTGACTGAGCCACTCAGGTGCCCTGAAAGCTGCCAACTTTCACTCTCTATGTATCAAATGGGAAACATGTATTGCAAAACTACTGCTGTTGCTCAAAGTTCAAGATGGGCAACCCAGATGCCACACTAACTGAATTTAAGATTAAGAGCTAGCAGATTTAGAGACCTAGTTCTCAGTTTCCCAAAATACTGGACAAATACTTGTGATTTTAGGTGATTCAACACATTACACTCATGGCTTCACAAATACCATCTAGAAAAATGCTAAGGTAAAAGTCAGACAAATTAAAGAAAAACGTAAATGTTTGCCAACATGGCAAAAATCAAAAAGAGAGTTTCTAAAGAGCTCAAATCTGGGTAGTGGTAACTACTCAACTTATACAAAGAACTGAGGAACAACACTGAGTCTGGCTCTCACGCCTAGGTAATAAATGCTTCATTTATAGAAAACAAGAACTATACAAAAAAATAGGTATTTTACATACATGTCAAACTTTCTGCGGTTCTATCCATACTCATGAAAATTGGCCTTTCTTCTTTTGTGCCTCTAGCATAAATACACAAAAGCCTACTGTGCACAATTCACACCCCAAAGGTAACTTCAATGAAAACTTTACAAATATGATCAAGAAAGAGATTTTATTGTAATTCCCTGATGTTGAATGCTGGATTTCTTTCGAGTCAGATTATGTATACCTCGGTCTCAGTGTGAAGCTCTTGGTGAAAATCCACTTGTAGCAGTGCACTACTTTAAGAACATGGCTTTATGAAAATTGGCAAGATGGATGTTGACCATCTAAGGTAGGCTGGCCAGAGATCCTGTTGCATTTGGCTCCCAGAGCCTCTTGCTTCCTCTGGCTTCAAGTGGAAGAAGATGGGATTCCTCATGACCCAGTTACTGTAACATGGTTCCTGTATTTTAAAGTCCAATGGACTACAGAAAAAGAGAAACCAGTCTGAAAATCTGTTTAAATATTCAATGCCTTAAAAAGCAGTGAGTTGCAATTTCTTTCTGTATCCATTCTAAAAAGTTTATTTTAAAAACGCAATGTAAAAAAAAAAAAAAGCAAAGTTAGACTTTAATGAAACACATTCTTAAAAACAACTAACCTTTTCAAGTATTTTTTCCTATAAACAGGTAATTCAGGGAAAGGGACTGAAATTCATGTTCACTACAAGTGGATTTATTTCCAAAATAAATATTTTTCAAAGCTTTCCAGGAGACAGGCTGTGCTTTCACCCTGATCTTTTACTGCTTATATTGGTAGAATTGAGTTTTCTCTTTAGATTTCACTTCCTTAGGAAGAATTTATTTTCCCAAACCAAACTTGATTTAAAAGCCTGCTATTTACTTAATAATGAATGAAAAAGTAGAGTTCACCTTCCTTTTTAATTTAGCTGTGCTCTGTCTCAGCTGCACATTAGCAACACTGGGGGGCTTTAAAATATTCCCATGCTGAGCCCAGAGCCCAAGAGGGCGAAGAGGGCATCCACACAGGGAAGGTGATGTTACATACAGGGTGAGTGATCCATCAATAAATATGTTAATGATGATGACAACCAGGTTTCTCACTGTTGAAAAAGTAGTTACCAAAATGGAAAGGGAAAAAGCTCAAAAGACCAACTGTGGAGTTGGATCAGAATTAGTTATTGGCATCAACTTATGGTCTTAATATATACAGACAGGCTTAACAATAAACATAGATGTAATTTTTGTGAGGCCCTATGTGTGTATATTCCTTCGTGTATGCAAATACATGTGCACATGCGCGCACAAACACACACACACTCTCACTCACTCACTCACCTAGTTCTGTTACTGAGAGGGCTTGGGAATAAGAAACGCCCAAAAGCAATGAACACACCTAGTACCCAGAATGTGGCTTCTAAATACCATTCTTAAAAAGAACTAGGTTCTTTTTTAAAAGAGCTCATTTGGAGCTAAGGCAAATAAAGTACAAAATAAAGTGGAATGATTGTTGCCAAAAAACAAGGAAATATTCAACAAATGATGGATGGGGTGTGTCAAATGATTGCAGGGACCAATTTGAAGGGTTCCGACAAGCTATACCTGGGGCAGTATGCGCATAAAAATAGTGATGGTAAGAAATAAGCCATTGTATAAAATAGGAAAACAGGAGTCCATCTAGATAGAAATAAGTAAATGAATGTTAAAAGTAAAAGAAATGGAATATTCACATAGCTTTAAAGTACCTCCCCATAAAAATACTTATTAGAAAGGAGAAGAGAATAATTACATGAAGGAGAAGCCTGGCAGAGGCTTTACCTTAATTAAGTAAAACACACAAACATCATTCTAATGGGATAAACTGAAATTGTGAGTTACTTGATTAGATAGATGCTCTGAGAATACAGAATCTCTTCTATGATATTCCTTTCAAATATGTATAACCTGAATATTATCATGAGGAAATATCGGAGAACCTCAAACTGAGAGGCATTTTACCAAATAATGGGTCTGCAATCTTCAGAAGTTTCAGGATCACTGAACCTCGAGGAAACAGAAGGAGACTATCAAGACATAATAACTAAATGCAAAGTGTGATTCTTTTGCTGTAAAGGCCATTACCCGGCTAAGCCTCAAAGCTGAGTAGGGGCTGAAGATTCAATTGAAGCAATGTATCAATGTTTTTATTTTGATTGTTGCATTGTGTTTATATGGGAGAATGTTCTTGGTTTTTAGAAATACACTAAAGTCTAGGGGAAAGGGAAGCAGGTAAGTGATTCAGGCAATGTGTTGCTGTTTTCATCATACTTGCAACTTTTCTGTAAGTTCAAGATTGTTGCAAAATAAAACAAAATTAAAAAAAATCAAAACCATTATTGGGCTAGCTCCTCAAATCAACTACAGAGGAATCTGTGGGGAGAGAATCACTGCTCTAAATGCTTGTGTATAAGCCTATACTTTAAAAGGTATTTATACCTCAAAAATCAAATCTTCCATCCAGCAAATACAAGTGCCAGGTGACTAGATGGGTCCCACTTAACCATCAACTGCTTCTAAGTCTGAAAGCAGAAAAAATAATTCACAGTCTCCCCCATCTCAAACCACACAGATACAAGTACAAACATTATAATCCAGAATAAATCTAGAATAGTAAAAAGCCAAAACTACTTTTAAGAATGTCTAAGGTGAAGAAAATACAACAGTGTTTCCTTTAAAAAATAATAATAATAATCATGAATTGAAAGGAGACGTAACTTTTTTTTTTTGAAAGGCAGTTACTTGAATAAAGAGAAAAATATTCAATATTCACCTGAGCTGAGGCAGAGCAGGACTCCTGCCCTGCTCACAAGTTCAGAACACTGAAGAGCAATTGTGCTAACATTCGTAAAAACCGCCACATCACACATTCAAAGGCTCCAAGTGTCTAAGACCACATAGGCCAAGTTAAGAGCTGTGCCATCTGGACACCTCCCTAGAGCTCACATTCACGGTCATTCCCAGTACAGTTCTAACTTCCATACTTTTCTCATCCATTCTATATATCTGACAAAAAAAAATCTTCCTCCTTTTTGCAGTCCCATCACACCTTACCCTACTGTTAAGTCCTGGCTCAATACTCATCTACTTCAATGCCAATTCCTAGGAAATATGCCTTCCTCTAGACATCCCACCACCATGGCCATGGTGGTCGTTTGGCCCCCGGGGAATCTGCTGCTATCAGTCACTGGCAGTATCAGACCCACAGAAGGACTTCTCCACAACACAGTGGCTTTGAACAGAGCTCTGGGAAACAGATTGGTTTGGGGCTCATCTATGTTTCACCTCTCCTCTACCAGGATGCCCAGGAACAGATCCATTCCTTTAGCAGACATTGACGAGTGCCTAACACAAGCTGTCACTTTTCTAAGCACTTGGGGATACAGCAGAAAGAAAACCAAGACCCAGCTCTCAGGGGGCTTATATTCCAGTGGGGGAGAAAGCAACAAGATATGTAACCCAACTATATGTATAAAATATACACTTCAAGTGGCAGCAAGTGCCCTGGAGAGAACAAGGTGGGGTAAGCTGATGGAGACGGCAGACAGGGAAGACAGTGTCTCACATATGATGGTTAGAAAAGGCCTCTCTGACACAGTGGCCTAAGAATTCCACTGAAGCAAGGGATGACGTGAGTATCTGGGACACAGCATTATAAGATGGTGTAACTGAGGAACAGCAAGGAGACTAGAGCAGAGGGAGGAAGTGGTGGGTGAGGTCAGGGAGATAGTAGGGCTCTTCTTAGAATGACTGCATTTTTCAGATTAACTGGGACCTATCTTCTCACAACTGAATAATGACCACCACTTCCAAAATCTCTTATTCTCACCTTCAATCAGAGTCTACCTCTCTTCTCAGGTGTCAACATTCTGAGAGCTGCGGCTTCTGGTCTGAGGTGTCTGACGTGCCTCCCTCAAAGCACCCATCCCACTGTAGAAAAGTGAGCTGAATACATTTGCATTTGCTACCTATGACTTCTCTGAATGCAGGTGAGTTGACCTTACTCTTCTTACGCACCCAGCAAAATACCAGGGACACATCAGGCCCTCCATGCAAATGTCACCAAAATACATGACTACAGAGTGAAAGATGCTTTCCAATCCCTCCAAGGAACATGTGTTCTAAAGAAAAACCTCCCTTCAAGGAACATGTTCTAAAGAAAAGCCTCCAAACAACTAAATTCAATCATTTACCAACACTGAGTTGCTATTACGTGCCAGGCACTGGGGTACAACAGTGGATGAGACACAGGCTCTGCCCTCAGGAAGCTGACTTTCCATATCGGAGACACAAACACACACAATGCCAGGGATTCATTATAGATGTCGGGGAGAACATAAACCTGGGAAAGGGGCTAGAGAAGACCAAGAGAGAAAGGAAGATTGGACTACTTTATGCAATGTTCACAGAAGGTCTCTGTGAGGCAGTCAGAGACCTAAAGGAAGAAAACTATCTGGAGGGGACTGACTGGCCAGGCAGAGTAAGCAGAGGGGCCCTGAGATGGGATTGTGAAAAGTCTGAGTTTGGGGCTTTATTCATTCTGGAGAGTGGGGGCAAATCCCCCTCCTTCCCCTCCTCCACTCTCCCTCAAAGCAAACAGCCCCCCCCCCACACACACAACCCCATTAGAATCTTCTGGGCTTATAGGGAATAGCCTTCAAACACACCAAAAGAGGCACCTATTCCTTAAAAGCTTCCCTTCTACCCTATTCATTCCTTCATTCCTTCTCTTTCTCTTTCTTTCTTTCAGTGCCTACTTGATGCCACACACTGTGTTAGAGGCTGAGGATTCAGCAGCAAACAAAATCAGTGCTGCTTGCCTTCCTAGGCCTTTTAAACTCTTTCAAATAGCTGTAAATCCCTTCCCTCACAACCCAGACAACATTGTGAGGGCAGATACCTGTGTTCCTCATATTCTGCTTTCCATGTTTACCAGCACTTTGGGGGTACTCTGAAGAAAACTTACAGCTTCTTTGGTGTTCTGAAAGTACCAGAACCTTGGGCATGTGAATTCATGGCCTCTGATAATCCAGGTTACAGACTAACTTCTTTCCACCAACTAAAATCTCCTACCTTATCATCTTTTTCCCACAACTAGAATCATGACCAATGGTTCCTGAATTCATATGCCCAAGCCCATCATGCTTCAGACACCAAGTAGAGGCAGAGCTGACAATTTCATACTTAAAAGCAGTAACCACCAATATGCTGACAGGAGTAAAAATAATTTAAGAACCTCAATTCAGATAAACAGCCAGGGCTCATCTTGACAGGAAAATGTCTCTAGAAATAAAGAGCATCTTCTTTTTCTTTACAGTCTGGTCAACTGCCCATCAAATAGCACCAACATCTATTCCTGGGGTGCCTGGGTGGTTCAGTCAGTTAAGGGTCCAACTCTTGGTTTTAGCTCAGGTCATAATGTCAGGGTTGTGGGATTGAGCCCCAGGTTTGGGGTCTACACCAGGCACAGAGTCTGCTTGGGACTCTCTCTCCCTCTCTCTTGCTGCCCCTCCCCTCCTGCATGCACGCATGCGCACGTTCTCTCCCTAAAAAAGATAAATAAATCTAAAACAAAACAAAACCCCCAAAACCTATACCTGATGTTCTGTGGTCAGTAGTGTGGTAGCAGTTCATAACCAACTCAACACAACTGAGGCAGACAGATGTGAACAGATACAACAGATCCACCCAACATGTGAAACATGCCAGAAGCAAACCAAGACTATAAAAAAAAAAACAAACCTCTTAATACATCAACAACTTGGATGAGTCTCCAGGGAATTATGCTAAGTGACAAAAGCCAACCCCAAAGGTTACATACTGTAATATAATCTAATATTTCTGGAATTACAGTGGTTGTCAGGGGCTGCGAGGGAGGTGAGGCAGAGTAACATGGCTGTGGTTACATCAGTGATCCCTGTGATAATGGAACTGTTCTGTATCTCCACAATGGTGGTGAGTACATGAACCTACATGCGGTAAAATTACAGACAACTAAACACAATATACACAAATCAGTACAAGTGAAACTGGGGCATCTCACTGAGATCAGTGAGTCCTATCAATGTTAGTATCTTGGTTGTGATACTGTAGTACTGATCTGCAAAACACTACTGATCAGGGGAAATTGAATAGAGGGCATGTGAAATCTCTGTTATTTCTTACAACTGCATGTGAGCCTATAATTATTTCAATTAAAATTTTCATTTAAAAAAGCTTCAACACGGACTCGTCTGTTTAAAATTTTTTGCAAGGATTTCTATTTTAAACCATTTTTAAATAGTTCTTTCTGAAAGTCATGTAAGAGTCAAAAGGAATTTTAGAAATTGTTTACTCCTGACATTCCCAGAAATGCATTCCCAAAAATATTCTAGAATCTACAATTCACCCTAATATGTTCAAATTATTATAGTTTTATCAATCAAGGTTCCTTGTCTAAAGTACATTAGATACATGATAAATATGGTAACACAGGGGTATTTAAAATCTTCTTCTACCATGTAATTCATCATACAATTCTCTTAGAATTTTAGTTTAGTTACTGATTGACTCTGTGGTAGATATATGCAACAGCTCAGACAACACCAATTCCAAGCTCCCTCAGGCCTATTTCCCTCAGAACTAGAGACTGCGATGTGTTTTATGTCCTGCCGATAAGGTGCGCCTGTGTGAGACTTTAGAAGGAAACCAATAGGGGCACTTGGGTGGCTCAGTGGTTGAGCATCTGCCTTTGGCTCAGGTTGTGATCCTGGGGTCCTGGGATCCAGTCTTGTCATCGGGCTCCCCACTGGGAGCCTGCTTCTCCCTCTGCCTGTGTCTCTGCCTCTGTGTATCTCTCATGAACAAATAAATAAATCTTTAAAAAAAGAAGAAGAAGGAAACCAATAGGGTAGAAGGCACAGATCTTCTCCAGAAACAGGACCCACACCTGTCTTAACAGTTTCCTGAATGTGCAGGAAGAGGAAGATGCCCCCACGGGGTCCTCCCCAGTTCCGACATGTGGTTCCCAAGGATCAGTGAGATAGTGTCACCACGGAAAATAAAGCCCCTGGCACCTGTGACAGTGAATTCTGCACATTAAGAGCTCTAACAAAGATTTATATGGAGCTTTTCCAAAGCACATCTAATATATGTGGCTTGTACATTCATTTCCTTAAAAGACAAGTGGTTATCTTGGCAATTTATAAAACACTAAGAAAATAACTAGACCTCAAACTGTTGAGAACTATAACCAATTAAAGATTAGTGATGCCACATGTGTATCTGGGATGAAAAAAATTAAAAGTGCCATGAAAAGAGTCAAGCAAAGTGCTCAAAGTATCCACTTAGAGTGTTTTAATTAAAAATGCACACAGAAAGAAAGCATAGTGGAATATATCCATTCAGGCCGAGGAAATTACCTACTAGGGTACTCCACAAATATCTGTATTGGATCTGTTCTTAACATTTTTTTTCATTTGCTAGTTCTGACTGAGAGAATTTAATGAGATGCTAATGTAATTTGCACATGATATTAAATGAGTAGACAAAACCAAACAGCACTGAGGCATAAAAATCATTCTAAAACTGAGGGGCTCATGGGAAAAAAATGGTAAAATGGTAACATAAACCTGGAAAAATTAAGGTAAACGCATTTTTCATTTAGAGGGATATAGAGATGTCTCCTGCCTTCAGATGCATCGGGTGACACAGGATTGGCAATTCTTCTGTATCTCAGCAACAAAATCCAACACAGCTCCTTCTATATATGGGTTATCTCCTATATGAAGTTATATAAAGCAATGCTTCTCCAACTTTAATGGGAATCCTGTTAAAATGCAGGTTTTTATTTAGTAGTTGTGGGTTGTAAACTACAGTTCTGCATTTCCAACAAGCTGCTGGTCCCTGGACTTGACTTTGAATAGCACAGGTATAATGCATGTGGTTGTTTCTTTCCAAGAAAATATGGAATTGTAATCATTTCTCCAAGAATAAATACTAACCTCATTACTATCAAACCTATGCCTTGTTATTCCCATCTGTGTTTCAGTGCCAAATTACAGCATAATCTTTACAAAGTTACATTAAAATGCAATTAAACAACTCATAGAATACCAAATATGTATGAAACTCCACTGAAATGACATTAGGAATCGCTAGGGTCAAAACTGTACATGCAAAAAAAAAATTGGATGAGAGCAAATCTAAGCATCAATAATTGAAGAGTATCATCAAGGGCATGCAGGTTTCAGAGATGCCAAACATGTAAAAGAATGTGAGTTTCAGAATCAATGAAATACACCAGTAAGATTTTTGCACACCTAGGCTTTGACTCTAAGCTTCTCACAAATTTCTCACTTTCTGTATTTTGAGACACCTACATGGAACAGACTTATTTAGAATTACTCAAACTAAAAATAACATATTTAAAAGGGTTTGTTTTCACTTTTGGAAGTTCCATGTGGCAAAAGTTGTAACCAATGAGCTTATGGAACATCTACTTTGAAACCACTCTTCTTACACCTTATATATACTCTTGCTAGGCAGCCCAGCAATTTGGAACAAAGGAAACTCTTGACTGTCCTTTTTTTTCCTTAAGATTTTATTTATTTATTTATTTATTTATTTACTTACTTATTTATTTATTTATTTACTTACTTACTTACTTAAAGATTTTATTTATTTATTCATGAGAGACACAGAAAGAGAAAGAGACATAGGCAGAGGGAGAAGCAGGCTCCATGCAGGGAGCCAGACGTGGGACTCGATTCTGGATCTCCAGGATCTCGCCCTGGGCTGAAGGCGGCGCCAAACCGTTGAGCGACCAGGCTGTCCAAGATTTTATTTATTTACTAAAGAGAGAGAGCATGTACCCAAGTGGGGGTGAGGGTGGGGGGAGGAGCAGAAGGAAGAGGAAGAGAGACAAGCAGACTCCTCACTGAGCACAGAACCCCACACAGGGCTTGATCTCAGGACCCTGAGATCATGACCTGAGCTGAAATCAGATGCTTAACCCATTGAGCCACCCAGGTGTTCCCTCCTAACCTTCAGTTCGATCTCAGTCCAACTGTGCAAGAAGTGCTTTGCATTGCCTTGGAAATGGTCTCCTTGTAGCTTTCTGCCCACTGATCCTAAGCCTTCCTTCCCAAACTGCACAGAGCAAGTCTTCTAGGCATTGTAGTCTCTCATAATGCATCCCCCTAAGGCATTCTCAGTTCCTTCCAACACTGTGTGGTCTGGCTTTCTATACCCTCACACTGGGGTCATTATCCCCTAAAACATATTCCAGTTGTCTACACTCATCCTGTCATTGGGCAAGGCAGCACGACAGCAGGCCTTGCCACCTCCTCATCCCAGAAAATATATCACTGCCAGCACTGTCAAAGAGCCTGTGTGCCTTCTCAGATATCACATCTTACTGAATTACAACCATCTAACACCCCTATTTTTCCCAGTATTGCTAAGTCACTTCTCTACAACTGAGTGTGGCATCTTATGTGTACCTCTATTAATGCCCCCTGTGCCAGATTGTTGGCCTAGCATTGCTGGCCCCTGGTCTTCCCTGCACTGTAGGAAAGGGTCTGGAACTACATTTCTCAGAAGCCCATTCTCCATGTGTTCTAGGTTAGATGGGCTGAAGTGAGGCACACTCATGTGAGATTTGGAAGACAGAACTCAATATGCTCTGAAAACCGTTGCAAGCAGACACATAGGTAAGCAGACAGGACTTTCCATCTTTACAGCAGCTTCCAGATGAGTTAAAGCCATACTGAAGCAGCAGGCAGCTGAGAACACGGCACTTTAATTTCATCAACAATAACAGCAGTTCCTCCTGAATTTTTCCTCCCAGTCAAATGGTTGTGAAAGTCTTTAACTCCCTATATTAAAGTCTTTCCTTCTTGGAAAATACAGTGGATTCTACCAAAACAATCCTATTTACAGTAACACCAAAACTTACGAAATACTTAGGGATAAATCTGACAAAAGTGTGTAATCCCCACATATTGAAAACTATACAATGTTGATGAGAGAAAAATTTAAAAGCCTAAATAAATAGAGGTATACCATATTCATGGATTAGAAGACTCAATACTTTTAAGATATTGATTTTCCCAAAATTAATTTATGGATTTGACACAATCCCTATCAAAAGCCCAGCAAGGGGATTCCTGGGTGGCGCAGCGGTTTGGTGCCTGCCTTTGGCCCAAGGGCGTGATCCTGGAGACCCGGGATCAAATCCCACGTCGGTGCATGGAGCCTGCTTCTCCCTCTGCCTATGTCTCTGCCTCTTTCTCTCTCTCTCTGTGTGACTATCATAAATTAAAAAAAAAAAAAAAAAAAAGCCCAGCAAGTGTTTTGTTGTTTTTTATAGAAATTACAAGCTCCTCTTAAAATTTCCTAAGGATCCAGAATACTCAACAACTTTTAAAAAAAGCAAAGCTGGAGGATTTAAACAACCTGACACCCAGACTTGTTATAAAAAGAGTAATTGGGATGCCTGGCTGGCTCTGTTGGTGGAGCATGCGACTCTTGATCTTGGGGTTATAAGTTTGAGCCCCATGCTGGGTGTAAAGATTACTTAAAAATAGAATCTTAAAAAAAAAAAAAAAAAGAGTAATCAAGACACTGGTGTATTGGCATCAATATAGACAAAAAGTTCACCGGAACAGGACAGATTCCAAAAATAAAATGGGCAGATATGAACAATTTAAAAAAAAATAAGTGCAAAAGCAATTTGGTGGAGAGAGGAGAGACTTTCTAACCAACCATGGTGGAACAACTGAACATAGGTAAACAAACAAATCAAATTCAACCCATACCTTGTACTACATATAAAAATTAACTCAAAATGAATAATAGACCTAAATATAGAACCTTAAACTACAAGAAAATGTAGGATAGAAAACTTTTGCGACCTTGGGTTAGGCAAATTATTTCTTAGGTACAACATCAAAAGCAAAATCCACAAAAGAAAAAAATTGATAAATCTGACTCAAAATTAAGAACTTCCTTCTCTTCGGAAGATGCTGTTAGGAAAATGAAAAGTGCTGAGACTGGGAGAAATTATTTGCAAACCACCCACCTAACAAAGAACTGATGTCCACATATATTCCACATATATGAAAAACTCTCACAACTCAATAAGAAACAACCCAATTGGGATCCCTGGGTGGAGCAACAGTTTGGCGCCTGCCTTTGGCCCAGGGCACGATCCTGGAGACCCGAGATCGAATCCCACGTCGGGTTCCCGGTGCATGGAGCCTGCTTCTCCCTCTGCCTTTGTCTCTGCCTCTCTCTCATTCTCTCTCTCTGTGACTATCATAAATAAATTTAAAAAAAAAGAAAAAAAAAGAAACAACCCAATTTTTAAAAAAGGCAATAGAGTTGAAGAGATACTTTACCAAAGAAAATATACAGATGGCAAATAAGCACATGAGAAGATGCTCAACATCATCAGTCATTAGAAAAAAACCAAAACAACCCAACAAACTAAAACCATGGTGAGATGCTACTACATGCATACCTATTAGAACATCCAAAATTAAAAAGATTGATCTTATCAAGTTTTGGCAACTGGAACTCTCGCATGGTGAGAATGTAAAATGGCACGATCACTTTGGAAAACAGTTTGGCAGTTTTCTACAATGTTAAACATACACGAATATCTCAGACAATCAACACCTAGAGAAAAGAAAGCATACATCTAACACAGATTTTGTAAATGAATATTTTGTAATAGTTGAAAACCATAAACTACTCAACTGTGCATCAGTAGGCGAATGGATAAACAAACTATGATAGAGAATACCATGAAAAGACTACTCAGCAGTAAAAAGAATGAACTACTGATACCACAACATGGATAAACCTCAAAATTCCTATCAGTGAAAGAAACCAAACGAGAAGTACTGTATGTTCCATTTGTAGAAAATGCTTAAAAAACAAAACAAAACAAAACCCTGCAAACTAATCTATAGTGACAGAGAGCAGATCAGTGGTTACTTAGATGTTGGGGAATGGCAGAAAAGGCTAGGAAGGAGTACTGACAAATGGGCATAAAGAGACCTTAGGGAATAAAATTCATTATCTTTTGTATACATAGTTCAAAATTTAATGTATACTGAACACTTCGAATATGAGTTTATTATATGTCAATTATACCTCAATAAGAGGTTACAATAAAAATTAAAAAGAGGGGCACCTGGTGGCACAGTTCGTTGAGTGTCCAACTCTTCATTTCGGCTCAGGTCATGATCTTGGGGTCCTGGGATCCAGCCCTGCACTGGGCTCCTTATTGAACTCCTCGCTTAGTAGGAAGTCTGCTAGAGATTCTCTCTCTCCCCCTCTTTCTCTGCTCCTCCCCTAGTACTCTCAAGTAAATAAATAAAATCTTTAAAAAAAAATTTTTTTTAAAGAGAAAAGAAAAGAAAGGGAAGAAAAAGATCTTTCCTGCATGGAATACCTTGAGTGGCCTGTTTTCCTGACAGAGCCCTGCCTGATACACTAGCATAAGTAAGATCTCTTTATTGGTTGAAATTTCACCCAGGTTATGAACACTATTCCCTAAAACAGTAAATCTTTTTTTTTTTAATTTTTATTTATTTATTTATGATAGTCACACACACACAGAGAGAGAGAGAGAGGCAGAGACATAGGCAGAGGGAGAAGCAGGCTCCATGCACCGGGAGCCCGACGTGGGATTCGATCCCGGGTCTCCAGGATCGCGCCCTGGGCCAAAGGCAGGCACTAAACCGCTGCGCCACCCAGGGATCCCTTTATTTTTTTTTAAGATTTTATTTATTTATTCATGAGAGACACAGAGAGAGAGAGAGAGAGAGAGAGGCAGAGACACAGGCAGAGGGAGAAGCAGGCTCCATGCAGGGAGCCCGACATGGGACTCGATTCCGGGTCTCCAGGGTCACGCCCTGGGCTGAAGGAGGTGCTAAACCGCTGAGCCACCCGGGCTGCCCACCCCCACCCCCTTTTTTTTTTTTAAAGATTTTGTAAATCTTTAAATTGGGAGCTTATGCATGGATAACATTCCTAAGATGGGTATAAAGTTTCATATTTAAATGCAATGAAACCCCTGTGAAAGAAGTCTTAATAAGTCAACATCTGAATTTTCAGACCTGTACCTTTACATTTCATTTAACATTCTGGATCACTATAAACTACCAGCATCTTCACTGTATCTTCTCCTGAAGTTCCATTCAATTGGTAACACCTGATGGTCTGTTCATGTTCTAAGTATGAGTCAAATCTGCTAATTTTTTCAGCCGTTCTTGTGGTTTTGTTTGCCTTAAACTTAGCTTCTTCAAGCTCAAAGGACCCCTTAGGTTTTAATGTACTAATTTGGTGAATAAATCCTTATTAGCAACATTTGACTCCTGAAAGTACTTTCCCATACACTCCAATTAGTACACCAGGCTCCTAAAGACAGCCTGAAATTAGCAGTTGCTAATTTCCCAATAGGCGAAGGGGCAACACCACATACTCTAACATTTATATCCTGGAACCACTAAAAACCATGTTTAAACCTTAAGGGCCAGACAAACCCACAAAAGCCAGACAGGCACTCTACCCTTGGCATTCAACAACAAAGAAAGCAAAAAAGAAATGGAAAGGCTAAGCCAGAGCTTTGCAAAGAACTATTCACTACAGAATAGTGATGATATAGAGCTCCTCAACAGAAAAGAAATTTCTCAATCAGAATCCACAGCCGTGAGGCACATGTTTTTAAAAGAACTGATGACTTATTTTTTTAAAAAGATTTTTATTTATTTATTCATGAGAGACAGACAGAGAGAGAGAGAGAAGCAGAGACACAGGCAGAAGGAGAAGCAGGCTCCATGCAGGGAGCCTGACATGGGACTTGATCCCGGGACTCCAGGATCACGCCCTGGGCTAAAGGCAGGCGCCAAACCGCTGAGCCACCCAGAGATCCTCAGAACTGACGACTTAGTATGATAGGGGTTGCGTTCACAAACATTTAGGTGCTTTTGTTTTTATGTATTTTTTCCCCGTTCTCTGCTTGCCTCCATGCATGGTCTAACACAATTATTATATTAAAAGAATAAATAATAACTGACCTTTGAAATCACTAAGATTATTAGCAATTCAACCAAAATTATAGTAAGTTGACACTCCATTAAAAGGCAGTTTTAGGGGATCCCTGGGTGGCTTAGCGGTTTTGCACCTGCCTTTGGCCCAGGGCGCGATCCTGAGGTCCTGGGATCAAGTCCCACGTCAGGCTCCTGGCATGGAGCCTGCTTCTTCCTCTGCCTGTGTCTCTGCCTCTCTCTATGTCTATCAAATAAATCTTTAAAAAATTAAAAAAAAACAAAAGGCAGTTTTAAAGGAATTAAAGTGTGACATATGACTAAGAGTATGTGGTATCCAGTAGCATCAAGGACTCAACAGCTAGGACATCAAAATGCATGATGTGCTCTAAAGATGTCCATTCACATTTGGACCTCCTCTTTGAAGATGTTGATGTGAAGGTCTGAGGCTCAGATCCCTGTGTCCTCATTCCAAACGGAGATAGTACAGCAGGTTCTGGAAAGTTCCACCAAAACAGGAGAAGGGAGTTGCATAGTGTGTGCCCTCAACTGGGAGCCATTATCCTCAGGCTTTGGAGCCTTCTTTCTCACTGACCAAGCTACTTTCTCTCTCACAGCTATACACTGTACTTAAAAGAAATGTGGCTAAATGAAAATCTTTAAAGACATTCCTAAATTTAAGCAATAAAAAGAGAATCCAGACGATAAGACATTTGTTTGGCTCTCCTCTGACCAAAGGACTGATGTATATATGGCATTCACAAGGTCTGAGGGGCGTTAAGGGTGTCGTCATAATGTAGGCCCTATGAGGAAAATGTACACATTTCTAATTCTCTGCCTTCAGTAAAAAACAAGCATTTTATGTCAGGAATTAAATGGGAGAGATGCAGACTTTCCTCAGAGATTACACAGTATCTACTCCAAACAGTGAGGGAGACAGGCAGCGCACAAGCTTCCTGATTATGCCACATTACTACCATTTTATTAAGTTTGTGCCTGTTACTCTAATTCTGGAAATCCTCTGAGAAACGGTGCTATTTGTGACACTTATCTTGGTATTGAAAAAATTAGCAGAGAAGGAAATCAACTCTGAATTCAGGATTCCACAGGTGACAGTTGTACCCTACTTCTCAATGCTCTTAATTTGTGCTCTATTTTCAGAATAGTAAAAAGGGAAAGTCATGTTCTTGGGTGCCAGTAGTTGTCATTTAAATTTAGCAAGCTGAAAGATAATAACTGAATTACCTTGAGGAAAATGTATATTTCTGAAAGATAAGTATGTTTAATGTTAATAAGTAACTACAGAGTAAAGCTAACTCATGAACTTACATGACCCAATTTTTCAACTAAAATTACACAACAGTGCAAAAATGATTCAAAATTTAATATATGACTTATATACAGCATTTTGATAACAACTAAGTCAACACTGGCCTGTGTTTAACTCTTCAGGATCAAATATAGGATGCCTAATTCCATTCAAGATGATATGCAAGTATCTGTATACAGTTTTGTATCGAATTTCTACTTAAGTAACCTGAGGGAAATTTTTAGAGAATGATCTATCTACCATTGCCATCTTCAATAGATAATCTCAGTAACAGCTATGTGTAAATATCATGTTTTTCTGAGAGAATACTTAAATTTCTCTTATGGTATCAAGAACTTTCTTCCCCTTGTAGTTAAATTAAAGACTACACTTTATATAATTTGAGTTTAGAGTTTCTGAACTAATGCATGCAGTATTTCTTATTCTTCTGTGTTTTAAGACTTTCAGTTTCCAATAACTTCTTCCAAGTTCTTTTGATTCTACCTCCCACAATTCCCTAACAAATATGGTAAATTGGGATCCCTGGGTGGCGCAGCGGTTTAGCGCCTGCCTTTGGCCCAGGGCGCGATCCTGGAGACCCAGGATCGAATCCCACGTCGGGCTCCCGGTGCATGGAGCCTGCTTCTCCCTCTGCCTGTGTCTCTGCCTCTCTCTCTCTGTGTGTGACCATCATAAATAAATAAATAAATAATAAAAAAATAAATAAATAAATAAAAAAAACAAATATGGTAAATTACAACAAGCAAAACCTACCAAGGTTGTCTAGTTAAAACAAACAAACAAACAAACACAGATTTAGAAGTCTGGTAATTTTTTTTTTTAAGATTTTATTTATTTATTCATGAGAGACAGAGAGAGAGAGAGAGAGAGAGAGGGGCAGGCAGAAGGAGAAGCAGGCTCCATTCAAGGAGCCTGATGTGGGACTCGATCCCAGGTCTCCAGGATCACATCCTGGACTGAAGGTGGCGCTAAACCGCTGAGCCACTGGGGCTGCCCGGAAGTCTGGTACTTTTAAGATCAATTCTATGTGTCTTGGGTTTCAGACACTAATGGGGGAAACTTGGGCAAATTATTTGGCCTTTAAGTCAGTTTTCTTATCTATAAAATGGGGGTATGCTACCTATCTGGAAGAGCTAATTAGAGAACATGGATGGAAAGCACCTAACAATACCTGCCTATGGGCTGCTGTTACTGTTGCTTCTACACTGGTGCCCTCTTCTTTCTCCTGCACATCAAGCAGCTATGGTACATAAAGCACCAGAGAAGGGCTATGGGTAATACAAAGAGGTATGAGACACAAATCATTTCTGAGAAGATGCTCAGGAGCCAACATGACTCTCTCTAAAAAATTAGATCTGTATCTCAGACGTTAAATGAAAATAAAGTCCAGATAGAGAAAAGATTTAAATGTAAAGGAAGTAGGAAGGTAGGAAGGAAGGAAGGAAGGAAGGAAGGAAGGAAGGAAGGAAGGAAGGAAGGAAGGAAGGAAGGAAATAACTAAAGCACTTGAAGAAACTGTGGCTAATTTTTCTTTTCATAATTAGACTGAACAAAGACTTTCTTTTTTTTAATTTTATTTTTAAGTAATCTGCATACCCAATGCGGGGCTCAAAGTCACAACTTAAGAATCACACGCTCGGGGATCCCTGGGTGGCGCAGCGGTTTGGCGCCTGCCTTTGGCTCAGGGCGCGATCCTGGAGACCCGGGATCGAATCCCACATCGGGCTCCCGGTGCATGGAGCCTACTTCTTCCTCTGCCTATGTCTCTGCCTCTCTCTCTCTCTCTCTCTGTGTGACTATCATAAATAAATAAAAAAATATTTAAAAAAAAAAAAAAAAAAAGAATCACATGCTCTACCAACTGAGCCAGCCAAGTGCCCCTAAAGACTAACTAGGATACATACTCAAAATCCACAAACAATTTCTATATTTATATAAAATGTAGATTTTAAGAGCAGATTGCTGTATCTGTGTAAGATACAGATATATATATATAAAAGCTTTGAAACGACTATTATGATAAATCTACCAGAAACAAATCAGTATTTGTTGAGCAAAAGAGATTAGCAACTTATATCACAAAAAACTAGGTTCCATAATATATAAAGAGCTCCTACAAATCAATTTGGAAAAGACCAACAATACAATAGAAAAGCGGCTGAAGAATAAGAACAGTTCACAGAGGAAAAGATAAGTTCTAAATATATGAAAAGATCTATAGCATTCCCTACAAGTGAATAGCATATTAAAACTACACTGAGGGATCCCTGGGTGGCTCAGTGGTTTGGCACCTGCCTTTGGCCCAGGGCGCGATCCTAGAGTCCTGGGATCGAATCCCACGTCAGGCTTCTGGAATGGAGCCTGCTTCTCCCTCTGCCTGTGTCTCTGCCTCTCTCTCTATGTCTATCATGAATAAATAAATAAAATCTTTAAAAAAAATAAAATAAAACTACACTGATACACCATTTTTCACTTACCAAACTGTTAAAGCCAAAATCTGGAAAAAATATGGTGCTGTCAGAGGGGTCAGGGAAAAAGACATTCACATATATTGCTAGTGAGAATATAAGCTGGTACAATTGTATAGAGAACCATTTGACAGTAACCTATCAAGATTAAAGTGTACATAGTTTTTGATCCAGCGATCTTACTTCTAGGAACAGATCACAGGAAAATAATTACATGAGGGAATTTATGTACATAAAGGATATGTGTTGTAACATGTTTATAATGGCAAAAGATTGGACACAGTCCACCAATTAGGAGATTGGTTAAATAAATTACAGCTTATCCACACAAGCTTATATAATTGCATACATAAAAGGAAATTTTTTATGTACTAATGAAAATAGATCTTCAAGATATACTGTTAAATTTAAAAAGCAAGATGCAAAGATTTGTACGTTATGCTACCGTATGTGTAAGAAAAAGAGGGGCTTATATGTAGTTCTTTATCTCTACTAGAGACTCCCTGGAAAGAAACATATAAAATGAATAATACTGCTCTGTCTGAGATGGAAAAGCTGGGTGGTTATAGGATAATCATATACTCTTTTTGATCAGATAAATTCAATTTAAAAAAAATGATACTACAGAAAGATGTTACCAACAGGGTAGATGGTAAAGGATATACAAGATTATTTCTTTTTTTTTTTAAGCTTTTATTTATTTATTCATGAGAGACACAGAGAGAGGCAGAGACACAGGGAGAGGGAGAAGCAGGCTCCACACAGGGACCCTGGTGCAGGACTTGATCCCAGGACTCTAGGACCACGGCCCGGGCCAAAGGCAGGCGCTAAACTGCTGAGCCACCTGGGCATCCCAAGATTATTTCTTATAACCTTTTTTCTTTTTTAAAAAAGTTTTTATTTAATTCCAGTTAGTTCAGTTTACTATTAATTTCACCTGTACAACACAGTGACTCAACACTTCCGTATATCACCAGATACTCACTGGGACAAGTGCCCTCCTTTAATCCCCAACACCTATTTTACCCACCCCTCCCTTCCCTCCCCCTTCAGGTGACCATCAGTTCATTCTCTATAGTTCAAAATCTGTTTTCTGGTTTGCCTTTTTCCTTTTTTTTTTTTTTAAGGTTTATTTATTTATTTCAGAGAGAGAGAGCAAGAGAAGGGGGGGGGGGGGGCAGAGGGAGAGAAATCCTAAAGAAGACTCTCTGCTAAGTGCAGAGCCCTACAAAAGGCTCCATCCCAGGACCCTGAGATCATGCCCTGAGCTGAAACAAGTAGGATGGCTCAACTGACTGAGCCACCCAAACACCTCCTTTTCCTTTTTTTTTTTTTAGCATGTTATTTTTACAACTGCATAAAACCCAATAAACAAGGCACCTGGCTGGCTTGGCTGGTGGAGTATGTGTCTCTTAATCTCAGGGTTGTGAGTTTGAGCCCCACATTAGGTACAGAGATTACTTAAAAATAAAATCTTAAAAAAAATCCAATAATCTATTTTACTTGAATAAACAATATGAAATGGATCTGGGAGTCAAATACATAGTCAACGCAATGATGCTATCCTGAGTTTAGAAGATCACACTGTTAGGGGTCGCCACAGGAGCTCTGATTCTTTTGTGAGAACCCTCTTCTCCCAGACAAGCCTCATTCCTCTCCGCTTCCCTGGCTCAAGTGCTCCCACACATGGAATGCAAATCCCCTCTCTTTCTTTTGGTTCTAATCAAGGCTTTCAAATAGCCAAGGAATTTCCCCTGGGTCGGCTCCCCATTCCCTGTAAACCTCTTTCTTATTGCTGACACCTCTGCATTCTGTGTGGTGGCAGACAGGGAAGTGTACCGCCCACCACACATGGGCATGCAGGCTGCCCAGATCAAGCATAGAGTAGAACAAAATCCTCAGCAACAAGCTGCAAATGGACAACTAAGAGGTTTCAGGGACTCCCTAATTTTACCTCTACGAGGGGGCTATGAGGGCATGAACACAGAATATAAGAGGGGGTCAGGGGAAACTCCAAAGAGTAGCAGTTTTTTTCCTCCACTTCTCCTGGGGCTGAGAGTGCCTGGATTATGAGGTATGAGTCATCCCACTTCCTGGCTACACCTTAAAATGGGAAAAGAGATGGACAGGGCAGGATACCTTAACTTTAGGACACTAGTCATTGAAATCCTCCCTAAATCACCCCTTATATGGACTCCACATATGCCAAACAACCTAGAGTGAGGACAGTTTTGGGCAGAATGTCCAGTGGGAACCTTAGAGAAAGGGGCAGCGGGAAAGTAGACAGGAGTCAATAAACAGGGTAAGAAGTTAGCCAAAATCTTCACTTAAGTGTACTATCTGCAAGAGAAAACTAGCAACTAAAACAAGTTTGTATTTATCGATTTTCTGAGCACGCAAATGGAATAGGAACATGCCTCCTGAAACATTGTCTGGACACTGGAGACTTGACGTGGAATAGAGGTAAAAACTACTGTCAAATAGTTCACACACCTAAGAGAAGGAAACTACATGCTATAGTGTGTCACAGGAAGACCTAGAAATCTTCTGGAACACAGGACAGAAGTGTCAACAGACCTGGGAGTGGTGGTGCATGAGGCAAGAAGGGCAGGAAAAGGGACACCTTAGAGGGATTCCACCATCATCGGGAAACCTAAAGCTTCCCAGAAACAGCCAGACCTTTGTGCTAAAAGCATATTAGGTGGGGCTTTTGAGTTAAAATTTACAGTTCGCTTTCCCCTACATGCCTGCCTTAGCTTTACCTTTTTCATTCATTTTATTTGACATGCTCTGGGCCTTTACCAAATTAGACCAACGAGTCCAGTCTTGAAAAGCTAACAACTGCTCTCCAAACACACCAATTTCCCTTTTCCTAAAACAAAGCCTTTAAAAGGGAAGAGAAAGTGAAGAAAGAGAGCGTGTTCACAATGCCTGCCAATCCTTTTGGCCAACTTGAGGTTTCCGCAATTAAGCTTTGCACTGTTGTATGTGCATCTTTTGTTTAAAAAAAAAAAAAAAGATGAAAGGAAAAGGGACATGAAACAGTGAACACCACAACCAAGCCTTAAAGGTGCTAACCAAAAGGTAAAAAATATTTCCAGGAAGATAAAATGATTTAAGCAAACACTTGAACAAGAAGTTGTATGCACACATACTCACAAAACTATTCACTGCCTCCAGCAGGGTAGATTCGAAGCGTCTCTTCCTCCCTCTTCTAAGTCACTCTAAAGCTGACAGAATGACAAAGGCTCCCCAGTAGGTGGGAGGGGATGAAGGGGAGGGGGTGCAAACCTCCACCCCTCCCTCGAAGGTAGAGAAATCACAGCTGAACACATACCCACTGGCATACTCTAAATCTTAGCTCCTGCTCATACTCAGGATTTTGGCTTTGGTTCCAGGATCCCTGTGGTCTGTCAATGGCTATCAAGATTTTGGGCATCCTTCAACAAGGATTGCCTACTATACATTCCATCACCCACAAGTAACCAGTAGAGAGAGGCAGAGATCAGGAGGTCACAGCATTCAGGCTCAGGCATGCTGGATGCCCTATGGTGGCAGCTTCTCAATGATGTCCGTTGTAAGCTGTATCACAATTTGTTGCTAAACAAGTACCTAAGTTAACAGTTGATTTTTTAAAAACAAAGGGTCTCTCTCTGTAATATAGCCCCCCCTGTATTCACATTGTGTCCCCCCTAGCATATGCCTGGTTCTGGGCACTCAGCATACAGGAGAAAAAGACAGAAATGGAGCTTATACTCCAGTGAGGGAAACAACAGTACACCAGCAGATGGACAAGTAAGAGGATTTTAGCAATTATCAACACCGTGAAGAAAATTAAGTAGACAGAGTAATGGGACAGGGCAGAGAATGGGTTCTTTTGGAAAACGAGAAGGCAGGCTTCTGAAGAAGGGACATCTGGGGCCTGAATGGTGAAAAAAAGCCATGGAGGGTGTGGAGTGTGGGGGGAGCGAGCCAGGGACAGGGAAGAACCAGCTCAAAAGGCAAGGTGAGAAGGTCTATGTGGCTACTCCTGACACCAATGTACTCAGCCCCAGTCTGCAGGGTGAAGGGCGGGTAGAAGAGGGTCTCCTGGGGGCAGGGGAGTGCCCCAAAGCACCTCCAGCCTTCTGTCCACATTCCCAGGCCTGGTCCTCTACTTAGGTTAACCCCCCAGCCCCCAGAAATGCTGTTCTTGCTCCTTCACGGGCCCTCCCCTCGCCCTTCCCATTAGATTCAATGGAAGGACTCCTGAAGGCCCAGAGCACTTAGTCATCTTTCTGAGCAAATACTGACTTTTCTACTAAGCGCCAGGCATTATCCTCACCCTGGGGATATGGAGGGGATCTAGACACAGGCTCTACTTTCAATGGCTTCTGCCTAGTCTTCCAGGGAGAGGAAGTGGTAAACACATACTTTCTACACAGTGGGGTAATTGTAACAAAGTTCATTTGACTTTTAATCAGATTTTTGCCTCTGACAGCAACTTTAACTCTTCTGTGGGTATAGATGATGTCACCTGCCCAGATCAGCCTGAAAACTCAAGAGCTAGGCAAACCTGTTTCCCGGAAGTCTTAGGAGGTTGAGTGTTGCTCTTTAAAAGTGTCCCAGTTTGGACAATGAACTTGCCCTACCCATCAGGATCAAGCCTCCACTCCTGAGCCTGGTTCCTAAAGCCTGCTGTTCACGTGGCTTGAACTTACATCCCTGTCTCCTCTACAACACCCCCTTGTACAAACCCTCACTTCTAGTTACCACAACCCACTGCCACCTCTGACACAGCATGCCTTCCCTCCGGCCCCCCTGTGCCAGCCATGCTTGATCCAGGAATGGCATTCAAAGAATGCTTGTTAAAACAAAGAAATAAAGTGGATGTCCATCCACCTGCACCTGTAGCTAACTTGTCTCTGGCCTGCAAAGACTTTGCTGGCAGCACCTCCCCTCCTGCTCTGCATTCTACTCTTCACTATCACTTAGTAATCAATAAGGTACTATGTAATAGGATTTTTAAAAAGATTTATTTATTTGAGAGAGAGAAAAACAGGGAGAATGCACGAGTGAGGGGAGAGAATCTTCAAGCAGATTCCCCGATAAGCATGGAGCCCGACGCAGGGCTTCATCTCAGGACTCAGATTGTGATCTGAGCCAAAATCAAGAGCTGGACACTTAACTCACTGAGCCACCCTGAGCCACCCAGGAACCCAGCTGTGGTCTGCTTTCTTATAGCAACAATGATTTGGATGTGTTAAGTTCCAGAGGACTGGCTTAGAAAAAAACGATGTAGTCACACTGTGCATTCTTTCCTGACACTGCCTTGTGCACAGTAGGTTCACAGCCCTCACTGGCACTGACATATGAGGCAGGGTGTCTAGGGCTCTGGGGAGGCCACTCACCTGGCTCTGGGTCATACCTCTGAGAGGGAACTGGGCTAGGTGATGTCAAGTTCCCTTCGGCCCTAACATTTTATGGTGAATTTAGAGCACTGGCAAAATCTAATTTCAATAAAAGAATAATTTGGAAAGTACTATGTGGCACAAGTATCAAGAAAAAGGCGCTACTTTTTATTGTTAACTACAAAAAGGTAGATGCCAATAATGCAGTTACAGAAGACAAGAAGCAGTCAAGAAAATGCTTCCACAGTCCAAAGGAATTTTCACAGTATATGCTAATGGGCTCCCAGAACGGACGTGTGTGGGGTATACCTCGCTAAGGGAAGATTCACCCGTGCAAATGTGAGCTTGGGACGACCTGGCAGAAAGGCAGGCAAAGGCACTGTAGTGAATTAGGAGAAAGTTTTAGAATGTTCATGTTGTGGTAAAATCTCCAATTTGAGACTAATGGCAACTCAAAGAAAGAAAGTGGGATAATTTCATGTTTGTCTTTTAAGGAAGGGGTGGCCATACAGAAACCGCAATAGGAATTAGGCTTCAAAGGGGTTTTCACATCCTCTTCTTCCAAATATTACAGAACGGAGCAATCTAACATATCATAACTTCCAGCTTAATAAGTGAATCTTGAGGTGCCTCAGTGGTTCAGTTGGTTGAGCGTCCAACTCTTGATTTCAGCTCAGGTCATGATCTCAAGACTCTCTCCCCCTCTTCCTCTGCCCTTCCCTCTCCACCCCACTCTCTCTCAAATAAATAAAATCTTAAAAAAAAAAAAGACCCCCTCTTTCCCTCTCCCCCCACTGCTCACACATGCTTTCTCTCCCAAAAAAAAAAAAAAAAAAGGTAAATCTTTTCTCATAGTTTGGTTCCTTGTTAGTATTTTTACTGAAGTAATCTAACTCACAGCAAGACTCATAGAAACCTAACTCTCTTTCTTTCTTTCTTTCTTTTTTTTTAAAGATTTATTTATTTATTTATGATAGAGAGAGAGAGAAAGAGAGAGGGGCAGAGAGAGAGGCAGAGACACAAGGAGAGGGAGAAGCAGGCTCCATGCCGGGAGCCTGATGTGGGACTCGATCCTGGGACTCCAGGATCGCACCCTGGGCCAAAGGCAGGCGCCAAACCGCTGAGCCACCCAGGGATCCCCCTAACTCACTTTCTTAAACATTTTTACCTTATAATAAAAATTGATTCACCATTAAGTTACCAACAAGTGGTCTCTTTCTACACTCAACAAATATCTATCTTACAATATCCCTGTTCATTCAGCAACTATTCACTGAGCATACGCAATGTGCTAGGCACTGAGGACACACAGTAAAAAAAGAAAAGAAAAAAACCCAACATGGACTTAGTCCTGCCCTCAGGAAGCCAGGCGTAGTTGGGGAAAGAGACCTTCATTAGAGAAACTCAGAAACATCCATAAGGCTGTGGTAGGTGCTGGAAGGGGCACGTAGCACTGTGTGTGCATGTACTGGGGGTGCAGACCTGTTAGGGAGGGAGAGCACCCCTGTGGAAGTTCTAATTCAACCGAGACTAAAGGAAGGAGGTGCTAAGGACACAGGGGGTAGGAGGAGGAAATGGTCTAAGCAGAGGGAACAGCATTGGCAAAGGCTCTGAAGCAGGAAAAAACCTGGCTGTTGAGGAACTGAAATGAGACCAGTGTGACAGAGGAAGTGGAGTGTGAGAGGGGATGGAGTAGCAGATGAGCCTGCCCAGCCATGGCCCTGCAGGCCCTGTGAACAAGTTTCTTTTTCCGCAGAGCATTGGAATCTATTGCTGGGTTTAAGTGGAAATATGAGATTTCTATTTCAAAAAGGTCAAATGGAAGCAGAGAATGGAACGTGCACGAGCAAAGCTTGGGTGCAGTCCACGCACATACTGCTGGGTCTTTTAACTTTACTAGCACAGTCCAGGTCTACGCAGAAGAAAGACCACACTCACCATTTTAACAGAGAGGTTTTATTTTTTTATTTTATTTTATTTTTTTAACAGAGAGGTTTTAATATAAAGAATGGTTAACTAGGTATAAAATTATTGACTAGTCACTTCAAAATCAAAAAGAAAGAGACACAGAGAGCAGCTGCCATAGGTTGGGGAACAAAGGGAAAAAGTTCTGCCAGGGACCTCTTAGTAGGGGGGCTTTGGTGGGGTGCCTGTGCCCCGGGAGGTGCAAGATAGCCAGCCCTGCAGTATCAGAAAAACTGGGAAATGAATTCAGCTGCCACCACAGGAAAGGAGCTGTTGCTGCTGGAGCAAAGCAGTATTGCTCAAGTAACCCTCTTGGGAAGAGGAAACAGACAGGAAGAAGCCAGTTCTTCCTTCCTCCTCTGGCCCCACAGTGGCCCTCACACACCCCTACTGACGATGCCTAACAGAGCCAGAAGTGGGTGGGAGAAAGCCAAGAGCAGAGAAGGGTGAGCTTGGAGCTGAGAAACACACACTTAATAACTGATAGACCACCCAAAAAAAAGTGCCTAACATAACTCTGCACCAGCCACTGGTCTTTTCCAACACAGCTGGATGACTCACCAAAGGTATTAAATCTCGGATACCAGCAATCCTTAAGACACACTGGTATTCTAGGTGCTGCTAAGAAAAACTGGCACCAACTAGACGCACTCAGTGCTAAGTGTCCATGAATTCTAAGATGCATCCATATTTCAAAGGTGTTAGAGAGTGAAGAAAAGTATGTGTATCTCAGAATTGACAAAACAGCTAATATTCTTTACCAATATGCCAAATTTAATCAAAACAAGTCATTTCTGTAGAAAATTATTACTGAAGACACCAGATGAAAGGGAAATACTGAAAACCAAGAGCTCTAAGAGGGACTTGCTTTACTCCATTTTTTAAATTTGTTTTAACTTTTTATTTCGAGAACTATAGATTCACACACAGAGATCCTGTATACTACTCACTCAGTTTCTTCCAGTGGCAAATCTTACATGATTACGGTACTGTATCACAAAGAGGAAACTGGCACTGATGTAATCCACCTATCTTACTCAGATTTTACCATTTTATATGTACTCATTTGTGTGTGTGCATCTTTAGTTCTGTCATTTGCCGTATGTGGATTCGTACAACCACCAAACCACAGTCAAGGTACAGAACAGTTCCACTATGAGAATCCTCATGCTACCCTATCACAGCCACAAACCATCTCTCCCCTACCAATCCTTCACTGTGTTATTTTTAACGTAAAGAGCTTATATATTACTCTATCATTATCTGTCATATGAATTGAATTTTCTTCCACATTTAAAGAGCAATTAAAGAATGTGGTATCTCAGTTGGCTTTGGGTTAGCTATTCCTATATAGTAATGCACTGCAAAGTGCGTAAAAAAGACCTCTCCAGATAAGGAAATCTCATTTTCAAGGAAGAAATGGCACCATAACTCCACCATATACTAGTCATATGATCCCTGCACTCCCAGGCTCTCTCATCTTCTCCTCTTGAATCACTGCAACACTGAATGTTAGCTGCTATTATTATCCCTGTGATTGGTATTAGCCTGATTATGTCTCCCATGATCCAACTTTGCCACCCTCTGATAGGTTTTTCACAGATCAGCCAGAGTGATTTTTATGAAAATGAAATCCAAACATGCCTTTGCTTGCTTAAAATCACTCCATGACTTTCCAGACCCAGCCTCATTTCCGGAGCCTACCATTCGAAGCTCTTCAAGCAAGCACCTGCTTGCTCTCTAGCCTCTCCAGGTCCAGTGCAGGAAGCTACTCTTCATCTCCTTCCCCTGGACTACTGCTCATACCTTTCAGACTCAGGGTGCTGCCTCCTCAGCAAAACCTCCTTGATGCTCGTCACTGTAGGCTTTGTGTCCCTTGACCATGCCGGCACTCTCTCTCTCTTTTTTAAGATTTTATTTATTTGGCCTCTTTTTTATTGTGAAAAATTATACGTGACATAGAATTCACCATTTTAACTATTTTTAGGTTCAATGGCATTAAATACTTTCTTCAATTTTATTTATTTATTTTTCTTTCTTCAATTTTAACACAGGTTTATTATTCTAGATACAGCAGGCTTGAAGTATATAACAGTTTTCCATAGAGCAGAAGGAAAATATCGGAAAGTACAAATGAGAGAAGATATAATCTCATTTAATAGGAAGGGTTAAGCTATAATTAACAACAGTTAAGACCCAAGCTGTCTAATATGGTGGCCACTAGCTACATGTGGCAATTTACATTGACTAAAATGAAATAAAATGTAAAAATTAATTTCTCAGACACATTTCAAATGTTCAAGAGCCACATGTGGCTACTGGGCACCACACAGGACAGTGTAGGTACAGAGTATTTCTATCACTGCAGAAAGTTCTACTGGATAGCACTGCTAATGACTATTTTTAAAAGAAATGAGAAATACCCAGCGGGTGAAAGGCAAGGCACACAGGCAGGAGCAAAGCTACAGCCACAAGGGAAGCTGATACATGCTGGAAGCATGTAGAAACCCAGTACACACAGAGACCACAACCTTGGCCTATGTCCATACCCAAAGGCCATAAAAACCCCAAGCTAATCTGTACCCAGAGGTATGCTTTTAAAAAAATCATCAATGCTGGCAATTAGGATACTAATGAAAGTGCCAACAGTAGTATGTGCAGAGACTAAGAATGGGACAGTGACATTGGGGAAGGCATTAAGAAGCCAAAAAAGCCTCTTCAGCAAGGACCATGCTCAATGCTCAGAGCCTTAGAGAACAGACTTCAGTTAGGGGGACAAGGTGATCTGGGTGTTCCAGGCAGGGTCCAAGGTCACAGAGCTAGTAGGTGGGAGAACCAAGATTCAAACACAGGTCTATCTGTTTCCCCAGTGATCTTGACCACTCCACTAGACTGAGGAAACTGCAGAAGCATGACAATCTGAGGCAGTGGGCCGCTGGAGCCTTAAGTACAAAGAGGGAAATGACAGGAGATAAGGCTGAGATAAGCAGGGCTAGTACAAAGGGCTTTGTCTCTTAGGCTAAATTTGGACTTTATCTTGGTGAGGGACTGTTGAAGCAATCTGGTAAACGAAGTAATTAAACAACCACATTTCCATTTCAGAAAGCTAGCTTTCCATGTGGAGGAAGGCTACCTGGCAGGAGAAGAGACAGACAGAAGGACAGGTGAGTCAGGAGGCAGCATACAGTACGGGAAAGACCCGAGGCTCTCGAATCAGAGCCCTGCAAGCTCCACCCAGCACACAACCCTGGACACAGGTCCCCCTCTCTGTTTCCTTCATGTGAAAGGGGGTCTCTCTTTACACATTTTGTTGGTGGGGAGGGACTGGTCTCTCTTGAGGACAGCTGCCAGAGCGCTCCTGACAACAACTCCTGCTGTCCTCTCCGGGAAGGAGGGCTACAAGGACAAGGCAGGCTCAGAGTTGCCAGGGCCTCCGGCTGCCCTGTGGGGAGAGCCTGTTGGGCTGAAGCAAAGCACAACATAGATACAGTAAAGGGTGGAGCCCTGGGCTTCCCAGTAACACAGCCAGTAAGTTCCTCTATTGGTTAAAGGTTTGTACTAGGCTGAGGTTGCCAGCAACTCAAGAGACCCACAAAAAGTTTGTGGTAAGGATTCCATAGCACACATGAAAGCACCAACCAGACCATCTTATGCACGTCAGGTACTTGATGCAGGTGGTGTTATTAGGACTACTAAAATAGTTCAGGCAAGAGAAAAGCACCTGATCTAAGGCAGGCACGATGAGAATAAAGAGGAAAGAGGAAATCTCAGAAAGATATTCAGGGAGCAATAATCAAAAAGGCTTAGTGACTGACCAAACAAAAAAGAGAAGAGAAAAAGAAATGTCTAAGACAGTCATTTTCAAAGGAGGTAGTTTTCCCCACCAGGGGACATCTGTGAAATGTGTGGAACCATATTTGATTGTCAAACTGAAGGGACAGGGAGCTACTGGCATGTGGTGGGTGGGGGCCAAGAATGCTGCTCAACATCAAACAACGCATGAGACTGGCCCCTACAGCAAAGTATTATCTGGCCTCGAGAGTGTCAGTTCTGAGGTTTAGGGATCGTGGTCTAGGATGGTTTCCAGGTTCCTAGACTAGGGTGACTGATCAAGACTGGGCTCTCAATCAAGAGAGAGCACAGAGGAGGAAGAGCAGAAGTCTGGGGCAGAGGGAAGTAAAAAGGAGAGCCCGAGTTCAGGCTGAGATGTGGTAAAACCTGTGTGCCCATGGGGCACCCAGACTGACCTGTTGAGTAAGAGCTTGGAAACATATCACAGGAGAGGTTAAGATGTAACAGGAGTCAGGAGCCGTAAAGTGCCAAGATGGAAGCCTGAGTCCCAGGAGTAATGAGCTTATCCAGGGAACATGAAGAGAGGATGGCAAAGGACAAAGCCAAGGATGATATAAATCTTAGCAAATCACAGCACATAAAATTATTATATCTTCCTTATAATTAATTGAGTTAAGGCCTAAGAAAGATGCCTATGAAAGGACATTTGTTATCAACAGTATGTTAACAGTTCCCAATCCTCCTCTTTATTTACAACTCGAACACTGCCTCTACTGCAGCAAAGAGGGAGTGTCTGACTCATTTACCCTTTTTAACCACTGCCCACTTTAACCCCTAAACCAGCCATTGCCAGACAAATATGCTAGAGAAAATAATTTTGACCAAAGTGCTAGCAGTTCTCAATATATTTGGAAGAGGAAATGGACCCACAAACTCCCTTACCAATTTTAAGTAACGACTGTACAAGCACACACACCTTCAAAGCTACCTCATAAAGATCAAACTGTGAGTTCCACAGACAACAGGCTTGCTGGGGTGGGGGACAGGGAACGGTGCTAAGTGTTAGGTAGGGAGAACAATTATCAGCGCCTATGTCCCCACAGTATGTCACAGAGGACAGGGCATCTCCATGTCTGCTGTCTCATCTCACTTGACTGTTTGATCTGCATAGGGAAATTGTCACACAGATATTGCCATCTCCGTTATAGTTGAAGCAACCATTTCAAAGATTTTCTGTGATCTGCCCATGTTCATATAACCACTTGAATGGCAGGAAAAGATGACATGCCCTGTGAAACCTGAGGGGCAGCCAGGAAGGCAGGAGGAATATCTGGTCCCTGCTTTTTATATGAAAATTAGGGCCAGTCCTAGAACAAGAATGACGATCAGGTGCTTTAGATATATTAGTCTTTCAATCCTTAATGCCTGTGGGACTATGATGATTCCCATTTTAAAGTGAGAGACTTCAAGTAAATTACAAAGATCTACACATAGTAAGTGGCAGAGCTGAGCCTTAAACCTACGTCTGTCTGATGCCCAAGCCCAAGTTCTTTTTTTTTTTTTTAAGTGTTACTTATTTGTTTATTCATGAGAGACACCTGGAGAGAGGCAGAGACACAGCAGAGGGAGAAGCAGGGTCCCTGTGGGGAGCCCAATGCGGGACTTGATCCCAGGACCCCGGATCGCGACCTGAGCCAAAGGCAGATGCTCAACCACTGAGCCACCCAGGTGCCACCCAAGCCCAAGTTCCTAATTTATTTCTTTTCTTTTGCTTAATACTAAATTTTCCCTACTGTTCTGGTAAGATTAGGGTTTGGGCTTTTTTCTCTCGCCAGATGACTATATGCCCAAACAGGCTAGAAGAAAGGAAAGTTGGATTCATTTATTTTCTTCTTACTCTCTATTAAGTATATGATTTGAATAGAAAGGGGTCAATGCAAGCTATCTTTATAGCTTCCATGCTGGAGAACTTAGGGGGAAAGTGGACGTTCTAAAGGAAGGCTTCGATCAGCTTTGACTAGAATAAACTGGGGCTCTCTTAGCTCCTCACATTTTGAAGTCTTATCAACAGGAGATTAGGGACAGTAAAATTTAATGGCTGACGCGCTGAAAGAGAACCTAATGTGGGAAAGAAACATTTTTCCATCTGGCTCAATTACTTAGATGCCAGGAAAAAAGAAAACAAAAAGGAGACGGGCATATTGTTGCTTTGCTAAACGTGTGAATATGCTCTCACATGCCTCCAAAACCCCCTTCCACCAGCTCTTGGGACAAAATGTCACGTCGGCAGCAGCACAAGCTTTCCTAATGCCAAAGTCATGGGACAAACAAAAATCACTGGGCCTGCTTTCCCTTCTCTCTGTTTCAAGCATCTCTCATCTACAAAGAATTCAAAACACATGTAAAAATAAGTATTCAGCACTTGAGTTACTTTTTGGATGAAGACTTGACATTTCTGTTATTTTTCCGTTCTTAAAAACAATAAAACTTCTGGGGGTAGTTTTTAAAAAGTTTTTATTGTTAACTATTTAGTGCATACAGCATATAGAAGGATACCCATGTACCCACCACTCAGTTAAAGAAAAGAACATTCCCAGTACCCAGAGATCCCTATATACCTCTATGATTCCACACCTTCCTACCCTATGAGTTAACCACCCTCAACTAAATGCCTGTCATCCCCTTGCTTTACCACACGACGCTTTGTAGCCTGAACAACATATTTTTTTTGTTTTATATACTTTTATAAATGGATTTGGACTGCTTTATTCTTCTATGACTTGCCTTTCTCACTTAATACTATGTTCCTGAAATTAATTTGTTTTATTACTGTTCATTCATGTAAAGGCTGTACAGAGTTTCATTGTTAATGAACCACAACGTATTTATTCATTCTCTTTTTGATGGACATTTATGTCTCCAATTTGTACTATTACACACGTTGCTGCTGTAAACATCCAGGTACTTGCCTCCTATACAAGCATATACACAAGAGTTCTTCAGTGATGCAGATAACTCAAACTGCTGGGTCACCCAATGTCCATATTTTCCAACTTCACTGCATACTGTTACATTGTTTTCCAAAGTGATTACTATAATTTACACTCCCCCTAGAAGAGTGAGATATTGTTGCCCCAATATCCTTACCAATTCTTGGTACAGTAGTTTCCAATCTTTTAGTTTTTGCTAATTTGAGGAGTACAAAATGGTATCTCATTGTGGTTTAACTTGCATTTCCTTGATTACTAATTACATTGGATTCCCCCCTACATTTATTGGCCATTTAGGTTTTTTCTACCGTGAAATTCATTTTTTTATTTTTCTGCTAGGTCTTTTTCTTATCAATTTGTAATAGTTCTTTATGAATTCTGGATACAAAATCTTTCTTGATAATATGTGCTGAAAATAATTTCCCTTAGATAATTTCATTACAGTGTTATTTAATGTTATAGGTTCCTAATTACAAAAAACATAAATGCAACAACTTTTTTCATTCTTGATTTGTGTTTTTGTACCATGTGTAAACATCCCCATCCCAAGATCACAAATATCCTCCTATATTTTTCTATAAGTATTAAATCTTTTCATATTCATATGCACCATCTGGTATTCATCTGGTATTTATTTTTGTATATAGTGTGTCTGATTTGATCCTTACACACAGGGGGAAAATGATCATATGAAAATGGAGGCAGAGGGCAGCCCACGTGGCTCAGGGGTTTAGTGCCACCTTCAGCCCAGGGTGTGATCCTGGAGACCGGGGATTGAGTCCCGTGTCAGGCTCCCTGCATGAAGCCTGCTTCTCCCTCTGCCTCTGCCTCTGTCTCTGCCTCTCTCTCTCTCTCTCTCTCTGTGTCTCTCATGAATAAATAAATAAAATCTAAAAAAAAAAAAAAAAGAAAGAAAGAAAAAAGAAAAAGGAAAATGGAGACAGAAACTACAGTGTTATGGCGACAAGCCAAGAAACCTCAAGTATTGCCAGCAAACACCAGAAGCTAGGAAGAGACAAGGAAAGACTCCACCCTAGTGCCTTCTAGAGAGAGCCCGACCCTGCCAATACCTTCATTTTGGACTTCCAGCCTCCAGAACTTTGAGAGTGTAAATTTCTGTTGTTACAAGTCACCCAGTTTGTGATACTTTGTTATGGCAGCCCCCAGAGACTAATATAATCATATAGAGCATCCCAACACCTCTTGAAGAGCTCATCCTCTCTGCTAATCTGCAGCGTCAAACATCATCTTTCCCCACTGACTGGTAAGACCAGTTCTATCACAGATTCTATGTACATGCAGTGGTCTGAATCTAGGCTTTTTACTCTTGATGTACTGCAAGGATCTCTATCCCTACAGTTATACCACACTGCCTTAATTCTACAGCTTTGTGTTAATTCATGGGTAGGGTAAGTCCTCTTGGTATTTCTGTTTTTCTCTCTTTCATATACATTTTTAAAATCAGCTTATTAAGTTTCAGAAAAAAATTACTATGATTTTTATTGGAATTCCTTTGAATTTAAATGCCTATCTGAAGAGAAATGACACCTTTAAATTACTGAGCCTTTTTACCATGGTCATGACAGAACTCTATGCTTATTTAGATCTTATTTTGATGTCTCCTAACATTTTCTTCCACGGAGGCCTTGTTAGATTTAGACCCAAAGTTATTTTCTATTGCTACTCTAACGATACTTCAAAAAACTGTATTCTTAAATCGGGACTCATTTAAATAAAAAAGATGAAACACTGATCTTTAGAAACAGCTCCTAAACATATACTTATGCCCAGTAACCTCTTAACTGGGCATCACATGCAGAAATCAGACATTTTAATAATCATATTAATATCTGAACTGAAATAATACTATTTCAGTGCTCATTATATGTTGGATACTGCCCTAAATTATGTAATCCTTAAACCTCTGAGGTAAATTCTATTAGCCTCATTCTACAGGAAACTGGCTTAAAGCAGTAAGGACCCAATGAGGTAGCTCTGGGAATAATAATCAGTATTTGGTTCCATTGCATAATTTCTTAAATACCATTGTATTGTCCCCATATTGTGGTAGATGAGAATAAAATCCACCTTATGGGGATCCCTGGGTGGCGCAGCGGTTTGGTGCCCGCCTTTGGCCCAGGGCGCGATCCGGGAGACCCGGGATCGAGTCCCACGTCGGGCTCCCGTTGCATGGAGCCTGCTTCTCCCTCTGCCTATGTCTCTGCCTCTCTCTCTCTCTCTCTCTCTCTCTCTCTGTGACTATCATAAATAAATAAAAAAAAATTAAAAATAAAATAAAATAAAATCCACCTTAGCCTTAGAATCCAAGAAGAATTATCTCCTAATAATCAAAATCCCCTTAGGCCATCCAAATTCACTTGATGGCTTCTCCAAATCAAAATAGCACTGACACTGCATTCAGGGTTTCAAAACTGTTCTGATTAATTTAGAAGAAAATACTCTATAGATGATAACATTCAACACTTTCAATAATTACATTTAAAAAAGAACTAAGGGACACCTGGGTGGCTCAGCAGTTGAGCATCTGCCTTCAGCCCCAGGGAGTGATCCTGGAGTCCCAGGATCCAGTTTCACATCAGGCTCCCTGCATGGAGCCTGCTTCTCCTGGTGCCTGTGTCTCTGCCTCTCTCTCTCTGTGTCTCTCATGAATAAATAAATAAAACCTTTTAAATAAATAAATAACTAAATAATATAGTAAAACGAGAATGTCACAAAAGCTAGTATTATTTCTGTTTGTTATGATGGCAATTTTCAGATTATTCAATTACTTAAAAGAAATTCTCAATGTTTTAATGTTAATATTCAAATTACTGACTCACGTTTAAGATTCAGTAATGGACCTCACTCTGACCCTAAAGTTTCCAGGTTGGGACGCCTGGGTGGCTCAGCAGTTGAGCACCTGCCTTTCACTCAGGATGTGATCCTGGAGTCCCAGGATGGAGTCCCACCACATCAGGCTCCCTGCATGGAGCCTGCTTCTCTCTGCCTATGTCTCTGCCTCTCTTTCTCTATCTTTCTCATGAATAAATAAATAAAATCTTAAAAAAAAAAAAAAAAGCTTCCAGGTTGATGGTTATTACTGCTTCTGTGGACAAGTCAACATCTGACTTAACTTGTGATTTGGGTGATTATAGTACTGTTTTATGTATAAATTCTTTCTTAATGTATTAGTCACAGAATCAGCATATCAGAGTGCCAATAATCTTTGACCTCCAGTCAATACCAAAGAATTCTTAGTTTTAATGCGTAAAAACATGATTTCACCTTATGTTAACAAATAATCCGTGAATAACATCTACTTAATTACATCTGTTTGTGTTCTACAATCTACAAACATGTATTAAACTTCTTCCAAGCACTTGGGGTACATCATTGAACAAAACAAAACACACTGACAATTTTCCCTATGAGAACAAGACAACCAACTGAAACAAAACAAAACAGGGTTCAATACCCTCCAGGTGTGGTTGGGAGTGCTTGGGAACAGCTGATCAGCCTATTAGATCGCATGTGTGCAATACACCTGAAATTAACACCATCATCAAAATTAATGTATGCTAGGCAAAGTGCCCTTTGCTACATATGCCTGCATGCGGTTTTCAAAATGGAAAATTAAACAGTGTTGTTTGGTAAGATAAAAACGCATCCATATTTTCAATATAACCACCACTAGAGTCTTATTATCAATAATTTCATTGGATGAGGGAAAGTGAAGATTAAAAAGCAATGGCATTTTCCCTATGCCCATTTCAGTGAACTGTTGGTATCCCTACAAAACCCCAGTAATTGGCAAATTATTAAAAATAAAAAAAGCAGCAGCATTAGCAGAGGGAGAACAACAGCAGGTTGGTGTAAGTATAGCAGAGCTTTGAGATAGCCGCAGGCAGCTCTGCAGTTGCTCTGCAGCCAATTACTCTCACAAAAGAGCATCAATGAGGCCAGGTAGCCACCAGGTCAGTTACACGTTATCATTCAGAGATACCTCATGCTTACAAATAGTGGTGCAAGCATTTGAGACCCAAGTTCCACAAACTGCTTTGTAACACATATATTTACTCCAGCTAATCACTTGGAAGGTTTTTCTGAATATGGTAGAATGGAGGAAGCAAAAGGGCAGGTCAACAGCGGGGAGGATATACACTGCCTGTGTTCCACGTCCCTAGGAACCAAAGTGGCAGTAGGGGATTCTGCAATGACTGGCCCTGGACACTAACCACAGCATCCTCCACCAGGAGGACAAGAACTGGACTTGTGCTCCCATATCATCCTAATGTTTATTCTGTGAATTAACAGTAGACTCTCAAGTTTCATACGACTAACCACAATTTGCATTAAAAGATCCTCCCCCATACCTCCTCCTCTTATAATTAAATCACCAATAACCCACAGACAGCACAGTACCAGTGGTTTATGAAATACAAAACACAAAAGACTAAAATATTCATATCCTCTAAAAACTTAAAGAGATGTGGCAACAGGTAAAGACAGTTAAGTATTTTGCTCAAAATTTTTGCATTATAATGTTTCCTCTCTTTTTCTTTCCTTCCCTTTTGTTTAGGCTAAGAGTGAGAAGTAGAGGGCTAAAGAAGGCAGTGCTATATGGGTGAAAAGAGGGCAAAAAGGAAAACTGAGGAAGGAAAGGAGGGAGTTCCATCCTAACGGGCAACAAAGACAAGATAGGGGCCAAGTCAGGGCTAGCCAGCCTCTTACCTCTCAACTAACAGCCCTTCTGGATTCTGGATCACTGCACCCTGCAGAAAGATAGGGGCCAGCATTTTCAGCATTTTCTGGAGGTACTTCTGAGCTGCACCTGCCATGTGGCAGGAAATGAAAACAAAACATAAAATCTCAGAAGCAGAAGGCCTTACCACATGAGAATGTTCTGATGGCTGAACCTAAGGCTATATAAAGAAAGAAGACACCGGATCTCAAAATTTCATCTCAAATACTGAACTTATTTTAACTGTAAAGATTTTCCACAGTGGCACTGATCAAAGTAATCATTAAAGAGTTTATTGGGCTATCGTCCCAATTTTGTCTATTTACTGCACACTTACATATTTTTGCATTCTTATGACATACCTGGAAGAGATTAAAGTAGAAGCAAAGAGTATTCTCATGAAGCTGACTTCTGTTATGGAATGGAAAATGGTGGGACATGGATTGATGGAAAGAGGAAGGTGGGTCATACAGCCAGAAGCAATCCTGATGGGAGTCCATTAAGGCGGGTGAGGCAGACCCTGGGCAGAGGGGGAAAACCTGGCATGTTGTGACATGTGAAGTCTTTGTGATGCACTAGAGTGCCCTGACACCTGGCTGGGAAGCACCAATAGCTCAGGACTAAAAATGTGCTTTGTTTTGTGCTATTGGTGAAGTTTGCTGAACAATCTTGTCACACCGATAATTAGTTCTCTCTACTACACTTACTAAGATAGGCTGATATCAGCGGCCAGCATTTTTAAAAACCTGATAGTAAGCAAATGCCAACCTGCAAAACTGAAGGCCATTCAAAACAGATTGTGTCCTCATCAGAGTCTAAAGCAATGAACAAATGGGCCTTGAAGTCCTCTCATTAAATTCAAAAGTACTTTAAGTCAAAATGGTAGTGAAAATCTGGGCGAGAAAGGCTAGCAAGAAAAGACATCAGGAGTGTGGAGGAAAGACAGGATGGAAAGAAGTAATGTTGACAGACTGTAACTTTTGATGTACGAAGCAGTACCAACTCCTGGATGAATGATCAGAAGGGCAGACTGCACTTAACTCACCCTCTCCCCACCCCCCGCCCAGTCTACTCTCATTTCTAATCTAGCAGGCATTCTATGTATGGACTCCATCAATACATGTGCAAGAACTTGAGATCCAGATGGGCCAGAGATATAGAGGAAACATTTTGGTCTTCACAAAGCTATGAGGGTGATTATCCAACAGTGTGGCCACCTATGCCTAAATTGAGAAAGAGGTTGTTCACAACCTTGAAGCAATACATGTATCAGATTAATCTTTAAAAAAATGACTGTCTCCTTTTGGAAAATAGACTCCCTCCGCTTCACAGTTTTCAAGCATATCTCTCATCCTACATGAATCTATACATACTCAAAGGTAGCAATGGTTCATTTTCATTCCTTCACTGAGTGCAGGAAAAGCACAATCTGTAAGTAGAATGTCCTAAAAAGAAGACATTTGATTCTTTCAAATGTGAAAGGTAACAAGTGGAAATACTCTTGTTAAAACTCATTAAAAAAAAAAAACTCATAATAGAAAGTTGGTCATTTGTAAAATAGGTCTCCCAGAGGCAAAAAAAAAAAAAAAAAAAGTCATTTGGAGGTTTTAAAAGCCTACTTTGGTTTTTAAAGCAGCATCTGTAGCAGGGTATATAGGAACATAAACATCAAATTAAGTGACTTTAGCTTAACTAAAACAAGTACGAATTCTGTGACTTTCAAAATCAATCAGGCAAACTTTTCAAAACACCACATACGATGTTTCCTAGGCTTATACTATTTGAGACAAAAGTAACTGGACATTTCTTAGTGATTTGCATTAAATGAGTTCTTCAAACTTGGACAAAACTCATCTAACTATTCCAAAATTATTTGAACAGGAACAAATTTCCATATAAAAACAATGTTAACAGACCAACACTTGAGCAGAGAGAAATCTGGAATTAAGCCAAAATTTTATATTTCACATTGCTTAAGGTCCAGCTGTATGCAGGAAGGAACTGCAGACAAGTGTTCCCCACACTCTATTTGGGTTTTTACATCATTCTAACAAATCCACTAAAAGCAAAACTTCATGGCAGAAAGGTCACCAAAGGTTTTTAGAAGTTTCCAAAACTAAGTATGCAAGAATATGTTTAAAGGCAATTTTAAGCCTGCAGTATTTATAAAAATAAAAAACCAATAACCTAAATATTCAGAATAGCTAACGTTCACTGAGTGCTTGCTATGTGCCACACAGAAGTTGTGGGTACCCTGCATGTTTTGTGTTCTGTCGTTCTCAAAATGAGAATACTCTTAGATGGGGACTAGTAACCTCTCCAATCTGCAGATAAGAGACTGTGGTACAAGAAAAGAAAAAGAAAAAGAAAAAGAAAAAAAGAAAAAGCAAAATAAAGAAAAATAAAGAAAGAGAGAGAAGAGAAAGAGACGACAAGAAAAAGAAAAACGAAAACACAACAAATAACAATATTGCTTTATTGTGTGTCACTTTTCATTTCATTTCTCTTCCCTTCATGTCCTCCTCTTCCGCTGTCGCTCTCACTCTCCACCTACCATCATCCTCTCCTCTCATCTCCTCCGATAAATAAGAGAATATATAGCAGAGAGAAAAACAAACAAACTGCGGTACAATAAAGTTGAGTAAGATTGCTCAGTTGCCAGAGGGACACAAATTTAGAGCAGAAGCCCCCACTGCAACACTGCACTGACTCTCAGGACTGGGAGCTTAAAAAAACAACAATACCTGCAAATAACACAACATCATGCAGTTATAATGTGGGGGTGGGGAGTGGGGGGCAAGGACTGTGCCTTCTGATGGATGACCACTGTAGTTTTGAGGAATGCCCGGCACATCATACTCAATATAATCTGCAATATATATTATATACACACCCATATATACATAAGTAGAATGCCTAGAAGAATAAGCATTAGTTTTTAACAGGAAGTAGAACTGAGGGGGAGTGGGGAGGGATTTTAAAATGAGAAATGGGGGAATTATAATTTTATATATTCCTCATGATTTCTTTCTTTCTTTCTTTCTTTCTTTCTTTCTTTCTTTCTTTCTTTCTTTCTTTCTTTCTTTTTTAAGATTTTATCCATTTATTCATGAGAGACACAGAAAGAGAGAGAGAGAGGCAGAGACACAGACAGAGGGAGAAGCAGGCTCCATGCAGGGAGCCTGACGTAGGACTCGATCTCGATCCCGGGACTCCAGGATCATGCCCTGGGCCGAAGGCAGTGCTAAACCGCTGAGCCACCGGGGCTGCCCCACTCCTCATGATTTCAATGTTTGGGCAAGAATATTACTTTCTAAATTATTTTTAAATTCTGAAATGATTTCAAACTTAAAGAAAAGTTGCAAATATGATACAAAGAAAGAACTCTATCTCCCAGAACCACTGAGAGTAAGTTATCAGTCTCATGCTTCATCCTCCCAAATACTTTATTTTTTAAATTCTAAGTAACTACAATACAACTATCAAAAACAGAAAATTAGCACTGATACATTACTGCCATTTAATCTTCAGGCCCCACTCAAGTTTTGCCACCTGCCCCAGCAGTAGTCTTCACAGCAAAAGGATCAGTTAAGAAACACATGGCATTTAGTTGACCTTCCCTTCAGTGTCTTTCAGTTTGAAATGGTTCCTCAGTTTTGCTTGGACTTGGCACTTGTGAAGGTGATCACAGGCCATTTAATTTGTAGAATGTCCCTCAAATTGGGTATGTCTGATGTATCTCATAATTAGATTCAGGTCATGTACCTTGGCACGAGTATCACGGAAGTGATGCTGAATTCTCACTGTGTCCTAACATGTGATACAATTTCAATTTGTCCCATTCTAGTGAGATTGGTTCAGATCACTTGGTTAGGGTGGTGCCTGTCAGACTTCTCCACTGTATTCTTTCTCCTCTTTGTATTCAGTAGGTGTTTTGTGGGAAGGTACTTTGAAAATTTAAATAACTTATTCATTGAACTCTGAATTTATTTATAAGTCCATACATAGGTTTCATTGCAAAGTAGGTGAAATTGTATGAAAACCCTTATTCTTCTTATTCAACAGGTTTTAGTCAATGACTTTGACATCTTAAATGTTGATAATCAAATTATCCCAGATTTGGCCCAGTAGGAGCCCCTTCAAACTGGCTTCTAGATCCTTCTGAAGTGTCTCCATCATTCTATAAAAATGTCTCCTTTGCAGGGATCCCTGGGTAGCTCAGTGGTTTAGTGCCTGCCTTAGGCTCAGGGCGTGATCCTGGAGACCCGGGATGGAGTCCCACATCGGGCTCCCTGCATGGAGCCTGCTGCTCCCTCTCTCTCTCTCTCATGAATAAATAAATAAAATCTTTAAAAAAATAAAAATAAAAATGTCTCCTTTTCTAGCATAAAATATTCCAAATTCAATGTAAACTTTCCTGCTCTAATCCTATTATCAGCCATTCTTCCAATAAGCTAAGGCCCCTTTTACTAGAAAATGGTATTTTGAGGCAAAGTCTGGGCATGTGATTTGCTCATTGCTATTGGGGTATTGCTGCTCCCAGGTACTCTATTCCTCTTTATGGAAAGACCTAAGAAATGTATGTATGCATGTACTACATATAAATACATACATATAGGGGCACCTAGGTGGCTCAGTCGGTTAAGCACCTGACTCTTGATTTCGGCTCAAGTCATGATCTCAGGGTTGTGAAATCAAGTCCCATGCAGGGCTCCACACTCAGTGGGGAGTTTGCTTGGGATTCTTTTTCTCCCATTCCCTCTGCCAGCCCCATGCTTGCTCATACATGTGCTCTCTCACTCTCTCTCAAAATAAAAAAATAAATCTTAAAAGTAAATATATATACATGCATTTTACATCTGTAGTATTTCTATATTTATTAATACTTAATAAAATCCGTGAGTTCACACTAACATTCTGATTCTAATCTATTATCACAAAGTTTATTATAGTTTTCCCCTTTTTAACATCTATAACTCTCTTCTCCAACAGTGAGAATTGTTGGTTCCCATTATCCTTAACACACTTATCTGATCAATCCTTCTGTATTTAACCAATCTCCCAATGCTGCTGCCACTCCAGCTCTACGTGGATACCCTTCTCACCTCTCTTTGGCTCTAATACAACACACCACTCCTTTGTGTGAAGGCTTCTCATCCTACTTGGGCTGTGACACCTTTGGCCAGGGCACCTACCTTCTCGGTCTACCTATACTCCTCATGACTGAATTGTTCAGAAAGGAGATGAGGAAGAGAAAAATATTTTTTAAAATTAAATGTTTAAAAATATATTTTTTAAACAATAGTATCCATTAAACTGGAACTTGTTATAAACCAAACAGCCAAACTGAAGTTCACTTTTGCATCACCTCTGAAGAACAGGTTTGTTAAGTAAATTAATAGTGTAAACAAGCTTGTAACCCAGATGTTTAACCTACTTAAGAAAACTAATTGTTTTCAAGCACTTTAAAATCACTGGGCATGTACTTGCCTTTAATTATTGTCTAATTACAAATGATTTCTATTTTCTTCATTATGGCTTTGATAACTCCTCTATTTGACTACAGTTTTAAGTAGTACTACTTAAACTTGATAAAATTAAACTGCTTTTTAAAATGTCTCTTTATTAATCAGTTTGGCTTTTAAATCAATCATCTAAAATCAGGTTTTTGATCATTCAGTGATTTCTCTTTTTTAGTTAACCTATCATGCTGATCAAAAAGAAAATGCCTTTCACATGAAATTTGCCCCCAAATTTCATGCTCTGTGTGTCATCAGTTCTTGCCCCACTGTCCCTCATTATTTTTATGGATGCACTGCTAAGGGCTCCCCCATAAAGCCATCAGTTCCCATCATTTGAGTCCATACTTTTAACATTCTGCTTTACAAAACAGGGATTCACCCAGATAACAAATTAGCCTGTACTGCATTTCCAAAGGCTCAAGAAGAGAACATGTTCTGGAGTTACAGCACCTAGTGCCTCTATGTTCTTGATGTGGCCTCAGACCAGTTACCAAGCTTTGGGCATGCCATCTTTCTTAAGAGCAAATCATTCTCCACATCAGGTTGTCATGAGAACTAAATTAGGTAATGGGAAGTACTTGCTATATAGCAGGTACTTAAGGAGTAGGAGTTCATGACCCCCATCCCCAATCCCACCCGCAGCCTCACAGAAAAACTTGGTATCATTCAGAGCAGCGTTTTCCAATTTGGTCACACAGAACCTTACAGAGAACTTATAGAAGAACATGGATCATTAACTGCCTTCTTAAATTTTACCTGCCCTATCACTGCCCCTGACCAAAATAAGGGAAACATGAAAAAAATAACAGCAAGAAGAGTTCCATGACCTAAAAATGAGCAACCAACTTAACCCTTACCCAGAAGAATAGTACTGATATTCATGGGGGACAGGGGGAATGAGAAATAAATAGGCTATATTTTTTATTTTGACTTCCAAATAAAGATGCCAACTAGTCCTAAAGACCCCAGTTGATCCCAGCCTAAGGGTTATCTCTGGTTTCTTCCTAACCAGCTCTGTCAATACCAGTGGATAAATATTAAGATTTAATATCTGACAAAAAAAGATCATGTTATTAAAAATCCACTAGAGGTAATAAGCAATTTTCAAAACCACAGATGTTGGGGCACCTGGGTGACTCAGTCCGTTAAGCATATGACTCTTGATTTTGGCTTAGGTCATGATCTCAGGGTCCTGGGATCGAGCCCTGTGTCAGACTCCCCGCTCAGTGGGGCAGTCTGCTTGTCTCTCCCCCTCTAGCAGTCCCTCCACTCATGCTCTCTCACTCTTAAATAAATAAATAAAATCTTAGAAAACAAAACAAAACAAAACCACCACAGGTGTCAATAATGTGATACAACTATGACTAGCCTAGCAATGTGTTTTAAAAAAACCAAAATGACAAAGACAAAAATATGCCAGTCCCCAGAAGTGAACCAAACAGAACCGCAAAGGTCCCAATATGTAAAACATTTCAAACACATGGCTTCAACATAAAACACTAGAATCAGGAGTGATTCTAAAAATTGCCAGCAAATAATATCACATGACCTATTTCTCTGTATGTTCAATGTTTGAAATATCTAAGCTTTTGGCATGTAAAATTATGTGGTTTTGGTGTGTCATTTCTTTTAAAATCATGAAGATTTGTTATATGGAAGAGATGGAAGATATAAGGGCATTTCTTTCAAACTGCCTCAAGAGCAAAGCCAGATATTAAAAGAATGCAAATAAAATGCTGAGGTACTACCAATACCCTGTTGCTTCCACAAGCAACTCCTCCTTCATAGAGAAGGATATAGTGGTCTACACATTTCATTTGCAAAGCCTTTTGCTTCCTAACAGCCTCCAAGCAAAGGTCAAAGAGCCCAAGCTCTGAGTGATATGTCACAGACCTCAGACACAGGTGGAGGACTCAGGGCCAGGGACCTAAACTCCTCACCCAACAGAGGTCCAACTAGTTACCCAGAAGGGCCTATGTAACCTAAAACACGAGGGACTCTCCCTGATAAGAGAACACAGTTCTGTTTGTCAAACTGAGAACTGTAAACTCCTTACCTGCTGCCACACCCCTGCTGACACTACCACTATTTCTGCAACAGGCAACATGGCCAAATTTCCCACTTTGTAAGCACTACACATCAGCCAAGCTTTTCTTCAGTCTCTCTCCATCCCTCAATCTGGTCTGGCTCTCCTCAGTTTAGTGGGGGATGCATAAATGTGCTGCAGCTCGGAGAACTCATAAACCAATAGGCATTTAAAGTCTTCTCTAGGGGATCCCCGGGTGGCTCAGCGGTATAGCGCCTGCCTTTGGCCCAGGGCGCGATCCTGGAGGCCCCAGGATTGAGTCCCACGTCGGGCTCCTGGCATGGAGCCTGCTTCTCCCTCCTCCCGTGTCTCTGCCTCTCTCTCTCTCTCTCTCTCTCTCTAGGTCTATCATAAATAAATAAATCTTAAAAAAAATAAAATAATAAAATAAAGTCTTCTCTAATTGTGAAATCATCTTTGTTTCCTATTAAAGGATGTTTGGGCATGAGCAAGGCAGGTGGAAAAAACTGAGAGTTCTACATAAATATACTGTTCCCTAGAATACAGAACCTTTTTTTTTACAAAGGGAGGCAACAGTTGACTACACCCTTCCATGCTACCCCAAATATTTCTTCCAGGAAGAAGAGTGGCCCAGCAATAACAAAGCAACATGGCCTTGGAGAAGTTTTCATGCCTGGCTTCCCTCTAAGGCAGTAGAACATAGTGCTCAAGCACACACAAATGCAGCAGCCAAGGATGCCCAGGCCACTGTCCTACCTGTGTAACTTTGGGCAAGACAGTCATCCTCTCAGTAGTTAACTCGAAGGGTCTTCATGAAGATTCAACGAGTGAACGTATGCAAGGCTTTTAGAACAGTGTGCCTGATATTCCTTACAGGAAGCACACAGCAAATAATTTTGTTTCCCCTTTGTTTCTTTAATTTTTTTTTTTCTTAAGTAATCTCTACATTCAACATGGAGCTTGAACTTACAACCCTGAGATCAAGAGTCATTGTGCTCCACCGAATATGCCAGCCTCACACTCCTCTTTCCCTTGTAATATGGAAGTTCTCACCTCCTCTAATCATGACCCTCTGGTCATTTGCCGCACCCGTTTTTTATCCTACTCCCAATGGGGCCTGGACTCCCAAACATTCACCAACATCAACCAGCAATCCCCTGAAGACTTCACCCCTGGTTATCCCACACTACCTTTCTAGGCCAATCCTCACTCAGCCTCAGATGAACCCTAACCAACTGCATTCTTCACTTTGACTTACTGGAAAAAGCCTGCAAGGCCAACACTGCAATCACAAATGAAGGATCTTCTCTCTCAGCTGAGCCCTGAAAGCTGGGAGATGTTTCTTTTTGTGATTTTCTTCCTTTTCATTGGTGGTGGAGGTGGGAAGCCTTTTCCAAATGTTTTCTCTGTTTAGGCTCCCTTTATCTGCTCAGACTTCATCTTTTAATTTAGAGAAAGGAGTGATTCCCATTCAGAGGTAAATGTCTCTCAAGGGAACTCTCTCAATATCCTTCTATTTCCAAATTTACTTTTCCCTCTCCAACGCTAACCTGTCATATATGTGGCAAATCTCTTCCCACACTCTCTCTCTCTCTCTCTCTCTCTCTCTCTCTCTCGGACTCTCCCTCCCACGTTCAAGTCAACTAACCGTACCAAATGCCTATGGGTGCCAAGCTCAGTCTGTGGATAAGGACACAGAGCTCATTCTATACTTTCTATCGCTACCTCTCTACTTGCTCCTTCCCCTGAACCTGAATCATCCTTTAGAATGTAATGCCTAGATGGGGAGAGATTTTTATCTATTTTGCTTACTGTTTTATACCTAGAGACTAGTATAGCTATTAAAACACTTGGGACACTCACACTCAATAGGTATTTGTTGAGTTAATCCAAGTCATCCTTGATTCATTTATTCATTCAACAAATGCTCATTGAAAAGCAAAAAAAAACAAAAACAAAAGACAAACAAACAAACAAACACACCTAAATATCGGATTAAAAATAGGCAGAGGACTTGAATAGACATTTTTCCAAAGAAAACATACAAATGGCAAACAGACACAAGATGCTCAACATATCTCACCATCACAAAAATGCAAATCAAAACCACAATGAGGTATCATCTTACATTAGTTAGAATAGCTAGTATCAAAAAGACAAGAAATGACAAGTGTTGGCGAGGATATGGAGGACAGGGAACCCTGGGGAACTGCTGGGAATGTAAACTGGTGCAACCACTGTGGAAAACAGTATGGAGGTTCCTCAAAAAAGTAAAAATAGAAATACTCTACAATCCAGCAATTCCACTACTGGGTATTTTACCCAAAGAAAACAAAACACTAATTTGAAAACATATATATGCACCCCTACATTTATTATATTATTTACTATAAGTAAGATATGGAAGCCACCTAAGTGTCCATTGACAGATGAATGGATAAAGAAGATGTGGTATATACACAAACGTAGACTATTACTCAGCTATAAAAAAAGAATGAGATCTTGGGCATCTGGCTAGCTCAGTCAGTAACACATGTGATTCCTGATCTCAGTGTTCTAAGTTTGAGTCTTGTGCTGGGTACAGAGATTACTTAAAAGTAAAATCTTAAAAAAAAAAAAAAAAAAAAAAAGAATGAGTTCTTGCCATTGGTGGATGGGCCTAGAGGCTCTTATACTAAGTGTATGAGACAGAGAAAGACAAATACCCATTTTACCTATATGTGGAATCCAAAAACAAAACAAAACAAAACCAGAATCATAAATATGGTGAACAAATTGGTTGTGGGGGAGGGGGGGTTGGGAGTTCCCAAAGTAGGTGAAGGAGATTAAGAGGCACAAACTTTCAGTTGTAAAATAAGTAAGTCATGGTATAATGACTGTATAATATACAGCATAGGGAATATAGTCAATAACATTAAAATAATGCTGTATGGTGACAGATGGCAGCTACACAAATCATGGTGAACATAGCATAATGTACAGAATTGTCAAATCAGTATGTTATACACCTAAAACACATTGTATGTCAACCATATTTCTTTTTTTTAAGATTTATTTATTTACGAAACACACAAGAGAGGCAGCGACACACAGGAAGAGAGAGAAGCAGGCTCCCGACAAGGATCCTGATGTGGGACTCAATCCTGGACTCCAGGATCATGTCCTGAGCCAAAGGCAGATGCTCAACCACTGAGCCACCCAGGTGTCCCATGTCAATCACATTTCAATTAAAAAAAAAAAAAGTCCATTGAGCATTTGCTGTATCTCACAGTACTGGGGTTATAGAACTAGTACAACTAGTTTCTGGCCCACAGCTGTTCACTGTATTGACAGAAAAAAAGACCCCCAAACACATGGGGATACCTCCCAATGTTACAATAGGGGCAAACAGGATGACAATGTGCTGAGGCTGCTGGACTCAAGAGAACCCTGAATCTGATGCACTGAGCTCCTCCAGGCCAATCTAACTACCCAAATTCAGGTCTTATCTCTGCTGACTCCTTGATGATTATCCTTTACTTCCCTAAACTCTTTCCTGTCTGGGTTTCTCCTGCAGCACCCTTTTTCCTGTTTTCATCCCACTCTTCTGAACATCTGCTAAGGAAACACTGTCACTCTCATCGCCTAGATGACCATATCTAGAGGTAAACAAACTGATGTCTGGGAAACTTCTCTCTTGAGCTCCAGACCCTTATCTCTACCTGCCCAGCTATATTTAATGCCCAGTAAACACATAAAATATGTCCAAAGCAAAAGTACAGCCTCTCAGATCCCATCCTCATCATACTACGTACTCAACATCTCTCCTCTACCCACTGAACACCCATGCTGACTCATGGCATCACTCATTCACCCAGCCTGGGGCTTACCTACAACTCCTTCCTTTCTGATCTTATCTAATGGATTACACTTCAGAAGTGTCTCCAAAATCTAGTCTTTCCATCTTTATTATCGCTATCTTAATTTACATTTTCTAGTCACCCCTCTTGCCTTGACTGGGAACAATCTCTCCCCCCTCCATCAGATCCTCAACATGGAAATCAAGTGAAGTAAGTTTTTTAAACTGTTTTCTACAAGATGAAATCCAAATTCCTTAGAATACTCAAAGACCAACCAAACCTTCCACTTTCGCTCAGTGTGCCCTTATGTTCTGCTAGTACCTTACCAACTCCCACCCTCGCCCAGTCCCTAACTCCTCCTCTGTTTTATGCTCTCTCCTCTGCCTAAAATGCTGACCAAAAAAACAAACAAAAAAAAAACAAAAAAAAAAAAACTAAAGAAAATGGTAGCTAACACTGACTTCAAGCAATATGCTAAACACTTCAAATGTGTTCCTCATTTAATCCTCATAACTATTCTTTGAGGTAGGTGCTATTATTATACCTTATTTTACCAGTGAGAAAAGCTGAGGCATACAGATAATACTTGCCTAACACTGGGCTGACCTAACTACATGGCTATCTGGACTCCAGAACCTGAGTTCTTAACCCCAACACTATAACGCCCCTCATTCCCTCACCATCCCTTCCACCAAGTGGGTCCTAATTCCCTTTAAGACACAGCTTAAATGTTCCCTCTTTGGTGAGACTTCCCCAGTGCCCTAGGCCTGTCTTCCCATCCTCCAGGGTCTCCGGGCATCATGCTTTTATCTTTATTACAGGCAGCCTCACTGGTTGAGTCCCAAAGATAAGTCAGGTTGTTTTTTATCTTTGTAATTCCCAGCACTATACAGCCTCTGACATAAAGACACTTAGGTAATAAATAAACTCTTCCAAGTGCACAGAACCTGCAGTATGCTCTGCTCAAACTCAAGTCTACCCTACATGTTACTGCTCCCAAATACCCTCCACTGCTAACCCCCCAGTTCTCCCCTTATCCTCACCTACCCCAGGCCTCCTCCATGCTGAAGAGGCAAAGCCCTCCCTGGAGCTGCCACTCCCACAACCAGCTGATAGCATTATCACCACCAAGCAGGCCAGCGAGTTGCTGGCCATGCAGTCCTTGATTACAGAGTAAAGTGCACCTAAGAAGCACTTTCTCTGGCTGAAGAAGACAGAGGCGACGTTTGATGTGGGACCGCCAGATTTAAGGTCTTGGTCATTTAAAATGTGCAAATAGGATGGTGGATATAAAAATGTGCATACTAGGACAAAATGTGCCATGACCATTCTTCATTACTCATAAAGGGCCAACAGCCTGACAAAAACAGAAGTCTCATTATTTATTTCTGTGATCTACCTGCCACTTTTACTTAATCATCATCACTATAAACTTTATTAAATAAGATAAAATTTGCTATAGGTTTTGGTTACTTTAGATTCTACAACTGCTCAGCACTTAATGGAATTAGCTTGTTGGTTTTTTTTTTTTTTCTTGCAGTAAAGTAGAATGGTTACTTGCTTACAGTATATGCAGAGGGAACAAAGTAATTTTTTAAAAAGTATGAGTCAATGAAATCATCACCACTGTAGCCCATAAATAAGAATGAAGGAAGGTAGTCCCAGAACTTGAAGTAAGGTTTATTCCTATGAGTGAGGCTAATAAAAACCAGGAAGTACACAGTTAATTGTAAAACATGCTAGGAGATGGTCTATAATTAGGATGTGGTTCCCAAACGCTGAACTTTAGTACCTGTGCTGATCTATATTTCCTTATGTAATGGTTTTCATAAACCTATCTTCAACTTAATGAGATGTCTCTTATTCCATTCAACTGTTTGTTAAAATGTTTTTTCTTTGAAACAATGGTAACAAACGGTGAGTTTTTTAAAAATGCCTTTACCTGGGAAATTTTAAACTGGTAACTTGTGTTGGATCCCAATATTGCTTTTACAATGTCACAGTTCCCTGGAACTCAAGTCTGGGAACCACCATGTGAGAGTGTCTAAAGGGACTTGGGCCAAATAAAAGCTTGTGTGACTAGGACATAGTTTTAGAAAGGAATAACCAAAATGGAAAGCTAACGATGCATTTCCTCAAACTGCGTCTAAAAAAAACAAAAACAAAAAACCTGGTGCCTTAAGATTTTATATATACACATCACTTAAGATTTCCAATGCACATTAGCATCTTAAAGACTCTAAGTCCGGGATCCCTGGGTGGCGCAGCGGTTTGGCGCCTGCCTTTGGCCCAGGGCGCGATCCTGGAGACCCAGGATCGAATCCCACATCGGGCTCCCGGTGCATGGAGCCTGCTTCTCCCTCTGCCTGTGTCTCTGCCTCTCTCTCTCTCTCTCTGTGACTATCATAAATAAATAAAAATTTAAAAAAAAAAAAAAAAGGCTCTAAGTCCTATAGTGGGCAAAAACCAGTTTAATTCAGAATCAGGAAAGGTTTTGGTTTTGTTTTGTTTGTAGGCAAACTTATTAGTACCCCCCCAAAACAGGGGGAAATCCTGAAATGTATTGAGGTGTGTGTGAAAACAGAATGTGTTAACAGCAGAAATACATCTTTATGAAACCTAGAGAGGGGACAGGAAGTGTCCCCTGCCCCTTCCAAAGATCATATGATAGTGTGTTCTATGGATGGGGCTTATCAAGAAATAATATATAATCTGATAAAAGGGTGTTTCCTACTTAAGTTTCTCTAAAATCTAGAGGAAAACTATATCTCCATTCTTCACTATGGATGGTCAACTCCTTTTTGATCTGAATGGAATGCTCTGGACAGGAAGGAGAACATTTTGGTCATCAAAAATATCCATCTCCCACCCACTGAAGTAACAAATTAACATTTTTTAAAATCCCTTATGAATGTGGCTGGTGTGATAACTGAGTGGACTGATATATTTGACCAGGAAAACTAGAATATGATGTCTCATGCGTGGTTCCCTAAAACTTCTTCCAATCTCAGTGAGACAATTCTTAGTGGATCATTAAATTAAATTAGTGGGTTGGGATCAGTTTTTGTGGTTTGGGGTGTTATTTATTTGTTTTTTTAAGCGTGTATATGTGTGTGGGTTTTTTTTTTTGTTTTTTTTTTTTTTTTTTTTGAGAGAGAGAGTGTGCACAAGTGGGGGAGGGGGGACAGAGAGAGAGGGCAAAAACCTCAAGCAGACTCCCAGCTAAGCACAGCGCCTACAGGGCTAATCTCAGGACTCTGAGATCATGACCTGAGCCAAAATCAAGAGTTGGACATTTAACCAACTGAGTCAACCAGGCACCCCTGGGCTGGTGTTTTTTTTTGTTTTGTTTTGGTTTGGTTTTGGTTTTTAACAAAACAGACTTGAATAGAATATATCAGAATACATTACACATAGTAGCAGAAAGTCAATACTTTTGCTTCTGTGTATACAGTCACATATGTACAAAACCTCAACACAAATGGCATTTTCTAGTATGGAGCCAAACAAGAAGTTTGAAAGTCACTGTTTGAAGTTACTAAATTATCTATCTAATTTCAGCTTATAAATAGGGATTTCTTGGCATAAAAAGAACAACAATTATTTTCTATAAGCAAAGGAGCAAAAGAAACAATGGCATCAAGAGATACAAGATGCTGCTCTGGGTTCCTGGGAGAGAGGAAAGAGGGTTCTTCTGCTAGGTCTCTGGCCTTATTATAGCATTTATTACTTAAACCTACCACTATACAGTCTGGTTTTTACAAAGGCATAAATGGATAACCAAAGTGCCCTTCTAAGAAAACAAAAATGTAAGGGATTAATTTCCATATTGATTAAAAGCAAAACAAAACACAGAACTTTGCAGAAGAGCTGACATTTCAAACTCTTACAGGGCACTTCACAGAAAAATAAGCTCTCCTATGTCCACTGAAATGAAACTGTGCAGCAACCAAAAACCACTGCTTATTCTCCAGTGCAAGCAAGGTTTGATTCCAACTACAATTCAAGATAATTTCTATTTTTACTGGTTATTCCTTAAAAGGTCTAATTAGTAACTACAAAGCAATCTAAATCAATGAGAGGATTAAATAAAAATCTTTGAACCTAGTTTTTATGAACTACTCATATTTAGTAAGTATTACACTAGTCTAGGATGGCAAGAAATACAAAATAAGTGTAACAGTATAAGGTCAAACAGCCTGCAAATCACCAAAGAGAAGTGAAATACGTGCACAAAATAATAAGCCCTTTGGCACTCCTTTTCTCCCTGGTAAACACCTCCACCTACGCCAGGTAGCTGGGACCACTGACTGAAGGCTTCCGAGAACACTCAAATCCTAATTTCATACCTCCCTGCCTGGAGCCACCACCAGCTCACTGACTCCAGAATTGAACAAGGTCATAAAGGGGGCAGGAGTGCTCCCAACTCTCCAACTTAATGTGCTTTTCAATGTAAGTCTCTGCATCTGGCAATTCTGAAAGATGACACAAATCATCATGTTTAAGAACTTCTACCAATGTGGGATCCCTGGGTGGCGCAGCGGTTTGGCGCCTGCCTTTGGCCTAGGGCGCGATCCTGGAGACCCAGGATCAATTCCCACGTCAGGCTCCCGGTACATGGAGCCTGATTCTCTCTGCCTGTGTCTCTGCCTCTCTTTCTCTCTCTGTGACTATCATAAATAAATAAAAAAAATTTAAAAAAAAAAAAAAAAAAAAAGAACTTCTACCAATGTGCCATCCTTTGACTCTAGCCAAAACAATGTTTTAAATTTCCGTTTCAAATTTTGGAATCTGAGGGACGCCTGGGTGGCTCAGCGGTTAAGCATCTGCCTTTGGCTCAGGGCGTGATCCTGGAGTCCTGGAATCAAGTCCCATATCGGGCTCCCTGCAAGGAGCCTGCTTCTCCCTCTGTCTATGTCTCTGCCTCTCTCTCTGTCTCTGTCTCTCATGAATAAATAAATAAAATCTAAGAAAAAAAAATTTTTGGAATCTGTGCACTTGCAGAAAAAATAAAAAGTTCATCTCTTCACAAGCAAAGTTAGGATCTGATCGAATTCTAAAAACTCCACCAGCAGAATCCAACATGTGTTTTAAGAAACACCAGTCCTATGAAATGCTTTGTGATGATAAAAATGCTTTGTGATGCTGTGGCTATTTTCAAAATGCACATTAGCTGTAAGATACCCATTTACTTTGCATAACCCCACTCTGTCCAATATGGTAACCACATATGGCTAGTGTGTACCTGTAATGAGACTGGTGTGACTTGCAGATGGAATTTTCAATTGTATTTTTGTTCAATTAATTTAAAATTTAAAGTTGATACTCATTTCCATTACTGGAAAACTTCTGTATCTTTGGAAAAATTTGGGCATGTGGGTGTACTTTTTTAACTGTAAATTCTATAAAATCTAAATACAGATCAAGTATTTCCAATGAAAATTTCATGTTCAAACTGAAATGTGTTGTAAGCATAAAATACGTACCAGATTTCAAAGACAGTATGACAAAAAAGAATGTCAAACATTTAATTTTTAGGTATTTTAAATTGATTTCATGTTAAATGGATAATATATTGCACATATTAGGTTAAATAAAGTACACATTATTAAAATTATTTTCACCTGTTGCTTTTACTTTTTTAATGTGACTCCTGGAAAATGTAAACTAACACATGACTCACATTCCTTTTTTTTTTTTTTAATTTATTTTATTTAAGCAATCTCTATATCCAACATGGGGCTAGAACTCAGAACCACAAGGTTAAGAGCCGCATGCTCTACTGGCTGGGCCAGCCAGGCACCCCTCACATTCCACTCCTACTGGTTGATGCTCACGAGTCCCAAACCTGTCCCATTGGAACACCTCCCAACACTAGGTTTGGGAATGCTAACGTAACCACATACTGTTCTACCTGCTAACCACTTCTGAGATTGAGAAGGCCTTCCCTCCTCTTCAGCAACAATTCCAAACTATCCTATACAATCACCTTCCTTTTAATCCTTTCCCAGGTCCTCTTTCTCTTCCTGTCCCCAAGGACCTATTCTCAGTTCTCTTTTTCATTCTACACTTTCATGGTGAGCTCATCCACTCACAGCGTCAGCTATCGCGTCTATGTGGATGACTTCCAATCCTTTATCTCCATTTCTGACCTCTTTCTCAAGCTTCAGCTTCATTCACACTACCAGCTGCCTGCTAAACAGCTGCCTCTGGGAGTCCCACAGACTTAAACCCAGGATGATGTCTGACCTGGAGTACATCTTCACTCCTCCTGAAGACTCTTGTCATTCACCTTGAAAACCCAGGGTCCCTGGTCCCTCTTCTAGCCATACCATAGCAATCTTATAATAGACCCTTTCTCATCAGTCCCTTTTTACCACAACTAGCCTGCATGACTCTAAATTATTCCCTAGTCCTCTGGCTCATTTCCATTTAACATTCTCAAAAACCACTTTGATCGCACTGCTAACACATTTTCAACAAGTCCCCTCTGTCTCCCATCCAAACTACTAGCAATCCAAACTACTGAGCAGGTGTCTCAGCTCCCCTATACACCTCTGAACTCCCATCACAATTCTCCCTGGACATAACTAATCCTCCAGCTGGACTGCTCTGCACTCTATACAGTTCTGACCAAACTTTCAGGCTTAGCTCAAATACATGGTCCTCATAAAGCCTTTGATGATCAACCTGACTAAAATTAGTCTTTCTCTTCCCTCAAACTCTTCTGGTATTTTTAATGGCAACCATCATGATAATGGGAGTACATGGGCTTATCTTCTTTATAGAATAGTGTCCCCTTAATAGCACCAACAGTACCTTGCACTGTTTGTTGCCATCTTTGGACAGCTTACCAAAGAAATCAACTTAAAAAGAAAAATGCTGGAGGACTTGGGACTACCTATGATTCTCAAATCTTTATCTCCAGACAGATACTGAATTGCTCCAGACCTTCATCTGATGTCTCATAATTCAGTAACTCCAAATGATGGAGTTAATGATGGCATAATCTCCATGCCATACCTGTCTCCTGAATGGACCCCTACTCAGCAAATGATACCACCATCCCATCAGTAGCCCAGGCCAGATAAAAGAGGCATCACCTTTAATTTCCCCATATTCAGCACTCAGGTTCTGTGAAATCTTCCTAAATGTCTCTGGATTTACCTACTTCTTCCCAACTCTACTGCTAGTTCAGGCCACCATTACCCGGAATGCCTGTAATACTATCTGGTATTATACTCAACTCTCCAGCCATTTCCTACAGTGCAACCAGAGTCATCTTTCCAAAATCCAATCTGAACAGGTGACATTCCTGCTGAAGACTCTTTAATTGTTCTTAAGATCAAGACTTCCAAACATGGCTTACAGACCCTCTGCATCTGGCCAGTGTTTATCTTTACAGCTTCACTTCTCATTTCCCAGATCATCTCTTTCCTTATGTACATCATGCTTCAACTACGTCCAAGTACTATACATACGGTTCTCCGGGTATGCTAATGTACTCTCTCGTCTAGGGCCCTTGCACAAGCTGGTACCTACCTCTATTTGGGTTGGATGTCCCTCCCTTGTAATCATCCGACACTCAGCACTGGCGAGTTTCTTTGCATTTATATTCTAACTTCAGCAATGGGAAAACCTTCACACTTCTGCTAGGCTAGCAATTTATCCCAATATCCAGCATGTAATAGGTACTCAGTAATTATTTGCTGAATGAATGAGTAAACAGATGATAGTTTTCTGAGTTAAAAAAAAAATTCCAAAGTCAATGAATGAAAGCCATTTCCAGGACATCTATTATTTATTTGAGAGCATTGTATAAAGTGGGTAACTGATCTAAGTTTTTATTTTACCTGTCTTTTGAATGGAAACTATTAATAGTTTGGTTAAGTAAACAGAAATGTACAGGTATAGACTCAGAATAATCACAATGAAGGAAAAGACACTGTATTTATGTTCTCCTTTGTCTTGTAAACTTGGAACCAACTCATCTGAAATTGTTGAGAAATTTTTGATGCAAAACACAGAATGTATGAAAAGCAGCCAAGCAAATGTGGATACATCACAGAGGCAGAGCTTGCAGGAAACTAGAGAGCATGAAGAGACGACCTCAGACCCTAGGAATGTAGGTAGGGACTTTTTTTTTTTTTTTTTTTTAGGTAGGGACTTTTTAACAAAAAGAAAAGGCTCAGCACTCCTTGTCTTTATCCAGATTGAAGCTCAGTGCAATCACCACATACGTTTCATGATCCTGCAAGCCAGGAGAAAGAATGGAGGCATCTATGAGGCCGTAAAAGTGTTTCTGGTTTATTTAACAAAGGGAGATAGAGCAAAGGGGAAGGAAATACTTACTAAGCAAGGCAACGAGGTGCCAGCTCTTACATACATTTCCTTTATGGTTCACAACAGTGTATTATCCCCATTTTACTGATGAACAAACAGGGACTCATGGTCACATAGCTGGTCCTGGTGACCTTATACTCAGATCTAACTCAAATACATTTTTATCAAACATCCACTCCTGTTAAAGCCCAGTTCTAGATATTGGGGACTGGGCAATGAGCAAAACAAAATCTGCTCTCAGGAAGCATATGGTTTTGTGAGGAGTGACAAATAATGTAATTTCAGATAGTGACAGAATTATAAGGGATATTAAAATGGTAAAACTGAGAGATGTGGTAGAGAAACCAGGGAGGTAACTTAGGTTGCAAGGTTCACAGGCATCATTTAAAAGATAATTTTGAGGAGATACTTTTGCATGGCTAAAGAAAATGGATAATAAGGGGACTATCCTATCCAACCTTAAATGGAAATCTCTGGAACTACCAGAAGCAAAAATTACCATTCATTTTCTGATTCTCAGCAAAGAGACTATGAGGTAGAAGGAGCTACAGTGTTATCCTGGTCCTAATCCAAAGTGATTGGTTAGATATTCACCAGATGGTGAATATTTCCTTATGAACCAAGTGGCTGTTCAGGGCAATGGGCCGACCAAATTAATTCTTAGATTCCCCCAGCACCTACAACAGCACCCAACACACGCCAGGACATAATAAATGACTACTGAATGGATACAGGAAGGAAGGGGAAAAAGGAAAATGTTGAAATGTCACTGTTGTGGGATAAACCCCCTTTTTAGGCCAAGTGGCTTCAATTCACCCCAGCCCACCCCACCACCAGCCCCAACCATAAAAAGAGGGGTGAAAGAAGGTGGTTAGCGTAAATCCATGAACAACACTATCCTAGGAAAAAAATAGCATATGCTGCCCCCTCCCCAACCCAAGAAGTCAGAAAAACCGTATCTCTAAATCACAAGTTACGTTTAATGAAAATCTAATATCCAAATGATGACTAAAAACGAGTAATTATTTAGCTGCTTTAAATAAGGGCTCTCCTAATGCAGGTCCTCAGGATACTTCTGTACCAGGTACCTAGTTCTAACTATTGCACACAGCACCAAGTTGTGTTGGCCTCTTTATCTGAGTATCTTCCTTTGCTAGTCTGGTAGTTCTTGAGGGCAGGAGCAAAGCATATTTATCTGTACTGCCTTGCGGCCTTGTCCAGTTTATAATGCAGAAGAACAGTGATCATGCTAAGTTAGAAAAATTAAATTTCTCCAAAATGTTTCAGTCATGGGGCAGATGGGTAGAGTGAGGACCACCCCCCTACTATTGTTATCTGCTGAGGCGGCTCTGTAGAACCTGAAGCCCTCATCATCTCACATCACTCTTTCAGTGTCTCTTGCAGAGGTGAAGAACTGGAAAAGCCTTAGAAGTTTCTGCTTCGATTTTTAGAAGTTTATTTTTAAAGGACGGTCCTAGTGGTGGCAGAGAAGAACAAACGGCCATTCAAAACTGAACAAGAATGGAGTCTGCGCTAAATATCAAAGATGCCTATGCTTCCTTTCTGGCACCCGGATAGAAGGACTGAGAAACAGTTTAAAAATAAGATACCACTTCTGATAGATCAGTGCTATCAATTTCTCTGGTGTTCCAGTAAAATCTTAATAGTGAATCTGTAACAATTTTTTTCTGAGACAGAGCAGTGTTGTGAATAATGACATTATTACAGAATCACAAGTAGACCCAGCAAAAGGAAATATGGATTGGGGGGGGGGGGGGCATTTTAAGTAAGAATCATATTCGTTTTCTCCAGTAAGAAACTTCCTCTGCATACGCCATCTCATTTTGAAAAACCATAACATGCAAGTTCTAAGATCCCTGGGTCTGCGCTTCATGATATCAGCCACATCTCTAAAGTTTTTAAAGCTTCGTTTCACACTATCAACAGAAAGAAAACTTCAACAAAAGGCACAAATTAAATACTATCCATCTGCACACTTGATATACTACTCATTTTTATTTGTGTCTGAATTACCATAGTTTTGGTGTGCCATCAGGATTGGCTCTGCAGGAACTTAGATCCAAAATGGCAGCTGAGCTTCTGAAACTCACCAGAGCCATAAGCTTAACATACGTGAAACCAGGTCTTATTTATCTCACTTTTCAACCTGTCTAAGAAAAAAGAATATTTATAAAAACATTTCAAAGATTCAGACGGCATTCTGTTCATGTTCATTACAGCATTCTCCTTCTTGCGAGAACAGGCACCCTGCTTTTGGTTCCTCCGCTCCACAAACTGAATTAACCTGCCGTTCACATGTTTACACAGTCCACAAAAACAAGCTAATGGCATAACATGGAAAGCTTAGGTTTTTCTCACTCTTCTTCTATAAGGCCAACTTAGGAAATGGGTGTAAAATGAATCATCTAACAAGTAAAGCCCCAAATGAGCGCTTTCATTTTCAGAAAAAAACAACAATAATGAGAGCTATTTTTCCTTAGGTCCACCACAAAGCAACACTCCCTATCACTATGATAATTTCTGTCTTTCCTTTACATTCAAGCTGTAAAAAAAATTTTTCAAGAGACAAATTTGTTCCAGACTACCTCTTTAATGTAATGTTTCCAATCCCTCTTACACAAAAGCTGAACCTGTATCACCAAAAAATGTACACTGAATTTAAATTGTCCCTTTTCTACTTATTTCCATTACTAATATAATAACATTAATTTTAGAAAAATAATAAAATACTTGCTCTTTAGAGACAGAGAACTTTAATTATCTTTATGTATTCAAATGCAGAGTCTTTTTGTTAAATTAGCGTGAAAGTCCCTTCATCTACACACAATTGACCCAAAGAAACAGGCCATTTTCAGCACAAGGGGCCAATCCATTTGAACAGTGAATAAAGCTTTTGAAAGCACTACACACCCTCTTCCAGACTGTCAAATTTTCAAAACGGGCCAGCATTTCTTCCATTTTTTTTTTTTAACACTTGCAGGCCCAGCAAGCATCTTATAATTAGATTAATTAAAAAGGAAACAAAAACACTGCTCCCTTCTGATCAAAATTATTCCATTTATGCTTAATTAGCTTTAATCCAAGTCTACATATTTAATGATGGGGATATGACAATTCCACCTATTTGCATCTTTTAAATGCCTTTCTAAACTATACTTTGTAACAGATTTAGAAGAACAGTCTCTTTCTCATGCCAGTATGCCACGCATAAATCAGGAGGATAGAAATTAGGAAAAAAAAAAAGAAAAAAGAAAAGAAAACAAGGCCTCTTAGAGCCAGAGATGTGCGGAGGGGGTGGGGTAATTTACTCAGAGGTGGGGGCAATTTCCCCGCCACATCACAAACTACGATCCTTTCAGCCCACCAGAAGAGAAGCATTACATCACACTCTTACAATGATAGGGGGAGGTGGCTCTGAGAAAGCAAGTTTTCAGCTTTCTTCCCTCCCTGCTCCCAGGCTTCCTAGAATCCTGGACTGGGAGTAATGGAATTTAACTTGAGGGCACCGCACGGTTTCAGAGGTAACTAACATACACATACATACAGCTACCTATTTATGTGACCCTAAATGACCACTTCAACAATGGATATACGGCCCAAACAGGCAGCCACACACACACACACACACACACAGATGCTGAATTTGTGCTGAAAAGCCCAGGTCATCTGTGTGAAATTAAACAAAAACTGTAATCTGTGAGAAACAGAGAAGGCCAGTCTACAGGGAGAAGCTGATAAAGAACTCATTCCTAATGGGGTGAATAGCTGTTTCGATCTTCAAAACACCATGTTTACAAGACAGTCCTGCCATTTGGTTCAAACCACGATCAAAATAAAAGCGCATCTGGCTGCACATTTGAGAACACACACAGAGACCCAGTGCAAATGAGCGCGCGCAGAAGAGGGGTGATCCACACATTGCTTGGGAGGTTTTCAAGCAGGGGAATCTACAAACCCCAAACCTCCTGGTGTTCACTCGCCCCCAGCCTGATGTTTAAAATGTATCAGGTCTTATTTTAGGTTCTACATCTCTCTAGGAAGGATGGCCTAGCTTTAAGGGGGAGAAAAAAAAAAGCGCTTTCCCGTGGTACTGCTTGCCCTCCCAGATCCTTTGTCGGCCTTAGCAGCCGAAAGAATGCAAACCCATTTATATTTATGCAAATTTTTGCAGCAGATTTAAGGGGGCAGGGAGAGGTCTGTGTTTTTTTAAAAAACCTCTTTCTAAATATCAATTTTCCAGTTACTCGTAGTTTCATTTATTTGCAAGACAGAAATGATGATGAAAATCTGCATACAAATTAAAAGTGCAATTAAATCACTTCAAATTTTAAATATTCTAGCAAGGCTTTTCCATTTCTAAAATGCCGAACCAAAAGTACATCACGGGTCTGATTTACACAGATTCACGAAATGTCTGAAGCCAGTCTCCATGCTAGACAAATGTCCATTTGCAACAGCACTAGTGAAAACGGTTAGACAAGATCCATATAAATCAATTGGTTTAAAAAAATTGAAAATATTTACCAACCTCATAAAGTGCAGCAGTGCTTAAATCCAGCAAATTGAGGCATACAAGGTAGAAATGGAAATGAAAAAAGGTCCAAAAAATGATTTCTTTTTGTCTATCTGTTTTTTTGTATTTTAAATATTCAGAAACCAGCAGAGACTCTGTCGGCCATTTTGGCTTGAACTAACTCTCTCTCACTCACTCTCCCTCTTGCTCTCTCTCTCCCCCTCTGTCTCTAAAGGAAGCAGCTTTTTGTGACCTTCAAATAGAGGCGGATCATGTGACTTCGGGTAGGTTTGTCAATCAGGAAAGGGGAGGGAGCTGGGGTTGAAACTGCCTTAAAGGGAAAGCAGCCCTTTTCCACTCACTTTCATTTGTGAAAGGCTGTTATCTCATACTCTCCGCCTACACACAGTGAATGTGAAAGTGGCAACAGCATAAGGGTAACAGATGAACAAAATATAAAAACCTTTATTGGTTTATAGAAATATGCTCAGTTGCTAACGATTCTTGCAGATCCTGGAGCTTGGATTGCTTGCTGCAGTTATTCTCTAGATGTTTGGGCAAGCATGGGCTGGCAAACTGCTCTTTAAAAGGGGGCTTAAACAATGTTTTAGCCAAAGAAGAGACTAGTTTTTAAAGATTAAGGTGAAATACAGGGCACATCTGATCTCTGACAAGCTCCTAAAATGCATAGGAGAAGACTAAAAGGAGATATACCCAGGTATAAACTGAAACTGGCAATTCAGAGACATTAAGTGACTTAAATCACACAGCTAGACAGAAGCAGAATAGGGACTGGTTTCCCAGATGAAGCCCACATTTATTGTTTCAGGTGTATATGTGTTCGGTACGTCCTTCCCTGACTCCAAATAAAAGCCATGCTGCGGCATTAGCAAGCTGACTTTCTCTAGGATAGGGCAGATTCCAACCCTCTTTAAATTCCTCTCCCACCTGAGGAAGTAGTTCTGCAGCTGACAAGAGTAAGCACGGAATTTAAGACCTACCTGCTTTTCCCATCTCTAAGTCCCTTCTTCTAGCTATATGCATTCTTGATTTATTTAATTTATTATTATTATTATTTTTTAAAGATTTTACTTATTCATGAGAGACACAAAGAGAGGCAGAGGCATAGGCAGAGGAAGAAGCAGGCTCCCTCTTGGGAGCCTGATGCAGGACTCAATCCGGGGACCCCGGGATCACGACCTGAGCCAAAGGCAGACGCTCAACCACTAAGCCACCCAGGTGCCTCCCCACCTTTTTATTTATCTATTAATGAGAGACACAGAGAGAGAGAGGCAGAGACACAGGCAGAGGGAGAAGCAGGCTCCATGCAGGAAGCCTGGCATTCTCTATTTATACCCACCTAAGAAAGACATGCTGAGTTTGTATCTCTAGCCCTGGGGCCATCAGGCTGTGCAAGCTTAGTTAGGCAAATCCCTTTACCTCCCAAGGCTCAGTTTTCTGACTGGAATGTAAAGATTGGACATCACTAGATGGTATCTTGGGTTCCTTTCCGCTCTAACACTCTGCACTTAGCTTCTTTCTTTTAGCAGTTCTGTTCATCTTATCCTTACCATCTCAAAAGTAAGTCATTACCCCAGGAAGGCTTTCTTGACCCTTCCAGTGGAGACCAGGTCTTCCTATTCAACACTCCCATAACATCCTTTACTACTTCTTTATAGCGTTGGTCATAATCACAATTTATTATCTGCATAAGAATTTGCCTATTGGTGATCTTCCCCAGTGTCTATAACAACAAACACCACATCTTCCTTCACTGCCATCTGAGGACCAACATAAGTGAATAAACAAATGAATGAATTCCTCAGACTTCCACTCAGTAGTGCTAGGCAGGAGGAAATCTGCCATCCAAATATAAAGAACAGAAGTCATATTGTTTCTAGAAACTCACTTCCATCTATTTCTTCTAAGGATTGCTTTGGAAATAAAGTAACTAAAATGATAGAAAGCAGACAAAAGTGCCTGGTGACTGTCAAGACTCCATCTATTTCTAAAAGCCAAAAAAAGTGGGATCCACAGTGAGTCTCCCAAATGAACAAGGCTGACCAAGTGTAATCTGACATGCAATCCAGCAGAGACCCCATGGATTCTGTAAGCCTGACATTCCTCGAAAAGGAACCTATGACCCCCTCCTAAATCCCACAGGTTTGTCATCCTGGCTTCTGGGTCTTCATACAGCCTCCCTCCTTTGCTTTTTCCACTCCAACAGAAGAATAGGAGAGGAGCTGTTTCAGGGCAGGGGGAGCCTATGCCTCAATGACCTGGCGGCTTGAATATTTATGGTGTAAAAGGCTTCCACCACTTCCAGGTCTTCTTGAAGCCCTGAGTGGAGCAAGAGCCAAGACCTAGACTGACAACTGAGATGTAGGCAAAAGCAGGAAACTCAATGGATGGAAATTTTGAATATTTAGTCTATTTTTATCCTTCCAAGACCTTCCAGATGAGTTACGGAAAGCTTACTTACGTGGAGCATGCTCAACATGTTAAAATGCATGGAGACTGTATAGCTGCCTTGTTCTAATTTGTGATGGACATGGTTTCTTTATAATTTTGCTAAGTCTCCATTCCCCAATGCAGAATATTACTGTATAAATATATATACATATATGTGTGTGTTACTTTGTGTTGAACAAGCTGCATGAAAAGTCAGACATAAACTGTGTCAGTCATAAACAAACACATTTATGAAACAAAATATTCTATTTTCAAATATTATGATCAATGTTTTCAACCTCTAGACAACTTTGTTTTGTGAGATACCTCTAATTTTAAAGCAATTAGTCTACTTGCTCATCTGAAGAAAAAGCTGAAATAAACACATTATTTTCACTGTATTTCCAGACATTTTGGACTCTGTGATATATTTGCTGTACTTTTTTATATTAGCCATTAAACAGTGTTTTTAATTGTACTATTACAAGGGAAGGATGCAAAGTAACAAAAAAGTTTACTTTTATATACAAATAAACCAGAACTTATACAGTCAAATGTGTGTTATCTTTCAAAGTTGGCACCTTTGGTGACAATATACCAAAATATTTTTATTAGAAAACAAGATTAAAAATAATGAACTGGGGCACCTGGACAGCTCAGTTGGTTAAACATCCATCTTTTGGTTTTAGCTCAGTTCATGATCTCGGGCTTGTGAATGTTGTGAGATCAAGCGTGGAGCCTGCTTAATTAAGATTCTCTGTCTTGGGATCCCTGGGTGGCGCAGCGGTTTGGCGCCTGCCTTTGGCCCAGGGCGTGACCCTGGAGACCCGGGATCGAATCCCACGTCGGGCTCCCAGTGCATGGAGCCTGCTTCTCCCTCTGCCTGTGTCTCTGCCTCTCTCTCTGTCTGTGTGTGACTATCATAAATAAATTAAAAATTAAAAAAAAAACCCATAGCAGATATCTGTAAGCTATTCAGAGAAGTAGCCACTAAAACTACATCAGGCACAAATGGTATTCTGGGTGAAATCTACCAAACTTCTATCAAACAGATAATTTCCATGTTATCCCTACTGTTCCCAAACTTACAGAAACAAAAGGGAAAGCTTCTTAATTTCTTCTATGTGACTAACATATTCCTGATATCTGTCTGGATTGAGATGGTACAAAAAATAAAACTATAAACCAGGGGGATCCCTGGGTGGCTCAGCGATTTAGCACCTGCCTTTGGCCCGGGGCCTGATCCTGGAGTCTGGGATCGAGTCCTACATCGGGCTTCCTGCATGGAGCCTGCTTCTCCCTCTGCCTGTGTCTCTGCCTCTCTCTCTCTCTCTGTGTCTCATTAATAAATAAATAAATAAATAAATAAATAAATAAATAAATAAATAAATAAATAAATGAAATATTTAAAAATATATATATATAAACCAATCTTTACTTGTGAAGGCAAATATAACAATCCTAAGTAAAATATCAACAAATAGAATTCAGAAGTTTTAAGAGAACAGTTCACTAAGGCCATGTAGGGTTTATACTAACAATATAAAGATGGTTAAATTATAAAATCTATGAATATGGGCACCCCTGGTGGCGCAGCAGTTTAGGGCCGCCTGCGGCCCAGGGTCTGATCCTGGAGACCCAGGATCAAGTCCCGCGTTGGGCTCCCTGCATGAAGCCCGCTTCTCCCTCTGCCTGTGTCTCTGCCTCTCAGTCTCTCTCTCTCTCTGAATAAATAAATTAAAAAAAAATACTTATGAAAAAAAAATAAAATCTATTTGTTCAACGAGTATTTGCTAAATGCTTTCTAAATTTTTTTTTTTTTTTTTTTTTTTTATGATAGTCACAGAGAGAGAGAGAGAGGCAGAGACACAGGCAGAGGGAGAAGCAGGCTCCATGCACCGGGAGCCTGATGTGGGATTCGATCCTAGGTCTCCAGGATCGCGCCCTGGGCCAAAGGCAGGCGCCAAACCGCTGCGCCACCCAGGGATCCCAAGCTAAATGCTTTCTATATGTGCCTGACTCCACTAGTTGAGTCGGTAAGCCATACCACAAGGTTTCTTGTCCATGTGGAGCCAACGTCCTTATGGGAGAAAGAGATCACTGATAAGGAAATAAAGTGTTTGATGGGATAAAGAATAACTGAGGGAGGCTCACTTTAGGTAAGGTAGTTAGTGAAGGCTTATCTCAGACAGGGCATTAAAGCTGAGTTGAAAAGCAACTTATTTGAGTTTTTAAAAGAACAAGAGGAATGATCAGAAGCCTAGGGCATGTGAGCAGGTGATCCTCAGGAGGTAGGAGGGGTTAGATCACACCGGGTCTTAAGGGAATAGATCACACTGGGTCTTGCAGGCCACAGTAAAGATTTTCTTTCAAGAATAGTGGAAAGTCACAGAATTTTAAAGGAGACTGAATGGCACTATTTTATCCATTACTTATACTCCACTTAATGACTAGGGTCGGGGATCCCTGGGTGGCGCAGCAGTTTGGCACCTGCCTTTGGCCCAGGGCGTGATCCTGGAGACCCGGGATCGAATCCCACGTCGGGCTCCCGGTGCATGGAGCCTGCTTCTCCCTCTGCCTGTGTCTCTGCCTCTCTCTCTCTCTCTCTCTCTCTCTGTGACTATCATAAATAAATAAAAATTAAAAAAAAAATGACTAGGGTCTACCAGCTTGTCGGGGGCCTAGAAAAATATTTAGGACCTGAAAAAATATATTTACAAGTCAAAAATACAAAAAATTAGAATCATAAAAATTAATAAATGCTTAAATGTCCTCAAAATATAACCACCTAGGAATTTCTTTTTTTTTTCCTTTTTAAGAAGTCTCCACGCCCAGCATGGAGCCCAACCCCGGGCCGATCTCACGATCCTGAGATTAAGACCTAAGCCGAAATAGAGTCTGAAGCTTAACTAACTGAGCCACCCAGGTGCTGTAGGTCCAGGAATTTCATTCACTGTTAAATTTAAGATTTATACAATTTTTGTTACATTTGAAAACAATTCTCTCTTTACAAAAATTTCTAAAAATGCTGCTAAAAAACTTTAGGTAATTATAAATTAAGTCAGTTATTTGTAGTAGGAGAACTTCAGTAGCAAAATTATTAATATTCTTTAAACATGGGATAGCAAAAATAAATGAAACCACATGTTTAATATGAGATGTGGGTGCCTCTTAATAAGTTTCCTGTAAAGTGGGGCAAAGTCCCCCAAACCTCCCGAAGGATGCATTTCAAGGACCCACAGAGGTCTTATCACCACTTTAGGAGAGACAGGATCAGATTTGTATTTTCAAAAGTTCATCCTAGTTCATACATGGAGAATACACTATAAAGGACTAAGAGCAGAAGCAGAGAGACAAATTAGAAGGCAGTTGTGGCCGTGTAGGTGAAGAAGGGACCAGGTGGAGGTAAGAGAGGTGGAGAAAAGTACAGAAGAGATTTAGAAGGTACAAGAGATTCTATTATAAGGCAAATGGTTGTTGTTAAGAATGAAATCTGTGACCATGAAATATAGTAAGGCCAATCAACTCTTTCCAAAATAGGACTCCAAATTTAATTTTATTTTTTTTAAAGATTTATTTATTTATTTATGATAGACACAGAGAGAGAGAGAGAGGCAGAGACACAGGCAGAGGGAGAAGCAGGCTCCATGCCGGGAGCCCGATGCGGGACTCGATCCCGGGACTCCAGGATCACACCCTGGGCCAAAGGCAGGTGCCAAACCGCTAAGCCACCCAGGGATCCCCAGGACTCCAAATTTTAGACTCACCATTTATTCATACTGTCAGGAACCTTTTTTATTTTTGTAAAAAATTTAAAGCATCCACCATATATTACATACTGTGCTAGAACCAGGCCCTCGGGGACACAAAGATGATTTTTAACACCCTCAAGGACAGAGTCATGCAAATCCATAATTAAAATATAGCATGGTAGAGGCGCCTGGATGGCTCAGTTGGTTAAGCGTCCAACTCATGATTTCAGCTCAGATCATGATCTCAGGGTCATGAGTTCGAGCACCATGTTGGACTCCACATCAGGCATAGAGCCAGCTTAAGAATCTTTCTCTCCTTCCCCTATACCCACCTCCCCGCCCCCCACAAAGAAAATAGCATGGTAAGTGCCATAATTAAATAACAGAAATAGAAGACAGTTATGCCTAACTGCTGGGAGAGTCACAAAATATTTCACAGGGGATGAGATTTTGAACAGAGTCTAAAGAATGAGTAGGAGTTTACCATGGAGAGAACATGAGAAAGGTAAAGACTCTTCTAAGCTTAACAACTTCCAGTACTATTAAATGCTGGCAAAGATGAAGGCTGACTAGAAACAATATAAATGTAGAAGCTAAGTTTTTCAGGATTCTTAACCCCAACAAAATGAGAAGGTCGAAATAGTAGCCAAAGCTACATTGGAGTCTCCAACACAACTAGAATCCCAATATTTGGATTCTAGCTGGAAAAGAGAATGTTTGCATTTATACTCTTATTACATTTAGAAATTAGAATGCTAGCAAATCTAATTTTAGGGAACATTAAAAAAATTCTCAAATTCCTTAGAACCAAACCTCAGAAATCTAATTTGCATTTAGAGGAAGAATTTCTCGATACTCCAGTTTGAGTCTGGTGTCCGCTGTGCTTCCTGGCTCCCCGTACAGACCTCTTTGGTAGCACCTTCATGCCCTATTACTGTTATCACCCATTTACTTCATAACTTCCCTTCTAATCTTATGAGCTTTTTAATGGCAGATTATGTGGCTTTTACTTCTGGATCTAGTACATAGGAGGAATTCAATTAATGTTTGCTGGATGAAGGACCAAACAAATAAGCAAAGGAATAAATGGATGAATAGCACGAAAGTAAGTATTTAAAGGATGCAAAAGAAGACAACACTTAAAAATCTCTAATTGGAAGAATATAAACATGTACACAGGATAATCAACAAAAAAGTATAAGATACATTATTAACTGTATGGTTCCAGCCTAAGAGGTAGAGGAGTTAGAAAAGAGACACTACAGATCAGTGGAGCTGGACTTCAAAGGAAGGAAAGGACTGGAATGGTCAAAACAGATGCTTTAGTATGAAGCTAAGGAAGCTGAAGCTTTAGGAGCCCTCACTTTCATGGGGCTCTCCCAAAGCCCTAGGAGGGGATCCTGGCACTGTGCCCAAATGATCTCCCTTTCTGGTTTTTCTATATATATATTTTTTTGCAATGTGTTTCTCCTTCTCCTTCTCCTTCTCCGTCTCCGTCTCCTTCTCCTCCTTTTCCTTCCCCTTCCCCTTCCTCCCCCTCCTCCTCCTCTTCTTCTGGTAAAATACACATAAAATTTATCATCTTAACCAGTTGTACAGTCCAGTAGTGTTAAGTGTACTCACATTGTTGTGAAACAGATCTCCAGATCTCTAGAGCTATTTTATCTTGCCAATCTGAAATTCTATACCCATTAAACAACTTCCCTTTTTCCTCTCCCCCTTCCCATCCCTGGTAATCACCATTTTATTTTCTATTCATATAGATTTGACTACTTTAGATACCTCATTTAAGTGGGATCATCTAGTATTTGTCTTTCTATGACTGACATTTCACTTAACATAATATTCTTGAAGTTCATCCATGTTGTAGTATGTGACAGGATTTCCTTCTTTTTCATGGCCAATACTCCACTGTATGTATATAACACCTTTTGTTTATCCATTCATCCGCTGATAGACACTTGGGTTGCGTCTGCCTCCTGGCTACTGTGATAAGCGCTTCTATGAAGATGTGTATGCAAACATTTAAATTCTTTTTGGATACATATCCAGAAGGGGGATTGCTAGATCATGTGGTAGTTCTATTTTTAATTTTTTGAGAAATCTCAATACTGTCTTCCATAGCAGTTACATCAGTTTATAATCCCACCAACAGTATGCAAAGGTTTCAATTTCTCCACATCTTTGTCAACACTTGACACTTTCTGTTTTTGATGTTTTAAGAGTTTTGTTTTGTGGGTTTTTTTTTTTTTTATAGTAGACATCCTCATGTATGTGAAATGGCATCTTATTCTGGTTTTGATTTGCATTTCTTTGATGATTAGTGATGGTAAGTGTCTTTTCATATGTTTACTTGCCATTTATGTATCCTCGGAGAAAAATGTCTATTCAAGCCCTTTGCCTATTTTTTAATCAGGTTATCTGATTTTTTATTCTTGAGTTGCAGTTTTCTACATATTCTGGATACTAACTTCTATCAGATATATGACTTGCAGGTACTTTCTCCCATTCTGCAGGTTGCTTTTTCATTCTATGGATTGTATCTTTGATGGATAAAGTTTTAAAAATTTGATGTAGTCTAACTGTTCTATTTTTCCCTGTACTTTCGGTGTCATACCCAAGAAATCCCTGCCAAGTCCAATGTCAGGAAGCTTTCCTCCTGTGTTTTCTTCAAAGAGTTTTATAGTTTTAGGTCTTAAAGCTTAGGTCTTTAATTCATTTTGAATTTATTTTTATATACGGTGTGAGACAAGGGGCTATCTTAATTCTTTTCCAACTGGGTAGCCAGTATTCCAACACCACTTGTTGAAAAGATTCTCCTTCATTCCTCATTCAGTGGTCTTGGCACCCTTGTCAAAGATGACTTAACCATATATGTAAGTATTTACTTCTGCCTTTCTATTTTATTCCATTGATCTTTTTGCCTGTCTTTATGCCAGTATTGCACTGTTTTGATTACTGTAGCCTTGTAATATATTTTGAAATTAGGAAGTGTGACTACTCCAACTTTGTTCTAAATGACCAATTATTTTTATAATGTGTGCAAAGACAAGGTATTTTCATCACTCTTAACCCATATGATAAAAACCACAGCCTCTTTCCTTCTCAACTTTTCCCCATCATGATTCCCAGTCAGTAGAGTTAGAGTGGCTGCAGGCACTTTAGGGATCTGTAAAAAAGAAATTTAAATTGGTGATATATTCATTTTGGGCTTAGTAGAAAATATGCACATGGTTCTCAGTCATTTCTGTGTATGGCCGAGTTATTGTTAACTACCCTTGTATACAAAGATGTTACTGGGCCAACTTCCTCTGAATCATGATAGAAGTGTGCAGGGCCAGATCATACCATGATATAAATGTGTCAATTCAAAGAGTATTTCACGGTAGTCAACGTACAAGAAAAAAAATCAAGCTTGCAATATAAAGGATACTTGATAGAGATTTTCCCCAAAGTTGATAACAATCTTTAAAATTTATATAATGTTACTAATAACAAGTTGTGAGGCTGAAAGGAACTTTGCTAATCTGTCAATATGAAAAACCATATTCTGGTCACCCATGTTGTAACATTGTAACAAACAATGAATAATCTTTCTATTCTCTTTTTAGAAAATATCACAGAATTATAATATGAAAGGGCAACAAAGACTATACAGCCAAGGGGCACCTGGGTGGCTCAGTGGTTGATCATCTACCTTCGGTTCAGGGAATGATCCCAAGGTCCTGGGATCGAATCCCACATTGGGCTTCCTGCAGGGAGCCTGCTTCTCCCTCTGCCTATGTCTCTGCCTCTCTCTCTCTATCTCTCATGAATAAATTAATAAAATATTTAAAAAAAAGACTATACAGCCAAAAAATGTAGAGAAAAAGTCTCACAGTGATGTGTTAAGTACCAAATAAAAATATTATTGCTATTTTTCTGAATTTTATATCTGTCAATTTCTTAAAAGTTACCATTTTTGTATTTCTTTCCTCATTATAAATAAATGTTCAAAAATAAATAAATAAATAAATAAATAAATAAATGTTCACTTCTGTACAACTTGTATTTGAAATTAATGCTCTTAAAGAGCATTCTCACAAAACCTAGATTCACTCCTGGTCAGAAAGAAGGAGGGTCTCTTTGCCTGCACAAAGGCATATAGTGGAGAAGGAAGTGAAACACACATGGAACACTTTATGGAGAGCTACTGGATGGATACAGAAAGATCCTTTAATTAATTAACTAAATAATTAATTAGGCTTTTTAAAAAGTAAGCTCTATACACAACATGGGGCTTGAATTCATAACCCCAAGATCAAGAGTGACATGCTCTACCAACTAAGCCAGCCAGGTGCCTCAAGATCCTTTAAACAATAGAAGAAATATGCATAGGTAGGCTAAAGGCAACTTAATGGAGGCCCTCAGAAGCAAAGAAAAAGTTCAGACTTGGATATATCTATTTAGCATCTTTTGCTAAATAAACAATAATCAACTGGCTTATAGGTAAAGGTGCTTGGAGAATAGTGACAAAATCAAGTCTGTTGGAATATACTTAAGAAAGCATTGAATGTAAAGTCAAACATGATATGTTATCAATTCATTTTCCTTCTGCTAATAAAAAATAAAATATTCTGGGGTTAGGATTTTTAATAACTCCGCCTCAGATTTTCAAAGTGGATGTGTAGAACAGGGATTCTTAGCAGTTAGACATCTTCATTCACAGTATAATATATTTATTGATATTTTTTATGCCCCATTGGCAGTGACCAAGCTGACAAAGGTCTCTATCCTTGCAGAGCTGAAGATCTATCAAAAAGCCTTAACCTGCCTACCGTGTGTGCCTCCTCTCTACCACACTCTTCACTTTTCCTTCACCCTAAACTTCAGTGCACAGACATTCCCAGCAGAACAAGGAACCTAGGCAGAGTGCTTAGGGCAGAACTTGTCTCCACACCACCTAGTGATCATAACATTTTAGAGAAATAAGCACTAGCTTCTCTTCATGATACCCCTGGAGATCCTTGAGGCTGAACTTACATTTCTTTGATTATAATCAGTATTTCAAACATTTCAAAACATTTTACAACTACATGACAATAATAACATCTCCAAGAAAGAATTCTTAAAACACTACTTTCAAGGAACTGGACAAATACATCTTGCCTTTCAAATAATGTTTTTCCATAAAGGCAGCTATTTTGTCCATAAGTAATAGATAAGCTAAATAATTAACCACTGAACCTGTAAGTAGTAGCCACCCACACAGTTTGTTTCATTTTCAACTATGAAATACAAAGCTCCTGAAGTTACTCTTATTGTAATTAATCCATAGCCTGGACATCCAAGAAAAACCTCATAAAACAGAATTCAGAACTTATTATGTATGATTCTGAGACTCTTGGGGGAAACAAAGATGTTCAGAGAATTAATTTTTTTCAGTAACTTCAATGCAAATTATAAAATTTATTAGCAACAGGCAGTTTCCCAAAGACCTAGTACAAAATGTTTATGGTTATACTAAAATTCCTAGCAGCAAAAATTCCATGAGCATAACTATCATCTATTGAACCTCTTTGTGGCATTTTCAAAATACCAATTAATTGAAAATAAAACTCATTTCCTTTCTCTTAAAAACAATCTAAGAAGATTACATAGAAATCCAACTATTATTCTGATGTCCAGCTTACTGCTATGTAATAATGACTGAGTTTACACAGAGTTCGTTTTGGTACTTCTTAATAAGTTTATTTCAACATATACATATTTCAATGTTTTAAAGAAAAAATGGTGAAAAACTGATGGTAGAATACAGAAAATATTAAAATAAAAACACCTCTTTCCAATGGCTAAAATATCAAGGTTTGTGTTTTGAAGATAATCATCTATAAAACAAGTGATTTGGAAATACTTTCTTTTTTTTTTTCCTTTGTGCATGTATGCATCTATTTAGGAAATACTACAAGCGCTGCTCCCATTTTTTAAAAGCAAGGACCCAAAAGAATGATTGCAAAAGAACTTAGTGTTAAATTTGGTGGATAAACACGAAACAAGGAATATGCTAACAAAAGGAATTCTCAGTGTAGGGATGCCTGGGTGGCTCAGCTTGTCCCTGGCTCAGGCCATGATCCAGGGTCTCAGGATTGAGTCCCACATCAGGCTCCTGCCTGGAGCCTGCTTCTCCCTCTGCCTATGTCTCTGCCTTTCTCTCTCTGCGTTTTCATGAAAAAAATAAATAAAATCTTAAAAAAAAAGGAATTCTCAGTGTAGAGGCTAGGGAAAAATAAACTTTAAAAAGTTGCACTGCAGTATAAGATGAATCTTAGGAAGACAGAGTTGTAAGTTAATGAATTAGAGTAGGAACAGAAATGAAAATAAGGTAAAGACAAGCTGCTAGAATTAATGAAAGGTCTGTATAATTAATAATTCAGAAAAATTAAAAGGGCATTTTATAACTAGATATTTTAAGTTGGGAAGAATGTAATTAGTAAGAAGAGAATTTAATCAAGATACCAGACTTAAGACATTTAAAAACTAGCACCTCAAGCACAAAGCCATATTACAGCACACTAGAGTAAAAGAGCAATGTTGACTCCATAAATTACATTCTTCTCTCCGAATCAATATAAAGCCATCTTCAACACTTTGATTTCCATATAGGTCTCCCATGTAAGCTCTGAACAGATTCTCCCTTAAAAAAGGGAAATAAAAAAATATGGCACCCCCAGGGAGTTGAAATACAGGAACTGACATAATTAATTCTACCAACAATCCCTAAAAAGGGGATACTGTCGGGATCCCTGGGTGGCTCAGCGGTTTAGCACCGCCTTCGGCCCAGGGCATGATCCTGGAGTCCCGGGATCGAGTCCTACATTGGGCTCCCTGCTTGGAGCCTGCTTCTCCCTCTGCCTGTGTCTCTGCCTCTCTCTCTCTCTGTGCCTTTCATGAATAAATAAATAAAAATCTTTTTAAAAGGGGGGGGGATACTATCTATGTGATGTGTTATAAAGTGAGAGTTAAAAAAATTTAATATGTATCCTTTAATACAACATATATAAGAGATTGTCATTTCAACATAAAATTAATGCAAGTGATTAATTTTACTTTTGGGGGGGTACTAAGTCTTTGAAATCCAGGCTGCATTTTGCATTTAAAGTACATTTAGGGGATGGATCCCTGCGTGGCTCGGTGGTTTGGCGCCTGTCTTCGGCCCAGGGCGAGATCCTGGATTCCCAGGATCGAGTCCCACGTCGGGCTCCCTGCATGGAGCCTGCTTCTCCCTCTGCCTGTGTCTCTGCCTCTCTCTCTCTCTCTCTCTCTCTGTCTCTCATGAATAAATAAATAAAATCTCAGTAGTGTTTAGTACTTTCTCATTGTTTTACAACAGATTTCTAGAACTTTTTCATTTTGTAAGACTAAAACTCTACACATTGAACACTGATTCCCTCTCCTCCCTTCCCCCAGTCCTTGGCAGTCTTCACTTTTCTACTTTCTGCTTTTATGATTTTTAACAGTAGATACTTCATGTGAGTAGAATCATTCAGTATTTGTCCTTTGTCATTGGCTTATTTTGCTTAACATAATGCCGTTCAGATTCATCAATATTATAGCATGTGACAGGATTTCCTTCTTTTTTAAGGCTTCATAATATTTCTTTGTTATGTATATACCACATTTTCTTTATCCACTCCTCTGCCAATGGACATTCAGATTGTTGTTATGAGTACTGCTGCAATGAACATGGATGTGCAAATATGTCTTTGAGATCCTGCTTTGAGAAATTTGTTTTTAATACTGAACTTTCATAAAATGAACAAAAGATTCAAAAAATTCAATCAACAAAGACTTACTAGAAAAACGGAATCACTGTAGTATGTTAAAGGCAAATACCTCTTGAGAATATGAGTCAATTTAAGCTTAGACTTGTTTGTAAATTAGATTTTAAAAAATAAATTAAAAAGAAGCTAAACTGATGAATACAGTTGACCCTTGAGTAACACATGTTTGAACTGTGCAGGTCCAGTTAAATGCAGATTTTTTTTTCAATAAGAACAATACAGTGCTGTAAATGTACTTTCTCTTCTTTATGATTTTAAAGCATTTTTTCTCTTTTTTTTAAGAATATAGTATAGAATATATAAACATACAAAATAGGTGTCAATTGACTGTTTATATTATCAGTAAGGCTTCCAGTCAACCGTTGGCTATTAGTAGTTGAGTTTTTGGGGAGTCGAGAGTTATATGTAGATTTCTGACTATGTTAGAGTCAGCGCCTCTTGTTCAAAGGTCAACTACACACCAAAACCAGTATTTAACTGCAAATAATTTACAACAAATAATCTGCCTACAGACATCTAGACCATCACTGGTCTCATAAATAAAACCAAATCAAGAGTCTGTCTTGGATGGAAATATTTTATATAAAATGAGCTTTCAAAAAGCATAGTCAAACACAATCTATGAACAAGTATCCACTTATGCTACTTTTTAAAAAGCGGTTATAGTTTTATATTTACTCCTGTGTTGAACACATTATGTGATTAATGCAGTGTGAGTTTGATGTAGTAATTATATGGCAATAAACTTAGCTTGTCTGATTTGTTACAGTAGCTTGTAAAGTAAATATCCTCAGAAAAATGATTATATTAGATATACTAATAGTTAATAAACCTCATTAAAAAGCAACAATATTGGAACAATATATATACACAAAGTGTTTAAAGCTATATACTCTACTAAATCTTATTCATACATATACCAGAATTCAGCACAACTGATCTAAATATTAACAGTTTTGCATAGATATTTCTCAATATCAAAAGTCAATTATTTTTTAGGAAGGCTTTCTACATGCATAACTACCTTAATCTGCCTGTTAATAGAACTTAGTTCCATTGAAATAAACATCACAGAAATAAAACAATTTTTTAAAAACTTCTAGTGCTTATGGTAAAAATGCTAAATGATGAAACCAAGGAAAGTGGCATAGATCAGCTAATAAAAATAATTTTAGTCCCAATACTTACAAGATTTTGCCCTATGACCTTGACATTCCATTATCCTTGTGCTCCATCTGCCTCCATAAATGAAATAGGCTATTCATACAAACTGAGACCAAAGAGTGCGAGTCATTTTGAAAATCAAATTGAAAAAAGTTAAGTTAGATCTCTGCCTCACATCATACACAAAAATAAGTTCAGTTCAATTAAGATGTAAAGGTAAAAAAAAAAAAAAAAAAACAGGACAACTAAGGTACTTTATTACCTTAGGGTAGGGACAACTTCTCTCAGCAAGCACAAAATATAGAAGCTATAAAGGCTGATGGATTTTACCACATAAAAATGTTTTATTAGTATAAAAGATACCCTAATGTTAGAAGATAAAGATTGGGAGAAAGTATTTAAAACATCTCAAAAGACAAAGGTTAGTATCTATATTTTAAAAAGGGCTTCTACAAAGCTATCAAAACAAACAATCCAATAGAAAAATGGAAATAATATGCAAATAAGTGATACATAAAATTTTAAAATCTATGGCCAATAAACCAAAAATATTCCATCTCATTAGTAAGCAGAAAAGTGCAAATTAAAACAATAAAATATTAGGGGTGCCTGGTTGGCTCAGTCAATGGAACATATGACTTTTGATCTTGGGGTTTTGAGTTTAAGCCCCACACTGGGTAGAGAGATTATTTTAAAACAACAATGCACATACAATACTATTAGAGTGGCAAAAATTTAAGGATAATTTTATTGTCATCAAAGGTGAGGAGAAATAGGGATTCTCATACGGTATTGATAGAAAGGATCATGGGTATAGCTTCTTTAGAAGGCAATTTGCTAGCGGCTACCTCCATGTATAAAAATAAAATATACAGCCCAAACCAACAGTTCCATCTCTAGAAATTTATTCTATAGAAATATACCTGTAAATAAAGATACAAGAATAAGGATGCTCAATGAAATATTATTTGTAATAATCAAAGAAGTAGAGACCACCAAAATATCTACTGGAGAAGAATGATTATAGTCCATCCATTCAACAAAATGTTCTGCAGATATTTAAGAGAATGAAATAGACTCTGAAAGATGCCAAATTAGAAAAGCAAGTCACAAAAAAAAAAAAAAAAAAAAAAAAGGAAAAGCAAGTCACGGAGCAGTGTGAAGAAAAGAGGCGAGAACGACCCCCGGACCGGCCAAAGCCCGCGTGCCGCCGCATCCCCGTGTCCAGCGCTTACGTCCCGCCGCCGTTGCCACCATGCCCAAGAGAAAGGCTGAAGGGGATGCTAAAGGAGATAAAGCCAAGGTGAAGGATGAGCCGCAGAGAAGATCTGCAAGGTTATCTGCTAAACCTGCTCCTCCAAAGCCAGAGCCCAAGCCTAAAAAGGCCCCTGCAAAGAAGGGAGAGAAGGTACCCAAAGGGAAAAAGGGGAAAGTTGATGGTGGCAAGGATGGAAATAACCCTGCAGAAAATGGAGATGCCAAAACAGACCAGGCACAGAAAGCTGAAGGTGCTGGAGATGCCAAGTGAAGTGTGTGCATTTTTGATAACTGTGTACTTCTGGTGACTGTACAGTTTGAAATACTATTTTTTATCAAGTTTTATAAAAATGCAGAATTTTGTTTTACTTTTTTTTTAAGCTATGTTGTTAGCACACAGAACACTTCACTGTTGTTTTGGGGGAAGGCCATATGTCACTAATAGAATATCTCCGAAGCTAGATTGATAACAAGAAGGAAAAACACCTTCCTCTTCTAGTTTTGAGAAACTTCCTCTTGGCTCCCAGGAGGAGGGATTCCTTGATGTTGACACACATGAGCCACCTTGGTGGTGTGGAAAAACTAAAATTCATTTTTTTATGTCCTCTTCTTCCTTTCTGTCTTCAACATAGACTTGACTCCCTTAAACCCAGAGACCTGTTGGAACCTGATCCCATGAAATGGTTCCCAGTATGTCAGGCAATCTGCACTTTACGGTGTCACCACTGAGATGGCATCCCTCAAAAGAGTTCCTTTTTTTAGCTTGTGGATCTTCAGATTGATAATTCTGCCATTTTCATTTCATTTCCTGAAAGTCAGGGTCGGCTTGTGAAAAGTTGTTAAACAACATGCTAAATGTGAACTGTCAACCCTCACTCTAAACTTTCCCTGTTCAGAGCATCACATGAAGACTTCATTGGGTTTTATAGTGGCTTTCTGATTTTGGTAGTCCATTGAAGAAGGGAGTTTGAAAGTTGTTGTATACTGTTAACGATCGTCCGCTCATGTCCTGCCTGAAATACCATGATTGTTTATGAAAAGTATCTTTAACAAAGCTGGATACAGTTTGGCTTGGAAAAAAAAAAAAAAAAAAGCAAGTCACAGAAGAATTACACTGGGGAAAAAAAGAACCCTATTTAGTTGTTTTAAGACAGACAGAAGGGATCCCTGGGTGGCGCAGCGGTTTGGCGCCTGCCTTTGGCCCAGGGCGCGATCCTGGAGACCCGGGATCGAATCCCACGTCGGGCTCCCGGTGCATGGAGCCTGCTTCTCCCTCTGCCTATGTCTCTGCCTCTCTCTCTCTCTCTCTCTCTCTCTGTGTGACTATCATAAGTAAATAAAGAAAAAAATATTAAAAAAAAAAAAAAAAAGACAGACAGAAAATGAGGTGCCTTGCTGGCTCAGTTGGTAGAGAGTGTAACTCTTGATCTAAGGGTTGTAAGTTCAGCCCTACATTGGGTATGAAGCCTACCTAATGAAAAATAAATAAATATAAAAAATAAAATAAAATATACAGAAAGTATTTACAAAGATTGGGGGGGGGAAGGGTAAAAGAAGAGTCTCACTTTTATTTCTATATCTGTATTTACCACTTGAATGTTTTATGAAAAGCAAGTACACTTGCCCTTTGAACAACATGAGGGTTGGGGCACTGACTCCCCAGCACAGTTGAAAATCTGAAAATTATTTCTGACTCCCCCACAACTTAACTATGAATAGCCTGCTGTTGATTGGAAACCTTACTGATAACATAAACAGTCAATAAACACCTATTTTGTATGTTATATGTATTCTATACTGTATTCTTATAATAAAGTATGCTAGAGAAAAGAAAATGTTTTATTTTTTGTTTTGTTTTGAGTTTTTATTTAAATTTCAGTTAGTTAACATATATAGCGAAGGGGAGCCTGGGTGGCTCAATCAGTTGTTTCCGATTCCTGATCTCAGGATTGTGAGTTCAAGACCCATGTTGGGCTCCATGCTAGTGTGGTTCCCATTTTTTTAAAAAAAAAAAAAAACAAGCAAAAAAACAAAAACCATAGTGTAATATTGGTTTCAAGAGTAGAATTTTGTGGGATCCCTGGGTGGTGCAGCGGTTTAGCGCCTGCCTTTGGCCCAGGGCGCGATCCTGGAGACCCGGGATTGAATCCCACGTCGGGCTCCCGGTGCATGGAGCCTGCTTCTCCCTCTGCCTATGTCTCTGCCTCTCTCTCTCTATCATAAATAAATAAAAATTTTTAAAAAAAGAGTAGAATTTTGTGAAGAAAATGTTTTAAAATCATAAGGAAAAGAAAGTATATTTACGACACTCTATCATATTTGTCTGGGTCAATCAGAAAAGTGTCTGACTCTTGATCTTGGGGTTGTAAGTTTGAGCCCCATGTTGGGTGTAGAGATTACTAAAAATAAATAAACTTAAAAAAACATTCTGTGTGGGACACTTGGGTGGCTCAGCAGTTGAGCACCTGCCTTCCGCCAGGGTGTGATCCTGGAGTTGCAGATGGAGTCCCACATTGGGCTTCCTGCATGGAACCAGCTTCTCTCTCTGCTTATGTCTCTGCCTCTCTCTCTCTGTGTCTCTCATGAATAAATAAATAAAACCTTTAAAAAAATTCTGTATATAAATGGACTTGCACATTTCAAACCCACGTTGTTTAAGAGCCAATTGTATTATTTTTATAATTAAAAAAAAACAAAAGAGGGAATCCCTGGGTGGCTCAGTGGTTTAGCACCTGCCTTTGGCCCAGGGCGTGATCCTAGAGTCCTGGGATCGAGTCCCACATCAGGCTCCCTGCATGGAGCCTACTTCTCCCTCTGCCTGTGCTCTGCCTCTCTCTCCTCTGTGTCTTTCATGAATAAATAAATCTTAAAAAAAAAAAAAAAAGAATGAGTGGGCATTTCATAAGTCATTTGGCAATGTGTACACTTCCAGGACCTAGAATGTAGTATTCAGTTTCTAGGTGCTACTATCCAGGATTCAATCATCCTCTGCCAACTGCAGTTCTAAGATATCAAAAAAAATAAAAATAAATAATAATAATCTTTTTATTTTTGTTGCCTCAAACAAAAGAACATATTGCCTTTGCTCCCACTCCCACAGAAGAGGTAGACAGGTCTATGGGAGGAGTCTAGTGAGAAGAGTCACTTCTGCTTTATCATTTCAATATATGACAGCAGACAAGGCCCAGGAAAACAAAAACAAAAACAAAACCAGAAACACAACAAAACAGGACTCTGCTATGAAAAGGCGGTATGAGACTCATGAAAACAAAACAAGGTAGGGACATAACGCACCACTGGCTGTCTGAAGCTCTCTAACAGAAGTACCATTTGTATAACATAAAACTTGTGGGAGAATCTGCCCCAGTGATGCTTTCTGAATACCTAAAGAGGCTGATCCAGGATAGGGGTTACTGGAGCAGGTTTTTAAAGATAAAGACTGGTTTGTTTGGGAAATGGATACCCTCTGGAGAACAGAACTTTCATCTGTGCTTTAAAAATAGGCTTAATGCCATTTTCATTGCTTCCCCCAACTCCCTCTTATCCATGAGACTTTGATCTTAATACCGGCACAGTTTTGTTAACCATAGTACTTTTTAGGAACACAGCTACCAAGGCTGGCAAAAGATTTGGGTTCAGGAGATATTAGAAAACACTTTAATGTCAGAAAGATACAGGTTCAAAGCTTAACTTCCATTTCAAATTGCATTCCCATGGACAAGTTACCTACCATGATCTCTGAGTAAAATGGTACACTGTCAAAAATTAGAAGTAACAGACACAGCATCTAAGCAAAGTACTTTGTGCACAGAAAACCCTCATCAAATGGAAGCTATAATTTTTATATTATAAGACCTTTCACCAGAGTGTGGGGTTGGGGGAGTGGGCAAGAGGGAGAAAAATATCAACTGTTCCTTTAATTCCACCAGGACTAGATGTTTGGCATCCTACTTTGCTAAAGATGAACTGATTTCATAAGCCCATGTTGAATATAAGTGCATTTGACAGAATACAGCAAAGTTAGGATTTATATTGTAAGCTATTTTTAAAACTGCCTGGTTAGCAAATTAAACCAGCTGTGAAAATATCCTGGTTTCCATTCACAACAAATACAAGACAAACATTCTCCTTTAATGAACCTGGCCTCATGGCAGCACAGCATATTCTGCATAATTCATTCCTAAGGGTTTTGGAGACATCATTTTCATAAGACAGACCAAAACTATACTATTTTCTAGGAAAAAAAGAAAAAAAAAGATGAGAAAGAGGAATTTCTTTCTACAGATTTTCCGTAAATTCCACAAATTGCTGTCCCATTTAGCTTAGGAGACTACTGTATGAATAAAAGATAGTAGTTATGTCAATACTTCAGGCCAGCCTTAACAGTGCTTCTTTTAAAAGTCTTCTTTAACCAGTCTTCTCTGCAACACAATTTTTCAAGTTCTGTGGCAAAGGGATGGAAAAAATCTGCTCATTGCCACTAAAAAGCTACTGAGGACTCCCACTTTCAGATTTAAAACTGATCCCTCTTTAAGAAGTCAGGGGGAGACATCTTGAATTATTTAGAATGTTGGCTAAGTTATATTATTTATAATTCCCATTCCTTTAGGGAAACAATTTGTTATTTAAACAGGGAACAGAAGTATAAATAAATAAATGGAATAGAATTTCAGGAAGTACTATTCAAATAAATTCACACTTGGAATGTAGGGAAATAGTCTATTAATTTAGTGCACTTCATAAAGACAAAGGTAAGAAAAGAATATACCATTTTAAACTTTCTTTGGATATCAACCAGACTGAATTAGTTCAATTTGGAACATCCTGAGCCTTTAAAGCCTTTGCTAAAGTGTAACATAAATTTTGATTAGCCAAGTGTGAAAAACTACAAAGCCAACTTTCTTGTCCCTCCAGTTAGTTTGTCTATAAATAGAAGCAATGCATTAACAGCCACCAAAGCAACTGGTGAGTTCCACAACGTATACATCCTCTGCAAACATGCTCTCAGCATGTTTAACCAAAGTGCTTCTGAAGATCTGTAATAGGACCCTTTTTAAATAAACTGTGACTCACTGTTTGCTTTCTTCACCAGGAGGTGGAGTCTTGCCATGCCCTTCCATTACAAAATCCTCCTGTTCCACCTGCAAAGGTAAGTACCACAGGTCAGCAGCAGTAGTCAGTAACTAAGATGCAACTTACTCAAAGTTCCAGGGCCTGCCCTGTACAGAACCACATGGTCACCACACTATATTGCCTGGTACAGAAGCCTGGGCCAGTGGCTTTCAATCTCCAGGTTTGCTCAAGGCATTTCTCCCTGTGTAACTAGATTTGTGGAACAGAAAAGGAAGCGTGTTGACTTGCAATTCACATAATTGTAACAAAAAATTAAAATCCAGACTATAATAAAGAATTGCTATGACTCAGTAAGAAAAAGACAATGTACCAGAAATTTTTACAACATAACTGAGTAGGAATTTTACTGAGAATACACAAATGAAAAGATGTTCAATCTTATGTCAACCAGGAAAATGCCAATCAAAACCACAAAGAGATGCCATTTCACAACTATCGGGTTGGCTAAAATGAAAAAGTTGGGCAATACCAAGTGTTGACAAGGACACAGAGGAATAGCGATGTTCATCTACTCCTGGTGGGAAGAAAAATTGGTACAACTACTTTTCAAAAGTTTGCCACTATCTGATACATTGGACTATGTGTTTATTGTACAAACTAGTGGTTGCACCTCTAGATGAATACTCTAGAGAAACTTTCACACATATTAAAAATATTTTTTCATAGATTTGTAACAAAAAAACAGCAAATATAAGCAGTAAAAGAAATATACTATGGTGTTTTCAGACAACAGAATACTCTTAGAAAGTGAATGAACTCTAGCTACACACTGCAACCTAGATCAGTTGCAAAAACACAATACTGGGTGAAAAACAAATCACAAAACAATACACACATGGTATAATTCCATGACACAATGTTCAAATATATACATTTTAAAACTACATATATGCATGTGTATATAGAGGTATATGTGTATACATACAGTTTTTTAAAAATGTATTTATAAATGAAATGACAAAAAATTTAGGCTAGTGATTGTCTTAGGAAGGGAGGAAGGGGATTCAATCAGGAAGGGGCACATGCTGGGTCCGGGGGTATGCCGGTGGTCTATTTCTTGGCCGATGTAGTAGGTATATGGGTGTTTGTTTTATAATTATTCTTAAAAAAAAGATTATATTTATTTGAGAGAGAGAGAGAGAGCATGCACACAGGTTGCAGGAAGGGGCAGAAAGAGAAGGGAGAAGCAGACTCCCCACTGAGCAGGGGGTGGTTTATAACTATTCTTTTAACTATGTATTTCTTTTCTATATGTATGGTTTATTTCTCAGTATTTATTTATTTCTCAGTATCAAGAAGGGAAAAAAAAGCATTTTACTATTCCAAATGGTTTATTGATCTAGAAAATCAGTGACAGAGATAGAGATACTCCACAAATGGGGATTGTCTGTCAATTCTATGAAAACTCTCCTAAAAGGCCTAACTTTAAAAAAATCAAGCAGATGTATTCAAGGAAATAGATAGGACTATTCTCAAGTTAGAAAAATAGTTATAGGGACTAATAATCTGGAAGACAGACAACAGTAACACAGACACATAAACCACAATGAAACCCAAAGTAAACAAAAGGCTTTCAAATTCTGTCTTCTCCACAGCCTTCATTTCTCAAGAATGCCAGAGAAGATGGGACAATCTTAAGAGGCTAAGTTTCAAAAAGGACAGAAAAAGTAGGAGGTGTTTGTCATTTCCATTAAAAAGAGAAAATGAAGGAAGCATACTCAAGAATAATTAAAGACACACACTGTGCATACTGTAAAATTCAAACCAGGTTTTGACTTTATTCTTAGGAACTTCCTGTCTCTGCAGCCTATGGGACTTGGCCAAGGAGAGAGAGGATTCTCTCATCCTAAATTATACTTAGACGTAAAAACTCTAGAAGAAAAAATAGGATTGTAGAGGGAAACTTAGGAGGACCTAGAGATGACCTGGTTGTATTACAAGAGCGAATACATATGTTTGTAAAAAAATCACTGTGTTGTCCACTTTATGCACTTAACTATATAAATGTTATACCTTAATTAGGAAAAACACGTGACAAATTATTTAAGTTTGTCAAGCTTCTTGGAAGCTCAAGCGTCTATTTTCTTTTTTTTTTTTTTTTGTCAATCATTTTCTTTCTTTTTTTTTTTTTTTTAATTTATGATAGTCACACGCAGAGAGAGAGAGAGACAGAGACACAGGCAGAGGGAGAAGCAGGCTCCATGCACTGGGAGCCCGACGTGGGATTCAATCCTGGGTCTCCAGGATTGCACCCTGGGCCAAAGGCAGGCGCCAAACCGCTGCGCCACCCAGGGATCCCTGTCAATCATTTTCTTAAAGACGAGAATGACTATTCTCTCATTTAATATGTATTCTAGAAATTTCTTGATTCTTCATCTTTTAAAAATTGTCTCCAATTAAAGAGCTCTAAAAAAAATGAGCTCGAAATTATGCACCTTTACCTCTACTTTGTATTTTTTTTTTAAAAAAGCTTATCTATAATCAATTTCTTAGTAAGTACAATAATAAGGAAAAGAGGGCAGCCCCCGTGGCTCAGTGGTTTAGTGCCGCCTGCAGCCCAGGGTGTGATCCTAGAGACCCCGGATCGAGTCCCACATCAGGCTCCCTGCATGGAGTCTGGTTCTCCCTCTGCCTGTGTCTCTGCCCCTCTCTCCTCTCTGTGTATTCTCATGAATAAATAAAATCTTTAAAAAATAATAATAATAACAAAAAGATTGAAGAACCCACACCTTTGACAATCTCCTCTACATGGGTTTCCTATCTTTAACTCCAGCCCCCATGTTATCCATATGAGTCTTCTCCACTTGGATGGCCCAATAAGTTCCAAGATGAAACATCTTTATCCTCAAATTTCCTCTCCTTTTTTTTATCCCCTGCCTCTGCAAATGGTACCATCGTTCATTAAATCCCCAAACAGGAAACGTATACAGATATGCCCCACTTTTCAAAAGTTTGTGTTACATCATTTTGCTTTTACAAAAGACCTACATTAATACCTATTTTTGCTAATGAAAAAGAAAACATCTGAATTTTCACTTTTACAAAAAAAAAAAAAAAGGCAAAAAGCAAAACACCTCTCCACATTGGTTTTGCAGCCAGCCATTATAGAGGCAGCAAGCATCCTAAGCAGCAAGAGCGTCACCACTCATCTTCTTCCTTAGTACTACACTTAGCATCTCAGCATCCAGTCTCCAGTTTTGAACTCTGTGAGCGTCTGTGCTTTATCTTGAGTCATTTTGTGCATCCGTTAACAGGATGTGTCTTAAAGTATCGAAAAAACCTAAGAGAGGTTATTTTCTGGGTTTGGGAATGCTCCAAGATTTTTCCATATAAAAAAAATGGTCATTGTTTCTTGGTTTTATGCAACATTTGGACTTATGAAAGATTTCATAGGAAAGCTCTGCTTTCAGATAGTGGGGGGAACCTGTCATCACACAAGAATCCAAGGTTCCCTTCTTAACCCCACATCCTATTAATCACCAAGTACTGTGGCTTTTACCTCTTAAATAGCTCTCACATCCAGCACCCTTTCTTTTCTCTTTAACTGCCATAATTAAAAGCCAGCTTCTCTAAATCTCACTACTACAAAAGCCTTCTCTTTGGTCTTTGTGCTTCCAGGTCCCATCTCATTTTATTTTATTTATTATTTTTTTAAGATTTTATTTATTTATTCATGACAGACACAGAGAGAGTGAGAGGCAGAGACACAGGCAGAGGGAGAAGCAGGCTCCATGCAGGGAGCCTGATGTGGGACTTGATCCCAGATCTCCAAGATCACACCCTGGGCTGAAAGCAGCGCTAAACCGCTGGGCCACTAGGGCTGCCCTCCGTCTCATTTTAATATATCCTCATCCTCCAAACCACTTCCATCAAGTGGCCTTTGTAAATTCTTCAGTGGCACTCCATCACCTACTCTGGGGGATAAAAGTTCAGTTCATTTGTCTAAAGTAATCTTTTCATCTGCCTCTGCCTCACCCACTCTGAACCCCTGGTGGAGGCAGAAAACTCCTTAACAGCCCCTCTCCCCCATGCACTTACATATACTGTTCGCATTGCCTAGAAGCTCTGGTCTTCTGCCCACATACAGTTCAAATTCCTACTCATTTCTGTAAGTGTCAATTCAAATGCCTTTTCCCAAAAGACACCATTCCCTGCAGGAGGGTTCACAACTTTTCTCAGTCTCCATCACTTCAGAAGGCAATAAAAATGGTCCAGAAAGATCACTACTCCTTGTTGCCACCTCCTGTTTTTCTCACGTCCCACTTCTGGTCCCTTCACATCCTTTTTTTTCCTACAAATTTCACGAACATTTTTGGACTTAACTTGATGATCTCTGCTACTTCTCCTCCTCGACCTCATCTGCAGGAGTTCCAAGATTTTTTTTTTTAAGCAGGCCCCATGCCCAGCATGGAGCTCACGCGGGGCTTGAACTCACAACCCTGAGATCAAGACCTAAGCTGACATCAAGAGCTAGAAGCTTAACCCACTGAGCCACTCAGGTGCCTGCCTCCATTACCATTCATTCATTCAACAAACATTTACTTAGCACGTATTACGCGCTAGGTGCAGATAGTCACTGCCCTCAAAAAGCTTGCAGCTTAGTGTGAAAGACAAACAAAAACCAGTCAATTACCAGCACCGTATGGTGACAGATGGTAGCTACACTTGTGGTGAGTACAGTAGCATAAAGCCCAGACTTGTGGAAACACCTGAAACTAACACTGTCTGTCAACTATACTCCAATTAAAAAAAATATGATCATACACTGGGAGAAAGCAATGCAAGGACACAGGAAGGGCGCTTGACCCAGTCAGACCAACGCCACGCAGGGTGACTCTCCTTTTTCCTATTTCAGCGAGGCACCGAGTAGGACCCAAGCTGCTCCACACCAAGGTCCTTCCATTCTGAAATACGATTTGCTCAACACCAACTTGTTGTTTTTGTATTTTATTTTATTTTATTTTATTTTATTTTATTTTATTTTATTATTTTATTTTATTTTATTTTATTTTATTTTATTTTATTTTATTTTATTTTATTTATTTTATTTATTTTATTTATTCATGAGACACAAAGAGAGAGGCAGAGACACGGGCAGAGGGAGAAGCAGGCTCCATGCAGGGAGCCCGACATGGGTCTCGATCCTGGGACTCCAACGCCCTGGGCCAAAGGCAGGCACTAAACCACTGAGCCACCCAGGGATCCACAAAACAAACTTGTTTTGAAGATACTTCTGTCCTACCAATCTCTTACCTCTTTCTCTTCTGCTCAGGGAATACAGAGCATAGCTGGAGAGAGTTACAAAACTGGTTCCTTTTCAACCATCTGCCAATTAACATCCATTCAATGCTCACAAGCTAGCACCTGGACTGGAAGGCCCTTCTTCATCCTGTCTGTCTGGTGAACTTCTACTAAGCCTTCAAACACCGGTTCAATAGTTACTTTTTCTAGGAGGCATTTTTGACTACTAGCACTTCCTCCTGGGAACCTCCCAAGGTGCTCCTTCCCACTTATCCTGCAAGGCCCAGCAAGCAGCTGTGATCCTTTGTTCATCCATTTCCCCTCTGCTGGTGAGCCTTGGAGAGAAACAATGTAATCCTTGTGCATCCCAGAATCTAACACAACCCTTCTTGTTGGCCATTCATTCCACATACCTTCTGAATGCCTTTTGTGTGCTAAGCACAGGGTTGAGTAACTGAATGAATGTCTGACCTACACCACATTCTTCACTCATTCATTCTATACTTTCCTCCCTCTCCTCTGAGATTATAAGCCCATGCGTGAGGCATCCTCCCTAGCCTGTTCTTTCTGAAGATTATCCTGAAAGCCTATCCCACACAATGCCCCTGGTTTTCTCTTGTCTGGATTATGTAGAGAATCTGCATCTTCACCCATTTTCTCCACTCTACTGTTCTGCCAGGCTCCTCTTGCCACTTATATTCTAAATGCATGACCTATATACCACATCACCTTCTCTGGGGCATTACTGTCTAAGGAAATCTTTCTTCCTTTCCAATAAATCCATCCTCTCAACCGACAAATACTTTATAATCTCTTCTGTGGGGCTGGGTGGCTCAGTCAGTTGAGCGTCTACCTTTGGCTCTGGCCTCGATCTCCGGGTCCTGGGATCAAGAGGCCTCCATCAGCTTCCTGCTCCATGGAGAGCCTGCTTCTCCCTCTTCCTCTGCCCCTTCCCCTGGCTTGTGCTCTTTCTTTCCCAGGAGAGGGAGAAGCAGACTCTCCACTAAGCAGGGAGCCCAATGCAGGGCTTGATCCCAGGACCCTGAGATCATGACCTGAGCTGAAGGCAGATGCTTAACCAACTGAGCCACCCCAGCACCCGATATGATTTTAAAAGTCAAATAATAACACCAGGCTTATAAACAAAAATAGCACTCTCTCTGCTGCCACCATACCCCACCCCCCACCAGGGACCTCTCTTTCCCCATCCACCCAATGTAAGTCACCATATTTGTTTAAATCAATATTCAGTGCTAATAGTGCTGTTACTAAGTAAATAATAGATACAGCTGAATCATACGGAATAGCATAATTAAATTCGCTTTTCGTGTACAATTTTTTTTTCCCCCTGGAACTAACAATTACTACTTTCTCTTCTTATACTTTCTTTCAATTTGCGGGTAGGGGGGTTTAGAATTTATTATGCATATTTCACTAATTCATCCTCAAACTCTCCAACAGAGCTGTAAATCTCCGCTTAATAAATTCAAACACTTCAGGTAATCTATCAATTTCATTCCAGTCTTGGAGACATTCCTTAGGGGTTTTCTCCTGTTCCAGTCTAGATTGTTTGCTCTCTAGGCCACTAAAGAGCTGACACTTTGCCAGGCATGTCTTTTCCCCTTCATCTCTGAAATTCCTGGCTTTCTTTCCTACCCTGGAGCATCTGTTCCCCAGATCCTTTGTCTTCTTTTATGGTTTACTCTCTGGTTAAGGTGGCACATATATTCCAGTGATCTCCTGATAAAAGGTATATAGGAAATAAATTTTTTGAGTTCTTGAATGACTAAACTGTCCTTATTTTATCCATATATATAATTGACATACAAAACTGTTTTTTTTACCCAAACACATATTTTCAAATTAGAATTCTTAATAAATTAAAGTTACCTATTAGAAAACCTATTTCCCTCCACAATTTTTTTAAAGTAATTATTGACAGATAAGTATTTTTTTTAAAGATTTTATTTATTCATTCATGATAGGGAGAGAGAGAGAGAGAAGCAGAGGGAGAAGCAGGCTCCATGCCGGGAGCCCGACGCGGGACTCAATCCCGGGGCTCCAGGATCGCGCCCTGGGCCAAAGGCAGGCGCTAAACCGCTGAGCCACCCAGGGATACCCCCCTCCACAATTTTGAAGTGATGCTGCATTGATTTCTAGTTCCCAGAGGTGTGATGTAGAAATTTGACAGTATTCTAAATCCTAATGTTTTGGATAGAATCTATTTATTCTCCAGAAACTTCTAGAGTCTTTTATTTCTCCTCAGTGTTCCACAAATGCAAACCACTATGTATGGTAGTTTTTTTATTTATTGAGCTTCTGGGTAGGTTCTTGCAATCTAGAAATGCAGGTTCTTCCTGTTTAAGACATGTTTTCGACTAATTTATTTGATAACTTTATCCCCTCTAGGAATTCCTTATTCAGTATTGAATTTTCGAGGTTGATCCAGGAATTTTCTTCTTTTCTCACCACTTGTATCTATCTCTGAATTTTTCTTCTACTTTCTGGAGATTCTCTCAACTTTACCTTTCAATACTTCTAATTTTTAAAAGAATTTGTTATTGTAACTTAATTTTTGAAAGCTCTTCCTTGTTCTCTGAATATTCCTTTTATTTAGCCCTGTTCTTATTCCATGATTGTAATGCCATCTCTTATCTCTGAAAATATTAGAGAGTGTTTCTGTTTTGTTTATTTGAATTTTCTTCAGCTCCCTATACTACTTGTTTCCCTCAAGTTCCTCTTTCATATTTGCTTTGGTCGCTATCTTCCAGTCACAGGTTTTTTTATCAGATGTCTGGTCATCTTTGGTTATCTACTGATATATAAGACATAGCTAAAAAGAACTTAGGAGGGTTTTCTGTACATGGAAAAGGGAGGGAAGGTTGCTTACCCTGTGGTTGGCTTCTTGGATATGAGAAGGGGATCTGGCCATTTCAGGGACAATGCTCAAGTGTCTGCATCTTTATATTCCTTTTTTCCCTCTTTGGGCTGTTCAGTTACCCAGAGAGGTACACTTTAATCCTCAGCCCAACTGGTAGAAGTCTGGCTTCCAGTGTTCTGGGACCGAATATTGTAAGACAGCTGGCTGGCACAGTCTCACATCAGTCAATCATCATTATGACTTAGATTGAACCCTTCTGCTTTAGTTAGGTACCTCTCTCCACCCTCAGCCTTGCCATGTTACAAGAGGGACAGCTACCCATCTGTGGGTATTCAGGGCAGGACACTTGGGGCTTCGCTCCTTGTAAATTCTTCAACCGTGCTGCTGTTGTGTCACTCCAAAAACTTCCTGTCTTCCAAAATTTTGTTGGCATTTCTTGTCTATTTTATCTCCACTTCCATTTGCTCTTTTCTTTTTCCCTGGTAGATTTATGCTGGGTGAAATCATTTATATTTGCTAAAATAATTTCAGTGGAGTTTTAGAAAGGAGTAGGGACTAATAACTAAATAACTAGGCTTAATCTACCATATCCAGGTCTACTCTTAAAACTTGTTTGCCTCTTCTTTTTCCTTTTATCAAAACTGCTCTATGTGGGGTGCCTCGGTGGCTCAGTCTCTTAAGTGTCTGACTCTTGTTTTCAGCTCAGGTCATGATCTCAGGGTCCTGAGACTGAACCCTTTGTTGGGCGTGGAGCCTGCTTAGGATTCTTTCTCCCTCTACTCCTCCCCCAACCTACTCGCTCGTGTAGTCACTCTAAAAAACCAAAAAAAACTGTTCTATTTAATATCACCAATAAATATTGGTTGCCTTCTTCTTTAAAAAAATTATTTGAAAATTTAACAGTTTTATGAGGTATAACTGATGTATATGAAACTACATATATTTAGAGTATACAATTTGATAAATTTTGACGTATGTATATACCCATGAAACTGTCATCACAATAAAAAAAATGACTATTTAAAGAAATGACTATTTTTGCCACTCCTAAAAGTTTCATTATGCACTTTCTTAAATTTAAAAAATGGTCAATTTTCCCCTCATGCTCTCCCTCCCTGGGCAACCACTAATATTGTTCCTGTCATTATAGATTTGTTTGCATTTTTGAGAAGATAGATAGATAGATAGATAGATAGATAGATGGAATCACACAGAACATACTCTTTTTGTGGGGGGGGTCTAGTTTATCTATCTATCTATCTATCTATCTATCTATCATCTATCTATTTATCTATGAGAAACACACAGAGAGAGGCAGAGAGATAGGTAGAGAGAGAAGCAGGCTTCCTGCAGGGAGCCCGATGTGGGACTTAATTCCAGAACCCCAGGATCATGCCCTAAGCTGAAGGCAGATGCTCAACCACTGAGTCACCCAGGCATCCCTGGTCTAGCTCCTTTTGATTAGCATAATTACTTTGAAATTCATCCATAGTTTCATGTATCAGTAGTTCATTTCCCTTTTATAGCTGAGTATTATTCCATTGCATAGAATCTACCACAATTTACTTTCCAGTCATCTGTTGATGAGTGGCTGGGCTGTTTTCAGATTTGGGCTACTGCAAAAAGCTGCTACGAATATTCACTTAGAAGTTTTTTTTTTTTTTTAAGATTATTTATTTATTTATTCATAGAGACACAGAGAGAGAATGAGAGGCAGAGACACAGGCAGAGGGAGAAGCAGGCTCCATGCAGAGAGCCTGACGTGGGACTTGATCCAGGGTCTCCAGGATCACGCCCTGAGCTGCAGGCGGCGCTAAACCACTGCACCACCGGGGCTGCCCTCACTTAGAAGTTTTTGCATGGATGTATACTTTCTTTTTTATTGGGTAAATACTTAGTACTTAGCACTATATATTTAGTTTGCAAGGGATGCCATGACAAAGTACCAGAACTCCTGTGCTTTCAGTAACAGCAATTTACTGTCTCACACAGACCTGAAAGCTAGAAGTGGAAAATGAAGAAAAGCATTGGTTCCTTCAGAGAGCTGTGAGGGAATAATCTGTTCCGGGCCTCTCCCCCTGGCTTGCAGATGGCTGTCTTCATGTTCACATGGCATTCTCCCTGTGTTTGTATCTCTACATCTAAATCTCCCCTATTTTTAAAAAGATTTTTTCCATTTATTTGAAAGACAGAGGGAGAGAGAGAGAGAGAGAAATCACAAGTGGCAGGAAGGGACATAGGGAGAAACAGAATCCCTACTGAGCAGGGGGCAGATGTGGGGCTCAATCCTAGGACCCCAGGATCATGACCTGAGCCAAAGGTGGACACTTAACTGACTGAGTCACCTAGGCACCCCATCTCTCTCTCTCTTTTTAAAGTACGCTCTAGGGATCCCTGGGTGGCGCAGCGGTTTGGCGCCTGCCTTTGGCCCAGTGCGCGATCCTGGAGACCCGGGATCGAATCCCACGTCGGGCTCCCGGTGCATGGAGCCTGCTTCTCCCTCTGCCTGTGTCTCTGCCTCTCTCTCTCTCTCCGTGTGACTATCATGAATAAATAAAAAAAAAAAAAAAAAAAAGATAAAGTACGCTCTATGCCCAAGGTGGGGCTTCAACTCACAACCTTGTGATCAAGAGTTGCATGCTCTACCAACTAAGCCAGCTAGGTACCCCCTAAGTATCTTTACTGAGATATAATTTATATACCATAAAGTTCACCTGTTTAAAGTATACAGTTCAATGGCTTTTAATATATTTACAGAGTTGTGCAATTATTACCACAATCCAATTTTAGAACATTTCTATCATCCCCAAAATGAAACTTACCGACAGTCACTCCCAATTCTGCCCTCCCTTCACCTTCCTTTCTGGCCCCATATAACCACTAATCTACTTCTGTCTCTCCAGACTTGCCTATTTTGAACATTTCATGTATAAATGACATCATACAGTATGTGCTATTTTGTGTCTGTCTTTCCCTGAGCATAATACTTTCAAGTTTCATCCTAGTTGGAGCATGTATCAGTACTTCATTCTGTTTTATTGCTGAATACTACTATCCCATTATATGGATATACCATTTTGCTTCTCTACACTATCACTAATGGACATTTGGATTATTTCCACTTTTTTGCTATTATGAATATTGCTGTTATAAACACGCATGTACAAGTTTCTGGGTGGACACATGCTTTCATTTCCTTTGGGTACCCAGGAGTGGAATTGCTGGGTCATATGATAACTATGTTTAACTTTTTGAAGGACTACTGAACTGTTTCTCAAAGCAGCAGCACTATTTTCCATTCCCATTAGCAGTGTCTAGAGGTTCTAGTTTCTCCATATCCTCACCCACACTTGTTATTTTCTGTCCCTTTGATAACAGCCAACCCAGCAGGTATGAAGTGGTATGTCACTGTCGTTTTGTTTTGTAGTTCCCTAATGAGTAATGATGTTGAGCATCTTTTCATTGTCTTACTGGCCATTCTTTAGATAACTGTCTTCCAATTCTCTGCTCATTTTTAAAACTGGGTTCTTTTCCTATTATGGAGCTTTGAGAGTTTTTAATAGATTCTATATACAAGTCCTTATTCAGGCAGATGCTTTTTATGTATTTTCTCTAAATCTGTGGCTTATTTTTTGGTCTCCTTAACAGCATCTTTCAAAAAGCAGAAGTTCTTAATTTTGATGTAGTATAATTTATCAATTTTTATTTATTTTTAGGATTTTATTTCCTTTTTAAGATTTACTTATTTGAGAGAAAGAGAGAGCACACCAACATGAAAGTTTGGGGAAGGGCAGAGGGAGAGAGAGAGAAACTTCAGCAGACTCCATGCCAAGTGCAGAGCCCAATACAGGGCTTAATCCCATGATCTTTTTTTTTTTTTTTAAGATTTTATTTATTTATTCATGAGAGAGACACACACACACAGAGGCAGAGACACAGGCAGAGGGAGAAGCAGGCTCCATGCAGGGAGCCTGATGTGGGACTCGATCCTGGGACTCCAGGATCATGACCTGGGCTAAAGGCAGCACTAAATCGCTGAGCTACCCAGGCTGCCCTCAATCTCATGATCTTGAGAGCATGACTTGAGACAAAATTAAGAGTCAGATGGTCAACTGACTGTGTCACCCAGGCCCCCCCTGCCAAATTTTACTTTTAAGTAATCTCTACACCCAATGTGGGGCTTGAACCTACAACCTGAGATCAAGAATCACATACTCTATGACTGAGCCAGACAGGCACCCCAGACAATTTACCAATTTTTAAAATTTAATGGTTGTGCTTTTGCTATGGTACCTAAGAAATTTTTGCCTAACCACAGATTTTCTCTCATATTTTCTACTGAAGCATTATAGTTCTAGATTTTACATTTAGATCTAATACTCATTTTGAGTTAATTTTTTTATACGCTGGGCACCTGGGTGGCTCAGTGGTTGAGCATCTGCCTTCAGCTCAGGTCATGGTCCCAGGGTCCTGGGATCAAGTCCCACATCAGGCTCCCTATTGGAAGCCTGCTTCTGTCTCTGCCTATGTCTCTACTTCTCTGTGTCTCTCATGAATAGATAAATAAAATCTTTAAAAATTTTGTTTTAATATATGCTATAAGATTTATTTATTCATTTTTTGCATATGGATATCCAGTTGCTCTAACACCATTTGTTGAAAAAATATCCTTTCTCCACTGATTTGCTTCCACAAAATTGTCTTTGTCAAAGCTCATTTGTCCATATATGTATGGGTCTATGTCAGAACCTCTTCTCTGTTCCATTGGTCTAATCTGTTTGTCTTGTTCTCCAATACCACAGGGTCTTGATTATCATAGCTTTATAAAAAAATTTTTTTAATAAAAATTCTTAAATCAGGTAGTATTTGCACTTCAACTCTGTTCTACTCAAAAGCTGTTTTGATTATTGTTGTAAGTTGAATAGTGTCCCACCCCCCACAAAAAAAGATACGTTGGGAGTCCTAACCTCTAATTCTTCAGAATGGGACCTTATTTAAAGATGGGGTCTTGGGCAGCCCAAGTGGCTCAGCGGCTTAGCGCTGCCTTCAGCCCAGGGCATGATCCTGGAGACCCAGGATCAAGTCCCACGTCAGGTTCCCTGCATGGAGGCTGCTTCTCCCTGTGCCTGTGCCTCTACCTCTATCTCTCTCTCTCTCTCTCTCTCTCTCTCTCTCTTTCTCTGTGTGTGTGTGTCTCTCATGAATAAATAAATAAAATCTTAAAAAAAAAAACCCATGGGGTCTTCATAGAGGTAATCATGAAGTTATTAGAGAGGGCTCTAATTCAATATGACTGGTGACCTTTCATAAAAAGGGGGAAATCTGTACACAAAGACAGACATGATTGCAGGAAGAATGTCATGCTGCAACAAGCCAAGAAACTAGAAGCCAGAAGCTAGGAGAGAGGCCTGGAAAAGACCTTCCCCTAGTCCCTTCACATGGAACAAGGCCCTGCCAACACTTTGATCTTGGACTTCTGGTTCTCAATATGGTGAAACAATACATTTCTGTTGTTTAAGCCATTCAGTTTGTGGTACTTTGTTAGAGCAGCCCTAACAAACTAATACAGCTGTTCTACGTCCTGTGAATTTCCATATGGATTTATAAGTCAGCTTTTTCACTTCCACAAAAAAAAAGTCTGCTAAAATTTTGATAGCAATTGAATTGACTCTATAGATCAATTTGGGGAGAAGCAACATCTAAACAATATTCAATCTTCTGACCTATAAACAGCTATATCTCTCCATATATTTAGGTTGACTTTCTCTCAGCAATGTTTTGAGGTTTTCAGCATATGTACAATGCTAAGGAGAAGGGAGGACAGCAGACATCCTGTTGTTCTTCATCTTAGAAGTAAATCATTCAGTCTTTCACCATTAACTGTAGGGACTTCATAAAAGCTCTTTATCAAGTCAAATACTTCCTTTCTATTCCTAGTTCGCTGACAGTTTCTACCAGGAACAGATGTGGCATTTGTCAAATGCTTTTTCTTTTTTTTTTTCTTTTTTTTTTTAAATTTATTTATGATAGTCACACACACACACACAGAGAGAGAGAGAGAGAGAGAGAGAGAGGCAGAGACATAGGCAGAGGGAGAAGCAGGCTTCATGCACCGGGAGCCCGACGTGGGACTCGATCCCGGGTCTCCAGGATCACGCCCTTGGCCTAAGGCAGGCACTAAACCGCTGCGCCACCCAGGGATCCCTCAAATGATTTTTCTGAATCTATTGAGTTGATCATACTTTTTAAAAAAATTGTTAATGTGATTAATTAAACATTGATGGATTTCAACCAACCGTGCATTCCTGGGAAAAATTCCCACCTGGTCATGTATTATATCATATGCTCAAATTTTGTTTAGAATTGTTGGATCTACTTCATGAGTGATCCAATTCTGTAATATTCTTTTCCTGCAATGTCTTTGGTTTTGATATCAAAGCAATGCTGACCTCACAGAAGGAGCTCAGAAGCATTCCCTTCACTTTAAGTGAGATTATACTAATTTACATATAATATAGGAACCTTACAATAGTACCCTTCCATCTTCCCCCTCTTGGCCTTTAGGCTGCTGTTAGTGTACATCATACAGATATAAGCCCACAATACATTTGTGTAACTTTTGTTCAAACAATCAATTCTCTTTTAAATAAATTTAAGTAACAGAAAAGTCTTCTGTGTCTACCCCTGTCCTTTCCATTTCCTGAGCTCTTCATTTCTTTGCATAGATTCGTATTTCCATCTGGCATCCCCTTCCTTCTCCCTTCCACATTTCCTATAGTAAGGAAGGGTATGCTGCTGATGAATTATTTCAGTTTTTGTGTGTCTGAAACAGACTTTATTTAGCCCTCATTCTTGAAAGAAATTTCACTGATTACAATATTCAAGGTTAAGCTTTTCTCGCAGTACTTTAAAGACCACTGTCTTCTTGTTTGCATTGTTTCCAAAGACAAATTCTTATCTTTGTTCCTCTGTTAACAGTGTCTTTTGTTTTCTGGTTTTAAGAATTTCTCTATCACTGGTTTTGAGTAAATTGATTATGATATGCTTTGGTGTGGTTTTCTTCATGTTTCAATAACATCTAACTTCTTTGGTCTGTGGGTTTACAGTTTTTATCAAATTTGAGGCCATTATTTCTCCCTTCCCTCTTCTTCAGAAACTACAAATACATGTATATCAGGTTCCCTGAAGTTGTCTATAGCACACTGATCATCTTTCCATATTTTGCTCTTTACACTCTTTTTCTGTGTTTTATGCTGGATATTTTCTATTGAGTAACTTTAAATTCTCTAATTTTTTATTCTGATATCTAATCTGCCACTAATCTTATACAGTATATTTTTCATCTCAGATATAGTTTTCAACTCTAGATATTTGAGTCTTCTTTAAAAATATCTTTCATTTTTCTATGTAATATTTTGAATATCTTTTAAAAGATTTTATTTATTTACTCAGGAGAGATACAGAGAAAGGCAGAGATATAGGCAGAGGGAGAAGCAGGCTCCCCAATGGGGAGCCTGATGTGGGACCTGATCCCAGAACCCTGGGATCACGACCTGAGCCAAAGGCAGAAGCCCAACCATGGAGCCACCCAGGTGCCCCAACATTCTGAATATCTGAAATATAAAATAAGTATTTTAGAGGCACCTGGGTGGCTCAGTAGGTTAAGTGTCTGCCTTTGGCTCAGGTCATAATGCCAGGATCCTGGGATCAAGCCCCATGTTGGGCTCTCTGCTCAGCAGGGAGCCTGCTTCTCCCTCTCTTTCTGCCTGCTGTTCCATCTATTTGTTCTCTCTCTCTGTCAAATAAATAAATAAAATCTTTTTAAAAATAAGTATTTTAATATTCTTGTCTGCTAATTTTAATCCGTGTCAGTTGTAGATTGACTTCAATTAATTGATTTTTCCCCCTTCACATGGTCTATATTTTCCTGTTTCTACATGTCTGATAATCTTTGCTTAGATATCAGATATTGTGAACTTTACTGGATTCTTGTATTTTTGAGCTTTGTTCTGGGACACAGATTACTTTGAAATAGTCTATTCCTTTTGTGTCTTGCATTTAGGATGTGCATGGCTGGACCAAAGTAGTGTTTAGTCCAGGGCTAGTCATTCCCTACCAATGAGGTGATGCCTCTGTTAGTACCACTACTGAGGGCTCTACCAAATGCTCCATGAATTATGAGGTTTTCCAGGGTGTGGAAAGAGGCAATATTATGGGCACTGTTTCTTTTAATCCTCTTGGATGGGTCTCCCCATCCTGTCCCAACCATGAATAGTCTTATATGCATGTGCTCAAAAGTAATCTGCTGAATACTCAGGGTGAATCCTCCATAGATCTCTAGAGTTCTCTCTGTAACTCTTCCCTCTCCAGTATTCTGGCCAGATCTCTAGGTTCCTTAGTCTCCCCAGACCCTCAGCAAGGCTGCTTCAACTGAGATGGTCCATTGGGCTTTGCCTGGGCTCCTCTTCCCTGCTCTGCAGCCTGGAAACTATCTCAAGCCAGTATGCTGGGGTAGTCCAGAGGACTCACCTTATTTGTTTTCCATTTCTCAGAGATCACTGCTGTTCATTACCTAATGTCCAATGTTTTTTAAACCATTGTTTCAGATGTATAGATATATCATATTTTTTGTCTATTTTTAAGTGGTTAAAGGTAAATTCTGTCCCTGATATTCCATCTTGCCCAGTATGAGAAGTCCCAATAACTTTTAAAAATTGTGTTATTTTAGGAGTACCTGGCTGGCTCAGTATGCAACTCTTGATCTTGGGCTCATAAATTCAAGCCCCATGGTGAGTATAGAGATTACTTAAAAATAAAATCTTAAAAAATATTGTAGTATTTTAAAACCATTTTTAAGTGTAGAGTTCAGCAGTATTAAGTATGCTCACATTGTTGTGCAACCATCACCACCATACATCTCCAGAATTTTTTCCATCTTCACAAACTCAAGCCCTACACTTTCTACTCCACTCTCCCTTCAGTCCCTGGCAACCACCACACTGCTCTCTGTTTCTATGAATATAACCACTCCAGGCACCTCATATAAATAAGAATCATATAGTATTTGTCCTTTTGTGACTGGCTTATTTCACTAAGCATAATGTCAAAGTTCATGCATGTTGTAGCAGGTGTCAGAATTTTCTTCTTTTTTAAGGTTGAATCATATTCCATTGTTGGGATACACCACTTTCTGTTTATCCATTCATCTGTCAATGAACATTGGATTGGTTCTATTTCTTGACCACTGTGACTAAGGCAGCTATGAACACAGGTATGCAGATATCTGATAGAGTCCCTGTTTTCAATTATTTCTTTTTCTGTTTTAATTAAGTTTTTAATTTTAACTCCAGTATGGTTAACATGCAGTTATACTAGTTTTAGGTGTACCATACTGTGATTCAACAATTCTATAATTACTCAGTGTTCAACCTTCTTTTAATTTTTTTAAAGGTTTTATTTATTTATTCATGAGAGACACAGAGAGAGAGGCAGAGACATAGGCAGAGGGAGAAGCATGCTTCCTGTGGGGAACCCGATGCAGGACTCAATCCCAAGACCCCGGGATCACAACCTGAGCCGAAGGCAGATGCTCAACCACTGAGCCACCCAGGTGCTCCCCTGCTTTCAACTCTTAATGATTTTTTATTATGGAATATCCTTTCTACTCACCGTCCCTATTTCTCCTCATCCTCTAAGTAACAGTTGGCATAGTAGCCATTTTTCAAAAAGCCATCATTTTGAAAATCTCCTCTGCCTTATGCTAAACACACTCTCCATTTCTTTTCTTCTCTTTCCCCTAGTCTTAGAACCTTGGAATTATGTCTTTGACTTATAAAGCTTTTCTCTCACACTGTTACATGAAAGCTTCCTTCACATCATTTAGGCATTAGTTCAAGTGCATTTCTTTTGAACAGAACTTTCTGACCACCCCAGCTAAAAGAGCTCCACACTCAGTCACTCTAGCATAACACATATCACTACCTGAAAAGAACACCTATTTACGTGTTTTGTTGTCTATCTCCCCTTACCAAGAATGCAAACTTCTTGATGCAGAGAGACTGAATGCCTTATTCATTATAAACCTGGCACAAAAAGTTGTTTGATAATTATTTCCTGACTCTCTAATTTGCTAATCTCTGCTTTTCTTCCTTCTACTCTCCAAACATCTATTCCCCCAGGTCTGTCCTTGAACTCATCTCTTCACATTCAGCCACCAAAATTTCACGTAACCTCACAGTTTCAACTATTCAGTGTGAGTGATTTCCAATTCTGTATTTCCAACCCTGAATTATCCTTTCTCCAGCCCTGTATTTTCACCTGGGAGAGACACTGTCATGAGGATAATATCTCAAACTCTGACACAGAACTCATCATACCCACTCCCTCAAAGTTGTTTCTTCTCTCATGTTTCCTATATCTGACAACAGCCTCCCCTTTCTCCCAGTCACTCAGCGGAAAATCTTGATGTCATCCTTGATTTCTCCTTTTCCTCCACATCAAATTAATTGTTAAATCCTATCCATTTTATAAATGCTATACCTTTCTAACCATCCCCTCCATTCCAGGTACTATAGGTGGTTTTAAAAGAAACCATACAGGAGTGCCTGGCTGGCTCAATCAGTGGAGTATGCGACTCTTGATAGGGTTGTGAGTTTAGGCCCAAATTTGGTGTAGACATTACTTAAAAATATCCTTTTATAAAAGCATACATATTTCCTGAAATATAAAGTTAAGGACAGCTAATATAGATGATGACAGAGAAAATATTAAAAATGGTCTTAGCAGACAATAAAGAAGGGTAGAAGCTCCTAAAATTGGGTCTTTTTTTAAATCAAAGTATAATTCATAGAAAAATACATAAACCTTAACTGTAGCACTCAGTGGATTTTAGATATGATTGCACCCATGTAACTACCCCACAAATTAAGATAGCATGTTTCCATCACCCAAAAAACTCCCATATGCCCTTTCCCATGGATATTGTCACACATGCCCCAGGTAATGATTCTATCACCATAGGTGAGTTTTAGAAGTTCATAAACTTCACATAATTAGATTGTGGCAGAATGTACATGTTTGTTTGCCTTTTTTCATTCAACATACTGTTTCTGAGATTCATCAGTGTTTTTATGTAAATCAAAAGTTTAAAAAAAAGTTTAATTTTTAGGGGTGCCTGGGTGGCTCAGTTGGCTAGACATCCAACTCTTGATCTCAGCTCCAGTCTTGATCTCAGAGTCATGAGTTTGAGCCCCATACGGGGCTCCACACTGTGCATGGAGCCTACTCTTAAAAAAAAAAGTCTAATTTTTAAACTTAGTTATTACTATTTTATAGAACAAATATACTATAATTTGTTTATTCATTTACCTGTCAATGGATAGTTAAACTATATCTGGTTTGGGGCTGTTACAAATAAAGCTACCATGAATGTTCTCACCTAAGTCTTTTTTATGAACATATGCAGTTAATGTATATACTTATATATATTCCTAAAGATATAAGACCTTTATTAGATAAATGTATTGCAAGTGTTTTATCCCAGCCTGTAGTTTTTCCACATTCTTAATGCTGTGAGCATATTAGCAGATGTTTAAGTTTTTTAAATGAAATTCAACTGAGTAACTGTTCTTTTTTATGGTTCATGCTTTTTGCAATCTACCTAAAGTCATAGAGACATCTCTCTCTCTCTCCTTTTTTTTTTCTTCATAGATACATCTCCTATGCTGTCCTCCAAAAGCTTTATAATTTTAGCCCTCACATTTAGGTCTATGATCCATCTCAAATTAGGTTTTATGTATGGTGTGTGGCAGAGCAATCATGGTTCATGTATTTCCATGTGGTTATCTGGTTGCTCCAGCACCATTTATTGAAAGATCTTGCTTTCTCTCTAAGAATTATTAGTCTTTTGAAAACCCCTTTTTAAAATTCTAGGTTTAAAAGATCAATTGCACAACTACAGGATGGGCAAGGCAAGTATAATAGCAGCGTACTGGATAATGTGGTTGACTTTGAGAAACAGAAGCACTTCCCCCCTTAGCAACAGAACCTATAAATTTTAGCTAACACATATTCTAACATCATTTGAAGTCTATTGTGTCCACGTCATTAAATTCTGGTCAAAGAAATATAAAAGCACAGTTGAATGTGCAACTTTCATAAAGTCTTTCAAGGGAAGTGGTAAGTTCTCTCTTTTTTGCTAGATGGAATACAAATGTGACAGTTGGGGCTAGAAAGAAAATAGAATTTTCTATTTTTATGAATTAGAGAAATTTTTTAAGATATAGAAAAAAGTACAGAGAATAAAATAACAAACGCACCCATGTAATGACCACTCAGATTTAACCTATTTGCTTTATATTTGCTTCAGATTTCTCTCTTTTTTAAAGAAATAAAAATACAGATATAGTGAAGAAGTGAGGTCTGTCCCCTGTGTAGCTAGCCCTTTCCAAACTCAATCTTTTTCCTCCCTCCTCAGATGCAACCCTACTCTGAAGTGTGTGTATGTCTTACCTTTCAGAGACAACTTTAAGAATTCACTGGTTCTGCCTCCTCTGAGTGCCCCTTAGTTCAGCTGTGGTCTGCGCATTACTGGTTTAGGGATCACCTGGGGCACTTGTGAAAAACAGAGATCACAGGTTCCCAACTCCTGAAATCCTATTTCAGTAAGTCCAGAGTGGGACCTGGTCACCTTTATTATTACTTTATTATTATTTTTTCACTTACATTTTATTTTTTTTTTTTTTTTTTTTTTTTTAAATTTTTATTTATTTATGATAGTCAGAGAGAGAGAGGCAGAGACACAGGCAGAGGGAGAAGCAGGCTCCATGCACTGGGAGCCCGACGTGGGATTTGATCCCGGGACTCCAGGATCGCGCCCTGGGCCAAAGGCAGGCGCCAAACCGCTGCGCCACCCAGGGATCCCTCACTTACATTTTAAAAAGCATGCCAGGTACAAATCAAAACCACAATGAGATAGTATTTCATATGTAGTATGTATGAAAATACATACTACAATAAAAAATACATACTATAAAAAATTGGTAAGGATATGGACAAATTAGAACCTTCATGCACTTCTAGTGGGAAGATAAAATGGTGCAGCCATTTAGAAAACAGTTTGGCAGTTCTTCAAAAAATAAAACACAAAGTTAGCATATGACCCACAATTCTACTTCTGGCTATTCACCCAAGAGAAATGAAGGCATGCACAAAACTATGTAAGGAAGGTTTGCAGCATTGTTCATATGCAAAGAGCACCCACTCTCCTTGTATGCATTCTTCTATACCAGGTGACCTTTCTAAGAAGTTTCTTTGATATAAGTAAACAGAATTGATTACTCTGCATATAACTTCTTAAGGATGGAGGACTGAACTTAGTTAGCATGGACTTTGGAGTCAGACTCGGAATCCAATCCAATTGATGCTGTTTGCCAGCTATGAAAATAAATGGAAAAATACCTATCCTGCATGGTTTCTTTCCCAGTCTGCTCTTAAAATACCAAAAGCCATAAAATCTTGTTACCATTTGCAAGATCAGAGTCAGTCTCAGAGATATCCTAAACTTAAAGAGGCAAAAGATTTGGAGCACCTGGGTGGCTTGGTCAGTTACGCATCTGACTCTTGATTTTGGTTCAGGTCATGATCTCAGGGGTGTGAGATCAAGCCCCATGTTGGGTTCTGCGATGGGCTTGGTGCCTACTTAAGATTCTCTCTCTCCTCCTTCCTTTAACCCTTTTCCCCTTCTTCCCTGCTTGCTCACGGTCTTTCTAAAAAAAATAATTTAAAAAAATTGAAAAGCAAAAGACTAGTCTAAATCATCTCATTTAACTCTTTGATGTAAAGCAATCAATAGATCACTTTATTCTTTGTAGACAAAGACTACATTTATTCATTTATTACCTCTGATAACAACAAAGAGAACACTATAAAATGTTTACTTCCTGATTAAGTGTTTTTTATTTATGGTAATTAAGAAAGACACATCAGCACTTAAATCCATAGCTATAATTCTTAAACTCTAAAGCTTGTTTGTTTTGTTTTATTATAAAATGCTTAACTATACAAAGAAGTACAGAGAATAAGATCACAAGCACTCAACTGCTCGGTTTTATGTTAATTTTTACTATGCCTGCCAGATTTCACTTAAAAAATAAACATTCCAAGCCTATAGCTGCAGAATCTCTACAACTAGTAAGCCAACACCAACTCGTTTAGAATATCAACCTAAATTATACTAAATGTAAAGTGAGAAATAGCTGTGGAGTAGTAATTAAAAATTCTGATCTATCCTTGGTAAGAAACACAGTAAAAGATTGTATCAGTATTGATTGGAGACTGTCCCAGGAGTGTTGGCTATTGCCTCTTGCTTCACATGTCCTTTCATGAGATCTACTTCCTTGTCTGTGGTCCCTGCCACCTGACTCAAAGAACTCAAGACCTAATGGAAATCAGGCCACAAGCTGGGTTGGGCCAATAAGATTCTCTTTCTTTAGAGAATTCACAGATATTCTAGTCTATCCTCTACATCAACACTAGTTGTTAGGAGAGCAAATCATAAAGTAAAATGCACATTTCACCTCCACACTTTAGAAATCTGTTGCCTGTTCTTGAAACTCCTTAGCCTAAGATAGTCTTAGATAATGGTCTCTGTCATTCCCTTCTCTTTGGCTGGCACCTAACACTCTAATCACTATTAAGGATGACTTCAAATTTTCTCCTAATCCTCCCACTGAGAAGTGGAATCTGTTTCTCCTCCCCTTGAATCTGGGGTAGCCCTGGGACTGGCTTTAATTCACCAGAAGGTGGGGAAAGGAAAGCTGTGTGACTTCTAAGGCTGCCACTTCTGCATGTTTACAGTACTCCTTGGATCCGGGTGACCATGCTGTTAAAAACCCAAGCCATGTACAGAGGTCATACGGAAGAGATCCTTGATGCTCAAGTCAACAACCTCAAACTAAAACTGCCAGCTGCCAGCCATGTAAGTGAGCCATTTTGGATGTTTCTGGCTAGGTGGCCCTCCAGATGACTGCAGACCCTGCCAATACCACTTTGGAGCAGAATTGCCCTATAGAGCTCAGTGAATCCCAGATTATGAGACATAATAAAAAGTTGGAGTGATTTTATATACATATATGTACATATTTCCCTATTATTAATATCTTATCTCAGTACCTTTGTCACAATTAATGAACCAATAGTTACACATTATTATTATTAACTAAAATCCACTTGATTCAGATGTTCTTAGTTCTTACCTAACAGTCTTACTCTATTCTAAGACCTCATCCAGGATATTCTATTACATTTAGTCATGACGTCACCTTAGCTTCCTTTTGGCTAGGAAAGTTTCTCAGACATATCTTGCTTTCCCTGGACAGTTTCGAGGATAGTCTTGGTCAGGTATTTTGTAGGACATCCTTCTATCAGAATCTGTCTGATGTTTTTTCTCATGATTAGAGCAGGACAATGGGTTTTGGAGAAGAAGATCACTAAGGTGCCATGTCAGCCCATCACAACAAGGGTATGACTTATCCTGTCGATGTAGATTTTGACCACCTGGCTCTTTGTCAAGTTTCCTCACTGTGTGAAGCCACACTTATGGAATAAGGAGTTATGTTCCATATCCTTGAGGGTGAAGTATCTACATAAATTATTTGGAATTCTTCTGTCCAAGAGATTGTGAAAGTGGTTTTAAACCACTAATTTTTGGCATGGTTTAATGCATAGCAAGATATCTGAAATATATCTTGGGTAACTGTGTTAGTACTATTCAACTCAAACATTTCCACCATCTCCTGTTAGACTTCACCAGTTATACACGTGACATATGGTTCATTTTGCTTATAATGCCCTTCCTACCTCCACCCACCCATTCGCCAACCACCAAATAAAAATGAACAAAAACTCCTTATTTTTCTAACCAAACTCAATTGTTAATTACCTCCTCTTTTCTGAAGCTTCCTTCCAGAAGGAATTCTTTGCTTTGGTCTAGCTCCTAATTCCACACAGTTAATGCCACTATCACTGCCCTTATGGTTTGGTTACCTCCCTCAACTAGACTATAAGTTCCCAACAGGCAGAGACTGCCTTATGTAACTCTGCACACCATACCTGGGACCACCAGCACATACTAGGTTCCCTCTAAATGTTTGTGAATTAAATAATTAACTGAATGACTACAAAGGTGTATTATTTTTTATAATATCTCAATTTAAAAGCGTAAAAGACACAGCATAAGTAAATAGCTGTAGTCCAGGATGTGTCAGTAAATCCACACTAGAACTGGAGCCTCCGTAGTAATGCACAGTTCTACTGTGTAATAGCTAGACCAGGCACTAAGAAAACCAATCACTGCATTCAATGAGTCAAAGCCGCATATAAAAGACAAAATAGTATCTGTTTTCAGATCAGTGAGACAACATAGGCACATAAATACTACATAAATCGGATCACTCGAGTCTCTTTCTAAAGGAATCAGGCCAACAAAGTCCATACCCTCGCCTTTGGATTTCCTGATATGTCATCAAAGACTTTTTACAGAACATAATTTTAATATTTAACTTTTAAAGTGTGGAACAATGAAACAGATTCATGGGTAACTGTGTTAGTGCTATTCAATTTTTTCTCTTACGTACACAGCAGGGAAATTAAATAAGCCCTGAAGTGGTCTTTGGGAAAAATATAAGGAATAGTCACTTTGTCTCCAAAGGATTCAAGGGCTTCTGAAGTTTTACATTAATACTAACTCTGTCAACTTGTCTTCCTTCAGTATTTACAATAGCGGCTTTCAGTAAAACTGCAGAACTCTCTGAGAGAAAGTGATTAGGTCATACAAAATTGCATTCTAGTGACCAGGGGAAAAAAGCCCTCCCACAGAGAATACCAGTAGCACGGGCAACAGCCAAAAGACTCCTCTTGGGAAAGTCCAGGGCAGCAGACTGGGCCTTGTCCAGGACATAGCCTGAGATACCCTTGGAGTCCTTCCTTGGAGTGCCCAGGAAGGACTAGGAACACCTCTGAAAGGAGACAGACATGACGGTGATACTGAGGTCCCATATGACCAAGCAGAGAAAGAGCTGAGGAAAGTCAGGACATGGAGCCAGATACAGAGATACACATAAACGCATAGATAATAATTGATATACAGGGTTTGACAATGGTTAATATTCATTCAAGCCTTAGCTTGAAAACCCAAATCTAACAATTACTGTTTAAAAATTTATATAAAAAATGTGTAGAAATTATTGATAATTTCCTGTGCAGCAGGAATAAGACAGACTTTTACTTTTTACCTTATATACTTCTGACTCATTTTAATTTCTTAAAATAAGAATGTATAATTTACACAATAAAACATTAAAAGATAAAGTGCTATCATTACATAAATGAAACAAAGTTCTCTTTGAGTTCAGTAAAATTTGTTTTAAGTTGGTCATGGAGCATAACAAAAAATGGTTATCAAGAAGAAAAAATCTTCTCACCTTTAGGTTAGGTTTTAATTTAAATCAAGCTAATTTCTAAATTTACCTAAAACAAAACACCCACTCTACTCATCCAGTGCCTGTTTTAAATTTCTACCCAAACTGTTTGCATCTTTAGTAATTCACTGACCTTGGAACTGCTTTCTTCCGACACTTCTCCCTCATTGGTTTGCATGGGAACAGACTCTGTGCAAAACTCTGCAGAAACACACAAATACTGCCTAGAAGAGGTAAGGAGAGGGAAAAAAAGGAAGTTAGTGCAAAAATCAGTTTTTCAAAGATTAGACTGAAACCCTATCACTAAGGCAATGACCCTGTGTGTGTGTGTGTGTGTGTGTGTTTACATGCATCTTTGTTAAGAAAAAGAGGAGAGAGGTTAAGAGAGGATTTTCCCCACCTTAGGGGAGGAAGACATTGGAATATTAAACAGTTCTAGATTTCTTTCCTCTTTTATCTTGATTTTTAGCAGAGGTGACAGTGAAAATCTTCAGTAATTCATACAATACAGTGACCTATTGGAAAGGATGCCCACCTATGTAAAGCAGGGGGCCAGTTGTTAGGCTGTAGCAGGTCATACTGCCTGCATATTACAATAGGCTACTGACACTGGCTAGGTTCCCTGGGTTTATCATTTATATTTAATATTTGTGATATATTTTATAACTGAAATTGGGGTACATGCTAATGGTTGATCCCACTTCTTTAAGAGGTTTTGCTTAATAAACTAAATATCAGATAATTTTTTACATAAGAATAGGCTATCCCAGGACAAGACAAAAAAAGTGGTAATTTTTCCTCTAAGAATAAAGTGAGTCAAGTTAGTTAAAATTTCATGAATTAAAATGTATCAACAGGAAGCTACTGAAAGTATATGTAACTTTCAAATTTTCATCCAATATATAATTGCTGAAGGATAATTACTCAAACTGACACAAAACAAATCTCCATCCTATTACAGGTAACCAATATTTTAAAACATTTCTAACACTTTAAAGGGTTCATACCTACAAAATTATAAAAGCTAAAAAGATGCTTGCTCCCAGTATGTGTGTGTGCAGGGACTCTCTATAAATGCAACAGCCTGGGGGTCTGGTACCGGAATTTGTTTCCTCATCTGCTGGGTGGGAAAGGAGTATCAAAATATCTACTGTGCTCACCTAATGAGTTTTTTTGGGAACCAATGTGTATTTATGTGACATGAAATATAAAATTAGTACAATGGAAGCTCTGTTAATCAAGCCCCATTCACTCGCTCCAGATGAACTGACACTGCCCATTCCTAGTGTGAAACAGATGCTCACAGCAAGTGAAACAGGTTTTCTCTAGTTGGTTTTACCCCTCATCTGTTTATGACAGTTGTGCAAAAATAAACTTGCTCTTTCTATGAAAATTACATGGAGAGCACTAGAAAAACTCAGTATGCTACCTAGAAGGATGTCGTATGCAAATCACTTCATAAATGTCCGTAAGTTCTCATTTGACTTTACAAAAATAGAGACTGTATTTCATAAATGATGCATCATAGGCACAGCTGACAAAAAAAGACACCCCAATGATTTATGTGCCATTTCTGTGTGAAAGTGCTGGGATAGAGGAACTCTCCTTCACCTGTCCTGAGGTTTCCCTCCTAGTTCTTCTTCACTTGCACAAATTCCACCCCAGAGAATCCTTTCTGAATGGTGAGCTCAGAAGGAGAAACAAGGCACATGAGGTCAGTCCTTCTCTCTTCCTTTTGGAAGCCAGAAGTCCCCAGGGAGCATGAGGTTTCCTCTGCTCTTGTTCCCCTAAATGCTGGCCCCTCACAATTACCTGGGACTAGGTAAGACTGTTGAATACTGAGTTCAGTACTAGGAAGTTCACTTGCCTATAGATGTAAGCCACATTCTCCACCATAACTTTATAAGTAACAGAGATGATATTTTGGTCTCTCAAATGCCCTACTCTTTTATCTTTTTTAAAGATTTTATTTATTTTTTCATGAGAGACAGAGAGAGAGGCAGAGACACAGGCAGAGGAAGAAATAGGCTCTCTGCGGGGAGCCCAATGTGGGACTTGATCTCAGGACCCCAGGATCACAACCTGAGTTGAAGGCAAACGTTCAATCACTGAACTACTCAGGAGTTCCTCTACTCTTTTATCTTATTTCTCAATTGATATGGAACTCAGCTAAGGGAAAAAGAGTGCTATTTATTCGGTCTCTCAAAGACCTTAAAATCTGGTACTACTCCCAAATTGGGGAGTAAAATGCATGTGGAATTCCTTAAGGCTTCTATTGGGGCAGGACTTTGGGCTTTTAGTGAAGGAGCAACATGTTTCAATCTTGTAAAAGTTTACATTAGGCCACGTGTCATACATCAGCTTTACACTATTGAGGCCAAATTTATTTATTTATTTATTTATTTATTTATTTATTTATTTATTTATTTATATTGATTTATTTATTTATGATAGACAGAGAGAGAGGCAGAGACACAGGAGGAGGGAGAAGCAGGCTCCATGCTGGGAGCCCAACATGGGACTCAATCCTGGGACTCCAGGATCGCGCCCTGGGCCAAAGGCAGGCACTAAACCGCTGAACCACCCAGGGATCCCCTGAGGCCAAATTTAGAAGTTTAAAAACCACAGGCCACACTGTATTTTGACACTAGTGATGACTGTAGTTATGGTAACTTTGTCTTCAGATAAGTGGCTGTTTCTATAAAGACTAAATACACCAGGCACACAAGCCTTAGCAAAGGGGCTTTGCTGGTGATAGGCAAAGAAAGAAGCCACAGTCAGTTGTGGTGGTGGTGGTGGCAGCAGTCGTGGTGATGGTACTGAAAGCTCATCTAAATGTCAGCTGTGTAAGTGGCCTCAGCATACATCGGCCACTCTGGCCTAGCAAGCAAATGCCAGCTATGCTGGCCTCAGCAAAGGGAATAGGGCATTAGCAGGCTTGGTTGGCTTCAAAGTACAGAAGGCTGCTGCCTGACCTTGAATTATGCAGGCACAGCTTTTCCTAAGCAGGCATGGCTGAGGCAAAGATTAGACTTTAGGGAAAAGAGACTTTCTTCATACAGGCCTTTTAGATATTAATGAGCAGAACAATTATTTGCTGCACATAAGCTGCACGGCAGCGGAATTTCAAACAGCCCATGTGCTACAAAACCAGTGAAGTTCTATGTTTAAATTGTTTGTGCTCGGCTTACACAGGCAATCCAAAGGGGAAATAGAAATTAAAGAGGTTTTTCATTATACTCAGAAGGCAGGGAACTTCTAGAGAAAGGTACAGAACTTGGTAACTGGGGTGACCACTACTATAAATTCCTCAATATTGCAAAAAGAACTTCAAGTATTAATCTTCAAAGCAGAAGACAGTGGACATTGGTCGGGCTTTTCGCAGGTATAGTAAAGGCCCAGTTCCAAATTTAACCTCCTGCTGGCAGATTTTTCCAAATTGGGTGAAGTGTCCAAGTCACAGATTCTGTACACTGGCATGGCTAACTGGGTAACTTGGAGAGGCTCAAACCAAGAGAACCTCACGCATCTTCCCTTTCTCAGACAGCAACGTGGCAAGACCAAGTTCAGCATTCTGAGAACATAATTTTATCAGAAATTACTGCTCATGGGCAGGAGATAGACTTATTTCTGAATTTGGTTGCTTCTGAATCTGGTGGCTGTGGGAACAGTGCTGAGCCAAAACAATTTTGTTTAGCTTTGGAATTCATAGAATTTATATACTGTTCTAATCCATTTTAGGATTTCCTGGGACAAAATCTATTTTGCCCATCAATTCTGCCCAAGAGAATACCCGAGAGAAGAGTGGGTAGCAGTGGAGGGTTGTCTTTTTGAAAGTGGAGCAGGACCCCCTCTGCCCTAGAAGGGAGGGACACACCAGACATGACCTGGCTTACTATCTAAGACCAGATACTAGGAGAAAAGAGCCATTGTGTTAATGGAGGAAAACTTGCCATCTCAATGCTTCCCTCCATATGGGGTGATATCCTTTTGCTGTTATTGGCCTTATATCCCTACGCATGCTGTCAGGGTGAAGTGACTGTCCAGTCAGTGAATTTGGAAGGGGAAACTGATACTGTATTATTAGTTTCAAATTTAATTTCTATCAATGCAGTCCATACCCCATTTGAAAGCCCTTCCCCTCACCACCAATCCACATCTCCATCCTTTTGATATCCAGTCATTTTTTATTTCTAAAAATCTTTCCTGATCAACACCATATAGTCTGCCTACTTACTATATATGTCATATCGTACCTATTTTTCTATTTGTCCTTTCTTTAATTTGTCCTCATTTTTTTGTGTGTGGTTTTGGAATTATTGATACCTTTTTTAGGTGTTTCTTGAAAAAACCTTGACGACATTCTTATGAAACCCTGGCTTATAGTCGTGTCTAAGGGTCTAAGTGAATTTTACTGCCCTCTGACAAAATGAGAGGAGAACAAAGTAGTAATGCAAAAGTATATGGTTGAGCTAGGGGTTCCACTTGGGAAGTGACAAAGGGGCCAGTGTATCGGTGCTAAGAGAGTGATGAAAAAGTCAAGGCAAAGTCCACTTATGTGAAAATTCCCCAGAGGGGGTGAACAAGTGGTAATAAAGCTGTCAAAGATGACGTGACAACACAAGCATTTGATTTCTGCTTCAACACATGATTTCACCTCAGAGCTGTCACCAGCTTGCCATATGTAGTAAGTGACCAACAGTCTTGACGTGGCACTGCTTCAGCACAGGGGACAGGACTCAACAAATGTTAATGACAAACAGGAATAAAACCATACATTGTACAGTATCCATGCTAGGTCTTCTCTAAAAGTTGGCAAATAGGGGATCCCTGGGTGGTGCAGCGGTTTGGCGCCTGCTTTGGTCCAGGGCGCGATCCTGGAGACCTGGGATCGAATCCCACATTGGGCTCCCAGTGCATGGAGCCTGCTTCTCCCTCTGCCTATGTCTCTGCCTCTCTCTCTCTCTCTCTGTGACTATCATAAATAAATAAATTTAAAATAAAATAAAATAAAAGTTGGCAAATATATTAATATTTTCAAATATATTTAATATTCTCAAAGCTCTCCAGGACCTAACCCTAAGGTGTCACTCTGGCGTCACCAGCCAGACCTCTTTTTCTCTTTGTTCCAGTCATAATGAACAGCTTCATTACAGCTTCACAAATATGCCAGATTATTTCAGGTTTCCACGTTTTTGTTCATACTACTCCTTCTGACTTTCCCTCCCCTGGTACCACCAGAGAACACCCTACTCTCATCATTCAAGACTCAGTTTTTATTTTTTTATTTTATTTTATTTTATTTATTTTATTTTATCTTATTTTATTTATTTATTTATTTATTTATTTATTTATTTATTTATTTATTTATTTTTTATTTATTTATTTTTTTTTAAGACTCAGCTTTTAAAAAGTCTGTGGGCAGCCCCGGTGGCGCAGCGGTTTAGCGCCGCCTGCAGCCTAGGGCATGATCCTGGAGACCCTGGATCGAGTCCCACATCGGGCTCTCTGCATGAGAGCCCTGGATCGAGTCCCACATTGGACTCTCTGCCTGCTTCTCCCTCTGCCTGTGTCTCTGCCTCTCTGTGTCTCTATGAATAAATAAATAAAAAATCGTAAAAAAAAAAATAAAAAAATAAAAAGTCTGTCCTAATCCATCTCCAGGCAGAACTGGTGATTCCTTCCTCAGTGTCCCCAGTGGGTCTAGTCTGAATTCGATTGTAACACTCTACTGGCTTTACTTGCTTACACAGATGCCTCCCTTATGACACTGTCAACTCTTTGACACCAGACACTATATCTCATTAATTTCTGTCTTCACAGTTTACTTAAAACTGTATTCCAGGGATTTAATAGAAAGTCAATATTTCTACATAGGAATGACCGGATTAATCAACTAAAGTCCTTTTTTATTTATTTATTTATTTATTTTTTTATTTTTATTTATTTATGATAGTCACAGAGAGAGAGAGAGAGAGGCGCAGAGACACAGGCAGAGGGAGAAGCAGGCTCCATGCACCGGGAGCCCGACGTGGGATTCGATCCCGGGTCTCCAGGATCGCGCCCTGGGCCAAAGGCAGGCGCCAAACCGCTGCGCCACCCAGGGATCCCAAAGTCCTTTTTTATTTAAATTGCAATAGATATCAAGTCAATAGGTATTTCCTGGGTCCCTCCCACACACCAGACAGTGTTCAGCCAGAGTGCTGTAGTACAAAGAGCTTTGGCTTTGAAGGAGCAGAGTCATTCATAATTCTTTGTCAGTTATTAGCTGTTGTAATCTTGGGCACTTAATGTTCTAATCTTCATTATTTTCATCCATAAAACTGGTCAGGAGGAGGTGTTACAAGGATTAGATGAAATAACATATGCATAGCACCCAGGAAGATGTCCAGGAGCAGACAATAGGCACTAAAAAACCCAGTTAGTTCCTTGCCAAGAAGTCTCAAAGGGTTTAAAGACTAGTAAAGGAGACAGAGACAAATAAATAACTCTAATGCAAAATACCAAATGCTTTATTACAGTCATAGTAACAGGTGCACCTAGAATACAGATGAGAAAGAAATTCTGTCCCGCAGCCTGGGTGGCTCAGTGGTTTAGCGCCGCCTTCAGCCCAGGATGTGATCTTGGAGACCAGGAATCGAGTCCCAGGTCAGGGTCCCTGCATGGAGCCTGCTTCTCCCTCTGCCCGTGTCTCTGCCTCTCTCTCTCTCTCTCTCTCTCTCTCTCTCTCTGTGTGTCTCTCATGAATAAATAAATAAAATCTTTAAAAAAAAATTTTGCCAAAGTGGCCTGGGAGAGGGGACCACAGGAAAGATATGAGAAAGAGGAGTGGATAGCTACATTCTTCTCCCCTCTTCCAAACTCCAAGTGGAGAAAAAAGCATCAACCATGCCACAAAGCCACGATAAAGAACTATACATTTGGGAAATAGAAAATGGCCTGGTAGGGCTTTTACAACAGATAGGGCACACTAGAAAAGCAGTCAGAAACACTGACTGGAATTAGGTTCTCAAGCAATTTGTAGGATGGCATCTGCAGCAACTGAGAGCCGTGAGAGCTATTTGAGCAAAGGAGTGACAATGAGTAAATACATCATTTCGAAAGTTAGTCCTGGCAGTAACATGGACTACAGACTGGAGTAAGGACAGACTAGAGGCAGAGAAGCTGGGAACACGCTCCCAGAAAACTGTGGAATTGCTAAATCCTAATAACAAATTCTAGCTTTATAAAAGGATGAGGCACCAAATGTCACTTGATCATCTGGATTGATGTGCATTTTAAAGGGACCCACTGAAGTAGAAATGCAAAGAGCTAATATGACGGCCAGCTTAAATACACTGTGGAAGAACTCAGGAAAAGGAGCAGTAATATCAAAATGCCCTTTTCTTCTTTTTAAGATGAAGATTCTCCCATTTCATTGCCAATACACACTGGATTGAAATTTTTAAAACTTACCTTTGACAGTATCCTGGGGCAACACAAGCCCGTGAAGATGAGTCTAGACTACATTCAGTGCAAAAAACCCAAAATCCTGAAAGAAAGAAAAATCACAGTGAGCTACATGCTCATAGCAAGATGCCATGGGGAGGGGCGGGGTACAGGTCTGAATTAGGCAGCCTGGTACAAAGCCAGGCTCTTCCATCTACCAGCTATTGATGCTTGGGCCAGTGGCCAGCCTCCCGAGCCTCAGCCTCCTCATTCAACATTGAGAACAACAACAGCACCTTCTTCATAAGGCTCTTTGGAAGTTAAAATAGAATATGTATAAAACAGTATAGGGCAGGGCACCAACCACATGCTCAATAAAGGTGAGTGGTCAGTCATTAAGAATGTGAACTAAGGGATGTCTGGGGACTGAGTCAGTTGAGTGTCTGCCTCTTCATTTCAGCTCAGGTCATGATCTCAGGGTTGTGAGATCCAGTCCCATGTCAGGCTCCATGCTCAGTGTCAGGTCTGCTTAAGAGTCTCATTCTCTCCCTCTCCCTTCCCAAGCTCTCAGTCTTTTTCTCTTTCTCTCTCTCTCTCTCAGAATGAATGAATGAATGAATAAATAAATAAATAAATAAAATCTTTAAAGAAGGGGGGGAGAGAAAGAGAGAGAGAGAGTGTGCAGTCTTTGGGGGCACCTGGCTTGCTGGTTCAGTGGGTGGAGTGTACAACTCTTAATCTCAGGGTTGCGGATTTAAGCCCCATGTTGGGTGTAGAGATTGCTTCAAAATAAAATCTTTTAAAAAAACCCAAATGATGTGAACTGAAATATCTTCTAAAGAATCACTAAAACCCATATTAAACCTTTATTATTGGTTTTGCCTTATTTGTTCTATCAGAAAAGTGCCAAGTTGACTTCTCCATTTCACACGAGAATGTCTCATAATCACTTCAAATTCAATGCATACCAATCAGGACTCTATCTCCTGCCCAAGCCTCATTCTCCTGACTCCACTGTCTTTTTTTTTTAATATTTATTTATTTATTATTTATGATAGACATAGAGAGAGAGAGAGAGGCAGAGACACAGGAGGAGAAGCAGGCTCCATGCCAGGAGCCTGACGTGGGACTCGATCCCAGGACTCCAGGATCGCACCCTGGGCCAAAGGCAGGTGCTAAACCGCTGAGCCACCCAGGGATCCCCCTGACTCCACTGTCTTATAAAAGGCACCATCCTCTGCCCAGTTGCTTGGGTCTGAACCTCGAGTTCATCCTGGATTTCTCAACCTACCCCAGGCCTCTCATTGCCCCATCAGTAATCCTTCATTTCTGATTCACAGCATGTAAATTCTTCATTTCTACTGCCATTATCATTCCTCGCTTATGGAGGTCTCTTAACTAGTCTCCTGCCTCTACTCTCGCTCCTCCCTAGTCTGTTCCCAAATAATGGCTGGAATGGCCTCTTCAAAATCAAATCAGATGATAGCAAGGTGTTAACAGATGCAGTGAAAATTGTATTTATTTCATGATGGAATGTCTCTCTCTTTATATATATGAAATACATACTTACAAATGTCAACGTACAGATATACAAAAATATATGAAGTGAAAGCCACTTAATGTTAGACATTTAGAGGTCCTAAGCCAGTTCTTTCATTTTACAATGGCAAAAACAAATGCCAGAAGGAGATTCTGCTCAAGGTTGGGCTTCTGTGTGTGTATACAAAAGTGGTTAAAACAATGCTGGACAAGCCCTACAACAACTCACCTGTGATTAGCGTATGCACTGCTGTCAGAAAGCCTGTCACTACTTGGAAGTCAGGCCCTTAGTTTCACAATCAACTTAATGTTTCTTTTTTTTTTTTTAATATTTTATTTATTTACTCATGAGACACACACACACACACACACACACACAGAAAGAGGCAGAGACACAGGCAGAGGCAGGCTCCACGTAGGGAGCCCGACGTGGGACTCGATCCCAGGTCTCCAGGATCATGCCCCAGGCCGAAGGCAGCACCTAACCTCTGAGCCACCCCGGACTGCCATCACAATCAACTTAATGTTTCTAAGAAAGCACATTTCGTTCTCCACGGCTGCAGATTATGAGTTATAGCTTTTGTTCTATATCATGTCTTAGTATTTGAGAGGGTGCTTCAGGGAATCTTGAAAGCCCCTTGCTGCCCTCTTACTATCAACCCCTCTCCCTTTGCTTATTTTTTAACAGTGCTGGAATATATAAGTCTCAGATGGAATTGTACCACGATGATAATTAGTAATACTTTAATTATTATCCCTATCCTCCCACTATACACACCATTGTCCCAACAATCTTTCTTTCTAAAAAGCAAATGTGACCTCTGAGTAGTCGCTGCTAAGATTCAGTCAATAACTATACATTACCTTTAGGGTAAAAATTCAAGATCTCTCTAGCCCCATCATCACTTCATATCCTTCTCATGGGGATTGTGTGTGGTTTCCTTGCCCATAATACATGCACTGCTATCTGTTGAGGGCCCTTTGCCCATTTTGTCTACTGCTCTTGTAAGATCTGCCTCAGGAATTAGCTTCTGAAAGTTTTCTGTACCTTCCTTGGCTGCACTAAGTGTCCCTCCTCTGAGATATACCATATAATATTGGTAATATCTGAGGGTCTACTTTCTACACATGACAGGAGCTTCTTGACAACAAGGGCTCTCTATGTCTTACACATCTTAGAATTTGTATCAAGCAGGAGTTAAATAACCATAAGCTGAACCAAACCCTGACATATTCCCGATAACTCAGTACTTCAGTATGGAGCCTTCCCCATTAAATGGCACCAGGGAAACCTAAAGAAGCTGGCTGGGACTTCCCAGATGGGTCTGGCCCTCATGCAGGATGTGAGCTATGTGGTTATGTGTGACCCTCAGTACCTGAGAGAAGGAGTCAATTCTTTCATTTTATGTCACCTGCAGATTATCAAGAGAACAATCCTGACTAATTTTCAGTTCTCTATTCTGATTAGTTTCTGCCCAGGTTAAACATGACTTCTCTAGACTTACCAGTTGTCTAAATTCTGTACCAACTTCATAAAGTAGCCCATCATCACATATCTTGTTAACAGACAAGCTTAGAAGGACACAGTGCCCAGCTCAGTCCTTTGCCTACTTGGCAGAGCTCAGATGCTTGCCTGTGTTCAGTGAGAAGAAAAGTAGTTGAAGCAGAGGAGGGGCAGGCGAGGGAAACTGAGCAATTTCCAAGCACTCTGGAAACCAGTTTTTACAGAACAGCCTCCCTACTTTCTCTGCAGGGCTGTGAACCTCTGTTATCAGATGCACTTGTACTCAAGATAAACCTAGTATTTGATTCTAAAATCAACATTTGGAATTATCTAGTTGAAGTTATCTACAGCACTATTTGCCTTCTAAGGTATGAGTAATGGCAAATTCCTTCAAAACGTCATTTTGAAATGTTCTGAACTACACTATAATCCTACCATCTGATTGTATATAGCCATGGCAGTAAACTAGCATTCCAGCTTTCTGAATTGACAGCATTCCAGTTTTCTCTGTTCTCTTGCAGAGTAACCAGACTGGGCTTGAGATTCACACACAGTTGGGAAGGTTTCATGGGTCTTGGACTAAATCACTACTACGCCCTGCTAAAAAATTGCAAGTAGGCCTCCAGAGCTCCTCCAAACCAGTACCTAACCTAACTCATGGTATATAATCAGAACTACCTCTTTCCTAGGGAATATGGCAAGTTGAAAGAATGACATATCCAATAAATTATATTCACTTTACTAGTATCACCTCTAATATGGCATAGTTTTAATTTTCAAACTTGATTATTCAGCCTAATTCTTTTAGGTTTAATTTTAATTGTCATTTTAAAAAATTCAAGTGATACAGATAAGGCCCTTGATCGTGGTCCGCTCTCCCCCTACGCTCACCCAGGACTCACCATTGTTATCAGTTTAATTTCCAGGTATAATTCTGGGATGGAGACTATTAAGAATACACAGTTCAGGGGCACTTGGGTAGCTTAGTTGGTTGAGTGTCTGACTCTCAGTTTTGGTTTAGGTCACAATCTCGGGGTTGTGGATCAAGCCCTGTGTCAGGCTCCACACTCAGTGGGGAATCTGCTTGGGTCTCGGTCTCTCCCCCTCTTCCCCCCCCCCCCCCCGCCCCGTACTTCCCACCTTGCTCATGCATGCTCCCTCTCTAAAATAATAAATCTTTAAAAAAATAAAAAATAAAAAAAAAACAGTTCATCCTTGAACAACATGGGTTTGAACTGTGTGGGCTCATTTCTATGTAGATTTTTCACAGGACAGTTCTATAAATGTATTTTTTCCTTATGATTTCTTAAAAACATTTTCTTTTCTTTTCTCTAGCTTACTTTCTTTTAAGAATACAGTATATAGGGCAGCCTGGGTGGCTCAGCGGTTTAGCGCCATCTTCAGCCCAGGGCGTGATCCTGGAGACCTGGGATCGAGTCCCACATCGGGCTCCCTGCATGGAGCCTGCTTCTCCCTCTGCCTGTGTCTCTGCCTCTCTCTCTCTCTCTCTCTCTCTCTCTCTCTCTCTGTGTCTCTCATGAATAAATAAATAAAATATTTTTAAAAAAAGAATACAGTATATAATACATGTAAAATACAAAATATGTGTTAATTAACTGCTTGTATTATCGTTAAGGCTTTCAGTCAAAAACAGTCTATTAGTAGTTAAGTTTGAGGGAATCCAAAGTTATACACAGATTTTAGACAGCACAGAGGGTCAGGTACTCCTAACTTTAAACTTTTAAATGAGTCACACGTAATATTGAAAGCCCTGATTGCCTATGTCATTGGCAACTGGCCTAACTTCAAGCAAGATGTCCAGAAGAGGCATCTTAAGTGAAGCAGCAGATGTGTGAGGGTGGAGCAAAACACCAGCAAGGGAGCTGGGAAGGCCTTTTCAGGAGATGAGCATGGATGCCAGAACAATCAGGGCAGAGCAGAGGGTACTACACAACTAGCTCTGTAAACAGGGCACCCAGTCCAAGTAGGCAAGAAGGAACCTATTTAATTAACACAAATGATATCGAAAGTTCAAGCAGAACAGGTGGAGGTAACTTTGCTACAGGCAGATGGGTTTATTTAACTGCCAATACACAAGCGTTATGATTGTTCCAAGATCTGGAAATGTTACCTGTGCAGTTTCAGGTCATCTCTACTTAAGTTCAGTGCTTTGGAAGTTCTGTAAAATGTCCCAGTCTGCACATTCCTAAAACCATCCCCTTTAATCCTAAAATCTCCTCCAATTTTGTGCCCTCCCTCCCCTTTCCTCTCCTAGTCAAGTTTCTTCGAAAGGAAACTTATATTTGTGGTCACAACGCCCTTACCTCTCTCATTCACTTTTTAACCATTGCAATTTGAGATCTTTCCTTCTCAATCCCGTTATCAAATACGATGGGTATTATTCAATTGTTTTGTTTTAACCTCTCTTTTGTATTTAAAAATTAGAATAACCTGAAAGTCTTATCATTTGGGTGCTCTTTTCCTATCTTGATATCAAGGATACTGTAGATCCAGGGGCACCTGGCTGGCTCAGTCTATGGACCATGAGACTCTTGATCTCAGGGTTGTGAGTTTAAGCCCCACGTTGGATGTAGAGATTACTGACACGTAAAATCTTAAAAAATAAAAATTAAAAAAAAAGACACTGCAGATCCAGTCATTGAGCCAAGGGTACCTTGTTTTAGTTGCTGGTCTCTGAGCTGTGTCTGGGTTCTCCTATCTCCCTGGGTTGGAGCCAGCCAAGGCCTTTGTCAACATTGTTCATTTTCAGATTCACAAATGAGCAGAATGGTGCTGGGTGAGGAGCTGCTGCTTCTGTACATGGGGGACCAGGGGACATGGGTTGTGGTAAGGAAACCAAACTCAACTCCTGGCTTCAAGGATTGAGCCTAGTTCTGATGCCCAAACTGTCATGGATCATGTCTAGTCCCTTTATCCCACAGAAGGGGCCAAGTTCATTATGTGTGATACCTTAGACCATTTCTTTGCAGACTCTTACTGGAGAATCTTTCTCTGCTTATCCTTAATTCATTACTGGTATGTTCCTTGGGAGTTACATCCTTCCTTTCCTCTTTTTATTATACACACGTCTTTATCTTCTCCCATAGATTCAACTACCATCTATGTCTTGATGACTCTCAAATCTCTCTAGTACTGACCTTTCTTACAATCTTCAAAGCCTTCTGTAAACTGCCTAAAGTCAATGTGCTTCACTTCCTGTTCCACAGGTCCCTAAGATGTAACACACCTAAAACTAAATAATCTTTCCTCCTTCTGCCTCACTTGGGAATACTATCATCCACTCAAATAAAAAATCTGGCACCATCATCAACATCTTCCTCTCATCAAACTCTGTCCATTCTAATCCCCAAATATTTCGGCATGTACTTTCTTCCCCATTCCTACTGCCACTGCTTTAGTTCTGGCAGTTTCTCACTAAATTTATTCCGTTTTTTTTTTTTTAAGATTTTATTTTTTTATTCATGAGAGACACAGAGTGAGAGGCAGAGACACAGGCAGAGGAAGAAGCAGGCTCCACGACCTGAGCCAAAGGCAGACACTCAACCACTGAGCCACCCAGGTGCCTTCCTACTGTTTTTTTTTTCCCACTGGTTTTCTTACCCTCAAGCCCCTCCCACCCCCATTGCCATCAGAATTGCCTTTATAAAGTACAATTCCACACAGCCTCTGCAATGTCTCTCACATATCTTCAAGATAAAATCCATTTTTCACTACATGGTATACAAGGTCCGGTACCTGTTCACCTCTCAGCTTCATCTCACAAAATCACATTGCTTTCAGTTTTCCTTGAACATCACATGGCTTCATGCGCCAGGGACTTTGTATATGCTGTTTCTACTTGGGCTGGCTTCCTACTCATAGGGCAAATTTCTTCCCCACCTTCAAGATGCAGGTATAGGGAAACCTTTTCTACGAAGTCTTTCTTGATGCCTCTCTCTTGCTTCAGGTGGGGTGCTTCCTCTGAGTTTGTGACTATACTTGGTATAATATATATATAATATATATATATAATATATATATATTATATATATATACTGAAGGTAGGGTCTAAGTCTTATTTACTATTCTTTATTTATTTATAAGATTTTACTTATTTATTTGAGAGAGAGAGAGAATGCACACAAGCAGGAGAAGGGGCAGAGAGAGAGAGGGAGAAGCAGACTCCCCACTAAGCAGGGAGCCCAACATGGGGCTCAATCATGACCTGAGCCAAAAGCAGATGCTTAACCAACTGAGCTACCCAGGAGCCCCTGTATCATCATCATTTAGAACAACGCTAGTGCAAAGGACATTTTGATAAACTCTTACGGAATGAACAGACATTTCTGGGAAAAAAACAGTAAATTCAGTACAACGTTCTTAGCTTATTCAAAGGATGCTGTTTATCAGTTATGATAGTATATCCAGGCAGTATAGACTCTATGCATGCATGTATTCATTCATTGAGCAACTGAGCCACCTGCCAGGTATCCTGCTCCGTTCTAAGGAACACCATGGTAAAGTAATGCTAGCCTCTCAGGGCAGAGTGCTATGTGCGTGGGACCCACAAACTTCCAGGGAGAAGCTGTGAAGCAAACTTTGGGACTGATAGCAGGTCCCCGCAAAAAGATGTTACATTTATTCATGTATCTTCTAAGGCAGGGACTGTTGCCTAAGAAAAACAAACTCAGTGTGAAGCAGGGATTAAGATAAAGGTATGTACTAATTTTTAGCTACCTATTCAGTTTGGTCAACTAACTCATGCCTTCTGGCTTAGTCCAGGATAACCTGTCAATTCTTTAACAGGAAGGGCTTCAGAAAGTACCTTCTGAAGACCCAAACACAAGCACAAACCACTTGGAGGTGGGGGTGGGGATGGTAGGGAATGATGACTGCTGGCTACTGAAACCGCAGAGTCAACTGGGACAGCTTTACTGAATGCTTACCAAGCACCCAGCGTGATGCTCGCGTTTTCAGAACAAGGGCCTATGGCCAGGTTTTACTGCCATTGTTGGTCACGTAAGAATGAAACAGATTAACATATTCAGCTTTTGTACCCAATTTATTGATGACCCATGACCAAAAAGCTTTTATTTTTTAATTTTTTTTCCAAAGAGCTTTTATTCTTTTTCCGTATTGTATATAGTTTTATGTAGGCTTTTTAAAATCAAATAGCTATTTCCAGAGGCACCTGAGGGCTCAATGGTTGAGTGTCTGCCTTCAGCTCAGGTTGTGATCCCAGAGTCCTGGGATTGAGTCCTGCAACAGGCTCCCTACAGGGAGCCTGCTTCTCCCTCTGCCTATGTCTCTGTCTCTCTCTCTGTCTCTCATGAATAAACAAAGTCTTTTTTAAAAAATAGCTATTTCCATTTAAGTTGCAAAATTTTAAGTGCATATTCGTTTGCCAGTAAAACCAGCAAGTTAGGGAAATTTTAATATTTATATTGAAGATAATATTAATTGAATAATCATTAACCAATAACCAGTATTTATGCTGTACTCAGCAATGTACCTCATGGATACCTCAAAAAACTCTCATTTAACAGATGATCCCTGTCCTCAGAGGTCTTTAACCATTGATAAGGAGAAGAAAATCAGCACAGCAAGCAATTCCCCAAAAACTAAAAAACACTAAGCTTTGTGGCACAGAAGTCTGGACAGTGCAGTCTGGGCTAGGCTAGACAAGCAGGTGGCCTTCAGAGGGAAACTAGGATTCCAATAGAATTGACAGGACTTAAAGCAGTGATTCTCAAATGTTTTAGTCAGGCCCTCTTTACAATTCTTAAAAATTATTAAGGATCACAATAAGCTTTTGTTTATGTGGGTTATAATGATCAATATTTAACCACACTAAAAACTAAAGCTATGAAAAATTTAAGTGATTTATTCATAAATATCCATTTAAAAATATCAATACACCATTACATTTTTATTTTATTTTATATGTTACATTTTTATTTTATTTTACATGTTAACATTTTTAAATTAAAAACAATACTTAAAGAATAAAAATTTTGAGAAATGTGCCATTTTACATTTCTGCAAATATATTTAATGTCTGGCTTATATGAGACAGCAGCTATGTTCTCGTATCTGCTTTTGCATTCAGTCTTTTGCAGTATCATATGTCATGAAGCCTCTGGAAAACTCCACAGCACACTCGTGAGAGAATGAGTTTAAAAGGCATGTATATGTCAGTATTATTAAAATAGTTGTGACCTCATGGACACCTGAAGGGTCTGGATGGGGAGTGGGAAGGATCCTTCAATCACACTTTGAGTAAGTACCAATTTTAAAAGAGAAAGAAAATGGTATAAGAGTGCCAGCAGGAAGGAAGAGTGTGGCTCCGGAGCCATAACTTCCACATACGCAATGCTCACTCCTAACATCTTGACTACAACCAAGCTCACCTCCTTCACTGTGAATCTCAGAGACAGAAACAGGCAGGTGGGGTTCTGCATGACAGAGGGACAAGGAGCTTATCCCTCACTCTCCGAGGTGTGTGTGTGTGCGTGTGTGCACACGCGCACGCGCGGGAGAGGCTCTACTTCCCCCAGCAACATTCCCTGGAGGCCACGTCAGGTTTTCCTCTCTAGCGCCCACACTGTGCTCTCCTCCTGGAAGCTGTAAATGGCTTGTAAGAAACTGCCTTGCCATGGCTTCCCGAGGCTGTGTTTACTAACTGCAAAATCATCTCACTGCTACAGTCGCAAATTCTTCAGACATTTCTTGATCTGGCTGTCTTAAAAAGCAAATTTAACATCAGCCACGTAGCCAGTTTTTTCCCTGCCAATAATCATGTGAGTTTGCGATTCTGTTCCTGTGCATCTTGTGCACTGTAAAAACAGTTCCTGGAGCATCATATGTCATGGATCTAGTTGCCATAAACTGAAAACATTTTCTTCATATTTTGTGGCACAAACTAAAACCATTCTGGATGTGGTTTGCATACAGTCCATCTCTGGCCAAAAACGAGGTTTAAATATATGGACAGAGAGAGAAAAGGGGGGTGGTCATTACCATGGTAAAACTATCATCAAAGTCAACGTTTGATAGTATATATTTTTTAATTTAAATTTTTGCTATGATTAATGTTCTAAAATTATCCTGCAGTAGGTACAATTGTTCATTTTATGTAGCAAGCTTTAAGTTATCTCAAAGTATTTTATACCTGAGAGAAGCACAGATGAAACAGAAGTTTTGATCTCTCAGAAAAAATAACATGAAAACAATCACGAAAAAAAAAAAAGAAAACAAACACGAATCAATGTAGTTTTTCAGTCTTTTTTATTATTACTTTTTTTTAGCAAACATATTTCTTAAGGCCCCGTACAGACCAGAATAGATCATTTTTAAGTCAAAGTGAAACTAAAACTTTAAAAGATTTCTGCTTCTGAGAATGGCAAACGAGGTAATTCAGACTAACCATCCTGCTGAGGAAAGCCAGAAAATCTGAACAAAACATAAAAAAATATCTTGGAGGCAGGGGCATTAAGAAGTTAATTAAGAGTTGTCACAAAAATCAATTCCAGGACAACTCTATAACTCAATACAAAAAATAAATAATAAAGCTGTTAGAAGTTATACAGGATAATGTTTTCATGACCTAAGGGTGTGGAAGGATTTCTGAAACATCACACAAGAAAAGCATCTATTATTAAAAAAACAGATAGGGCAGCCCTGGTGGCGCAGCGGTTTAGCGCCGCCTGCAGCCCAGGGCATGATCCTGGAGACCCTGGATCGAGTCCCACGTCAGGCTCTCTGCATGGAGCCTGCTTCTCCCTCTGCCTGTGTCTCTGTCTCTCTCTCTGTGTCTCTCATGAATAAATAAATAAAATCTTAAAAAAAAAAAAGAAAAAGAAAATGGGTAGAAGACTAGATAAGGAATGTCACCAAACAAAAACAAAAAACTACATTATCTAAATGCCCAACAAAACATACGAACAGGTATCTAGCCTCGATAGGAAGTAAGAGAAATACAAAATAGTACCATAATAAAAAATACAAAGGAAAATCATGATGATGTGTCATTATGTACCAGAATGGCTAAACATTTACTTATTTATTTGTTATTATTTTTAAAGATTTTATTTTTAAGTAATCTCTATACCCAAGGTGGGGCTCAAAACTCACAACCCCGAGATCAAGAGTCACATGGTGGGGCAGCCCTGGTGGCGCAGCGGTTTAGCGCCGCCTGCAGCCCAGGGCGTGATCCTGGAGACCTAGGATCGAGTCCCACATCGGGCTCTCTGTGTGGTGCCTGCTTCTCCCTATGCCTGTGTCTCTGCCTCTCTCTCTCTCTCTATGAATAAATAAAATAAAATCTTAAAAAAAAAAAAAAAGAGTCACATGGTCCACCAACAGAGCAAGCCAGGCACCCTATGACTGGCTAAAAATTACAAAGTCTCATAATAACAAGTGTTGCCAAGGATATGGAACAACAGGAACTCCCATACACTGATTGTGTGAATATAAATTGTTATATCTACTTTGGAATACAATTCATCATTATTCTTCTCTATGATCCAGTAACTCTATTCCCAGGTATATACCCAGTGGAATTCATTTGCATGTGTACCCAAAAAATACAAAAATCTTCAGACTAGCACTATCCATAATAGCCCTCCACTGGGAACAATCCAAATAACCTCAGTAGTAGGATGGATAAGTATCTTCTAGCATATTCATGCAACGGAATACCATACAGCAATGAAAATGAAGAACAACAGCCACACACAATAACATGGATGAATCTTGCAAACATAATGACCAGATACAAAAGGATATGTGGCATGTGACTCTGTTCAAAATCAGTTAAAACTATAATATTTAGAGGTACACAGATGGTAAAAGGAAAAAAGAAAGGAAAGAAATCAGAAGAGCGGTTACCTTAGGTGGGAAATAAGGACTGTGATTGGCAAAAGTCACTGATGGAGCTGCTGCATCCCTGTAATGTCTTACTTCTTGACCTCAGAATAAATTATTATTTAAAAATGAATAATTCATTAAGTTTTACATTTGTATTCTAGGCACTTTTCTGGCTGTGTGATATATTTCACAATAAACAAGAATGAATGCAAACAGAACTAATACAAAGAGAAAAGTGGTATCTTTTGTATACCCTTAAAAATTCTCTTATAGACCCAAGTTCCTTGGAAGGCACCCCAGCCCTTCATTACCAAAGCCTTGTCTTCCTAGCCTCATCTCTTGCCACCCACCTTTTGTTTACAGGCAGTCTGCCGTACTCACTCTCAACCAGGTGCATCCTTTACATTTACTCATGATATTTCTCTTTCTGGAAAACCATGTAGACACACCCCAATCACCCCTCTGCCAGACTAAGTACAAACTGTCAATCAAGACACAGCCTGGGTATCATCTCTTGTGAGAAACATTTTTAAGAGACACAGATTCTACTGCCTGGTTCAAATTCTAGATCTGCCATTTATAAGTTCTGTGACCTTGGTCAAGTTACCAAACTTCAGTTTTATGGTTTCCAATCTGTAAAATAGAATAAAAATATTATCTGTCTCACTGCGTAGCTTGAGGATTAAATGAGTAAATATTTGCAAATGCTTGGAACATGCCTGGTACAGAGTAAGCACTAAGTACTAGATATTATTACTTAACGTTAATGAGGTATTAGCTACTACGATTATCATCAATATTTCTGGTATTCTCCTCCCTATACCCTGAAGCCCCTCCACATTATATACTCTTCCTTTCAGCTCCCATGGCTCAATATTAGTTTATTTTATTGTAGATGGCCCCCTATGGACAGTTAATTCCTTAAGAGCATGGACTAAATCTTTTACTCCTCAATCCCTAACATCTAGCATAGCGCCTTGCAATGTAGTAGATGCTCAGTGAATATCTGTGGAATGACTAAACCACCAAGACTTCAATCTGGTAGCTTTTTTTTTTTTTTTTTAAGATTTTATTCATTCATTCATGAGAGACACAGAGAGAGAGGCAGAGATACAGGCAGAGGGAGAAGCAGGCTCCATGCAGGGAGCCCAATATGGGACTCGATCCCAGGTCTCCAGGATCATGCCCTGGGCTGAAGGTGGCGCCAAACCGCTGAGCCACCCCGGCTGCCCTCAATCTGGTATTTATACCACACATAAAAAGTAGTTCTTTCATGCTGAAAGGTACCCTACCCTTGTGTATGATGCCACAAACTGGAAGCAGTCTTGACAGATTCCTACAGCAATCACCTCAAAATATGGGTGTACACTCCCGGTAGCAATACATGAGGGGCATATAATGATACTTGCCCTACCTACCTCCTGTGAGTAGCAAATGATAGCTATGAAAATATATATATTTTAAGTGTGGTGCTCTATTATATGAAGTTTAATTGCCTTAATAAAACAACAGGATTGTTGTTGAGTTGCAAGTCTGGAAAGGGCTTTAGGGAGTAATAAGGAATTAATGTGATGTAAAAATGCAATCTCAAACAGCCTGAGATAAGATCTGTATTTTTAAAATAAATATTAAATATTTATTTTTAATAATAACCTGCATATATTGCAGTAATAATTAATATATTCTATAATAAAATTTCCCCCAATTTTCTCAATTGGTTATTAATGATTTAGGTAATATCGAAACAAACATTTGCCTATGTGAATGTTCAGAGCAGCATTATTCATAATAGCCAAAAGGTGGAAACAACAAAAATATCCATCAGTTGGCAAATGGATCAACACTGTGGTACATCCACCCAGTGGAAAACTACTCAGCAGCAAAAAGGTACAGGCTACTGATACCAACTACGGTGCGGTGAACCTCGAAAACATGAGGCCCAGTGAGAGAAGCCATTCACAACAGATCTCATGTTGTATGATTCCACTCACATGAAACGTCCAGAAAAGTCAAATCTAGAGACAGAGAGTAAATGTGTGGTTGCCAGAGGCTGGGAGTGGGAACAATGGACAACAAATGGGGATGAAGGGTCTCTCTGGGCTGATGGAAATGTCCTAAAATGACGTTGTGGTTATAATTACACAATGGGGTAAATTTACTAAAAATGTTTTCACCTAAAATAGATGAATTTTATAGTATACCTCAAGAAAGGTGTTGGGTTTTTTTTGTTTTTGTTTTTTTTAAAGATTACTTATTTACTTATTCATGAGAGACACACAGAGAGAGGCAGAGACACAGGCACAGGGAGAAGCAGGCTCCATGCAGGGAGCCAGATGCGGTACTTGATCCTAAGACCCTGGGATCACACCTTGAGCCAAAGGCAGATGCTCAAACACTGAGCCACCCAGGTGCCCCAGTAAAGGTGTTTTTTAAAAACAAATGTTCAGCACTCTTTTACAGCTAGATATAATTTTCATATCTTTAAAATCTCACCCCCACATCGGACCAAAGAACACAAGCATACAGCCTAACAAGAAAAGTTAGCTTTTAAAAAAAAAAAATTTAAATGTCACATACTGAATATCTTAAAAAACCCAAAGTGCCACCTCCTTACTTATTTTCTAATTCAGCAGCTACAAAACAATGATCTTGATAAACAGGCTTTCACTGTCGTTTGTTTATTTCATCCCACCTGTACAAACACACATTCTGGCCTCATCTGCATTTATAATTGCAAACAGGAATATTTGGCACAATGCCTCTCACCCCTTATAGTCAAATGGCAATCATAAGAAAAAGGTAAATACAGAAAGCATAGTGTATAATGAGATTTTTAAAAATGTTACACGTGATAAACAGGATTTCTAAACAGAGTTTAAATTAACCCTCAGAAATTGGCAGTTCTTTATACAAATGTACTTCAGATTAAATTCTACAAGAAGTCCTAAAATCCTATCCAAATTATTTTGCTGAACTGGAATTGTTAAATTGGATATTGCTTAAAGTAGGTCACTGGCTCGGGCTTGAAAGTATTTGGTAATGCAGAGATCTACTTGCAACGTCATTTGTCATAATGAGATTTGACTTAGACAACGTAGAAGAAACCACACTAGTTGGGGTGTCAACTGTCAGTTTTATTCAGATAAATCTCATTTTAGATTTATCTCACTGCAGATTCTTGAACAGGGAAATAAGATGAAAGAAGTGTTTCTGAAAGAGTAAATCTGGTTGCAGTGTTTAGAAAGTGCCTATTTTGCTTCCTGCTCCTTTGTCCCCCACATCCACTCAGTCTCCAAAGACCATTAACCTTTCTTTTGGAACGTCTTTCAGGTTTATTCTCTACTTCTACTCTCACCACTACAATTCTGATTGGTATTGGGAGGCAGTAAAAGACAAGAAAACTAGGAAAAGCTGTCAAACTAGAAATCATTAGGATACCTAAGATGGAAATGAAGGGGACTTGGTGTCGAGCAGTGGTGTTCAAAGTGTGGTCCCGGACCAGCAGCATTGGCATTACCTGGGAACTAAATGCAACTATACATTCTCAGGCTTTATCTAAATGGATCAAATCAGAAACTCTGCGGGCAGAACCAGCAACCTGCTTTAATGAGCTGTCCAGGTGATTCTGATGTAGGCTAAAGTTTGATTGTTAGTGGTATAGAAAGAGCAGAAGAGGAAGGAATGAGAGAATTTCTGAACCTGCTAAGAACTTCTATAGCAATGTCCCTCCAATCTCCAACCCAACCTACCCCCAAAAGAACTGTTCTCCAAACTGCTTGCTTGCTTGCTTGCTTTCTCTCTTTTTTTTTTTTTAAAGATTTTATTTATTTATTCATGAGAGACACACAGAGAGAGGCAGAGACACAGGCAGAGGGAGAAGCAGGCTCCACGCAGAGCCCTACGCGGGACCCGATCCCGGGACTCCAGCCAGGATCATGCCCCAGCCCAAAGGCAGGTGCCAAACCACTGAGCCACCCAGGGATCCCTAAACTGCTCTTTCAAGTACTATTCATTTATGCTATCACAACCTTCTATACTGCTTACATTCAATCTCCCTTCTATCAGTCCTCATCTAATATATTAATCTGGTTGATTCCACAGTTGGGGCTCTAGGCAGTCAAGAAAAGAGGAAATGCACCACATATGGGAAATTATGATTAAAAAGGAGCCCTTGAAATTGGTGATGAAAAGATGAGGGGCGCTGGGATGGCTCAGACAGTTATGTGTCTGCCTTTGAGTCAGGTCACGATCCCGGGGTCCTGGGACCTGGGATCCTGGGACTGGGCAGTGGCAGGCTTCCTGCTCAGTGGGGACCCTGCTTCTCTCTCCTGCTGCCCCTCTCTCTCCCCCACCCCTGTTGAACACACACACACACACACACACACACACACACACGCCCCCCCCTTGCACTGTTTTTCTCTCTCAAATAAAATAACATCTTTAGAAAAAAAAGAGAAAAGATGAATTATTATTCAATAAATGGGTTTGGAGGAACTGGCTAGTTGTTGTGGGAATGGAGAATGAAAGCCATATTCCTCACTTTGTACATCTTACTCCATACACCAAAATAAAATTCCAGGTAAATCAAACACTTTAATTAAAACAAAGGAACATGAAAATAGTGGATTAAATCATCATAAAAATATTTTTATCATCTTCAATAAGTCTTCCTAAAAGCATGATAATTTCACCCAGAAGACTTAAAAGAAATTTCTAATAAATTATATTACATAAAAATCTGAAAACCTTTCTATGGCTAAAAAAAGATCATAAAATAAAAAGACATACTAATTAAACATTTGTAGTGCACAACAGGTAAAGAATTCTCTCACAGGGCAGCCCTGGTGGCTCAGCAGTTTAGCACCGCCTTCAGCCCAGGGTGTGATCCTGGAGGCCTGGGATGGAGTCCCACATCAGGCTCCCTGCATGGAGCCTGCTTCTCCCTCTGCCTGTGTCTGCCTCTCTCTGTGTCTCTCATGAATAAATAAATAAGATCTTTAAAAAAAATTCTCTCATATTCTTAAGGAAAAAAATGAACCCAGGGCACCTGGCTGGCTCAGGAAGTGGGATGTGCAACCTTGATCTTGGGGTCGGTCATGAGTTCAAGCCCCATGATGGGTATAAAGATTGCTTAAATTAGTAAAAATTAAAGAAAAAAAAGAACAAATCTAATTAGATAATTGCCCAAAGGAAAAAAATACACAATTCACAAAAGAAAAAACACAAAGGATGTAAAAAAAATAATACTTAAAAAAAAAGATTTTTTTTTATTTAGCAAATTGGCAAAGATTAAGAAGACCAAGGCCAGGTGTGGGGACAGCAGTGCTGTCACATATTGCTGGGAGGATATAAACTGCCTTTCCACAGCATAAAATGACATCTACCAAAATTTAAAATACGCATTTCTTTCATACAGCAATTCCACTTCTAAGAATGAATTTTACCAAAAATACAAGTGTACAAATATATTTGTATACAGATGTTCATTGCTTCTTTTGGACTATTTGCAATCCCGACCTTAATCCTGAGCAACCTTAATGTCTTAAAGTCAACCGCTTTGGAGATTGGTAACAGAAATAACAAAATATGCTGCAGCCATTACCAAGAAGGAGGCAGTGTAACACAGAAGACGTTCACAACATCTTATTACATTAAAAAAAAGAGCCATCATAAAACATGTGTAGTTTAATCCCTTATTGGTAAATATATATAATTATAATAGGTAACATATACATAACAAAATTTATATATTTGGGGAGGTCAAAAGTTATACATGGGTATTTGACTGCATGGGGGACTGGTCCCCCGAACCTTGTGTTGTTCAAGGGCCAACTGTATACATATAACACATACATATTATATACTACATAGATTATATATATATGTGTATATATATACATACACACATTTATAATGTATATAGTATAGTATATATATTATAAGCCAGTATGAAAGCATATGGGGAAAAGTCTGGCAAGACATACAACAAACCACAGGTACCTTGAGGAGTGAGATGGGGGAATTGTCCATTTTCTTCTTCATAAACTTCAAGTTCCCTTAAGGAACATGAATTGCTCTTATAATAAAAAGTAAATGTGATGTCATTCCTTTGTCCGAAAGTTCTAAAGCCTCCCGCCCACAGAGAATATAGTCCAGGCTCCTCAGTCAGATGTCAGGATGGCTATGTCACCCCTATGCATCACCAGCGTAAACTCCTCTACTGAATAGGGTAAGTTAGGCAGGGTGTCTGTTCTCCCTCCTTCACTGTATCCCTGTGGAAGTCCAGTGCCACTGTTGATAACCTTTACTGCCATTATCAAAGCTTTTATTGTGATAGGCACACTGGAATGGCATTCTACTTTGTTCTTTTCAGAACAATGTTGACAGAGCTGCTCAAATAAATTAATAGATTCCTTCAATTGCTTTTGTAAGAAAATAAGTTCACATGCCAATGTATGGGCTGGCCAATACAATCCCACCACTGAAAACCAAAATGTAACATGTTTTTTGGCTAATAAATATTAAGAAAGAATGTTTGGTTTTCATAGCCGTTTGTTGGCATATGTTTCCCATCCTATGTAACACATGGATACGATATTTAAAATTGTTCTGGAGCAAAATATTGAAACGATTTCTTAGAAGACACAAGAGGTAGAGTCAGTTTGGGTTGGGGTGCAGTGCGGAGGGACCACCAAGTACTCAGACAACACCCTAATCCAGTCCCACTGTTCATCCTGCAAGCCCAACTTACTCTGTTGTTGAGGTACAGTGATGTCACACCACCTATATGCCAGCACAAGTTTGACTCAGAGTTCGTTAACAGAAACATCATGTCTTTGCAGGAAATCTGGAGGCTTCCCAAAAATGTAACACTGTGATTAACAGAACCTCTTCTCTGCTCATCTATAACAGCAAGGGTTTCTTAGACTTCACTGGGTAATATCAGCTTTATTCTAACTCACTACTTATGGCTGACAATTGTCCTTGCAGACCTCCTGAGAAATAATTAACCATTTCAGTAGTACCCTGTGTCTAAAGATCTGGAATCTGAAGTCTTATAAAATTTTGAGCCAGAATCGGGGGGCACTTAGTGGCTGACTACTTATTATGGATGCCAATGTGTTCAATACAACAGACAATACTTTTTAAAATCAATATGATAGTTGTATTTGTGTTTATAAGACAATCAGCTTGATAAAATACAAATATTTGGGTAAGGGATGAGAGGCGTGCAGAGGAGCTAGAGTACATGGAAGGCCTAGGCTAAAGTCACTAGGTCAGTGAGCTGATAAGGATATGGATAAACCACTATAACTGTCAATGACATTTCCCTTGAACATGAAGGTTATAGGTTATAATGCATACATAGGTACAGTGTTTGTTTTGATGTCTATCTCACCTACCAACTATGGGTAGAATGGGGGTACTTTACTCATATATGTATTCATAGTACTTGACACAGAGCAGGTACTCAGTAAATGTTTGCTAAATTAATGAAGCATATGCTTTAAGAAAATATACATTACACAATAAAGGGGCACATGGAAAAAGCTGGTAGTTGCCTACATTTCCTAATGCAATCCAGATTTGGTTGGGGTAAGCCTGTACTCAGATTTCCCAAACTTTCTTATGAATAGAGGTGGCCATGTGTCACAGCTCCGGTCAATGAAATATCTTTCACTAGATGAGGTACAGATTTTGTACTTCACCCTTCCCCCCGTCTTGTAGGGGCTGGGGGGTAGGCAAGCAGAGAAGTGCACTCACCACTATCAGAAGAGACACATCTAAGAATGGATAGAAGGAATCTGAGACATTAACATCACTGTGGAATGACTGCAACAGCCTTGGACTAATTACTTCTCAATTTTATACCATGTAAGAGAAAATAAATCTCTATTTGGTTAAAGCAACCAGGTTTTCCATTACATGTAGTCTAATTCATCCCTAATTGATAAAAGTAGCTATATATAGAAGGAAGAATTATGAGGCTATTGTAGTAATCCAAAGAACAACAATTTTATCCTAATAACTAAGTATAGTCTTCTTCTTCTTTGTGATAATTATAAATAATTCTACGGTGCATGATATCATTAAATGACAGCAATCTAGCTAGCAGCTCAACAGTGATTTGAGATTATCCAACCAAATCAAAATGTTTGGAAAGAGTGGTAATGCTTATACTGCACTGACACACATTGCAGTGTTGTCAGCACTAAGATCAACTAGAACAGATGAACTCCAAGATCACATGAAATTAACAATAATCTCCTCTCAACTACATGGAAGTGGCAATCATAACCCGAGTGGAAAAGGAAATTGAAAACATTTCAAAAAAAAAACCTGCAGAAGAATGCTACTATTCTAGCCACATGTTAAGCCTCCTTTATCAGATACATTCTACACTCAACATCTGGCCTTTCCACAGCTAGTGCCGACCAATTCAACATTAAAGAATACTTCTTGTTTAAATAACCACCACCGGGAAATTTTAATCCCTCTCAAGGGCAGTTCAGTTGTAGTTCATATTCATTTCGAAGAAATGAAAGTAAAATATGTTGTTCTGTCCTCTGTAATTCTTATAAATTAGTACTTAGATCTAGAAACTAGATCAATTTGTATTGGAAAAGGAAGGCATACGTTTTATGCAGCACTAGCTAATGGAAACTAATAAGCTTTCGTTTTTTTAAACAAGAGGTTCTTTAAAGTATCTTTATGAACTAAAAAAATGTTTCAATTAATGTTTTTATTGGTAATTCTAAATGTCTCATCATTGACCAAAGGGAGTCAATTTGTGTGTGTGTGCTCTTGTGTCCTTTTGATGTGACCCTTGTCATAGTCTTTGATGACCTCCTTGCTATATGGTATAACAGGAATCTCTACATTTATCTTGTACAATTCCTGCTGCAGGCCAGGAACAGGTATCCAAGGAATCCTGCTTCCTTTTAGTGAGAATTGGCATTTCAAAATCATAATTGAGGCATTAGGGTTACATACTACCTATTCGGTTGATCATTATTTCTAGGCCTTTTCAGTGCAATGTGTTAGGCAGTATTTTTAAAGATAAAATCTATCAAGAGTTCATACTAAAACTTCCAATTCAAAATGCAGTTAATCAAGAGAATGAGAAGACAAGCCACAGAATAAGAAAAAATATATATACAAATTATATATTTATATATAAATATAAAAAATTTATCTGATAAGACTATTATCCAAAATATATGAAAAACTGTTAAAACTCAACAATCAGAAAATGAACAACTCAGTTAAAAAAATGAACAAAAGGGGGCATCTGGGTGGATCAGTCTCGTCGAGCATCTGACTCTTAATTTCAGCTCAGGTCATGATCTCGGGGTCATGAGATCAAGCCCTGCATTGGACTCCTCAGGCATGGAGTCTGCTTGGGATTCCCTCTCCCTCTGCCTCTGCTCTCTCTCTCTCTTTCCAACAATAAACAAATTCTTTAAAAAGGGGGGGGGTACCTGGGTTCCTCAATTGGTTAGGCATCTGTCTTTGACTTGGGTCATGATTTCAGGGTCCTGGGATCAAGCCCTGTGTTGGGATCCCTACTCATTGAAGAGTCTGCTTCTCCCTCTCCCTCTGACCCTCCTCTTGCTCATGTTCTCATTCTCTCTCAAAAAAAAAAAAAAAAAAAGAGAGAGAGAGAGAGCTGGATGAGACACCTCACCAAAGAAGACATACAGATGGCAAATAAGTATATGAAAAGATGCTTGACCTTGCATGTCATTAGGGAATCACAAATTAAACTATAAGGGACGCCTAGGTGGCTGAGTGGTTTAGCTCCTGCCTTCAGCCCAAGGTGTGATCCTGGAGTCTCAGGATTGAGTCCCACATCAGGCTCCCTGTGTGGAGCTTGCTTCTCCCTCTGCCTGTGTCTCTGCCTCTCTCTCTCTCTCTTTCTCTCTGTGTGTGTGTGTGTGTGTCTCTCATGAATAAATAGATAAAATCTTTTTTAAAAATTAGATATAAGATACCACTAGCCACCTATTAGAACAGCCAAAAACTGAAACACTGACAATACCAAATGCTGGAGAGGATGGCGGAACAACAGGAATACTCATTCATGGCTGAAAAGAATATAATATTGTATAGCCACCTAGGAAGATGGCTTATGATTTCTTACAAAACTAAACAGTCTTACAATCCAGCAATTACATTCCTTGATATTTACCCAAAGGAACTGTACATCCACACAAAAGCCTGTACACTGATACCTACAGCAGCTTTATTCATAACTGTTTATACTTGGAAGTAACCAAGACATCCCTCAGTAGGTAAATGGATAAATGAATTGTGCTATGGCCAGACACTGGAATATTATTCAGTGCAAAAAAGAAATAAGCTATCAAGCTATGAAAAGACATGAAAGAAACTTAAAACTATATTTCCAGGTAAAAAGGCTACATACTATATGATTCCAATTATATGACATCTGGAAAGGCAAAACTAGAAGGTAGTAAAAAGATTAGAGGTTATCAGGGGCTCTTGAAGAGGGAAGGATGAATAGGGGGAACACAGAGGATTTTTAGGACAATGAAACTATTCTCTATACTGTAATAGTGAGTATACATCATTACACATTTGTCAAAACATACAGATTGTACACCACCAAGAGTGAACCCTAATGTAAACCATGGACTTTGTATGATAATGAGATGTCATTGTAGTATCATCAGTTAGAGCAAATGATCCACTCTGGTGCAGGATGCTAACCACTAGGGCAGCTGGGGAGGGAAGGAGGTATGTAAGAACACTGTACTTTCTGCTTAATTTTACTGTGAACCTAAAAACTGTTCTAAAAAAATACTCTATTAAAAAAATCAAGTTAACAGCATTAACCTCTTTTATTTTACATCTGTAACTCCTTTCACCCATGTTGAGATTCTGGGTCTCAGAACGCCTGGGTGGCTCAGCTGTTGGGCGTCTGCCTTTGGCCCAGGGTGTGATCCCGGGTTCCCGCCTTCGTCCCACATCAGGCTCCTTTGCATGGAGCCTACTCTCCTTCCTCTGCCTGTGTCTCTGCCTCTCCGTGTCTCTCATGAATAAATAAATAAAATCTTTATTTTTTTAAAAAGATTTTATTTATTTATTCATAGAGACACAGCTAGAGAGAGAGAGGCAGAGACACAGGCAGAGGGAGAAGCAGGCACCATGCAGGGAGCCTGATGTGGGACTCGATCCCGGGTCTCCAGGATCACACCCTGGGCTGCAGGCGGCGCTAAATTGCTGCGCCACCGGGGCTGCCCTTTTTTTTTTTTTTTTTTTAAAGATTTTATAAATAAAATCTTTAGAAAAAAAAAAGAGAGAGAGAGAGAGATTCTGGGTCTCAACAACACAGGAAATGATAAAATGTCACATAATTATTCATATGTATTATCTGACAATACACATACAACAGTCTCAAAATAAAGAATAATAATACTGACACCATCACAAATAATATATAGGTTTTGTGGTCATAATCGTTTTTTGAAATTCTTTTTTTTAAGTCCTTACAGTAGTTACCACTAAGGATATAAAACTCAAATGACTGAGTTTTAAATTTTAGGTTCTTTGCTTCTTATTATTTTCAATTTTTAAGGACTCCTTTTTTTTTTAAGTTAACTTTGCCTTATAATCATTTAAATCATTGCATCAAGTCAAATCTACAAATAAGCTATAGTCAAAGCAGTCTAGTTCCTAACTCTGTCTCCTCTACCCTATTTCCCTTCCTTCATCTCTCATAATCTCTTTTTAAGCTTTTATGATTTATTCTTCCATTAAAAAAAAAAACATAGACTGCAAATATTGACATCAAAATGTGCTAGAAATCCTCGTAGAGTGAATGGAGGAATGGAGCAGGAAGACCACTGGTTTGTAGTTAGTAGACGCAGTGTCCAGTTACTGTCTTACTATTTATTAGTGGACCAAGGGGAATTATCTAATTTTTTAGAGCTTCACATCCTTTTCTATATTGTGAAGAAGCAATAGATATCTACCTTATATAGTTGCTATATGAGGATCAGATAAGAAAATCTTTTAAAAGGAAAATTATATAGAGTACATTCTTGGAGTAATGGCTTCTGAAGATTAGCCAAAAATAATTGTTTATAATAAAAAATCTCTTTCCTCTTAGGTACCAAATAAGCAGGTATCATATATTCCTTTATTAAGAAAGAACCTTCAGGAAGTAGGGGGAGAGAAGCTGTAGTCAAAGTTCCCAGCAGGCTAAGCTTTCCCCAGGAGAAGGACCAAGGGGTCCTGGAAAGTGACATGTGGAAATCTGGTCCTTGGAGTCTGGGACACTAACAGTTAAGTGGTCGTACCTCTGAATCTCTAAGGGAGATTGTGGCCAATAGTGCCCTGCAGACGCAGCCCTGCCAGCATCTGTAGGCTTTCTCCTATCCCTCTGCCTTCTTCTGTCTCCAGTAAATCAGCTTTCCTCAGTTCCTCCAAGGCTTCAAGCTCTTTTCCTCCCTCAGCACCTTCACACACATTAGTAGTCCCTTTGCCAAAGGGTCTTGTTCCAAATGATCAAACGATCATCTGGTCAATTCCTACTTTTCCTTCCCATCTTTGCTTAAATGTTACTTTCTCAGAGAGGCCTTCCCTCACCTTCCAGACTAAGTCAAATACCCTGATCACTTACTCTTTCAGTACCCTGTATTTTTCCTAAAATGTATGTATCAGTGTTTGGCCTTACATATGCAGTAATGTAATTGTTTGATTGTCTTTTTCCCAGTAGAGTTCTGTGAAGATGAGCATATGTTTTGCTTATTTCTTTACTCCCAGTTCCTAGTGCCATATATAGTATAAAGCAAGTGCTCAAAAAATATTTGTTGAAGGGCAGCCCACGTGGCTCAGCAGTTTAGCACCGCCTTTGGCCCAGGGCATGATCCTGGAGACCTGGGATCGAGTCCACGTTGGGCTCCCTGCATGGAGCCTGCTTGTCTCTCTGTCTCTCTCTCTGTCTCTCATGAATAAATAAATAAAATCTTAAAAAATATATTTGTTGGGCAGCCCCGGTGGTGCAGCAGTTTAACGCCACCTGCAGCCTGGGGTGTGATCCTGGAGACCCAGGATCGAGTCCCACATCGGGCTCCCTGCATGGAGCCTGCTTCTTTCTCCCTCTGCCTGTGTCTCTGCCTCTCTCTTCGCTTTCTATGAATAAATAAATAAATCTTTAAAATACATATATATATTTGTTGAGTGAATGAAAAGCATAATGCATCATATATAAAACTGTTGAACTATGGGCAGCCCAGGTGGCTCAGCGGTTTAGCACCACTTTCAGCTCAGGGCGTGATCCTAGAGACCCGGGATGGAGTCCCACGTTGGGCTCCCTGCATGGAGCCTGCTTCTCCCTCTGCCTGTGTCTCTGTCTCTCTCTCTCTCTCTCTCTCTGTCTCTCATGAATAAATAAATAAAATCTTAAAAAAAAAAAAAAAACAACAACTGCTGAACTAGATCCTGAATACTGAAAAGAGGGAAGGATCAAGCTGTTAAACACTGGGGGGAAAAATCTACATTCCAGAGTCATATTATAATTATTCCATTATTCCATTCCCCTCTAACTTGATTTATACTTTAAATATACATTCAACTTGTATTATCTATTCCCCTCTATATGTAATAAAGTGAGTTTCAGTAATCAAAATATCCAGAAACCAGGCTTCCTTATGCCTGTCTCAAAAACTAAGATTTTTCACTTGTGATGCAGCATAAGCTGAGGGTATTATGACAAAGCAAAAATTTCCAAAATACAATACCACAGTCTCCTAAAAATGCTATGAAGAAGGCCCACAGAGAGGTGGAATCTAGAGATAAAAGAGACTTAAGAAATATAACAACCAAATGCTATAATAATAATCTTTAAACACTACCTGGTTTATGTAGCCATGAATAGGAAAAGCTTATTAGTAATTCTCTTCAGTGCACATAGTGAACAAAGTATGGCAGACAGAGGATACATAATTTAAAAGGGAAGTTAAAACTTCATTTATTTTTCTACTCAAGCTTTCACTTTCCAATTTTCTTATAAACAAATGAACAAAACCACTCTGTGGTTATTTTCATACATCAAGAAAAAGGATAAAATTTCTATCCATTAGAACACCTTTTCTAACTCTATAGATTTTGATAAGCAACTACTAAAAAGACTGCTGTACATGACCAAGCATCCTAAACTCCCATATAGCCTTTTCCACTGAAAGAAACCAGAGCTCCTTAAAGAAATGGCTGAATCAGGACTGGGACAGAAAATGTACATGATAAGTCTAGACATCCTGCCAAATCAAAAAGCAAGGAGAGTATAAAAAGTCTTCAGAGGTCAACTTGAAGAGGCTCCTCCTATTAGTCAAGAATAGGAGTACAATGTGAAGCATCAATTTAAAAAATCACTGCAATGGACTCACATCTATTAAGTACCTTAAAAACCCTTAAGTTTATAATGATATTTTTTTTTAAATATGACTGTTCTCCTTTGGACCATTAATGCTAGGAACCATGTTATTATGAAAACTGGTAAGTAAAGGGAAAGAATCAAACATTTAACTTGCTTTTCCTGAATGAGGTCTACCTCAGATTAACCATAGAATTGATATGGGAAAGTTTCTCTAGCTAATTAATAGAGACAAATGACAAAATTAGAATACTACCATTTTATAACATAAATTAACATAGCTATGCATTGATCTTCAATACCCGTTAACATCACAGTAAGATGAGACAACTGCTATTACGTGCCTACTGATGGAAGTAAACACTTCCTATTAAGTATTCTTGCCAAATAAAAAGAACATGAACTAGATCAAGCCTCTAGATACAACTACCAGTTTACACAAAATACAAAATAGAAGAATACGTTAAACATACCACAGAGATGCAATTAGCAAAATCTAGAAGGTGAGAAACTGTAAGACAGATGGCCAAATTTATTTTTAAGATAACTCAAGAAGGAAAAAAAGAAAGGGGACCCTAGAGATAAAAGAGACTTGGGAGACATACTAACCAAATGGTAAACTGGTGCTTGTTTGAACCCTGATACAAACAAATCAACTTTATAAAATCAGGGGAAATCTGAATATTGATTTTTTTGGTGTATTAAGTTTTTAGATGTGGTAACTGTATTATATTTGTTTTTTAAAGAATCATTATCTTTTAGAGATACACACCAGAATATTTATGAAGTATGCGTGAAAGGCTGCAGTCATCTACAGGTCTCTCTAGGGCTGAAGGATCTCCTTTCACAGGGGCTCCCTCCTATGGTGAGTGTTAAGCTGGAGGTCTTCGCTCCTTTCCACACAAAACTTCCACAGCCTACTTCAATATCCTCACAGTCCAGCAGGCCACCTTCTCACAGAGTGAGTGGCCTAAGAGAGCAAGGCAGAAGCTACAACCTAGCACCAGAAATCAAGTGCCATCATTGCCTCAATATCCTACTGGTTACCCAGGTCAACCCTATTTATTCCACATGAGAGAGGACTGCACAAAGGCATGAACAGCTGGAGATGAGGATGATCAGGGCCATCTTGGAGACCGCCTACCACATCATGGCACTTAAGCTTCTGACCATGACTTTTAAAACCCTTTATCCTCTGGCTCCTAATGCACTTCAACCTCATTTCATTTTCTTCTTAATTGGTCTAATAAGCTCCACTTCACAGGCCTCCTTTCTGTTTTACAAAGGTGAGAGGTTCGTCTGTATTAACTGCTCCCTTGGCCTGGATTATTTCCTCCACTAACCATCTTACCATTCAGATCTAACCATAGTGTCACACCTCCTTAGAGAGCCCTGCCCTGCCCACCCCGTCAGAAGGAGCCGTCTATCCCTTTTCTGTCCCAAAACCCAATTTTAATTCTGTGCACATCACTTACCACTATCTGATATTTTAGCACATCTGGCTCAGTGTTAAACTCTTCAGCACAATTAGTCATCACACTCAACATAACTTCAAAATCCAAATGGGTGACCTAGCCAAACTGCTGGCCTCTCTGTTCTGTACACTGCTCAGCTCCAAGGACACTTTCCTTCACTGTACCTCAGCCACACACTCCCACTGTCACACCAAACTCAATCCCTCTTGCATCTCCTCCATACTCAATCCACTGTTTGATCCTTCTAGGTCACTTATTCGAGTGACCTATGAAAAACAATTTTTCAATTGCCACAAGACCTTCAATCCCTTGACCCCATCCTCCCTCTCCAGATTCCCCTTTTCTTTTTCTCTTAGATTTCATAAAGTTATAATTACTTCCTTGCTAGAACCCTCAACTTTCTTCCAAGGTGTCTTTCTCTGAAACTCCGTAATGCCAGAGCTCAAGAAACTATCCTCTACAAACCAAAAATACTGATGAAAAAGCATTCAAGTAGGCAGATTACTTTCACTATAAATTCGAAGTCACTAAACAGGCAGTTTTAACTCATAATCCACAAGATTTCACTGGTAAATGCTTCCTAATTCTTCCCCTCCCCAAGAAGGCTCTCTCTTACTCATTTTTCCCTTCTCTATGACTCTCATCTTTTTTAGCTAGTGTCCTTGATTCTTCATTGAGAACTACAAAATCTAAAATCAAGACTAGAGGGGCAGCCCGGGTGGCTCAGCGGTTTAGCTCCACCTTCAGCCCAGGGCCTGATCTTGCAGTCCTGGGTTTGAGTCCCGCATCAGGCTCCCTGCATGGAGCCTGCTTCTCCCTCTGCTTGTGTCTCTGCACCCCTCCCCTCTCACTGTGTGGCTCATGAATAGATAAATAAAATCTTTAAAAAAAAAAAAAAAAAAAAGACTAGAAATCTGTCTTCTTGTGACCAGTTGTATAATCTACCTGAATCTGCATCCAATCTCACTTCTTTCCCTTATTTCAACAGAAGCCAACTGTCTCCTCTTGAGGAACAATCCCTCCACTTATGCGCCAATCCCATCCCTTCTTCCCTACTTATGAACTCCAATCTTGTAATTATCCTCTCTTTTTTCTCCATCAACCATTACACACTTTTTCCTGAATCATTCCCATCTGTGTATATTTAAGCTCTAGTGTGGCCTCTCTTAAGAAACAAAAATTCTTCTTTGACCCCTATAGCCCCCTTTGGACATTACTCCATTTCTTTTTTTTTTTTTTTTAATTTTTTATTTATTTATGATAGTCACACACAGAGAGAGAGAGAGAGAGGCAAAGACACAGGCAGAGGGAGAAGCAGGCTCCATGCACCGGAAGCCCCACGTGGGACTCGATCCCGGGTCTCCAGGATCGCGCCCCGGGCCAAAGGCAGGCGCCAAACCGCTGCGCCACCCAGGGATCCCCTACTCCATTTCTCTATTCACTTCACAGCCAAATTTTGTTAAAGTGTTTAAAAAAAAAAAAATGCTATCTGCACTTTCTTACCTCCTATGCATGCTCTGTTCAATCCATTCTAACATGACTTCTGGAAGCCTCCATAACCAGCCACATGCATTCGTTCTGCCAACCCAATGACTAGTTTATGCTCTCATCCTACTGGGCTCCCAGCAGCTCTCAATTCTCTTCATCATTCCCTCCTTCTTTGGAATAATCTCTTGATTTCATTCAATCAGTGATTACTGAACTCTAGCCATGGCCAGATATGGCTCTAGGCACAGGCTGCAGATGCAGAGCTTCTGCGGTACCTCACTCTCTTGATTTCTTTTCTGTTTTTCACTCCTCTTACTTCTCATTTTCATCCTCCTCTGACCTAGTCTCTGAATGTTAACTTCAGAACATAATACCAATCCTCCTTTTCTTTACACTCTCCTTAAATAATATCAACCATTTCCATGGTTTTAATTATTATCCTGTGAAAACATCCAAAATTTTATCTGTAGCCTGGAACTGTCCTTGGAACTCTGGTTCTCTTTTGTTCAATGACTTAATTGACATTTCCACTTGGATGCCTCAAAGCGCCTCAAACTTAATGTAATCAAGTTTTAACTCTTGACTTTCCTTCCAACACATTTTTGCCTTAGTAAATCTCAGTAAATAACACAAGATACAGGTCTCAAGCCATTGATCTGGATTCCTCTCTCTCTCTCCTCACCTACGCCTAATCCACTAGCAAGTTCCCAAGCCTGTCTCCAAAATATATCTTAAATGTGTTCATTTTTCTTCACTTCTCTTGCTATTATCATCACTTGCTTAAACTACTGCTAACTGCTTCCCAACTGGTCTCTCTGCTCCCATCTTTGTCTCCCTCCAATCTTTCTGTTATACACCTTTAAAAAACAGAAAATGCATGTATAAACACACACATATGTGTGTATGTGTGTATATATATATACAATAGTCCTATCATGTTTCTGACAGATATAGAAACTCTCCCTCTGCTGGAAAATGAAGGAAGAAGAAAGCTTAGTATTTTCCAAGGCCATGAATGTGTGTACGTGTGTGTGGGGTGTACGCATGAGTGTGTGAACATGAGTACGTGCACATGAGTACACTAAATAAATGGACTATCTGAAGCTTAAAAAAATAATAAAAAAATAAAAAACAGAAAATGAAATCAGCCTATTCCCTCCCTGGAAGTAGAGCACTACTTTAATAGCACTGCACTGTAACAGGAATACAATCTGGACACCTTCTCTTGGTCTTCAAAAGCATAAGTGATATGGTCTCCGCTTATCTGCCCTCCAACGTCTCTCTCCAATTCTCTCGCTCAAATACAGCTGTACTAACCTTTCAGTGTCTTGACTATGCTAAGACTTGTTCTCCTATGGCATGCTACATGCTAGTCCCTCCCTTGGGAATACCCTCGTCCCTGGCTGGCTCCTTCTCTATCTCTAGTCTCAGCTGAAATGTAAACTTCCCAGACCATCTACAACTATCCTTCCCAAAATTCAGCCTTTATTCATTTTCTTTACAGTACATAACATTTTATAATTATTCATTTAATTATTCAAAAATGTATCTTGAAAATGTACAAACATAAACCAAAGTAGAGCAAACAGTGCTGAGCCCGCAGATTCTAGTATTTTTATTTTTTCACTACTTCCCTTACTATACTTTAAGTTCCAAAGGATAGGTGGTATCTTTTTCTCTTTTTCATCCAAAGCCTTGCATGGTGCCTAGCTCATGATGAACACCCAGCTCATTTTTTTGTTTTGAATGAGAAGGAAAGTTGAAGATGACACTGAAGACACGGATGGCACCACTGAGAAAAGCAAAACAAGGAGGGGAGAGTTTTGAGGACAGCTGGTAATTTATTCACCAGTCTATTCCCTGCCAGGCTCTAGGGTAGGTGTTGGGTTTCAGAGATAAATAAGAGAAAGTCTCATATAAAGTCTAGCAGAGACAGATATAATAACAAGTAGTATTTATTCAGGGCCACATATGACCTGGATATAAGGTGAAGCATTTCAGAGGTATTGTCCCATTTAGTCCTACAACAACCCCATGAGGAAGGGATTATTATTATTCCATCTTGCACAGAAGGAAACAGGTTTATAGAAGTTAAATAACTGGTAGCAGAATAGGACCTGGGCAAATGATAAAGTCAGGTTTAGAACTTAAGCCATTCAGTTGTAAAGTCAAGCCACTAAATAGCACTATGTTTCCAGATGTGCACTCCCCTCTATGGCATCCTGAGAAACGCTCCAAAAGAGGCATGCACAAAGCGCAATGGGAGGAAGAAGAGAACTCTGAGGAGGAGAAAGGGCCAGAAGGCTCCTCCAGAGATGACCTGAAACAGTCTGAAAATTGAAACAGGAAATTGCTAGGCAATCTTATCCAAGGAAGCAGTACGTGCAAAAAAAAAAAAAAAAAAAAAAGTATGCAGGCACTTGAAGGAGCATTGTGTACCTAGGATGCTTCCAAGGATTCCTTTGTTTTGTTTTTTACAGCTGAGCATAATGAGTATCATTGTGCTAAGGAGCTTTGGATACGAGACAAAAGATGATAATACTATGAGAAAGTTATGCATAAAACACTATGAACACATAAAGGAAGGAGGTTTCTCGCAGCCTATGAGGGAATCTGGGAAGACTTCACAGAAGAAGAACCTATACTGGATCTTGAGGACAAATTAATCACATTTGGAGAAAAGGGCAGGCAAAGAGAGGGACTTGCACAAGCCATGGCCACTTGATGAGGCAAGGAACACCTGAGGAACCATGAGAATTGGATATGGCCAGATTTGGAGGGAGTGGATTATGCATCAGTAGCAAGAGATGAGGCTGGTAGTTAGGCACAGGTGTGATCTTCAATGTCAATGCTGATTATTATAAGATTAGAAAACAAAAAATGCCTCAAAGCCACAGTTATTTAAACAGCATGGTCCTCATACAGGAAAATATAACCCAGAAACAGATCTATGCATATGAAAACTGGGATCTGGTAGAGAATAAAGGTGGCATTTCAGATAAGTAAAGAAAGGACATATGATTTAATAAATGTCACAGGGAAAACTGGCTATCCAGTTGGGAAAAAAAATCAAGTTGGACTCCCTATTTCATATCATGTAAGAGAATAAAATTCATGGAGATTGGAGATTAAATATAAATAATATAACCATAAAATTATTTTTATAACAAAATAGTATTTAATGAAATAGAATATAAATTCTATAAGAATTTTTCAGTTAGAGATGCCTGGGTGGCTCAGCGGTTGAGCATCTGCCTTCAGCACAGGTCGTGATCCCGGGGTCTGGGATCAAGTCCTGCATTGGGCTCCTTGTGAGGAGCCTGCTTCTCCCTCTGCCTGTGTCTCTTCCTCTCTCTGTGTGTCTCTCATGAATAAATAAATAAAATCTAAAAAAAAAAGAGAATGTTTTCAGTTAAAATAGGAGACTTTAAAGGAATTTTGTTCAAATGGCAGACTAATGTGACTGGCTTACCAACATGAAAGTTACCAAGTTCATTTTGTTGGAAAATATTTTTTTCCTTTTTTTAAAAAAATATTTATTTATTTATTTATTTATTTATTTATTTATTTATTTATTTATTTATTTATTTATTTATTTATTTAAGAGAGAGAGACAGAGACCAAGCACAACCAGGAGGGGCAGGGTGTAGGGAGAGAATCCCAAGCAGACTCCAAGCCAAGCACTGAGCCTGATGTGGAGCTTGATCCTATGACCCCGAGACCATTGGAGCCGAAAACAAGACTGGGTACTTAACCAACTGTGCCACCCAGGTGCCTCCCCCATACCTTTCTGCTAGTCAGAACTACCTGAAGCATACCAGAGCTTCAAGGCTAAGGGAAAGGCTTAAAAGGGAGAATTTCTTTTAATAAAAGTTTTCACTAAAACAAAACAAATAAAACCCACTGATTTTCAATAGTAATTAATTGTTGGAAAGGACTTATTTCCTTGCTCTAACCTGATTGGGTCAGGCCAGGAATTAAAACTCTTTAATATTTCATTTAGCACTCAAAGACATGTATGTTGAGTACAATATCTGAGCAACTAACCACTAGGCAGACTGGGAAGAGCACTTAAATCGGAGGCAGAAGACAGGGGTTTGAGAAATTACCACTTGGTAGTTAGCTGTGTGGTGCTAAGCTACTCACTGAGCCACTTAACTTATCTGAAATGCAACCTCATCACCTGTAGACTGAAAATGGTGATAACCTAGACTCCTCTCCCACAGAGAGCCTGCAGTGGGAATTGAATGAGATCATCTTCCTCCATAAACCACTCAATAAATATTTGTGGGATGACTGAATGAATATACCATATACAGTAAGTGTTTCACACATCTATAAATATATATGAACACTACAAAAAAAAACCCACCGACTCTTAGTTATAATAACCACTGGAACTTCATGATACAGATTTCTACCTAGAAGCCCGTAGTCCACACCTCTAGGCTTCTAAAACACACATCAAGATGGAGAAAGTCCCAGGGAAAAGCTATCCTACTACTTTCACTTTCCTCCTCTCCTCCTTTCTACCCCTTTCCTCTCCTTGTCCTTGCCTTCAGGAATAAGTAGAAAGCAAAGAGCTGGTTTTCTCTGCATGATTCAAATCAATGAAAGAGTCTCCTCTTTACAAATATCTCAATTAAAGGCCACATTTTATTTTAAAGTTTATTTGTTTAAGTAATCTCTACACCCAACATGAGACTTGAACTCTCAGGCCCCAAGATTAAGAGTCGCACACTCCTCCAACTGAGCCAGCCAGGCTCCCTAAAGGCCACATTTTAAATATAAAGGTATTTACCTTTCTTCTTGAAACATGGTGGTCGACTTTTACTACCATAAATTCAAATTTTCACTTCTCTGAATAAGCATTCCTTTGATAAGCAACCTTTAATCTTCCAAGCGGATATGCTTGCTATAGAATCTCCACCTCCATATTTTATGGAACACTTACCACAGTCACCCTTTGTTATAAACGTCTGTATATGTCTTAACTCCGTATGGCCTTACAAGTGCCAGCAAACTGTCTTTCAGTGCTTGTGGGGCTGAGCACGACATGACACTCAAAAAATTCAGAGTAAATGGGGCACCTGGGTGGCTCAGTCAGTTAGGCATCTGACTCTTGGTTTCAGCTCAGGTTATAATCTCAGGGTTATGAGATTAAGTCCCACACGGGGCTCTGTGGTCAGTGGGAAGTCTGCTTCTCTCACTCTTTGTCAAATCAATAAATCTTTAAAAAAAAATTCAGCATATGAACGGATGACTACACACTAGAAGTTCAGTATCACCTTAGGAGGTTGAAGCCTGAGTCAAAATAACTAAGATGGCCAAAACTGAGAAAATATACAATTCCATCTCAGCTCATGTATCTTTTATAAGCATCTACTATATGCCTGATACAGCCCAAGGTGTACCATGATGAATAAGACCCAGTCCCTATCCTTAAGGGGTTTAGAATTCTATTAACATTCAATTGTATTTTTTATTTTGATATAATCTCGGAATTACAGAAGAGTTGCAAAGATAGTGGAGAGAGTTCTCATATCACCTTCCTCCAGCATTCCCTAATACTAACACTTTATATAACCATAGTATAATCAGTGAAACTAGGAAATTAATATTGCTACATTAACTACAGGCTTTACTCTTTGTCACTTTTTACAAGTTTTGTCCTTTTTCTGTTCTCATTACACTTAGTTGTCACATCTCTGTCTCCTCTCAATTACATTTTAAATAACTACTTTTTCCCTGTTTATAGTAACTTGTTTTCTGCAAGTGAAAAAAAGTGGAAGGAAGAAAAAGAATAAATCTCTGATAATGCACTATGAAGAAATGAGCACTCCTACCATCTACAATCTACTGGTCTTTTTTTTCCATGTATACATGTATATACACATTTTACTTTTCTTAAAATAAAAAAAATCTAGTCTTTTGTCTTTTTTCTCTTATTATTGTTTTTATTTTTTTTAATTTTTATTTATTTATGATAGAGAGAGAGAGAGAGAGAGAGAGGCAGAGACATAGGCAGAGGGAGAAGCAGGCTGCCTGCTTCTGTGTGTGTGTGTGTGTGTGTGTGTGTGATGAATCTTGAGAGAGAGAGAAAGAGAAAGAGAGAGAGAGAGGCACAGGCACAGGCATAGGCAGAGGGAGAAGCAGGCTCCATGCAGGGAGCCTGATGTAGGACTTGATCCCTACACTCTGGGATCAGCCCTGAGTCAAAGGCAAATGCTCGGGATCCCTGGGTGGCGCAGCGGTTTGGCACCTGCCTTTGGCCCAGGGCGCGATCCCGGAGACCCGGGATCGAATCCCACATCAGGCTCCCGGTGCATGGAGCCTGCTTCTCCCTCTGCCTGTGTCTCTGCCTCTCTCTCTCTGTGTGTGACTATCATAAATAAATAAAAAATTAAAAAAAAAAAAAAAGGCAAATGCTCAACCGCTGAGCCACAGAGGCATCCCAGGTGCTTCCCATTTTATACTGCTATTAATAACAATGCAGTGAATATCCTTGAATATGAAAACACTGTAACATATAATGTGATGGATAAACACAGAATATTAGTGATGCAGCCAGCAGAAACACCTAACCTAGCTTTGAGGAACAGAAAATCAGAAACACTTGTTGGAGGACACATACCTGAGATGGGCTCTGAAGAATAAATGTATTCCTTCATTTATTAGTATTCAACCAAACAACATTTATGGAGTGCCAGTTATACCCAATTACTATAGTGGTATCCAGAGATATAAAAGGGACTAAGGCTCTGCAAGGGAAGTTCACTGTCTAATCAGAGAGGCAGACACTTGAATAGAAAAAATACAACAAGATAAGTGCTATTATCACAGTGCTGTGTATGAATAAAGTGGTCTGGGAGCATAGAGAATATTTTTAAAAAATCAACATAAGAGTAGAGGAAGGAGTTATATCAAAGTTGATAAATAACACATATGAGAGAGGTTTTAGTGAAGTATGATTTTAATATATATCAACAATATGAAGGAGTTCCTTAAGACAGATAAATTATTAATAAGGATGCAAAGTATTCAGATGGAGAGAAGTAATTTTTTTATTATATTCTATACTGGTAAAATCAGGGCTAGAATAACATGTTCATTTCTGAAAACTCTTTTTAAGACTTTTAAGACAAAATTTGATGAATTTACACACCCATGTAACCACCACCACCATCAAGATACAGAATACTTCCATCATCCTCCATTTCTTTGTTCTTCATACCAGTCAATCCCCTTCACCCAACCTCCAGCCCCAAGCAACCACTGATTGGCCTTCTGTCATTATAGACTTGTCTCTTTTACAGTTTCATATAAATGGAAGCATATAGACTATACTTTCTTAGCTTCTGGCTTCTTCCAACCCAGGATGATTTTGAGAGTCAGCCATGTTGGTGTGTGTATAAGGAGTCTGTTCCTTTCTATTATCTGAGTGTTGTATTAATAAGACTGTGGATAAACTGTAATTAAAGAGAAAAGGGACTAGGTCATGAGATGAATAGAAGCTACGTTCGTTCTATGAGAAATCACTGAAAAAAATCTGGTTAACACTGAAAGGAGTACATTTGAAGACCTTTAATGTGGAGAACAGGCTTGACCAAAACTAATGGCTGCCCACAGAGACAGCTGAGATATTTAAATGGAAGTAGCATGGCTGACAAAGATGTTGTTGAAGGGACTCCAACTTCAGCAAGAGTCTGGACTTGATATAGTTCGTTTCTCCCAACCCTGAAGAGCTATGATTCTGTAATTCTCATGAATGAGAACATCACGCCATTATTAACCACTAAAATCTTAGCATGAATTTTTTTTTTTAAACCAAATTAGCAGGACACCCGGGTGACTGAGCGGTTGAGCGCCAGCCTTTCACGCCCAGGGCATGATCCTGGAGTCCCAGGATGGAGTCCCACATCGGGCTCCCTGCATGGAGCCTGCTTCTCTCTCTGCTTGTGTCCCTGCCTCTCTCTGTGTGTATCTTGCACGAATAAATAAATTTTAAAAAATAATAAACCAAATTAGCTATTCTATCAGTCCCAGAGCTAGTATAGCATATAACTTCAAATATTTTGGGATGGTGAGGAGAGAAGTTCTTTAAGATCAGACAGTTTGAAGTCTAAGTAAGTCTCTATTCTGCCACTTACTGTGTGTCCAGGACTTAACCTCTCTATGCCAAAGTTTCTTCATTTGAAAATTCCCATAATGGTGGATATGTTTGCCCCAAACCAAAAACTTAAATCTTGTTGTTAGCAAGACCCTAGAGAATAAAATAGGAAATCTATGAATTTTGAGTAAGTGGGGACCTGGTAATGCCCAAGATGCTAAGGCACTGTCTAGAACAGAGGTGATAAGCTAAGACCCACAGGCTAAATCTGATCATAGCCTGGTTTTCTGTGGCCCACTAGCCAAGGACAGTTTCACATATTTAAAAGATTGTAAATGGGGCAGCCGGGGTGGCTCAGTGGTTTAGTGCCACCTTCAGCTCGGGGCATGATCCTGGAGACCCGGGATCATGCCCACGTCAGACTCCCTGCATGGAGCCTGCTTCTCCCTCTGTCTGTGTCTGTGTCTCTCATGAATAAATAAATAAAATCTTTTAAAAAAAGTTGTAAAGAAAACAAAGAATAATATGTGACATAGAATTTAGGGGACCCAAAAAAGCCTAACATACTAACTATCTGGACCTCTGCAGAAAAAATTAGCTAATCCAGGTCTAGAGCAGACAGGGCTCAATGTGGCTGGTGGTGAGTTATATGACTTTAAAGAGACAAACATAAAGACTATCCATCTGGTGAAAGGAGTACAGGAGGAAGAATTCCTTAAACATCTCTAACTTGGAGTTTCTTACCTGTAAATTGAAGATAAAAACAGTACCTCTCAACTTCTGCTCAGGCCTTGATGAAGCAATTAGTACCAGACTTGCCCTCCCATTATAAATAACTAGAAAATTGTGCAAAATATATGAAAAACTGCTTTAGGCATTGAACAACAGTTAGTACTATAATCCCTGAGGGAAGGGAACCAAAGGTGAGTCCTTTGAAGGCCCCGGCTCTCTGCTTGGAGGTATTTTCTATACTGTGGCATTGGGAAAAAGATCATAAGCTGACAGGTTAGATGACAGAATTCAGGGTTTAGGGAGGCCGAGAAGGCTGGAATCTGCCAGGGCAGACTGCATATAGAAACAGCTCCAAAATTCTGTGTAGGAGTCTCTTTGAGTCTTTGGCTCTATCAACCTGTCAGGTGGAATTCTACAAGGCTAGGCAAAGCCAAACCATTGGGGGGAAAAAATAACTAGGGGACTTGAAACTGAACAGTTCCAGAGCTGATAACCTGATGGGAGACATTTGAGCTCCTACCACCCAGAGTAGAGACTTCAATGAGTACTCCAGGCATTCAGAAGAGACCCTAGATGGGTCAGGTCTTATTAGAGGGCTAAATGCGGAAGCTTAAAATAAAGGCAATTCTAGATCCACCCTAAGAGTTCAAAATTAGCCTAGGAAAAAATCAATCTAACCCACAAGTGACCTAACTGCTTGCCAAAACAAAACTCAACTCTCTTTAAAGAAAGACAAGCTCGAGATACCTAATGTTGCAACATTCACAATATACAGCATTCAATAAAAAATTACTATATGCAAAAGAGGCAGAAAAATGTAATCCACAATTAAAAGAAAAAAAATCAGGGACACCTGGGTAGCTCAGCGGTTGAGAATCTGCCTTTGGCTCAGGGCGTGATCCCAGGACCCTGGGATAGAGTCCCACATCAGACTCCCTGCAAGGAGCCTGCTTCTTCTTCTACCTATGTCTCTCCCTCTTTCTGTGTGTCTCTCATGAGTGAATAAATATTTTTTAAAAAATCAGTCAATAGAAACAGACTCAAAAATGGCGAAAGTGATAGAGATGAGGATTTTAAAACATTATAAATATGCTTAAAATTTAAAGAAAAGCAATAAAACAAGGGGGGAAAAGTAAAAGATACAATAATAATCAAACACAAGTTCTAGAGAAGAATAACACAATAACTGAAATGAAAACTTTACTGGCTAAACCTAAGAGCAGAAGAGACACTATACAGGAAAGAAGTCCTATTAACTTATTAACTAAAAAAAAAAAAAAAAAGGAAAGTCTCAGCAACCTATAAGATACTATCAAGTAATTTTACTTATGTGTAATTTCAGAACCCAAAAATGTATGCTGTTTGTGTGTGTGTATGTTGGTGGAGAGGGGGATATGTAAGAATTAAAGGCTAAAACTTTCCCAAATTTGTTGAAATGTCTAAGCCCATAGATTGAAGAACTCCAAGAAAACTATCTAAAGCAAATTATCATCCAATTGCTAAAAACCAGTGAAAGAAAACCATATAAAGCAGTCAGAGAAAAAAAGGCAAACTAGACAGAAGTGAACAATGCTAAGAAGAACATCTGACTTTCCATGAGTAACAACACAAGACAGATGACAATAGAAAGGCATCTTAAAATGCAGAAAAACAGAAATTGTCCATCTAAAACTTGACAGCCAACAAAAATGCCACTTAAAAATGAAGGATAAATTGAGATTTTTCAACAAAAAAACATGAGAGAATTCATTGCCGGCAGATATTTTCTACAATAAATGCTGAGGTTTCCAGGCTAAAGAAAAAATGATACAGATGGGAACTTAGATCTAAACAAAAGAATCAGTAAGGGCAAAAAAAAAAAAAAACAAAAAAAAAAAAAGAATCAGTAAGGGCAGCAGAACTGGCAAATATGTGGGTAAATGTAAAAGACTTTTTTTTTCATTAAAAGCAATAATAGTAACATGAATTGTGGTGTTTATTATATACGCAGAAGTAAAAGGTATGACAATAGCCCAAAGTTGAGGAAAATGAAAGTATAAAGTTTTTTACACTGTAAATAAAACAGCATATTATTTTAGGGCAGTTAAAGATACATATATATATATATATATTTTTTTTTTTTTAATGATAGTCACACACAGAGAGAGAGAGGCAGAGACATAGGCAGAGGGAGAAGCAGAGGGAGAAGCAGAGGGAGAAGCAGGCTCCATGCACCGGGAGCCCGACGTGGGACTCGATCCCGAGTCTCCAGGATTGCGCCCTGGGCCAAAGGCAGGAGCCAAACCGCTGTGCCACCCAGGGATCCCTAAAGATACATATTTTAAACCCTAGAGCCACTACTATAAAAATAAAACAAAGATTTAAAATAGCTAATAGGCTAAGAGAGGAAACAGAATAGTGAAAAAGTAATAAAAAATAAGCCAAGAAAAAAGGAAAGAATATAAAACAGATGGGATAAATAGAAAACTAATAGCAAAATGGCAGACTTAAGCCCAACCATATTAAAAATAAATGTAGGGGCACCTGGGTGGCTCAGTCAGTTAAGCATCTGCCTTCAGCTGAGGTCATGATCCCAGGGTCCTGGGATTAAGTCCTTGCATTGGGCTCCCTGCTCAGTGGGGAGTCTGTTCCTCCCTTTCCCACTCCCCCTGCTTATGCTCTCTCTCTCTCTGTCAAATAAATAAAATGTAAAAAATAAGTAAATAAAATAAAAATAAATGTAAAAGGTCTAAATGCTTCAATTAAAAAGCAAACGGTAAGACTGGAATACAAAAAAAAAAAAAAAAAACAACCATGACCTATCTGCTATCTAAAAGAAAAAACTTTGGGGTGCCTGGGTGGCTCAGTTGGTTAAGAATCCAACTCTTGATCTCAGTTCAGGTCTTGATCTCAGAGTCATGAAATGAAGCCCCGAGTTCAGCTCCACGTTGGGTGTGGAGCCTACTTAAAAAATTAAAAAAAAAAAAAAAAAAAAAGGCATACATAGGTTAAAAATTAAAAATTAGAGCAACCTGGGTCGCTCAGTCCACTAAGCAGCCACCTTCAACTCAGGTCATGATCCCTGCTGAGCGGGTAGCCTGCTTGTCCCTCTCTCACTGCCCCTCCCGCAACCCCCCCCTTGTGTGCACGCTCACTCTCTCTCTCTCAAATAAATAATAAATATAATAAAATCTCTTTTTAAAAAATTAAAGGATAGAAAAAGATATACCATGCAAACACTAACCATAAGAAAGCTGAAGTGACCATGTTAAATGGAAACAGACTCGCATAATGCATATTTCAAGACAAAGAATATTACCACAGAGAAAAGGAGGCAGAGGCATTTTATAATTATAAAGGGCTCAATTCACCATGAAGAGGTTCAAAATACACGTAGTAGAAAAGAACCAAATTGAAAGGGGAAATAGAAAAATCCACAATTATAGCTGGAAATGCCAACACTCCTCCCAGAAATTAATAAGGAGAAATAAAATCAGTAAAGACACATAAGACTTGAACTACACTATTTTTTAGAAAAGATTTTATTTATTCATGAGAAACAGAGAGAGAGAGAAAGAGGTAGAGACATAGGCAGAGAGAGAAGCAGGCTCCACGCAGGGAGCCCGACATGGGACTCGACCCCGGGTCCCCAGGACCACACCATGGGCAGAAGGCGGAGCTAAACCGCTGAGCCACCCAGGCTGCCCTTGAACTACACTATTAACTAATTTTACTTAATTGGCATTAATAGCATACTATACCAAAGGATAATAAATAGAACACACATCCTTTTCCGACACACATAAAACAACCATAACAAGCCTAAATAGATCTTAAAAGACTGAAACCACATAATATGTGTCCTATGAACATAAGAGAATGTTTCATCAGAAATTAGTAACAAAAAAATCTGGAAAATTCAGAAATTTGGACATTAAGAAGTAAACTTATTTTTATTTTTTTAAAGATTTTATTTATTTATTCGTGACAGAGAGAGAGAGAGAGAGGGAGAGAGAGAGGGAGAGAGAGACAGGCAGAGGGAGAAGCAGGCTCTGTGCAGGGAGCATGACGTGGGACTCCATCCCAGGTCTCCAGGATCACACCCCAAGATGAAGGCGGCACTAAACCGCTGGGCCACAGAGGCTGCCCTAATTTTTTTTTTATTAAGATTTTATTTATTTATTCATGAGAGACACAGGGAAAGGGAGAGAGACAGGCAGAGGGAGAAGTAGGATCCATGCAGGGAGCCCAATGTGGGACCTGATCTCAGGTCTCCAGGATCAGGCCCTGGGCCGAAGGCAGCGCTAAACTGCTGAGCCACCAGGGCTGCCCCAAGAAATAAATTTATATGTCACATATGGTTCAAAGAAGATATCACAAACCAAATTAGAAAATATTTTGAAAATGATGTATTAAAATGAGTGAGACAGAGAGAGAAATTTATAGCATACAATGCTTCTATTACAAAACAAAAAAGGCTTGGGACACCTGGGTGGCACAGTCAGTTAAGCAGCCTACTCTTGGTTTCGGCTCAGGTCATGATCTGAGGGTCCTGGGATCCAGCCTGGTATTGGGCTTTGCATTCAGCACGGAGTCCGCTTCAGATTCTCTCTCCCTCTCCCTGAGTCCACTTTAGATTCTCTCTCCCTCTCCCTCTGCCCCTCCCACCTGTGTGTACGTGCACGTGCGTGCTCTCTCTCTAAAATAAATAAATAATTAAATAAATCTTTAGTTAAAAAAAGGTTTGAAATTGATGACCTAAAAAAATAAATAAAATAAATTTTAAAAATTAAAAAAAAAAAGAAATTGATGACCAAAGTTTCTATCTCTAAGAATCTAGAAAAAGAAGAGCCAGTTAAATCCAAAGCAAATAATATGAAACAATAAAGACTGGAAATCAACAACAGAAAACAAACAGCAAGACAATAGAGAACATCTATAAAACTTAAAGCTGATTCTTTGAAAAGATCAATAAAATTGATAAACTTGTAGCTAAAGAATAAAAGAAAGAAAGCACAAATTACCAGTATCAGAAATGAAGGAAAGAACATTCCACTCCAAATCCTATGGGCATTAATATAATAAAAAAAAGTCATAAGCACCTTTATGGCAAAACACTACACAAGTTTGATGAAATAGGAAAATTCCTTGAAAGACATAAATTACCAAAATTAATATAAGACAAAATAGAAAAATCTGAATAGCTTTATGATGCACATAAAATTTAAAATCTGCATTAACTACAAACATATGCTTAATATGTCAACATCTTTTTTTTTGAAATTCATAATAACAAATATTTTACCATCTTTAAATGTACTGGTTTCAAATACTGTCAAGATAAAGTTTCTCCATATTAAATACCTTTATTTACTCTTAAATTATTAGCTTGAATTACTTACCATTTCCTATCATAGAAGAAAATTATATTACTCTTCTAAGTTATCCACATAGCTGCCTAGGATAATCAGCTCTATTTTTAAATTTGATATTTTTTATTCTTCAATTTGCTAATTGGCTTTTTACTACTTGAGATTATTTTCTTTGCCTGACTTTATGGCAAACTTTTGCTTATTATTTTATGTTAGTCCCACTTAACAGTAGTTTTTTTCTATTACATTTTATACTCAAGTTTCCTTTCATCAACCGGCATTTTTTCCTTCATTTAATGACCAGAGGCTCTTTGTAATTTCAAAGGCATGTGTGTATGTTTCCAGCACCTCTAAAACACCACTGAAAGGAAAGAGGCCCTACCTAGATTCTTACATTTCATCAGCCAAAGCTTTGCCATAAAGTCTTTAGAAATCTCTAGCTCCCACAGTTCCCAGCTCCATCAGAGAAGCTGCTGTCAGAGAAGCTCCTGTTCAACATTGTGTTGAATCCTAACAAGGCTCCAGGAGGAGAGGACAAAGACAGTGTCCTTGACCTTCACTGAACAACAACAAAACACAGTCTATAGTTGTTTGCATTCCACAAAAACAAGAAATCTGAAAGCTCCAACCTGGCAAAGAGGCAGCATGGAACACTGATGACTACTTATTTCTTCTGTTCCCCGTATATGGTGCCAGGTACAAGGACTGGGAAAACACACACACACAAAACCAGACCCTATGCATGTGGGGGCAGCAGGAGTGAGAGCGGGTACTGTGAGGGAAGTGTAAGTTAGAGAATCAGAACCAAGCAACTTGAGACTTTCAGTTGAATACATTTCAGCCAATACTTATTAGGCACACCCTCATTTAAAAAGGTACATCCAGGGCAGCCCTGGTGGCGCAGCAGTTTAGCAGCCCAGGGCATGATCCTGGAGACCCGGGATCGAGTCCCATGTCAGGCTTCCTGCACGGAGCCTGCTTCTCCCTCTGTCTGTGTCTCTGCCTCTGTGTGTGTGTGTGTGTGTCTCTATGAATAAATAAATAAATAAATCTTTTAAAAAAAATAAATAAATAAAAAATAAAAAGGTACATCTGGCAGCCTCATTATGACTTAGGAAAAGTGGTTCTCAGTTTTTTGGGGTTTTTTCTAGCAACCTCTGGACAGTCTCCTGGAATGTCCCAACATTCTCTCTTTAAGATGAAGCCAGTTCTTCACATAGTATTAGTAGTCAATGTTTGTTGAACTAAAGAATAAAAAATCTGGATTCCAGGGGCACCAGGTTGTTTGGTCGGTAGAGTGAGACTCTTGATCTCAGGGTTAAGTTCAGGCCCTATGTTGGGTATAGGGATTACTTAATAAAATCTTTTTTTAAAAAATCAGGATTCCATATAAAACAAAACTTTACACGTTCCTAGGAGGACATTCATGTTTAGATGCATTATGCTCTTATGTTTATCCAGGGCTTAAAAACATAAACGATTTTGCTGGGTGGCTCATTCAGTTAAGCATCTGACTCTTGACTTTGGCTCAGGTTATGATGTCCGGGTTCTGAGATCGAGGCCCAGAATGGAGTCTGCTTAAGATTCTCTCTTTCCGTCTCCCTCTGTGGCTCTCTCTCTCTCTTTCCCTTTCTAAAAGCAAAACAAAACAAAACGCAAAAACAAAAAACAGAACAAACAAAAAGACCATAAACAATTTCAATAGTATTCTTGGGAATGACTGGGAACACATCTGCATCCCACTGCCCACATGCTTACCTTGAGAACCACTTACTTGGCAAATGAGCTAACACCCTACTTAAAAGTGCTCTTTAGGGCAGCCTGCGTGGCTCAATGGTTTAGCGCCGCCTTCAGCCCAGGGCATGATCCTGGACACCCAGGATCGAGTCCTATATCGGGCTCCCTGCATGGGGCCTGCTTCTCCCTCTGCCTGTGTCTCTGCCTCTCTCTCTGTCTCTCATGAATAAATAAATAAAATCTTTTTTAAAAATCATTTTTTGCTAAATAAATCAATAAGTTGTTACTTCTACTTCTGCATATAGGTCATACTCAGATACTCTGGATTTGGAACAATTAATACTAAAAATGTGTTTAATTAACATTTCATAATGATGCAGTTTGAATAAATAGTTCTAGAAATAAAACTTATACATGCTAGCTAGAACAGACAAGACCATCTCCATAGTTTAACACATAATGAACACAAACTTAGTCCAAATGGGGTTAAAATGCCTAACTGGAATTTCCCAAACTGTCCCCTGGAATGTCTGAACAAAAACAAAATAAAACAAACAAACCAAAAAGTATCTAAACCCCTAGAAAAGCTATAAAACAAGTGGTCAAAAATTGACTGGGTAAGGGATATCATAGGGCAGAAGAAAACTACTTTTTTTTTTTTTTTTTTTTTGAAAACTACTTTTTACCTACACTTTGTACCACTGGATTTTTGTTTTACCATAAGCATGGATTCCTTTCAGAAAGATTTATTTTTAAAGCTACCACACTAGCTGATAGTAGGAAAGGTCAGTCCAGAGAAAGCTTGCTGCTCCTTCTGAAACCTTATTATATGAGACAGGATATATTTTACGTGAAGTACAGCACATTTTAAATCCTTTTCCCTTACTATTTATTACCACAAAGCACTTCTGAAAGAAGAATGGGGAAAGGAACCAAGAGATTCTTAACATAAAGCCAGAGAAGTGTAGAGGTGCCACGTGACAGTGACAGCCGCCTAAGGGATCAAGCTTTGTGAAGAGGTGTCCTAATTTCTATTAACTGGCCTGTAGAAAACAGATTTAATCTCATATCCTGTAGGAGAAAAAAAGGAAAGCAGGTTTCACTTTCTGAAGGTAACAAAAGTAACAAACATTAGAGCTAAGAACGTAAATACTGGTCCATAATCCCTTAGCCACAATTCCCAAATCCAAAAACTTCTGAAAACCACCCGTTTTCTGTAATTCATCTAGAAGAAAAACTTGATCTGAACTTAATTGGCAGCAATATCTGACCTGAACTGACATGAGACTATTTATAGTCTACCCACTAAAGTAAGAATAGTCATAGCTTTGGCTGCCGAAATATTAACGTATTTGACTATTTGACTCTGCAGGGGCATTACATAATATATGGTAAAAGCATCTTATTAGCTTTCTAAAAATAAAAGAAAAATCTCTGAACTCTAAAATACTGATGGTCCTTATAGTTTCCAATAAAGGACTATGAACCTAAAAATGGCTTTTTATTAAAATGGTCCTGTCAACCTCCACTGAAATATGTTAATTTTTTCCTGAAAACATTCTTATAATTTGAACTAATTAATTTTTCTAAAAACTTACTCTTTGAATATCTGTAAGTCTATAACTGCATTATTAGTTAGAACATTTAAAAAAATTTATTTGTTTGAGAAAGAGGAAGAGAGCAACGCACAAGCAAAGGGGATTAGGTGCAGAGAGAGATGGAGAGAGAGAATCTCAAGCCAAATAGTGCTGAGCATGGAGCCCAAAACGGGGCTCCATCTCACCACCTGAGCCAAAACCAAGATTTGAATACTCAACGAACTGTGCCAGCCACACACTCCAGTTAGGACATTTTATACTACCTCAACATTACTTTAATTCAATCTCTGTCTGAAGGCAACATTAAAATCAGAAGGGTGGTATCACCTTTGGCACGAGGGTAGTATCAGAATGGGGTAAAGACAGTAAAATTAAAAAAGCAGATCTCTGGGGTGCTTGGGTGGCTCAGTCGGTTAAGCATCTGCCTGCAGCTCAGGTCATGATCCCAGAGTCCTGGGATCCAACCCTGCATCAGACTCCTTGCTCAGTGGGGAGTCTGCTTCTCCCTCTCCCTTTGTCTGCCGCTCCCCTTGCTTGTGCTCCTCTCTCTATCAAATAAATAAATAAAATCTTAAAAAAAAAAGCATATCCCTGTCAATATGCTTTTTCTATGTTTAAAAAACAAAACAAATGGCATGAGATTTTTTTTTATGTATCAAAAAGAAGTACAAATTCTAAAAGCAAACAAATACCAATTTAAATTATTAAAAGAATCAAAATCAAAATGAAGTCACATAATCCAAGTAGTTATCAAGGAAAAGAACACAAAATAAAAGTCAAAAAACAGAACACATACAAGTAAGGAAAAGTATATTTTTGCTCAGTTATGTATCAATTCTATTATATCTCACTAAATGATAAATGATAACAAAGCTTACAAAACTCAAAGGTCTCTATTATGGAAAGAAAACTGAAAGGCCAAATTAAAGCAAGAACTAAGACATAAGACTACTAAGAACCTATAATTAATTACAATGCAGTGTAATTTAGAAGATTTCACATAAAAATAGGGACAGAATCAACATTTTAATAAACATATTTTAAACCATTGTATCTACATAAAACAAAATTGGTTAAATTTTTTTTAACTATACACCAATTCTCCCTCCCTCCCCAATCTCGCAGAACTAACAAATGCTAGAAACAATGCCACCAAACAGGAACCTCATTTCACAACTGGTAGATATGAAGGCAATGAAAACTTCTTAATAAATGTGTGGGATCCAGAAGAACCCCAAATTATTTCTGTCTAAAGGAAGCTCTCATAAAGTTTTATTTAAAAAAAAACCCTAAAGACTGAAAAATAACTGAAAACACACCTTAAAGCAACATTAGTAGCAAAACTGGGTGTTCCTATAGCCTAGAGAGGAAGGATAAGGCCATCTTTACCACTATTATTTACTAAATTGCAGTTTTCACTACCGATGAAATACATATGGGCCTCAGAAATAGTATATACAAAAACATCACTGATGTGAAAACCACTAACATAGAATGTGGAATTCTACAATAATTAAAACTAAAAATTAAAAATTTGAGGGTAAGTTAGGATATAAAAAGTCTACGTTATATATAAGAATTTAAATGTGAGAATATCAAGGATAAAGAGCAAGCCAAGAGGACACCAAGTAAGAATAACCAAACTCTCTGCTATAAGATTTACTATAAAAGAACTGTAAAGCTATAAAGTCAGTTAACTAAAAACAGGAAATTTTAAAAAGGCAATTTCAAAGATAAAAAAATCTAATAATTCAATCCATTAAGAATATTTTTTAAAACCCATATTTTCTAATAGGAGTTGAGGGTGGAACCAATGGGCCCTTCAGGTGCTAGCGAACACGGGCCATGGGAAAAGAATTTTCAGCACTGAACCGTGCACACAATGTAGCATATATACCAGTCTAGTAGGTTTTAAGGATAGTCCTTGGTTAATTACATAACAGATCCAGATTCAAGGCACCTCTCTCAACTAGGTCATTCACATAATTCCTACCACCTCAGACAGATATAGGTGTGTGCTCATGCTACTGGGATTCAGTATCTTATATGAATAACTTCAAATTTAAATTATGAAAGTATTAATAATGCCATACAGGTATCAAAACCAATTCTACATCCTTTATACCATGCAATGCATTTTAACAAGGTGATTATAGTTTCCTTACAAATTAGTTAACTATTAGTTAACTGTAGTTAACTACAAGTTAGTTAACTATTCTGAGTTAAGGAGCTTCCACAGTTGAGTACACCATAAGTGAGACAACGTTCACAAGTATCCAGAGGTCAGTGAGTTTATAGTCAAGTTGGAGAGAGTATCACATAAAAACAGTTTAAGAAAGCTTACTAAGAAGCAGTTAAGTCCAAGTCGTAAATATAAACTGATACTAAATATATACCAATCAACATATAGAAACAGTCAAAAGTAAGTTATCTTTCAAGATATGTACTTCTAAGAAGTTTTATAGGTATTTATCTTAATCAGGTTGCCACCACTGAAAATATTTTGTAACTCCTATTTTGCTTCCAAACCAGTTTACAAATCACACAAGGAAATCTGCCTCCATATTTTGAACTCATTTTGGTCCCCAAACAGTACTGCCCAGACAAATAATTTAACCAGACCTGAAAAATGGTTCTTGGTTGCTCCCTAAAACCAAATCCACCTTGAAAGAATGAAGGTTTTCCTCTACGGAAATTCCAAAGAGTATCTCATACTCTGGAAGCGACTCCTAAATAATTCCTCAGATGTTTTAAGAAAAGGCAGGACTTCCACTTTCAGGGAAGATGGAGTAACAGTGGTCAGATGTACCCTTGAAATTTAAAAAACTGGATGAAATATATAAACAACAGTTTTCAAAACACTGAACATCAGGCAAAGGAGGACAGTGATCCCTAAGAGATGGTAAACAAACAAGGTAAGCCCTGCAGCAAGCTGCCTAGGGAAAGATTCCAGGCCACCAAGCAGGCAGGGGAAACCTAAGTGGAATTCAGAGACTGCCATAATTGAGGAGATGCAGCTGAGATTCTGGGAAAGCCAAGGCAGTGAGAGTTTACAGTGTACAGTACTAGAGAGGAAAGCGCTATGCAGACAACTCAGATCTGCAAGGGGACCCCTCTAGTATTCAGCTGAGTAGTAACAAAGTAACCAGGGATAATACAGCTAAAATCACACTTAATGGTAGGATGGTTTCCCACTAAGTCAGGGAAAAAAGCGAGGAAGCCATTCATACTTCTATTCAGCATGGTACTTGGGGTCCTAGCCAGCACAATAAGGCAAGAATTAGAATTTGAAGGTTAGAAAGCAAAACTGACTTTCTTTGTAAATGATATAGTTGTATATGTAAAACCAACCAACCAACCAACCAAAAGAATTAACAAAAATACCACCAAAGGGACCCCTGGGTGGCTCAGAGAGTAAGTGTCTGCCTTCGGCTCAGGGCGTGATCCCTTGATCCTGAATCAAGTCCCACATTGGGCTCCCCACAGGGATCCTGCTTCTCTCTCTGCCTATGTCTCTGCCTCTGTCTCTCTCTCTCTGTGTCTCTCATGAATAAATGAATCTTAAAAAAACAAAAACAAAAATACCACTAAAGGTGATGAATGAAACTAACAAAGTTTATTTATTCAGTTCATTCAATCATATTGATGAAAGCAAACTGTGTCCAAATGAAAGAGGGCTTTTTTTTCTTTAAGATTTTATTTATTCATGAGAGACAAGTGAGAGAGGCAGAGATATAGGCAGAGGGAGCAGCACGCGCCCTTTGGGGATCCTGATACAGGACTCGATCCCAGGACCCTGGGATCACACCCTGAGCCAAAGGCAGATGCTCAACCACTGAGCCACCCAGGTGTCCCAAAAGAGGACTTTAATTTAAAAAAAAAAAGGCTTCCAGGAAAACAGTCTGGAGAAGGTTTTCTGAGAGTGAGACGCAAAATGGTTTGGAAGCCAGAAGCTGGGAGAATATTTTATTTATGTAAGGAATAGCCTTTCATAAAGTATGAGAACAAAAAGGGAGGAAAGTATGGAAAATAAAGAAAAGATTATATGGGGAAAAAGCAAAGATTCAAAAGTAGGGAGCGAGAGTTGATGGATGGAAGCAGTAAAGCAGCTGGGCTCAAACACAGGTGTTTGGATTTCGTAGAATAAGAAGGCACAGGTTAGGACACCTGGGTGGCTAGCGGTTGGGAGTCTGCCTTCGGCTCAGGGTGTGATCCTGAGGTCTGGGGATGGAGTCCCACATCCGGCTTCCTGCAAGGAGCCTGCTTCTCCCTCTGCCTATGTCTCTGCCTCTCCCTGTGTGTCTCTCACAAATAAATAAATAAAATCTTAAAAAAAAAAATGCACAGGTTGACAAAAGAAAGTAACATGTAGGAAATGTTTTCTGGGGAGAAACTAGGAACAGAACAACTGACAGGAAGCTATTTTAATAATCCAGCCATAGCCTGAGGATGACTTAGAATCAGGATGGTGGCATGGCAACAAAAAAGGAAAGACTCAAGGTCCAAAGCCACAGAGAAAGGAGCGAAAGGATATGGCAAATATTCCAAGATTCAACCTTTCAGGACTTCAAGATTTAGGAATTGGGAGGGTGGGTTAACCAGTGATGGACTCTATAGCGTCAACAAATTTTAAGGGAGATGAAGCAGAGGTACCTATCCAGGCTGACCTGCCAGAAAAGCATCCTGAGTGACAATTCCCAAGTCTTCGGGAGATAAAGGAAAACAAGAAAATGACATTAAATACGCATTTTTAAGTACAGTAAATAAAAGTCTAGAGAGCATCCGCTTCCAAAGCAAACACAAAACATCAGTGTTGAGCCGGGCTCTGGCAGGTTCAGGAAGCGTAGGGCGGTGTCACAATGTGCTGAGGCCGACTCACAAGCTGTGTGTGGGGCACAGGGTCCCCTTTTTAAAGTTTTCAAACAGCCCTTACTGGCTTGAAATGTGATGCGTTTTGCATTTTCATTCTATTGTTTTGTTTTTGTTATTTCTACAAAGAGCCTTTTCACTAATTCTCTTGGTGTTTTAAAAGTAATGTTTTCCCCTCTGGGTCTGTGTTTCAGGAGTGGGAACGTGAGGGCATAAAAAGCCCTCCTCTCTCTATACCATCCACAGATCCACCTGCGTGGTATAAGTGGGAATCGGCAGTATAGTATAGTCTTTGGTTTAAGGGGACAGAGCCAAACTGCAAAATAAAAACATCATAAATTTTAAATACTTTGGTATAAAAATATAAAACGTTTATAGTGAAAAGGTTGACAAAAGAGTAGTTAAGAAGAGATTTATTTTAAAATCTGTTGGTACATCTAAGTGCAGAGATTCTATATTCAGAAGTTCCACAGAGATATACATCTGGGTAAAAGATCTCACGAAGAGGATACTACTGAACATGAGACACCATCTGCAAGATTTTCACAGGAGGAAAAATATCTAGCTCCTTGGAGGGCTTCAGTTTTCATCTTTTTCTTTATATCTCCTTCCTTCCATATCAGAATCCTGCAGACGCTCAAAACATTTCTCTTGATATACTGACCTGGGCCTAAGTTAGGACGCCTGGTCCACTTCCACATTTTGAGGTTCTCAATATGGTTTTTAAAAGACATACCAAAACAGCATTATAAAAATTGTGGTGGGATGCCTGGGTGGCTCAGCGGTTGAGCATCTGCCTTCGGCTCAGGGCATGATCTTGGAGTCCTGGGATCAAGTCCTACATCAGACTCTTTGCATGGAGCGAGACTGCTTCTCCCTCTGCCTGTGTCTCTGCCTCTCTGTCTGCATCTCTCATAAATAAATAAATAAAATATATTTTTTAAAAATTGTAGTATATTTTAAATATATACATTTAATAAATTAACACTTTTAGGAAAAGAATACAATGTAGTCTGTCCTACTCACTAAATAAAAGATTAATAAAGGTGTTCATCATAAAACACAGTGTGATCCAGTAACTAGAACAAGTTCAAAGTTATAATCAGGGCAGCCCCGGTGGCGCAGCGGTTTAGCGCCGACTGCAGCCCAGGGTGTGATCCTGGAGACCCAGGATCGAGTCCCACATCAGGCTCCCTGCATGGTGCCTGCTTCTCCCTCTGCCTGTGTCTCTGCCTCTCTCTCTAGCTGTGTCTCTATGAATAAATAAATAAAATCTTAAAAAAAAAAGTTATAATCAATATCTTCTTTCCATTCTGTGAATTTATCTCTTGGAATGTCTGTCTATACCTATAATGTACAAACCATTCTGCTGGGTGCCAGAACAGTATAAGCTTGTTTTGAGCTCAAGGTACCAAGAAAGAACCCTGACTTCTCCCTTTTCTCTAGTTGAGGAACTACAAGGAATTTCTAAGGATTATCACTCCACCTATACGCTTGAGAGGAATCTGGTGGCCTTGGGCTATGGATTACCTGCTACCTTCCCCATTCAAGCAGTTTCCATTTTTCTTTCCTTCCTGGGTCCTTGCTACACATATTTAAGCAGATTTTCTATCTCACCTTAACATGTTGTCTTCTCAACCTTGCCTTGCTCTCATTGTCTCCTTCCTTTTCCAAACACCTTTTTAAAAAAGATGTATTTATTATTTTAGAGAGAGAAGGAGACGAGGTGGGGGAGCAGAGGGAGAGGGAGAGAGAATCTCAAACTTCTCGCTGAGCATAGAGCCCAACACAGGGCTCAATCCCACAACCCCCAAGATCATGACTTGAGCCAAAATCAAGAGTCAGACAGAGCCACTCAGGTGCCCCTTTCCAAACATATTGAAATAACCTATACTCACTGCTGTTATTCTCCCTACCATCCATTGTCTCTTTCACCCCTTATAATCTAGGTCAATAAATGAACACACAGAATTTGTAGCAATGGGTCAATTAGCATCTTCCGAGTGTCACCACCACTTCCAGCGCTTAACCACCTCTCATTCTGAAAAATATCAAACTCTGAACATGCAAAGCTGAGAAAACACTGGTTAACCAACAAAGTACAGGCATCCTACAACTGCAAACAACTTAGTGATTATAGAAAGAAAGATGGCAAGAGATGGGGTGGTTTGGGGAAAAGGACATGCTACTTCAGAGTAATAGTACTGAGAAAAAGCTGTGGAAGGGGACAAGAAAGCAAAGAACTGCTGAACTAAAGAGAAGTAAAATGAAGAAATGCTAGATTTCCAGTCAGTGAATTTTCCTTTCTTGAATTCTGGTCAAGAATCAAATTAAACAAATGCTAGTTCAGTAAGCCAATTGGATATTTAGAGATATGTAACAACCTTCAAGCTGTAGAAATGTACACATATCCAGAGGCTCTTCTGGGTACTCCTTTCTGATCTTATCCTTTTCACTGGTTTAGAATCTGGGCCTCATGAAATAGATCAGCAGTCACCTCAGGCAGTCAAGCAAGAGGTCACTTCCTTTATTCTCTGCTCCTACAGATAATCTTAAATGAGTCACCACATTCTAGCTCTGATATATCATTTGCATGGCTATAGGTACAGTTGACAAGCATCATTCTGGTTTATGACTAATCTTTGAATGCTACTCTTTTTTTTAAGTATAGTTGACACTGAATGGTACATTATAACACCTTTATGAATTCAAATATACAGACTCACATCATTATTCCTAAAACCATTTCCAGTATTGAAATACGATGTAATCTAAGAGTCTGAGTCTGATAGGTCACAGTCAGCCCTTGGCCCCGTACCCCAGACCAGCTGTATGAAGCATACCACTGTGCTAGCTATCTTCTCCATATACTAAATGAACTCCTTTGAGCCTGCACATGCTTCTCCCTCAGCCTGAAGTACCCTTTTCTACCATGACTTACTGGAAGTGTTCCCTGGAAAGGCTTTCTGACCTCCCGTTGTACTGAGGACTTTCCTTCCCCTCTGCCCCATCCCCTATATGTCTATCACAGCTCTTATTACACCAAATAGCACTCATCTGTGTCCAAGTCTGCCTCACTCCTGCAGCTGTACACTCCTTGGGAGCAAAGATCTCTTCTCATCTCATTCTTCTAGTCCTAGCTTCCTTCTTCCTTTACTTTCTTTATTCCTCTTTCTTTAAAGGCTTATTTATTTTAAGGGGGGGGGGGGGAGGGAGAGAAAGCACACATACACAAGCAGGGGGCCAGGCAGAGGGAGAGGGAGAGAAGTCAACTCCCAGCTAAGCGCTAAGCCTGCCCTGCAGGGCTCAATCCCACAACCCTGAGATCAGGAACTAAGCAGAAACCAAGAGAAGGATACCAATCAATTGAGCCACCCAGGCGCCCCATCCTGTAGTCCCAGCTTTTAACAGCATTCAGCACATGGTACACACACAAACGTTCAGTGAAACTGTAGTCATCCTTGTCACAAGCATATAAAAAGATTTTATTTTTATTTTTTAAGATTTTTTTTAAAAGATTTTATTTATTTATTCATGAGAGAGAGAGAGAGAGAGGCAGAGACACAGGCAGAGGGAGAAGCAGGCCCCAGCAGGGAGCCTGATGTGGGACTCAATCCTGGGGCTCCAGGATCATGCCCTGGGCCAAAGACAGGCACCAAACTACTCAGCCACCCAGGGTTCCCGTAAGATTTTTTAAAAAGTAATCTCTACACCCAGTGTGGCACTCAAACCTACCAACCAGGGATCAAGAGTCACGTGCTCCACCAACTGAGCTATCCAGGTACCCCATAAGATTTTAAAAGGAATAACAATTCTGATCATTTCTACTAATAAGGATTAAAACTAACTCTACAATAAGTAAGGTTTTCAGACAAATACAAATTTAATAACAATATTCTTTCTGGGGGTGCCTGGGTGGCTCAGTCAGTTAAGTGTCTGCCTTTGGCTCAAGTCATGACCCCAGGGTCCTGGGATCCAGCCTGCATTAGGCTCCCTGCTCTGTGGGGAACCTGCCTCTCCCTCTCCCTTTGCCTACCACTCCCCCTTCTTATGCTCTGTCAAATAAATAAATAAAATCTTTTAAGAAACAACAAAACAAATATTCTTTCTGTAATCTTAAAATGTTTACTGATTACAACTAGAAATTTTTTTAAAGAAGAACTTGGAGACAATTTAAAAAGGCGAGCCCCTCCCTGCTCCCATATATTTATTTAAACTGTTAAAATTACTTTTTTTATTGTTTTTTTTTTTTTTTATTCATGAGAGACACAAAGACACAGGCAGAGGGAGAAGCAAGCTCCTCACAGGTAGCCTGATGCCAGACTTGATCGCAGACACCAGGATAACACCCTGAGCCAAAGGCAGATAGATGCTCAACCACTGAGCCACCCAGACACCCCTACTTTTTTTTTTTGAATGACTACTTTTTTATGTTCTATTTTTAGTTCTCTTTCCTACCTTCATTTGAAAAACATTTATGAGGACCTACTATGTGCAACTTCCAGTGCTAGATACTGGTTATACAAAATGTGAACACATCAGATAAGGTATTTTTATTCACATAGCTATGTTGTAGCAAAGATACTACACTAATTAAGTCATTATTTAATTACAATTCTGTTAAGTGTTGTGTTTAAAAGGAGCACATCTGAAAAAATTTAAATAAAAAAATAATAAAAGGAGCACATCTAAGGGTGCCTGGCTGTCTCAGTTGGTTAAGTATGTGACTCTTGATTTCAGGGCTGAGTCTGAGCCCCATGTTGGGCGTAGAAATTATTTAAAAATAAGTATTTTTAAAAAATAAAAGTAGCACATCTTCTCTGGGGTGGGGATGATTAGGAAGTCACTAAAGGAGTGACATATAAACTGAATTTGGAGGACTGAAGAGGCATCAACTAAGGTCAAGGTGGGGGGCCTTCCAGGGTATGGGAACATCAAGTGCTAGGAAGAGACCTTGAGTGGACAAGAATATGCCTTTCAGGAACCAGAATAGGGTCATTATGGTAAGAGTTCAGGCAGCAAAAGGGAGACTGGAAGGAAATGAGGTAGGGTCTTCATTCACTGAACAAGAGAGACCAGTTATTTCTTTTCATGAAGTTTATATTCCAAAAGAGGGATGGCAGGGCTTTGGGGACTCATTAACAGTTTTGTTTTTGTTTTAAGATTTTATATATTTATTTGAGAGAAAGAATGACTGAGAGAGAGAGAGCACAAGCAGGGGAAGCAGCAAAGGGAGAGGGAGAAGCAGATTCCCCAGTGAGCAGGGAGCCCAATGTGGGGCTCGATCCCAGGACCTTAGGGATCATGACCTGAGCTGAAGGCAGATACTTAACCCACTGAGCCACCCAGGCACCTGCACTTTAGGAACAGTTTTAAGTAGGGGACAAATATCAGATTTACACTTGTTTTCTGGGTAAAGTTTTACATTTGAGGTATAATATATATAGAATAGTTACATAGTTTTAAAAGATTATTCTTGTTGCAGCTTCAATAATTCTCTGGAGGAGAGAATTTCCTACTTACATAAGAAAAACTGAGGTCTTACAAAGCTAAGTAATTTGAAGTGATCTATTCAATATACATTTGAGTGGGCACAGTATGGCAGGCACAGTACAAGTATGTGTTTAAGGATGCAGAGATGAATACAACAGTCTTGCACTAAAGAAATTTATAATCCAGTGTGAGAGAGAGACCTAGAAACATGATAAAGTACTGTAGTCCATGCTAGAAATGAGTAAAATATAATGGAGTAAAATATAATTCTTCCTACGAAGAATTAATCATTTCACCTCTGTGTTAAAGGGACATTTTTTCCATACTATTATAGTTTTTGAATTCTCATTCATTCCCGTGCTTTGAACATGGTATGTACTCAAGCAGATGTTTGCAATACAAACCAACTCAGGACTTTTAACTCCTAGCACAGTGCCTTTCCAAAACCAACTGTGCTCCTAACTCTGGAAGAGCATGCATTAATTCCAAGGAGCTCTTTTGAAGTTGTTTTCTGAGCCAGTTTACAAACCACAAAGAAAATAAGTCTCATTAAATGAAAGCCCAACCTCATTTCTGACTCAGCCTGAAAACCCATAATAATATCTAAATAGTTATTATTATTTTAATCTTTATTCAACTTTTAAACCATCACCAATGGGCACTAACAAACATTTTAAGTAATCTCTATGCCCCCAACATAGCGCTCAAAGTCAGGACTGCAAGATCAAGAGTTGCATGCTCTACAGACCGACCCAGTCAGATGCCCCCAAACAGTTTTTTTTTTATTTTTTTAAAAAGATTTTATTTTTTAAGGAAGCTCTACACCAAAGTGGGGCTTGAACTTACAACTCAGAGATCAAGTCACATGCTCCACCAACTGAGCCAGTCAGGCACCCCAAGAGGTTTTGTTTTTTTTTTAAGATTTTGTTTATTCATGAGAGACACAGAGAGAGAGAGGCAGAGACATAGGCAGAGGGAGAAGCAGTCTCCCCAGAGGGAGCCTGATGCAGGACTCGATCCCAGGACCCCAGGATCACACCCTGAGCCAAAGGCAGATGCTTAACCACTGAGCTACCCAGGGATTCCCCCCAAGAGTTATTTTTTTTTTCAAGAGTTATTTTTTTAAAGCAAATCTTCATTCAGAAGAAATGCTCCTATGAAGACAATCAAGACAATATTCCATATACTCCTTCATAATCCATGATCTCTGTCCTGAAAGGACTTATATTTCAGTTTCTATTTGGAAAGATAAAATATAGAACATAGAATAAAAATAGATATTAAGGTTGCATTTGTTCACTTATTTAAAATATTTGTAGACTGCCTACTATAGGCCAGGACAGGAGCTGTAAGGAATGTAAAGATGAGTAGGACAAATGCCTGCCTTCAAGGAACTCAGAGTCTTATGGGGGAAGCCAACAATACAAAACCCAGACAGTAAGAGCTGTAATTCAGTAGGTACACACAGATAAGAACACAGAAGCTATACACAGTTGCCATCGATTCTAATTTAGCAGGCACTTATTTCCATTGGTCAGTGCCCATGCCTTGTAAATATCAGTTATTAAAATATTTTAACTTGGGGCAGCCCAGGTGGCTAAACCTAGCGCCGCCTTCAGCCCAGGGCGTGATCCGAGTCCCGGGATCGAGTCCCACATTGGGCTCCCTCCATGGAGCCTGCTTCTCCCTCTGTGTCTCTGCCTCTCTCTCTCTCTCTCTCTCTCTCTCTCTGTGTGTGTGTGTCTGTGTGTCTCTCATGAATGAATAAATAAAATCTTAAAAAATATATTTTAACTTTACTTTGGATAATAACGCAAACTGGTAAATATTATAAGTAATTGCTATATGGAAAAACAGTGACACACACAAAAATAAGGTTAAGGGGTCAGAGGAAATGGTGAGAAGTAAAGTTTAGGGATAAGATACCCTGGGATTCCCAAGCAAGGAAGGTTAGCATATTTGGATGAAGATCTGGTTGTAGACAGAGGAATACAGTAATCAAAAGGCTAGTGCCTGGAATTACCTAGGTATATCTAGGTATAGCTCTCCCAACTATGTCAAGGATGTGGTTTAGAGCTGTGTTATCCAACAGGGTAGCCACTAGCCACAGGTGGCGACTGAGTACTTGAAAAGTAGTCTGAAAAAAAAAGAAAGAAATGTAGTCTGAATGGAGATGAAGTGAAAAATACATTCCAGATTTCAAAGACCTAATATGAAAAAAAGGAATGTAAAGCGTCTCAATAATTTTACTGATTACATGTTTACATATCTTCGATATATTGAAGTAAATAAAATTTTCTGAAAATCTATTTTACCCTTTCTAACGTTTTAAATGTGGCTACTAGAATATTTACAATTACACACGTGGCTCACATTTGTGGCTTGCATTCTACTTCCATTGGACAGTGTTAGTCCAAAGTGCTTGAAATAACAAGCTAAAGAGTTTAAACCCTCTAGGCAATGAAACACCACTGAAGGTTTTCAAACTTAAGTGCCTGTGGTAGACTTGGGGAGGGGGCAGGAAACATAAACAAGCACTGTTTCAGGACGATTAGTGTGGGGGCAATCTGTAGGGTCAAGACACTAGAGGCAGTTGTCAATGTCAAAAGGCTGGCAAATGTCAAAGGGTAAGCAGGCTCAGCCGGAAAATATACAAGGTCTTTAGAAGTTGTAGGCTGGGTAGAGGGAGGAAGAAGAAATAAAGAGCAGGGGTTGGTGAGCAAAGAAACAGCTGCAAGCAGTAGCCCCAGCCTGAACAACCAAGGTGCACTGCTCAGTGGACTTAGCAAGTCAGCCACAGTTTAGATCTACTGTGACTCAGTGGTAGGGGCTCCCAGGCAGAGGTACAATTCAGAAGGAGAACAGGATCAGTGTCCTCTTCAGCAATTTCAGATCTATTTCTGAAATAGACTACCAACAGTGAGATCAAGTCCCAGGGAAGGTAGGAAGTAGAAAGCAAGGCTACCAGAAACTACAAGAAAACAGTAAATTATAAAAGCAAAATCCAGATTCACAACACAGGCAACAAATATTTGCTGGGAGTTTATTGTACGCCTGATACTTGGCTCGGCTCTAGAGACACGGGAAACAAAACAGACATGGTCCTGAATCACAAATTGTGGTGAGAGCTATGAAAAAGGAAGAGGAGCTCTGAAAGACCTGAGGGTCTGACTGAGGGTGGTGGGCGGTCATAAAGGAAAGCATCTCTGATGAATTGGCAATTTAATCTGAACCCTGATGTTATGTGGGTGAAAATTAGGAAGCTGGGGAGGACCAGCCCAAGCCAGGAGAGTGGTCTGTACAAAAACCTTGAGCCTGCAAAAGGCTTGGTTGAAAAAATTGAAAGTAAGACCAAGTAATTGGGACATCAGAAAGGGGGGTGGGGTGGGCCATAAAAGAGATGAGAGAAGGTTAGAGAGGCAAGCACAGGCCAGATCTTACAGAGCCTCAAAGGATGAAAAATAAAATCCCAGATGGGGGACGCCTGGGTGGCTCAGGTTGAGCATCTGCCTTTGCCTCGGGCGTGATCCCAGAGTCTCAGGATCGAGTCCCACATCAGGCTCCCTGCATGGAGCCTGCTTCTCTCTCTCTGCCTATGTCTCTGCCTCTTTCTGTGTCTCTCATGAATAAGTAAATTTAAAAATTCATATTTTTTTTACATATATATATAAAATCCTAGATGGACTTCAGGGCAATGGGAAGCCATAAGAGGTTCAGACCAGAGAAGCAGTCCAATCCCGATGGCGTTCTAAGTACTCCAATTACCTGTGCTCCGCTCAGACTACTGAATGGGAGCCAGCTCAGTAGCAAAGGGCAGGAGCCAATATCTATAGCTGAGCAGCAGGATTCCAGGTCTGGGATAAGAGTTTATTATAAGGCCCTCTGAGTGTTTCAGGGTTGCAAGAAAGGAGGACGGCATCACCAAAAAATACAGAAAAATCTGATGGAAGAGCTGGTTTAGGAGGCAAAGTTGAACAAAACTTTAAACACATTGAGTATGAAGCAACAGTGAAGAATTCCAGCAGGTAAATATTGATGTCATTTTAGAGTATGGAAGAAAGGTCAGACATGGATATGCAGGTTAGCAGATACAAAGGCGATAATTTGAAGTCCCAAAACTAACATTTTCCAGTAGACAGAGAAAAGTAAAACAACAAAAGAGGCCTAATTCTGACCCTTAGTGTTTATCTATCTCTGGGATAGAAGTTAGGATGAAGGGGAATCAAAAGGAATATGGTCTGAGGAAATTTTGGGGGGATTATGGAACTGGTCTGTATCCTGATAGTGGTGGTTACATGAATCTATGCACAAGGTAACTAACATTCATGTATACATACCAAGAGCTAATGTTACTGTTATTTTTTAAATAGTTTTTTTTTTTTTTTTTTTTTTTTTTTTTTTAAGGAGTGGAGGTAGTTAAAAGGACTACTGCAGGGAGACATAACAGGATAAATCCTGAAAAGATGCTCTGGGAATTTTAACCATTAGGTAATTGGCAACCTTGGAAAAAACCTCAGTGAGTATTAAGGTTGGGAGCCAAGCTGCAAAGGTTCAAAGAATAACTTGAGCACTGAAGGGAAGCAGTCAGTACAGCCTCCTCTTTTAGAATTCCCGGAGGTGAAAAGAAGAACAGAATGGCACACAGCTCAAACAGATAAGGAGAACTGGGAGATCTAGCAAACTGGCAGAGCCAACCTTCCACAAGTTGCTCCATTTCAGTATTCTTCTAGAGCATGCATTTTGCACACGAACTACTTTTTTTTTTTTTTTTTTAAGATTTTATTCATCTATTCACGAGAGACACACACACACAGAAAGAGGCAAAGACACAGGCAGAGGGAGAAGCAGGCTCCATTTAGGCAGCCTGACGTGTGACTCGATCCTGGAGACCCAAAGGCGGAGCTAAACCGCTGAGCCACCTGGGCTGTAAACTATTTACTTTCTTATTGTCCCATTAAACTAAAGCTGCTAAAACAAACCCAAAGTGATTACATTTTTAACACTGCTCCTTAGCTAACATTTACTGCACTCCTACTATGTACCAAGCACTATCCTAGATACAAAGGGAGTAACGCCTGGTCCCTGGAAGATCCAGAGCACAGGATTTCTCACAATAGCAAGGTACTGGAGTGGAGATTTGCACAAAGGGCTCTGAAAGCCTTGACCTTCTGAATCAAATGCATTTTTATTCATCTTTATAAAAATCAAATAGGGAAGAAATGGAAACAAAGCTTAGATGTAATTTTGTAAAAATGTTCTTAATTTCTAAAAACGAAGAATGAGTTTAACTTAACATTAAATTTTTTAAATTTTTTATTTATTTATTCATGACAGAGAGAGAGAGAGAGAGAGAGGCAGAGACACAGGCAGAGGGAGAAGCAGGCTCCATGCAGGGAGCCCAACGTGGGACTCCATCCCAGGTCACCAGGATCAGGCCCTGGGCTGAAGGCAGGCACTAAACCGCTGAGCCACCCAGGCTGCCCAACATTAAATTTTTAACTTAGGTATGGACAACTTCATCACCAGTGGCACTTCCTATTTCTTTTCCTTTCTACTTTTCAGTGTCCTTTCTACCTTTCTTCCTCTGGATAATTTAGGAGGCAAAATGGAATAAGCACAGGCTTTGAAAACAGACACACTTAAAACTAAACCTATCCCTTAAAATTACTAGCCATGAGGCTCTTAGAGGGTCTTTTTCTTATCCAGAAAACAGTAATGACACCTATGTGACAGGCTTCCGGTAAGGATTAGGAAAAAATACATAGAGGCTGGCATGTGAGATGCATGCAGTAAATGTCAGTTAACATTATTACTATCGTTTCAACAAATGGTATTGCTCTGACTTAAAACACTTTTAAGTGCTTCTATCTGAATGAAGAAAAAAAAATATTTTTTCAAAGGCATGGCATTGATATGCTACCTCAGAAATGCAGCTTGGTAATTTCTTCTTCTTAAATCCTATCACAAACTATTCTGCTCAAATGCTGATGTTTGGGACAAGCACTCAGAGAAGGCCAAGAACCAAGAAAATATAAAGGCAGCATTATCATCATTGCTGTGTCTGTCCCAAGCGGGCCAAGCCAGTCTGATTTGTGTTCTGGATTCCTTAATGTAGGGACCTACTACATTCATATCCCTCTCACTACCTACCCACAGCGATACAGCACGCTGTAGAGGTGCAAACCAACGTGCTAAAAGTTCTGTCTTTAGAGAGGCATTTACATAACATTACCAAAACAATAAATATATTCTCAAAGCCAAGATCATTGATGCTTCTCCAAATCAACAGGAAGCTATGGTCCATTGAAAGTCCCCACAACTATGAAGGAAATAGCCTCTATTGTTAAACTTTCACAAAATGCTAAGATGCGAGATTTTTATACACCTTCTTTCTATACGCTTAACTCCTGGGGTGCGGGGAGGCAACCAATGACGTTTTATTCACTATGGAGAAATACCTCTCGCCAATTTTGTTGCATAATTTCGCTTAGACTGTAATACAAATGACCAACTTGAAATTCGTCTTATTCCTCGCACAATTTCTAGCATAGATGCTAAAGAGTAATAAAACAGCCAAAGGATCCACGAAGAAGCAAGGAATCTTGAGACCGAGGTCGGCACACTCTGCCTAGAGAACTGAGGATGGGCTGGTCCTTACTTAAGATGCCCAACAAGCAGCTACGGTTACGGGGCGACCTCGGCCACTTTGGGGTATCTGGCCCCCCGTGGGCTGACAAACCCACTGGTTTGGACCCAAGGGATGCCAACTCAGGGGGAGACAGGAAACACTCCTGGCGCCGGCTCGTCCCATTTCCTCGTGGAAAGCCTGGACAGCCTCTCGAAGGTGGCCACGCCGCAGGGCTCTGGGATGAGGGGCGCGACACCCCCTTCCCCGGCCCGGATTAATCAGGGGAACGCGTCCACGCTGCCACGCAGGTCCCGCGGTGCCGCGCAGGCAGCCACCGGGGCGCTCGGGGGCCTGACGCCTCCGTCTACCTGCCCCCCAGCCAGGCAGGGGGCCCGACGCGCCTCCGAGGGCCCCCCGCTCTCCGCCGCCACGGGGAGCCCCTCCCCGCCCTGGAGGCGCCCCCCCGCCCAGCGACGGGAAGCGAACCCGACTCGACCAGCCCACCCGGAAGCCCTCCCCCAGCTCACACCTGCCGGCGCGTGACGCCCAGAGCCGCGCGCGCCCGCCCGCCGGCCCCGCCATTCGGGGCGCCCCTGCCCTGCGCGCGGGACGTCGCCCGCGTCCCTCCCCGACCCGGGGTCAAACCCACCGCACGCCCGCCCCCACGGAGCGCGAGCTCCACGCCGCCGCCGCCGCCGCTGCCGCCGCCCCCGCCCCCGCCGGGGCCCGCGCGCGCTCCCGCCCCCTCCGGCCCTGTCCCCGCCGCGCGCGCTCACTCGCGAGGACACGCACACGCTGCGCCTCAGCTTGACAGGCCGGCCCGCGCCGCGCGCTCCCGCGGGCGTCCTCGCCCACCCGGCCGCCCCGCTCGGACTGGGCGGTGCGCGGGGGAGGGGAAGGGCGGCAGTGGCCGTCGGTCCTCACTCACCGCCGAGCCGCGCCGGCTCCGAGTGCGCGGCGTTCCGCTGTGAGGCGATGCGCTGCGATGCGCGCGGTCCCCGCTTCTCCGCAGGCTATGGAGGCGACGTAGTAGGGGGACTGAGGGGGCGCGGGGGGGTCACTCCCTCCCTCTTCACCTCCCAGAAACACGGGGACCCCAGAAACTAAAAACAAAATAAACAAACTTTCCCCTCCGCCTCCCTCCCCCAAAACCACAACACAAACACTCGGGGGCCCGCCCAGAGCCCCACTCCATTGGCCGCAGGGAGGATGCTTCCGGCTCTCACTGGCTGGCGCTTGTGCCCATCAAGCTGCTGTTCCGCCCCTCCGAGTCCTCGCCGCTGCCGTCGCCCCTCATTGGCCAAGCGCTTCCCGTTTGACGAGCTAGGATTGGCTGAGCCGCCTGCGCCAATCATTCGGGGACACACCCCCTCAGCATCCCAGAGGCCGCTTCCTTGGTCGCGGACCCGGAGAGGCGAAGGGGAAACTAGAGCATGATGGCGGCCGAGCTCACTTGGCGCAACCATCGTCTTTTTTCTTTTTTTAGCTCATGGGTGCCTCGCCCTCGCGCTGTCTCCCCTGAGCTCCTCTCTCCATCCAGTATTGCCTAATAACGGAATCTATACGCGCCGGCTCCTTGATTTATCCCCTTCGAAGTGCTGAGTGTGGGCTGGTTGTGCGTCATTGGACCGTCAGAACGTCAGTCCTTAGTCACATCTTCAAGCTATTGGCGGAACGGCCAGAAGCCCCGTCCAACAACAAGGACTGGTGCCATTGGTTCGACTCCACAGAGTTCTTTCCCGGTACCTTATTGGGCCGGGAGGCGCGTCAGTCAGACCTGGATGCTCCGTGCTCCGGGTAATTGTTTGCTTGGGAGTTTGGGGGACTCCGGTCGTTTGGCCCGCAGCTGACGATGATACTGACTGTCGTTTATTTTGTGCCTCCTTTGTGCCAACGACTGTCCTCAGTCCTTTACAGGGATTATCTGTTTGAACCTGTGGGTTTTACATTCTCTGAATTTTACAGATAGAAACGAAGGCTCTAAAGAGAATTAGGACACTTGCCCAAGGTCACCTAGATAGAAAGTAATTGGTGAACCTGGCACTGGTCTTAGGAGGCTGGTTCCAGAGCCTTCGCTCTTTTTCACTGGCGCCTCTCCCTTCGTCCCGCATCTTACCTGCCTGCCAACACAACGTCTTAAAAACGTTTCATTCCGAAAGCAAGTTCCCCCGTCAGTCTCTGGAGGTGACATTGTGGGAGACTAAAGTTACGGAGAGGTTGTTACTGCCGCCACCGCCTTCTCCCTGGCACCCGTTCCTCCCCACCCTAAAGTAAACCATCTTGGTGTTTCCCGACCAGAAGCCCATCTACTTCTGTGTTTATTTTCTCAGCTTTATAAATGAACATTTCTACCATCCTTGTGTGCCAAGCCTACCTCCTCAACCCTCCCTCATCTATCTTCCAGCTCCCTCTTTGGAGAGAGAGAGAGAGAGAGAGAGAGAGAGAGAGAGAGAGAGAGAGACTTCGAGAGCCAGAAACAAGGAGAAGGAGAGTTTAAAGAGAGATAAAGAATAAATTGCTTTAGAGATAAATAATTTATCACATGCAAATGGAACAGCCCTTCAGCTCCTGGGAAGCTTCCAGAGTGGCCCCTGATGCAGTGCAAGACGTGTGCTTCTGGCTCCTCGCCACTAGATTCTCTGTGGCAGCTTTCAGAGAAGTGAATCCAACATTCCAGCCAGGGGAGGGCAGGATGCTAAGGACCCACTGCCAAAGAGCCAGCCCCAGCCTCTGGGACAGAAATGATCTCCAGGAGCACAGCTCTGGACTCCAGCCCACATTCCGTCTCGGGTAATTAACATTTTACCATCCCAAATCCCCATCCCCTGTAGCTTCAGTAGGATCACCGCCCTTGTTTTACTTCCTGATCCAAGCTGTTGTGTAACCTCGTTGGCACTGCTTTAGTAATAAAACAACCACTGTAACACTGTAATGCTCAACACTGAACAGACTTTCAGCAGAGGAAGACAAGGCATTTCACAAACATCAATTAAGATTAAATGGCAGGTATTCCTAGGGTAACTGCCAGCAGAAGGACAGAAAAGAAAGATCATGAGTTAAATTCTAATTAAATGTCCTAAAGAACCTGAATCCTTATAACTACGGGCACATACCCCATACCAGCATTCCAATATGGGGCTTCTGAACCAGAAGACACTGTTCAGGATTCAAGACCTTCCTTATCTTCACATTGGTTCTTTGTAACTCTTTTAACCCATAAATCAGTGCTTGGTTTTATAGTTAATTGTTGGACACATCTGTGTGCCCCAACTTAGTTGTATGTTCCTTGAAAACAAATGGTTTCTGGGACACCTGGGTGTCTCAGTGGTTGAGTATCTGTCTTTGGTTCAGGGCATGATCCTTGGTCCAGAGATCGAAACCCACATCGGGGTCCCTGCAGGGAGCTTGTTTCTCCCTCTGCCTATGTCTCTGCCTCCCTCTCTCTCTCTGTCATGAATGAATAAATAAAATATTTTTTAAAAAAAGAAATGGTTTCTTTTTCATCTTTATATTGTTCTGATTATAAAGGTCCCCAAACAAATAATTATTCAGTAAATGTTTATTGAGTCTGTCAGCACTTTCCTAAGGTACAAGGGCTACACAGATGAATAAAACCTCTGACTTCAGGGACCTCCAGTCTGGTGGGGTTGGCCAAAAGGTAAAGATCATCACAGTGCAGATGGCTTGGAAGAACACAGGAAGAATATAGGACTCAAGCTTGGCAGGACAGAAATGGCTTCCCAGAAGTGACATCTACAAGGAGAACTAAGGGGTGAAATGCAGTTAGCTGGCCAAGAGGCTGATGACATGTGGTGACCTGTAATATTTGTTCTCTGTGGGCAGGGAGCAACAGAGGACTATCCAGGAATGGCCAAAGCCTGTTTTTCCTATAATCTTTGTGAGAGCCTTCACCTCATTGTATTTTCCCTCCCCAGGAGAAAACAGGAAGCTGGAAACCCTGTCGTGTTTGCCCACTTGAGAATAGGAAAATAATTTTCAAATAAGATTACTGTTTTTCCAATAATAAAAGTAACACCGAGTAAAGATTTCGGACAGTATAGAAAGTTTTAAAGTAGAGAATATAAGCTCTCCTAAATCCCTACTAGAGCCAACTCCTGTTAAAGAGAGTATCTTCCCAGACTCATGAATAGACACACATGTGGATTTCTTCTTCCCACAAATAGTGGGGTGTGGTTTAACATGTGCACTCTGAGAGCTCTCATTGCTCAAAACTGCAGCTTTGGGTGGAACCTGTCCTCACTTTCTATACTTATGGGATGGAGGCCAATAAATCAACCAAATGTTTATTGTAGAAGATGATGGCTTCAAATTCCTGTTACAGCAAATGACAAATTACCACCGTTACAGGACTCTGGGGCTTGTTCAGGCTAGTGTAAAGTCAATGAATGGGGGCGGGGGAATCTGCTGTGCCCACTGCCTTAGGGCTTATGGGTATGCTTTGGTGGTTGCAGAGTCAATCTGTACCCTGAAAAGGCAGCCCAGGTCAAAGAAGAATGTGCTAAGGTGCTCTTCTTTGCTGTTTCTCGTTCCTTCTCTGCATGCTACTTGGGGAAAATATTTTTTGTTTGTTTGTTCCAACTCACCCAGCTTTGAGAGTAAAAAAGCTCGTTAAGCCCTGCACAATTGTATTTAGGCCAAGTGCAGTATGTTCTTGGAGTGCTCTACTATTCTTAGAGCTCTATATGTAGGGTTCTATACAGTTGGCTTTTTGCTGGAAGAGAAGGCAGATTTAATGAGTGATAGCTGCCTTGGATGGCTACCAAAAGTGCTCTAAGCCATTCCAAGCAACAGGCCTTCCTCTTTTCCCTTGAGAGATTGCTCTGTGATCCCTGAACATATTGCATGGGCCTGGACAAAATCCAATGCAACGGGAATTTCTGTGAACGATTCTGCAATGACCCACAAGCTCGGGGTGACATAGCCAGCTGGATATGCTCCAACTCTGATTTCTGTGACACAGAAGAACTCTGTCCACCCTTTGCACTGGCCTCTCATTGCTATGAGATATTTGGAAGTGTTTATAAAGCATTCTGCAATTCTCTAATCGTATAACCATGGGAAGATCCCTGTAAAGGAACCTAATCCAAAAAAACAAGAAGCCTGCTGACAGCTGATACTGCTCACTGGGGTAGTGGGTATGGCCAGAGCCAAGGCCAAGAGCAGTGGGGTAGGGGAACTTTCTAAAGGGTGCTGATTATAGGGGACATGCTTATAAGTATTTATTACATGTCAGGTAGCATTTATTGTGGAACAAAGCTCTTGTGACCGACGCTATGCCACTTCTAAATCATCTTTCTTCTTATGACCACACTTCCTGAAAAGCTCCCTGTGAAGCAACGAACACCAGACTCCTCCTGTTTGCTGGCCAACGTTAGACCCACAGGAGGCTCGCAGGAGAACCAGAAGTGGCTGTTAATAATAACTACCCTCTCACACACACCTGCTTACTATGTGTCAGACACTACACTGAGGGCTCTACCCGGATCAAGGCAGCTCATCTTCACAACCCTGGTTAACCCCAGTTTCCAGAGAGGGAAACTGAGGCACTGGTTACTAACAAATTTGCCCAGGTCACCAAAGGTAATAACCTCAGAGCTGAACCCAGACAGTCTGACTCCAATGAGTAAGTTCTCTTCGCTGCTGTGTTGCCCGAGATGTCCACATCGAGAATGCCATAGGGCAGCTGGGGAGACACCCGGCCTCCAAAGGAGCAGTTGCCCTCAGAGCCTTCCTTCGCTCCACTCCAGGCTGGGCTCGTTTCTCCTACAGACTCGGGGAAAGAGGTGCGCCTCTTCCTGGCTAACGTATTGCCTCCGGTGGTCCTTCCTCCGCATCCCAGTTGGGAACTGGCTCTCCTCCCACCCACTCCAAAGCAGCCTCCTTTCTTCCTGCCCTTTCCCCTCCATTTCCTTTACTCAGCTTCTTAAGTAACGACCTGAAGCTGTCTCCACTGGTGCCCCTTCCTTCTTTAAACCCGACTCCTGGCCCTAAGGCTCTGCCGACACTCATTTCTCCAAGCTCATCTATGACCTCTTGTGGCCAAGATCCAAGAGCCTGTCTCAGTTCTCGTTTCCATGGCTTCATCACTACGTTTTACTCCGAGAATCTTGGCTTCCCAAAATAGCCAGCTTCCCTCCTACCTCTACAACTGTTCATGCTCTTTTTCATACCACCTCTTTCTCTAAGCTCCTTCAAAGGAGTCTGTCTGCTCTTCTCTCCTTCTGTTGCCTTCTGGGGGCATGAGGGTGGGGGCGAGGAGCTGGGTCATTGTCCTGCCTTCACCTCTAGGATTGCGACTTTCATCCCTCTGTCTTCAGCCTTCATTCTGCAGCTCAGTTGCTGTTCACCTTGAGCAAGTCACATACAGAGTGTCCTCTTCCTCCCTTCTAAAGTGAATATATTAAATCAGATTTACTCTTCTAGATTCTAAAATAATGATAAAACCTGAAGTTTTGGGATGCCTGGGTGGCTCAGCAGTTGAGAGTCTGCCTTTGGCTCAGGGCATGATCCCGGGGTCCCAGAATCGAGTCCCACATCAGGCTTCCTGCATGGAGCCTGCTTCTCCCTCTGCCTGTGTCTCTGCCTCTCCCTGTATCTCTCATGAATAAATAAATAAAATCTTTTAAAAAACCCCAAAACCCTGAAGTTTTGTTTTTGTTTTTTTTTAAGGTTTTACTTATTTATTCATAGAGACAGAGAGAGAGAGGGGCAGAGGCACAGACAGAGGGAGAAGCAGGCTCCACGCAGGGAGCCCGATGTGGGACTCGATCCAGGGTCCCCAGGATCAAACCCTGGGCTGCAGGCGGCGCTAAACCGCTGCACCACTGGGCTGCCCAACCCTGAAGTTTTTAAATACATACCACACCCTGGCAGGACCAGCTACATAATTTGCGGCCATGCGGAATGAAAGCATGGGGCTCCCTGTTCCAAAATCATTGAAAATTTCAAGACAGTAACAGCAGAACATTAAACCAAATGTGGGACCCTCACCTTCTGAGTGTGGGGACCTGTGGGACTGTGAAGAAGATTGGCTGCCCATGAAACCAGCCCTAGTGCCAGGCACTGTCTTCAGAATTTTATATGTATTAATTTCTTCAGTCCTTATAACAACCTTAAAAAGTAGAATCAGATGAGGAAACTGAAGCAAACAGAGGTTAAATGACTATCCAAGGTCACGTTTTTTAGTTGGTAGAACTGAGAAAAATATCTGTTGGTCAGGGCTGTTGTGAGATTCACACGGTGAAGGATGGTCCCCGGGGACCCCTTGAGAGAACTTCTGGTGGCCCCTCAGCTGGGCCACACCCATCCCTTCCTCAGTGAGTTTGCAGCCCTCCCTCCATGGCTTTCCTCTTTCTTCTGAACCAAGGTCCATGCTTCCTTCAAAGCTCAGTTTGAGTCCCCTCTCTCCTTGCAGGGGCTTCTGGAGCAGAGAAGTTGGGCCCACTTCTCTACTCCCCCAGAGTCAGTACCCCGTGTAGAGTCAGAGCCTGGTCATGGGGCTCTTTGTAGCCTTCAGAGCACTCACTTGCCCATTGCTTGACCTCTTGAGGTTCACTAATAACCAATTCTACAAGGCTACAGGGAAAACTTCTTTAAATCTCTCTCCACAACCTCATGGTAGCCTGTCTTACCTACCAGACTGGGAGGCCTTGAGGGCAAATATTATATCTGAATCTTCACTACATCTTTGATGCTTATAATTCTCTTGAAAGAATTCTTTCTAGGCTCTGGACCTTTCCCTGGAATGCCTTGCCTCATTCTTCCCTCTCCCATTCACTCCTCAGGTATTGGCTTAGAGACCACCTCCTCCTCTAGAAGGCTTCCCTGATCTCAACTTGTGGGTTAAGTGCCTCCTCTGGGCTTCCACACCCCCTGTACTTCCCCATCATAATGCTTGCCTTCCTGTGTCCATCTTCCCAACAAGGTTATAAACACATTGAGGGCAGAGACCAGGTCTGTCTTATTGTATTGCCTAGGTCACACTAAGTCCTCAATAAGTTTGCTTGAACAAATGAATCAATAAAAGTAAATATTAAATACATGTCATTAAACTCCAGGTTATTTAATGGCTTTCAACACAGGACTGGGCACCTGATAGATACTTATGTAAACTTATCGAATGGGTGAAAACCAACAACTCCGGAATTTCTGTAAAGAAGAAAGTTTTAGTGGCAGCAATCTGGTTAAAGCAGCAATCTGGTTGGTTCCTCTTGACAGAATAATGTCAAAGAAGGATCCCAGGTGTGACAACGAAGAGTTAGCATTGAGAACACAGAAGAAAAGTGTGCTGGGGCTTGCCGGCCACAGCCAGCCACTGCCTGTTTTTGCATAGCCCACAAGCTAAGAATGATTTTTACATTTTTTAAGTGGTTGGAAAAATTAAAAGAATAATATTTTATAGCACATGAAAATTATATGCAATCCCAATTTCAGGGTCCAGGCAGTTTCATTGGGAGACAGCCACACCCACTCATTTACATACCACCTGCAGCAGTTGATTTAGTGTTACAGCAGTGAAGGATCCACATGTCCACAAAGCCTAGAATATTTACTGTCTGACCTCTTACAAAAAAAAGTTTGCCCACCCCTGGCCTCTGCCATCTTACTCTTACCCAGAGAAGGAAAAGAAACGTGTTGCAGCTGGCCACAAGGTGTCAGCATCTCACCATGGTGCTTTCAGCTGAATGGGCTCCTCTAAGGAACCACAGCCAGGAGTATGGCCCCAGGCCCTTGCGTGCCCTTGAGCAACTCCCAGTGCCACCAGGGAGCTGGCTGTAGTTGTGGAGAACGACGGAGCTTAGAAGGTAGAAGAGGGGAGCCTGGCTGACTCGATGGGTTAAGTGTCTGACTTTGGCTCGGGTCCTGATCTCAGGGTCCTGGGATCAAGCACCTGGGATGGAGCCCTGCATCAGACTCCTGGCTTGTCCCTCTCTCTCTGTCTGCCTGACACCCTGCCATTCTCTCACTCTCTCACTCTCTCAAATAAATAAATAAAATCTTGAAGAAGAAGAAGAAGAAGAAGGAGGAGGAGGAGGAGGAGGAGGAGGAGGAGGAGGAGGAGGAGGAGGAAGTTGGGGAGGGTCTGGAGCTCACATGAAGGGGATAGGACTGGTTTGGGAAGTCCAGGGGCCTGGTGCAGGTAGGCAGGCTTTTTTGGGTGCGCTGGGTTTTTTTTTGTTTGCTTGTTTTGGGTTTAATTTGCATTTTATATATGAAGGGTTTTCCAAACAAACTAAAATTCTTTATTTTATCTAAAACTATCCATGAAGAAAAGCTGTGGGCCTTTTTCACAATCAGATAAGAGTGTAGCCCTCTTTCATGCCTGGAACCAACAAGCCCACAGAGCTAAGGTTGAGGAGGGGTGTGCACCGGGGAACATAGGGCCCTGCCCAGCAAAGCAGCCCACAAGTGGCACCCTGGCAGGATGTATTCCACCTTTCTTTCAAACCCTGGACCTTGAAACTCCTTTCAGGTGGGTGGGTATTTAGCTCTGTGTGCCAACTACTCAACCTGAAAGTGACAATCATATAGGGAGGGGCAGGGAGAATTCAGGAGAGAATGTCCCAAGAAGGAAATGATAAAGCTCTTTCACTTTAACACACCAACGGAAGTATCATTGACTGGTAACTAAGTTTCTTCAAATATTCACCACTGTGCTGAGTGCTTTACTCCCCACAGCCTCTGGAAAGTGGCACCAAGATTATCCCCATATTACACATAAGGAAACTGAAGTTCCAGGTGGGAGGCGACTTGCTGGGTCACTTAGCTAATAAGTAGCCAAGTGGGGAATCTACCCCCACACTGCCCAACCTGTGTGGCACCATGTGCCTCAGCTAAGGTCAAAGCAAACGGCATGCCCCAGCACCCCCCTAAAAACACAAGCTCTACCAGGGCCTCCAGGGCTCATCATTCATCCTAACTAAAATAAGCCTAACTCACAGTCAATATGCACTGAAGGAACAAAATGAATAAAGCCTTCCAAATACTCCAGTGAAGTGCCTTTCCTTGTCCAATCAGCCAACTCCCAAAGCCTTCCAGAAAGTTCCAAGCTGCACTCTGGAAATAATCACCAGGCATGGTTCTTGGTTCTTAGCATAGAATGGCATGTGCTTCCCCTTTGCTTGTGCCGAGGACGGTGGCCACTGCAGACAGACTGCCTGTTCTTGGCTTCCTCCTCTCTCTGCCAGACTCCTCATACTCTCACTGCTTCTGTGTCAGGTCTGAGCTGGTCTCCTATGAGACGTGGACATCTGCTCCTGGAACTGCTTTTTTTTTTGTGGCTGCAGACAATGCCTAACTTCTAGTCACTTTACTGACTGAAAACGTGTCTCTAGCTGCCTATTGCTTGGAGAGGCCAGTGGAGTGCTCCAGATGGGTCCAGATAATTAGATTCCTGCCCTTCCCATGACTTGTTGGGTGACTGGACACATTTCCTCACATCAAAGCCCTCACCTCCTTGTCCCATTTTTGTGTTAGCAATTTGAACGGAAGCATGCAAAGTCCCTGAGCAGCCAGAGAGGCCTGGAGACCCAGGCCCACCCAGTCTGGAGTACCTGAGGAAGACTGTCCACCGAGGACACGTACTGAAAGAAGTCCTCCTTGAAGAAAGGATTCGGTCAGGAAGGACTTTTCATAACTCTGTTCTCAGGAAATTAAGTAGCGGAGAGCAGACTCCTATTTGGTGTCCATGTCTCAGAAGTCAGGAACAAGATTGAAAGGGTCATGATCAATTCTGAAGCCTCTGACACCACCCACATTGATTAGCCTGGCTTACTCTATCAAGTGTTTGTCAAGTTTTCAATCATCTAACAAACAGACATTAACTGGATACTGTGGATAGAAAAGTAACCCAGATAAATGATGGACAGAATGGGTACCTACAACCCCTGGATGGGAACCCCAAGGACAGAATGGGTACCTACAACCTCTGGATGCGAACCCCAAGGACAGAATGGGTATCTCTCAGCCTCTGGTTGATCTAGCAATTACTCAGCCCAAGAACACACTCACAGGTGCACATGCCACCTTCCAGCTTTCTTGAAGGCACTCATCCTCTCAACCTTGGTCTGGCTCAGCCTGCTAAGTCCGGGGTGCCTGTTCTGCACCAGACCTTCTGCCCCTGGGGCAGCAATGCAGACATTACAGTGACAGCCGCTGGGTCCTGCAGGCAGGGCGCCGTGACTGTGGCACACAGCCAGATGATCAACTACAGCCCCAGTGTGTGGCAGGACTCATCTGCTGCTAAGGGGGGCTCTGCTGATGTTGACTTGTGACACTCCAGGTAGCAGTTCCCACTTGGCCTGACTTGAGCCTGGAAGTTTCTCTGCTATCGGCCCTGGCTGCCTTTTGGGGTGAGGATGCTGTTGGGCACACACAGGTCTGGCCAAGGGTGCGTTTTATGGAGGGCTTGACTGAAACTAAAGGAAGGCGAACAGATTGGGAGGAAATGTAACAGGGCGCTCTGTGGAGTAAGGCAGATGTGTGCACATAAACACACCTGTTCTGGGGAGTACAAGGCAGTGAAGAGCTAACCAAGGTAACTAGAACGAGACAGAAGATGCTATTATGTCAGTTACAGAAAGCAAAATCTTTGGCAAATCAGCCACCCTCTATGGGCCAAAGCATTCCATCAAAGATACCAGCTTCATAGGAACATGCACGTGAAAGCACCTCAGAGAAGCAGCCTTTAAGGCCGCAATGAGCTGTCTCGCTCAGTAGGGGTGACTTCACCCCCTATTGACACTTGGTGACACCCAGAGACATCTTTGGTTGTCTCACCAGGAGAAATGCTACTGGCATTTAGTAGGTAGAAGTCGGGATGCTTCCTAACATCCTACAATTGTATAGGACAGCATCTCTCCCGACAGAGAATTTATGGCTCCCAAATGTCACCAGTGTTGAAGGCGAGAAGCCCAAGCTAGAGGAGCAGGCTTAGATCTGCATTTTATGCAGGGTGGGACCTTGGGAGAGCTGTGTACCTCCTCATCTGTAAGACCTGAGCTGCACATTACACAACTTTGGGAAGGTCAAGCCCCAAATGTCCAGGAAAACTTTTCATAACACTGTAAAGGCTTCTTTTCTGAGCTTTTCTTAGTTTGAAACCTGCAGGTGATGGAAGCATCTAGTACAGTCACTGGCATATAATAGGTGCTCAGCAAATTAAAGAGAAAATCATCATAGTAAAAACAAAAAAGGCCCATGTCCCCTTTCTGGCCTGTGTGCTCTGTATCTCAAGCCACCTTTTTTTTTTTTTTTTTTTTTTGCCTGTCCATTCTATTAAGTTCTGTACAGGCAGAGGGTAGTGATGTTAGCAGAGGCTATGTCGAAAGCACCGTTGAATGATCAGGGATAGGACTGATCGTATACCCCGAGGACAGAAGACACAGGAGATCGGGAAGTTTTGCCAAATCCAGGGAGAGACTCCAGCCCCAGGAGTCCTATACTTCTCATTCCTATGGGGCAAGATCCAGGTGGCAGCTGCCCAGGGTCTCGGTCCTCAGCTGCCTCCGCTCAGGGGTGTCAGCCCGCCCAAAGAGCTGTGCCAGTTGTTGGCACTCAGCCTACAGAAGCTGGACCCAGAGCGGGCAAGTTGGTGGAGGTGGCAGGTATGGAGTGTGCTGTTTCATCGTCTCCTCCGGGAGCCCTTCTGACGTTCCCAGCCTGTGGAAGCTGTTGCGAGGGGATCAAGGGCATGATCCACCCTCAAACGTGCCATCCGTCTGAGAATGCCAGATGTACCCTTGAGATTTGACGAGAGAGCGGATACTTCACAAAGTGTGTGCAAGTGCTGCAGCAGAGGGCGGATGTACTAAAAACTGCGAAGCCCCGCAGCTGAACGGAGCGCGCTGGAGCTCGGGCAGACGCTAAGCTTGGTGCAGCAGGGTCCTCAGCAATCTTTGGACTGCGGCCTTGTCCCTGTCCCTGTCCCTGTCCGGAGCCTGCCTCAGCGCTGGGGGAGGTGCCTGCCTCAGGAGCCGGCACTCCTGCCACACAGCACCGCTTCCCATGGCCTCCCACCCCCCAGCTTCTCGGAAGAAAGTGGGAGAACCCCATCTTGGCGCCCGGGAAACGGGCAGAAAGGCAGGCGTGGCTCAAGGCTTGGTGCTTCCAGTCTGGATCCTCTGACAGGTTAGGGCTGGGGAGGACCTGGGCCCGCTCTGGGTCAGAGGGGAGAGAGACAGGAGGCCAGCTTCTCTTGTGTGTAGAGGAACGAAGCCTTTGGGAAGAACCCTGAGGAGCTGGTCCCTTCTTCAGGCCTCCTCCCTTGCCCTCACCAAGGGTGATCTCTTCACACCCCCCCTGCCATTTGCCCACGTGTGTCTCATACCAACAAGGTGATGGCCCCGCAGAGGGGACACCCTCCACGGCCCAGTTTCTACCTCCCCCTTCCTTCCCCTGCAGAACAAGCACGTGCCACATTGTCAGCACTTCCCAGGAAGTGTTTAATCCTCATAAAAGCTCAAGGAGGTGGGTCAGGGTCCCCTGCCCTCCAGGCCCCTCCCCTCAGAAGCTAGCCTCAGGATGAGGGGAAGAGCCCCTGGGAACCAGGCTCACCCTTCCTTTCCTCCCCACCGCTGGAGGCCAGGTTCTCCTCCAAGTGCACCACACCATCCCACCTGCTGGTTCACTTCCGTGCCCGCAGTGCCCTCCCCCAACCCTGCACCTGTGCCCCTCCCCAAGGTGCTGGTGCCTAAGGGTTTTTGCAGAAGGAAAGACAGAGAGGAGTTTGGTTCAAAAGTAAGAGGCTGAAAAAGGCTGCCTGGTGGTGCTTCCACTGGGTGCCGCAGCCTTTCGGCTCTGCTGCAGCTATGATCTCCCAACAGTAGGCTCACAGAGCCTGCAGTTTGGCAGTTTCTCTGTTGTCCATTCCAGAAATCTCTCCTCAGACCCCTCTGGTTACATAAGTGTGGAGAGGGCAGCATGGGACTTTAGGCTGCTCTCCCTGGCTTGGTGTTGTAGCCATGAGGCCAGGCCTCTTTGCAGAGGACAAGGATCCTAGATGCAGCCTGACTTTTGGCAGAAGGCAAAGGCTGGTCTTTGGCTGAAATGGACCTGGAGAAGGCACAAAAGTCCTGGCTGTTGAGGGGGCTGAGGGCCATCTTGGGGGCAGGGGAAAGGACAAACGCCCTTGTCTGCAGGACTCAACCTCTCATACCACTTGAATCTCCCACCCTCGGCCAGCTCTCTCTCCCTGCCCTGGGCTGCAAATCAAGGCACATTAACAGGAGGAAGGGGCCCCAGGGAAAGGCACAAGAAGAACCCCCATATGTGTTTGCAGCAGGCAACAAGCCAAGGGGGTCTGGACCACTGGGTAGAGACTGCTACAACAGTGTGGAGAGAAGGAAAGGAGACCTTAGTCGGAGGGCTCTCAGAATGGCAGGGTCAGATCCTGCCACTGGCTGGGGGGAGGCCTTCCCCTCATTTCACTCTGGGTGTAGTACAGGAGCCTGCAGGAAGCAGGCCAGGAAGGCCGCAGCAGCCGGTGCCCCAGCTGTATCTTCCACCTTGAGTTCAGAGCCCAGGTCAAGGCTGGCTCCCTGGCTCAGAGCCCCATTTGTCCTCTTCCCTTATATCCCACCAAACCTCTTGGGGGACCAGAAGCACCGGGAAGCCCAGGGAAGGAGAAGTCAGGGAGCTGGGGCTGCCCTGGAGACCCCATCACATCGGGCATGAAGACATGGGCTCATCCCATCTGGGGACCTGCAGGGCAAGGCTGACTCAGTGGAGAGAGGGGGTCCGGCATAAAGGAGAGCAAACATGAGTCAAGCTTCCACTTAATGTAAACAAGAAGGAGTGACCCCTGCCCGGCCACCGACAGTCTTGTAGGGGCACGTGATCATCTTGAGATGCTGCAGACTCTCACATCTGGGGTTGAGGGGCCCTAAGGCCAGGATGGAGGCTGATGGGCAGGAAGCGAACAAGGGTCCAAAGTGCAAACTGGTACAGGGTTTGACCTGTGTTCTCCTTAGGACAGGGCCGGGGGCATCCACAGGTCCTACCCACCGCTGGCCCATGGCTCAGGAAATCACACAATTGCTGGCCTTGGCAGGACTGGGACTTGTTTTACCTGCAGAGACAAGTGACACAGGCAAGGAAGACATAAGTGTTGGTGGACTCGCCTCCCACTCCTCTCCTGGGTACTGCCCGCACCCCAAATTGAGGGGTGGGGCTCACTGTCCCCCTCTCAAGCTGCTGATCTGGAACCAGTAGGCCCCCCAGGAAATCAAAGGAAAGGTTCTCCCTGTCTGGTACTCTCAGCAAGACTGTCACTGTTTGGGGGTATCAAGGGATCTCCGGATATCAGCAGTGTTGGGGGGGGGGGCGGTAGGATCCAGAACACCAATCTACTACGATAATCAATGACTTAAAAAGGCTTGCCAAGAGGTGGCTTACCAGTAGCTAATACTGTACACAGCCTCCCTCACAGCTTACAAACCGCCACCAGTCATGCTCTCAGGCAGCCCCCCGGGGCAGCCGCGCTGTGAGAGGGTGCCATTAGCCCTGCCTCACAGCTGAGGGCAGCGGGCCACCAGCTCCCCCGAGCCAGCAGCAGCACCTGGCCTCCAAATCCACCCGCAGCTCCTTCCACTGTGCGGTTACTCCAGGAAGGGGTCACCAGGGTCAGCAGGCTGGCGGAGAGCCAGGCAGCGTGGCTGGGGGCGGGGGGTAGTTTTAACACAGAGGATGGAGGGAGCACACTTCATTGAGGGGGAAAGAAGAGGGAGAAAGGGGCACCCAGGTGGCTCAGTTGGTTGAGCATCTGCCTTTGGCTCGGTCGTGATTCCCAGGGTCCTGAGATTGAGCCCCACCTTGGGCTCCCTGCTTAGCCGGGAATCTGCTTCTCTCTCTCCCTCCCCTGCTCTTGCTATCTTTCTTGCTCACTCTCTCTCAAATAAATAAGATCTTAAAAAAAAAGAAAGAAAGAGAAAGAAAGAAAGAAAGAAAGAAAGAAAGAAAGAAAGAAAGAAAGAAAGAAAGAAAGAAGAAAGAAAGAAGAAAGAAAGAAAGAAAAGGAAGAGAAAGCTGTTCTTCTCCAGGCCAGCCAGAGAAGCATGCTTCTCTTCCCAGGCCCCTTCTATCCATTTCCACTTCCTTTCAATCCAAAGCCGAGGCCGGTGGCTTCTCTGGCGGGATTTCTGTTTTCATAGCTGCAGAGGGAAGAGAGGGTGGCAGGGAGCTGCGAGGCAGATGCTGACACCTCCTGGCCCTCCAGGTGTTGGGCTGCTGGGCCTCTGTCCTCCTGGGCTCCTGCTGCCTCTCTCCCAGGTGCAAGCTTCTTCCTGCCCGTCCCTCCCTACAACTCCAAGGGTCCCCTCCCTGGCGCTCACACCACCTTCCGCTATCACTCCAGCTGTGAATTTAATTAATGTGGCGGCTGCTTCCTCTCTTGAGCCATTAGGAAGGGAGACACTGAAGAGGCTTTAGTGGAGCCCTTCCAGACCCCCCCCACCCTCCAAGCTCAGCTCACCACCACCTTGTCTGGGCAGACTGAACCCACTCCTCGGGACTTGCTACAAGTCCAGCTGGGCCTCCTTGGGGCGTATCAGACTTAGAGAAGGTGGGAGGGCAGCTGGACGACTGTACCACCCGCTCCCTGGGGGCTCCAAGGGTCAAGGTGCTTGGGTCATCCTCCATGGTGGTGCCAGGCTGCCTCTGATGCAGCTCTGCTGGGGACTACTTCTGCTGTCCCACAGTCCCCTCTATGCTGCAATGGACACAGCAGTCCTCACTTCCTCTCCTTAGTGGCTTCCTTCCTTTGCTTGGCCTACAGAGCAGATGCTGAGTCTCTCCCTGGAGGCAGCAGCATTTTGGAGACAGGAAAGCAGATTGATTTCTGCCTCCAGAAGCAGGGGAGTGTGGCTCGGGGGTGGGAAGGGCAGGCCTGCTTTCCAGGGCTCCTACTCTCCTGCCCTGGGGTAGGGGGAAGCTGAGAGAGGCGGAGGGGTGAGGATTGGGGGAGCCTGAGTTTGCCAGTGTGTGCTTCCCACTTGTTCCATAAGGATCCTGAAAGCCTGCAGAGCTTCTTTAGACTCAGGATTTAACTCCATGCCTCTGACAGAGAGATGGTTTGAAGACAAATTCTTTGTGTGCTGTCATTCCTTCGGCGCACTTAGAGTCTACCTCATGCAGCTGTTTGGCAGAACCGAGGAGAATCAGACCTGCTCAGGTTAACAGGACAAGGTCTGTGTGGCAGGGGCAGCCCAAAGGTGATTTGAGGGAAGGCCAAACTGCAAAGGGAGCTAACACTGCAGAGACTGAACCTAGGGTGGGAGCTGGTGGAGGCGCCTGGGGCATCAGGACAAGGATGCTGATCTGGCTGGTCCAGACAGGGACCACGGGGTCTACCTACCAAGGGGTTTCAGGACTTCATATTCCCCCTTTCTGGAAGATTCTTCCTCTGGATGACCACACAGCTTTCTCCCGCCCTTCATTCAAGTCTCTGTTTCAATGCCCCTTTGTCCCTTCGTCAGAGAGGCCTTCTCGTTCACGCGTTATAAAAAGGGTCATTGCCCTCTCTTGCCCTTCTGTTTCCAGTACGGTGTTCATTCCATAAGAGCAGGGACTTTGCTTGCTTTGTTCACTGCTGTACCAGGAACTTAGAACAGCGCCTGGCACAGAGCAGACACTACATAGATATATATTTGTTGAGTAAAATGGGTGACCAGGCAGGGACAAGCTACTTAGAGGTTCATACCAATACTAACAATAAGCAGCATGAGTAGATCTTGACTGGGTGATACACAAGCCCTCACTCACCTAGATGGTGATGGACAGGCGCCTTGGCTAGGACCAAGCAAAACCAGAAGGGTGGAGGGATTATGACAGATGCCAATGAGAATGAGGATGCTTGCCTCTTTTCTAGAACCAAGTGGGATCAGTTCCTCAAAGGATGCTCACTTGACTCCCCTCACCTTGCTGTGTGATTGGGACCCTGACTGGTAATAGTGCTAGAGTTTATTAAATCAGACCTCCAAACACTGGCTGGGGCATGACCCATGATGGTCAGGAGTGACCCTGGATTTTGAAACTCTATCTTGACAAGACAGCTCTTGAGTAGACTTATCCTGGAACTGGAGACCCACAGGTCCCCTAGGGAGCTCTGAACCGCAGAAGCACGTTCCCAACCTTCCATCCATATGGCCCCAGATTTCTGAGAGAGATTTGAGACTTCCAGTCCCCAGAGATGACACAGGTGAGCCTGAAGTCCCAAGTTCAAGAGCTTGGTGGCCATAGCACGAGGACCCACACCACATTGCCAGTTAGGGTGGCCCCCCATGCATGAATCAGGGAACCCAGGAGAGTTCTGGAAATGCAACTGTCACTGCAGAACAGAGAACTCTGAGAAGAAAAGCATGGGCCTGGGGGACCTTGGAAGGTGGTGACCCAGAGGCACTCTGGAGTGTTAATGGCACTCACCACTAATGGGATATGGGGGGTGGGGTGGGGTGGGGGAGTCCATTGGTAAGAAGCCTGTGGCCCTTCCAAACAGTCTTTAAAGATATAGGGGAGTGGCACTAACTCTAATCTTCTGGAGATAGCCACAACACTTGGTGCAGGGCCCTGGGACACAAGAGACCCTGCTGCCTTATCTCACTGCGTGACCATGGATCAGAGGCTTGCTCCTCTGCATCTCCTATCTGTGAAACGATGGCACCAGGAAGTGTGGTTGCGAGTTCTGTGTGACACCATGTAGCATGTGTCTACCCAGCACTTGGTCAGGGTCAGGGAATGTCTATTGTGTTGGCATTTCCCAGTGATCTTCCTGGAGGGACAGGAGAGGCTCCACAACATTATTGGGAACATCCTCCCCAAGTCTGGCAGCCCCATGAGAGCCTTATCTGAGTGTCATCATAATCCGCTGCTCTGGGGACCCCTTATATGGAAAACACTCAGGACACTTTAAAATACAGATTACTGAGCCTAGCCCAACGATACAGATTCCTCACTGTATTTTATTTTATTTTATTTTATTTTATTATTTTTATTTTTTTAAAAGATTTTTTTTAAAGATTTTATTTATTTATTCATGATAGACATAGGGGGAGAGAGAGACAGAGATACAGGCAGAGGGAGAAGCAGGCTCCATGCAGGGAGCCTGATATGGGACCTGATCCCGGGACTCCAGGATCACGCCCTGGGCCAAAGGCAGGCGCTAAACCGCTGAGCCACCCAGGGATCCCCCTTCTCACTGTATTTTAACAAGCCTGTCCAGTGAATGTGCTCCCTGAGATTGGGATCTCTGTCCCAGAGGGCCTGTCCCAAGCTCCTGGGTGGACATAGGTGGCAGGCTTGGGAAAGGTGTTAAGTGCACCAGTGCAGAAGCAAGGTCTCAGTTGTTGAGAAAAACCGAAAGGAAAAGGAGCTCAGCTTCCACCAGTAGAGGGGGCAGTGAGCCTTCAAACCACCAGGCAACACCCTCCCACCTCCAAACCTGACAAGACACCACCCTCCCATCCCAAGACCTAAAAGAAGAAAGGGATTTCCAAAGGTTCTCCCAAGGGCCACACTTGGACCTGCAAAAATTTGCATACTGCTTGACAACTATATACTTCTTATCGAGCAATTTTACAGGCTGCCAGCATTTACCTTTTCTATTTTTCTCTTCTACCCACCCTATCCATCAGCCCAGGGTCTCCCTTGACAAGAGGGCAGCAGGGAGAAAGAGGACAGAGTCAGAATCAGGAACTCAGAGGGACCTCAGAAACCCTCCCTGGCTCAGTCCCTCCTCTTCTTGAACAGGAAACAGCCCTGGGGAGGGGAAGGGATGTGTCCGGGGTATGGGGAGCAAAGTGCTGGGAGCTGAGATCCCACATGATGTCTGCTCTGAATGGTGGCTGTAGGAAAAGGATCCTTTCCCTAGATGAGGGCTGTAAGGTAGTAAAGTGATTTCCTCCCAAATGACAGTTCTAGGAGTACTGGAATTACTAGTTCCAACCTTGGTGGCCCCAAGCAGTTGGGAATATGACCCTCTGGCACACAGAGTCCTAGTGACTTCGCTTCTGTCCAAGACGAGGCACCAGGACACCCCAGCTGGCAGTTAAACATTTAGGAAGCTGGAGGCTTTATCAGCCTGTGGGCAGAGGAGGGTCCTCTTTCTTGCCCCTGCCTTGGAAGGAAGCAAGTGGCAGGGACAGTAAAGAGCTCATTAGCAACCTGAATATCAGGCCCTCGGGAACTGGATGCCCAGCAGGTAGGCAGAGGCTGTGCTGGATGAGGCCACTCTCTTTCTTCTAAGTATGGAGAAGCAATAGGATGACCCTACTGGGCACCCCTGGGGCCTCTTGAGCTTTATGTGCTGGTGTGTTGGGCCCTCAGGGGAGCAGCTTCCCTAGGGTGCAGCCCCACATGCTTGGCTGGCTCCTGGGCACCGTGTGCTCATACTCAGAGGGCAGCGGCAGTGGCAGTGACCAGCCAAGTTCTCCAAGCAGGGGAACTCACTGCTGAGAGACTTAGGAAAGGCGGCAGCAAGGGACAAGACAATGGGGCCTTTTGTTTCTATGGAAACCACACCTCAGGGTGAGGGGCTGAAGGGAGAGAGAGCTTCCACTACACCTGCAGTCAGGGCAAGGGAAATGGCCCTTTGTGTGGTTGGGCTGGCCCCTCCCCCTCCCTTCCCTGCCAGGTGTTCACCATGGCAACCCTTCCTCCAAACAAGAGGTGCAAAGTGGCAAAGCATCTGGTGTTGGGGGAGCCAGGGAGCCCAGGGGGAGTGGACTGGGGGCCACCACCCCTCCCTCACAGGACACGGGCCCTGGCCTGTGTTTGAGTCCTGACCCTGCTACCACTTACTGGGCCCTGGGACCACTTAATTCACCTCTCTGAGCTTCAGCCATCTACCTCTGTGGTTGTCGTAAAGGCCAAGTGAGAGAGGAAGCATTTAGTGAAGGACCTGGCACATGGAGATGCCCAATAAATGCTTCCCAGCCAAAGGAGGTACGGCACTGGCACGCCTGCGTCCTGAATTCAGAGACTCCCAGGCCTGTCCTAACTGTAAGAAGCCCCGACCGAGTGTGTCAGGTTCTGTGGCGAGCTGGTGAATCAGCGGAGAGGAAGGTGGTTATGATCCTTGCACTCAAGCCACTATCGGCTCAAAGCTGGGGCTGTGGGGGACACAAGAGACCTGGAAGCACTCAGGCTGCCCAGGGCAAGGCCCCACCATCACCTGCCTGGCCAGGTGGAGGCCAGTCTCACTGCCGCAGGGTGCCATAGCCACGGGAGAAATCCCAACCTGGAGACAGACCCCTTGCACTCAGAGGTGCTGCCATGAGGAAAGGCACCAGCAGTGAGCAGCCTGGCTCTCACCACCAGTCTGGGGCCGGCTCCAGAGAAGGAGAGGCCCAGACCTCTAGGGGATCCCAGAGAGACAGCCAGGAGGAGAGCGCCACCAGGAAGAGTCTCTCCCAAATATAAGCAGCATGGCAAACAGTGCTTAGCAAATAAACACAGGGAAGAAACAAGTCAAACTATTTACAAGAGAGAGGAGGAAAGTGGGTCAGGGCATTGGTGGGGCCCAGGTGAGGGTGGGGCCTGTTTGATCACACTGGATTGTGATGAGAAACGTTGATGTGGCCAGGAACAAGTTTTCTAGAATGAGCCCTAGGCTCAGAGGCGGAGGTCAAGCCTGCATCAGGCCACTCCGCTGCCCTGTGCCTGTTTCTTCAGGCACAAAGGAGAAAGTGTCCAAGCCTCTAGAAGCAAGAACAATAGCTCTTAAGCTACTTCATGTCCAGCACTGTTTGAAGCACTTCATAGCCTCAGAACAGCTGAGCAAGGCAGGTACCCTTCTCCCCTTTTGTTTTATCATTTTTAAAGATCTGCTTAGTATTAGAGGGAGAGAGAGCACGAGTAGGGAGGGGCAGAGGGAGAGAAAGAGAGAATCTTAAGCAAGGCTCCACACACTGTGCAGAGCCCCACGCAAGGGGCTTGATCTCACGACCCTGAGATCATGACCTGAGCTGAATCAGAGTCAGCCCTTTTAGCCAACTGAGCCAGCCAGGTGCCTCACTCTTCTCCCCTTTCAGAGGAGAGGAAGTGAACTCGGCCCTCCAGCGGCTGGCTCATGACCATAAGGTAGAGAAAAGCTAGCACAGGATGGGAACTGAGGACCGTCTGACCTCAGAGCCCCCGCTCCCTGTGTGCCAGCATATAGGAGACAACGCTCCTGGATGAGGACAGGAGGCCCAGCGAGCACCAGGCCGAGAGGGAGGGCTCACCTGAGATGTCAGCACTGGAACCGTCTTTGGGCCTCTTTCCTGTCACAAACTCCACTTCTGCAAAGGTCTCGGTGGAGACGGTGCTGGTCATGCCGTTGGGCGCCGTGGGACTCTTGGCCCGCCGACTGAAGAACCTCTTGCTGAAGCGCTTGCCCTCGTTGGCCGGGGTGGCCTCCCCGTTGGCAGCCTCTCCCTTGCCGTTTCGGACAAGCACCTCCGGAGGTCTGGGCTTCAGGTCCACACGCAGGTGAGAGACCAACCTGCTGTCCTTCTGAATCAGCTCTCTGGGGGGAATGGGCTCCACAGGGGGCAGCATCTGCTCCAGCGTGACCAGGTCATTCAGGAAGCTCTCCAGCCGCCGGGCCGCCTCGCCGCCTCTGCCACCCTCCTCCTGCCCCTCTGGGTTGCCGCTGGCCTCCCGCTGCTGCCGGGCGGCCCAGCGCATCAGCTCCCCAGGTGGGTGGCGGCTGCCTGACACCAGGGCGTACTTGGGGTTGATGAGCTTGCGAGCCACGGTGGAGGAATACTCAGGGCCCAGCCTCCTGGCACCCCCTGCCAGGTTCAGCTGCTGGTACAAGTTCACCTCCTCTGAGATGGCATACAGCTCCCGGAACTCCACGTCGAAGGGCTCCACGTTCTGGCCTGTCAGGAGGAGGAGCAGGTTCCTGTCCACGTAGGAGGAACTCCATGTGAACCTGGGAATGGGAGGACAAGAAAGTGTGACACGTAGGCCCAGCCTATGGCCTCACCCTGCCAGCAGCCCCCTGGTGGTCCGTCTCACCCCCCCCCCCCCACACCCCACCTCATCTATCACTGAGGCTGATGCCTGGCTGCCCTGGGGAAGGCGTCTCCAGGACCCACATCCTCCCTCTCTGCCAGACCTTGACTTCAAGTGCACAAAGCGGGCAAGGGCATGAGAAGTCAGGCCTGGATTCCAGCCTTGTAAAGTAGGGCACGTGGGGAGTATGGTCACAAAGGTGTTGTGAGGCTCACGTGTGGTACCACAAAGAAAACATTTAGCTCAGTTCCTGGCACAAACACACACTGAACAATTGGTAAAGCAGCTGCTGCTATTGTTAACGTAGCTCTTCTCAGAGTCTTTAGGGTGCGCGGTGTCTGCAAACCCCCACACTTCAGCCCCATCAGAGGCCTTCTGCCACTTGTTGTTTCATGGCTCCAGGTATCTTTCCTCACCTAGATTTCAGTGTACTTGGAGGGCAGAGACCGCACGGATACAGTCTCATGTTACTGGCAATTTACTTCTGAATTGGAATTTGGCACACATTCTCTCCACACCACATCCTCATGTTTCTTTTTTTCTTCTCTCTTCTTTCCTCTCTCTTGTTTTGTCGGCATATGAAAATTCATTATTGTCATGTTTTCACCATCAAAACAATGATCTTGGTCTTTCCTTCTTGCCTTTGTATGAGGTCAAGAGAGAGACACTGGCTGCTTTACCTTAAAGCCAACTCCAAGAATGATCTTGGTCTTTCCTTCTTGCCTTTTGAGGTCAAGAGAGAGACATTGGCTGCTTTACCTTAAAGCCAACTCCACTGACAGCTTGACCTTGGCCATCAAATCCGGCAACCAGAACCTCATCATTTTCCTCAATAAAATTCAAACAACCACCACTGGGTACAAAGGCTGTGGCTTTTTTGCCATTCTTGATCAGCGGGACCCTGACACATTTCCCAATGGCAGAATGTGGCTGTTCTTCAACCCCTGCTTTGCCCAGCACAATTCCCTTTGCGTGGGAAGTGCCTCCAAAAAGTTTGGCCTTTGGGGCTGTGCCCAAAGGGGGCTTTCTGATACTGTTTATCATGCCCCTTCTGATCTTCCTGGCAGTATGATAACTGTGACATTTGCCCACTCTGCCAGTGCTACAGGCCTGAGCAAAAGAGACCACACCCTCACATTTTCCTATATCTGGTCCACTCTGCTTCCTGATTGTCCGACCCGATGACTGGCCTCAAAATGCAACCGGTTGCTGTGGACCATGAAAGGCAAGCCACACTTAATGGCCAGTAATAGTTGACCCTTTCTGGAATAATCCAGTAGCCAGAAATGTTGAGGGCAAGGACTGGCCAGGAGGCTCTTCTTGCCATTAGATCACACAATATCTCTTAAACCCATAGCTCCGGGGGCCAGAGTCTTCCTGACCATGTACGTTTGTTACTATAAATAAAGGCCTCCTGGGTGGTTCTCTGACCTGGCCCAACTCACCTGTAAGATCCAGTGGCTACTTTTTCGCCATCTACCATTAGGAACTTTGATGACAGGGTCCCCTTGATTTTCCCCATGGGCATGTAGAAGCCAACACCTGTCACAGAGCGGACACGGATGTTCTGTTCAGAAGAGGAGAAAGGCATTGTCACTCAGGCAGAGGGCTTATAAGGCTCTGAGCTAAGTTTTGTGTGGGCAAAGAAGGAACCCTCTTGTCCATGAAATCCTGCTTGTTGGCTCCTGTCTATACTACACTCTGCTTCCTACACCCATAGAGGTGGAACTCCATTTGGAGAGGAAGTTAGCAAATCTTGTTTAGAGCATGGATGAGCCCAGGATGGTTCCCAAAGCTCCCCAGAAGAGAACCATAGCCTGACCTTTGATCCTGACAGTGACTTTGTAAGGTGAGCACCCCAGGACTGGGCCAGAGCAGACTCCTTAGCCTCAATAGTCTTGAGATAAAATTTAAGCTGGGCATATAATTTAGAGTTATCAATTCACAAGGCATGGTTTTAGACAGAAAGAAGGGTTGAGCTCTTGACGTTCACCTGTGCCCCTGAACTGGGGAGGAGGCAGAGAATGGGGCAGAGGCAGCCTCATCTCATCTCCTGCCCTTCCCTCCCCACACTCCACCTCTACCCCAGTGGTACAACTTACCCGAATACGGAAGTCAGTGAGTCCCAGGCCCTGACACATCTCCAAGAAAAACTTCACGCCTGCCTCATCCAGGATGATATACACCGGGACCCGGCGCTTAAAGGCAGCATCCACAATGTCTTGGAAGATATCACCATCGGTGAAGAGGTCCATGACCACAGCAATGACCTGGATGGGGAAGGGCACTGGTGAGGCATGTGGTGATGCCATATTTACAGTGATACACTGTGTCCCAGAGAGGACCAGCTGGGCCTAGGTAACTGGAGGCCAAGAGTCAAACACCCCATCTGCACCACTCCTGGGATCTCCACATCCCCACCCACCTCTGAGCACATCTGAGCCCAGAGATAGGCTCTCTGCTCTGAGAAATGCCTGTGGGTCCAGGCTATGCTACTTGTACTTCATCCTTGACACTACCTCACCCTGGGCATTCTTCAGCAGCTCTTCAGAAGTCATATCAGGGAGATCTAGGAGGCTGAAGAAAGTTGGTCCTAGTGGCCCTAGGGAAACAAGTAGGCTCAAGAAGATGAGATCACTGAGAAGCATGGGATGGACTCCTTTCCACCACCTACAGATCTGCTCAAACCCATTCTCTGCAGGCTTTGGTGCTCTGATCTCCCTAGAGCTGTGCAAAGTTCCACACTCACCTTGGTTGCAGAATCAGATAGAGAGCTCCAGTTAGCTCAAACTCTCTGGCCTCCAACTGGCCAGGTCATCCCACACCACCCTCAAGTAAAGGTCACTGCCTAGGACTCTTGATTTCTGTTAGTTGTAACTGAAAGCCTAAACTCTGAAGTGAGACAGACTGGGCCTGGTATACCAGCTCCACCACTGATTCATCAGTGCCCAGTGAATAATAGCAACTATCTCAAAGTGTTGTTGTGAGGGCTTAGGGAGGTAAACTATGAGAGCACTTGGCACAGTGCTTGGCACATGGTAAGCTCAACAAGTGGTATCCTCCATCCCTATCACCCTTACACATGTGCTCTACCATTACCCTCCCATTCACACAATATTATTTAAGACTATTTCATAATCATCCATACAAGTTAACATTTATTGAGCCCCATAGGCAGAGGGAGGATCTAAACTATAATCCCTAACTTCAAGGGGTTAATCCCATTGGAATGATAAGACATTTGCACAAAATAACTAAGACATGAGGCAAAATGAGATAAAATGCTTTAAGAGATGCACAAGTGACATGTGATGTGAGTTCAAAGTTGGAAGGGGGGTGGGTGGGAAGAGGGACAGCAGGAGGGAGGGAGACTGAATGATTACTTACAGCCAAAGGAGAACAAGAAAGCCTTCATCAGGGAAGCTGAAACCTGAAGAATGGGCAGCCTCAGGGACCATGAGAAATGAACTGGATGGAAAACCCAGCAGGCAAGTGGGCAGGGCTGTCGTGCATGGATATACAGGCTGTGCACTGCACATGAGCTCTGGGCTGAGGCAGTGAGTGGAAGCTGTGCCTGCCTGAGGAAGGGACACCTTTTCCTAATCTGTACGCAGCTTCCACCTGGGCTAGCAGAAGCCTACAAGGTGGGTGTTTCAGGCAAAGAACACATCATAACGGCACTGAGGTCAGGGACTAACATGCACTGCACATTTTCCATGTGCTCCACACTGTTCCAGATGCTTTAGGTAAATTTTCTAATTTGATCCTCACAATAAGGAGGACTGTTCTCATTTTACAGATAAGGAGGTAAATGAAAAGGGGCCAAATGATGGCCTATGGTTATACAGTTAGCATGTAGCAGAGCAGGGATTTGAACTCAAGTCTCTGACACTATAAGGTATTTTAGAAACATCACATCAAAAGCTGGTTCTTTGGGACACCTGGGTGGCTTAGCGGTTGAGTGTCTGCCTTCGGCTCAGGGATGATCCCAACGTTCTGGGATCAAGTCCTGCATTGGGCTCCCTGTGGGGAATCTGCTTTTCCCTCGGCCTATGTCTCTGCCGCTCTCTCATGAATGAATAAATAAAATATTTTTTTAAAATAGCTGGTTTTTTTAAAAAAGACCAAACAAGATAGACAAACTTCTGGCTAGTTTGACAAAAACAGGAAATGCAAATAAAATGCTGAGTAAAAACAGAGAAATAGCCACACATATATTTACTTTTTAAGAAATTGTACTACTTAAGAAATAGTAAAATGGCAAAAGGAATATTAGGACTATTTACACACTGATGAATTTGAAAATGAGAATGACATGGTTAAGTCATTAAAAGCAAATTAAACATAATATAGCATAACCAGGTTTATCCTGGAAATGTTAGGAAATTCAACATCAGAAAATCTGTTGTTTTAATTTATAACATCTTTGGGGTCAAGGTAGGGAAATCATATATTTCCTTTTTTTTTTTTTTTTAACTGCCTCTGAGGTTTTTATTTTTATTTTTTTTAAGATTTTATTTATTTATTCATGAGAAACAGAGAGAGAGAGAGGCAGAGACATAGGCAGAAGGAGAAGCAGGCTCCATGCATGGAGCCTGACATGGGACTCGATCCTGGGTTTCCAGGATCATACCCTGGGCTGAAGGCAGCGCCAAACTGCTGAGCCACCCGGGCTACCCATATATTATCTTTATAGGTTTTTTTTTTTTCTTTATAGGTTTTTAAAAAGTATTTAATAACATGAGATCTCTATTTGTGTTTAAAATTCTCAAAAAACTAGCAACAGAAGTGACCTTCCTTAAATTGATAAAGGCTATCTACAAAAAACCCACATGAAACATATTGAACAGAAAAACATTAGATGCATTCCCTTTAAGTCTCAAGAATGTCAATAATACTTTCACCACGTGTTGTGAAAAAAGTATTGGACCAATGCAACATGACAAAAAGAGAGAGAGAGAGAGAGAGAGAAGGATTAAAAGAGCCAAAACTACTAGTATTTGGAGATGACATTTTTTTTTAAGGTAGGTCCATGCCCAGTGTGGAGTCCAAAGTGGAGCATGGAGCTTGAACTTATGACCCTGAGATCAAGGCCTGAACTGAGATCAACAGTCAGACACTTAACACAAGAGCCACCCAGGCACCCTTGGAGATGATATTTTTATAGAAAACCCAGTAAAATGCAGAATAACGTTATTAGAATTAACAGGAGAATTTAGCAAGATTGCCAGATACAAGAAAAACTAACAAAGGCCGACAGCATTCTTCTACTACAGTAGCAATCAAATAAAAAAGGGGGAAGGGGGAGAAAAAACTAAGATCAAAATTGCAATTTAAGCACATAAGATTTGAGAATTAATACCTTATGGAGAAATTTAGAAAGCTCTATTGAAGGATATTTTAAAATACATGAATAAAAAAATAAAAAATAAAATACATGAATAAATGAAGAGATAAATTGTGGATAAATATGGATAATATGATTCAATATTTGAAAAATCGAATTCTCTTCATATTAATAAAATTCAATGCAATTCCAATGGAAGTCCGGTAAATTTTTTTGAGGATTTCAAATACTTCCAAGATGCAAGGAAGAATAAAGACAAGTCCATTTTGAAAAAGAAAAGCTGAAAGGGGACACTTTTCCTACCAGATAGTAAGATATACTGACAACACATAGTAATAAGCATTGGGGTACTAAGGTAGGAAGGAATTAAAAAACCAATGGAAACAACTGTGTGTCAGAAACATAGAACTTTAAGTCTAATAGAGGTAGAATCACAACTCAGTGGAGAAAAAATGTTGCTTAGCAGATGTTATTGGGAATTGGCTTACTATAAAGAGAAAAAGTGTATCCCTGCCTTACGCTATACATAAAGGTGAATTTTGGGACGCCTGGGTGGCTCAGCCTTGAGCATCTGTCTTCGGCTCAGGGTGTGATCCTGGAGTCCTGGGATTGAGTCACATCAGGCTCCCTGCATGGAGCCTGCTTCTCCCTCTGCCTGTGTCTCTGCCTCTCTCTCTCTCTGTGTCTCTCATGAATAAATAAATAAAATCTTTAAAAAAAAAAATAAAGATGAATTTCAGGTAGGCGAACTACCTAAATGTGGAAGATAAACCTAAATGTGAAAGATAAAAATTGATAAGATAGGTAAGTGGATTTCTTAAGAGTCTAAAAACATAAATCATAAGACAAATGAAATTAAAAAATATAATACATTTGACAAATTAAGAATTTTCTGTTTCAAGGAAGATGCTTAGATGAAGCCAACTGATTGGTGACAGGGAAAAGATACCTGTAATGTCTACAACCAAAAAGAATTAATACTATACAAGGGTTCCCTGCAAATCAGCAAGAAAAAGACAGGGAACTAATTTAAAAAATGGGCAAAGGATATGAATAGGCGATTCCTAGAGGAGATACCTGAATGGTTAATAAGTATATAAAGAGACGCAGACCTCATTAGCAATCAGAAAAATTCAAATTAAAGCAAAGAGATGAGAGAGAGAGATACTGCTTTACACTGTAAAATTCACTAAAAATGAGAAAGCTGGCTAATTCCAAATGTTGGAATGTGAGGGAAGGGGAACCCTCATGCACTGCTGGTGGGAGGGAACACTGCTACAAACTATTCCCTACAGCAGTGGGCAGAGCTTGGTGGATTTAAGGATGGTGAATAACTCAAGCCAGCAATGCCATTCCCAGCCATGCCACCCAGGGAACCTCTTGGATCTTTGCAACAGTCTGTAAGCGGGCAGGAACAAAGACATTCACTGCAGCTTTCTTTGGCATAGCAAGGAGTTGCCCATCTCTAAAAAAAATGTTGGTAAGGAAAATGTGAGAAATGCACATTGCAGAGTCCTTGGTAGCCGACAGGAGCAATCAGTGTACAAGTTCTGGTGCAGAACCGGGACAGTTCTTTTGAAAACGGATAGTTTGATTTAAAGTGTCAGAGAATGAGATCTATATAGCCTAATAACATTTATGTAAATAAAAATGCAGGACATAAAATGTCAAGGGTCCAGACACGTGCAGGGACATGAACACATTAGGGTGGCTGCCTGTTGAGGGAGAGAGGAAGGGAAGGAGAAAATAAAATAAGAGGGCTGGGCCTTCTGTGGATTGATGATTGCAGCGCCCATGACCTGACAGTCACGATCAGCTCTGCACTTGAGGTCTAAAACAGACAAACACAAAGCGGGCGGCTCAGAGCAGTTCAGGGTAGTGAGAGTTCAACAGGGTTGGGCTGGATCGTGGAGGGTTTTAACTGGATGCATCGGGCTCCATTGCATCAGGACATACTTCCCCCATCTTGCAGGGTTTCTGATATCTTACCTCCCAAGTGCTGTCTGAGGCCACAGGCCATTGCTCATTTCCAAACTCTCTACAGTGTCCAGCTCAGAGTCAACTCTCAATGACACAGATGACTGGCTCTTGAGACGCTTCTGGATTCACACCCTTGCTTTCCTTTCACAATTGCAAAAGCAAGCAGGCAGTGGCCCGCCCTCACCCCTACCCAACCCCACCTGGCGGAGGATGGTGATGTGAACAGATCATGAGCCAGAGGGAGAGATGAGTCTCGAGGGCCTCGCTTTCGGGAGGTTTGGTCTGTGGCACCCCGGTGAGAGCCAGCCATCTGTGTCACTACCAATTAAACAGTGAAATATCTGTAGTAGGAAGAGAAATCAATTGCTCTCTGACTTCTGCAATCTCATTGTGGAGGAGAAGTGATAATTACCCTCCGCTTTGGTCTCTGGAGGGCACTGCTTGACATTCAGCTCCACAGCTCCAGGCCCAAGCAAACCAGCTCCCCGCTCCCTCTGCCATGGTGTTTAATATGCCACGTAATCCTCCACCCCAAACCCAACTTTGAAATTCCTGGTGCAAATGGAAAATGGGGTTTGAAAAGAAGGACGTCACAGGCTTAGAACCTGGGGAGATAGATTTTGTCAGGAGAGAAAAGTCAATCCCCCCGGCCCACCCAGCAGGTTCCCAGTGTCCTTCACCTGGTTACCCACTGATGTGCAGTGCCCCGGGTGGGGAGAGGTTAATTCGAGGTGGCAGGAGTTTTTAGAAGCTGTCGCAGGCATCATGCTGCAATACTTCTCATCAGGTGTTTGGTTAGCTTAACATCTCCTCCTCTGATATCCTCCCTTGGCATAAGGGCAGGGGGGCAGGGGAGGGTTAGGAAGCCTCAGAACTCTCCTCTGTCATTTACCTTTAATTACACTGCCAGCTTTTCAGATTCTCTGTCTGGATTCCTTAATTAGCATTAGATAGTAAAATAACCAAAGGACTCCACCTTCCCCACGCACTCCAAGGCAGCTCTGCCCAAGACTGCCTGCCAGGGACCAGCACCCCTGGTGTGTCTGGATGACCCAGACTAAAGGATTTTAGTGTGCCCCACAGGCACTTCCAAAATCAACATCCTCTTGGCCACCCTGGCCAGAAGCCCGAGTCTGCTGGTCTCCTCCTCCTCCCCACTGACCACAACCAATTGGTCGCAGAGTCCAACGGGTCCTCTGTGCTCCATTCACCTTCTCTGGGTCAACTCCTTTCTGTTCCCACTGCACTGCTGCTCTCACTCAGGCCCCCTCATCACTTACTGAACTTCTAGAATAGAAGACTCAACTAGTCTCTCCTACTAGTCTCTGTGTTCTCATTCTCCACAGCAGCGATCCCCCCAGACAACAGCCTCATGAACTGGGGGGCCCCAGGGCCCTTGAGAGAGGTCCAAACTCCTTAGCTTGGTATTTGAAGGGCCTTCTGATTGGCCCCTTTCTGCATCTCCAGCTTCATCTTGGGCCAGATCACCTTCGTCCCTTGAATTCAGCTATGCAGAATGACCTACCATTTCCCTAACAAGGGGTTTCTCAACTATGGCACTATTGACCTCTTGGGGTGAGTACTACTTTGCTGGAGGGGAGGGTGGGGGGAGGGCTGTCCTTTGCATTGCAGGCTGTTTAGCAGCATGGCAGTAGCATCACTCCAAGTGGTGACAACCAAACATATCTGTAGGTATGACTGGTAAATGTCTCCTGGGGCAAAATTGCATCACCCTGCCACTCCCTTTTGAGCACCTTTACACACATTGGGTGGTTTTGAGTCCTTTTGTTCCTATTCTTTCTATACCTTATGAAACTCCTATGCAGCTTTCAAGCTCAGCCAAGAATTTCCTGAACTTCTCCCTCCCCAGCAGTGCTTGCCACTCCCTGCTTCCTGCCCACGTTGTATTCCAGGCAAGCGAGAGTCCTTGACATCTTAGTGCAAGTAACATCTGCTGAACAGCTCTGTCCCTCACTGGGCTGTGGGCTCCTAGATGGCAGGGACCACGTGATTTCTATCAGCATCTCCACCCTCAGGGGACATCTCTACACCGAGTCAGTTCTCTGTGTTTGCGGAATGAATGTCTACATGTTGCATTTGTGGGGTGCAGATGGAGCTTTTGTAGTCATCTCTTTTATTTCATTAATGACAAGGCACTAGGGTGGAGGAAAAAAAAATAATACAGCAAGATTCCTGGTAAGATCCTCTTGCTGGAAGGCAGAGTTAATGTTCTTCCTCAAGGGTGCACAGAAGGGAAAAGAAGTGGGTGCCTTTTTAAGACTGCCACCTGAGCGACAGCTCAAAGGTCTGGTCTGTCTCTGTTCTACCCACCTAATATCTTAAAGGAGCAGCCAGCTCGTACATGAGGACAGTACTTAACCAAAGTACATCAGGCCAGGAGGCAGGGCTGCTAGCAGCACATAGGGCAAGCACCTTTGTGCAAATTGCAAAAGGGAGGTCGTCCTCCCTGTGACGGGCTGCATGTCAGCCCCACAAAGCCTCCCGGCTGTGCCTGCGTGCAGGGCATAGGCTGCACCTGAGCACTTAGCCCCTGCACTGAAGGACATTCCAGACTCCCGAAATCTCAGAAGTAAAAGGCAACTTCACAGCTGGAACCCAGCCCCAAGGTTAATTTACTCTGTTGGGCACAGGTGAGACTAAAGCTTGGCCTTCTGACCCCAGTCCTGAGCTTCCCTATAGCATCACCAACCCATCATCACCCACCAACCCCCGTCACACCCCTACCCCCTAGTGATGGGGACAGGGCAGCTCTGGGCAGGGATCTTCTCTGGCGAGGACCCCAGCCCACTTCTGGTCACACAAAACCAGGATGCTTCAGTAGAGCAGGACAATACCACTTTCTCCTTCACAGTTTCCCTGGCTCTGCTGACGTGGAGCTGTGTGCACTGGGGCAGGTGTGGCTGTCCTTGCTGGCAAAGATCCACCCCTTCCTCCCTCTGCTCTGTGGGAGCAGGAAGGGGCCACAGGCCAAGCCTGTTCACTGCAAGGGTGCTGGCTGATAGTCACATCTTTCTGGGGAGGAAGGGAAGAAAGCCCACAAAGGTACAGCAGTGGTTCCAGTCCCTGCTTCCTGGTAATGACGTATGTGAGCTTGGAGCCCTGACATTTACTTCCCAGGGCTGTTGGGAGGTTCAGATGAGGTCATGCTCATGGAATCCCACGAAAAAGCTGTACGGTTATAAGGGGCCATTAACAGGGCCCCTTCATAGGTAAATGGGGCTAACAACCCACACTGTGAGCCCTAAAGTTCCTCAGGGTAGGGAGGGCAGCAGCTGGCCACCTATCTGGCAGCCCAGGACAGTCAGTGTGCCTGGGACCAGAGAGCAGCCCTTACCTTTCCCTTGGACGGTAGTGCTGGCTCAGCCAGTCAGGAGTCTCCTCTTATCTACCCAGAGAGAGATCAAGGTCTATAGGGCAGTGGCTGTCAAACTCCAGCGTATAAAGAATCATTCAGGGTGGGCTGGGGATGGGGGTGTGTGCTTATTGAACGTGCAGATTCAAGAGCCCCATCTGCAGAGATTCTGATCTAGCAAGTCCTTAAATAATGCATTTCAGCAATACCTTTTCCCCCAGGTGATCTGAATGCAGGTGGTGGATGGGTCATGCTTCGAGTTCTGACTGGTAGTTGCAAGAGAATACACTCTCTGGAAGCAGACAGTCTTACTGGCTGTATGGCCTTGAGTGAGTCATTTAATTACTTTTTTATTAAATATTTTATTTATTTATTTGAGAGAGTAAGAGAGTACAAGCAGGGGGAGGGGCAGAGGGAGAGGGAGAGGGAGAAGCAGGCTTCCTGATGAGCAGGGACCCCAATGTGGGGCTGATACCCAGGGCCCCAAGATCATGACCTGAGCTAAAGGTAGACACTCAACTGACTGAGCCCCCCAGGCACCTCTAGAGTGAGTCACTTAATCTAAGGCCCAGTTTCCTCAAATGGGGAGGTGATGCCTTCACAGAGAAGTTCCGGGTTTGAAGTGAGACGATGCAGGCGGCGCAGGAGCACGGGGCTTGGCCTGGTGTGAGCAGTGCCCATCTTCTCTCCTAGAGACTGAACGCAGGACGAAAGGGCCAGCACTTCAGGGGAGGGGCGACAAGAGAGGGAGTCGGAGAGAGCCAGTGAGGGGGCGCCACGCTCCCAGGGAGCCAGCTGCTGGGACCGCCCGCAGGCTCAGACATCAAGGTGGAGATGTTTCTCCTTTGTTCAGTACCATGCCCGGCAGGCCCAGCCTGGGGTGGTGATTAAAGCCTAGACAACACTACACTTACAGAAAGGTCAGAACTTGAACTAATTAAAGGGAAGGGCAGCTCAATTAAGTGGAGAGTCTGTAGGATGCACTGTTCCTCGAGCGATGCTGGGTGTCTGTAGCTGCACATGGGCAGCTGGATGGCGGTGAGCAAACAGCTGCCTGAGTAGAGAGGACCCCGAGGTGGCCCTGGGAACCTCACCGGCACAGCTGTTAGTGGAGCCCAGCAAGGTGCTGCCAGAGGATGGAAACAACTCATCTGGGGGGAGGGGGGGGGGACTCTCAGCGCCCTGGGCACACCAGACTCACTTTCGTCATCAAGACTGCAGCGGGCTCCATCTGAATTATCACCAATTCTGCACAGGTAGGGTGGGAACAACTGGATGAGAAACCTTTATGCTATGCTTTCTGATTCCGCTCCCTGGGGTAAAAGGGAGAGGAGAGCCAACAGGGGAGGTCGGCACAGCCCCCCTGGAGAGGACACCCACGGAACACTGCCTGGCCCTGCCCCCATCCCCTTTGAGACGTCCCACCCTGGGCTCCAGATTCATTCTGCTAGACCCCTCGTCCAAGAGTGTATTGCAGTGAGGAAAGCTGACTTTGGAGTCAGGGATCCCACGCTGGCGGGAAGACCTCTGGATTCTACCTGTAAACTGAAGCTGCCTCACGGTCCCATGAGGAAGCACAGAAATGCAGTAGAGTCTGCTAGGAACCTGGTACGGTGGCTGCCCTCTGATGCTCAGCATTAGCTTGATGGGATACCAGCTCACGCAATCCCAATTGTTAGGAGCAAGTTGGACAGTTAGGTGGTCAGGGCCAGGGTCCCCGACAAGAAAATACAGAGTCAGGTCAGCTAAGATAAAACAGCACTAACATCCTGCGCTGCAGCTTAGACACGACTGCACTGCTTTGCAGCCCTTGCAGAAGTGACTTCTGCAAAACGTCCTAAGATAAGACAACTACATAGCATTTGTCACCATCATGGGCAAGGGGCAGTTAGGACATAAGCCCCCAGATGTCAGCAAAAACAGACCTTTCAGTGCACAGACATTAACCTAAAAGGTAGACAGATATGTGACCCTGTTGGGCACGACTCAGCACACTCTGGTTGCTTAAGAAAGTTCCACAAAAGAGTTCATAAAACCCCCTAAACATAGGAACTCTGAGGGCAACCCTCTCGGGTCCCCCTCCCTCTCTGAGAGCTTTGTTTTTGCTTTTTGTTTTTTTTATTTTTTAGATTTTATTTATTTGAGAGAGAGCGAGAGCGAGAGAGCACAAGTAGGGGGAACAGCACAAGAGGGAGAGGGAAAAGGAGAAGCAGACTCTCTGCTAAGCAGGAAGCCCAATATAGTTTAGCATCTGAAGGCAGACGCTCAACTGACTGAGCCACCCAGGGGTCCCCTGTCTGGAAGCTTTGTACTTTTGCTCAGTAAACTTGGCCCTGCTACCCACCACTCTTCATCTGCTCTAGCTCTTCATTTTTCAAAGTGGCATGACCAAGAGCTGCGGGCACAAAAGGCAGAGAAATCCTGCAACACAATCCCTCTCCCTCTTGGCAGGCAGACCCAGCAACACAATCCCAAACATGTCATTCCCCTGCTCAAACACACTGACCCCAGGCTGCCTACAGAATCCAGCCTTTAGCCCAGCTGAAGACCCTCCCTGTGCTTCCAATAAACTCGTACCACAGGAATCACTCTGTGTTCTCCAAACACACCAGCAGGCCCCCAGCCTTGACCTCATGCCCTAAATCATGCTGCGACCACCCTATCCTTGGGGTGATGGGTGCCCTTTCTCTGTAGAGGGCCTTATTTCACTCTTCCCAGAGGGTGTCCCAGGATCCTTCTCTGTCCCCTGCCCTTAGGGCAGTCTGTGCCCTTCCCAGGATGCTCAACTGCTCAGGCCTGTGTCAGTCCTGAGCACTGGAGTGGGGCAGGGGGAGAGCAGGGACCTGTCATTCCCTCCTATCCAGAGCCTGACCTGCTATAAATGTTCTAAAAACACCTCTGCAGTAGGGGGCTTCCCTCGGGATGCTAAGGACACAGTTTGGTCCAGAGCCCTGGCCCACCAAGAAGGCAGAGCCAAGACCAGTGGAGTCCTGCTCTGCTCAGAGGCCAGGTTGCCCCCATTCCACCAGCAGGGCATCTGTGCTTTGTCAGCTGAGGCTCCCCAGCTGTCTATGGCCATGTTACATTGTTTCAAGCTAATTAGACATCATTAAACACTAGGATCCTGGGATGCCCATGATGCAGGGGTAGCCACAGGAGCCTAATCCCACCCCAGCCAGGCTGCTTCCTCTCCCAGACCACTTGGTCTCTGTTCCTGACCCTGCAAGGTCATGTTTCCCTCCCGTGTGCCACTGGGACTCACTCTCTGTTGATCTGACCCTGTGAGGCTGTCACCCTCTTGACACTCATACCCCAAAATAGGCTGATGAAGGGGACAATATGTAAGAAACCCAGGCTAGCTCTCCAGAGAAGGAAAGCAGATCGTACCCACGTGAGCAAGGTCAACTAATTTAGCCGCGAAGAACCATATGTGACCCGCTAGGGAGTAAGCATAGCAATTCTTTTTAAGATCCTAGGCCAGCTTTTCCTTGCCCCACGGAGGGCTTCTGGGATTATTTCCCTGCACTAAGTTGGTGTTAATTAGTGAAAATTATCTAATGCAAGCTCATTTTAACATTAGCTTAAAGCTAAACATAATTAGGAAGATAAATCAGCTGCTAAAAAAAAATTAAATGATACACAGATGATTTTTAGGATCAGCTGCTGGTCTGGGTTACTGGCCTGGTGTTGGGAACACTATACAATACACAGGCAGAGCAAGGCAAGACTCGGAAAGTACCTACTGAGGTATTTCTTTTTTTTTTTTTTTAATTTTTATTTATTTATGATAGTCACAGAGAGAGAGAGAGAGAGAGAAGCAGAGACATAGGCAGAGGGAGAAGCAGGCTCCATGCACCAGGAGCCCGACGTGGGATTCGATCCCAGGTCTCCAGGATCGCGCCCTGGGCCAAAGGCAGGCGCTAAACCGCTGTGCCACCCAGGGATCCCTACTGAGGTATTTCTTGATTGATTCACCAGGGCAAGACAACTGGGGTTGGCAGTGACCCGGGAGGTTCTAAGAAACAGAAAGGATAACTCTTAGATCCTCAGAAAGGATAACTGCCAAGTGATGCTACCTGGGAGGGTTTCCCCAGAGAGGAGAGTGCAGGGAGGAGTGTGGTTGGGGAAGGTGGTCTGGAGAGCACTGGGGTGCAGCAAATAAAGTGAATAAAGTAAATTCTCATCCTCTGTGGCCTCTGGCCTTACATGGCCCCCTCGCCCTCCTTCCCACACTGGCTGCTTCAGCTGTCAATTCCTGGGAGGCCTCTGCTCTCCTGGAACTCCGTGGGAATCAGACTCAGTTCCATGCAGCTCCACTAGTAACCAGAGGTGTGACCCTGTCCCCTCTGAACTTGTTTCCTTGTCTGTAAAACGGAAGGTTGCTGATTTGTTGTGGAAATGAAATGAAATAATATATTCTAAAAGGGCTGGCACCTGTGTATGTCTGGCACTGAAGTGCTAAGAACAGCCATTGACCCCCTCCCCCAAATGCCCTGCCTCCTTCAGACTTAGGCCTTCTTTTTACCTCTATTAGACTCAAGGTCAGGCTCCATATTTCATTCCGCTGTATATTTCTCGAACTGGGCACATAGTAGGTCCCCAACACCATGTTAAATGAATGAACACATATGTGGCATCTCCAGGGAAGAGAAGGGGGAATAAAGAACACTCAGAGTCTGTCCTCCGGGACCCACCAAAAGGTTAAAGAACCCTGAGCCCTGCCACTGCCCCAAGCATTTGCTGACTCACTGCTAGAAGAGAGAACAAAAAGAATACTTATCCAGAGCCTGCCACATGCCCAGGCAGTACTTCGAGGGGCCCAACAGAAAGATGACCACCACACAAGCTGTGCAGGGCGGAGCTTACAGATTATTGGAAACTTGGTCCAGGGAGACTAATAATTAGTAAAGCATAGGCTCTAACCCAGGGCTAAGATTATGCGATCACTAGCAAGTCCACAGACTCCACAGATTTCAGAGAAGGAAAAACAAAACCAGACAAGGCAGCAGCAGCTCCAGGTGAAGCTGACTGGTCATAGCACCCGGGGTGGTGAGGTGCGGTGGGGGAAGGATCTAGCAGGGGTCACTGGAGTGAGTCAGGCCGGTGGGGGCTGCTCAGGCCGGTGCCAGGAGCGCAGGCAGGCAGGCAGGCAGGCAGGCAGCCAGGACTCTGCCCTGCTCCCCACCTCCCCCCATCCCCCAGACTGGAATCCTGCCCAAGAACAGGCTCTGCCTTATACACTCTGAGAAAAGGGAGGTGGATCTGGCCACCAGCCAAGGTGAGGCAGCATCCTAGGGGCTGAGAGTATGGAAGGACTAGGGGGGTGGCTGGGAATCCCAGCAAGGCCTCAGCTGCTCAGTGAGGTCACAAGCCCCAGGGGGGCCAGAGCGTGGCCATTAAGAGGACAGCGTAGGTCCCTGGAAGCTACCTGCACTCAGTTTCCAGGTGACACCTGCCCCAATGTCTCCAAGTAGAATCTTCTCACCTAGTCGGCACAGATCAGAGCAGCTAGCAGCCCTGTACTTGTCTGTCTCCAAACTAGTCTGTGACCTTCCCAGAGCCTGGCTGGCAACAAATACACCTTTTTTCTCTAAGTTTCAGAAGGAAGAGGTGGCCCCAGAGGACAATCCCCAAGGGTAATGGCATTTGTAGCAGAAGCACAGAAGCCTTGAACTCCGACCCGGGTGGAATCCCAGCTAGCTTCTTATGAATTCTATGACCTTGTGCTTTCTCTGAGCCTCTGGGAAAACAGTGCATCCCTTGTGAGGGGCTGAGGATTGGATTAATTAAAGGAAACAGCATAGCGCCCATCTTTCTTTTTTTTTTTTTTTTAATTTTTTTTGTATTTATTTATGATAGTCACACACAGAGAGAGAGGCAGAGGCACAGGCAGAGGGAGAAGCAGGCTCCATGCACCAGGAGCCCGACGTGGGATTCGATCCCCGGTGTCGAGGATCGCGCCTTGGGCCAAAGGCAGGCGCTAAACCGCTGCGCCACCCAGGGATCCCAGCGCCCATCTTTCAACCACGTTAGCCCCTCTTCATAGAAATCCGTTTTATCTGCATACATTACTCATCTTTTTCAAAGAGCTGTCTCCCAGTCTTGCTTTAGAGCCTCAGCAGACTCGTGAAAGAAAGCAAGAAAGCAAGAATTATCCCCATTTACTGATGCAGAGATGACGCCTGAGGCAGGGTCACCAAGTGGGTGAGGACAGAGACAATCTGAGCAAGAATGAGGACACCTAGGCTCCCAGCTCCCAACTGTGTACTCTTCCTTCCTTTGGCAGTAGCCTGGTCGGGAGACCACAACCCAACAAACCTGGATCTGCTCCCCATGAAACCAAGAGAAGGTCATGAAGAAGGTACCCCTTTATTGAGGCCCCATCGTTGATGTTTGAGCTCCCTGGGAAACACCCATCCTCAGAGTTTCAGGGACTCAGTGTCAGATTTTAGAGGAACTAAGCCAGGCCTCTTTCTCCTCCAGAGAGAAGCACGGTTGGTCTTCCTACGCCCCACTGCCCAACTCTGAAAGCTCTAGTTCCTGAGGATATTTCCAGACTGCCCTCAGGCTCTTTGGGCTGGGCTTTGCAGCCAGTCAGGCCCTTCTGAATGACAGTGTGAGGGGAACACCCTTGGGGATGCCCAGTTTAGGAACTGGGACACCTCTATGCCTTCCTGTCTTGTCTCTGCCCATGGCAGATCTTAGAGAAGATCTGTGGCTGCCTATTCAGATCCCATAGCCCTGCAGACAGTGGAGACAGGCAGACAGCTGCTCTGACAAACAGCTACCACCAAAGCAAGGCCAACAGGTAAATGCAGTGGGATTGGTGGGAGGGGTGGAGGGTAGTGGGCAGCTGGTCTTCTCTCACAAGGAAGAAAAAGGAAATACCCTGCATAGGGTCCCCAGCCCCAACAATGGGAAGTGACTCCTAACTCTCCTAATTCATTTCCTGGACGTGGCATCCCTACTTCCTGGGAGGAAATTCGGCCACATTCCCTCCCCTGCTCTGAAAGAAGGCTGAGAAGGCAGCAGGTCCTTTCCAGAACAATTGACATTTGTGGACTACATTCTTGGTATCCTTAGTTTTCATACATAGTTTCCTCCTTGTTTTGTTTTTAAAGATTTTATTTATTTATTTGACAGAGAGAGAGAGAATTAAGCAGGGGGAGCAGTAAGCAGAGGGAGAAGGAGAAGAAGGCTCCTCACTGAGCAGGGAGCCTGATGCAGAGCTCGATCCCAGGATCCTGGGATCATGACCTCAGCTGAAGGCAGACACTTAACCAACTAAGCCACCCAGGTGCCCCTCCTCATCCTTGTTTTTTAAAACCATCCAGAAATCTAGGGATCATCCTCCCATTTTGCAGATCAGGAGCCTCAGAGAAGGAAGTGCTTTACCCAAAGGAACACAGCTATTGAGTGGCCAGATCTAGACAGAAACCAAGATCTTTCGATTTAAAGGTCTTTCAAGGCCTGTGCTTGACCTTGACATGAAGCTGGGTCTCCATTGCTCTGAAATTCTGGCTCCTAGGATCAGTGATTGAGCATAAAGGAGAGACGCTTAGAATCCAACAGCCAAAGAGCTCGGGGCTTGGCAGGGGTGCCGGGACAGGCTGGGGCAAGATCCCGGAAGGGCTGTGCTCAGTCCTTGGAGCTGCAGCTGCACCATAATCCACCAGCCTCAGTGGGACAAGGACTCTGGAACTGCCCTGTGCCTCTGTAACAAAGTCTGTGTGGGATGGTTACTCGTGTAGAGAAGAAGGGTTAGGTGGATCAGACTTCTTTTTGTTTTTTTATCTACCTCATGCCAATATCCCAGTGCCCAGCATGGGGCCCAGTACAGAGACAGGGCTTGGCACTATTTGCTGGATGTCCTTGAACGAGGGAAGCGCTGATCGAGGCTAATAGAGGAAGACTAGCTTTACTTAGTGGCAAACAGCCACCTGCAAGGTGTGTCTCCTGGCATGGTGAGCCAGAGACCCCAAGACTTTGCCTTACCCCCTGGGCACATGTTCCCCAGGTGTTCACCCCCATCAACTCTCCAGACCTCTAACCATGCCTCCTGCTCTGCTGCTTTTCCCCAAACCCTTTTGCAGTTTGTTACAATGGGGATGAAAGGAATCTCCTGGGTAACACGCAGTTCAACAGGGGACTTCTCCAGACACTTGCTTCTCTACAGGGATGGAAAGAGATGGATGGCCAATCGGAGACAGTTTCCAACCCTTTATACAAATACTGACTGCCTGTGACCACTGGGGCCCTGTAAAGGAGACTCAGAGGATATGGTGGGGTCTCATTCCTCCAAAGCTGCTAGTCCCTGAGGATAAAACGAGCTCTCCCAAAGTGAGCTGTGTGTCAGGCACAAACCTGGAACAAACAAGGGGCCATGTCTGACAACAAAAAGGTGGCTTTTTTTAATTTTAATTTTAATTTTTTTAGAATAAGCTCAGGGATGGGGGAGGTGTGGAGTTTCGGGGAGAGGGCAGAGGAAGGGAGAGAATCTTAAGCAGGTTCCATGCCCAGTGCAGAGTCTCACATGGGGCTTGATCTCACGAGCCTGAGATGATGATCCAAGCTGAAATCAAGAGTCAGATGCTTTTTTTTTTTAAGAGTCAGATGCTTAACTGGCTCCCAGGTGCCTCCCAAAATGGTCACTTTTGAATTGAAAATTTGATAAAGTGCCAAGGAAGAGACAGCACCTGAGCTGGGTCCTGAAAGAAAGGAGACAAAGCCATCAGCAGGCAGGCAGGGGTAGGGCCAGGCCTGTTACATGCTCGTCTGTCTCCCATTAGCCAGGCAGGTCTGGCTGCAACAGGAGTGAAGAGCTCCTGGCTCATCAAAACTGCCTGGTCTACCAGCCTCCCTCTCTTGGGTTCTGTCTGTAATCTTCTGTCTGTCTATAGTCATTGGTAATTCTGACCACAGACCTGGAGAGGCTATAAAATCTCTTTGTCTTTGGTCTAAAGACAAGCCATTTCACCCTTTAGGACCTCAGATGACTCCCTGCAGAAATGAAGATAATACTCTGCCTCATGTGATGATTGAGTCTCAAAGGACACAAGGCACTCACTGTGTGGTTGGCAGTGAAGTGCATTTGGGTGTGAGGCCCAGGAGTGCGAGGTCAAGGGTCAGTCAATGAGGTAGGGGGCCAGTAAATTTTCTATTCTGTAGGCAACCTCTCTAAACCCATGGAGGAGCCTCAAAAACAGATGCCACCAGGCACAGGGTGGAGATGCAAAGATGGGTGGAGGCTTGGTGCAATCTCAGCCTTCCTGTTGCGTTTGGACATGCTTGTGGCCAGATCCTCAGCGTCAAAGGGCCTTCCCTAACCTGGGTCTGGGTTAATGCCCCTGCTGCCATGCCCTCTGTCAGGCACTTAGCATATTCTAATGATGCTTTAGTAGATTAGCTGGCTACTCAAGAGCAGGGGTGTGTTTTATATGCCTGTTTTCTGCTAATGTGCTTAGCACACAGTAACGCTGAAATATCTGTCCAGTGACCAGATGAACATGCTCCTTCCAAATCACGAGCCCACCCAAACTGCAGCCGTTTGGTCCTCTCCCTCTGCTCCTGTACATAAGAACCCAAAATTTCCCAGTCTACACATGGTCTGGCTTGAGGTCTCTTCTGGCCCTCTGCAGTCAGTGACCTGAGCAGCCGCAGTAGCCACCTCCCCTGGTCATCTCTGTCAGCATGAGACAGGCCAGGAACTCATTTCTTGGTCCCTGAAGACACCTTTTCTGCCTGCAGCTAGCTTACACAAAGTCCATCATTCAGTGACACTAAAATAAGCAGATCATTCAAGGGGGAAAAGGCAGCAGGAAAAAACTGCACCCCACAAGTAAACATGGCCAAGTGTCTAAATGCCAGCTAGCCAGCACAGCCAGCAGAGCCAGTGCAGCCACAAGGGCCTTCCGCCATCCACAGAGGCCTAGAAACACACACAACTGGCCGCTTTGGAGGCCTTCCTCCCAGTCCACCAGGTCCCACCTCTACACCTGCTGGCCTGTCTCTTCAGTGCCCTCTGCCTCCCCTCACCCTCAATCAGATTTTCTTTTAGATTTTATTTATTTATTCATGAGAGACAGAAAGAGAGGCAGAGACACAGGCAGAGGGAGAAGCAGGCTCCCTGCAGGGAGCCTGATGCAGAACTCGATCCTAGGACCCCCGGGATCACATCCTGAGCCAAACGCAGATGCTCAGCCACTGAGCCACCCAGGTGCCCCTAGATTTTCAAACTGTCTCCTAGTTAGGCTCCCTTCTCTCGATCCAAGGCCAGGTGGGAAGCCCTCACAGGTCTGTGGCAGTGGGTAAAGTCCTGCCTACTCCCCTGTGCCTCAGTTTTCTGTTTGTCATTCAGGAATAAAGACAATAGAGCCTCATGAAGGTCTTCTGAAGATGAAATGAGATAAACTACGAACTCTCCGGGATGCAGCTGGATGGGTGCATGTCCTTTTGCCTCCTACCACAGCCCCTCATCTCAGCACAGAAACCATCTCAGCCTGCCTTACCTGGCCTCGCAGCCAGGCCGCAGCAGGCCGACTACTTCCCCTGCAGACAAAGGAAACTCCCTCAAGGCATCAGGGTGAAAAGGAAGGGGGAAAGTGTAGAGGAACAGCTGTGGAAGGTTGCTTACCAGCCGAACAAGCTGGGGGAGTCAGGAGCAGATGGAGGTAAAAGGGTGTAGCCTCTAGAGCAGAAGCGAGGGGTCTGGGTCTTTCCATCACCAACCATGTGATCTTCAGGCAAACTCCCTTCCTCCTCTGTCCCTCAGTTGTGACCTGTGAAACAGGTCAACCTCTCTGTCCTGCCTACTTCATGGGGTCTCTGAGAAGAAGGTGCTGTAGAGACTTGAGTGACAGTGGGGCCCCCAGAGGCCTGGGAGTTGAGGGGTCATAGATAGGTTCAGAAGCTGCCTCTGATAGGGTGTGCTCACCTGCTCTAGACTCAGTGTTAGGATGCTCGCACCAGGCCCCACCTAGTACTTAGCTTCCACCACCATAGCTCTTTCCTCCTGCCAAAGCTGCTTGCTGTTTTGTTTTTTTAAATATTTTATTTATTTATTTTGAGAGAGCAGAAGTGGGGGTGGGGAGACAGAGGGAGAGGGAGAAGCAGACTCCCTGCTGAGGGGCTTGATCCCAGGACCTGAGATCATGACCTGGGCCAAAGGCAGCCTGCCTACTTAACTGACTGAGCCACCCAGGCGCACCCAGACACCCCCATAGCACTTGCTATTCTGAAGGAAAAAAAATCTCTTGCTCCTGCTCCCAAGTCTCTTAATGGAAAAACCGCCCATTCCAGTTTCCTTCTCTTTCCCCTTTCAACTCTGCAATTCACCTCCCCCAGGAAGCCCTCCCAGATTAGGTTAAAAAACAACAACAACAACAACAACAACAACAACGCTTTTCCTTACTTTTCCTTCCAGTATCTCCCCCAGTATCTGAGTTAATTAACTCTTGGAGGGCAAAACCCACAACTTATGTGCTTCTATGGCCGGCGCCTGGCACATAGTGGGCACTTAGGAAATAACTACTAGCTCAATATGTACACATTGGATTTGTTCACAATTGTTAAAGTTTCTATTGTTAAACATTTAAAGAGTGAAGAACTTTACATTCCACAGGAGACTCCTGACATCCCACATGGGACTGGCAGCCTCTGTGGGCAGGGGTCCTGTCTCTTCTTTTCTTTTAACAGGGACACAAAATCTGTACCCCAGGTTGTGACCAAGCTAGCTCCATTCACCCCCCTCGGTTTAGTCCTGGGGCACTACCATCAGAGAGCAGGGCAGGACAGCACAGTGGTTAAGGGCAAGGACTTTGGCTTTCGAATCTTGGCACAGCCACTTACTAGTTGTGTGACCTTTGGCAAGTAACTGTTCAGAATAAAAAATAAGGCAAATCCCCATCTCACCTAGTTGTTGTGAAAAGCAAGAGAGAAAATGAAAGCAAATTACTAGCATTGGGCCTGGCACCCAGGAAGCACTAACGAACCAAGGCTTTGAGGATTGCATCGTGAGACCTGACCTCTTGCTCCAGCTGAACAGCATTTACAGTACTATTATCCTTTGTCCTTTCTCCTCCTCTTCTCACACTTGCCTTTCTCTTTTGCAGGATGCAATATACAAAGAAAGCTCAGGCAAATTAGGAGGAACTTCTTACCGGGGGAGGAGGGCATTTGGACGGTGAAAAGTTCATTCTTCCTTCTGGCAGCCGATCTAGCCAACAACCTGCATCATCCCTTCCAGGAAAAGGAGCGTCACCACTGGTCTTTCTAGATTAGTCTTTCCTCCCAGGCCACTTCAGCCTCAAGGGGTAACAGGACTCAACCACATCCATCCAGTTAAATTAGAAGGGTGGGTCCAAGCCACTCCTGTTGTATACTCTGAACTGGGCACAAAAGATTGCTGGTGTTCCTCAAATATCTGTGCACGGAAGCCAGATTTAACTAACAGGACTAGAGAATGCTCCATTAAATTTGAATTTCAGATGAACAACACACATCTTAGTATCAGTATGCCCCATGCAATATTTGAGGCATACAGATACTAAAAATTATTTGTTGTCTGAAATTCAAATTTAATGGAATGTCCCATTTTTTATCTGACAACTCTACCCAGGTGCCCCTACCCAAGGGCAGAGAGTAAAGATTAAACTCTTCTCCCTGCCCCACAACCTACTGGCCCATCAGTATTCCAACCAGCTACTGTGGAAACATCCCCTCTTGAGGTCAGCCCCCAAGCAGAGTAGACACAGTGCGAGCTTTCTCACACTGCACCCGCACCCTGCCCCAGCTGTTTTTTTTTTTTTAAAGTTTTATTTATTTATTCATGATAGACAGAGAGAGGGGGTGGGGGGCAGAGACACAGGCAGAGGGAGAAGCAGGCTCCATGCAGGGAGTCCAACGTAGGACTCGATCCCTGGTCTCCAGGATCCTGCCCTGGGCCAAAGGCAGGTGCTCAACCACCCCGTCACCCAGGGTTCCCTGCCCCGGCTGTTGATTCCAGTTATGTGCCTTGTCAAAGTGGCCAGCACAGAGCCAAGCCCATAGCGGGTGCTCAAAATAGTTCTTCATTCACTCTAGGCTGCTTGACTTCTAGTACTGGCCCCCAAGGGGGTGTGAATGCCAGCCCAGTCTTGACTCTGGGGGCCTCCTAACGAACAGCTCGGCTGGGGTAGGGAAGTCCCAGCACCCAGTTCTTGGGGCTGATTGAGAACCAAATGAGAATATCGCTTGGGATCTGTTGTGTAAATCCCTGGGCCGCCCATGGGTTGTCATCAAGACCTCTGAGTGGCCCATTTTGCCACAAGGCCCCACAGCCCCCTTCTCCCTACAAGAGACTAACTTGTCAAGGAAATAGAAGCCCAGAGCGGAGGAAAGCCAGCCCTCCGGACACTGTAATAATGACAAACTGTCCACCACCTTGTAATTCGCCAAACACATTCCCATCCATCCTCTGTGGAGGCCTCACCAGCCCCTCGACCCGAGGGAGGGTTCTGGGCCCATTTTCCAGAGCGGCCCGGGGTAGTCCTGCCCCAGGCCCTGCCTCGGAGGTGGGGCCGGGTCCCAGGCGCTGCCGGTGGGGGTCGCACAGGTCTGGGGTGGGGGCCTACCTTCTGGGCCTCTTGGATCATCTGCCTGACCACCTGCTTGAGGTGGGGCGCCTTCTCCTCCTTGGGGGGGTGGGTGAAGACGGTGATGCGGCTCACGCCGCGGTAGACGCCGGTGTCGGTCCAGCCCAGGTCCAGCGGGGGCACCTCGGTGTCGGAGCGGTCGGGCCAGTAGGCCAGGGACTCGCAGGGCTCGGGCTCGGCCTGCGCCGACGCTTTGGCCTTGGCCTTGCTCTTGCCGCGGGCGGCGGCGGCGGCGGCGGCGGCGGCGGCCTCGTAGGGGCTCCAGGCGGCGCGGAGGGCCTGCTGCTCCTGGCTGGAGAGGAAGCCCCGCAGCTGCTCCTTCTGGACCAGCTCGCGGTAGGCCTGCTCGCCGCCGCCCAGCAGCGCCTCCAGTGCGGCCCGCCGCCGCTCGCAGTAGTAGAAGGCGGCCTGCGCCTCGGTCACCCTCTCGTTCACGTGCGCCTCGTCCAGGCAGCTCAGCTGGGACTCGGCCATGGCGCTGCGGCCGCCCGTCCCGGCCCCGGCCCCGGCCCCGGCCCCGGCCCCGGCCCCGGCCGCGGCCCCGGTCGCCCCGCCGCACCTGGAGCCGAGGGGCGGGGCGCCTCACCTGGCCGCGAGGCCGGCCAATCCGCGCGGGCCGGGGCGCGGGCGCGGCCGTCGGGCGGGGGGCGGGGGCTCGGGCCTGCGGGGCGGGCGGGGGGCGGGCGCCCTCGGGCGGGCAGGAACTCGCGGGGGAGGCACCAGAGGCCACCTAACCCCCGCCGCCGCCGCCGCCTGGCCGGGCGCGACCCGCAGCAGGTGCGCGCTCATCTTCTCCGCAGCTACGGCCGCGAGCACGTGCTTGGCCGCGGTGCCTCGGGGCGGTGGATCTGACCGCTCCCCGCCGTGGGGATCTGCGGGCCCCGCTGCCCGACAGGATTGTGACGGCCCAGGGTGGGGGGCGGTTGGCCTGCACCACCCCCAGCTCCCGGCCCACGTGTCCCAGTTTGGAGATCAGAGGGCTCCAGAAGCTAATACAGGACCTTCACCACGATAAAAATTTCCTAAAAAAATAGAACAAATCCAAATACAGCAAAGATGTCAGCTGCGGTGGTGGGTTTCCGCGCCGCCCCCACCCCTGCCCCATTTTAATTTGAAGTGACAAGTGTGTGTGTGTGTGTGTGTGTGTGTGTGTGTGTTTGGGCAAGACAGGCTGCCAGAGGCCTGATTACTATATTAGTGATTCAAAGTACATGTTTGAGCTCAAGGAAAGAAGCCACACACACACACATCTCACCAGCAGCGGCTGCTCTGCTGTTTCCCATTGGATTAAATACAATCTTCTTAGTCATTAACATATTATTTTGTTCATGCACCGCTGTACAATTTGATTCTCCACATTCAAAATATTTTCAGATCATAGCAACCAAAGGTTCACATTTCTCCCATTTTATAGCACAGCATCTCAGAGCTGGAAGGAGCATTAGAAACTAGTCCAACCCCCTCATTTTACAGCTGAGGAAATTGAGGCCTTGAAACACGTGGTCTAACCAGGCCTCCCGCAAAAGGAGAGGCAGGGCATGGGCTCTATTAGCTTCTCTGTTGTCTCCATGATCTTTGCTGTACATCTCAGTCACCTTTGCCCTTTTTCCTTGTGAAATGGCAGAAGGTTACTGGGGACCTGATTCTAAACTGCAGGGAATTTGAAGAAGTTGCCTGTTTCTGGGCCTTCCTTTGACAGTGTGGGGGGGAAAAAAAGAGGGTTAGATTTTCAAATATCTGTGACTCTTGTGACAGCGGTTGCTTCTGGCACCAGTGTCAGCCCAAAGATCAGTGGTGGTGGGCAGAGAAATGCCTATCACCTTGGCACCCTTAGGAATTGCAAGGCCTCACTTTTGGCAAACATTTTACTCATCTTTAGGCAAATTTCATCTTTACAATGAAGACCATTTAGTTCACTTCCTAAAGATTTTGAGGCCCTAAGAGATGCTAGACTATGCCCTGGGAGCGTAGAGGAACTCGGGGAGGTGGGGGGATAACACAGGTGTAACAAAAGTGCTCTGATAAACTCAAGCAGCAGTGCTTTGGAAGCAAACATTTACTCAATGCCTACAATGTGTCTGGCATGTGGTAGGCACTTAGTACATATTTCTTTAAAACAGAATGAAATAGGGCCAAGAGAAAGGTATGCACAGGGAGCTGTGGGGATTGTGAGGGAAGAAATAAATCTGTCCAATGCGATGTGGATAAGAGAGGCTTACCCAGCAGGAGGGGATTTTGAGTGGAGCCTAAAAGATGAGAATATTTCAAGGGGAAAGAGCAAAGGAAGACCCTCCAGGCAGAGGGAGATAGCCAGAGCATCATGCTGGGATCAGGCACAGGTGGCTTCAGGTCAAGATCATTAGCTCTCAGAGCCTTAGTGTCCTCATCTGCAAAACGGGATAACAATGGTGATTTCCTAATACCTCCCAGATTGTTGTGGGGATTAGCTGAGATGTGGTATTTGATTTAATCAGTTTTGTGTCTGACTGGTAGAAAGTGGCTTACAACATTGCTTCCAACACTTTCCTGTGCATAGAAATTGCCTGGAGGATCTTGTGAAAATGAGGATTCTGATTCAGTAGGTCTGAGGTGAGGCCCGAAACTCTGCATTTCTAGCAAGCTCTCAGGTGATGCTGGTAGCACTGGCCTATAGACCGCACTTTGCCTAGCAAGGATTTCAAGAGGCCAGTGAATAAGAGAGTGAACTTTCATGTCAGGGAGTCCTGGGATGAATCTCACTTTCTAGGGATAAGCTGTGTATCCCTGGGAAAGTTACTTCCCTTTTCTGGGCCTTGGTCGCATCTTCAGTGAAATGTGTGCAGTAAAAAGTCCTACCTTACAGGGCTTGTGAAAAAGGAAGTAAGTGAATAGATATATACTGCTTAGTGGAGTGTCTGGCCTAGCGGAAAAGCCAGTAAAGGGTCATCAGTGTTAAAGCTAGGAAGATGAGACTGGAAGAGAGGGACATTGGGGCCAAATTGTGGGGACCTTGATTTTATTTACTTATTTTTAAAGATCTTATTTATTTATTCATGAGAAACACAGAGAGAAAGAGAGAGAGGCAGAGACATAGGCAGAGGGAGAAGCAGGCACCCCTCAGGGAGCCCAATGTGGGACATGTGGGACTCGATCCTGGGACCCCAGGATCACGCCCTGAGCCAAAGGCAGACGCTCAACCGCTGAGCCACCCAGCCGTCACAGGACCTTGATTTTAGATCTTATCCTGTAGCTAGAGGGGAGGCACAGAAGGTTATTAAGAGGCTGATATGTTCATTAAAAAAATATCAGTAATTACTATGTGCCTGGTACTGTGCTAATTATTTTATGGATCCTTCAAATGAATTCATGTAATCCTATTTTAAAAATTATTATCATCCCCATTTTATAGGTAAGAAAACTGAAGCACAGAGAGGTTCAGTAGTTTATTCTAGATCACCCAGCTAATGATTAGGAGAGTCAGGATTTAAACCCAGATCATCTGACTCCAGAGCTTGCCTACCCACCCACCTCGCTATACTGCCTCAGTTGAGAATGTTAGGAAGTGACATTAGTAAGAGACAGTGCTCCCCTTGCTTACTAATTTCTTTATTCAGCTGAATTCATTCACTGAATGCCTAGCATGGTGTTCTGGGTTAGACACCATTCAGTTACAAATCCTTATTGAGCTTTACTAAAGCACAAGGCTCTACTCTAGGTGCAGCAGTTCAGCTCTGAACAAAACCAGTCCTTGCTCATGTGGAGCTCACACTGAAGTGCAGTGATTAAGACATGGTTTTTGCTCTCAAAGAAGCACAAATGTTGTGTGACATAAGTTGGAATTGGACAGAAGGTTAGAATCAGAGTAGAGTATTTTAGTAACAGTTGACTTTGGAAAAGATCCCTCCTAGATGTAACCGATAGGAAACACACTGTGGTGTTTTTGTAATATTCCCCTTTGGGTACCAAGGACTTATTTATTCAGCTAACATTTTTGAGCAGTTAATGTGTACTAGATAACATGCTTGCCACTGGGAATAAAATAGAGGAATCCGACGCGATAGCTAGCTGCCCTGGTGGCTGCCTCAGTTTAGCTGGGAGTCATATGCCCACAGCTGTCTCTACAAAGCAGGGGTAAGTGATGGCATTAGCGTTCTCAGAGAGGTTGCAGGCTACAGAGGCATTTTAACATAAAATTATCCAATTTGATCTGCCCCTAATCTGGTGCAGTAGACTCTAAAGGGGATTACAGGGAGGGGTTAAAGATGAATAAACTTGGGCAGCCTGGATGGCTCAGTGGTTTAGTGCTGCCTTTGGCCCAGGGCCTGATCCTGGAGACCTGGGATCGAGTCCCATGTCAGGCTCCCTGCATGGAGCCTGCTTCTCCCTCTGCCTGTGTCTCTGTCTCTCTCTCTCTCTGTGTCTCTCTCTCTCTCTCTCTCTGTGTCTCTCATGAATAAATAAATAAAATCTTAAAAAAAAAAAGATGAATAAACTGAGACTGGGGGTGGGTGGGGAGGCCCAGCTCCAGGTTATCAGCTGGCAAGTGGAAATGCTGGGGCACCTGTCCATGCATTCTGACCCCCCACCTGGGCTTCCACCCTCCCACACAGGTAAACACTGTGCATTATCACTGAGTTTTTTAAAAAGGCTTACCCACTGGGAAATCTATTCCTTTTGGGCACAGGCTCTATCGACTTTGCATCTGGGGACATTCCATGAGGTGGTGACACCCTAGGATTGGAAGCCTTTGGCCCCAGACCAGTCCCTCCAGTCCTGGTTTGGAGTTTCCCTGAGCTAGGTGGAGCCTACTGTGCTTGCATTTCCAACTTCGGAAGCCACTTTACCCAAGGTGACTGTGCCTTCCTAAGAAATGGTGTCTCCTCCTCTGGCAGTTGCTGCCCCCTGCCACCTGGGACCTTGGCTCCTGTTCACCTTCCCCACCCCGGGACATGCTGCCTGCTGTGTGTGCAGTAAAGATGCGACACCTTGTAGTTAATGCTAATTGCAGCTGTGTTCATCTCCCTGCACATCTATTTCTCAGGCCCTCCTGTGTAGTTTGAGTCCCAAAATAGCCCACCTCATGATATATCAGCTATGATTCCCAGGGCTGACTTTTTCTCCTCTGTAGGAATTTGTGTCAGGAGCGCCTGTTGTAAAACTTTGGGGACTTGGGGCACCTGGGTGGCTCAGTGGTTGAGCATCTGCCTTTGGCTCAGGGCGTGATCCCAGGGTCCTGGGATCAAGTCCCACATTGGGCTCCCTGCATGGAGCTTGCTTCTCCCTCTGCCTGTGTCTCTGCCTCTCTGTCTCTCATCAATAAATAAATAAAATCTTTAAAAATAAATAAATAAGTGCAAATTAGCCAAAATTAAATAAAAGTAAGAAATTCAGGGTGCCTGGTTGGCTCAGTTGATAGAGCATATGACTCTTGGTCTCGGGGTCATGGGTTCAAGCCCCACATTGGGTGTGGAGCCTACTTTAAAAAAATCTTATAAAAAATAAATTAAAAGTATGAAATGCGGTTCCTCAGTCACAGTGACTGCATTCAAAGTGCTCAATAACCAATGGGGCCAATGGCTACACACTGGATGGTGCAGATACAGAATATTTCTAATGTCACAGAGAGTTCTTTTACATGGTACTGCTATAAGAACTCACATGCGGAGATAGTTACTCCGGGGCTGAGAACTTAAGAAGGCTTTTCCAGGGAGGTGGACCTCGAGCTGGGGTGGTAAGGGAGCATTGGAGGCAGAAACCACTCCTGGGGGAAAGAGGGAAATTGTGCCCTTCACATTTGCATGCCAGCTCTGGTGGGGACCTGGCCCCGAGGGAATGTGGAACTGGTGAATGAACAAATGAATGTAATGATCAAGGCAAATACAGGCTAAACTAACACGTTAGATTTGTTGTGTAAGTGTGTGTGTGTGTAAGTGTATTTTTGTCTTGTGTTTGTGTGTACATGTGTGTATGTGTATACACGTGTACAGGTATACATGTGTGTACAGTCACATGTGTAGGTGACTACACATATGTGAGTATATACATGTGGATATTTCAGGGGTGAGGGGAAGGACGGGGAGAGGGAATAGGCCAGAAATAGACGTTGCTCCGTGAAAGTTCTTGAATCTCTGAATTCCAGGGTGAGTTTGAACTTAGTGCTGTTGGCAGTTGGGAGCCACGGATGGTGTGTGAGCTGGGAAATGGCAGGATGTCCCAGCAGGGACGGCCAGAGGCAGAGAGAGCCCCTGGTGTGCTCTGACAACATGCAGTGTTTGAGAAAGCCGGCTACTCCAGTTCTGAGGCTGGGGAGGTGTTGAGAAGGAAGTCACGGGAAGGGATGGGGTTATCTCTCACTTCTTTCTTGCACAGAGTTCCGGGAGCCGTGTGCCCTGGTATGCAGGCTGTGTGTGCAGCTTGAGCAATCTTCACCCCCACAGGGCAAAGTGCTGCGGAGAACCGCCTCCCCCTTCCAAGAGCTAGCAGTGCTGCGAACTGGGGTGTGTCTGAAACATTTTTAGGCAAATTTTAAAACAGCTCTGACCCCAACCAAGGGACCTGGGTTGGAATATTTAGTATTTGTTCATCTCTGTCTTTAGGGACTAGGCCCTTTGCCCACCGATCCCTCTAGGGCGAGGTCAGAAGAGCAGTGGCAGGAGACAGTTCCACAGAGGGAGAGTGCTCTCTGAGGGTGGGATCAAGGAGGACTTCGTGAAGGAGGTGGCATTTCCCCCAGCCTTGCAGGCTGGCTAGGATGTAGACAGAGGGCAATAGAGAGGAAGGGGCACTGCAGGTGGAGGACCGATATGCCCAGTCACCAGAGGAGGAATATGTAGGGTGCAGTTCAGGCAGAGAGTAGCCCAGAGGTCCTGCCTCTCCCTCACCCCCCAGCTCTGGAAGGCAGCATGAATCTCAAGCCTGGGATAGTGGGGGGAATGTTTTTAGTAGAGATAATGCCCTATCTGGGTGGAGTGATGTATAAAGTAGCGGAGAGCCTGGAGGTGGGCAGGCCAGCCAGAGGAAGTAATGGCAGCTCCAGGAGCAGCCTGTCATTCTCCCTCAAGAATCACTCCTTTAGGGGCACCTGGGTGGCTCAGTGGTTGAGCATCTGCCTTTGGCTCAGGGTGTGATCCTGGGGTCCTGGGATCGAGTTCCACATCAGGCTCCCCTCGGGGAGCCTGCCTCTCCCTCTGCCTGTGTCTCTGCCTCTCTCTGTGTCTCTCATCAATAAGTAAAATATTAAAAGAAGAAGAATCACTCCTTTATTTGGCCAACACCCTCAGCACTTTGTCCCTTGCAGGCCACTGTTACAGGGCAGCTGTCCTCTGGAAGGGGGTGGGCGAGGCCCAGGGAGGGGATTTACTACCTCAGCAGGTTTATCAGTGTGATAGGTGCAGAGAGACTTACCCTGCTAAGGGCTGAGTACAGGACAGGCAGGTTTCTAAGAAGAGGAGACCTTTGCAACAACATGTCGAGGAGGGTGAGGTGGGGTGCAGAAGGCTGTTTCTGCTACAGTGGAAGGTGTAGTGGGACCGCCCTCTCTCTGCTGGGGCTCACCAAACAATTCCTATGATTCTGTTTACTTCTCATGACCACTTTGTGTTATTGTCTCTGGTTCTCTAGAGTAGCTCAGAGAGGTCAAGTAACTTGTCCAGGCTCACAGAGTCAGTGGCAGAGTGCTTCCTCCACTCTTTCCACATTGCCTACAGGGGAAGCAGGGGACAGCTAGAAAGGAGGGGGCTCTGGGGCACATAATTCAAAGATGGGCTTTCTCTACAGGACTAGGAGTTTCTAGAGTGCCCCAGATCACAGCTGGCAACTGAAAAGCCGCTGGCCGTGTAACACCTCCTACTGGTTCTCATACCCTCTGTACAAGGTGTGAATTCCTCTTTCTGCTCTTGACCAGGTATGGGGAAACTCAACTGTGGAGTAGGAGTGGATATGGCTCCAGTGTCCTGAGCCACACTCAGATATAACCCTGTTGGCCACGTGTATATGGCAGAGGAAGAATAAGGAGCAGCCAAGACTTAAAACTGAAGGCAGCGTCCAAGGAGGAAGTTGGGGAAGGCAGATGAGTGGGGTCTAGCTTCTCTTCTGGGATTACAGGGGCCACCGGTGACAGTGAGCATCAGATGGTGCTGGTGCTATGAGCCAGCAGCATCAGGGACCCCGGCATGAGGCCAATGAAGTGATGGTGAGCGGAGTGGGGGAAGGGAGCAGCAGCCCAATATTGGGAGGTTTGGGCAGGTAGACAGGCAGGATGGCAACGTGCTAGGAGATCCCAGCAGCAGGGGTCTGGATTCTGGAAGGGGACTAGCCAGGAGGAGAAGGGGAGGGGAGGAGCTGGCTGCTGCAGATAGGCCTGGCGAGGCATCTCACTGCAGGAATGAAGGAAGAGACTGGCTAAGATCAAGGGTAGGATCAAGGAGCCAATCCTAGAAACTTGTGCAGAGCCCCACAAGTCAGGAGTTGGCCCCAGCAAGCTGGGCCTGTGACATGGATCCAGTGAGGACAGAAGGGCCGCAGAGCCCAGGAATGGGTAGTCCCTTTAGCAAGCCGGGGACCCTAAGGCAGCACACCCCTAAGGGGACTTCCTTAGGAAGTCTAGGTTCAGTAAAGGACCCAGGGAGTCCCCAGGGATTCATGAGTATCAATTCCAGAAGCTAAATTTCTGTCAACGGTAGGGAGAATCTGTAACTTTTATGTGTCCTGCCAGAGACGCTGGCTTGCTAGTTTCTCCATTTTATTTTAAACACAACTCAATCCATTCCTTTCCTACACTCATCTTGAGTCATTCTTACCTAAGAGGAGTCTGATGATCTGTGTTTATTTAGTATATGCCATCTGCATGCATCAGTGGTTTAGTGCACTTTATTTTACTGACAAGGAAAATGAGGCACAGAAGGGTGAAGAGACTTCCTGAAGCTCCAGTGGCCCTGAGCAAGCGAGGACAGAGTCCAGGCTGTGGAGCCCCCAGCCAGTGCTCCCTTTCCCCTGCATCCCCCACCTCATCTGGACTTGCCATGGTAACCAAGCCTCCTCCAGCGTGGGAAGCAGAGGCTGCGTAGCAGTTACCTAGCAACTCCCCATAACCAGGTCAGAGCAGGGGGAGGGAGGCACCATGTGCTGCCCACCCTGGGGAATTCAGTCCTGTTGAAATGGGATTGCCCACGTCAGAACATGGCCACAAATGACCCTGGATAGAGCCATACCCGGAAGCACCTGTGTAGGAGAGTCTCATGCCAGGATCAGTGCTATTGTGGGACTATGGCGCAGAGCTGGCTGGCTGGGGCCTCGGTCTTCACAGTGGACACAGGGCCTCACTATGTACAGTTCTGGTTTCTGTGCATAGCATGGAAACTGTCCCCACTGACACGCTGTCCTAATTTGCATGTGGGAATCCACCATGGAGGCCTGATGGAAGAGAGAATGTGTGTGTGTGTGTGTGTGTGTGTGTGTGTATGCATGTGAGTCTGAGGGAAAATCTAGGGAGCTATGCTGCCTCACACTGCCTTCTTGTTCCTTACCTTTCTCAAGAAATGTTTATGGAATGGCCTGATCATAAAATGTGTGCATCTTCTTCTAACATTTCCTGTAGATTGGGTCTTGATAGCCATTGCCCACTGTCACCCTACCCCACCTAATTCCTCCTTTAGGGCAGGGCTCTGCCTGGGTTCTCAGGTTCTGCCTCCTATAGAGTCCCATCAGTTGGTCTAAGCCAGTCATGGTGGTCTCATTCTCTTGGAAATGGCTAGTTTAGGAATGGCGTGTGATCTAGTCATGTTAATGGGATCCAAGGGAATGGCTACTGTATGGCTTCTGGGAAAGGTTTTTCTCACCAATTTATTTATTTGTATATTTAAATTATTTTATTTACTTATTTGAGAGAGAGAGAGAGAGTACAAGTGGGGGAAGGAGCAGAGGGAGAGGGACAGGCAGATTCCCCAATGAGTGTGGAGCCCAATGTGGGGTTCAGTGCCATAACCCCTGAGATCATGATGTTAGCCAAAACCAAGAGTCAGACACATAACCCACTGAGCCACTCAGGCTCCTCTGTTACAAAAAAAATGGCAGATAATGTGCCTCTTTTTTTTTTTTCTTTTTAAAGGTTTTATTTATTCATTTGAGAGAGAGAGAGCAAGCGAGCATGAGTAGGGGGGAAGGACAGAGGGACAAGGAAAAGCAGACCGGGCTCTATCCCAGAATCCTGAGATCATGTCCTGAATCCAAGCCAGACGCTCAACTGACTGAGCCACCCAGGTGCCCCAGAATGTGCCTCTTCTTTACTGGACATTGTCGGTCTGCACTGGATGTCTGGTACTGCAATGGCCACTAAGAGACACCACTGATGTTCAGAGGATTGTGTTGTTGAATCACTGAACTCAGCAAGCTCTATCTCTGGCCCTCTTATATGCAATATCATAAACCTCTTGTTGCTCAAGATACTTTGGGTCAGGGTTTCATCCTCCTGATGGATACTCTTACTTTCATGGCCTCAGGCTCACTCACTTTTCACTAGTCTGAGCAGGGCTCTCAGTAGATGCCTGGACAAGGCTTGGTATTAGAAGTAAAAGACCAAAAGGAGACAAGTGTCCCTCTTCCTGAATAAGTCAAAGATATGACTCTTTGGTCCTTTGTCTCCTAGCTTGGAACTGAAATTGGATTTGTAGCTGCAGGACCAGCTTCTTGCAGACTGTAGACTTCCCTCCTTCCCTCTCTCCCTTCCTTCTATCCTTCCTTCCTTTCTTCCTTCACTCATTCATTCATACATTTGTGCCGAGGCTGGTTCCTCCCTGCTTGTGAGAGTCGATTGTGCACACATCTCTTCCCCACATCAGTTCACTGTTGTCATGTTGGTGGCTTGAAATCAGCCATGGTGGGAGGGTGTTTTTTTTTTTTTTTTTTAATAAGCTTAATTTTTTTTTAGGTTGCAAAACTTATACTCCTTGTTCTCACACATGCACAGCCTCCGCCATTATCAATATCCCCCATCTGAGCAGTGCCTTTGTTACACTTGGTGAACCTACATCAACATGTCATTATCACCCAATGCCTATAGCTTACCTCAGGGTTCACTCTTGGTTTTGTACACTTTCTGGGTTTTGACAAATGTGTAATGACATGTGACCACCATTATAGTATCATAGAGAATAGTTTCACTGCTCTAAAAATCCACCCCTTCCTCTCTCCCTCCCACCTCACCCTTGGCAGCAGCTGGTCTTTTTACCACCTCAATAGTTCTGCTATTTCCAGAATGTCATATAGTTGGATTCATACAATATATAGCCTTTACAGGTTGGTTTCTTTCACTTGGTGATAGGCATTAAAGGTTTCTATAGGTCTTCGCATGGCTTGAGAGCTCATTTCTTTTTAGGACTGAAGAATATTCCATTGTTTGGCTGGACCACAGCTTATTTTTCCATTTACTTACTAAAGGACACCTTGGTTGCTTCCAAGTGTTGGCAATTATGAATAGAACACCCATAAACATTCATGTACAGGTTTTTGTGTGGACAGAAGTTTTCAGCTCCTTTGGGTAAATACCAAGGAGCATGATTGCTGGATCATATGTTAAGACTATGTTTAGTTTTGTAAGAAACTGCCAAACTGTCTTCCGAAGGGGCTGTACCATTTTGCATTCCCACCAGCAGTGAAGAATTCCTGCTACTCCACATCCTTGCCAACATTTGGTGTTGTCAGTGTTTTGGACCTTGGATTTTCTAAGAGCTGTGTAATGGTATCTCATTGTTTTAATTTGCATTTCCCTAATGACATGTAATGTTGAGGATCTTTTCATGTGCTTACTTGTGATCTTCTATCTTGTTCAATGAGGTGTCTTTTGGGGCTTGTTCAATAGGCAGGCCTTTTGCTCATTTTTCAGTTGGGTTGTTCGTTTTCTTATTATTGGGTTTTAAGAATTCTTTGCTTTATTTTGGACAACAGTTCTTTATCAGACAGGCTTTTTGCAAATATCTTTTCCCCTTCTGTGGCTTATCTTCTCATTCTCTTGATGCATGGTAGGAATATTTATACCACAGAATTGGCAAATGTAACAAATCAGGGCTTTCCTTCAGAGGGCATTTAAATATTTACCAGTACACTGATGCATACATGCATCAGCCATTTATTGTGTGAACTATGCACTCAAAAATATTCAGTCCCGTGGCAGAGACAGGCTCAATGAATCACTGACCACAATACAGAGTTCTGAATATAGGGATGGAAGCAGAACAAGGATGCAACAGGAACATGAAGAAGGGGCATCTACAGCAGCCAGGAAGTTGGAATGGCTTTCCCAGTGGAGAACTTGAGCCCTGAGCTAAGTATTTCAAAGTGATTAGTTGTTGTCTGGATCAATACTGCCCAATAAGGTTAGCCACTTGCCCCATCCCGCTATTTAACTCACTCACACTAGCCACATTGCAAGTTGTGGCTACGAGTGGCTGGAGGCTCCTATATTGGACAGAGCAGATCGAGAACTTCCCTATCACTGTCCCAGAATGTGCTATTGGACAGCACTGATCTAGACAAAAAAGTGGAGGAAAGGCATTCCAGGCAGAAAGAACCCAGTGGAAGGACTCAGAGCTCTGAAACAACATGACTCATGCTGGGGGGAGATGGGCATTGCGGCTGAACAAACAGGCAGCAGTAAGATCGCAAAATGGCATTAGTGCCAAGCTTGGGAGTTTAAACTCTAGCCTGAAAGCTAGTGGGAGCCCCCGGAGGCTTTTGAACAGAAGCCTGATGTCGTCAGCTTTGCATGTTAATAAGATCTCTCTGGTAGTCAGTGGACTGGATAAGAGGGGCCAGCCTGGAGGCTGGGAGATGATTCTGAGAGCATTGCAGTTTCCAGGCGGTGTGTGTGGGGGGAGGTTGGGGGTGAGTGAAGAGAGGTTTGAAATGAGGGGGCAACTGTGGCACAGATGCAGAGAGAGTAGAGAAATGTGGATGACCCACTGGCTCATTGCATCTGGCCTCTGTGAAGTGCTTTGTAAATAGTTGTTGATTTAATGAATGAATTACAGCTGAGCCCAAATTGTACAACAGGGTGTGTATCCCCCTGGTGCTGTGGGTGGTATCTATTGCACAAACAAAGAGGTACAAGAGCATATCTTTTCATCTGAAGGAGGAAGGGCTGACAGGGAGAGAGACAAACAAGAGAGATGGGGGGAAAGGGACTTCCTCTGTCCTGTGTGATGGAAAGAGGGCTCCAGTGAGGAGGGCATGAACTGTGGGGGACCCTTGACCTAGGGAGTGCCTCTCTGAGGCCCAGGGACAAGGGCTACTCAGAACTAGGTATAGGCCATTCTCTACCCATCCTCTTCCCCAACCCCTTGACCATGGGAACTACAGGACAGATCTGGTTTCCTGAAGGATTGGGGGCATTTCATCAAGATAGAGATGTGATGCACAATGGACCGGCAGCATCAGGGAAGACGGTGTCAGCAGAGCATGTTCAGGAACAATGGAACATGGGCAGAGTAGGAGACATTAGTGGACTGGTGCTTAGACACATGAGAGATACCAGCCTCCTTCCCTTGGACTCTTGGAAGTAACTGGAGATCTTGAGGGCAGGTGGCTGAAAGTTACTGTAACTTGAGCATCAATGTTAATATTACCTCGTTTGCACCTACGGGTCCCTAAGGCCTGGGACCTTTGGGTTACAGAATGAATGATAGGTGACATGAGGCAGGTTTCACTTGCTCATTCATTAAGTAAGTATTTGTTGAGCCTCTGTGTACCAAACATAGTGCTGCATGCTGGGCAGACAATGGTTTACAAAACAGAGATGATCCCTGCCCTGGGGAGCTTATGGTCTAATAGTCCAACAGACCAGCGTATGCACTATTCAGGAAAAGCACCTGGAACCACCATAGTCCAATCGGAAGGGTTCTTTTAGGTGAGGGTCAGGAAAGGATAATTTGAGAAAGTGACACTTAAACTGAGACCTGAAGATGCATAGGAGTTAGCCAGGTAGAGGGAACAATAGATACGGAGGCTTTGGGAACCTGTCTGGAGGCTGAGAGAAGGCAGCAAGGAGACACAGGGGAGGCTGCAGTGGGAGGCCGGGGCCAGACCCCACACGGCCACATCGGGACTTGGATGCAAGTCCAAGCATGGTGGCTGGTGGGGGAGTGAGGTGATCAGGCTCATGTTTGACAAGGATCATTCTGGCATCTCTCTGGAAAATGCACTGGCGACAAAAGGGTCTGCTGGGAGAAGCGTGTCAAGGCTCATTCAGTCACCCAGAAAGAGACCTGGTGGCGTGGTCGTGGTGATGGAAAGACGTGGAGGAATCTGAGAAGTATTTAAAAGAACTGAGACAACATGTTTTTGCCGTGTCCTTGTTTTGGTATAAACAGGCCAAAGCGTTGACTTTAAACAAGGTGAAGAGCAAGTACTCGCCCAGGTCAATCTGTCCCACGCGTGGCCTGTTTTGCTCTGGGTTAGTTGCTCTAACGGTGCTGAGGTCATGTGGGCCATACCCTCACCTCCAAGCAGGACCACACCTGAGGTGAGTGCGTTTCATGTCTGAGGGGTTCCTGAGAAAGCTTTCACAACTTCTTTCAAAGATAACCTCTGCTTGTCTTTAAAAGAATCACTATTGGGAAACCCCTGTTTGTATTTTACCTGGATGCCTCTCGTCCTGAAGTTTCTTGATTCTTGATGGAGATGCTGAAATCAGTCACCTGGGCCTTCAAACATGGATGACGTCATAATGGCAGTTCTGAAGCATGTCTCGTTTGTAAATAACAGAGGAGGGTGCCTGAATATCCCGAGCAAAGGGATCTAATTAGAGATCTCTCTAGCTCTCTGTTCTTTGCCCTTGCTACTCAAAGCATGGTCCGTGGACCGAGTTAACATCACCTCAGAGCTCAGTAGACTTGCAGGACTGAATCAGAATCTGCATTTTAACATGTTCCCCAGGCCATCCATAGGCAAGTTCATTTTGGGAAGCCCTGCCTTGGATCAGCCTAAGACCATCTAAAAGTGGGTGGGCGGTGACAGGTACCAGAGATTTGATATTGCAGTGAGCCTCAGCAAGTGGTTAGAAAAATTGAACTGGTTCAACAGGAACCAGACTTTCTCTGGAAGTTCCCTGCCCCCGGGTCATGCACAGCGTTTCAGCTGAAGTCAGAGATGTTGGGTGCATTTCCCCATTGTGTGGCTGGGAGGAGCGCTGAGGGCAAGGGGACGCACCCCTGGTGCTGAAATGCTGTCAGGTGGAAAGCAACTCTCCATGCGCTCCCCTAGGCAGCAGAGACACTTCCCCAAACCCCCCCAAGTGTGGACAGTTTGTTCCTTGTCCTCTTTGCCTGGTCCCTAAGGGCCCCAGTTAAGTAGTTAGGGTGGTTAGGGTGACTCTTGCTTTGTTCTGAATTGAGCAACATGAGTGATGTGCAGGGATAAGGCTGGGTTAGGACCTCAGTTTAAGACTCCTCCAATGGCCTGGGGTGGAATAGAACATCCAGCTCCAGGGGTTTTGAAAGCTCTGCCCACGCTGTGCGGTGGGCCTCTCCAGGCCAGTGACCCCGGTTCCCACTTGAGCGGATGTGTGACCCAGACACTGCCCAGCAAAACAGGGCCCTTGTCATTATCTCTGCTTTCCTGAGAAGTGTTTCAAGGTGCAAAATCCAGGCCAGAGCCAAATCATTTCCCTCTCTCTTCACTGGGGCTGGTCCTCCCACATAATCAGACAAATGGATGAGGTTTGTGGGCTGTGTAAAGCATATGGTTTGTAAATACTGTAAAATCAAACATCACTTTTGGCTTTTATTTACTGTAACATGTTCACATCACCTAGCACCAAAATAGCTCTTAGGTCTTCTCTGCCTTGCTTCTCCTTCTCCCTGTTCTGTCGCCTTCATCCTTGTGGTACCTGCGCCCGCGCCCCTACCTTCCGCTGCGCTCACGTCTCCTCCTCCCCCACCTGCTCCCACCCTCCTTTCCGGGCTTGCCTTCCCCGCTGACTCCTACTCCCATGTCTCCCTCGCCTGTCCCACTTAACATCTCGCTCGCTTTCCCTCCCTTTCGGCCTCTCACACTGCTCCTTGATCTTTTGAAATGTCTCTGCTACCTTTCCCTTTCTGTGCTTTCATTTCTAAAGGCTGCGTGCCAGACGCTCCTCACTCTGCTCCACTCCCTCCGCCTCTCAGGCTATTTTCTCTTCGCTCCCAAGACTCACCACAGAGTGCCTTCTTTTTCCCTTCCCCTGTAAAGGCAGCGCAGGGATCACAAAATCATAGAATTCAGAGTCAAGGGGACACAGCCTACGTTACACTGACAGTTACTTCTGAGTCAGAAACTCTTTCTTCTTCTATCACACTCCAGAATGGCTGCCCCCATCACTCCTGAGAGCAAGGAGGGCTGGGGAAGAAGACAAAGGAACGGACCCACCTCACCCCCCGTGCTCCATCTCCAACATGTACCCCATCCTTTCATTTAGGTGTCACTGCACACACCCCTCCTCTTCTCAGGACCCTCAGCGGTGCAGACATATCTGCTCCCAGGCTCCACCAAAACACTAAATTTCCTTCTCCACTGTCCCTTCTTCCCAGTGAAGTCAGTCTGTGCTTCACACCTCCCCGGAGAAACACAATCCTATTTGGAGGTGGCAGGAGAGAAGGTGGTAATGGGGTCCCTTGTCCCAAGTGCAGCTCTTGGGTGTGTGTGTGTGTTGGAGGGGGGACGCTGCCAGCAGTGGCTCAACTGCCAGATCCAACAGAAAGCACATTGCAAAGCTGGTTCCCGCCCAGGGTCATGCTTGGGCAATCAATCAATCAATCAATCAATCAATCAATCAATCAATCCATCAACAATTGCTAGTCAACACTCTTGTGGAGTCGGCGTCTCTCTGTGCCACTGGGCAAAGCCTCCTCAAAACACAGGAAAACAAACAGAGACCCAAAGAGACATCCTTGTAACCATGAAACAATGGCTCTAAAATCCAGCTTTCTCAGCCAGGGCTTCTCTAAGCACTTCACAGAATCTCAGATGCAGGCTTCTTCGGTATCCGGGGAAACAGAGGTTACAAGTAAGCCCCTGGGGATTTGTAAAAATCCCTCCATCTCCCAGTGCCTGGCTCCTCGTGGTCTGTTTCTCCATGTCGGCCACGAGGAAGAGGATTAGCCAGGGAACAGTCACTGGAGGGAGGTGAAGGTCTCCACCGAGGGTGGAGCAGGAGGCCGGGCTGGCCCAGGCTTCGGGACACCTGCTGCTCCAGTCCTGCCTTCATGGTCCTTCCCGCTCCCGGCTCAGCCCTGTGTGGCTGTACCTTTACTCTCGACCCAGCAGTACCCACCCTTGGAGAACAGGAGGGAAGTTGCCCCGCGAATCCTCAAGGTAAGCTGGCCTTGGCGGTAAGCTGAAACGTGCCCCACCGAGTCCAGCTCCACCCTGTTATTCTGCGTCCAACGCTAGGGTGTGGATCTCCGCTTAGCTTCTCTCAGTGAGAATTCCCAAGGCCAGGAGGAAGCAGTGCCATCCTAAGGACAGGAAGAATTTGAGTTTCATGTCCCTGCCCCCTCGCCAGCTTACCCGCTGCCTTCCACACACCGCTGAGGGGAGCAGAAAAACAAGTATGAATATAATTCCCCACCTGACTTCCTTTCATATTAACTAATTAACCAACTAAATCACCAATAAATTACTATTATAAAATGTGTATACACATAGGCATATGTGTGTGTGTGTGTGTGTGTGTACACACATATACGTGTCTATATAGTTCCAGCTTTTCTTTCTTGCTCTCTCTCTTGCAGGCAGCTTCAGGCAAAAGCTTCTGACCCCACTGGAAGGGCCTCATCGGATCATGGGTGCCACGTAGTTGGCAGGGAAGAGGCCCAGTTTGTTGTGCAGGCGGCCGGTCCACCAGGACGGGTTGGAGCTGTCCAGGACCTCGACCACCTCTCCGCTGCGAAATCCCAGCTCGTCGTCCTCCAGGGCCTCAAAGTCGTACAGTGCCCGGGCCCACCGCACTCGCTGTTGAGGGAAGCGCAGAGGGGTCCTGCTGAGCCAGGGCGGGGGGCTGGCCTGCAGAACCACTGTCACACAGGGGAGGTCCCAAGGCTCCCGCACCAGGATAAAGTCCTCCATGAGTGGCCTGCCCCGAAGGCTGACTTCTGGCTTCCCAGACCCCTCTTGGACTCCCCTGTCCCGAAGGCTGACTTCTGGCTTCCCAGACCCTCCCAGACCCCCCTACAGCAGAGAGCAGACCCCACTGCACAGCCCTGAGCACAAAGTTATCAGAACTTATCTGAGCCGCTCTTGAGACTCAGGACTTTTACTGCAGAGAGGTTACCCTCCAAGGCCTCCCAGAGAATCCTTGACAACTACCCTCCCTACATCAATAGGTGGTCTTCTTATTCTCTTCAGACGACAGAAAGGATGGCAGCGTACCTACACTGACAGCCCCTGGTGCTAGCACAACCGAGGCAGGTGGATTGCAAGGAAAAAGCCAACAGATCTCCCTCCGCTAGAGGCAGAGCCGAGAAGGAAGAGGACAGGGCAAGGCAGAGCAGCCAGAGTAACAGACAGGGATGGGCTCTGCCTGGGAACTCCCCCGCCCCCATCACTGGGCTCCCCCTGCCTCCATTCGGAGCTCTGAGCACCCTGGCTCCCTCCTGCAGGACCAGCCTTTTCTCTAAGTGCCCCTCTGGCTGCCTTCATTGAGCCCAGGGAGGGAACGTTCACGTACCCCGGCCACTTGGAGCTGCACTGGGTCTGTGTGTCTCCGGTGCATGAGGGCGGCATTCATTTCGCTGCCCATGCCCACGCCACAGTGCCCATCGTTTATGTCAAGGCTGCCTCCTCGGCGTTCCTAGAAACACATGTAACGGAAGACCTGTCACCACACCACGTCCCTCCCAGGCCCTCCAGTGCCTTGCTCAGATGCTAGGGACACAGCCAGTGTTCCAAGAATACTTGCTGCCAATGACAAGAAACCCCAGGTGTTGGAGAGAGGGGGAAGGATGGCAAAGGGACCTTCGATTGTGAAGACGATGCCAGATTTCATTCATTCAAAGAATATCAGGCACCTGCCATGTATCTAGTACTGTCCTAATCACTGGGGATGTGTAGCTGGAAGGAAAAGGCCCTTGTCTTCGTGGATCATCAGTTTAGAGGGGGAACCATCTACATTTAAGTGATAAGTGAGCTGAGAGAGCATCTAAATCAGCCAGGGTAATCGGAGAAGGCTTCCTAGGGGAGGTGATACTTGAACTCTAGCTTAGAGGAGGAGAAGGATCAGCCAGGAAAGGGCATTTTAGGCAGGGGAAATAACATATAAAAAGCCCCCCAAGTTATGAGAGAAAACACAACAGACCATTCTGGTAACTAAAGATAGTGCAGTGTTGCTGGAATGTGTGTTTGCTCGGGGAGTGAGGAGGGTGGGGGGCAGAGGGGTGGTTTAGGAGGAGCCAGCAGGAGATGAGGCTGGGGAAACAGATATGGGCAGCTCACAAAGAGCTTCGTGTGCCCTACTAAGGAATTTAGGAACGATGTTATCTGGCTGTATTGTCCATCTCAGTAAGCGGCCCCAAATCCCATCTGGAACAAGGCAGGGGATAAATAAATAAATAAGCAAGGCTCTATTGTGGGCGTTAATCTGTTTTTCTTGTGGATCTCCACAGCCAGATGGGTTAAGGGGCATGGATAGATTTGGAATTGTGCTGACAGGAAAATGAAGCCACGGTTCACTGAATCCTCAGGGTAGGAGTGTGTGTGTGCGCGTGAGGGTGTGTGTTCAGGCAGGGAGCCAATGAATTCACAGGGACTTCTTTGCCAAGAGCAGTTCCCATATCATATTATCATATTTCTGCCGGTTGGGAGGTCCCAGTTCTTCTTTATGAAATCTGTGGACCCTCACGAGGCTGGGCTGGGCCTGAGATGCTTCTCCCGGGCCCACAGTCCCAGGACCACACACCCTCCCCCCCTCCACTCCCCCCCAGCATTTATTTGCTCTGGTTGTATCTGCTATCACGGGAAATTTTCACAGGCTCGGTGGCGGTGGGGACAGGTGGCCTGAGCCCCATGGGGGAGAGCAGGTCCTCTTCCCTACCTCACAGTGCCCACTGCATTCTTCTGGGGTACCTGATGGAAATGAGGGTGCTGCAGATAGCGGTGCTGCTGAGTTGGTGGTGCCGGGGCGTACTGCGAGGGAGGGGGCGTCGGGTGGTCTGACAGCTTCCTGGTCATCGGAGGCCGGATTTCTTCTCCCACAGCCCCACTGAGGAGCAGGCCTCCCTGGGGCCTCCGGTCCAGGCTGTTTCCCCGGTGACCCTGAGAGAGAATGATGAGGATGAAGCAGATCCATCCTCCTCCTTCCTGCATCTCTGGGCCCCACCCTGCCCCTTCTGGCAGCTGTTTCCAGACCTTGCTCAGGACAGTCCCAGGAGACAGCTGAGGGCATGTGGGCAGCCCAGAGACAGCCCACAGTTCAGACCCTCACAGCTTCAAATGGCTCCACGTTCTCAGATTCTCCAGGGTTGGGAATTTCAGGTCTCTGTTTCCTTTCCACGTGCCTCCCATTTTGTCCCTTCCTAGTAGGCTTGTTTTCCTCTGTGTAATCAAGCTTGAATATTCTATTTTACTGACACAATGCCACCCCTCCTTATCGCATGTGGCCACACCGCCGGACATCCTACCCTCCCGATGAGCTGTGCTATTGACTTTGCCTGATTTTGAACTGTCATTCATAGCCTGGTGATAGAGACCCAAACAGCAGTCCTCTTGCGGCGCCATGGAAACCAGGCTTGCCGCTGGGCACGCTGGGAAGGAGCACGGCCTTTCTGCTTAATGGGACCACAGCCCTGTGACTTGGAGGTCCTCTATTGTTATTTTTATTTCACAAACAATCACATAGGGCCCTGGGCTTTGTACACGCCAGGCGCTGTTCTAAGAGCTTTACAAATATGAATGCATTTAATCCAGTTTAATGCACTTTTATGCTACCTCTTTTCTCTCTTGCATGCATGTCCTGGTAAATTAATACCAGGTCCAATGAATGAATTGGATTCCGGCCACTTGGATCTTTCCATCACCTGTAATGTGGTTAAAATAATTCACAAAGTCTTAGTTAACCTTTGTTTTTCTTGCTGGACTTCTATGTGCACTTGCTAGGAACACTGTTTTTCTCCTAGGACTGTCATCACTTCTCAGGCTTACAATCAGCCAACTACCTGAGATGGTTTTCTCTACTTCCCCAGAGCACATGTTGCTTTGACAGCGGCAATGCCTTTTCAAATAACTTGTTCCTGGGATTTCAACTATTCCAGAGAATGCTTCTTCCTATACCCATCTCTTTCTTTCTTTTTTTTTTTTTTTAAGATTTTACTATATATTCATGAGAGATACATACATACGGGGGGGGGGGGGGGGGGGGTGGCAGAGACACAGGCAGAGGGAGAAGCAGGCTCCATGCAGGAAGCCCGACGTGGGACTCAATACCGGGTCTTCAGGATCAGGCCATGGGCTGAAGGTGGCGCTAAACTGCTGAGCCACCCGGGCTGCCCTCCCATCTCTTTCTTATAACGACTTGCTTCCTTTGAAAGATATTTTATAAATTGTGCGTGTGTGAATTTATGGGAGGCAAGTTAACACTTCCTTGGTGCCTGCTACTGTCCAGACTCTATGGTGAGTGCTATCTCTATATTATCTCATTTAATCCTTGTGATAGGCCAACAAGGGAAGTATTATACTCTCTCCATCTCCAGATGAGAAATCTGATACTCAGAAAGGTTTCTTAACTTGGCTAGGTAATAAGGATAGTTAGTGATGAAATTAAGATTTAAAGCTGGTTTGTCTGGGGGTATCTGGGTGGCTCCATTGGTTAGGTGTCTCGCTCTTGGTTTCAGCTCAGGTCATGACCTCAGGGTCATGGGGTAGAGCCCCACATCCAGCTCTATGCTCAGCAGGGAGTCTGCTTGAGATTTTCTCTCTCCTTCTCCCTCTGTTCCTCCCCCTGCTTTGTGAGCCCTCACTCTCTTCAATCAACCAACCAACCAATCAATCAATCAATCTTTTTAAAAAATTTTTAAAAAAGATTTTGTATTTATTTATTCATGAGAGATAGAGAGAGAGAGAGGCAGGCTCCATGCAGGGAGCCCGACGTGGGACTCGATCCCAGGACTCCAGAATCACACCCTGGGCCAAAGGCAGGTGCCAAACCACTGAGCCACCCGGGAATCCCCAATCTTTTTTTTTTTAAAGGTAGGTTTATCTGATACATTTTCTAGTAAAATAATACTCCATATTCCAGACTGTTCCCAGAGCAAGAATTTCAGGTCCAATTATTTCTTCCAACAACCCTACCCCACCCTTCTGTGACAAAGCTCTACCCACTCCCTTAGTCCTGGACTCTAAGATGCTCTCCATCATTCCTTGTGTGCCCCCCTGGCCTTCATCTTGGCCAACTCCTAAGTTGGGCTGAAACTGTGATGCAGTAACATCTATAATAACAAATAAAGCATCCATGGTTAAGAGCTAATGTTTGTTGAGTGCTGGTAGCACTGTTAGGAGTGATATAAGGGAAGGCAATACATTATCTTCTCAAACCTTCACCACCATCTATGAGTTAGGTATCACTATCATTCCAGTTTTATGGATCAGGAAACTGAAGATCAGATAAATTTCCCAAATCACATGGCTGGGAAGTATTAAGAGATGATTTAAACTGAGGTCTGACCTCAGAGTTATTCTGTCTTCCAGAATACTCAGAGGACATGCCCATCAAATGCATTGTCTTGATGGGTCGAGTAGGACTCATGCTGCCTAAAATCTGTAGACCGGGGCTGATCAGGGCCTGAGACATACCTGGTCCTCTCGGGTTCTATCCCTCAGAAAGATCTGCTTCTGTTTGGAGATGGAAGTCGTCCTGTAGTAGTCTACCAGCTTATTTAGAGATGGAAACTTCTCTGTCCACAGGAAGTAATTACCCTTGTTGTCTCTCATGACCTTGAAGTGCTGAACATCATCTTCATGCCTAGAGATCAAGGTAAATCAAAATTGTATATTATATGGTGATGATGTCCCCACCCCCAGAGCTGACTGCATCCAGGGGTGCTGGAGTTCTTTTTGGGCAGGAAAGGGGATTTGAGTGCTTGCCCATCACAAAGCAGGTGGGCTGGCTCACTCAAATTCTAGGAGGAGATTTGTGGCAGGGACCACTCAGGACACAGGCTGCATTAGAAGGGATTTTTACATCAGCAGAAGATAATCAGTCTTCTGACACTGGAGCCAAGCTTTTATAAGAAGAAAATGTCCAAGTGCTTTAAGAACTATCAGGTCAAGGACTTTTTACAATGTTTGTTTGAAACATGGTAATCCCTAGTTCTGTATGATGCTAAGGACTCTGTCAAGACTCAGAGGGGAAAGATTTTTCACCCCTGCTATCTTTCCATTATCAGAAATACTTTGAACCAGCTCTTTTAAGCCCATAAACTAGCTCTGGACAGTAAGAGGCTACCTTGGGAAATTTGTCACACTTGGTTCTCTATATAATGGAGATCTCTTGGCCTTGGTTTATGTTTTGCAAAAATAAGGTTACAAAGTATTTTGAACTTTTGGGGAGAAAAGTGTTACATAGACATGTAGTGTTTTAATTGGCAAGGACCTCTGAGATTGTTTAGCTTTGTCTCCATGTTATGTGAGGTGAGGATGCTGAGGCTCAGAAAGGTGAGGGGCTCAGCCAAGGTCATGGTGAGTGAGTGGCAGAGCTGAGGCAAGAACCTTGGTTTTCTGATTCCAGTCTAATGAATTGAGCCTGTCATACCATGTACACCTGCTAACTTCTTTTAGATCGGCATCTTTTGACACCAGCTGGAATTGCAGTGATGGGAAATATTTGTATCAAGGTAGGAGAAACTGGATTTTATTCATCTGGAAAGGAGGAGTTTGCCCTTTACTATTAGCTCCAGTCTTTCTCCATCAACAAGGCATTCTCTTTTCGATGTCAAGTTTATTTGTCAAACAGACATACACTTATATCTAAAAATAAACTAATGATATCAATTGCCTGATCCAAGAGAAAGGTCAAGAATTTAAGGAGAGTTGGGGAGTAAGGATACCTCCGAAGGTTAGTGCAGGTTTCTTAAGGATGGATTCAGTGGACTATGTTCAGAGGGGACAGGAATTTTGATTGATCTTCAGGCTCGTCTTATGTGCTGGGCTCTGCTCATAGCCAGCAGTGACCTCTGCTTGACTGCTCTGAGCTAGGAACCGACACTCTGCAATCACTGCATGGTCTTCCCCTTGGTGTTGGTCACTAACAGATGCTTTCTTCATTCTAACAACACATGGTTTAATTCCTAGTCATTACTCCTCACATCTGTGTGTGGAGGAGGAAATATTCTTGTGATATAATTATTCATCCACCACCTCTTAGTCAAAGAACTCAGAGTGAGAAACATTAACCCTCTCTCTCTCTCATGAACTGAGAGGCTGGATGTCAGGTTTGCAGCCAGTCACCTGGGCCTGTGGAAAGAGCTGGGCTCTCTCATCTGGGCTGCACCACTGTCTCAAGTTCCAAGAGGAGCAGAGAAAAGGATATAACTCAGGGCTTCAGACTCTAAAGTCTAGTGTTTCAGACCCTTAACAAATGCTAAATGTTAGAACTACAATTAGCTCTTAATTATCTTTGCATGACAGAAAGCAGATGTATAAATAAATAAAAATGATTTGCTTTGGAATATATTAGTCTACGTTTCTGCAAGAGACGTAGTAATGATTATGGTAATAATCACAAGAAGCTGCAATGCCTCAACAGCAGGGAGAGACTGTGGCAGAAGTCAAGGCTGACCCTTTTGGAGAATTCACCATCATGGAGGAAATATAAACCATAATTCCTAGTTGAAAAGCCAGAGTGCACTTCATGCAAACCAAAGGCACCAAGGAATGCCCTTCAATGTAGCCATTTACCTAGTCCAATCTGTAACCAGGGCCCTTAAGAAAGAGGTTTGACTATAAAATTTATTAAATAGAGCAAAGTTGCATTAAGACCTAACAAATTTAGAATTTGTGATCCATCACTATTGGCCTGACCTAAAATTTCCTATTGCCTAACCTATGAAAAAAAAACAAGTTTTAGTTAAGGAAAATTAAGATTTTAAGCAAGATTGCAAGGACAATGCTAATGAGACCAAGCTACTTTTGAGCGCTTTAGAGGCGCAGGTGCATACAAATGGTTGACCCCTATTTGTAAGTCCTTCCTACCTATTCCTTAAAATACCCATTCTTCCAGGCAGCCCAGGTGGCTCAGTGGTTTAGCGCCACCTTCAGCCCAGGGTGTGATCCTGGAGACCTGGCATCAAGTCCCATGTTAGGCTCCCTGCATGGAGCCTGCTTCTTTTCCCTCTGCCTGTTCTCTGCCTCTCTCTGTGTGTTTCTCATGAATAAATAAATAAAATCTTTAAAAAAAAGTACTCATTCTTTCTTTTTTTTTAAGATTTTATTTATTTATACATGTTAGACACAGAGAGAAAGAGGCAAAGACCTAGGCAGAGGGAGAAGCAGACTCCATGCAGGGAGCCCAATGCAAAAATACCCATTCTTTCTAAATAGTAAAGTGGCCTCTCAGTTATTACGCAAGATTGGATTTATGAACTTAAAGCACTAAAGCTGCATGCCTTTCAAAATGTATTGAATGATCCAGACCAATATTTCCTGTCAATGAACCGACAGTAGGCTCCACTGTACAGGTTTCCACGGCTCCTCATGTGCAGGTATCAGCGTTAATTTGCACACTTTCACATGTGGTCACCATGCCTGGTATGTGACTTGCAATCCCAGACGTGCTGACCACACACAGTGCACTCAGACTTGGGGTTTCTGAGCGTGGGGCTGTGTCATGCTTGTGTCTGGACTGACTCACTTCCTCCTGGGTGCTTCACATTAATGAGATTTTGCTGCTACGGTCCCTCACCTCAACCCCCTCGGCTCTGATCTGTTGCTGTCAGTTTGCTGCATTACAGTGCACGGAGCTGGCCCTTCTTTTTGTGCAACCACAAATGACTTGTGACTACAGCAATGACTTGAGATTTTAATTTTCCTCTGAGCCTTCTTCAGATATGTATCAGTAGTAGAAGAAGAAGTTCAGATTTAAACCCTAAGACAGATGTGGACAATTGAGGATTCTCCATTCCTTCTCTTGTCCTACTTCTTTGCACAAATACTCATCGAATGCCCACTGGGTATAAGGTGCTGTTAAAGGCACAAAGATGAAATAGATTAAGATCCTGTCCTTCCAGGGGCACCTGGGTGGCTCAGTGGTTGAGCATCTGCCTTCTGCTCAAGGCATGATCCTGGGGTCCTGGGATCGAGTCCCACATGGGGCTCCCCACAGGGAGCCTGCTTCTCCCTCTGCCTGTGTCTCTGCCTCTCTGTCTCTCATGAATAAATAAATAGTATCTTAAAAAAAAAAAAAAAAGATCCTGTCCTTCCAGAAGCACTTAGGCTAGAGGGGGAGGCAGATGGACATATACATAACTTGGCCACAAGCCAGCGTACTGAGGAGGTATATACATGGGTCACAGGAAGGAGATGAATTGCTTCCAGCTGATAAGATGCCTGGGCCCCTTGGCCGCCATGCTTCTGAGCAATAGGTCACATTCAAGGGGTCACCTCATGGCTTTAGCAGTCTGAGCCGGGAATGATCGTACCTGACGGAGATGGAGAAATCCCCTGGAGAGCTCTGGCTGGCCCGGATGATGAAGAAACCAACCTCCTTGCCCATAAGTAAGTTCTCAGCCTGGTGTCGCGAGAGGCCTTCATGAAACCATCTATTGGATGAGATAAAACCAGAGAGTCTTGGTGAGATGCCAGAGTGATGGGAAGGGGAAGGGGAAGGGGAAGGGGAAGAGGAAGGGGAAGGGGAGAAGAAACGACCCAAAGGGAAAGAGGGACTTTGGTCAGTAGAGAACAGGAAGAGACAAAGGAGGGGGCTGGGGCCTCTGAACCAAACATGCTCTAGGCAGTTTTCAGACAAGGCAAGTGAGCGTTCCCCTGACGCACCCACTTTGTTCCTTCCCTCCAGGAGAAGTCTTTCTTGCAGTTGGAAAACCTGAATCATGGAAATGTGCCACTGCACCAAAATGGGACAGTGTGGGAGTGACTCACTGCGGGAAGTGGCCGCCTGCTGGCAGCTATGTGAGGGATGTCACTAGGAAAGAACTGCAGGGACAGATGATGTGCCAGGAAGACAGGAACCCCTTCAGGCACTGGGGGACCAGAGCTGGGAAGCCTTGGGCTCACACCCAGGCTGGGAGATCAGTGGGCCCCCTTAATGCCCAGAGGTGCTTGTGATCTGGGTGGTGTGGAGCCAGGCTAGCAGCAGCAGAGAGCAGCGTCAACACAGCCAGCTCCCAGGACCCCCCTCAATATCCAGGCAAATAATCCTTACTGTGGAAAAGAAGAAACAGAGGAGAGATTCTTCTTTCAGGGGAGCCGTCAGGGTGGCAGTGTCTGGAAGTGTTGTGGCAGGTGGCATAGCATACATGCAAAAGGTCAAGTACAATCACAGGAGCAAGGCAAACAGTGGTTACAGCCTCAGGGCAGGAGGCCAGAAACCTCTCAACCACAGAAGAGCAAAATGAGTGTTTGCAATCACTCAGCAGCCCTAAGTGGGATGGGTCCCATTTCTCCAAGGTGGCTCTCCTATTGCTGCCACAGGAAGGCTAGTATGTCCAATCCCTTGAAGGTGAATGTCTGACGCACTTTGGATTCCTTTGTGAGCAATATCCTGTGCTCTCTAGAATTTAGGAACCTGGACAGGAGTGGCAGGAGGGATGTCCTAATTCTAGACCTGGAACTGCAGGGGAAGGTTGGTTGGGCTCCGAGGGGCCAGAAGCAGAGGCTTTCTGGTGGCCGTCTACCTGGAAATCCTGCCAGAGTAGCTGCCACACTTTGCTACAGGGCCGAACAAGTGACCACCACAGCATTGCCTTGTGTAGGAAATGTAATGGGGCCGGGTAAGAGAATGGGACATGCTCCTCAGCAGCCCTATCTCAAAGGAAATATTTTGGAAGAGGCAGCAAGTGGTTAGGGGATTGTTTAGAAGATACACATTTGTCCTTTAATTGGAGTTGGATAGATGACTTCAAGACTTGCAAAAATGTCCACACACTGCATATTAAGCGAGCAGGCAGGGTTATGTTTTTACATATCCTTCCAAAGCTATTCATTCGTTCATTCAACAGGTGTTTTTTTTTTTTTAAGATTTTATTTATTTATTCATGAGAGACAGACAGAGAGAGAGAGAGAGAGAGAGAGAGGCAGACACACAGGCAGAGGGAGAAGCAGGCTCCATGCAGGGAGCCCGACGTGGGACTCGATCCCAGGTCTCCAGGATCACGCCCTGGGCTGAAGGCGACGCTAAACTGCTGTGCCACCCGGGCTGCCCATTCAGCAGTTTTTAATCAAGTATCTACTACGTGCTGGCCTTCTGCTAGACGTTGGGGATAGATATAGTGGTGAGCAGAGCAGACGAGAAGCCCTGTCCTCATGGAACTTACATTCTATCACACAGAGATTGTAGAACCCACTGGCGGACCTAGTAGTTCACTGCGACAGTGATAAAAAGGTTTCAAGGGGGAGGGGAGAAGTTAGAGATGAGAGTACAGAAAATTCTCTTGAAGAAGTAGAGTAGTGGAGTGATAGCTGGAGGGGGACTTGGGACCAGGAGGTTTTGCTTTTGTTTTGCTTTTCGGTAAGATGGGAGAAGTTGCAGCATCTTTGCAGATGGGAATGACCCAGCAGAGAGGGAGAGAATTGATATGGGGGGGGGGGGAGTTTCTGCTAGAAGCACAGACAATTCTTTCCAAACAGCTGCAGGAAAGGCAGCCTTGTCTGAGTGCAGTTGCAAGAGGTGGGTGGATGCAATGAGTCAGCGGGGGTGGGGTGGGGGGCAGGGTAGAGGGGCTTTTCTGGTGGCTTCCATCATCCCAGTGTCCCTGGAAGCAAGGCCCTGAGCCACTAGGGCCGTGGGGGAGGGGCTGGAGGTCTGAGGAGCAAGAAGGCATCAAGTGGTCATCTAGAAGATTACAGGGCAGCATCAAGGGTTGAGGTCGGTGGTCGTTCTGTTGGTTCGGTGGTCAGTCCTGGTTCACCAGAGTCACCAATACCGCTTCGGGTTTCTAACAGACCTTTGTGCTCTTTGAGCTAGACCGAGACTCTCGGAAATTAGATTTGTATCTAACCCTTGTGGTCCATTCTTGAGACAAATGAGACAAAATCTCAATTTTTCGTTTTCCTCTTTATGAAAGGAATTCCTCTTTTCCCCCCACTGATGGTTTTCATGGGTATGAACATGGCTTAGGGAAGGCAGCTGTTTGTGATCCCTGGTGAGGACGGAAGATGGTTAGGAGGTAATGGAGAGGTGCCCTGAAGAAGCTGCTCTTGATGTGGGGGTGGCCAACAGCGCCCCCGATGGAATTCGTGGAAACCCTGTGATTGCAATTATAGATGCCTTTAGCTTATAAACCTAAAATAGGCGATCCATGCCCATGGTATAAAATTCAAAAGGGAATGCAGTGAAATGCAAATCTCCCTCCCACCCTGGCCTTCAGCTGTGTGGTTCCCTCTCCAGAGGCAACCGGTTTTGACAGTATCTTGGGTATGCATAGATAATTTTAGTGACTGCTGAAAAAGTAAGGGGAGTGTGTGTGGGTAGGCCCATGTCAGCAGGCTGGAAATACTTACTCAGGAAACTGGATGTCTATAAAATTCTTGGGCACATATCCTTCTTGGCTTCCAAGCTCCGCCTTGAACCACTCCTCTTGGTTACTTAAGATCTACATGGAAGAGAAGCAAGGACAAAGACTGGAGGGAGGATGTCAAGAAACAAAAGAGAGGGGTACAGGGCAAAGAACATCTTTTTGGATTTAGAGGGAAATAAGCCATAGAAACCACACAGGTGCTCCAGTGGCGGGGCAACAGGTTTATCTCTGCAGTTTGGCTTCTGTGACCCGGAGCTATATCTGTCCACTAGTGCCAGCCACACATGGGACCCCATCATGGCGTGGCCTTCCAGGCTTGGCACTTGGAGGATTCTCTGAAGCCCCTTCTCTTTATATTTTGGAAATTCATGTGTCCCAGGTCTCAGCACCTTAAGCTCCTCATTTGAGCAGATGCTGGGAAGACAAGAGTGGCCACTCCGTGATTTCTTCTTCTCTGCCAGGTAGCCAGGAACCTGTTAGAAATTTAATGTGTTCCTATTTCTTTAAACAAGCAAATTAAAACTTAAACATCCGGTGGGGCCAGCTTTGAAAACAGTAACTCTTTGTGTTCACACTCCATGTGTTTCACAAACAATTTGGACGTGACTCAAGATATCTGGGATGCCTTTTCTAAACTTGCTTTTAGCACGAGATCACAAGCAAACCAGAAGTTCTGTCTCCTTACTATATGGTCCTTCATTGACTGTGACCCCAACTGTTATCACTTCCCTTGATTACTCGTATGACTCATCAGACTTGGCTGTATGCGGCTTCCGGTTATTTCAGAAAATGTTTCACTATTAAAAGACAAATATTTTCCCCCCATCCCCCACTGAGAACGGTTCTAAAGTATGTGGCATGGACTTGAACAGCAATGAAGGTGCCAGAGCTGGGGCACGTGGGGGGCTCAGCAGTTGAGCATCTGCCTTCGGCCCAGGGAGAGATCGCGGGGTCCCAGGATCGAGTCCTGCATCCGGCTCCCCGCAGGGAGCCTGCTTCTCCCTCTGCCTGTGTCTTTCATGAATAAATAGACTCTTAAAAAGAGCAAAGTGAAGACGGCTTGACAATGTCATCGAGCCCCTGAACGAGCCACCCGGGAGCCCTCCTACGTCTGGACATTGCGTGAGAAGTAATCAATGGGCATTATTGTCGAAGCCGCATTCACGTTTCTGCTTCTTTTGCAGCTGAAAACGCCTGAACTGGTGGAAACCGCCACGCCGAAGGGGGAAGCCGGGGACGGCTCAGGGAGACCACCGGGAGCAGAAGCCCTGGGGTTGCCCAGGCCATGTAGGTTCTCCAGGCAAAGGGCGGGCGCAGGAACTTCCGGGACGGGAGGAAGTGGAGTGCATTCTGGGAACAAAAGGCCTCTGTCCGGCGGGACTTCCTGTTGTGGCCCCAGGGGCCCAGAGGGGGGTAAAGGTAGAGACACAAGGCCTTTTCTCTTGAAATTTATGGGGAGCCACTAAAGGATCGTGAGCCGGGAAATAACATGGGAAGAATTAGAGCCAGGAAGGAGTCCTGTACGAGAGCCTGAAGGGGGCTTGGAGGCACGAAGCGCAGCCACCCCTGTGAGGGGCGAGGGTCCGCTTGGAGGCCCCCCGGAAGCCCCGTGTGCAGGTCGTGACCTTCCCGACCCGAGGGAGAAGGGGATTCTGGGAGGGCTCTGGGTATCCTTGGCCTTGGGAGACCGAGTGGGTGGTGATGCCTTTGCTCAAACGGACGAGCACAGGAGGAGGAGGAGCAGGTGTGAATATCTCGTGTGGGTGAATCCACGTGGCCCTGGGACCGTCTGGGAAGGAAAGCCCAGCGAGCAGTTGGAGGAGAAGTTGGGGCTGGCGGCGGTGACTCCAGAGGCATCAGCGCAGGTGGGGTGGAAGCCTGGGTCCCACGGGCTCCTTTCTTCCAGACACGAAGAGAGAGGAGAAGAGCTAGGAAACTGGTACTTCTACTATCACCCCCAAGGTGGAAGAAAGGGCCAGCTCTCTGAATGTGGAATGAGAAGACCCAGTTTCTAGGCTGGCCCTGTCACCAGCTGTATGACCCTTGGCACGTCAACCAACCGTCAGGCAAGTGGTGACAGTAACCACTAGCCAGCCCCTCACAGAGAGGATGTGAGGATCCGATGAGCCCTGGTACCTCGAAATCCTTCAGGAAGTGTGTGCTGTGTTTTTTTGGTTTTTTTTTAAATACAATTCTGCAAAATGTGGTATTCTTAGAAAGGAGGACTCCAGCTCTGAAGGACATGGTAGGGCTTATAAATTCTTTCAAGTATTATATGTGTACGTTTTGAATTTGATCACTTGTTCTGAAGAAATAAAAGTGTGTCCCATATTTAAGTTCTAGAATTGCTGAGGACAGAAAACTTTATAGTTTCTTTTTTTTTTTTTTAACTTTATAGTTTCTAACATCAAATATGACTGCTGGTATCACTGAGGACACGTGGGTACTGGTATGCTAAGGGGGGAGAGCAGAAAATCTAGGTCAGAAAAAGAACTAGGAAACTCACACCGGTGCCTGGTCTTCACACAAAGAACACAAGGACATTTCACGCCACGCCTTCCCCCCCCCCTCCCCAATTTGTGGCTTTGGGATTCCTTTCTCCCATCATCCCAGAGTGCGATGTTTCGGCTGGGTAGCAAATGTCAAATACGAAGGTGAACAGGGATAATAGGGTAAAAGAGGCCAATTGGAAATTGGCTCATCACGGTAAGAACCAACTTTGTACTTAGTTCTCTGACCTGAAACCAGCTGTAATTTTAGTAATTGTGGCGCATACCCATTTACCTCCTGTAGCAACTGAAAGATTATCCTGCAATGCCGGCCATTTCTACCCACCACCTGGTGCTCCGTCTGCCTGAGATTGTGTTCCCAGAGAGGTGAATTTACAGGCTTTTTATGGTGTATAGAAGGCAAGGTTTTAAAAGAATCTCATTTTCTGCAAAGAAAAGTGTTTGGGGGGGAGGTGGTTTCCTCCTGCCGCTGTTGGCTCAGGGCCCCATACTTCCTGTTCTTCTCATCTTTCTGTCTATTCGGTTCCCCATATCTCTTGTCCCCATCATGAAAACCCAAGCAAGGGGTTCAGGCTGAGCACATGAGGTTTTATACTTCACTTTACCATATCTTAATTCTTATAATGTTGTCTACGAGCATAATTTTCTGTGTTACGTGGCCTGAGAATAAGATGTGGGAAGAGGACAAAATGTACCATTGGGAGAATTTTAAAATTGGTTGGAATTATAGCTCTTAGTGGCCTAATAGAAATCTGAAGTATTGAAGAAGTTAATTGACACAGGATTAAGTCTTAGTGCTTTCAGGTCACTGTTTTAGTAGGGAGCAATGGGATTGAGTTAGACATGTTACAGAAGTGGGTAGAAATGGACTGGGTCAAGAGACTTTTTTTTTTTTTTTAAAACAACTGGCAAATTTAAGAGACAAATGTTAAGTCTGGTGTTGTGTATAACTGCAGATCCAGGGGGTTGAGGCACAAACATGAAACATCCGACTCCTGACTTCAAATATTTCTCTCCCAGGAGAAGCAGAATGGAATCATTTGGCTGGAGTTCCCCAACCACCATCTTGTTCATCATCCTGTGATCAGCATCTAGTGAGCACTTGCTGTTTGCACTCAGGTGCTGGGAATACAGAGATGAATAAACTGAGAACTCTGTCCTGGGGAACTCACAGTCTGGAGTGGGTGGGTTGGCGGTGAGCTAGTCAGACATTGTTTGTACCTTCTAGTGAAAAAGTCTGTTTAGTCTTTTAGCATGAAAAGCCTAGGATGAAAGAACACCGCAGGAGTAAATTACTGGGGCAGTCACAAGCTGCCTTTGAAAGCACTTGCAAGATTTTTGGGGCTTGTTACCCATCTCTGGAGTCAAGGGGCAGGGTTGCAGTTGTACATAGAGACCCACAGGCAGGGCTACTAACCCCCATGATAGAGATGTACTGTGGGGCTCAGCCAACAAGCCCCTCTCCACTTTTCATCCCACCATTAAGCTGCAAGGGACAGAATTTGAAAAGAAGGAGAGGTTGGCCTTCTGGTGGAATTCTACATGAGCATGCAGAAATGCAATTTAATAACTCAAGCAATTTGTACTGAGCACCTGTTTGGGGTCGTGACTTGTGTGGGGTGCTGCTGGGAAGACACAAAGATGAACCAGGCATGGCTCTGCTCTGGACCAGAGGAAGAATCAACTGGTCAATTATTCATCAAATATTAGGGAGAGTCAACTCTCTGCTGTTTTGGACACTGAGGCAGACCTGGCCCCTGCCATCAGAGCTTTGGCGAGTGCAGTAGCTAACACATAAACAGGCAATCAGGATCCTACAGGGTAGGGGCAGTGATGAGAGATGGGTGTACAGGGCGCAGAAGAGCACAGAGGCTTGGCTGCTCATGAATAACTGCCACCGGAGGTGAGATCATCAGTGCCTTGAACGAAGTGTGTGTGCAATGCTGTGGAAGAACTGAACAGGGACTGATTAATTTTGCTGAGGCCATCGGGAGTGTGGAGGATTCGTGAGGGTTTCCAGGCAGAGATGGTCAAATATGTGTGTGCAGGAGAGAGGTATTCAGAGTATGGGGAGAGCCTGACAGCACGGTGTGTGTATTGCAGCGTAATCTGGGCATTACATACACAAGGGTGTGTGCATGCGGGTACATACATGTGCATGTTCCTGGATGAGAGCTTGATGAGGTTAGGGAGTGGGTTGGGAGCAGCTGGCTTAAATTTCAATCAGTTGATAATGGGGAGCCACTGAATGCCTTTGAGAAGGAAGTGATCTGATCTGATTTGTCTTCCAGAAAGATCCTCCTGAGACTAGTATGTAGAATGATTGAAGGAGTAAGAGACAGGAGCCCCTTGAAGTCAGCCAAAGGGCTGTGGCAGTAGTCTGACTGACAGCAGGAATAGGTGATACTGAAATATGGCAATCATTTATGAAGCAACCATTTGTGAGCTGGGACCATTACCTCTAATCCTCTCCAGAACCCTGCAAAGTAGATATAGTCTCCACTTAACAGATGAAGACAGTGAGGCTCAGAGAGGGCAAGTGACTGAGCCAAGGACACACAGCTAGTAAGGTGAGATTCAAGCTCAGATATATCTGGCTCTAAACTCCTGCTCCTTTTTACTGCATCAAACTTCTCTTGTCAAAAGGAGAATGCTTAAGAGATCTCAAGAGAGACCAATGGACAGAGTACATGTTTAGGGTGAAGCAGAACTCCAGACCCAGAGGAGGGACAGTTAACAATGTCAACTTCCACAGGCACTTTAGAAAGGCCATTATTTAAGACGGATTCCAGTAGGTTCCAGTGGAATAAATGAGAAGCGAGGGAGTCAGGCATCAGTACAGAGAACCTCTCCCAGTGTTGGTAGTGAGGAAAAGACACCAGGAGGTAGATTCAGAAGCAGAATCAAGGAAAGTTTGTGGGTTTTTTTTTTTTCCTTTTCCTTTTCTGAGAAATAAGAAGCACTCAAGCAAGACACTAGGTTCTGTTTGCAATGGGAGCTGAGGAGTGGGAGTTGGCTCCTGGCCTCTTTGGAGCGAGGACACTCTGTAGGGGTTGATGATCACAAGGTCACAATACCCATAGAGAAGGGAGGGACTGCTCACCGCGTGGCAGATCCCTCTGTGACCTTGGTAAGATCCCACAGAAGTGAAGGTCACCTTTCCTTGGGTCAGCAGCCCAGACAACACTCGGACCTTGAGAAGCTCCAGCATGGAAGGCACACTCTTGGCAGCTATATTGCTAGATCTTGCAAAGTGACGACAGTGAGAAGGATGAGCCCTGGGGGTGTTCAAGTTCCAAACCAAGTCATCCTTCTTGTCTGTGCACTTGTCACGTACTGACACGATTCTCTCTACAGCAAGCATACTTCTCGGTAGTGAGATTGGCCTCAGTGCTGCCTTGCGGTCTGAGAAGAGCCCGCGTGGGCTGCTGCGGACCAGGGATCAGGTTTCTGCCAGCGCTCTGAGGCCAGGCAGGGGGCATTCGCCTCACAGACTCCCCAGATGGCCTAAGGGCTTGTGCTTTTGCTCCAAACGGCCTGAGATGCAGGACTTAAGCCTCTGAGTGTGGTGCATGGACTGGAAATTCAAGGCCTCTTCAGCCCTGCAAAGAGCCACTACAACTCAGGTGTGGGTGTTAGGCCAGTTTTCAGGTGCCCCTGAGGGGCCGGGTGTGCGTGGCCTCCGTTGGCTCACGTCCCCTCCAGCTGTCTTTCCCAGGCTGTCTCCACCAGCACCCTCCTGTTAGGTTCCTCACGATGCTCACTGAGCACCACCCAGGCTTGCTCACCTCTGAGCTTCGGGTAAAGTCCAGCTCACCTTCGCGGCATTCCCGAACAACCGATGTTGCCCCTCGCTCCTGCAACCCCGTCTCTCGCGGGGGGGATCCCTTGTTCCCTCACCTGGGCTCCTGAGCACTTAGACAAGAATATCTGGAAGAGCCTTTTGGCTCTCTGCCCCCTCTCCTCCAGACCATGAGCACCTGAGGACAAGGATGGTGGCTTCTTTCCATCACCCCACCTGCTAACTGCCATCCCGGTGCTCAGAAGGAGCCCTTTCGATTGAGGCGAACTTTTCTTTTTGAAAGGAACTGTGTGTAGTTCTTAAGAAACAAAGGCATGGGTTGTTGGGTGAAGTCGGGGACCAGACCAGAGTAACCCCAAACTCCCCAGGGCCCCCTCCCCTCAGGGCCCCACGTCACCTACCTTCAGAACATCTCCGGTGTGAAAGCTCAGTTCATCCTCACCTGAGGCGGTGAAGTCAAACTTGGCGATGGCTTCCATGTCGTGACGCGGAGCTGGAAGAGAAGTAATGTTCTCATTATGCCCTTCTGTCCGGAGAAGCGAGCAGCGCGGCGGCCTGGCAGTCGGAGCCGGAGGTCGGCGCGGCGCCCGGTCCCAGGCCTCCGAGGCCTCCGGGCGGGAGACAGGCGGGCCGCACGGGGAGGGAGCCTGCAGGATGTGCTTCCCGTTCTTCCCCCAATCCCCACATGCCAGGAGCAGGGAACCGAGGCCAGCAGCGCCTTTCCCCTTCCTTTCATCTCACTTTGCCTGTCTGGCCGGTCACCCTTTCTGCGGGCGGCCCTGTTTCTGGCTGATAAGGACGGAAGACTCGCTATCGCCTCTAACTCGGGCCGAGGGGCTGGAAAGACTGTTCCGTAAACATCGTCCTGAGGCTGTCCCTTGGCAGCTATATTTAACCAGGCAGTGTTAATTAGACAGATGCCATTTTCTCTTTTACATCTGAATCATTTAAGAGAATTAGGCAGCATCGGCCAGTGGGGAACTTAGCATCCTTCCACATGGCCTGAGAGTGGAAAGCATTCTGGTTCGAGAAGCAGGGGACTCAATTAGACTCCTTATTTCATTTCAAGAGTGTAAGCCAAGTACACTTTGAAAAATTTCATTCTAATACTTCTGAATTGAGTTAAAATATTATTACCCCCTCCCCCCGGAATACACGAGGCCTATGTAAAATAAAAAGTTAGCCTACAAATTAAATATAGTTAGTTGTGGGTTTTTTTGTTTGTTTGTTTTTTCTTTTTTTTAATTTTTTTTTTTGTTTGTTTTTAAGGAGACATTGCAGGGGGCACCTAGGTGGCTCAATGAGTTAAGTATCTGCCTTTGACTTCAGGTCATGATCCTGAGGTCCTGGGATCAGCCCCACATTGAGCTTCCTGCTCAGCAGAGAGTTTGCTTCTCCCTCTCCCTCTGCTGCTCCCCCTGTGTGTGGTCTCTGGCACTCACTTGCTCTATCTCTATCTTTGTCAAATAAATAAATAAAATCTTAAAAAAAGAAAAAGACATTGAGGCTATAATAGAAAGAGTAGCATCCTGGTTTTGTTGGTGGCTGACTAGCTGTATGATCTTGTACAGCAACTAAACCTCTTGAGGTCTCAGTTTCCTCATCTGTAAAGTAGGGATCATAATATTCAACTAATAATAGGGGTGCCAGGGTGGCTTAGTCAGTTGAGTGTCTGACTCTTGATTTCAGCTCAGGTCATGATTTCAGGGTCGTGAGATCAAGCCCCATGGCAGGCTCCACACTGGGCATGGAGTCTGCTTAAGATTCTCTCTCTCCCTCTCCCTCTGCCCCTCCCTCTGTGCACTCTTTCTCTCTCAATAAATAAATAAATAAACAAAAAGCACCCAAATAATTTTTTTTCACCCAAATAATATTAAAAGAAATTGTATGGGATGAATTTATCCTCAGCAAATGTAGTCTGGCCAAAAGCAGCCCCAGTTTTCTTCTGATTTCTCCCATCTTCTATAAACTTTCTTCTTTGCAATTTGATGCTAATTCTCCATGACCCTTAAATCCTTTGGTTCTTTGCTAAGACAGTTTGCTGTTCCGACAGTCTTGGAAGTTGTTGCTTGGCATTTGCATTTATCAGAATTTGGCTAAGTCTGAAACCCTTTAGGTTAGTAACCTCACACCTAATGGCTTTCAGTAACCAGTAAACCAGGACCACAATCACACTCTCAGTGGGAATTTCCACCCAAGTGACAAGATTTGGGTAAATGAGGAAGGTGGCTGCCAGTGGGAGGGTACAACACGCAAAGATCAGGGGATCAAAGCCAACTGCCATGGTGGTGACAGCAAGTGGCTAGTTTCTCTGATTTTCCACATTTACTCAGTCTTCCAAAGGCAATTTGTAGAGATGACAATTACTCATCCCAAAGGTAGATATTAAGCAAAAAATACTTCAGGAGCCAAAGTAAAATGTCATAGTTAATTGTCTTGAGTTTTATCACCAGCCAAAATTTATTTCAAAAAATATATATATATATTTTGTACCCTTTCTTCAGGATCTGTCCAGCTAAGGCAAATTAAAATTGTGACCTCGGGTGACCCACTCAACAGAATGGAGTATTCTGCTCTCTTTAGTGAGCACTAAATGCTTTTGCTGATTTGCTTCACCCCGTGGCTTTAACATGAAAGGCCTCCCCTAATTAAGGCCTTGCCTTGAGTTTGCGGGAAGATGTGGTGTCTGCAGGTCACCATCATGGTATCAACAGCGGATACTGGTCACCTCAGGAGAGCAAGTGTCAGGTGAATGGTCCTGAAAACTAAGATCCCATTTCTATGCAAATTTACCTTAATAAGCATGATGGAGACAAGAGGAGGGCAAATGCTAAACATATTAGAAAATCACATAAATTAGGGGTGAAAAAATATCCAAGGCATGCTCTAGATATGACCTTGAGCTTGGGAAGATCTTTCCTACGTTACATGTAACTTGGACCCAGCCTGGGTACTTGGTCCAGGCTGGCTGTGTGCTGCTTCAGTGAGAAGACTGAGGCAGAAGTAGCATTGCTTCTGAGAAGCAGCTCTTTGTCCTGCCTTTCCCCAGGAGGCAGGTGGTATGGCACATCGCAGAACTCCCTAGCTTATAATATTAATCCTGACTTCGAAAACCCAATTAAACAGGCCCACTCTTCATGAAATCACTTTGAAAAAAATTGTGTGCGTCCCATTTCCATTTGTGAAATGAAATCTGCTCAGATGCTGTTTGGTAGGAGGGAGACGTTCAGTGGGGAGAGGGGTGTGTTCTATTTTCGTTCAAAACCCAGGGCTTTGCAATTTGTCCCCTTGAATTTACCATTCCCTGCTTCCCTAATAGCAGTGCCACCCCCAGGGGTCGGTCTTCTATTTGATCATAAAAACGCATGGAGATTTCTATCCTATTTTTCTATATCCATTAGTCTTTATTTTGAAAACTTTTAAATTACCACCAGGGCAAAAGAAAACTGAACATATTTGGTTCAGTATTTATCCATTTGTTGTATAGTCTGTACCTTCCTATATATATATATATATATATATATATATATATATATATGAGTATATATATATAATATATATAATATATATATAAAATATATATAATATATATACTCCTATATATATATTCCTATATATATTCATATATATATATATATACACATATTAAAAACATGGTAGCAACAATTTTAAGACAGAAGAGAAAAGAGGAGGGACAGGGGAGAAAGTGCAGCCAGCTCAAGAGCTCAAGTGTTCAAGAATGCGGTGGAGCCTTCTAGCTGCTGTGTGCAGTTACAGTGCTTCTGACCTGAGAGATGAGGAGAAAGACATCTCTTTAAAGAACCTCACGCATGGATTAAATGTGCGTTTCCTTTCAGTGATCAGCTTCAGAAATGGCTGAAATGCTGCCTGCTACAGAAGGAGAACGTGAATGACAGGTGACAATGTCCAAGGGCAGTCAAGCCACCTCCTGGAGCCTCCCCCACCCACCCCGACCCCGTCAATGATGCCATTTATCCAGAAATCCTACCTCAGAACCATGCAGGGCTCCTGCCCTTAATGCTAGCACTGCTTCTCGCCACCCCTCTGCGTCTCTCTCACTTTGCCCCTTTATGAATTGCGTGCAATATCCATTAGCAGCCCCATGACACAGATCTGCTGCGCCACTTGGCAGCACTGCACAGGACTTCCCCAGGCACGATTTTCTCTGCCCCTGCATTTCCATTTAAGCTTCTTTTACCTCCAAAAAAACCTGAAAAATATTCAGCCTTATATACCAGGAATGTTTGTCTACTTCTAAAATACAGTCACCGCGGAGGATGAAAATAAAAACCACAAGATAGCTTTTTAAAAGAGCCCCCATGTAAAATCCAGATTAATTGGATGTGTTCAGAAGCATGTAGTTACCCTCAAAAATGGTACCCGGCAAGAAACTTCTTGAAAGATTTCAGCTCCTCCTAAGTTGGCTATGAATAGCCAAAGCTTCCGTTTTATGCATCTCTTTAAAAGAGCAATTGCATAACACCACAAAGCTGTTGGAAGATTCAGGCTCAGGACCCAAAGAAAGAAGGAGCTGGGTCCTAAATCAAGTCAGCAACACCACTTCCTATTTTGCTGGAGAGAACTCTAATTTAAATATTATGTGACTTGTACCAGTTTATGTTGTAATTCTGTTAAGCTAATTTTTTTTAAAAGAGAGAAACACTGCTCCGTCTAAGTATTGTTTGTAGCAGATTTATCAGGATGGTAACAACAAACATAATTTTTATTAATTTATCTTGTGTGTGAAATGCAGTGATAAAACAGTAAGGAATTTACATGTTAGGACTTTGCAGCTACTAAGAGGAGCTTGGCTAAAACTGCAAAATTCTTCTGGCAGTTTGACCCACATAATGCAGATCTTTGGAACCTACAGCCTTTCTACTTGTCAGGCAAAGCCCCTCTTGGATTCAATGGGAAGGCAGAGTGCTTACTCTCCTCCTAAATTGACAAGGTCAGCTCCATTACTTTTCAGAAGTAGGAAACCTTACCCTGCTAGGAAAAAAAAGAAAAAAAAGATTCTAGCTAAGCCTCATTGTACACAATAGATACGTTCCTGAAAAGTTATTAGGACTAGAGTATTTGTAAGTGGCTTCATATTAGCATGCATTTTAGAGGCTTATTCTATAAAGGAACCCCATGGCGAATCCCTTTACAAAATGAAAAGGAAAATTTGTTATACAAATAACTATCTTTTAATTTATCTGTCCTAAAATCTGGGTTTTCACACATCAAGTCTTTTTTTTTTTAAGATTTTTATTTATTTATTCATGATAGTCACACAGAGAGAGACAGAGAGGCAGAGACACAGGTAGAGGGAGAAGCAGGCTCCATGCAGGGAGCCTGACGTGGGATTCGATCCTGGGTCTCCAGGATCGCGCCCCGGGCCAAAGGCAGGCGCCAAACCGCTGCGCCACCCAGGGATCCCCACACATCAAGTCTTAAAGCAGAGCACACCTGTATATCCTTCTAGCACCTCTCACCATGGGTTAAATAAATGTTAGTCTCCTCTCTTCTTAACTCCCAGAAAGCTTTTTATTTTTATTTTTATTTTTTTTTTAAGATTTTATTTATTTATTTATTCATGAAAGACTGAGAGACAGAGAGAGAGAGAGAGAGAGCCAGAGGGAGAAGCAGGCTCCATGCACCGGGAGCCCGACGTGGGATTCGATCCCGGGTCTCCAGGATCGCGCCCTGGGCCGAAGGCAGGCGCCAAACCGCTGCGCCACCCAGGGATCCCCCAGAAAGCTTTTTAAAAGCCTCTCCTATTGATATATAACATTCCACCTTGGAGTGTAGAATAGGAATCATCAAACAGCCACTCAACTGTGCTGCTATAGCCAGGAAGGCAGCCTGAAAGAAGAGAATTGAATGGGTATAGCTGGGTTCCAATAAAACTTTATTTGTGGACACTGAGATTTGAATTTCACACAATTTTTACATGCCACAAAGTTTTACTGTTCTGATTTTTTTTCCCCTAACCACACTTAAAAATATAAAAACCATCTTAGCTCATGGGCAAAAATAGGTGATGGGTGGAATTTGGCCTGCTGGCCATGGTGTGTGAACCTCTGATACAGAAGCTTTTATTTGTATCTTGCCTGTCCTAGTAGTCTGCAAACTTCCTGAGGGGAAGAGCTGTGGCTTAGTGAACTAAGTGTGGGTTTAGGAGTAGATGGGCCTGGATTTAAGTCTAGGATGTGCCATTCATTTTCCAAAGGTCCTGTTTCTTTATCCATTAGACAGGAGTGACCACGTTGACTTCATGGGGATGTTGTATATTCATGTGTGTAAAGACACTGGCTCACAGTAGGCATTCCACAAATGGTAACAGGTGTTGGTGTTATTTATTCTTAGATTCTCTACAATATCCAACCAGTGCTTAGTAGGCACTTAGTAAATATTAAGTGAATGAAAACATGATGAGCAACCTGCCATCAGAGAGTTACAACTGTAATGGGTTTCCTCAGGGCAGGGACAGCAGACTGAGGACCCATTTACAAGGACAAATTAATTTCCCACTCAAAAGTGCCCTGACTTTTCAGCAAACTCAGCCAGATAATAAAACACACACCCGCACTAAAGGTCTGATTTATTTAATCCAACAGAGGGCAATGGTGCACCCCAAACCATCGGTTCTGTCCTGTAACTCATTTTTTTTGCGTCTTGAGTCCCCACAACCTTTATCTAGACAGGTTTGGTGATTGTCCTCCTTTCTTTCGTGTGTTTTAAGGCATGTATACTTGATCATTTCAAGGAGTCCAAAGCCCATACAATACAGAATGGCTCTGCTGGGCAAGAATTGGAAATCATCGGCTCCTACTCCGTATCCTGCTGCTTGAATTCCCTGAGTAGAGGTGGTCCTGTTCATCTCAAAGTGACTAGTCCTCACTCCTGGCTTCCATTCTAGGTTAATGATTGATTTCTCCTGAAACCCCTACTGCGTGTTTTTCTTTTTTATCTGAACCCTACATCTGTGGTTGGAGACTTTTTGCCTTAGTTTATCACCTTTTCCTGAGTGTTGAATATAGGAACAGGACACTGAGAGAGGTCATAGATGGCCCTCCTTGAAAATTTGTAAGCTTAGGTTGGACAACTACCTATAATTTACCTGTCGGCTATTGCTTAAATATTCTCCCAGAGACCCAAATCAATCTATTCCGGAAAAGGCAGTAGAAAAAAAAAAAAAAAAAAAAAGGAAAGAAAAAGGCTGAGCATGGTCAAGAGATCAAGGGCTGGCCTTTCTTCAATTTGGGTTTTCAGATGGCAAGATTTTTGCTCTATTCTAAACCAGTGGAATCCCTGCTTACAGAATAGCTCTTAATCAGCTGGCCATGTTGGAAATGTTAACCTTCTTGCTGAATGTCTAACACGGTGTACACATTTCTTTACTGTGCCTGCTCTTGAATTACTTCTAACTCATCCCTGGAGCCTTTAAAATAGAAACCCAGGGCAGCCCAGGTGGCTCAGTGGTTTAGCGCCACCTTCAGCCCAGGGCATGATCCTGGGGTCCGGGGATGGAGTCTCACGTCAGGCTCTCTGCATGGAGCATGCTTCTCTCTTTCTCTTTCTCTTTCTCTTTCTCTTTCTCTCTCTCTCTCTCTCTCTCTCTCTCTCTCTCTCTCTCTCTCTCTCTCTCGTCTCTCATGAATAAATAAATAAAATCTTAAAAAAAAATAAAAAAATAAAAACCCAAATCCTATTCTAGTAAGATCCTCCTTCTGGTTTCTCTGGAGACTCGGATCTGTGCCGGCAAGTAGAGGGTAAAGTGGCAGTTGAATGATGGCAGCACCAAGCTTGCAGATAGCCACGTACTTGGCAATGGCGATCAGGGGCCTCTGCTTTCAAAGATTGACAACCAGCAGCTCCCACGCTCATCTAGACCTCCCCAGTCAGAGCTGCAGGACCATTTATTTTTAGGTGCTGGACCCCAGGGGGGGAATAAACAGCCTTCTCAGGACGACCTGGCCTGTGTCCACAGGTGTTCTCTCCATGGCATATAAGCATTTCTAACTTTATTGCAACCAAAGTATGCAAAGACAAGTAGAATATACTCCCCAAACCATTTCTGGGTGGTTGGCTGAGATTTTAGTACCCTCTAAAAGCCTCCATTTTAAATGGTTTTGCACACATGAGACATTCTTATTTTCCTCTTGTCCCTAGGTGACTCGTTATTTCCCCCTCCAAAGTCCCCTAGGAGGCATAAACTCTCCTGGCAGTACCGGCGGGGCAAACTCAGGCAACTAGAGGGGCTGTCTGCACCCCATCCCAGAATAGCGATTCCTCAGTGGCTGACCTCTTGGTGCCAGTCTTGGGGACGCAAGGAAGTGGCTTAGGAAGAAGCCTGCGGGGTGTGCTCCATTGCGCCTGCAGTTGTCTTGCCCATGTATCAGTCATCCTCTGGCTGCTTCGCTTCAACAGAAAACAGCAACAGAGCTGTCTCTGATGACAGGTAACTAAGGGGTAGTGGGTCCTGGGGCGAGAGTTGAGACCTGGGGGCACTCTCTACCACTGCACCTCCTGCCAACCCTCTCCCGACTGCTTAGAGTTTCAATCTACTCGTTGGCCTTGCCTTGATGTCTTCCTATTTTCTGAGTGGGTACTATCTCCTCAGTTAGGAGGCACTTGTCTTTAGGTTTGGAAGCCAAATAAATATATTTCAAAGACATATAGACAAACTTGATGCAACTGGAGAGTCCCTCTAAATCCCTTATATCTTCATTTAATCAAATTTCTGTTCTGTAGATGCCTACTAGTCGCTGTGGATTCGGGAGCTCTCACAGGTCTCAGGGATGTTTTCCTCTTTTTAAATTAGCTCCTCTTTTCCTGCTGAAGGTTTGTTTGTTTGTTTGTTTTGGGTTGGGAAGGGAGGGCAAGGAGAAGGGAGTAGAAGAAGGTGGAGACAAATGAGGGGGGGATTGTCCCTGTGTGGGTCCCCTCCCCTGCAAATGAGAGTCATTTGCTCTTCCTCCTTCTGTTTTTTTTTTTTTTTTCATCCTGCTCTTTGATAATCAACACCAGTCTGGCACATTAAATGAAACTTTCTTTCTTTCTTTTTTTGTACAATTTTTTTTTTTTTTTTTTAAGATTTTCTTTATTTATGAGAGACCCAGAGAGGCAGAAACAGGCAGAGGGCAGCCCGGGTGGCTAAGCAATTTAGCGCCACCTTCAGCCGAGGGCCTGATCCTGGAGACCCGGAATCTAGTCCCACATCAGGCTCCCTGCATGGAGCCTGCTTCTCCCTCTGCCTGTGTCTCTGCCTCTCTCTCTCTCTCTCTCTGTGTCTCTCATGAATAAATAAATAAAATCTTAAAAAAAGAAGAAAAGGAAAGGAAAGGAAAGGAAGAAAAGAAAAGAAAAGAAAAGAAAAGAAAAGAGAAAAGAAAAAAAAGAAAAGAAAAGAAGAAAAGAAAAAGAAACACAGGCAGAGGGAGAGGCAGACTCCCCACAGGGAGCCTAATGCAGGACTCAATCCCAGGACCCTGGGATCACAATCTGAGCCAAAGGTAGACGCTCAACCACTAAGCCACCCAGGTGCCCCCATAAGGTCTTAAAAAAAGCAATCTCTACACCTAAAATGAGGCTCAAACTTCCAACCCAAGATTAAGAGTTGCATGCTCCACCAACTGAGCCAGCCAGGTGCCCCTCTTTTTTTTTCAAGGTCAAAGCACGTCACATAAAATTTCACCTGTCCTCAAACTTTTTGTAAGAAGAATAACCTTTTCTTTCAGTGGACAAACTCAAGCAACTTCTATTCTTTTTTCCCCTAACTTGCCATTCTCTGCAAGGTGAGGCTGCCAGCCATCGCAGAGGTGCAGGGGCCTGGCTGGTTTCAGATCTCAGTTCAGCTGCTTCCTTGCCAGTGCAGGGGGAGTGTGTGTGTGTGTGTGTGTGTGTGTGTGTGTGTGTGTGTGGACCTTAGGTCTTCTGTGCCTCAGGCTCTACAATCAAGGATTCAGATAATAATCCTCATTTCCAGTTTGTCCGGGGACAGGGTGTGACCTCCCGGCCCATCTATGGAGTCTGACAGTTCAGTGTCTCTCCAATAATTTCTCATCTATCTACTCTCCTTTCTTGTAGAGAAAACAGTTTCAAAACCATTTTTCAAAAACCCACCAAGCCTAGGAACGCCTGGGTGGCTCAGTGGTTGAGCGTCTACCTTCGGCTCAGGGTCCTGGGATCGAGTCCCGTATCGGGCTCCCTTCAGGGAGCCTGCTTCTCCCTCTGCTTATGTCTCTGCCTCTCTCTCTGTATCTTTCATGAATAAATAAATAAATAAAATCTTTTAAAAAAATCCACCAAGCCTATGCCTCTTTCCAGCTTTTTAAGTCTCAAGTTTTCTTCACTTGCCCTGGGGCGGCGGCGGGGGGGGGGGGGGCAGAAACACTGAGTTCTCTCTACTCACTGTAAAGTTCTGGCTGCAGTGATTTCAGAAGATGGGACACACAGCATGTTGTAATCAAGACTGTCTCCTAAGTAGAGAGAAAAGGCAGCACGAACCAAAGGGCAGTGGGGTGATGGAAGGCTGAGCAACAGAAAACTATTCTAGCTTCTAGGCTTTGCCATCTGCCTGGAGCTCAGTGACCGCGTGGCTTTCCGTAAAAGAAACCCCAGGACAGCTACCTGGGGGGCCCACGGGGCCCACTCCTCACCCAAATCCAGAGACAAGAACCAGCTGGGACTAAGTTTCATGTATCGATGTGATCTATCACGGGCCAAGGGCTTCCCATGCACTTTGCAACATGATTATGACTCTGATCATTATTACTCCTACGACCACGACCGCCACACACGTTTTATAGCTGGGGAACAGGGGAGCGATTACCGTCCATGCCCCCTGTTCTTTCCTTCTGCACGATGCCCCTGCCGGTACCAGCAAAAACGAAAAGTCCTGCACTAGTTCAGGATAATTACTAACGAGCTCGGGGCCCCCTGAACCTTCCTGGGTGGCTGTCCTTCAGCCAAGAAATTGATGGGCACAATTCTCACGTACCCACAAAATTCAAGGCCATCATTCCTTGGTCAAAGAGGCAAAGCCTGCAATAAACCCGGCTGACCTCCGACCAAGCCATCTTGTGCTTTGAGGCCACTGCAGATAATGGAAGCAATCTCAGTGAATAAACCTACGTGGGGCTGTCCTTCTCCTTGCCTTTCCCTTCCGTTGCTCTCTCTCTCTCTTGCTGTCTTTCAAGGTCACGGGTCTCTAACCTCTCCCACCATCAACATTCCTCACCAGCTAGTCTGCTTCTGTTCTGAGCTCTCTCTCCTTTCTCCTCTGAATGCCAGTGACTTACCGTGAATCTAGCGAGAGCAAGTGTACCTCAGGTCTTTTGTTTTCACGTCTCCTACACTTTTCTTATTGAAATGACACCGTGAAAACAACAGCGACAGAAATGAAACAGGAAGAGCCCACCAAGCCCGCCGGAGCTGTTCCTTCCAGCCCCACTCTGGCGCCAGACTGAGATATCTTGCCATTTTCTTGTGTTACCCTGATTGTTCCCTAAAGCAATGAAACACCATGAATCCTGTTGGTGAAATCCAAACAAGAATGAAGCATTAAAGATAACACGCACCCCCCAATCAGAAATGATTCAGGGAACCCTACAAGAAGGGCAGGAGGGTTGATGGTGGATATGAGTGGAGGCAGGATGGAGACGTACAGACAGACATTTTACAAATCTCCAGGCTTCTCCTCCCCTCCAACCCCCACCCCCCATTCACTTTCTAATTTCTATTCACATCATGATTTCTCTTCAAATATATCACCAGGGGTTTATGGTGCCTTCATGATCTCTTTTCCTCCTCTTCCCGTCTGTTCACTGTTTATTGATTTGGTCTCTGAACACTTGGCTCATTTATCATATATATATTTGAAAGCCTCCATCTTCTTGCTCTGTGGTCACCAGGGCTGTAATATCACTCCCAAACGTTACCGAGTCAGCTCAGCACCCTCTTCCCCCCCTCACTGTCTGCACTCAGTGCTATCTTAATTCTTATTTGGGCAGAGGACAAAAGCAAATGACTCTGTGACCACACCTGCTTGTCACTTTTACTTATATTTCCAGGCCCCCACTTATTATTGGTATGCAGGTTATTTTTTAGTTCGCTGGTCTCGAACCTTGCAGAAGTGGACCTTAACCCCTGCAACAGTTTACCTGGCTTCATTCGATAAGTCCACCCCTCGAAAGGGGGAGGTAAATACGTTTTTAGATATCAAGTCACCCCATAGAGGTACTAAAAAGTTGCCAAGAGAAGAGATGTTGCCCATTACTTTCATCAGATGAATAGTTATCATATTCTTATCTCTTTTTTTTTTTTTGAAATTAAGGTCATAATTAGAGTTTGCTTGAACTGAGGAACACCTGTATTTGCTTTGCTTACTGTAGTCTCTTTCTTTCTAACTGCCAGTTTTGATCCCCAAAACTCTTAGATTGTCCAAGTTGAAGATGACCCAGAAAGTTGACCCAGTCTTTCCTTAATTTATTGAGATGATGGGGACTGGGCACAGGGAAGGTGGAAGTGGAAGCAGCTTGGTGGCTACATTGAACCAAACATCTCACTATAATTTTCAGTCCAAATTCTACCCTAAGGAGAAATAAAAGAGTTGAGTGTATGAACGAATCTCACAATACCCCAATTCTTGTTTCTGAGCCTGACTATCCCTGGGTCCTCCACCACCTTCTGTGGGACGAGGCTCAGACTCCTTGCTCTCCTGGTCATTTCCTTCACACAACATCACCAGAACATTCGTTCAATGTTCTTCTTAAAAAAGTGTTACCTAGAAGTAAGTCCAACGTTCAAGAAATGGTCTGAGCTGGGCTGAGTGGAAGACACTATTAAATCACTTTCTCTGTTCAGCAGAGCTTTTAACAACGCTTGACTCTGTTGGCCATTCGGGGTCCGGCAGCCAAGCCTTGGGACAAAAGCACAAGGGTTCCTTGGCGTGAAGAGGGGTCACTCCAGGCCTCTCCACTTCATTTTTGCGAGAGGCTTTTGGGAGCCCAAATGGGAGGTTCAAACTTAATCTTTTTGATTTTGATCTTGTTTTGGTCCTGGCCGTCAGCCAGCTCTGCAGTCCATGATTCAGCTGGAGCACAGATTGGTATTCCTCCCCTCTGGTCTCTCTCCCGACTCTTGTCTCACAAGCAACCTTAATGCCTTTTTGGTCTTTATCCATAATAAATGGAACATGGGCTTGGAGTCAGATGGAGTTGAGCTTGCGTCCTGGCTCCTTCATTCACCAGCTGTGAGATCAGAAGCTCACTGGTTACCTCTGAACTCAGTTTCTTACTGAATGACTCCCTCCAGATTGACATGAACTCATCAGCACCCTCTGAGCATCAGCTCTGAACCCACCAGATTAAGTAGTCATCATTCTTCACGTTTTCTTGCGTTTTGTTCTCTAGGGTCTCGTGAAAAATGCAACCAAACGCCTGGCTGAGATCAAACTGGGCCGTGCCTGTGGCCCTTTCCTTACATGGCCGTCTGATAACCTTATAAGAACAGGGTTCCAGGGTCATACTTGGGGAAATGCCACGTGGAAGAAATTCACCTTTTCACTCACTTTGCCTCTTTTGTGTCTTCTGTTCCCCATTCCTTGTCCACCTTTCCCGTCTGTTGTGTTTTCTTCTATGTCTTTTAAATAGGCTGCTGTCACCTTATCTGAGAGTCATTTTCCCATTCAGAATTCATTGATGCCATGTTGTCATGCTACCTCCTAGATCCACTCAAGACTTTCCTGTTGCCATTTTGGGCCTTAGCAATCTCTTCTCCATGACATCTCTCTAAATAGACTTCAGAATACCACACACCCATGCAATGCAAACATGCCTCAGGATGCTTTCTCATTATTCTCTAAGCACTCCTTCTGCATCCTCACCTCTGCACTGGTCCTCCTTCCACCACCGAACTCAGGCTGCTATGTACAGTTGTGCAGGCTGTTTACTGCACAAGGGCCTGTGGCTGAGGTTGCAGTGGAGACAGCCAGTGCTCTTCTCTTAAGCTTTGAGTCCTGATGTGGGGCTGCATCTAAAGTTAGGGACATACTTTTCTAATTTAAACGAAGGCATAGGATCTGACTTCAACTGCCCCTCCTAAACCTTACTTGGGGTCTGCCCTTGTCATACCCTAAACTCTCATTCTCTCTTTTTCTTCTGGGGGACTCAGCATATCTACCCCTTGCTTGGTGCTGCTGCCACATTCAGTTACATGGGCAAGCACCTGGCCTTTTGGAGTCCAGCCACCAGAGTTCAAATCCTAGCTGCACCACTAGCTACCTGAGTGATCCTGACCAAGTCATTGAATCTCTCTGAGTCTCATTTTTCTCATCTTTAAAACAGGAATAATAATAATAATAGTACCTGCCTTAGTATTCTCGTGAAGATATTTGAATATTTAAGACATCCATCCAAAACACTTAGTATGGTGCCTGGCATATAGCAAGCACTTCATGCCTGCTAGCTCCTGCTACTTTATGCCTATTCCATGATAGCTACCGATGGCTGAGAGATGCAGTGCCTCTCTGGAAAAATCAGTGAAAAAAAGTACTAGTATCTTGCTAGATAAAGTACAGAATGCCCAGTTTAATTTGAATTTCAGACAAATGTTCTACTATAAGTTTTCTAGCATAAGTATATCCCCAAATGCTTACCCTGTCCACATAAATCTCATAGGGGTAAATGGTGCATTGTTAAGAATAATGGCAAGGAGGGCGGCTCAGGTGGCTCAGTGGTTTAGCACATGCCTTCAGCTCAGGGCATGATCATGGTGACCTGGGATCGAGTCCCACATCGGGCTCCCTGCATGGAGCCTGCTTCTCCCTCTGCCTGTGTCTCTGCCTCTCTCTCTGTGTGTGTCTCTCATGAATAAATAAAAATATTAAAAAAAAAGAATAATGGCAAGGAATCATTTGACCTTTCCACCCTGTCCTCTCTGTTCTGCCCACTGCCTGCCATCTCACACAATGCTTGCTCTACAAGATCTCTGACATAAAGACTGGGGAGTGGGCCAACTTGTGTCATAAGACTCCAGATCTTGGAATGAAGCCTTAGGAGTTCCTAAGAAGATTATGGTTTGCATGTAGAAGTGCATATTCTCTCATTCATGTATGGAATGAGCCACAAAATGTCATACTTCCCACCTTCTCTGCTTTTCGTGTGTTATTTGCTACTTTCCATGTTGTGTGGACCAAAAGGCATGCTCTTCCTGTTCAGCATTCTGGAATACTACGTGTTTGGTAAGTGGGTCTGATAGATTGGAATTTCTGTTTCAGTAAGTGAATTTTCTTGTAATCTGTATTTGTGATAAAACAGGAATCCTCTAAGCCTTCTTATGTATTCAGATGTTTCTCTTATAATTATTCTGGCATTTCACATTGTTATTCTCAAATTCACTATCTGCTTTCTCATATCTATAACTTGTCAAATTTTTCCATGCTTGGCATTTGCACCACAGTAAAAAAACTACTGGGCACCGGCCCCAGTGAATTATTAGTAGTCCCATCACGTAGTCACCAGCTTGACATTTACTTGTATTATCCATGTCTCTAGTCCTGATGACAAATAATCCTTGACTTGGTTGCTGATAGCTCATCTTTTTTTTATTTTTAACTATGATTTGTGCTTTTCTAGAGCCTGGCCTCTTCCTGGAACCACTGTGGAGGAAGCTACTGAACCCCCAGCAGTACCTAATGTGGTTCTGTTCCCTTTGTGATCTTCTCTTTCTTATTCTCTTTCATTTCAAATCCTCCATTACTGACTCCTTGTCCAGATTCTTTTCTCTCCCAACTCTGTCTGCATGGCCAAGCAGTGGCAATTTCTCCTTGGTCTGGTCTTCACATTTGCTGCTGCTTGACCTCACAGGGCTTTCACTTTCCTTCTCTCTCTCAGGAGTATCTCCTATGCTTCATGCATGTGCTCAGCAGTCATCTCCTGGGCCCCACTATGTGTCAAGCATTGTGCTCCACATGGAAATCCAGAGTGGATTAGAGAGGTGGTCCTAGACCGTAGCTGAGTCCCAGTTTTGAAGGAAAGACAGAGAAGTTGACCAAACAAATGAGATCAGTGTGGTAACAGAGCCAGACCTCAGTGGTTGAAGAATCCAGAGGAGTGGCTCCTAATCCAGATTGGGATGGGTACAGGTGCAAGAGGGGCCAGGGGGCCCTTTCCAAGGGAGATGAGTCTTATGGACAAGTAGAGGGCATGTACATCATCAATGGAGGGAATGATACCTGTAAATAGTTTCTGTGGAGTCCATTGTGTTCATTATAACCACCGGGGATTGGCAGGAGGTGGGCTTGGTGATTTGGGTGGAGGCAGGTCATGGATGACCTTGCACAGCATGACAAGAACATTGGACTTTATGCCACAGGTGAGGGGGAATCTATGAAAATGTTGATAACATCTGCATTAGGAAATGTTTAATCTGGTGGCAGTATGAAGGATTGGGGGGCAGGGTGAAACTATAAATGAAGAAACCACTGCAGTGGTCTTGGCCAGAAACCACAAGGGCCTGAAATACGACAGCGAGAGACTATGCTCCTTCCCTCGAGCTTGGGCTTATGTCTCAATAGTAAGTGCTTTACATGTTTTCTCATTTAGTCTGCAGGATCCTGAGGAATAAAACCTGTTGTTCTATCCATCTGACGTATGAGAAAAGTGAGGTGCAAAGAGGTTAAAAAATTGTTCAAGGTCACATGTGTCAAAAAGTGGTGGAGCCAGGATTCAAATTCACCAGGCGTATTTAACTAATTTTGTGCCTTGTCTATTACTTTGACCATCTGGCAATGGCTAAAAGGCAGAGAAGAGTCAAGAGCAGCACTCTCCGACAGAAATATGCAAGCCACAACTGTGAGCGACACATGTAACTTTAAATATTTCAGTAACATATTTTAAAAAAAGGAAAATTATTTTTAATAATTTATTTTACACGACATATCCCAAATGCTATCATTTCAACATGAAATCAATATAAAATATTACTGAAATATTTTGTATTCTTTTTTCTGAACTAAGTCTGGTGTGTATTTTATAATTATAGTACATCTTGACTTGGAGCAAGCATATTTGAGGTACTTAATAGTACACATGTCTAGCAGCTACCATATTGACCAGCATGGGTCTAGAATGAATGGCTCTCATATTTCTGCTGTTGTAGAATGTGCCAATATGGTAGATGGTGGTAACATTTTCAGAGACAAGGCACTATGGGAAGAAAAGATGATTTGGGAGGACTTTGAAATGCTTGAAAAACATCCAGGTAGAGATTCCTAATCAGGGGTTGGATGCATAGGTGTGGCTCTCAACATAGAAGTCTGAGCAGACATATAAATGCAGAAGCTATTCCCATATAGATGATTATTAAAACCCAGGCTTAGAAGGAAGTCAACATGGGGGCGATTATGTCCTTAGAGTAAGCTCTGGAAACACACGTAAGGGATGGATGCCTTGTGTAGGTAAAGGAATTCATTTGTAGGTATCTCCTCTTGAATGGGAAAGAAAGATAAAGTGTGAATGCAGAGGTAAGTTTGTGTAGGTAAAGAGGGTGAAGAGAGACAGGAAGTAGGCCTTCTAACCCAATGTTGGCAGGAGTTCTCTTGGCTTTTCTACATTTTTTCTCTTCTACAGAAAAACGAGCACTTTTATAGCTGACTGCTCACAAAAATCTATCTGGAAAAAGGGGAAGCAAACAAAGCAAACAAAGAAGAAGAAGCAAACAAAATGTAAATATTTGTTCAGCCAAGAAGTAAAACCAAAATGAAGACCCATCTCTCCCAATTGCTATCCCATACTGTCTCTCTCCTTAAACTTTCTGTTTTGGAATAATGATAGAGCCACAGGAAATTGCAAGAATATTACAGAGAGATCCCCTGTCCTCTTCATCCTCTTCCCAAGATTGACATCTGACATCACCATGGTACAACATCAATACCAGGAAACTGACATTGGTACAATTCTATTAACTGGAATTCTACTTTTTTCTTTTACCACTTCCTAGCGGGAAGCACCCTGACTAAAAAGAGTCAAAATGAGGCAAGATGTAATGTCCAACCAGGTCCAGAGCTTTATGTGTGTTCAAGAGGTTTTATGCCTGTAACTAAATGACATGCATCAAATATAACACCTAAATGCCACCTCAATGCTCAGGTCAAAAATTCGTTCTTAGAGTGATCTGTAACTTGTACCAACATTATGTGGTCAGACCAGACTCTTCACTATCTGTTTGGCTTCTTGTTATAGAAAAGGATGAAAACAGAAGAAAAGAACTGCTCTGCTGTCCCCATCAGGATCTGTAATGAGGACTGTATGACACTGAAGAGAAAGGGAGGTTGCTGTACAACCCAGGTCTCACTGACTACTGAACCCAGGCTCAGTTTCTGACAGGCAGTCTTGTTAGATGGCTATTTCATGTTTCATGCCCCCCCCTACCCCCCCACCCCCCGTCTACACAGCAGAAAACCAATGGATTAGGAGGGAGTTAGCATTCAGATGAGTGAGTCCATCCAACTTTCGAGCTGGGATTATTTCAGAGGAACTCACAGTATCCAATACGACAGGCTCCTCAATAAATGTGAGGGGTTTCATCGAACCAGCTTATCAAAAAAACAAACCCAAAGGATACAGGCACATTCCTCAAAAGCAGAAGCAAACAAAGAAAGAATCAAGAGACCTCTTCGCTTCAAGGAAATAAAAACCAGCAAGAGAAAATTAAGCCAACTTGAAGGGAACAGTGGCTGTCCATCAGCCAGGCTTCAGCCAAGGCAAATAATCCATTTATTAACAGAGGTGAGAGCTCCTCTGTATTTTTTCTCTAAGTGGTGATTTGTTAATCAGTAAATATGGAATGACTTTTTTTCCTCCCTTGGGTATAAATGAGTTCTAGTTCTCAAAAAACAATATATCTGGCAAGAGGTAGAACGTAGAAAAATGAAATGTTTTGTCCATTAAGATCTGAAAATTCAGCAAAACACTCATTTCTGGTAGCTGGGTGAAAAGAATTTGACAATTGGCCTTGACAACTTCTGAGCAGCTGAAGAAGGAAAAATTTAGCAAGAACAGGCTGGATCAGGATGGTCAGATGCCTTCAGGCTGAGTGATCTCCACAAATTTATTTTGTGCATCTACACCTCCCCTTACATTGTCACGTACCATATCTGTGCTACCAGTAATATAATAGTTCGTGTCAAATTTGAGAAGACAGGCTGAGGGCAATTCACAGTTGTGAAGTCCAACTATAGGCTGAAGGGAACAGGACAGTGGGAAGAGGTAGGGGAAGGAGGGTCCTTCCTCCGTCATAGCCCTTGGAAAGGGTCTCCTGCCCCCCAGGTGCTGAGCCAGAGCAGCATTCACAGGACAAGGGTGGAGGGAAGTAGCTGAAATCAACTCAGCTCTACAAGTGCTGTTATCAAGGTCAAGGGTGAGAAAACCAAAGTCATGTGCTTGATGGACTAGGCCCGCATTGACCGGAGTTGAAATTCAGCCTCAGTTCCTTCATAGACCTTTTCCCTTGACAGTGTGGTTTGGCCGTTTGTATCCGACCCAGCCATTTGTTTGGGGCTGAATAGATGCAGGCTGCATTTTTAAATCCTTGCAGATGCTTGAACAGACCCCGCTCTCCAGTCAGACAAGAATGCCACCAGATGTGACTAAACGTGCCTCCCTTTGGAGCCGTTTAAACGTGAGAAATCCCTCCCCTAAATCCCTCCCCTAGCAGTCCGCGGCAGGAAACTATTTTTATCAGGGTCTTTCAACCCCAGCTCCGAGACACATCGCAGATTTTCCTGCAAAAGTTCCAGCCCACAAAGAAATAAACCCCGTGCCAGACAAACTGATGCCCGCGGGCCGGGGGAGGGAAGGGCCGGGAAGCTCAGTGGAGGTAGTAGGGCAGGCGGGGCAGAGAGAAAACGTGACCCACGTGGCATCTGGTTTCTCTTCTCTCTTCAGCTTCCACTGAAGCAAAGGTGAAAAGGGGGAAGAAGCGAGGGGGGGAAGCAAGGAGAGGCAGGGCCCCTTCTGGGAAAAGCAATTCTAGTCTTGAATTCTCAACCCTGCCCACCTCCCAAGCCAGTGACCACTTTCCCCCCACGCACCAGGTGACGGAAATGCTCAGCCTGATCCAGGCTGGAGCCAGAAAAGGGGTGATGACGGCTTCTGCCTCATTCTTTCTGCTGTCTCCCTTCCCCCTTCCAATCACAATAAATATATTTATACTCACTTGATTATGGCAGCCAGACAATGCTCCCCTAATTGGCAGTGATCAGAGCACCAGAATTGCTTGGGTGAACCTGCTGTCTCTCTATCAGGCAAAGCAACGAGGGGCCACTAGGGCAGTCCCCATTAACAGTTTCCGGTGGAATCAAAAACCGTCCCCCTCCCAACTCGTGCATGGCAATGAATTTTCCTAACAGCTCCTAAGAGCCAACCCTTGAGGAACTCAGACTTACATGAACCTGCCCAGCATCGAATGCTTTTGTACATCTTCCCCACCCCCCAGCTCTAGTGCATAGAAAAAAAACCCATAGCCACTTCCTTCTGCTGGAGGTTCTTTTGTTCTTTTACGTTTTTTCTTTTTTTCTTTTGCAGGCCTTATGGAGCTAACTGTCATTTTTGGTTCTTGGTTCTTTGTAAATTTCAGGGACATCTGGCACGCAGTTTACTGCATTTGCTCGCTCTGGTATTTGTAGATGCGTGTGCCGTCTCTGCTGCGTGTGCGTGTTAACATTCCGTGTGCATAATTTATGCACACATAATTTGGAACTTGAGTGCTTTGGTATATTTTGACATTTAAATGTGACTACCACAGTGCTGATCATAAGGAATTGCTTAATAAATGTTTATTAAATACATGAATGCACCAGGAAGGCAAATGTCATTCATTCATTCACTCATTCATCAGACATCCGAATGCCTGGTGTGTGCCAGTGTGTGGCTTAGAATGTGCTAGATGCTGGAGGTTCAGTGATGCACACCCACAGTCCCTGCCCTCAGGATGCTCACAGTAGTAGGGTGGGAGGCAGGCACATAAACAGGCAATTATAAGATATGGAGACACAGCGAGAGAGCCCTGTGCAAGGTGGCCTGGAGGGCTGAGGAGGGAGACCTCAGTCTACCTAGGGAAGGAGCTGAGGCCATGATGTGTGTAGAGGGGTTTCCTGAACATGGGGAGACCTGGCTGCGGCTATGAAGTATTCCAAAGGGGTAGCATAGCCGGTGGCAGGACCCAAGAAACAGCAGGGAGCAGAGAGCTAGAAGCCCCCTAAGGGTGTTTGGGAAAGTCCTGAGGCCAGGAGTTGACAAAAATGAAGTGGGGGCTCAGACAGGGGACTGGATCTGGCCCTGAGAACCTGGGGGCAGGGAGTAAAGAAAAGGAGCTTCAGTCACCTCGGTCGGGACTAAACATCTTCTGGATCGTGCCAGAATTTGTAGACACACACACCTCAAAGCAGAATTTGAACCTGCTTTGGAAGCTTTGCCGACATGCAGTCTGTCACGTCCCACACCCGTCACTGATGAGCTACGTGAACCAGAGCAAGGGCTGCCTTCTGTAGGAGTAAACTGAGGACACGGACTCTGTGGGCTCTAGGACTCCTCCCAGCTTGTATATAATAAGTTGCCTAGGGTCTCTGTGGCGTGTGTATAGACCACACCTGGGCCTGTTCCCTGTGCCACCCGTGGGGGCTCTGCAGGAAGGAGGCCATGTCCAAGCAGCACATGGTATCACCGGTGGCATCACCAGCTTACAGGGCAGAGACTGGCAGGTGCGATTCCGCAGAAACCCTTCAAAAGTCCTCATGAGAATGTACTGTATGATAAAGACATCCTACCGTTGCCAGCCTGGGTCAGGGTCTCATTATCTCAATTCTGAAGTACCCCCTATTAAATTCTTTTTTTTTTAAAACATTATTTATTTATTTATTCATAGAGACACAGAGAGAGAATGAGAGGCAGAGACACAGGCAGAGGGAGAAGCAGGCTCCATTCAGAGAGCCCGACTTGGGACTCCATCCAGGGTCTCCAGGATCACGCCCTGGGCTGCAGGCGGCGCTAAACCACTGGGCCACCGGGGCTGCCCACCCCCAATTAAACTCATAGCACGGATCCCTGCTTGATTACTTTTCTCTAAAGCACTGCTTAGCTTATAGCCTTTCTGCTCAAAAACTCTTACTGATTCCCCTTTCCTTATAGAATCAAGCACCAAGTTCTCGGAGTGACATTCGAGGCCGTCCTTAATCTAACCCCCTGCCCTATGTGCCCCATCTTCCCCCTCAGCCAGGGGACACCCTGGCAATGGCACCCATGAATATTCCTACTTCTTTGCCTTTTCTCCCTCCAGCCCTCCTACTAAAGATCCAACTCAAATTCAAGACCATCTCTCCTAGGAACGCTGTCTGGCTTCCCCGCCCTTTGCGGCGTCCCGTGTGGCACTTACTATGTTGTTCATTAGTGACTATTAATTTCACTTTGTGGCCTGTGTCTTAGTTCACTGACTAATTTGTAAGTTCCAGAGGATAGGAGCCAAGCCTCACCCCCCACTCTTTGTAGTCTATGGACCTAGCTCAGCATCTTGCTCACGGAAAATAATTGCTGACCGTGGCTTTCCTCCACTATAGCCTCTAGGAGACCATTGAGTAAAATCCATGGGAAGCATGATTATTATTGTGTTATCATAGCTGCCGTGGCCCCAAGTTCTTTTTCTGCCTTCTTGGAAAATAGGAACCTTGGAGAGAGTGGTTTGCTGTAACCATTTTGGAATAAAAAGAATGTGAAACATTTCTCCTACGATTCATAAACAATATTTTAGAGGCATTCCTTCAGAGCTTAAAGTTCATCCAGGAATGAGCTATTTATTGCATGGATCAAAAGGAGCATATGTGCAATCCACCAGGAGGAATAATCACTCTGCTAAATTTAAAGGGGAAAATGATTGAACATTCCTGCTCAAAAGCAGAAATGGTTTAACATCACACGACTGAAGAGGAACATGAGTGACTTACTTAATTTTTGGCACCCCAGTGTTCGGTTTTTATTGTATATGTTCCATTGAGCAGCACACGGGATTTTTCACAAAAGAAAAACTGGCGTTAAATCAATAAGGAAAATCACCATTTCCTTACCGATCCAAGAGCATTTAAGGAAGCTGAGCTCTGCCAATATGTACAACTGTGCAGAATTTGTAACTGGGCAGTTAAAACCACCATCTAAGCTGGCAGCTGTGATTTTCCCAGAAGCAGAGCTTCAGGAAGAAAAATAGCTTTTAAACTTCAGTTCCATTTTTGCAAATTGGATCTGTTCATGAAAAACTGTTTTAAGTCCGGATTTCTTTCTTTTTTTTTTTTTCCTCCTCTCTCATTAGTAAAGGATGTGATTGTTTCTTTTTACCCATATGGGAATTCATCCATTTTCTCCACAAATATTTATTGAGTAGTTATCATGGTCAAACACTGTTTTAGGTGCTGGGGAATGCAGATTGGAACAAAAAAGGCAAAAGTCCTTAACCTTGAGGATTATCTCCGAGGGAGGGCAGATAATAAATAAGTAAACAAGTAGGTAGATAGATACTATGTCAGGCATAAATATGGAAATGATGCTAACATCTTATTGTACTTAAAAAATTAATTTCTAGAAAATTAAAAATGAAGACTCCCCCATGAATATTATCTTAGCTAATATATGTCAAATATATGAAGGGATATTTTTAAAAATAACTAGTGGGACTCCTAGGTGGCTCATGGTTGAGTGTCTACCTTTGGCTCAGGGCATGGTCCTGAGGTCCTGGGATTGAGTCCCATATAGGGCTCCCTGCAGGGAACCTGCTTCTCCTTCTGCCTATGTCTCTGCCTTTCTCAGTGTATCTCATAGTAAATAGACAAAATCTTAAAAAAAAAAAAAAAAAAAAAAACTAGTAAGGAAGACATATATTGTTTTTCCATGTGACGTTGACATTCCCTGCTGACTTTCAAAATAATGGGCAGCCTATGTCTCTACATGTTCCCTGGACCCCAGGCCCCAGTCCTAACAGCACCATGGAAGGTTCCCTGGTGATGTGGCACAGATTGTTCCTAGGTGTTTCTTCTACTTTGAAAACTCTCCTCCTCCTTCTCCTCATGCCTTGCCCCCCATTAATATGGCTCCAAAGTCACTCTCTCTGTGTAACCTTCCCAGGCCCACCAAGTAGAGCTGAGTTCCTCTCCCTCCTGCCCTAAGAGTATCCTGGCACCTTCTCCTGTCAAGGACAGATTCTAATGGAAGATTTTCGCAATGGTTTATTTACTTCTGGGTCTTCCTTCCCAAGCTGTAAACTCCTCCAAGTAGATACTGTCTTGTTTGTGATTTTATCACACAGCACAGTGCCTGGAATTGTAGTAGGCCCTTGACAAATACTGCATGAATGAATGAATGACCTATGGTCTTTTCTGTTTTGGCTTGTGCTGAGCTATGCAATTGAGAACGAGGGGACTGTGGCAGAAGGCAGAGGAGAGCCAGCTGAACAATATGGTAAAGAACTCTGAACAATGGATTTTAAATATTTAAGCTCACAGGCTGCAGATGATAAGGAATTTCAAAATCAAAGTTTCCTAGATGAGGGATCCCTGGGTGGCGCAGTGGTTTAGCGCCTGCCTTTGGCCCAGGGCGTGATCCTGGGGATCCAGGATCGAATCCCACGTCGGGCTTCCGGTGCATGGAGCCTGCTTCTCCCTCTGCCTGTGTCTCTGCCTCTCTCTCTCTCTGTGTGTGTGACTATCATAAATAAATAAAAGTTTAAAAAAAAAAAAGTTTCCTAGATGATATTTCTGTGTGTACCAAATCTGGATGGCTGAGAAATTCAAATAAATGATTAAGCATGTAAAGCAGAACAATTAAGTAATGTGGATCATTTACTGCAGGAGAGAGACTTGAAGAGACTTAATAATGGTTCTTAATGAAAGGAAGGGATTGTATTCCAAGGACGGCTAAACATCCTCCTTCTGCATGCACACAAAAGAAGAAAAAAATGAGATCACAGTGCTACAAAATTTAAGTTAAAAACAGAAAAGAACTCAATTTCAAGTGGGTGACAGAACTCATTTCAAGTTACTATTACAAATAACTGGCATGTGTGGAGGGCTTACTCAGAGCCAGGCATTGTTCTAAACCTTTCCCCATGTGTTCTTTCACCCGATGCTCAGGACAAACCCATGCAGGTTAGTTTAGCTTGTGTTACTCTCATTTTGCAGGTGAGGAAGTGGAGGCACCATTACTGATCGTTAAGCAAGTCCCCTCCAACCCCCGGGGGGTGAGAGGGGCCGCACAGCTGGAAAATTGGTGGTGCTGAGATCCCTGGAGGGCTGTCTGACCCCTGAGCCCCTTGCTCTCACCTACTCTGCTCACTGCTTTACTAGGAGGCAGAACTAGAAGCCAGACCTTCCTCTCCGGATGGAGACCCCAAGGTTAGCTCAGTTAAGTTCCTGGGGCTCATTTAAATTTGAACAAGAAAATCCTTGACTACATAAACCGTCCTTCATTGTCAGTGCAACTTGCTGTCTCAGGGGCTTCACTACACCATGCGTGTGCACGTGCGTGTGTGTGTGTGTGTGTGTGTAGTGAAATTTGAATGCTGCTTTGCTTTGCTTTGTTCTAGTGAGTTGGCCTACCAGCTCCTTTCTAATGAGATGTTGAGTCGTTTTGTTTTGTTTTCTGCAGTCTGCACACGCGGTTTATAGGAGCAGACGTAAGTCGAGTCAGATTGAGATGTTATGATTGTCGCTCCAGAGGGATGGAATTTACTCTCGGGGCTGAAAAGTCAGCATCTTGTTCCCTGCGATCGGTTCCAAGGCAACCGCGTTTCGCCTGCCTGGGGGCAGAAGCAGCGGGGAGGGCGCCCGCCGAGCGGGGCAGCGGGCCAGCAGCTGGGATGCGGAGCCGCAGCCGCAGGAGTCGGGGCTCCTCGGGTCCGCGGAGGGGAGCGCGCTCAGGGCCCGCGCTGTGCGCTGCGCTCCCCGCCGCGTGCGGGAGGCCTGGGGCTGGTTCGGGGGAACCAGGGCAGCCCAGTAGGAGCTCTGTGAAAGGGTGTGAATGAGTCACTACACTTTTCAGGTTGACTGAGATGACTTCTGTTGATTTTCTTCGAATTTAGATCTGTTATCAGTGTTCACACATGGGGCCTAACGGGAAGAAGATGAGTGAACGTTTTCTCGATAGTGCCTGGCCTTCGGGCAGGGTTGTGATAAGATTTGGGTTAAGATGTGACTCTGCAAGAATGTGTTGGTCAGCACGTGTGTCCCGGTGTGTGCCGAGGGCCTGGGGGGGGGGGGGGGGTGCTAATGTCCCGAGCTGGCAGGAGACCAAGGAGGGCGAAGGGTCCTGAGCTGGAAGGAGACCCAGGGGGGCAATGTTTTCTGAGAGTATACACAAATCGGCTGGGGTTGGTTCTTAACCATTTTAGGGCATCAGCAGACACTGCAACTTTGTCAGACTTTGAATCCATGGTCTGGGAGAAGCACTTCCTTTTTAACATTGGATCCTGACAATGACTAGATACAAACAAAGTATTGGTGCCTTGATTAAACAAACGCTTGGGTTCCAGAAGCTCATTGAACCTTTCTGGTCTCCGTTTCTTCGTCTTTACAATGGATAGGACAATGGTACCCACCCCCTTGGGTAGGGTTAGATAGAGGAATACAGGTCAAGTGCTTGGAGCGGTGCCTGCTATTTAGGTAGCATTAAATTTGTATTTATATTATTGCATATGTCTTTGTTCATAAGACTTCATACTTGGCAGAGGACCAACTCCAGTGCTTGTGCAAAATAAGGGTTTGGTACCTATTTGTTAAATGTTGAAGGAATTAAAAGAATCGATTTAGTGGAATACATGGATGGCAACCTATTCTGACTTTTCAGTAACCTGTAATTTGGGGGCAGACCAGGCATTAGATTTAATCTCCTATAGAGAAATATTTCAAAAAAAGTGCAGTGTTCTGCAATCAAACATCTATCTCTGCAGAAAAGTAGGGAATGAAGATGGTGGTTTTGCATGAAGATCACAATGGGAATGTCATGAAAAACAGTTGGTAATGGAAGGGCAGGTAACAGGGTCCATGACTTTCAACCAAATAAAGAAAAACATTTAATATAACCAGACACTTTAGAGCTGCAAAGTACATGTTAATTTTGAACCCACAAAAATAAATAAATATAAAAAACAGGAGTCAAATCTCTGACCTATATTTACTTTGTATTGATTTTCTACTAATGACAGCTTCAAGTTGAAATGAATAATTTAAGAAAATGGAAAGAAAATGAACAGTATAATGTTTTAGGAGCTGGTACAGTTTAAAAGTTGATATTGATAGTAGGTTGAATCATATGAAACTGCCACTTCTTTTGATGAAAAATGGTCAGACATTGTCAGTTTCATACAGTTCAGTCTAATATATTTAAGCTAACTGGCACTAATCAAAACACTTATATTACTTTGCCCTTTATTGCCTTTTAACTATGACTCTAGAACTAAATTGGCCAATTATATTTGTCTTGGCCCTTTTTGCCGCTCAGAATTTGCGCACAGTAGGTGCTAAACAAATGTTTTCTTAATTGAGTGCTGTTTTCCATTATTTTCTCTCAAAAATTAGGCATAAACTTCATTCTCCTGCCTGATGGCAAGACTGCCCTTAAAATGTAATTAACAAAGTGTTAGCTTCATTTCATGTTTCATGATTTAGATAAATCCTTTCTGTTCCTTGTTTGGGGCAGCGCTGGGAAGCTAATTAATACATTATTAATATATTGTAGAGGCAGACAAGACTCTGCTTGTGCACACAAGCCACGGACAAGAATAAATTCAGGTCAGATATAGTTTTGCAATTAAGGAAAAATGTTGTTATGATAATGAGAAATTACTGTTCATATGACATATCTCTGCACACTAAAACACATTACAGACTAATAAAGGAGGTGAATGGCAGGATCAGGCAAGCTTTCTCCTGAAGATTCCAGGCATTCAGGGCTCAGTGAGGGCATCAAAAGTGCCCTGCAATGAACTAGAAAAGATAACCTTTAAGACCCCCAGAAATGAAGAGCTTCGTTATTATTCATATAAGCTTTCGTGACAGTTGGGATTGATCCAAGAGTTAAGAAATAAACCAACAGGCAGCATGAAACGGTTTTCAACTCAGAAAATAAAAAGCTTCTTCTACTGGAAGAGATGGGCATGTTCAAGGAGGAATGCAAATAACCCATTAGTTCTATTACACCTGCTTGGGCCTCAGTTTTTGCATCTTGGTTAACTACCTCCTGGAGAATATTCATTCTCTATAACATCTGTTGCTACAAGGGTAAATGGGATCATGCCTTAAAATGAGATTCATTTCTTAGAGGGAAGAGCTAAAGCTCTAAAATGGATTATTTAGGTTTGGGTTGTCCCGGAGCTGTGAGAACAGCCACATTGCATAAGCAAGAGTTCTGAGAAGAGTTGCTTTCATTTTTCAAACAGAAGAACCACAATCCTCGCTCTGTTTGGATCCTTAGACAAATCAAATAAATGAGCAAAAGAGGGTTCATGAAATCACCAGTTTTAACTTTTCCCCCAATGCCACAGATTTTTCTTAGAGATTTTTTTTCTCTGAGTGTGGAGCATACACAATATTCTGTTCGGTTCGTGCTATCTAAAGAGATCCCAGCCTGAGGGGATGTGCTCCTACAATAATGTCTTAATGCTAATTACATTTTAGAATGGTTAGGGCAAGAATAGTTCCAAACATACTTGAGGTAATAACTAGTCCTATATCCAGAAGGTCAACAGTTGAATCAAAGAGAGAAAAAAAATGAGCATATCTTAAGAAAGAGTTCAAGTGGTTTTGTGCAAGAGCTCTCATTAAGTCTACAAGAACACTTAAAATACTGGTAGAGCTAGGTAATTCTATATTTCCCTTTTTAACTCATCGAAAGCCCCTGATTTCGGGGAGCTGTGTCTGAGAACAAGAAGCATCTGGCAGGTGAAGGGGAGAAAGTGTGTTGTTAAGGAATTGGCTGGAGTTTTAGGTTAGGGTCTGTGCCAGGACTGCAGTGCAGAGTTTGAGAGGGGAGGAGGCATGGACTGCTAATGAAAAAGCAGAAGTGATGCTAGAGAGTTTGGTATCAGATGAGGGCCCTGGGCCAAGCTCCTATTCAGTAACAACACGGCTTTAAGCTGTGATGACAATAAATCCCTCAAATAATTGTGCATCAAAATCACTATATGCAAAATTACAATCTGCTCTCATCAATGCAGTTTCCATAACAGTGTCGGAACTTTTCCCCATCTTCCCATTTTTCTGTGATTTCTAATGAACATAAAAGAGGAACAATTGGAAACTATACCTATTGCTCTGTGTTTTAAATAGCTGAAGTTATCTTTCACTTTGAAGTGCATAGTATTTTAATCTATTTTTAAAATATTTATTGCACACCAATTATGGACTTGGACAATAGTCATATGGCTAATCGTTTTAGAGAGGATTCCTAAAACGACTTTGTGCTCTGCCAAAGATAAAGTATTAAAATAACAAAACAGCTCCAGGATTTTTCTTTTCTTTTCTTTTTTAATGTGCTAAAAAGTGGTGCATTGCATTCTCCAAGGGCCCCTCACTCTGCTCAAGGAGATCCTTTCAATAAGGGTGTGATGCAATCTGGCACTGTGTGAAGCAGTCTAAGTAGTAACAATTTCAAGGGGGGCCACATTCAGAAGATAAAATACAACTAAGTTGGGATTATTTTTATAATTGAAATTACAGGAAAACTTTAGAGCTGAAAATCAAGTGACAATCAAAGTTACTCAACTCAGTAACCTTTAAATAGGATTTTCAAGTGTACAGAAAAGTAGAGACAAGAAGACATCTGGATGAACCCACCACTCCTACTAGAGTTCTTGTCTTTGTTACAGACTCTAATTGCTCAAGTAAAATCATTTCCATATCTGAGACCACCCTTTGAGATAAAACCTTTCTGGAGGCCAGTTTTGGTATGTGGAATCCTCTTTTATCCCTGGGCCACAAGTCTTTGAGCTGTTACTGGTGGAGGAGGGGAGGGGAGAGCCTGGCAGATACAGACATGACGCCTGCCCTGCAGCACATCACGCTCCATTCGAGGGGAATCGATGCCCACATAAATAATTCTAACATAAGGGTAACATGAGTGCTGGGGAGAAAGAGATTAATTCTGTCTGGGGAAGGGCTAGAGACAGGGGGTAGGTTTGTGGCTAGCCCTTCAAGATTGGCTTGGATTTGAGAAGGTGGCCATATGGGAGATGGGGTATCTCAAGCAAGAGGGAGGCCTTGTTCCAGAATGGTGAACAGAAATGGTCCTTGGAACTGAGTGGATGTTCTTAACGAAATGGTTGTGCTCTACCTGTAAAAAATGTTGACGGCTTCTAGCTTATTGATGGAGGAGTCAATGCCCTAAATTCTCTCGTTTCTGTTTCCAATTAGCAAGTTGCTACTGAGTCTTACTGAATTTTATATGTCATCCAGCTGCTTTTTAAACCCTAAAATTATGTAATACAGTCATAATTTACCTTTAGAGAGCATGTTACAATTTTTAAATGGCTTTTTTATACACATGATTACATTTGATCCATATAACATCCCTGTGACACCACAGGCTCATCTCTGCAAGCTATTTCCTTTGAAAGTAACTACTACTTATAGAAACTACTAGCTATAGAAATCAGAAAAATTTCCACGAGCAGCCTTATTGTGTTAGAAGTGCACACCAGGATAGCCAGCAATTTGGGAGAAATGAAAGAAAGGGTCTCGAGATAGATAGTGATTGAGAGTCACAGGGGGACGATGGGATTGTGGTTTTGGAAATGAGAGTGATGCAGAAGGTAGAAGATGGAGTGAGTGTGGGATGGTGGTCCATTATGGGGTGGTTGGTGGTACTTAGCACAGTACTGAGCACTCCGCAAGCCCATAGTCAAAACCTATTTAGTCACAAGTGGGATATGTATCTTGAGCAATGCCAGCAGCACAATTCAAAAATATAAAATGATGGATTTTAGAACATGGGTACAGAATAAAATGAATATTTTTTATAACACCGAGGAGCAAAAGAGTGGTTCATTCTGGAGGAAGGGAAGAACAGTCATCTCATTTGACACATCTATGTTCTCTCTCATTCTGCAACATCTCCTTCTATGGTAACTTTATAAACTGCTTTTCACATACGGAATTGGTGCGCTTTTGTAACTACTTGATAGAAGCTAAAACAACCAGGATACTATGATTGTTGTAATCTAGTTGGAATAAGCCTTACTGACTTTGGATACATCAACATATCCATTTAGCCGGAAGCAAATCAGTTTACTTTTCTACTTAGAGACATGATGTGAAATGAAATTAATCCAGTTGCAGCAAAGTGAGTGGATTCAGTTGAATAAATCCCTTTCCATGGAAAAGAATTTTGTTTTGCAGCTCATTTGAAACAAAATCCACATGGCAGTATAATGCCTTCTCTGGAACTGAACAAATGCATTTATCTCAGTTTTATTTACAGCTAAATTCACATCAGAGCTATTTCATATGAAAGCACACTCTATTGTCCTTAGGTGAGGGTCACAGTGAAAACATTTGCAGGTCAACCAAAATGTGGCAATGGAACTTAGCCTATGGAGTGTCTCTCCAACTGAACTATGAATTCAGCAAAGATCAACAACTTCTTAGAGAGAGAAAAGAGAGACTAATAAAAACCAACACAAAACCATGTGTATTCTTTTAGATTCTCTCTTCTTTGCCTTCCATTGTCAAAAGGGTAGTCAGCACAGGTGTATGTTTAATAAATACATTCTGGTGGTGACTATCACAAGCAGGCAGGACCTAGAGAGGGTCCAGAGAATATCAAAGGGATGAAGAGGTTGGGGAGAGGATCTTAGGGGGCCCGTGCTAATGCAATCAGGAGATTCTCTACCCTAGAAAGGGGAAGGCTGCCTGTGGCCATTCCAGACGTAGTTGTTCAGCACAAAGCCTCTCTGGTGGGATGAAAAGAAAGCCAATATACATCCCAGGAAGAGGATTTGGGATTAGGAATGGGGAAGAAAGCTTTACTTAGATGGATTATAAGGCATCAACACAATCTTTAAGAAATCTTTCCCCAGAAATTTTACAGTTGAAAAGTAGATAATCTTTGTGAAGTGATTTAGGTGTGGTACAGCAGGGAAATGACCCAAGAACGTCATAGATTCTATTCCAGTTCTTATCCCATGATTTTTTACCAGCCAGTGTCAGGACCTGGTTTGATTCTTGCCTACCTTTCTCTATAACTGGAAGTACTTGACCCCTTCCTGCAAGTCAACCATACCGTAGGCTCAGCACTAAGCCTTTTCTGGGTTGGGAGGGATTTAAGAAGTTCACTGTGGCTGAATAACTGGCTAACTCTAGATCAGGTCACCCCCTGCTGCTGCCCTGGCTCAGAGGTGTCCCAATTCTAGCGAATGGGATTTTGTCTTGCTCCTAAGTCCTTGTTTTACTGGATTTACCTGAAATCCACCATGTACTCCCAGGCTAACACCTGAAATCCTTTCTTGTTTTCCAGGCCTAACATGATTTTGGGATCATATCTAGTATCTACTCTAGGACTCAAGCTTTGTGTCTCTCCAGCCCACCCCTCCCCTCAGTTCATCTCTGGTGTCTAGTCTCTGAATCCCATCCCTGTTCCCTAAAGCTGACTGTCTTTGTGCACAGAGCACTGGTGACCCTCTGTCCTAGGTGTCTCCTCTCACTTGTGGCTGGATCCCCCACTCCCTTCCTTTCATCATCACTAAGGCCACTGACAGCCTATCTGTTCTTTGGTTATATCACGATGGGCCCCAAGGCTCCACTTTCCTATGGCATTCTTATAATGTATGGTTGCACATCTGAATCTTTCTCTACAACTATATACCTCTGTAATAGGGTTTCTCTATGGTTCTTACTATTGACATTTGGGGCTGGTTAAGTCTCTGCTGTGGGGGCCGTCTTGTGCATTGTAGGATCCCGAGCAGCATCACTGGCCTCCACCCACCAGATCCTAGTAGCACCCCCCACTACCACCCCAAATTGTGACAACTAAAAATGTCTCCAGGCATTGCCAAATGCCCCTGGCAATGAGGGGATGTCAAACCTCTCCCTACTGAGGACTTCTGTTCTATAAGAACTTAGAAAATCACGAGTATTTTAAAGCCAGTTATATATACTTTGAGAAATAGCTGGGTGTGCATAAAGTATTTAAATCTGGTAAAATTGTAAAGAATAACTCTAAACTCTTAATACCAAATGGAATTTTAGAACTGTATTACGACACAAGATGGATGCTGGGTAATGTGGGGTGAAAACCTTGCACCCTAGGTCAGTTCTTCTCATATTTTAGTGTGCATAATAATCACCAGGGGAGTCTTTCAAAAATTTGAATTCTAATTCAGTAGGCTGGAAGCAGGGTCTGAGATCCCCATTTGTAACAGGCTCCCAGGTGGTATCAACTGGACTGACTGGTGGTTGAATAGCTAAGTAGCAAGACCCCAGATCAAAAACACTGGGGAGAGGGAAGGGTGGGGAATCTTTGAATCTTGATGATTACAAGGTCATGGGAGCAACCTTAAAATTTGCATCAGAATGACAGATTAGAAAAATGTGCGTGTTCCCAGAACCATTCTTTAAGAACAAAACCTCTCACAGGAATGGGTTTTGAAATGCAACATTTCTATTAGCTTGAAGTTATAAAAGTTATACAAGTTAGCTGTGAGTTCTCCTCTTTGGTGCGGGAAAGAAAACCTATGAACAGCTAAGTTCCTTTGGCAAGACTTTTAGGAGTTTCCAAAGGTCTGACAGAAACCTAAGCTTCAAGGTTTTGGTAGTCCTTATTTTACTAACGGAAGGGGTTAGGGCTGAGGATGCGGCTGGGGGGGGGGGGGAGGGGAAGGAGAGAGAAGAGTCACTTTCGATGAGGCCTTGCCATGAAACAGGTATGTGATCATGTTTACTGAAATTACAGATAATTGTGCACTGAAGTTGTACTGACATCACATGATGTTACTCTAACCCAAAATCAGATCAATCAGCTCCAGGTTTAAAACAGTTGTAAAAATGAATGTTATTTACTATAATGTATGGCGGTAAGCATAATCAAATCTTCCCAAAGCTGCTGAGAGCCTGAAATAAAATTTCCTCCTGTCACATAATAGAGCCTCTGAGTAACTTTTACTTAGAGTTTTGTAGACATCTGACTCATTGTCGTATATCCTTGGGAAAGAAATGGCCATTCATGTTTGTTCTGATTTTATGGAGGCTCACCTGTTTGTCTAAAGATGTAGATTTGTCCACGGTTGCAGAGAATGTTTTGATAGGAAGGAGAAAATAAAGTCCTGACTCTATGGAGACCTCTTCCAGGAGGGATCCAGTGTGAGACTAGCTATGCTCTCAGCAGCAAACAAATACTCACCTGCTAAGAGAGAGAACTAATTCACTAGCTTAGAAATATTTTAATAGGTTGTTATCAATATGACTTAGTATGAGAGGGATAAATTTCTCTACACTTAAACCTCTGTGCCTAGGGTTTTTTGTTTGCTTGTTTGTTTTTAAATCAATAGCATAAGTACAGAATAAGGAAGAGTTGGCTTAATAGTAATGCATAAGAACTCATGGATTTTAGTGGACCACAATTTCGGCATAAGTCAGCCTTGTGACATGAATGCCAAAAAGGCTAATGCCATCTTGGGCCATATTAATAGAAATATAAGGCATAGAGGAAGGGAGGCAATAAGTTCGCTGTATTCTGCATTTGTTAGATGGCTCCCTGGAGAGCTCTATCCCATTCTGGCACCATGATCCATAAACTGGAGTCCTTCAGAGGTGAGCACCTTAAAATGACAGCATGCAAAATCCCATCTTAGGAGAGTAGTTAAAAGAACCAAAGATATTGATGCTTAAAGAAGACTTAGAGAGAGACATAACTGGAAGTGAGAGAAGAACTGGCTAGGTGGGAAAAGAGCTTGAGGAACAGTGTCCAGGGACAGAAATTTAATTTCTGGCTCCTCAAGGAAAAAAATGTCACGGGAGCCTTCTCAACTCTTATCATTTGCAAAATAAACGGATCACCAGCAAAGAAGACTCTGTTCCTCCTATGATTTCTGTGAACGATGCAAATTTGTAGTTGCACTTACATCTCTTTGTCAAGCCACATCTCTCCCCTGCAGGTGTGCCTCCCTGCCTCCCTCGGGAAGCCCTCTTTACAAAGCCCTCCTTGCCCTACCTGCTCTGTTCTTCTCCTTATAAGCAATGCACTATAGTGCTCATTTACTCAATTTCCCTAATGGCTTGTATGTTTCTTAGGGGGAAGAACCCATTATTTTTTTTTATTATCCTAAGTGTTCTCAGTATATCTGGGTACCGTGATTTGGGGATTGAAGGGGTGTCTGCTGACAGGAGCCCAAAGACGAATTAAAGTGACCAAACAGGTAATTTTTTATGGCATCTACATGACAGAGCCTTCTAGCATGCTCTCTTGATGATAATAGCACCTAACTGACCCTTCATTTTATGAAATAATTTGAGCTGACACAGTTAGGTTGTCTGTGTAATAAATCTTATTTTTCCCTACACCTTACGTTTTAAAATAAAAACTGTATATCCATGCTGGAAAAAAACACACACAAAAAAACAAAGAACCAAAACACAAAGTTTACTATGGAAGAGCTCCATCTGCCTTGTTCCAGGTCTTGAGAATCGCTCTCCAGCAAGGGGATTTTTTTTGGCTTCACACTTACCCCTTCTTTGTTTATTTGGGTATTTACAGGGTACCAGTGCTAAGTCACAGCATCCTACAGTATCTAGTGGATAAAGTGAATTAGTAGTCTGCTTAACAACATTGGTCTGAAAGAGAGATATGCCACAAAATGGGTTTGGCTAAATAAGAAAGCACCACGTTATGCGTTTTATAAATGAAATATTGCATACTTCTATTATATCAAAGGTATAAAAGTGCTTTTGGGGTTACAATGTATGTCTCTTCCCAAGTGTCCCACGTAGCAGGTTAGAGAATGCTATCGTTTCACTCAAGGACGGAGGAGGGAATGAAGCATACTGCATCATCCATAAGGCTGAGGAAAGAGCACAGAATATAGGAGCTAACTGCATTCTCTGTTGTTCTCATCACTGGACAGTATTTCTTCCCACAGTCAGTGACCTGACACTGTACTGAGCAAATTATGCGCTTCTCTGTGAGAAGTTGCTATAGCTCCATTCGCCAGCCTGAAGTTCACTTGGAAAATTGAAAAAGCAAAAGGACTGAGAAACCAGGACCCCCAATTTCATATCTCTGGCTATGAATCACAAATAAATCTCTGTGGCAACCTTCCTGATTACTGAGGTCGCCAGCCTCTCCCGGCCAATAAATAGTCCTTGGCCCAGACTAGTCCAATGGCCAAGAACAGGGTGGCTCCTGCCATGTGGAGCAGACCTTCAGTTCTGGGGTTCTATCTGGCAACTGACACACAAAGCATGAGAATTTTCTGCTTGTTTTAGCTTCCCAGAGAGACTCAGAATTAAGCTGGGACTATATCATGGATTTTGTGTACTTGGCAGCTTATGCTATGGACACTTTTTATAAATCTGAAACAAATGCTAATACTAAACTTGTCCTAATTAGACTGACCCAAAGACTCCAGCTAGCCCCCAAAGTGAAGGGCTTGGTCATGTCCTTCCTTCTTTCAAGGCTTCTGTGCTCAGTACCGCAGGCCCTCTTATGAGTCTCCAATTTCCAAGCACATTTCAGGGACATTAAAAGAAATAACTCTTAATAATGAAAAATCAGGTGGAAGGTTTAGGTCCTTCACGAGAAATAACCTTTATAGAAGGATAAGGTTTATCAGCCCCAAATAAGTCCATCATCATTATTTATTTCCATATTATACTCTGAACTACCCAAGAGGGATAATAAATAATCATGGTAAGTCTGTCTGATGCAGAGCACAGAAAGCAAATTCACTGTGAGGCATTCAGCCCTGCAGGAAAATGAGCAACCAGCAGAACGACACGCAAGCAGCCCACAAAAGCACTATTATGTTTATAGCTTCTAACAGGATTTGGACATTGCAAAGGAACCCATGGCAAACTGGACACCAGCTTTTACGACCTACAGGGAAGGGTAAAAGGTCTTGTCATCTATTGCAGAAAAGGTCATTTGTTCTCAGGCCCAGTGGGATTAAGTAGTTTGAACAAAATCCAAAGGGCTTCAGAGCACATAGAGTCTAATCTCTCACTTGACCGAGAGGTAAACTGAGGCCCAGAGAAGTTACAATGTCTTGTAAGAAGTTACAATGTTAAAAGTCATGCAGGTAGTTTCCAGTAGAGCCAAATTTCAGATTTCCAGAAGTTCATCAAGGGTTCCTGCATCTCCAGAACACGGTGTGATAGAAGGAGCCCTGAGTATCAACTTCAAAGCCTTGGTCTTAAGTCTTGGCGAATGTTAGCAAAATGACCTTGAGAAAGCCACTTAAATTCTCAAGCTTTGTTTTTCCCACAATGCAGCACTAGAGGTAAAATATGTAGTGCGTCTACCTCAAAGATCAAATGAGATAACGTGTGAAAACTCTTTTGAAAGACTTTATAAGGCTCAGGGTAAAATAACTTCAGATAAAGGAAATTTTTCCTGTCGCTGACAAGTGGGGGATTCATGGATCACTAGAAAGTCTGCATAAAGGTGCATGTGGCTGAGTGCTAAGCACATTTTTTTTTCTCCCTGGGGAGTTTCTATAGCTTCCCTCAGCTTCCTAACTGTGTAGCTGACAGTCTTCAACCCCTACCTCACCACTGTCAGTAAGAATCTGTGTGCTATGGGTATCAACATATTTATAATCAACTTAAAAGGTCATGGCTGAGATTTTCCCGCTGCCCTTACTGATTCAATAATCCGTATTTTTAGAACATAAATCTACTTGGGGGAGGGAAGCTAATCTGACCTCCCATTTTGTTCCATAGAGGACTAAATATCTATGGCCTATAAAATGATGAATAGAAATTACAAATTCCAAACCAACCAGGGTTTTTGTTTTCTTACTTCCCTAATAATATTTCCTAGTTATCTGAAAGAGATTTCTTTAAGGTCATATTTAACAAGAGAACTATCTACTTTTTATTTACTGAGTTCCTACTGAGTTCTCAGCACTTTGTTTCCAGTATTTTCCCATAAAGCACTAGACAAAAGACACAAATCATAAACCATTTGGAGGCTGCCACATTATGCCCATGGTTCTACAAGGCTGAGCGGTATGGAGAAAAACAAATGAAAAAGTATTATTCACGACCAATTGATCAATTAGGCTGCTTTTCATTAAAAAACATAAAAAGGCAGGACCAATTTAGCCATGACTTGTGTTCGAAGTGCATAAAAACGTTATTAATGTTGGATTTTTTTCTCATTTATTCTTAGTTCTGTTTAGAAAATTACACTTGAGAGCTTTCTGCAACAGCATTTGAGGGAGTGGATAAGACGGCACTACAGCACTTTTGTAATGCTAATGAAGAGGTAGGGATGGATACTGGTTTGTAAGGCCTTTTCTGTATACAGTTATACGTTTCAGAAGCAGAGACTGGCTTCTGCGATATCTGAGCGTATGAGATAACCAACCAGGAAAGCTACCTACTTACCAGACTCATCCATTGTCCCATAAAGAAATCCAGTGGGGTCCTTTATAAATCTGACAATGGCTATACTCCTACATTTTAGTGGTAACATCTTAATACAGTACAGGAATGTGAAAAATGAGAGGGATTTTTTTTCCCTCTTGACTATATCAAAATATCATCTCCTGCCCCACGGCTCTGAGGACTCATAATTCCCCTCTTGTATTATTCCTTTCTGTGTGCCTCTTTCCTATTCCTTCATAGTTCTATATTTTTCAGTTCTTAGTGATATCTTTTGTTTAAAGTTTCCCATACAGAGCCTTAAGCTATATAAATGCAGTAAGTACACTCATCTGTAGTATTATCATTCAGAAGAACAAAACCTAATATGTATTTTGGTAGCAACGGTACCAGGTTTTCAATAACTTAGAGTAACTTAAAATCTGAGTGGTGGTGGTGTGAGGTTCTGTTACTGCTTACCATTCAGTTCCACTTGTGTCATTTCTCATTACATGTGCCAATCTTCGGAGAGAACGCTCTAGAGTCAGACTGCTTGGGTTCAAATCCAGGCTCTACCACATACTAGTTAAGTGACCTTGTGCGGGTTTCTTATCCTCTCTGCAGCTGTGGTTCCTCACTTGCAAAAGAAGGATAATATCATTATCCTTCATTGCGCCCTTATGAAAAGCAAATGAGTTCATACCTATAAAGGAATAGACCAGTGCTTGGCAAAAGATACAGACATCATTTTAGTGACTTTACATGTATAAATTACAGTTGCCCCTTGAATAAGGTGCGGGTTGGGGCACCACCCTCCAGGGCCAAAAATCTTTGAATAACTTTTGACTCTCCCCAAACCTAACTACTAAAGACAGATCAGAAGCCTTACCAATAACTTGAACACTCAATTAACACCTATTTTGCATGTTCTATTATACACTGTCTTCTTACAATGATGTAAGCTAGGGAAAAGAAAATCATGAGAAAAATATATTTATAATATTGCCCTGTGTTTCTAGAAAAAAAATCCAAGTGTAAGTGGACTCGCATAGTCAAACCCATGTTGTTCAAGGGTCAACTATACTGAGGCTCTAAAATGATATGATGGGGCAGCCCGGGTGGCTCAGCGGTTTAACGCCAACTTTAGCCCAGGGCATGATCCTGGAGACCCCGGATCGAGTCCCACATCAGGCTCCCTGCATGGAGCCTGTTTCTCCCTCTGCCCCTGTCTCTGCCTCTCTCTCTCTCTCTTTCTCTCTGTCTCTCATGAATAATAAATAAAATCTTTAAACAAAATAAAAATAAAATGATATGATGAGATAGGTACCACTATTACTCTCCTTTTGCACCTTAAGAAACTAGGCACAGAAAGACTAATTTGTCTCATCTGGCCCAGTTAGTAACCGGAGGATTGGCCTCAAACCCATAGCGGGCACTCAGTAAGTGTTACTTCTTATTGTTGTTGGAGTTATTATCTGAATTTACACACTCAATCATATCTGCTATTGCTGCTAAAAATGATGAATTGTACTTCTAAACCTTCTTCAAATTATACAAAAAATGTATATGGTCCCCAATGGATCAGTCAATTTCGGCAAGGATTATCACCTACAGCCATTAGGTAACATTTGTTGGGAAATAAGAGATTACCACAGTGTCAAAGTGTCACCCCCTCAGGGAACTTGTTAATTGGAAAGGGAGAAAAAGTACCTTTATGATGAGAGCTCCCTGGAGTGAGATCACTACCTCAAGCCATGATCAAACCGGGAGTCACAAATAGAGGGACAACCTGGCATTATGTGCCTCCTGATGAGATGCAATATGGAGTGACTTGTAAAAAATGTTCAATTGAAATCTAATCGATGCTCAGGCTGAACCTGGGAGTTTACAGGAAATACAGGGGGTAGAGGAGCAAATTAAATGACACCATGAGGCAACAACAAATCCAGAACGTGGGATATCCTACAAGATAACTGGCCTAACCCTCCAAAAAAATCCAGTTATCAAATAAAAAGATAAAGCCCAAGTGCAAAAATGTGCTTTTCTTTATAAAAATTAGATCCTACTATTTTTTTTAAAGGTATAGACAATTGGGGGTCAGATGGTGAAGGTTAGATATGGTCTAAGTATTAGATGAAATTATGGAATTACTGTCCATCTTTTTTTTTTTTTAATTGTCCGTCTTCTTAAGTATAATGATGGCGTTGTGGTTCTATAGGAGAATGCCCCTATTCTTAGATGTGTACCCAATTATTTAGGAGTGGAGTGTTGCTTTGTCTGCAAATTACAAGTAGTTCTGAAAGAAATGCACAAAGATGAAACAAATATGGCAGAAAGATAGCAGTTGGTGAGTCTAGCAGGTAAGGTAGAGGTATTCGTTGTACTAATACTTTAAACTTTTTCGTTTGGACTTTTTCTTCACTTTCTTCATAAAATGTCTTATATCTTCTTCGGAGAGCATGTGAGACTTTTATCTTCATGTACTTAGTAATAGTTTCTTTCAATTCTCTATAATGTTTGTGAATGCATATTTAAAAAGAAATTTTTAAAAATCACTTACTGAATTTCTATTTGCTCAACCTTACTGAAACCTGATAGTAACATTGAAGAGTGCTCCATGTTAATATAGGGCCTGATACATAGTGAACGCCCAATAAATGTTTGTAAATGCTTATGTGTTAAATTTATTTTGTTCCTGAGAATTTTAAAGTTGCAGGCAGAAAGAAAGAAAGAAGAAAGAAAGAAGGAAGGAAAGAAAGAAAGAAAGAAAGAAAGAAAGAAAGAAAGAAAGAAAGAAAGAAAGGAGACTATTCTTCCTTTGCAGATCAAGAAGATATGCTTTAGCAAATACTTGAGATGGACAAAATGGGGGTGAAGCAACCCCATCTTGTGATTCAAATAACTTAGGTCACAAAGATTCTTAACCACATTTTGAATTTTTAGGACAGGATGAAAATGAAGAATCCGGCCCTAAGACTAATCCAGCAGCAACTGTTACTTATTTAAGAATTCCTCATGGAATCACACTTGATGACACATTTTGAACAACTGTAGATTTTTCTTGATCCAGGAAAAGAGGCAAGTCCTGCTCAAGTTCAGGCGTGAGTGCTGTAAGGCACCAGCATCAGCAGGTGTTATTATACTCTGAGAACCAATACATTTGTGGGAATCGGGGATCATTTTCAACTCTTCCAGAAGGCAATGGTTCTAAGAGAGATGAGGTATATTTTGTATAAAAGTGGAAAAAAAATGATCAATTCAAAGCAATAATTAATGATACAAGTTTGCATTTTTAGAGTGCTTTTTTTCCTAAGGCACTTCGTATCTGTGTGAGCTCATTTATTCTCATAGTATCTCTGTGAAGTAGACATAGAACAACTGAACTAACAGAACAAAAGGGATTTTCATCAGGACATAAGATGTGAGAGATATTCAGAAGGATATCTTAGTAGCAATAGAATTATTACTTAAATCGATACTGAACAAATCGATAGTGTTCCTCCCTTCTGCTTCAGTAAAGTCATTTTAAAAAATAAAATAAGTAAAAAATAATAATAATAAAATAAGTAATATATTAGGGAAAATAAGCCTATAATTTATGGGAGACACTCCAAGTCTGATCTTATTCAACAATACAGGCCTCTCTTTACAAAAAACAAAGTTCTCAAAAAGAGTACAAATCATAGTTTTTAAAACTTGAAATTTAAATGCACTTCAATGGTTCTGTATTTACAGTGTTCTTTATTTAACAGTGGGTTTTGTAGAGGTTTTCCTTAAAATTACATTATAAACATGAAGTTTTATAAACAATACTGGGTTGTTAAAGCAGAGTCTACTTACACTAAACGTTCTTTCTGAAACCAAAAATAAGAAAAAATGGAGGACCCCCACTGAAGAACCGCTCAGTCTATGATAAATGCAGTTGTATAGAACAAAAGATGCTTCAACCTGAGGTTTCCACCCTCAGATGACATAACATGAGCACATGCAACCCCTTCAGAAACAGAATTTTAGATCCTAAACATTTCCCTCTTAATTTATGTGGGGCTGAATATTTTCAGTAATGTGCAGATTAAGTTACTCATACCTTATTAACAAGGACCCATTCCAGGTATGTAAACATGGTATTTTTAATTTAGTGAAATCCTTCGTGGGTATACTCAACCCCCATATTCAGGAGTAGTTGGGGCAAAGAGCACAAAGGAGCTGTCTTCAGCTCAATGCCTGAATTGGGCACCATCTTAGGGACCTGGCACTAATTATCAATAAAGAGATAAAGATAGACAATACTCTCTCAAAACCTATTTCAACATAAAGTTTTCTTTTTGTAAAGAGATCCAAAGTGGTATTCTCTGTAAAGGTACGATAAATACTGACAGAACTAGAAACGTATGTAAAAGAGCCATCCTGACCCTACAGTGCCAATGTTCATTCATTGCTGCCCAGACCTTCATTCCCGCCTTCAATTGGATTTCAGTGCCGACATGGAGAGGTGGGATTTCACCTCTGTAATGGGTCTAAAGTCTCCCTGGGATGGCTCAGAGGCCAATTAGTGGAGAATTTTGTGTGCTAGACTGGATAAGGAACAAGTTCTTCTGCTGGAAGTTGAATCCCATCACACCAAGCATTGTTACAGCAAAAGACATACAGACCTTTGTGGATGGACCAAAATATAAAAAAGCAATATTTAGAGAACCCATGGGATTCATTTTAATTAGATTTGACTTATAGAGAACATCCTGCAAGTTACAAAACTATTCAAGATCTCTAGAGTATATGGCCCGACGTTGTGTAATGACATACCTTTTTGAAGAGAGGAGGTCGAGTCTATGTCTTGGCTTTGACACCAAATTAATAGTATCTTCTCTTGCAAGAAGGAAGATGAAATAAAATATCAAAATTATTGCATTTCAGAGTACAGATCCACCATGTGCTATCTTCCAAGGATCATACTAAAACAGGGTTCAAGTTCACAGATCCATTAATAATGCCTCCTCCTGCCTTACTTCTTACTCCCTCCTCCAAACTACCCCCAGTCAGCCCTGCAGTCTGTAGGCAAACCACACAGGAACTAGCAGATACAGGGCTTCAGAGAGTTGGGCGTGAGCCTTAGATTATGTGGTTTTGTTTTCTTGCTGCCAGAGTTGAACTAAAATGCAGGAGGTTCTCTGAAACACTTTTGCTTCTTGATGCTTGGTTTCAATTTTAACAATTTCCCCCCCCCGAATGATTATGTTCCCATAAGAAAATTTCTAATCCTAGAGGTGATCCATCAACAAGCTGTTGCTGCTCTGAAGGAAAACTCTGATTTTCCCTTATTACATCCAAGAATCCAGAGGAAAAAAAATAGGGCTTCTTCACTTCGGGGAATTTATATAAAACCACCCTGGAATCACTCACAAAGCTAAAATCCCAGAGGATATGCTTTCTCAGTAACCTCAGGCCATAATATTACTCTTAGTCCATAACATTACCCTTAACGGAAAACACAAGAAGAAAAGCTCTGAGCCAGGAGGAGTTCTAACACCAGTTTTGCCAATCAGGCATGAACTGGGACGGGTTCCTTAGATTTGGGGGATTTCTCTTTCTCCTAAGTTGGTTGGGCTAAAGGATTTCTGGAATTTAAAGAGTTTTCACTGACTCAAGGTTCTTGACACCATCAACTTCTTTAGTTTTTACCTTCAAATTTGTGAAAAACCCTACTCCCCTTTAGGTTCCCATACCAAGTGCAACTTGTGAAGGCCTCTTCCTCTCTTTGCTCTCACTAGCAATGGATTGCCAACGATGCATCTTTTGCACAAAGTAAGAGACATTGCTGCTTGCTTAGTGGCACCAGTCAGAGTTTGGGCCCAAGAGAAAGAGGGAAATGCTGGTTGACAGGATGTTCCCAGTATTTATCCCTTGAAGGCTCAGAAGGAGGATATCATATAAAACTCAGTTTGGAGTTCTAAAATTTAAAGTCATTCTACATCATAAGATGATATCCTTTCTAAAAAATCTTTTCACCCCCTTTATACCTAAATCTTCGAAATGTCCTTTCTTGGGGGGGGGGTGAGGGGGTGTCACTCCTTGGTGATAATTGCTCAACACTTTTATTGAAATACAAAAGAAGAATCCGGTTTGGAATCAACAGAGTACTTTGGTCACAGGAGGTGCTCAATAAATATTTATTGAATGAGTTAAAGGAAGGAATTTGCTACTCCTGATTCCTTAATGAAGGTTTTTCTTTTTGTTAATACAAGTTCGTTACATTTTCTTAAATCCAAGTTGTGTCTGAACAGGGTCCCCACTATTTTCACATGTTGCAAAGATAGAATTTTAAAGTTAACAGAGTGGTTATTGACTTCAGAACAATAAATATCTTGGGGCACCTGGGTGGCTTAGTCAGTTAAGCATCTGCCCTCCGCTCAGGTCATAATCTTGGGGGTACTGGGATCCAGCCACATTCGGCTCTGCTCAGTGGGGAGTCTGCTTCTCCGCTTCTCCCTCTCCCTCTTCCTCTCCCTCTGTGCTCTCTTTCTCAAATAAATAAATAAAACCTTTAAAACACACACACACAAAAACCCCTAAAGCAATAAATTCTCACTGTGGGCCTCAGTGTTCTTCAGTCTTCATGGTCTAAGGACCTTCTGGGATCCCATCATTATACCCAGCAGCTTCATAGCCAGTTGTCAGACACTGAAATCCTCTGGCCACAGTCCTTATCCCAAGTCAGTGGTATTGAACAGTGAGGCCCTAAACTCCCATGGCTGGAGAGTGAGAAGAAAGGAGAAAAGATAAATAGTGTTCTATAGGAAGTATTATGGAGTTTTCGGCTTGCACCCTAATGAGGAAGCTACTCTTCCACAGGGTACTATCTCCCCAGGGAGCAGAATAGAAGTCCTCCCTTTACAAGTGTGGGACAGAATGCAGAACAGGAAAATCTCAAAAAGAAGTTATTTCAGCAGCAAGTAATGATCAACAAATGTGTTATAGAGCGTATTGACAGGGGAGCGAGGCCACTCTAGTGGTATATTTCATGGATGCTCCATAATTGAACAAGTACAAAGGCAGAACCAAAGAATAAAGATTCTAATATGAGAATGCCATCATTTCAGCCCTCACAATCATGGGGCACTCAGAAAATATAGGCAAAATTGTGAGGATTCAAGAATCTATAAAATTTGGACTTACTCATAACAGAAGTTCCTTTTGAAACCATACTCATTTAAAATTTTTCAGCAGTTCCTTTTTTTTTTTTTAAGATTTTATGTATTTATGAGAGACACAGAGAGAGAGGCAGAGACACAGGCAGAGGGAGAAGAAGGCTCCTCACAGGGAGGGACTCGATCCCAGGACCCCGGATCATGCCATGAGCCGAAGGCAGATGCTCAACCACTGAGCCACCCAGGCATCCCTCAGCAGTTCCTTTTGAAGGGTCGATGTTAATATCAGAATCTCTTGTACATAATTACGTTTAATTTACCTTTATAGTAGAACGCGTACTTCTCATTCAATAATTCAGATTCAGACATTCTCGTTTGATTCACTCAGTAAATAATGTTTGAATATCTACTCTGTGTTAGGCCTATTCTAAGTGCTGGGAATATAGCCACGAACAAAACGTAGTCTTTACTCTTACTGGATCTTACCTTCTGGCAGACAGAGAAATAATTACGTATATCAGATGGTTGGACTATTAAGGAGAATCATAAAATGGGGCAAGAGTTAGAGGAATTGTAGCCCAGGTGGGGGGTTGTGATTTTATTGGGAGATCAAAGGACACCTGAGCTAAGTCCGGAACAAAGTGAGGCAGCCAGCCTGATGGCTCTCTGGGGAAATAGTTTTGCAAGTAGAGGGGCTAGCAAATGCAAAGCCTTATGGTGGGAGCAAGCTTGATGCAATGAATGAGGAGGAGAGGAGTCATGATAGAGGTCAGAGAGGAAGCAGGAGCTGAAACACGTTAGGGCCTTGTTGGCCTTGGCAAGGTCTTTGATTTCATGCTGAGTAAGATGGGGGCCAATGGAAGATTTTGAACTGGGGAGTTACATCATCTAATTTGGGTTTTGAGTTTTAGAAAAATCACTCTGATTGTTGTGTTTAGATTAAATTGTAAGGGAGCAAGAGAAGAAGCAGGAAGACCAGTTAGAAGGCTATTGCAATGGTTCCAGCAAAAGAAGGCAGCACCTAGGACACCTGGTGGAAAGTGGATGTGGTGGGAAATGACCGAATTCTGAATATACGGGGTGACCATAAAGCCTGGAAACATAAATATTATTTTACTGTGAATTAGAATGTGGCATTGATAAACCATTTATTACCTACCAACTGCATATTACCTAGACTTGGTGGCTGCCCTGCATTAAAGGCAAGCTGATGATATGATGTGAAGTCTGAGAGACAAAGAAGAGCACCTACAATGACTCCAGGGTTCATGGCCTGAGAAACTAGAAGCAAAGACATGTCATTATTGAGATGGGGGAACAAGCCTGGAAGATCAGAAGTTTGGTTGGGGGCATATTAAGTTTGAGATGTCTATGAGAAATACAAGTGTGGATGTCAAGATAGATATGAGTCTGGAGGTCAGAAGAGGTTAGGGCTGGAGATAAAAACTTGAAAGTTGTTGAGAGATAGAGAAAAGGTTATTTAAAGTTATGACACTGGATAAAACCACACAGGGAATTAATATTGATAGAGAACAGACCCCTTTAAAATTGAGAGGTCAGAGAAATGAGAAGAAAACAGCCAAGGAGATGAGAAGGAACAATGGCTTCCTGGAAACCAAGTGAAGAAAACTTTGTTCACTTTTATTAAATTCTGAGTTCAGGGGAAAAACACACCAAGTTATTATTGTCCATATTTGGTGAGTGCAACTAAATTATGGTGCTCCCAAATGGAAAAAAGCAGAGAGGAAGGACTCTCACATGTTAGTTTAACGAACTTAATTCCACTAGGTAGGTAATACTTTACAGTTTTGCTAAGCCTGACCAGCATCCTTTCAAATACACCCATAGATTCATTCTAAAAGGAGGAAATGAGGGGGATCCCTGGGTGGCTCAGCAGTTTAGTGCCTGTCTTCGGCTCAGGGTGTGATCCTGGAGTCCCGGGATCGAGTCCCACATCGGGCTCCCTGCATGGAGCCTGCTTCTCCCTCTGCCTGTGTCTCTGCTTCTCTCTCTCCGTGTGTCTCTCATGAATAAATAAATAAAATCTTTTTTTTTTTTTAAAGGAGGAAATGAATGGGTCTAAAAAGAAAAAAACTGGGATCTCCAACGTTTTCCAAATACAATAGGTAGACTTGTGACTGAGAATGTCAATGGAGGAGAGCCTGGCTGGCTCAGTTGGTGGAGCGTGTGGCTCTTGATCTTGAGGTTGTGAGTTTGAGCCCCATGTTGGGTGTAGAAATTACTTAAAAATAAAATCTTAAAAAAATAAAAGAAGAAGAATGTGCAACATCAAGATGGAGTGCAACATCAAGAACCAAAAACTGGCCCTTAGGGTAGAGGAAAGGACATAGACTTGGACACTGAAAATTTGGGTCAAGTTCTAGCTAAATCACTTGCTAGGTTGAATATTTCTGGGCAATTTGTGTAACCTATTTGTTCTCTCAAACTCAGCTCAAGTTCACCTCTTCCAGGAAGACTTCTCTAATTATGTAGATTTAGACAAATCCTCTTTTACTCCCAAAGCACTTTTATCACAGCAACTAATTATAATTGCTAATTTATTTTTGTCTTTTTAATTAGACTATTACTTCTTTGTATTCCCGTAGCTCAGTATAGTGCCTGGCACTTAGCAGGTGCTCAATAATGTAGAATGAATGCATGTTCCCCAAACTCGGCTTCCTCATTTGTAAAATGGAATAATTATATCTACTTTTCAGAGTTCCTTTGAAATTTATATAATCCATGACTTGAAAAAAAATATCTTCCTAAACTATAGCTCACTATATAAATAAAATACTTGTTTGTCCCTCACTATTTTATAGAATAAAACCTTAGCATGGCATTCAAGGCCCTGTTCAATCTGTTTCCAGGCCACCTTTTACATTTCTCTCTGGCTACTATGCCCACTAGTCTATTTGATAGCCAGCTAAGCAGTATTCCAAACACACTGACTTCTTTCATATCTTCTACCATTTTACATTATAATTACCTAACTACACGTCAGCAGCTGTCCTGAGGTCTGTTATAATAATTGTTATGATTGAAGTAGCAGGAGCTAAAAGCAAATGTTACTTTCATCTCTGAAGACTTTTTCTATGGTCTGTCTTTTCCCTCCACCCTGATGGAATATTGCCATAGTCCACGCAGCCAGCCATGTGCTTTTAAAACATGGGTTTGATTATATTTTCAATGTGTGCCAGATAAAAATCAGCCAGCAGGCTGGACTCGGTCTTTCATGATCTGACTTCCTCTGCCACTTCGTCCTCTGCTGTTCCACTAATAGCCTTTGAGACAGCCATCGGAACTACAGGACTTGTAGTTTTACCAAGATAATAGGCTCTCTTGGCTTTCAAGCCTTTACACACGATGTGTCCTCTGCCTCTAATGGCCTCCTCCACTTTGTCTATCCAGTGAACTCTGTCATCCTTTAAGATACAGATGTAAAGTCTTCCCTGAAGCCTGCCCTCGAATACTCCTTGGCAGAATTAGATGCTCTCTCCTCTCTTATTACAAGATACCTATCTTGTGACAATCTTCTGTGACGGTGCCTGTCACCTCCACTAGCCTGTGAACTCCTGCAGCATCCGACTCCTGCTTTATCTCTGCATCCGCACAGCTTGGTGGGGTGCCGGGCTCACTGAAGATCCGCTGACTATCTCAACGATGACCCATCAGTGGGACCCCCGGCCCTCCCTGGAGCCACTCCATCCCTGCCCACCACACACCTAATCTTTTCATTACTCTTTTGAAAAAATATTTTTAAAAGATTTATTTATTCATGAGACAGAGAGAGAGAGAGAGGCAGAGACACAGGCAGAGGGAGAGGCAGGCTCCCTGCGGGGGGCAACATCAAGATGGAGTGCAACATCAAGAACCAAAAATTGGCCCTTTGGGGGCCGGGGGGTGAGCCCATGTGGGACTCGATCCCAGGACCCCGGGATCAGGTCCTGAGCCGAAGGCAGACGCTCAACCGCTGAGCCACCCAGGCAGGCGTCCCTACTCTTTTCATTCCTAGCAAACAACCATTACATTCTTGGTCCTTTGAGGTGGACATCAGCTGCAGCTGCTGTTTCCAGGCAGCTTCAATACATTAGTAACAGAAGTTGTAAAATATCTCCTCGAAAGGAGGATGAGGGCAGCACCACGGCCCTCTGGATCGTTACACGAGGCCATCTGCCCTCAATTCACTGGGTGGCCTGGCAAACTAAGTCCTTTTGACGCCTCGCGTTCTGCTCTCGCGATACGCTGTGAACCGCAGACACGAGACCTCCGAGAGGCCGGAAGTGACGAAGCGGAAGTGGGGCAGGGCGTGGGCGCCTGGGCCTGGCCGCGGGAGGCGACCAGCCGGGGAGCCAAGGGCTTGAAGTTGAACGGGGAAAGGTCCCGACGCCGGTGGCTAGACTTTCTCCGCAGGTAGTAGATGGTTTGGGGGTGCAGGCGGGCGTGGAGGGGCCCGCTCCCCGCCTCTTGTCCCGGGGCCGTGCCGTCGCTGGCTGGGCGCGGGCGAGCAGGGGCTGAGGCTACCATGGCCTGCGTGAGGGAAGGTCCCCGTTGTGTGACGCCATCGTGTCACTCCCTCCTAGAAACATCTGTGCGGCCCTGCCTTCTGCTCCAAGTAAACTGCGTGCTGTCCGACTCCTCTGAGGGGAGACGGTGGTCCGGCTCACCTGTGTGACCCCGGGCCTGGCACAGGGCCTGCCTTGTACACAGCGGTCGTTCTGAAGAAAGGGATGCCGAGGAAAGACCCCGTCTACAGGAAGTTGGTTCTCTCAGCCTTCGCCCTTCGTGTTCAGAATTCTTTCCCAAGCATCTCCCTTCTTCCTGTCCGCGGTCTATGTGGTGGTTGTTCCTTGTGCCGCAGATGAGGGAACTGAGGCCCAGAGAAGTTGTGGAACCTTAGTTAGGAAGTGGCAGAGCAGGACCTCAAGTCCCTGCCTTTGGAATCCTCATTATTAAAGCAATGAGGTGAGGTGTGTGAACGCCTAGGTGTGAGCGCGTTGTGAGCGCTCAAAAAAGAGTGGACCTTAACCCTAGAGAATGGGGACTGCGTCCTTGTTGCCCTTGTTTCTCCGTTTCCTAGAATGGAGTCTGCCGCACGGTGAATTCTGGAGAACTAATAGTTGAATGAATCGATGAGCACACACAGGAGGGAGGGGCTCCACAAAGTGGGTTTCTCAGCCTCTTGCAGTGTCCTTCCCATCCGAGCAGTAACACCTCCTAATGCCATGGCATCGTCTGCGATCATTCTCCCATCACAATCTTGGCCAGAGCTTATTTTCTCCCGGGTTAACTTAAGTCTATAGGCAGAACCTGTACAAAAAGGAAAGCTGTTCTCTGCCCTGAATGCTTCTTTCCAGATGCCTCTCACTCAGCCTCTTAGATGCTGCTCTTGGTATTGTCTTAGGTCTTTGGGTGAAGTCAGTTCAGTTCCTTGATTCCTTATTCTCAGTTCTGATATCCAAAGAATTTTGAAGATCAGTTTTTTCCCCCCAGGTCGTTTGGCAGCAACACCTGCATTGAAAGGAGCCACTTATCTGTATTTATTCCAGATATTTACAAGTTTTTGTTGCAGTCATGTTAATGTGTTTGCTTGTTCAGAGCAGCCCCACACCTTGCTGTGGGTATCATGTAACGTATGGTATAGGCACTGCATTACCCTTCAGAAGTCTGGAAAAAAAACCCGTTGAGTTTGAATTCCACAATGTCACTTGATAAATGATTTCCTGTTATGATTAAGGTAAAGTTGAGGGAGGAAATAGCCTTTGCCAAAGCATTGTGGAAGTGGGCAAGTCTAAAATGGAAACCAAGAGACCTTTTCTACCTCATCGTGTGTTTACTTTGGAATTATTTAAGGGCAAAAAGCTCCTTAATCAAACGCTGGTTTTTGAATGTCAGGATCGTGTTTTATATTTCTTATGTCATCCGCAAAGTGTTACAAATGGTACATACTCAAGAAATATTTGTTGAAAGTGATACAAATGGTAGATACTCAAGAAATATTTGTTGATATTGATTGTCAATACCTGTTTCTTGAGTACCTATTATGTTCTAGGTACTGATTAGGCAATAGGATTATATTGCCTTGTAAATAGAATGGTCATGGTCCCTACTGTCATGGAATTCCTGGTCTGGTGATGAAGAAAGCAAATGACAAATACAAAAGTACAGAGTATGGTAAGTCACATGAAGGAACTAAACCAGGTGCAGAAAGAATATGTTGGGAAGATCTAAGTAGTTACTGTGCTAGCCTCTCAGAAGAGGTGACCTAGATTTGTGACATGGAATATCTTAACATTTCTTTTTTTTTTTGTTTTTAAGATTTTATTTATTTATTCATGAGAGACACACAGAGAGAAAGAGAGAGAGAGAGGCAGAGACATAGGCAGAGGGAGAAGCAGACTCCACGCAGGGAGCCTGACATGGGACTCGATCCCAGGTCTCCAGGATCACACCCTGGGCTGCAGGCGGTGCTAAACTGCTGGGCCACAGGGGCTGCCCTATCTTAACATTTCTAAATATTCTAGGGACTTGGATAGCCAACCAAAATTTGGGTGTGAAAATTTACCTGTTGGGAACCACTTTTGTCACATCACTGTAATTACAATCCCAAGTTTCTGATAGTATGAGTAAACTGAACATTTGTATGTAGTCAGGCATCTAAAACACATAAAGTCAACATATAATTTACAACTAACACCAATTGAGCTCCTTGCTAATCTGAAAAGATAACAATTGTAGAATAGTGTCTTACCTATTCTATGATCATGTCACAAAGTACCATGCGTTAGTAAATAGTATTAATTCACTCATCCAGACTTTTTGCTTCATGGTTTTTTTAATGATTGGGAATGTGTTTAATTTAGGTATGATGTCAGGCACATCCAGTCCCATTGGATTGAAGCCTATTATTTAGATACTTTCCCCGGGCAGAAAATGCATTGAAGAAAACATTCTTTGAGTACAAAGTAGAAAATATAGGAGAACCTAAAAATTAGGATTTTTGTCTCTCCAAAATATAGACAGGTAGCTTGCCAAAAAAGAAAAAAATAGCATTTTGATGACTGTGTTCAATTCCAGAAGGCTATGATTCTAACAGGGTTTTTTTTTTTGTTTGTTTTTTGTTGTTTTTTTGTTTGTTTAAATAGACTTGTGAGGAAACAGATCAATACTTGTTGCTCTCAGCCAGTGTCACAGTGCATCTCTGCATGGCGTGAGCTTGGTAGAAGGGGGGAAAAAGACAATAGAAAAAGAAAACCTTCATGATTGAAAATTTTAATGGCTTATTGAAACATTATAAATCTGGTTTTCACTACAGGAATAAGTCAGATAAAAATGCCTATGTTTGAAGTGCAAGCAAGGGAGAAAATCAGAAAATTGTAAAAACACACAACTTCTCTTTTTCTTCCTAGGGTTGATGATAGTCTCTTTCTAAGAAATGCTAATTAAACTGATACATTTTCCATCTTGCTTATTTGAGAGTGTGTTGTACTTTTACAAAAAAAAAAAAAAAAAAAAAAAAAGGTTAATTATCCCCTTCTCCTTTTTTGAAAAAAAAAAAAATGGATAACTCATTTAGTTTGCTTCTGAAAATTTATGTCTTCCTTAAATACACAGAAATTAATCAAACCTGAGCTAGGAATTGTGAAGGTCAAGGAAGAGAAGCAAAACTGAAAACAAGACAAATTTGTTATGGATTTTAATGTTTTCCTTTTGTGTGTGTGTGCAGTTTCTCTAGTAAAATCTGATTATAGATCGTTGAGGCTTCATTGGGTCTGGATGCTTGTCAGGGCTTGAAATCAATTTAGTACACTATCTTGGTGGCCATCAGGGATGAATCACCAGGGAAATTGCAAACTAACTGGCCCACCTTAATGTGAAGTAATGAAAAAGAAGGAAGGGAATGGTTTCATATGAACTGCGAGTTGATCATTCATAAGCATCATTTAAGGCTCTGGGGCTACAGACCTCCTTTAGGTTTTAATGTATTTTGTATCAACCTAAATGGGCCTCTTTTTGTGTGTACTTGTTTTGGGATGTGAGAAATACAGATGCTGATCACTCCAGGTTTTAGGGAAATTGTTACCTGATTTGTATCATAGTATTGACATTGTTTACTCCTAAATGCATATTTCCTTTTCTAAAGCCCAGTGAAGAAAGTAATTTAACCTTTTTCTTGAACTTGCTAACCTTACCAGGACTAAAATACTGGTTAAGGGTACCACGAGTTAGATGTCGAGTCCACTGAGGTACAACTACTTATGTTAATAGCTGACAACCCTCCCTACTTTCAGATTAACAAGAATGCAGAACATATTTATTTATTTATTTATTTATTTATTTATTTATTTATTTATTTTTATTTATGATAGTCACAGAGAGAGAGAGAGAGAGGCAGAGACACAGGCAGAGGGAGAAGCAGGCTCCATGCACCGGGAGCCCGACGTGGGATTCGATCCCAGGTCTCCAGGATCGCGCCCCGGGCCAAAGGCAGGCGCCAAACCGCTGCGCCACCCAGGGATCCCTGCAGAACATATTTAAATCTGATTCTAGTGGCCTGTACTAAGAATACAACCACAGGGTCATCTGATGATTCTAAGGCTTGGATGCTACCATCTTAATTACCTTCAGGACCCACTATTTTTATATGTGACAACAAATTTTAAGAATGAGATGTCAGAGTACAAGTCCCATTTTCTTTTTATTTTTTTTTATTTTTTATTTTTTATTTTTATTTGCATTTATTCTATGCAGAATTTACTCCCGGGCCATAAGTTTTTGTTTCTTCAGTTTCTTCTGGGATATCTTTTTCTTCTGTGCAACCTCCTCTTCTGGTTTAGGAACAATCTCCTCTTTTTCAGTAAGAATCATCTCAATGTGGCAGGGAGAGCTCATGTATGGATTAATCCGGCCATAAGCCCTGTAGGTTCTACGTCGCATCTTGGGGGCTTTATTCACCTGGATGTGCTCAATGACCAGAGAATCTACATCTAAACCCTTAAGTTCAGCATTACTCTCCGCATCTTTAAGCATGTGCAGTAAAAATTCAGCACTCTTCTTGGGCCACCGACCCTGTGTCCAGCCCCACTGTTTGGCCTGCGCACACCTACCAACTCCACCATTGTAGCGACGGAATGGCACACACTGCTTCTGCAAAGTGACATCTTTCAGATACTTGGTGGCTTTTCGAATATGCATACCCTTGATGGCCTGGGCAGTTTCACGTGTGTTCTTAAAGTGAACACGAAGATTTGAACCTCTCGACTTGCATGATTTTGTAGGGTTTTCTGGGTCCAGCGAGTAGCGAACCATCTCCAGAGGTCACCTCAGGCCGCTCGGGGGAAGAGCCAAGTCCCATTTTCTTATACTAACTTGACCATTGTCCATGGAATGCTTTATTTTATTTTATTTTATTTTTTTATTTTATTATTTTATTTATTTTATTTTATTTTATTTTATTTATTTAGATTTTATTTATTCATGAGAGACAGAGACACAGGCAGAGGGAGAAGCAGGCTCCATGCAGGGAGCCTGACGTGGGACTCCATCCTGGGTCTCCAGGATCACACCCTGGGCCAAAGGCAGGTGCTAAACCGCTGAGCCACCCGGGCTGACCCCCCCTCCTTTTTTTTTTAAAGATTGTCCATGGAATGCTTTAAAATAATTTATTTCTGGCCAAAGAGGTTGAACGATATTTTCTACAGAAACTTTTAAGATTAGAAAGACCATCTAGATTTCTTTAAATAATACAGGCCAATTCCTTATAAGAGATTTTTCCATACTGATCCTAGGAGAATTTAGGTGGTGCCCCCAATTCTGGCTGATTAAATGAAGGGCTGATTTCTAAGTAATCCTAGATTTTTTCAGACTGACTTGGTCTTCTGTAGATATTTCAAAAAGTATTTAACTTACATCTTTTTTGTGCTTTGCAGGAAACCGATGCCTCATCAAAATGAAGATTAATCATTTGTGTTTGGGAGCAGCAGAACTGGGGACCACTTACCTGTCAAGTGTTTTATAAACCAATTATATAAGCTCTGATTCCACTGCTCTCCTCCCCATCTTACCTTCAAACTTGTCTTACCTATGGCATTCAGGAGACAAGTGAAAAACTTTGTGAAAAATTATTCAGATGCTGAAATAAAAGTCAGAGAAGCAACTTCTAATGACCCTTGGGGTCCTTCTAGTTCTCTGATGTTAGATATCAGTGGCCTGACTTTCAACACAATTTCTCTGTCAGAGATTATGAATATGCTGTGGCAGAGACTCAATGATCATGGGAAGAACTGGCGCCATGTGTATAAATCCCTGACACTCATGGATTATCTCATCAAGAATGGATCAAAGAAAGTTATTCAGCATTGCAGAGAAGGGTTCTGTAACATTCAGACCCTAAAGGATTTTCAACACATAGATGAAGCTGGAAAAGACCAAGGTAAAAGAAATGCATACGGTGTGCCAATAAAGATGAGAGGTTTGGGGGACACCTGGGTGGCTCAGTGGTTGAGCATCTGCCTTTGACTCAGGTCATGATCTCGAAGTCCTGGGATTGAGTCCTACATCAGGCTCCCCTCAGGGAGCCTGTTTCTCCCTCTGTCTAGGTCTCTGCCTCTCTTTCTGTGTCTGTCATGAATGAATAAATAAATAAAATCTTAAAAAAAAAAAGATGAGAGGTTTGGGAGAGGATCCTTTTAAAGCAGGAGCTGGGGAAAAGTTGTTCTTAAATGTATCAGCCCCCTTTCTCCTGGGACAGTTATAGTTTCCAGTTTAATCCTTTGTGTTGACTCCTGAGGGCCTTAGAGAACAATTTTTTTTTTTTTCCCAAGAAGATGGGTAAAACCAACACACTTAGGTTCCTGATAAAACGATACCTCATAGAAAATGAACAAAGTGAATAAAGCGGGAGGCATGGCAGCTTGCTATAATAATGTCACTGTAATTCACAATTATAATTAGACTGAAATTTAGTCACAAATGTAAAGAAGTGTTTCCAAAGACTACAGAATCTTCAAAGACTATCTAGATGGAAGTACTTACATGAATACAAAAATTTAGGTCATAAAATAATTTTGTTGGGGGTGGAGGAGGAGGTGAAATAGGGAAAGGGTGCGTGGAATACTGAACTGAGATGATTTGGTAGTGTCTGGTATCTACAGTGCTAAAAGAATCAGCACTTCCTCCCTGTCTAATGTAAAATTATAATTTGTGCTTAAAGGGAATAGGCTTATGAATCATGAGAAGAGGATAAAATTCAGTGCAGTCTTTGTGTTAAGTATACATTTTTAGAATAGACTTTTTAAAGAGCACTTTTAGGTTTACAGAAGAATTACACAGGGAGTACAGAGTTCTCATAGACCCTTCCCCATCCACACGCTGTTTCTCCTATTAACATCTTGCAGTAGGGTGGTGCGTTTGTTACAGTTGACAAACCAGTATTAATACATTAACTAAAGTCCCTTGTTTACCTTAAGGTTGGCTCTTTGTGTTCTATAGTTCTGTGGGTTTTGAAAAATGAGTGTCATGTATGTACCATTCTGATATCCTACAGAATAGTTGTGCTGCCTTGATAATGCCCCATGTTCCACTTGTTGGTTCTTTTTAAGCTAGAACCCTTGGCAACCACTGATTTTTTTTCTTGTCTTTATAGTTTTGCCTTTTCCAGAATGTCATATAGCTGGAATCGTACAATATGTAGTTTTTTCAGACTCGTTTCTTTCCTTGACAGTAGGCATTTAAGATTCTCTCATGTCCTTTTATAGCCTCAGAGCTCATTTCTTTTTTTTCTTCATGTTTTAAAAATCAGCTTTGTTGCGATATAATTCACTTACCATACAGTTCACTCATTTCAAGTATACAATCCTGTGGCTTTATGTATATTATTAATTTTTAAATATTGTGATAAAATGTAAATAACAAAATTTGTCATTTAAGTATGCAGTTCAGTGGCATTAATTCTATTCATAAAGTTGTACCACCATCACCACTGTCTACTTCCAAAACTTTTCATCACCCCAGACAGAAACTCCATAACCATTAAGCAATGACTGTCCTGCTAACCTCTCATCTACTTTATGTCTCTATAAATGTCCTATGCGGGGTACCTCATATAAGTGAAACCATAGAGCATTTGCCCTTTTCTGTCTGGCTTATTTCACATACCACAGTGTTTTCCAGTTCATCTGTGCTGTGGGACGTCTCAAGACTTCATTCCTCTTATAGCTGAATGACATTCTGTGGTATAAATATATCGCATTTTGTTGATCTATTCATCAGTTGGGAGATTCTTGAGCTGTTTTCACATCCTGGCTATTGTGAATAGTGCTGCAATGAACGAAAGCATCCAAGTGTCAGTTTGAGTCTCCACTTTCAATTCCTTTGGGTGTATACTTAAGAATGGAATTGCTCGATCATATGGCAATTCTATGTTTAGTTTTTTTGAGGAACCAATAACCTGTTTTCCTTAGCACCAATGCCATTTTACATTCTTACCAATAATGTAAGAGGGTCCCTGTTTTTTCACATCCTTGTCAACACTTTTTACTGTCCATGTTTTTGATTATAGCCATTCTACTGAATGTGAAAAGTAGTATCTCATTGTGATTTCAATTCACATTTCCCTAAAGACTAATGATGTTGAACATCTTTTTATGCCCTTGTTGGTCATTTATAGATCTTCTTTGGAGAAATGTCTATAGAAATCCTATGTCCAGGATGCCTGGGTGGCTCAGCAGTTGAGTGTCTGCCCTTGGCTCAGGCTGTGATCTTGGAGTTCCAGGATGGAATCCCACATCAGGCTCCTTGCATGGAGCCTGTTTCTCTTTCTCTCTCTGCCTATATTTCCGCGTCTCTCTGTGTCTCTCATGAATAAATAAATAAAATCTTTTTTAAAAAATCCCTTGTTCATTTTTTACTGTTTTTTTTAATTGTTTGGTGCTATTGTAAATGGAATTGTTTTCTTAATTCCATTTTCAGATTATTCTTTGCGAGTGTATAGAAATACAACTGACTGAGTTATTTTTGTGTATTGCTCTTGTGTCCTGCTACTTGCTGAGCTCATTTATCAGCTGTAATAGTTTGTTGTTTTTTTCTTCAGATTCCTTAGGATTTTCTGCATGCAAGATCATGTCATCTGCAAATGGAAATAGTTTTACTCTTCCTTTCCAATCTGGATGCCTTTTATTTCTTTTTTTTGCTTAATTTCCCTGGCTAAAACCTCCTGTACAGGATTGAATAGAACTGGTGGAGAGCAGACATCCTTGTCTTGTTTCTGATCTTAAGAGGAAAACGTTCAGTCTTTTACCATTAGGTATGATGTTAGGTTTTCATAGATGCTTTTCATCATAAGGTTGTTAGAGTTCTAGTTTGTTGAGTGTTTTTATGAGGAAAGGCTGTTGACTTTTGTCAAGTGTTTTTTCTGCATCTGTTGAAATGATTATGTGTTTTCCCCCTTTATTCTAATATGGTGTATTACTTTGATTTTCATATGGGTACCAACCTGCATCCCTAGTGTAAATCACACTTGGTCATGATGTATATCCTTTTTATTTTTGAACTGTTTACTTAAGGTCAGGTTTGAGGTTTAAAAATTTATATATATATATATATTTTAGAGAGAGGCAGAGAGAGCATGAGCAGGAAGAGGGGGAGAGAGAGAGGCAGAGAATCACAAGCAGATTCTGCACTGAGTGCAAAGCCTGATGTGGGGCTCAATCTCATGACCTTGAGATCATGACCTGAGCTAAAATCAAAGGCCAGATGCTTAAACCGACTGAGCCACCCAGGCACCCCAGGTTTGAGGTTTAGTGATGAAATTGGAGAAAATCTTCCTGGGTTTTGATCATGCTGTGCTTTTTAATCCAGAAATTGTAAAGACATTAACTTTCATGAGGTTTGAATTTATTTTTAAAAATTAAAATAGTGATCAAAATTTTGCATCCCCAAGAATTAGGTTTAAAAAAAGTATTTTGTATGATCGTGAATGGAATATAATCATTTTTTTCTTCATAGAGCAGATATTTTATTACTGTACTAAGCACTTGATTTTTTTTCCTTAAGTGGAAAGAGAGGATCAGCCCATGTTCTAAAGAGTTTATGAGCTATTTTGAGAGATAAGATAGATAAGCATGAAATTTTAAGCAGACATGCTTAGTTATGCATTTATACCTTTTATATGTACAAAGTATGGTATATTTGGATATGTTTAAATTCACTATCATAAAGGTCTTTCAGATTTCCTAACAGTTGAGCTTAGCATCAAAGAATGAAGCACAAGTATACTATCTTGGACTTTGTAAATACTCTTGATTATTTGGTAGCACCAAAAAGGCAAGAAAAATATTTTATTTTTATCTTTCATGCATTTATCATTTTGTGTTTGTTTCTTAGTGAATGTAATTATTAGAATAATAGCTCTTGGCATAATTTATACATAAACAAATGTGTATGTATATTGGGGGTCAATGCATGGACAAAAAAATTGTTACTGATTGGGTGTGCAGTTAAAACAGTTTGGGAATTACTTGTTCTCAGGATAAAGTCAGGCCCCTTAGCATGTTCCAAATCGACCTTTTACTATTAATTCCTTAGTCTTCAATCTAACACATTGCATTTGGCATTCCTAGTATATTCTTCACTTCTATGTGCTGATACTTAAGATGTTTCTTCTTCCCTGTAATAGCAGTTTCTTGCTGTTTGTTGAATTCCTACTTAGTTGTCAAATTCTAGCTCAGAGGTCTTTTCCTCCATATCTCCAACTATTTCTTTTTCTCACTAGGCAGAATTAATTGCTGTAGAACTTTATTAATAATATCAGTGTGGGTTTTTTATAGTATACCCATTTGATATATATATGTATATGTGTGCATGTATGTATACATGTACATGTATATGTACAGATTTGTCCTTGACTAGATTCTTAGGGTATATGTCATATGATAATCATCTTTTTACCATCAGGCCTTGGTACATACTGGACATCAGTAAATTTTTATTTAGTAGAAGTTATAAAAAAAGAAACTGAGGGAATTGAGGTAAGAAATTTGATCATTGAAAAACTACTCAATAAGAATGATTTTGTTGGATCAGAAAAGAAAAAAAGCAATGAAGTTTATTTTTTATTTTTTATTTTTATTTATTTATGATAGTCACAGAGAGAGAGAGAGAGAGGCAGAGACATAGGCAGAGGGAGAAGCAGGCTCCATGCACCGGGAGCCCGATGTGGGATTCGATCCCGGGTCTCCAGGATCGCGCCCTGGGCCAAAGGCAGGCGCCAAATCGCTGTGCCACCCAGGGATCCCAGCAATGAAGTTTATACCGAGAAATTAATGAGAGAGAAATTGCAGTGATCCAAGAATCTATAATTGGATCCTACCTGAGATACTGGTATTAAGAAGAGACAAAGAAAAAAGGTAAAAGCAGAAGAAACTATAGAAAAAAAGACCTTTATGTTGATTTCCTTGATTAGTTTTTACCCTTTACCCGGAGTGCACATCTCCAGATACCTGCATTGCTTCCTCACTTCAGATCTCTGCTGAGAATCTGAGAAAGTCATTTTATTAGTGAGGTCTCTTATATCTACCCTATTTATTTAAAATCAGCCCCACCCCATTCTTTGTACTGATACGCCCTAGCCACCTTCTGTTTTATTTTTCTTCATAGCTTTTCTTATCTGACATAGGGCATGTTTTATATATTTTTTTATCCCTTCTTACTCCCTATTATTTGTTTTCTTTCTCCTCCTACAAAAGCATAAGTTTCATGAAGACAGGAATATTTTATGTCTGTTTGAGGTTTAAAGATTTTTATATATATTTTTTAGAGGGAGAGAGAGAGCATGAGCAGGAAGAGGGGCAGAGGGAAAGGCAGAAAATCACAAGCAGATTCTGCACTGAGCACAGAGCCCAATGTGGGGCTCAATCTCATGACCTTGAGATCATGACCTGAGCTAAAATCAAGGGTCAGATGCTTAACATCTTTGTCCATGCTCTATAACATTACAACAGTGCCTATCACACAGTGCCTGCCCAGTAATTAATAATAGTATTACAGTAATCTCCCCTTATCTGTGGTTTCAATTTCCATAGTTTCAGTTACCCCTGGTCAACTGCGGTCTGGAAGCAGATGATCCTCCTTCTGACATATTGTTCAGAAGGTTGGTAGTAGCCTAGTGCTATATTACAATGCTTATGTCACTCACTTCACTTCCATATTATCACATAGGTGTTGTATTATCTCACATCACATAAAAAAGGTGAGTAGAATACAATAAGATATTTTGAGAGAGATAACCCATTCATATAATAGCTTTTATTATGGTATATTGGTATAATTGTTCTATTTTATTATTGTAGTTAATCTGTCACTGTGCTTAATTTACAAATTAAACTTCATCGTAGGTACGCATGTGTAGAAAAAAGACATATATAGGATTGTCTTCACAGTTTTTACGGTCTATACAGTTTCTGGCATCTAACTAGGGGTCTTGGAAAGTATTCCTCATGGCTAAGGGAAGGCAACTGTACTGTAGAGGGGAAAAGTTGAGAAAACAATTCGGAAAACTTGGGGAACAAGAGAAACTTATTTTCAAATAGTTCATTGGTTAACGTTTCAAACAAGGTTCTCCATATGCTTTTTTTCAACCTCCAGACAGCTTTTCAGATGAAGTAAATTTAAAACAATGAGTCTAATTATTCATCTGAAAAGATTTTTAGTAAATTTTATGATAAATTTCACTGTTTCAGACTTTGGGGACACTGTTTTGTATTATAGTTTTGGGGGGGTTTTAGGTTGACAGTTGAACACATTGTTTTATTTTATTTTATTTATTTTCTTTGTAAATTTATTTTTTATTGGTGTTCAATTTGCCAACATATAGAATAACACCCAGTGCTCATCCCGTCAAGTGCCCACCTCAGTGCCTGTCACCCAGTCACCCCCCACCCCCCGCCCATCTCCCCTTCCACCCCCCAAGTGCTAACACCTGAAAATCAGCACAGCAGGCCCCTCCCCCAGAAGACCAGCTAGACCAACAGGGGAAAAACAAATTTTTGACCAAGCAGCACTGGAAAGTTCCAGGGGAAGTAGAGGGATTTACAGTATACAGAATCAGAGGATACCCCCCTTGTTTTTTTGTTCTTTTATTTCTATTTACTTCCCCCTCTTTTTTTCTTTTTTCTTTTCTCTCTCTTTCCTTCCTTCCTTCCTTCCTTCCTTCCTTCCTTCCTTCCTTCCTTCCTTCCTTCCTTCCTTCCTTCCTTCCTTCCTCTCTTTTCTCTCTTTTCTCTCTTTTCTCTCTTTTTCTCCTTTTCCCAGTACAACTTGTTTTTGGCCACTCTGCACTGAGCAAAATGACTAGAAGGAAAACCTCACTTCAAAAGAAAGAATCAGAAACAGTCCTCTCTCCCACAGAGTTACAAAATTTGGATTACAATTCAATGTCAGAAAGCCAATTCAGAAACACTATTATAAAGCTACTGGTGGCTCTAGAAAAAAGCATAAAGGACTCAAGAGACTTCATGACTGCAGAATTTAGATCTAATCAGGCAGAAATTAAAAATCAATTAAATGAGATGCAATCCAAGCTAGAACACATTGTTTTAAATACAGAGATACTTTACCTGAAACAGTGTCTAGAATCTATAGAAAAACATTGAACATATGAATTTAAAATGTAACCAACATACTGCTTAAAAATAAGTTTATTCTGTATTCTCCAACTTTTTGGACCCCTATATTAGCAAACAAGTTTATATAGTTTAACTGTGTGACAAAGGCTCTTCTAAATATTTTACCTGTATTAACTCGTTTAATCTTCATAATAACCCTTTGGATAGGTTGGCCCCTTTTTACTGATGAGGAAAGGAAGGTACAAAGAAGTTGAGTAGCTAGCTCACACGGCTAGTTAGTGTTAGAGTCAAGATTATAATCTAGACGTTTTGACTCTAGAATCCATGTTCTCAACAATATGTTGTTGAATGAATGATGTTATCCATATCCTGCTCATGCTCTTTGCTCTTCTACTCTATGCTGTCACCACATGTCACATCTCCAGACTTGACCAAGCACTTGACTAGCAGCATATAGCAGGATGGAGCACATAGGAAGGATCTGAGAACTGAATTAGTTGTGTTCATTAATCTGGGACAGGAACCGAGAGGTTTATTCTTTTTTTCATCTATTTCAGAGTTATTTTATGTCAAAGATGATACAAGAAATGTACATATTATACTCTTGACTTGCAGCAGTCATGGCCTAAAAAATCATTCACTCAAATCTAATTTTACGGTCTTGGACAAATAGCTAGATGCAGTTGGCATGGCTGGGCCTGTTTTTTATCGCAGGTTTAGGGCCCATTATGCATTAGGCTCAAACTTATCAGAAAGAGTGCCATGTTCCTGCAGGTGATTCAGGTTCTCCAACTGATAGTCCTCAGTCTCCTTGATATTTTCAGGTCAAGTGCAATGTTCTTTCCCTTATGTGCACAATATCCCTATATCTCTGTCAGAGCACATTTATATACATGCCTGTATCTTTTGCAAAACTGTGAATTTCTAAAGGGCGATAACATTATCTCTAGCACTTACTACATTGCCTGGGAGTAGGATCACTCAATAGATATTAGATGAATGGATGACTAATACTGTAATACTTTTATACCTTTAGCAGATTTATAGCAATTAACTTTCTTTTAGGAATATAAAAAATATAAATGTCAAAGTTGACTCCTTTAACCATAAAATTTCTACCTCTTTACTCTAAATTATTATTATTAAAGATTTTATTTATTCATGAGAGACACACAGAGAGAGAGAGAGAGGGGCAGAGACACAGGCAGAGGGAGAAGCAGGCTCCATGCAGGGAGCCCGACGTGGGACTCAGTCCCGGGTTTCCAGGGCCACACCCTGGGCCGAAGGTGGCGCTAAATCGCTGAGCCACCCGGGCTGACCTCTAAATTATTTTTTAAAATAGGTTTTTAATGCTAACACTGCTTTATTGAGATATAATTTATATACTAAAACATGCACAGATCCTAAGTATACAGTTTGATGAATGTTGGTAAGTATAACCAATCACCCATATGAAGATAAAGAACATTTCCAATCCCCCTTTCCGTTTATCCCCCTTTCTACTTAGTTCTTCCTCCTTCCCAGCGGCAGCTGCTATTCTAATTTCTCCTACTGCGTAAATTAGTTGTGTTTTTTTCTTGAAACTCATACAGATGGAAACATATGTATTCTTCTGCCTCTGGCTTCTTTATCTCCACTAATGATTTTAAGACTCATGCATGTTGTTGCATACATTAGTAGTATCATTCCTGTTTATTGGTGAGTCCTGTTCCATTATATGAACATCTCAGTTTTTTTGCCCATCTTCTGTTGATGGGCATTTGATATGTGTATAGTTCTTGGCTATTATGAATAAAGCTCTTGTGAATGTTATTATGTAAGCCTTTTTATGGCTATACATATTCAGTTCTCTTGGGCATATGCTCAAGAGTGGCATTTCTGGGTGTATATTCAACTAGTCTTCTAAAGTGGTTTCTACCACTTCGTACTCCCACCAGTAGTGTTTGAGAGTTTGTTGCTCCACATACTTGTCACTACTTAAGTACTGTTATTCTTTTTTATTTAACCAATTTGATGAGTATATAGTATTGTTTCAATCTCCATTTCCCTGAAAAGTTGTTGAGCATCTTTTAATATGATTTGTGAACATCTTTGCCTATTCAAGTGTTTTGCCTATTTCAGTTTTAAATTTTTTTGCCTATTTTTAAATTTCATTTGTAGTGGTTCTTTATACATTCTGGATATGAGTCCTTTGTCAGATAGATATATGGATTACAAATATTTTCTCCAAGTTTGTGACTTGTCTTCCCACTTTCTTAATGTCTTTTGATGAAGTGCAGTATGTTTTCCTTTATGGCTGATGCCTTTTGTGTCTTGTCTGAGAAACTTGCCTACCCCAAAGCTATGAAGGAGTTCTCTTGGTTTCTTTTAGACATCTTACAGTTTTAGCTAGGTCTGTGATTGATCTAGAATTAACTTTATGTATATTATGAGGTGGAAGTAAAGTTCAGTCTTTTCCATAAGGTATCTAGTTGTTTGAGTTACTAGATTTTAATAATAGAGCATTTTTGTGTTTGGTATCTTATTTGACCCTTACAATATCTTAGAGGAATAAAAGATATATGTTATCTCTCTTAAAGAGATGAGGAGCTAGCGCCCAGACAGATTAAGTTATTTAGGTAAGGTTGCACAGCTAATTAATGACTGAACATGATTAAAGCTCATATATCCTAATACTGCTTAGTGCTATTCTATTATTGTGCTACACAGCCTCTCCTAATTGAGTTTTAAAAAATATCCTAACAAAGTTTCATCGAACTACCGGAGTGAACTTAATTAAAATTGTCTGAAAAATACCTAGTTGAATGTTTCATACCATCAAATTATTTATTTATACAGATTATGGTATTCTTTTTATAAAACCAAATTTATAGTATTCTTGGAAATGTGTGTATTATAGATGTATGTACTACTTTATTCTCAATTAGGTAAGTCATGAGATTGTAGTTAATTTTGTTTAAATGGGCCATTATATGTGTACATTTATGTAAATTAAAGGTAGATTTCTTTTTATTTTTTATTTTTATTTATTTTTTAAAATAAGTTTATTTTTTATTGGTGTTCAATTTGTCAACATACAGAATAACACCCAGTGCTCATCCAGTCAAGTGCCCACCTCAGTGCCTGCCACCCAGTCACCCCCACCCCCACCCACCTCCCCTTCCACCACCCCTAGTTCGTTTCCCAGAGTTAGGAGTCTTTCATATTCTGTCTCCCTTTCTGATATTTCCCACTTATTTTTTCTCCTTTCTCCTTTATTCCCTTTCACTATTTTTTATATTCCCCAAATGAATGAGACCATATAATGTTTGTCCTTCTCCAATTGACTTATTTCACTCAGCATATTATTTCACTCAGTTCCATCTACGTCGATGCAAATGGTGGGTATTTGTCATTTCTAATGGCTGAGTAATATTCCATTGTATACATAAACCACATCTTCTTTATCCATTCATCTTTTGATGGATTTCTTCTTTTTTTTTTTTGATGGATTTCTTCTTAAAGGTACATTCTAAAAAGACAAATTTTCAGTGTTGTTAAAAAATTATGTTAAGCGGTTTTACTAGAAGTAACTTGGCATACACTGGTGACATTACTGCCATTTTAGTTTTCCCTTGTCATTATCAGTCATCTAATTTGGGAATTAGATGCTTCACACTTTGACCCATGGCTGATTTTGTACAGGCTGCCTGTCTGCCTCCAGGATTGGCCCTTACCAATCACCTACCCATTTGTTCACTAAAGTTTGAAAGTCTTGGAGTAGGAACTAAACCTTATAAGCCAGAGTTAAGAGACACAACCCGAAATGTAAAAAGCAAAGACTGTGGAAGATGTGATACATTTATATATTTACGCTAGTTTAGAAGTTATTGATTTAAAAAAAAATTTTTTTTTGAGGAGATGGTTTTTTGAGTTCAGGTTCTCACAGAAGGGAAGAAAACAAAACACCAGGTATTTGGACCCTGATAGGATTTAGAGAAAGACTGGACATGGACAAGTAGAAGAACAAAGGAATGATTAGAATTTCACTTTCAAGGTGACTATAATGAATTAAACAGAGCCAAGATATCTGGAAACAGTGAGTTCAAGAAAAAGAAAATATTTTAAAATGTAGAATTACTTTGGATGTTGGTTAGCCTCTAAAAGCAAAATAACTGAAATCTGACTGTCTTCCTTCTTTTACAGGAGGGACAGAAGTGGGACAGTGTGAGGCAGGCAGCTCCTGGACTGGGAGGTGGGAGGGGGTGGGAGCGGGAAGGAGGGTAGTGCCTAAGCACTGTGGGAAGAATCTAGCTTCCAAGTGCATCAGACTTGATTGTCTCTCTATAGCTGTCAGACAGCAGTGGTCAGAATTCTCTAACCATCAAACCCATCTGATACATAGTGGAGGCTGGATTCATTAGTGAAAGTAGATGTGCTCATTTACAGAGAGGTGGGATAATTAACACAAGGCTGCTGAACAAATGTGATTTCCTGTAACACATATTTTTATAGTTTTGATGAACAAATGAATTTCCTTTAAACAAACATCCAGGCTTCGGGTCATCATGAGCCTGTTCTGTTAGTGCTTTGTTATTGTTACAAGTAACTTGAAAGTTATATTACTGTGAGTTCAAATAAAACCTTTATACCTACAACAGTTTAATATTTTGGATCACCTTTTGCTCCTTCGAGCAAATATAATCATTGGTAATCATGACAGCAAGAAACAAACCATGAATCTATTTAAACTTAAATATGCCAGTCTAGCCAGTCTTCCCACGTTCCTCTTTACATATTATACACACATGGACAGCAGAGTACAGTAAACAAACAAGAGAGAATAACAGTTTAGCACTTCAGTGCTGTGTCAACACAATCGTGCTCTTCTCAAGGTTCCCATCAAATAAAAAAGCTTACATTTGTATGCTAAATTCAGTCAAGGAAACTAAAGTCTATATTGTGGTATTTCTATAGAGCCAGTCTCTACCTTCAAACTTACTATTAACTTTATGACTTTGGAAAAGTTTTTTACTCCCCCTAAACTTACTTTTCTTATCTGTAAAATGGACTTTGTGAGGATTGGAGATAATGTCTGAAGGCCAGGCACCTTCTAGATCATCAATCAATATTAGCTTATACTGTTACTCCTTGGCATATTTTTACTTTTATTACTTTTATTTCCTGCAGTGTATATTCATGTCCAAATAATGCTCAGTGCAAACCATTCACTAGGAAGGGCTTCTCCACTATCCTGTTTTTCCAGTTTCTGCCCATCCAATGCGCCTTGCCCACATATCTGTTGAAGCACACTGCTGTATGACCCAAGGACATGTTACCTCCTTCACTGGACTCCGGGTTTGGAGGGCTGAGGTTATTTTATTGAGATCTCTATTTCTTTACTCAATTTGGTGAAGGTGCTGAATAAATGTCTGCTGACTGAAATGCTGACAAGTGGGCTATTATTGGAGGTTCAAAGAAAAGATTGGTAGCTTTTTTTTTTTTTTTTTTTTTTTGATTGGTAGCTTCTAAGAGTTTCCCATTATCCTAAATGTTCTGTCTTTCTACAAGATTTCTACATATAGGATTATTTTTATTTATCCTGCTTAGTCTTTGAAGATCATTTTTGATGTGAGGATTCATGTATTTTCTCTTAAATTCTCAGCCCCTTTTGCTCTGAATATTGCTTTTTTGTGATTACCGTAATTTTCTTCTTTTGAAACTAAGTGAATACTGGGCCTTGCACAATCTGTCGTTTATGACTTTTAATTAATCTTTTTAATCTTACTGCCACTCTGTGCTATATTTTGGAAGAATTCCTTAATACTATTCTTCAATTACCTCTTCAGCTGTTAGATTCTGGAGTTTTTGGATGTTGAGGGTTTTTTTCTTTTTAATTCTACTGAGTATAGTTTTCATTTCTAGGATTTTTAATCGGCTCTTTTCATATCCAATGTTTTTGTTTCATTTCTGCCTATTTTTGTTTCATAATCTCCAATTTCTTGTTGTGGTTATGATTCCTGTATTAATCTCTCTTAATTGTATTACTTAAAAATCTTTGTTTAGGGGGTGCCTGGGTGGCTCAGGTGGTTAAGCATCCACCTCTTGATTTCAGCTCACATCATGATCTCAGGGTCATGAGATAAAGACTCACACCTGGCTCACGCTGGGCCTGGCACCGCTTGGGAGTCTCTCTCTCCTTCTCCCTCTGCCCCCCCACCACACGTGCACGTGCTCTCACTCTCTCTCAAATCAATCATAAATACATATGTAAAAATAAAAATCTTTGTTTAGCGTTTTAAAATCCTCTAACAATATAGAATATTGATTTATAGAAGATCTTACAGAATCCTATAGAACACTGATTTCCCTTGCAGTGTATTTGCATTTTGATTGCTGTTTTTATCAGCCATCTTTCTTAAGCATGAGATTTTTTTAAAAAACTATTTTGGAATTTTAGTTTTCTGTCTTATTTTGACTGGGAGGTTCTTCCTCCACTATCCATGTTCACCCCTTGATGTTGGTTTTCAGTTCATGCCACCCAGCTCCCTTAGAGCCTCCAGTACAGCCCTTAGAAAGGCAGCCATGCCCTGTGATAGAACTAAGGTGTCTTACATGCAGCCACTGAGGTGGCAGGAGCCTTGCCTGCCTTAGGTTTAGTTCCCAGCCTTAAGGCTGCACATGTGTCTTCTAGCTTCTAGACCCACAGCTACAAATAAGTGACAGCCCAGGAAGCAGCTGGGTTTTTCCCCTCTTCTTTTTCTTTTCTTCCCAGCCCTCTCTCAAACACAGATACCCCCTAACATCAAAGAGTGAGATCAGCTCTGGTTCCCTAACACCTGAGGAGCTGAACTCCTTCCTGACTGCCAGATCAAGAACCCAGCAGCCCTGTAGCTTCAGCCTGGCTTATTGCTTTTTCATTTCTCTTATATTTATGGTTTGTGGAGGTTTTTATCCTGTTTTTGAGACTGCTGATGTCTATTATTGCTGTATATTTGGAGCAGAGCAGAGGGGTACTTTGAAGCATGAACTTATTGGTGCCAACTTGACTGAGGGTTTTTTAACTTGAAAATAACACTGTTGGGGATACTTCTCCCCTACCTTCCTACCCCAATTCCATCACCCACCCCTGGAGACATTGTGGAGGATAGAAGGCAAGGGAGACTTGAGATAAGTAAATAAACAGAACACCACAGGCAAGAAATGAGTGGGGCCTGAACTGGGAGATGGAGACGAGAGGATGGATTTGACACTAACAAGAGGCCTGGGTTATTGAGTTTTGGGGGTGGTGGTGAATGGATATAAAATTCACTGAGAAAGGAATATAGGAAGAAGAGTAAATTTGGGTTGGTTAGTGGGTCAGGTATGGGGGGAGCGGTGTTAAGATGTTTTATGACCACTCTCTGAAGCCTAATACATGTTTTTCTAGAAGTCCGATGTATGTCTTTGTTTCTGGTGCATTTCACTGCCCAACATCTTTGAATTTATCATATTTCTAAATCCTTTTACATGATGCTCATTTGTGTGTTTACAGAGACTCCTCCCCTGCATTTGGGACATTTTCCCTCAGAATGTTCCTTCATTTATTGAACAGACATTTCTGAAGTATCTCTTAAGCACACAGGCATACTTCTGGCTGTAATGGAGGGAAAAAGACATTTATCAAATAAATAAGCAATTACAACCTGTGGAAGTGCAGTAAGAGACAAGTGCAGGTGCATGAGACTGGAAACCAGGCTTGACCAAGGATGTGTAGAGCGAGCTGGGAGGGTCTTGCTATCTCTCAACAGAGGGCTTCCTAAAGAAGTGAAGTCAGAGCTGCTCCCTCTGCCTGAATGTCTGCAGGGCTGGTTTTTTCTGGCTGCTCAAAATGCACAGAGATATGACTTGACTTCACTGCACCACAACTTGATGTTTAGCACCTCACTGTTCTTTATTTCCTTTAGAGCATTTATTTTTATCTGAAATTATCTTGTTTAGGAATCTTGTCATTTTTTTTCTCACTTGTGCTTCTAGAACAATTCCTGAAACTTAAGTATTTAAGAAATGATCAGATAATTGCCTAGGTGCATAAGTGAGTATCTCTGGGTATTGGTCTGATGCATAGTTGCTCTAGTGATTTGTATGTCCTTTGCCTTTGCTTGAGTTTGAGAAGCCTCCTCCAGTTGGCTTTCTGTTTGTTCATTTTTCTATCCTGTTGACTCTCCCCTCACTTCACTGTGCCTTTCTGATGGGTGTTGCCAATGGGAGTATCTCCTGCTCTGGCCAAGGGGATGGGCATGTGACTTTCAAGCTGGGCCAAACTGAGTCATTCTCTTGGATTTTTCCAGTTTGAATGAAGGAAGAGGGAGGCTTCTCAGGTGGTAGAGTGTGAGGCATGAACCTGGAGGTATCTGTGGCCATGTCCACATTCAGATGGATGAAGCCAATATGTAAGGGTTTGAGAAAATGAAGGCATTACACGCCTCTTCCAGAGGGAAGAAGGGATGGGAGAGGGAAGAGGAGTCCTAGTAGTTCTCCAGTCTCTTCCTCTTTTTTACCTGAGGCCCAGTCATAACCCCTGGTTTTTTCATGGCCAGTTCAATTTGAGTTTCTGTCACTTAGAACCCAAAGATTCCTAATTAAAATAATATAGCTTTTAAAAAATATATATTTATTTATTAGAGAGAGAATGAATGAAGGGGAGGGGCAAAGGGAGAGGAAGAAGCAGACTCTCCAGTGAGCAGGGAGTCTGACTTAGGGCTCAATCCCAGGGTCCTGGGATCATAGCCTGAGCTGGAGACAGACATTTAATTGACCAAGCCACCCAGGCCCCCCAAAACAGAATATAGCTTTGTTTTGACTTTATTCTTCATCTTAATAATGAGCTTTACATCTTGATGTACCTTTGGGTATTGATCTATTTCGTAGCTTGATTTCTCATTTCAGAGAATCCATGTTTTCTCCCTCCCTTTGTCTTTCTCCCTCCATTCCATCTTCTTCCCCTCCCCTCCTTTTCTCTTTTAGACACAAAGTGGTTGGTTCCTATATGTGTTCTATTCCAGTACAATTCTGTTTTAGTACTGCATCCCTCCTTTCCTTTCAGAAACATATTACTTAGCAGTGAGGAGATGCCATCTTGTTAGTACTATTATTATTTAACTCATCCTGGAAACAAGTTTATTGGACTCATAGATTTTTTTTCACTTTCAACTTCAGTGCTTTAGAACAGCCAGGTTTCTACTCTCCAGCATCTTGAGGGTGGCAGGGAGGTAGCCAGGGCAGTGGGCAGCCTCAAGTGAGAAGTAAACCACTGGGCTTGACATTCCGGATGCTATCAACTGCTCCCTCAGGGAAGAGCCCTGATGTTTCAGGGAGAAGTGCTTCATCATTGTGGTTGGCTTTCTGCTTGATGTACCTGCATGGACCTTTGAACTTTTGTAGCTGCTTTCAAGTGCCACCAATTCATGCAGACTCCAAGTAAAATAATCCACATCTGTCCCATAACTTCTAGTTCTGACCTTTTGTAATTAAGGGTGTTGCAAGAAACTTTCAGGCCAAGCAACTTTCTCAGGCAGCTGCATTGTAAATTGGCACTCAGTATCTTATACATGTGGTTCCATTTGCACTATGTCAAGGAGGAAATTGAAACTTTTTGGTAATTTGCTCCTTTATCAACTCATTTACTCAGTAAATGTGCAATCATTCTTCTAGACACTAAAGGTACTGGGTGAATGAGGTTCTCTGCCCCCATGGAGTTTGTATCATAGATAAAAGAAATAGTAAACAAGTAAACGTGTGTGTGTTTGTGTGTGTGTATAACAGTATCGGGTAGTGACAAAATAGGTAATGAAAGAGAGAGTGATGGGAATGGGGCTATTTTAGAGAGGGTGGGCAGAAGGAAGGCTTCTCTGAGGTGGTGACATTTGAGTAGAGACTTGAATGAATTAGGGACCTATCCATGCAGAGCCCCTGGCAGAAGCAACAGCTAGCACACAGCTTGAAGGAGATAGATAGCCTGGTGTGATTGCAGAATAAGGCAGTCAGGGTCGCCAGTGTAGAGGGAGAGCGTGGAAGTGGAAGGAGATGAGTTTTTATGAAGTTAGAAATGGAAAAACAAGTCTTTCACCCTTTCTCCCAAACTGAGCTATGGCAGTTTTCCAGGGGAAAGGAGTGTCTGGCATGTTGTCCCCAAAGGCTGACAGTCACAGCAGGCTTCTATCAGGCAACACAAAGTGGTAACCCAAAACACTGCGGGATTTTTTGTTTACAGACTACAAATTACTCATAGGAAACTAAGGGTGTTAAGAATGATACGGTTCACAGCAGTTATAAAAGAAGTTTGGAAGGAGGAAGTGACTAAGAAATGAGATTAAGAGTAGATAAAATAATCCTGGGAAAAATGGCAACTTGAACAAAGGTTTCTGAAACCATCCGTAGCAGTCCTTAATGAAATGACTGCAGAGAACATATTAGCTTCTTTCATCTAAATGCACCCTACATTTGACCATTTCTCATTACTTCTACTACTTGTAAATTATAGTTGGATATATTACCACTTTAATTCATCATGCTTAGAGCCCAGAGTGAACATTGTAGTGCATCTTTTAGGGACTTTTCAGTTTACTTCTGGAAGAAGGCTTGGGAAGACATGAGATGTTATAATATGAGTTGGTCCCAAGCTATGGAGAGGGGAGTGGGTTTCCTTTATCATTTCTCATGGGGAAGGGATTGAGAATAGTAATGATACTATATATTTGAATGAGTATATTTTTATATCTGTGAATTACACTGAGATATGCTTCTACTGGTTTTTACATAGAAAACTCAAGGCCAGACAGATCACCTAACATATCAGAGTCACACAGATGATTAAGGAGAGCATCTTCATTAGGATTCTGGTCTTAGACTGTGCTCTGGCACTCTATTAATGGCATCAAGTTGTTTTGATAAGATGTTACGTCAAAGAAAATCCATTCCCCCCCCCCCCATTCTTGTCCCACCCCAATCGTACCCCTTTAAGGTAAGGGATATTAACAATGTTGTGAGAGCACAGCAGGCCATCTTCCTGCCCATCCATCATCCATCCATCCATCCATCCATCCTATCCACTCATGTATTTCTCTATCTACTTATCTCTCCTGTATTCATATATAATGATTGATTTTCCTCTGTGCTTTACCGATTTAAATCATACCATGCATATTATTTTAAATCTTTAGTTATATGTCATGGTCGTACATCTAGATCTAATTTCATTTTTCTTCTTTTATGCCTATATTGTTTGATTTATTGCAATGTATTTATTACTTTTAAAAGGAAATATGTGATACGATTTCATCATACATTTATTTACTTCTCAAAGTATAAGAAAAGGAGAGCTTATTGACAATTCTAATGAAACCGGTTTCCCTATTTTTTCTCTTTGCTTACATTGCTTATGTTTTTTTTCCTAATTTTCTTAAGAATAAAAGTTAATTGTAGCTTTAATGAACATTTTCTTACCTACACAAATCCAATGTATTTTTCAGGTTATTATATCCGGGAAAAGTCTAAGCAAGTAATAACGTTGCTGATGGATGAACAGTTGCTGCATAGAGAGAGGGAAGTAGCATGTCGGACAAGACGGCGTACCTCCTACTCTATGACATTTCCTAAAAGATTACCTGGTACAGCTAACTCACCAACAGCATGTGCTTCTGCCCACACACCAGAAATTTCTGCTTCAGAGAAGAAACGTAAGCTTCTTAAGGTTGCAAGGCTACATAATAAAAGTACGTATAATGAGCGTCAGCCTACAATGGTATCATTTAAGAACAATGAAAAAATATAAACATTAGGGTTTTTGTTTTTTTTTTGTTTTTAACATTTTACTTATTTATTTATTCATGAGGAACACAGAGAGAAAGGCAGAGACATAGGCAGAGAGAGAAGCAGGGTCCTTGCAGGTCCTTGCAGGGACTTGATCCCGGGATCACAACCTGAGCCAAAGACAGACACTCAACTGCTGAGCTACCCAAGTGCCTCAAAACATTAGATTTTAATACTGAAGTATTAATGCTATATTAGTGCTATTGGTACTATATTAGGCCTCATTCTGTACAAAACAAAGATGAATAATAGTAGAAAATATTACGACTGTTTTCTGAATGCAATTTATTTGGGTTTCAAATAAAATGAGAGTTTTGAGCTCAAATGGTATTAAAATAGTGACTACTTATTTGGCATTGTGATTCATGTTAAGATTTTCATCATAACTGGAATGTGAGCCTCAGGGTCTGGGCATCTATGCGTTTTGTGCTGTTTGATCCTACACATTTCTTAAATGTGCCTCAGAATTCTGAAAGTCTCTCAAACTCCTACAGGACAACAGTGTCTTCTATCATAGAACTTTTTCCTTTGCCAAAGATTTTAAATGCAGAATGAACTTTTTAAAAAAAGGCTTTCTTGGGGATCCCTGGGTGGCTTTGCAGTTTGGCGCCTGCCTTTGGCCTGGGGCACCATCCTGGAGTTCCGGGATCGAGTCCCGAGTCGGGGCTCCGGGCGTGGAGCCTGCTTCTCCCTCTGCCTGTGTCTCTGCCTCTCTCTCTCTCTCTCTCTCTATCATGAACGAATAAATTTTTTAAAAAATCTTAAAAAAAATAAAGGTTTTCTTTGTAATGTTATAGAAATCAGCAGGAAAACACAATTATTGGGACACTTGGGTGGCTCAGCAGTTTAGCGTCTGCCTTTGGCTCAGGTGTGATCCCAGGGCCCTGGGATTGAGTTCCACTTCAGTCTCCCTGCATGGGGCCTGCTTCTCCTTCTGCCTGTGTCTCTGCCTCTCTCTCTGTGTGTCTCTCATGAATAAATAAATAAAATCTTAAAAAAAAAAAAAGAAACAAATTACCTTTTCTAGTAAATTTGCCAAAACATGAAGGAATGTCATTGTGCTCTATCTTCTCCAGTACAAACCTTGTTGGTAAGTTTTGTGTAAGGAATGGTCTGAGGAAGGAAAATCATTAAAGAAATGTGACTTGAATTACTGTGCCTTGAAAGGAGGTAAACTTTATGCTGTGAGAGAGACAGCAGAAGTGACAGAGTTAAAAGTATTTTCAGAGGCTTGCCGCCTAGCTTTATCATGTAACTCTATTAAACAAGAGCCTGAAAGAGCTGCAGGTATTAAATGAACAGATGTTCCAAATGTCAGTTATGTATAGAAATTAAGAATGTTAATAGTAATACCAACACAGAGGAATCTTGCTAAAAATCACTAAAGTACTTCTCTGACTCAGGAGTTCTCGAATGTTCACTCAGTTTGTGTTTGTGTGGACTAGGGAGATGGAAAGATGGTAAAAGACAGTAAATGCCATCCACATGCTTCTTTTTTTTTTTTTTTTTTTTTTTTTTTTTTTTAAATTTTTTTTTTTTTTTTAAATTTTTTATTTATTTATGATAGTCATCACACAGAGAGAGAGAGAGAGGCAGAGACACAGGCAGAGGGAGAAGCAGGCTCCATGCACCGGGAGCCCGACGTGGGACTCGATCCCGGGTCTCCAGGATCACGCCCTGGGCCAAAGGCAGGCGCCAAACCGCTGCGCCACCCAGGGATCCCCATCCACATGCTTCTAAGTGGAGTGGAACCTCTTTCTTTCTGGTAGCCATTTTATTTAGAAATAAATCTCCAGGAGAGAAAAGAGACACAGTCTGAAATTTTCTCACAGAAGCCTTCAACTCAAACTAATACAAAAATGGAGTTACAGAGTAAAATTACCGACTTGCCCACCCCTTTCACTACTTCTCTCTTGCCTTTCTTGTTCTCTCTCCATTCCTTTTTTCTCTTCCTTGCTCTTTCATTGTAAACATCTATTAATGGATTGTTTTGAAATTTAGATATCAAGCAGAAATTTGGAGCTATAGCAGTGAGTAAAACATAGTCCCTTTCATCATGGAGCAAATATTCTAGTGACAGAGACAGATACTAATCGCACATAAACAAAATAGATATAAAATGTTATGTCAATGACAAGTCCTATAAAGAAAAGGAAAGCAGGGGGATCCCTGGGTGGCTCAGCAGTTTAGCACCCACCTTTGGCCCAGGGCATGATCCTGGAGTCCCGGAATCAAGTCCCGTGTTGGGCTCCCTATGTGGAGCCTGCTTCTCCCTCTGCCTGTGTCTCTGCCGCCCCCCCCCCCCCGTGTCTCTCATGAATAAATAAATAAAATCTTAAAAAAAATAAAAAAAGAAAGGAAAGCAGTATTAGGGCACAGAAAGTGACAAGGATGACTTTACCTTAGGTCAGGGAGTAAGGAAAGACCTTTGGAAGAGGTGGCTATTTAGACAGAGACCCAAATGAAGTGAAGGGACTATCTATGTATATCGGGGGTGATCCAGGCAAAGGGAACAGCAGGTGCAAACATTCTGAAACTGGAGCAAGCTTGGCGTACTTAACTGTAAGCTTAGGAAATGAATCTTTAAATTGCCACAGAAAGAAGCTCAACTCTGAGCCATTTTTATGATTCATACAGGAGATCAGGTTTATTGCTTTATAGTCACTGCTTTTTTTTTTTTAACCCAAATGATATTCTCTAGCTTTATGACACATCTTATTCACTAAACTGAGCTTCGAATGACTTTTGACTATTTTTAAAAAGTCAGTCTACCTTCAAATGAAGTTTTGCTACAGTTAATTTTTTTTTTCATATCACAAACATGTATTGAGTACTTACGATATGCCAGACGCTATTCTTGGAGTGGTAAGCAAATTGGGTGTATTTGTGCTGTCTTGGAAGTTACATCTAGTAATGGCTTTCAGTCCATTTAAAAAAAAAAAAAGATGTTCAAAAAGAATTTTGGTGAATGATGGCAAATAGTGAATGTTTGGATATAAATAAAAACTTAGTAAATTTGTTAAAAATCTGTTAAACTATTTAAAAACTCCATTTATCCATCTATGTATATATATATACATATACATCGTAGATAGATATATGTGTGTGTTTGCGTTCAAAAAAGAGTAATTGGGGATGGCTGGGTGGCTCGGCAATTGAGTGCCTGCCTTCGGCCCAGGGCATGATCCTGGAGTCTCGGGATTGAGTCCCATATCAGGCTCCCTGCATGGAGCCTGCTTCTCTCTCTGCCTGTGTCTCTGCCTCTCTCTGTGTGTGTCTCTCATGAATAAGTAAATAAAATCTTTAAAACAAAAAACCAAAAAAGAGTAATTGGATTAAGCTTAGCAATACTGTTTCCACATAGGCATTTGAATCTGAAACTGTATTTATCTATTTATTTATTTCAGAGAGAGAGTGCGAGCGTGCACACAAGGGGAGGGGCAAAGGGAGAGGATCTTTAAGCACACTTCCTGCTGAGCGCAGAGCCTAACATGGGGCATGACCCCTGAGATCATGACCTGAGCTGGAACCGAGAGTTGGATGCTTAACTGACCCCCCCCCAGGAAATACACCACAGGAGCTATATTTTAAAGGCAGAAAGAAACCTGACAATTTTGTGTGGGAGGGTATTGAGCGAGATAGGAAAATAAATTGGTGGAGCATTCTTACTTAGTAGGACAGAAGTAGCAAATGAAAACTTGGAGATAGGTGGATCAATTAGAATTACGTGTTCCCAGGAGTGATAAAGAAGAGGCCACAAAAATGTTCACAGCTTAAACATAATAGGATTTTTTTCTCTCTTCTAAAAATAATCCAGAACTAGATATTTTAAGACTGATATGGCCCTTCATAAAGTCAAGGACCCCAGGGGTCTTTCTGTCTCATCACCAGACTCAGCATGTAACTTCCACTTCACGAGCCAAGATAGCTGTTTGAGCTCCAGCCATCACATCTGCATTCTAGCCAGTAGGAAGGAGGAAAGCTTGAAAATACGAATATTCTAGAGGCAACTGGGTGGCTCAGTAGGTTAAGCATCTTCCTTCAGCTCAGGTCTTGGGACCTTGGGATTGAGCCCTAAGTCAGGCTCCCTGTTTAGTGGGATGTTTGCTTCTCTCTCTCCCTCTGCATGCACCCCCCTCACCTCCCACTTGTATGCTCTCTCCCCTTCTCTCTCAACTAAATAAATCTTTTTTTAAAAAAATATTTATTTATTTATTCATGAGAGACACACAGAGAGAGAGACAGAGACACAGGCAGTGGGAGAAGCAGACTCCATGCAGGGAGCCCGATGTGGGACTCGATCCAGGATCCCGGGATCATGCCCTAAGCCTAAGGCAGACACTCAACTGCTGAGCCACCCAGGCATCCCTCAACTAAATAAATTTTTAAAAAAGAAAATATGAATACTCCTTCCCCTTAAGGACCCTTATTGAAGTTGAAGTTGCTCATAATATTTTGGCTTACATGTTGTTGTTTAGCATCTAGTCACTTGACACTCCTAACTGCAAGAGAGGCTGAAAAATGTAGTCTTTACCCTGGACAGCTGTGTGCCCAGATTAAAGTTAGAAGATCTATTGTTAAGGAAGAAGGAGATAATAAATATAGGGGAGAGTAGATAGTTCCTACTGTAGTGATAAAGAATACAAACAAGAAACAAATTAATCATGTTAATGCATGGTGGTCAGATTCAATGGCATAGAGAACATAAATTTGAATATGTGGAAAAATGTGGACAGGTCATTGAGAGTTCATAAAAGACGTAATGAAACAGTCTTTGGAGATTTCACTTCAATACCACTAGCAACTAGGAACCACTGTAGGCCTCAGAGAACAGAAGGGATGTTTAGCTTAGTCACAGAACTTAGTTTTCTTATTACTGAAAACAGCTGTTGGTGGAAGATAACTCTTACTGCTTTGTGTAGAAATGAAGGCAATACGAATTGTAAGGAAGCTCTGTGAGAGACAGTAGTTTCAATCCAGCATCTTGCTCGAGTTATTGAAATGAGGGAAAGGTAATGTGTAAAGATATAGAGAGGAAATGGACTAAGTAGATGATATATTGGAGAAGAAAGAGAAATTGAAAACAACTAATATTTCAGAGAGGCTAGTGATGGTATCACCCAGGTGCATTTCCATCAGGAGGTATTTAAAGACATCTCTAAATTATTTAGTTATATTGAAATGTAAAGTTGAATGCATTGCTAAGAATATGATTCCCAGGCTTTAGGATCTAGAGCTGAAACAGCTGTGCCTAGCTTCTTTGTGGTAATTTAGCAAAGGGAACAAAGTACTTTGGAGAAGGTGTTCAACACATAGTACTACCTCTACTCCTTTTTTTTTTCCCTATTTCTAGATGTTTTCCTCAAGTTTTAATTGTGGTAGATAGCTTGGAAGGTTTTTGTTGAGGTAATTTTGTTGTTTGCAGGACGAGAGGGACTGAATGATCATTGTTGCTTAATGTACTCTTACTACAAATTCATTTCAATGATGCTGTCATTCACCAAAACTCTTTTTGAACATCTTTTTTTTTTAAAGCAGACTGAAAGCCATCACTAGATATAACCTCCAAGAGAGCAGAAGTACATATGAAATACATACAGAAAACTACATGTACACAGTTACAACTCAGCTTCTTCGAGCTGTAAGCGTCAGCATCACACCCTTTTCTTAGAGGTGATAATTATAAAAGCTATCACCAGAGACATTGCTTGCAACCAGACCAACAAAGCATTATCTCAGTTGGTCATCTGATCCTCCATAAAGAGCTCTTCAGTGGTATTATTCTTTGCAGTAGAACTTTACTTATATTAGAGAAGGATTACTCTGGTCTGTGTTAACTGTAGTAGCACTCTGTATCATGGAAATATTTTCCTAAAAATCATGTAAGTTTCCTGTTGGACCAAAAGTAAAACTTTAAAGTACTTGTCATGCTTTTTTATAAGCACAAGCACCAGTGTTAATGTTAATTCTACCATGAACCTTGTGCTAACAGTTGATGTGGAGTCATATTTGGTTGCTGTGTCACACACAGTCTGGATGGCAGGGCTTATAATACAAAGGCAGTTCCTACTAAAACATTTGCACTGGTGAGTATCAAGCGGTGGTTTTTTCAACTTAAAAGTACAATAAAGAAAGTAACAGTAACTTTGATCTCTATTACCCTAAACCAACTGCCATTAACATCTTAGAATATTCACTTCCAGTCTGGTCTTTTCCTTCCTTTATTTTTTATTTTTAAGTAATCTCTACATCCAATGTGGGGCTCAAACTCACAACCCCGAGGTCAAGAGTCACACACTTTACAAACTGAGCCAGCCAGGCACCCTGTTTTCTTTCTTTTATTTTTGCTTCGGAAAAAAAAATCACTCTATTCTGGTAAAAACAGTACAGGCCCAAAAACCCTGGAGAATCAATCACTTCCAATCCTGTCACTCAGAAATAGCCATAATTCATATCAGATGAGCATAGATTCTAGGCATCTTTCTGTGTAAATACACACACACACACACACACACACACATATACAGAAAATGGGTAACTAGAGAGAACTTATTTTTATAAAAACAATTGTACTACATACATTTTTTTACACTAAAAAATATTTTAGGTCTACTTCTAGTGATAAGACTTATTAGGAGCTCCAAGAAGCCCATTTATTGCATAGTAACCAAACCATTGCAATATTTCTGGCTTCACTAGGGTTATGGGAAGTCTCCAAAGATCTTGCCTTCCAAAAATTTAAATAAATTAATCAAATTAAATAACAGGATATATGAGCTGGGGCCAGAGTGACTTGGAGCTGGTGCCTGTAGAAGCTGAGTTGTTTAAGGGCACTCATCAATAGGTAAGAAAATGGTTTTGGGTAAGAAAATAGGTAAGCATTGGGAAAGAAAGCCTGGGTTTGCTGTGCTGAACCCAGACATTCAACGTGGGGCTGAATTTTCTCTGCAAGAATAAAGCTCAGTTCACAAGTTAGGTCCATAGGATTTCCCACCAATTAAAATCAGGCAATGAGCTCACAATCCATATCACCAACCCTGGAAAAAATGATTAGCAAAGAATATATTTAGCCCCCTAAAGACAGTAGATGGCAGGAAGGTCAGATACCTGATGTAGAATAGCTATGCATTTAAATATTAAATAAGTAAAGGTTGATATGGGGAGGCTCTGCATGTGTCAGGACGAGGTGTATGGAAAACCTCTGTATGTCCCTCTCAGTTTTGTTGTAAACCTAAAGCTGCTCTGAAAAATAAAGTCTTAAATTAAAAAGACATACACACAAGCAAAAGCGTCAAAACTGGATTTATCCTTCTCTAAATTAATCCAGTTATTCAAATGTCAGTTATATCTGTCATAGCATGGCTCATTGGGCCAAACCAAACTCTAAAAAATAAAACTGTTTTACTTAAAATAAAAAGATTATTAGGCATGCATGTATGAATTTGAAAAATGGAAACTTACAGAAATGAGAAAAACTATTGAAATCAAAAACTTAATTTAGTGAACTAGAAGATCTGTCCAAAGGAAAAGGAAAACACGAAAACAGTGTAAGACATAGAGGACACATCTGCAGGGGAATGACAGTTACTCTGCCAGTGACCTCTCCTCTTCAGCTACAGTGGAGGCCAGATGACAGTGATACAGCATTTTCAAAGTGCTGAGAGAAAATAACAGCCTGTGATTATGTACCCAGCAAAACTGTCATTCAAAAATAAGGGTGAAATAGTCACTTACAGATAAATAAAAAACCCAAGAGCCTACCACCAAGAGATCTTCATTAAAGGATGTACTTCAAAAAGAAAATTATTCCAGAAGAATGCTTTGAAATGCAAGAGGGAGTGACTATCAAGTAATAAACTTGTATATAAAATAAACACTGTGTAAATAACTTTTTTTTTAGGATTTTATTTATTATTTATTAGAGACAGAGAGAGAGGCAGAGACACAGGCAGAGGAAGAAGCAGGCTCCATGCAGGAAGCCCAATGCGGGACTCAATACAGGGTCTCCAGGATCACGCTCTGGGCTGAAGGCGGTGCCAAACTGCTGAGCCACCTGGGCTGCCCTAATGTCTAACTTCTGAATTTGAAAAACAGACAACTAAAATAGTGGGTGGCCATGGTATGTAAATTGGAAATGAGTCTATAGAATTAAGTGTTCTAAGATCCTTGATACTTTGAGAGAAGGGTAAGGATATTATTTGACCGTTAACTGTTAAAGGTAAATATGCATGATAAACTTGAGTTAACACCAAAAGAAGAGAAGTAGCGTGAATAAATTCCAAAGTAGTGAAAATAATAGAATGAGAAAATAAAGGTTTATAAAAAGGAAGAAGCATAGATAAAGTGGGAGAGATGGAAATAAAAAAGGCAAAATGGTAGAAATCAGTCCAAATATATTAATAATCATGATAAATATCAATGGATTAAACTCATCTGTTAAAAGGCAGAGATTACCAAATTCGAGAAAAAGAAGTCTGGATATATGCTGCCCACGTAAATCCACGTAAAGGCTAAAAGCAAATGAATGGAAAAAGGTAAACCAGACATATACTAGTTAAAGAAGGGTGGTATAATTATATTAATATCAGACAAAGTACAATTTAAAGCCAAAAGCATTATTAAGGACAACGATAACAGGCTTAAATCCCTAGGAAGATATAACATTTCTAAATGTGAGTATACCCAGTAAAATAACTCCAAAGTAATACAGAGCAAAAAATGGTAGAACTACAGAAAGTAATTGAAACATATCCCATTATAGTAATGATTTTAAAATCTCTCAATTATTGATAGATCAAGTAAATAAAAGATTTTTAAATATGAATTTTATAACTGATTATATTGTAAAGAAAGTCTTAACATTTAAAAGAATTTGTATTATACAGACCACTTTTTCTAGCAAAAAAGTAAGTTTGAATCTTAAAAATGTAAATTAAATTTTTTCATACACTTAAATGTGGAAGTATTCCTTTAGAATCAGGTAGAAAAAAATGTTCCCATTCTTTTTGCTTCTGTTCAGCTTTTCACTGGCCCTAGCCATCACAATAAAATAAATAAGAGAAATTAAAAGCTTAAGTATTAAAATGGAAGAAAAATGTATTTGCAAATGATAGGATCTTCATACAGAAAACTTGAAAGGATCTACAAACATATTAGAAATAAAGAGGCTTTTAGCAAGATGGCTGACTGAAAGATCAAAATATATAAGTCAAGTTATATTTTTATGTATCAGCACCCAACAATAAACATAATTTTAAAAAATACCATTTATAATAGCAAAAAATCATGACACAGAGATAAATCTTAAAAAGAAGATTACAAGATCTATACTCTGAAAATTATAGCACTTAAATACATTAAAGATGATCTATATAAATGGAAAGATACTCATGTTTGTAGAAATACTAAAAAATATAAGTATCAATTCTCTCCAAATTGTGCAGATTTAATGGATGATTTCCTCAAGCTTGGTCCTATTGACATTTTAAGCCAGATAATTCTTTGTCGTGGGGGGGATGTCCTGTGCAGCATAGGGTGTTTAGCATTCCCTGGCCTCTACTCACCAGTTGCTGTTAGCACACATTCCTTCCTGGTGTGAGAACCAAAAATGTCTGCAGACATTGTCACATGTTTCCCGAAGGCCAAAATTGCCCCCAGTTGAGAACCACTGATTAGTGCAATTATAATCAAAATCCAAAACAGATTTTAAAAATTGAATTTGATGGGCTGGTTCCCAAATTTATCTAGAAGAATCAAAAGGTCAAGAATATCCAAAGCATTCCTGGAGAAGAATAAGGTGGTGGAGGGCTCTCTTTTCTGGATGACATAACTAAAGCAATCGTAATTATGGCAGCATGGTATGGATGCAGGAATAGGTGTGTGGGGCCAATGGAACAAACCGTAGAGCTCAGCAAAGAGACCTGTGCAGCTAGGTTATCTTAGAGTATGACAGATGTGGTGGTCCACATTGGTGGGAAGAGGATGAACTACTTCCTAAATAATGCAAGGGCAATTATTTATTCATATTGAAAAAAGTGAAATTAGGTCTCTACCTCCTATCATGCACAAAAACAAATTCTAGAGGAATTAAGGATTTAAAGGAGAAAAAAAAGACTTTAAAATGTTTAAAAGAAAATAAAGAATATCTTTCTTACATTGGGATAGGGAAGGATTTCTTAAACAAAATGCAAATTATTAAAAAAGCTTTTCTAAGTTTGACTCCTGTGGGAGGCAGAATTCTGAGAATAAGCCCCAATGACCATTGTCTTTATGTAATCCCCCCCCCCCTTTGAGAGGTGAGCATAACCTCTGAGTGGGAAGAGTTATGATTCCCATGATTATGTTATGTTGTATGTCAAAACAGCCATCAAAAAAGAATGAAATCTTGCCATTTGCAATGATGTGGATGGAACTAGAGGGTATTCTGCTAAGTGAAATAAATCAGTGAGACAAAGACAAATATGATTTCACTCGTATGTGGAACTTAAGAAACAAAACAGATGAACATAGGGGAAGGAAAGGAAAAATAAAATAAGATGAAACAGAGAGGGAGACAAACCATAAGAGACTCCTAACTATGGGAAACAAATAGGGTTACTGGAGGGGCTGTGGGTAGGGGACAGAGTAACTGGGTGATGGGCATTAAGGACAGCACTTGATGTAATGAGCACTGGGTATTATATGCAACTGATGAATCACTAAATTCTCCCTTTGAAACTAATAATACACTATATGTTAATTAATTGATTTTAAATAAATAATAAATACATAAATGATAAAATAATGGATATCCTTTGATTACTGATATAAAATGCTACCATTTGGTAGTCATTTTCAATTAAATGTTTTAATGAACTCAATATTCAAAAATTTTTTAAAAGGGAGTATCCAGGTGGGCTTAATCCAATCACACACACCCTTTAAAAGCAGAATTTTCCCCAGCTGGTAGCAGAAGAGGAAGTCACAGATACCAAGTGTGAGAAGGATTTGTTGTACCCTTACTGGCTTGAAAATGGAGTGATAAGGAACGCAAGTGACTTCTAGAAGCTAAGAGTGGTCCCTGGTTGCCAGCCAGCAAGGAAATGGGGACTTCAGTCCTACAATCATAAGAAAGCCAAATTCTGTCAACAACCTGAATGATCTTGGAAGTGGATTTTTCCTCAGAGTCTCCAGAGAAGAGTCCAGCTTGGCTGACACCTTGATTTTGGCCTTGTGAGACCCAAAGCAGAGAACCCAATCAAGCCTGCTTGGACTGCTGAGCTATAAAACTGTAATATAATAAACGGGCGTTGTTTTAAGCCACTAAGTATCTTGTAATTTTTGGTAGCAATAGAAAACTTCTAAAACTATATTAAATTTAAGAATTATCTCTTCATTGAAAAACACCATATAAGTGAAGAAGACGGTCACAAAACATAGAAATATGTTACATTTCTAACATATGTAAGCGACAAAGGATTATCCAGAATATATAAAGAATTTCTGCTAACCAGTGAGAAAGCCCAACAGAAAAATAGGAAGGAGATATGGAAAGCATTTCCTAAAAAAAGAGAAGGAAACATGTAAGTCCAAGAAACATTTTTTAAAAATGCTCAACCTTGTATTGTTATACAGTAGCAACAATTCTAAAATGAAATATATGAAAATACACAATTTACAATAACTTCCAAAACCATCTAATGCCATATTGTGAGGAACGTCCTTCTGTTCCTTGAAGTACATTCTCTTGTACATTTGGAGTCTATTTTTTGCATGCCATCTTCGTCTCTCTCTTGTTTCTCCCACCCTTCCTCCTCTTCTTTTCCTCTTTTCCCCCTGGAATATGTTTGTTTAGTTGCCAGGTCTCTTTCCATCTTACTGATGCTTAAGCGGCTCTCACTAGGCAGTGTATTTGGAAGGCAGTAAGGAATAAGGGTTAAGCGCTTAGGTCCTGGCACCTTTCTTACTGGATTTGAATCTTGACTCGGGCTGTGTGGACTGTGTGCCCTTGGAAATGCAAGCTTTTGCCACAATTTCATCTTCTCTAAGATGGGGATAATATGGTTTCTATTACAGAGTTGTCATAAGAAGTAGAGAAGGTGATGTAGGTACAGCAGCATCAACTTTGGCAGTTACTGGCTCAGATACACTTAGTGATTTCTCCACTCTTCCCACCATGTCTGAGACCAGTTTGCGCCACCAAGTTGACTTTGTGTGCTGTTTGTTATTTTATCCATTTTTCTGCAGCAGTGAGAAACAGGAGCCTTCATAGGCCATTATGTGATCTTGTTTAGAATACCTGGACTCTGCTCTGTCCTCTGAGCCTTTTGTACAGGATCCTGCTCGTTCTGTCTAGCTGGGAAATGTGTCCAGCCACCGTGGGGCAGGGAGATGCTCTTGAACTTCAGATCATCCACCCGATTCAGTGTGAAACTGTAGCTTTCACTTCCGTTAGTGTCGGCACCTGTATTTACTCACTCTGGTACACCTCTTTTTTTTCCCCCTTAGTCTATTTCTACCTCTTCTTGGTCATAAGGAGTGAGAAAAGCATTGTCTGCTCTGTTCCCCTTCTTTCAGACATGTGGATAGTGATGAGAAATCTCAGAATCTTATCAGTGCATCACTATCATGTTAGGGAAATGGGATGCTTGCCTTGGCCACCCGTTATTTTCCTTTTCCTTTTAAAATTTTTAAGTTCTGTTTCCATGTTAGATTGCTGTTGTAATTTTATTAGTTTTGACTTTTTTCAAACAAATTTTGGCTGATGGAAATTCTGTGTTGCAATTTCAGTGTACTGTCTTAACCTAGGAGCCAACCCCTGAATACTTAATCCTGCCTGTGTAGTGGCTGTATGCTCCTCGTCTCTGTGGCAGAGCACTTAACACAGTCTGTGCATTTTCCTGTTCTCTGTTATTCTAAAGTAAGAACTACTGGCAGTGCCTCAAACTTTGTGTGCTATTGTTAGCAAAACACGGAAATAAAATTGCCTTAACTCCCTAAGATCTCCTGCAATAGAAGTTTGTCCTTTCTCATTTTTCTTCTCTACCTATTTAAAATTTAATTTTTAAAATTGCTTAAACAGCTCTGCTTTCTTATTCTCTTTTTCTGTTTTTGTTGAAAAAAACCTTTTCTTCTCCACTCATCTCAAAATTCACCGTTCAAAAAAGATTTACAGTACTCACACTCTACCTCCAACAGCATTTCTCAAGTAAATGGGAGTACAGGGGTGACATCTGTAGTGCATGTTGTGGTGCCCCCCAAGTCTCCTTTTCAAGATCAAGACCCCATTCCCTCGGCCGCTGGGAGGGTTGGAGGTTGAGGGTCTCAGCTGAATCCTTCTCTGGGAATTCCTTTTTTTTTTTTTTTTTTAGGTATTTATTTATTCATGAAAGTTACAGAGAGAGAGGCAGAGACATAGGGAGAGGGAGAAGCAGGCTTCCTGCAGGGAGCCTGATGTGGGACTCCATCCCAGGACCCCAGCATCATGACCCAGGCTGAAAGCAGGTGCTCAACCTCTGAGCCACCTAGCCCCCTCCTTTTCTGGGAATTCCTTTTTTTTTTTTTTTTTTTTTCTGGGAATTCCTAACAGTTGACCAGAACCTCTTTGCCCAGGGTCACAGCCCCATGTTGAGGGATACAACATCCAGTGACCTATGGTTGTGGCTGGGCTGCTCTCTTGCTTCAAAGCAGGACAACTGTGAAGAGCCATCCCAGCTCCACAGCTCCTAGTAGGATCATGGCCACATTACAGATGGGTTTCTCCCTTGGCCCAGAACTGACTTCTAAGCACCTCACGGGTCCTGTTACAAAGAGTACCCCCTAATGAATCTCCCTCACAAATTTGAGCCTTGGGGGATCCCTGGGTGGCTCAGCAGCTAAGCACCTGCCTTTGGCCCAGGTTGTGATTCTGGAGTCCCGGGATCGAGTCCCACATCAGGCTCCCTGCATGGAGCCTGCTTCTCCCTCTGCCTGTGTCTCTGCCTCTCTCTCTCTCTCTCTCTCTGCGTGTGTGTTTCTCATGAATAAATAAATAAATAAATCTTAAAACAAAAACAAATTTGAGCCTTGGGATCTGTTTCCTGGGGAGCCCAACTTATGACAATGGCTTTTCTTCAGGTTTAAAATATAGGAGTATCACAATATATGTTATGTCCATGAAGAAAGAATTATAAAGCAAATGGAGCAAAATGTTAACAATTGGTGAACCTGGATGAAGAGTGAATTGGTGAACTAGTTCTTTGTATGATTCTTGCAGCAATTTTTCTATAAGTTTGAAATTACTAGAAGATGGAAGTTTAAGAAATTAGGACGAGATGCTTGAAGGTGCTTAGGTGCAATTATGCTCCAAGACAGAGAAGTTGTTAAGGTTCCAAACTCATGATTCTGCAAAACTGAGATATAAAGATAATCACTGAGACTTCTATATCTTATCAATTCATTAGCCCACTGAGTATTTCCTTTGGTGGATGCATTTGTTTCTTTCTTTGTTTTTAAAAAGCTGCTTCTGTTAAGTAAATGACTTGATTTACTTACATTACACCTGAAAGGACACAGTCGATACATAACAACAATGTTTATTAGATACTAAATAATAAGTGGAGCAATTTGGGAATTTACTAAGTTTGTGCAGCATTTCAATTCCAAAGTGTGTTCTTGCCTTGTTAATATCTGATGGCTTGAATGTCAGTTTGATATCTCATCTAAGAATTATCACAGGGTCTGTCAGTTCTGCTCTGTAGTATTATCTGAGTGATACAGGCTCAAAGAAATCTACAGCCTCTCTGGATGGTTTCCTCCCAGCACCTCCAAGCTTTGGTATCTAACCTCTCATCTTCAAATGACCTGATAGCATCACTGCCTCAGCGCCTTCACTTTTTCCCTTTGGGGTTTCACATTCGCACGCGAGTCCTCCAGGCTTGTGACTTCACCATCTCAACTGATAAATAGCTTATGATACCAAAGGGACTTCATTTCCACTATGGAACTAAATGTGTATTCTCTCCTTTCATTTGCTTGTGAAAATCCAGAAATAAATCTTGTGTAATCGCCTAATTTAATTAAGCACACCTCACTTCCAGTGCTGGAGCAGGTGCTAAAAAAAATTCTCAATTTCCAAAGTCTCACTATGTTCTAACTGCCTTCCTTCTTGCTCCTAGAAGATTATTTAATATAGGTTTAGAACAGTGTAGCTATTCTAACCTAAAATGTGTGTCTAAATATTTAAGGTATTTTTTTCTTTCACAGTTCTTGCTATCCTTCAGTTCTCCTCACACTTTACTTCAATGTTGACTTCCTGCAATTGTTATTAATCTACCTTTATGATGTCTAAACCTAAGTCCGTATCACTTCAAGGATAATTTTGTTTCTGAATACTCAGAGAGTGATAATATAGTTTCTGATGAATCACATGAAAGTACACAGATAATCTAAGCTTCAAACCACTACTGTTTGCCAGTATTCATTATAAAATCTCCAGGTCCGAATAAGCTCATTTTAATTATTCATTTTCTTTTTTTTTAATTATTCATTTTCATGTGAAGTTACAAGAAGATGAAAATTCAGAGCCGCAATTGCAAAGTTCTTATTCTTTCTTCAGTAAATTTGGCAAATATCATACTCCTCTTGCCCACCTAGTTCTTTCTGCTTGGGATAGTTTCTCATTCTATGTTTATCAGGAATCCTAGTCATCCTTCAAAGCCTCGTTCAAATTTTACTTCATATCTGAGACACTTTCTGATTACTCTGATGCACACTGATTTTTTTTCCTCCTTAAAATGTCTATTCCTAAAGTTAATTAATTTAAGAAAGTTTGGCATGGTGTTGTTTTCCTCAAATTGTTTCCCGTAATTCTGTATGTCAGACTTATCTCCCGAGTCAGGTTGTAACCTTTCTGAAGGTGAGGACCACCATGTCTGAAACCATTGGTTTTCAAGTGATTTTTCTTGCATAGCCCCTAAAATGATTTTGAAAAATTACATACCTCCTAATGCATTTTTAAGTTGACATGTGAAATTGTACTATAAGTAACTACAAAGGACAAAATTGAAAATATTGACATTAAAGACAAAATAAAACAAAATGAAACGGTTCCATGAGACTTCTCAACATATCTAAAGGAATCTCAACACTGTGTGATGGGTACCTTCAGCCATTCATTTGGAAAAAACACATGAAGTCTTTAACTATTGGAAGCTTTGTGTCATTCCCTTTTCTCCTTGAAGTTGTATTTTTATTCCACATCCCTCGCAGGATTTCATCCTAATAGAATGTTGATGCCTGAAAGTCTTCTCTACATCAACTTTGTATATAAATTGAAATTATTTTTTTACATTTTCTAGGACCAGAGGCTTTTAAGTGGTAAAAGAAAATATTCTTTCTAGATTGATTTATCATTTTAGCACACAATTTATCAAAACCAAAACTATGTAAGTGTATTATAAATTTTCATAAATAGTAAACATAAAGAAAATAATTTTATAGGAAATACATATTTCTATGAGATACATGGAACTGTTTGTTTACCCACCTATGAATATCACTTATTGCTGGAAGTAAGCAGGGTTCAGCATAAATTCTGTTTCTCTTTTTACATTTTTATAGATGGAAAATACTGGGAAGACTCGTTCACATAAAATCGTAGGTGGGAATAGAAGGTTTTATATTATAGCAATGTCAGTTCTATGAATTCCTTTTAGGTATCCCAGAATTATACAGTAATTTATTATAAAAATTGTTTTCATCTCTTGTCAGCTGTTGATTAGATCTGTCTTCAATGTTGTTGAAAGCAAGACTTGGAAATAACCCACTTAGAAAAAGATTTGTTTTTTTTGTTTTTTTAATTTTTATTTATTTATGATAGTCACACACACACAGAGAGAGAGGCAGAGACACAGGCAGAGGGAGAAGCAGGCTCCATGCACCGGGAGCCCGACGTGGGATTCGATCCCAGGTCTCCAGGATCGCGCCCTGGGCCAAAGGCAGGTGCCAAACCGCTGTGCCACCCAGGGATCCCGAAAAAGATTTGTTAAACAGTCGTTAGGAATGATGGACTTTCTCAACTTCTGGGAATAATATCAAAAAAACCTTTACTAAAAATTATCTGGTGATTATTAATTATACCAGTTACACTTTAACCCAATATACTCAGAAAGTGGGAAAAAATATTGAGGTATACCTGTCAATATAATATTTTTGAGGTAATTACTTTATAGTTTCATATGCTTTAAATATATTTCAGCAACTCTTCAAAAGTACAGAATTTGGTTCATTCCATTTTTGGAAAATAGTGACCATATTACCTAGTTGGCAGAGCCAGCCCTTATTGTCAAAACAGTCAGCCAAATCAGACTTAAACTTTCTTTCAGAAAACATCTTACTTTATTTATTCAAAAAACATGTAAACTAGCATCACTGTGGTTGCGCTCACATTCCTGAATTCTTTTCCTAAGGGAGATGGCTAAGACATGGAGCCTTGTCATGTAAGTCTGTTGCATTGATGAGACAGGGTGCCCTGCCTCCCATGTTTGTACTTGCTTTCTTTCCCCTTGTGGGACTTCCCTTAAAAATGATACATTCTTTGACAAGTTGGAGGATGAAAAGCACAGGACATTAAATGAAACTTGTCAACCGTCCTGCTCCTCCATACTGTAGTGTATCTGGATACCAGACATCCCAGTATGGGCCAAAATACCCTGTTACTTATGCCACACTTTGCCACTAAAAAAAATATGCATAAAACAGGACAAATTTTAGAGCTTTACTTTGGGTTTTTCTTGCCTTGATTGAAGGAGGCTTCCCTATACCAGTTTTTACTACTGTTTGGCATTTAGAGGTTCTTATGCTCGTAGCATAAAGGAAGATGCACCATAATAAGATGGGTAGACGATGGGTCTTTCTTTGTAAAGTGGGAGGAAATAGATTATGAAAGGGGAGGAAGAAAGAACTAGTCTGATGTTTCCACACAGTCGCATTCCCAGACAGACGAGTTTTTTAGAAAGAATGTATATGTAAGTGGTGGGTCTGGACATTGATTCCTTTAAAACTATCTATGCCCATCTAGCCCTTGGGAAGTCTTTAAGTACCCCTAGTGGTGCACAAACACCAGTTTGAAGATAGCTCTCTTACGCTTATTGTTCCCAACAATATGCTGAGAGGTAGTTGGCAATAATACTTCGTTTACACAATCATTCAGATAAAAGGAAGGAGGGGGGCCCGGGTGGCTCAGTCCGTTCAGCGTCTGACTTATTTCTGCCCAGGTCATGATCTCAGGGTCCTGAGATCAAACCCCACCATGGGCTCCACACTGGGTTTGGAGCCTGCTTGGGATTCTCTCTCTCCCTTTCCCTCTGACCCGCACCTGCCCCAGGGGGAAAAAAAGAAAGGAAAATGGCAAATACAAAACCATTAAATTCAGTAAAAACATACAAGCAAAAATATGTTTAATATCACTGGCAATTTCTTTTGTTCAAGATTCTTTAAATTTTGTTTAAAAGTTCTTTCTCATCATATATAGCCTATGTGTCATGTATGTGAACACATGAAATGTACAGTGCAGTAATAACATTCTTTTAAATATTAATTAGAATAATTCTAGTCATTCCTGCTTTGCTAAGGATAATTTTCAAACTCTATTTTCTACACTATGTGTGACCTTATTTAAAAAAATATGTTTCAAATAATAAAGCATAAAATTGTTGGTGGGAGAAAAGGCTAGAATTAGTTGTATTTTTCAAACCGGCCTGAATTTGTCAATTATTATGAAGAGATAATATTAAAATGACCGTTGGCAGATGATGTATATGTGGCAGACAAAATGGATTTTCAGAAGTAATTAGCTTAAAAATTGTGAGCTAACATGAAAACATTACTCTTTTTTGCCAAAGTGAAATCTTAGCTTTATGTTGTTGACAGAAAACGCTTCCAAGGCAGGATTGAAACAAGAGCAGTGCCAAGACATTCAGTTGCCTAGTGGAACCATGTTGTCCCAGGAAACACTACCAGTCAAGATTAATTCTTGGAAATCCACAGAGGTAAGTCATTGTAGCCGTTTCCTGTTGCCGCTGTAACAAATTACCACCAGCCCAGTGCCTTAAATCAGCACAAGTATGCTATTTTACAGTTCTGTAGGTTGGAAGTCCTGACATAGGTCTCACTGGGTTAACATCAAGGTGTCTGCAGGCTGCATTTCTCTCTGGAGGCCCTGAGGGGAGAATTTGTTTCCTTGTCCTTTCCAGCTTTCTTGTGTTCTAAGAGAAACAGTGCTTGTTTGTCTTTCAAATTTGTTTCTGTTGTCTTCGTTATACAGTTTTAAGTAAGAATAAGGTTAAATGATCAAAGTGTTCGTTATATAAAGCTGCTGCTTTTAAAAAATCTTACTTAAGAAATTTTTTTATCCTACTATAATAAAGATCTCTTATTTTTTCTTCTAAATGAAATCCGTGTGCCCTCTAGAATTTTACTATAAGATAGGGGTCTTATGGTCTTTGCACTCCTGTGAGTAAATAGTATTTAATTTATTGAACAGTCCATCGTTCTCTCCTCATCTAAAAAAACCTTTTATTGTGAAATAATTATAGATATGGAGGAAGCTGCAGTAAATAGTACAGAGTCCCACGTATGGAGTACCCAGCTTCCCAGCTGCTGGCATCTTCTGTGATCATAATACACTATCGAAACAAGGAGATGGCTGTCAGTATGTTATTGCTGACCCACTGCAGACCTTATTCAGCTTCTAAATTTTCAATTCAGTATTCAGTTGTTTTATTTTTTTTTGAGAATCTTACTCTTATTTTATTTTTTAAAATTTTATTTTATTTTATTTTATTTTTTTAATTTATTTTTTATTGGTGTTCAATTTACTAACATACAGAATAACCCCCAGTGCCTGTCACCCATTCACTCCCACCCCCTGCCCTTCTCCCCTTCCACCACCTCTAGTTCGTTTCCCAGAGTTAGCAGTCTTTACGTTCTGTCTCCCTTTCTGATATTTCCCACACATTTCTTCTCCCTTCCCTTATATTCCCTTTCACTATTATTTATATTCCCCAAATGAATGAGAACATATAATGTTTGTCCTTCTCCGACTGACTTACTTCACTCAGCTAAAATTTTATTTAAATTCAATTTGCCAACATACAGTGTAACACCCAGTGTTCATTTCATCATTAGCCCTCCTTCATGCCCATCACCCAGTTACCCCCCGCCAACCTCCCCCTTCTGCAACGCTGTTTTTTTCCCAGAGTAAGGAGTGTCTCATGGTTTGTCTTCCTCTTTAATTTTTTGCCACTCAGTATTCAGTTTTTTAACCTGCATTTAGGGACGTCTGGGTGGCTCAGTGGTTGAGCATCTGCCTTTCGTTCAGGGTTTGATCCTGGAGTTCGGGAATCGAGTCCCACATTGAGTCCCACATGGGGCTCCTGCAAGGTGTCTGCTTTTCCTTCTGCCTTGTCTCTGTGTCTCTCATGAATAAATAAATAAAATCTTAAAAAAAAATAACCTGCATTTATGTGTGTGTGTGGAGGAGGGTTCCTATGCAGTTTTATTGTAAGTATAGGTTTGTATAACCACACCAAAATCAAGATACAAAACTGTTACGTCCACATACAAGAGGTCTGTCCTGTTATCCACCCCGTCTCTTCCTCAACCGCCTCATCCCCTGACAACCACTAATCTTTTCTCCATCTCTATAGTTTTATTATTTCTAGAATGTATTTCTAGGAATAGATTCAGATAATACATAACCTTTTGAGATAGTTTGAGGTTTTTTTTTTTTTTCACTCAGCATAATACTCTTGAGAACCATTCAGGTTGTGAAGTTTTCCTATCTCTGGGATAAATGTCTATCTAAGAGTGTGATTGCTGGGGTGTGTGGTAGGTGCATACTAAATTTGGTAAGAGATTGTCAAACTGTTTTCTAGGCCTGTACCATTTCACATTCCCACCAGCAGTGTAATGAGAGATCCAGTTTCTCTGCATCCTCACTAACTTTGGCATTACCATTTTAATTTTAGCTATTCAAATAGGTTTGTAGTAGTATCTCACTGTGGTTCTATTTTTTTTAAGATTATTTATTTATTTATTTATTTATTTATTTATTTATTTATTTATTCATTCATTCATTCATTCATTCATGAGAGATATACAGAGAGAGGGAGAGACACAGGCAGAGGGAGAAGCAGGCTCCCTGTAGGGAGCCTGATGCAGTACTCGATCCCGGGACCCTGGGATCACGCCCTGAGCCCAAGGCAGATGCTCAACCATTGAGCCACCCAAGGCGTCTCTCACTGTGGTTTTAATTTGTGTTTCCCAAATAGCTAATGATGAGCATCCTTTCATGTATTCATTTGTAGCATCATAACCTCTCTTTGGTGAACTATATGTTCAGACCTTTTGCCCATTTTCTAATTGGACTGTGTATTACCACTGAAGGTTTGTTTGTTTTTAAGATTTATTTATTTATTTGAGAGAGAGCATGAGCTGGGGGGGGGGGGCAGAAGAAGAGGGAGAAGCAGGCTCCTTACTGAGGAGGGAGCCTGGCATGAGGCTTGATCTCAGGACCCCCAGATCATGACCAGAACCAAAGGCAGATGCTTAACCGGCTGAGCCACCCAGGCGCCTCTACCATTGAGTTCTGAGAGTTCTTTGTATGTTCTGGATACCATTATGTTTCTATTCTTCATGCTTTCATCTTGTTTCTGAGCATGACCTGTGTCTTTAATTTTCACAATTGTATTTTCTCTTTGGTGGTTGTGTGTTTAAGGAAGGAAGATATCCCCAAATTGTGAACTTACAGACCCATCTTGACTGGAAATCTGTTCCACTCAACTATATGCAGTTTTCTCATTTGTTCATTTGCTTTCTGTCTTACATGTGTTTCTCCTTCTAGAAGGAAAGCTCCTTGAGAGTAGAGACCATTTTAGTCTTATTCACTACTGAATCTTAATTTGCCACATTTTTGTTAATGAATAAATGATTGAATAGTAGACATTAACTTCCTTCTCTTCCTTTCTTATAAAAGAGGTTTGTTTGGCCTCCTGCTCGGAGGGCTTGTTTAATGTTCCCTGCCACCACCACTGTTCCTATGAGAGTGGCTGGAATTATTTATTGACCTTCTGTTCCCAACACTTTCCACCATACCCTCCAACCCAGTTAAGTATGGATTTACCTGATTTTCTAGCAGCTTAGAAAAGTACATGAAATTAAAATGTCACTGTTCCTTAATTGCATAGTAGCCCACAGACTGAAATTATGTAGATTATTTAAAAGATAATGACATTAAGTCAAAATTATTTTTAAATTTGAGATCATTTTTATTTGCTGCTGCTGGCTTCTAAGGAAGAAAATAGACTTGAATCATCTTACATGCTTTAGAACTTAACAAAGGCATAAAATGCCGCCTAGCTTTTTTGTATCAGTCTTCAAATTCTCATTATTATTGTTTTTTCTTACTTGAGAGGAACCCACTGTAACTGATTTACACTCAACATCTTATATCAGTTAGTAAAAAAATGATGCCCTTCTTTCAAAACAAGTTTAAAGCTGGATTTTCCTTTTTCAATACATTACGATATCATGACACTATTCCATCATTCTATTGACAAACATCTCCTCTTATTACTGTCAGGAACGTTTGATGCAACCCAATATGTCCTCTTCAGAAATCTGCTTTTGTGACAGAAGACAACACCTACCAAGCTGAATAGTAAAATCTAATTGTTGTTGCCAAATGTATTACATCTACATTAAAATTCTCATGTTCTTAATACAGAATGAGAAAGAAAGAAGTGATACTGTTGATTGCTTAGGCAGATGAGGGGTGCTTAAAAATATCTTTTAAAAACTTTAAATAGAAACCTCTTTATTCTCTTTCTACAAATGAAAGAATGATCTAAAAGCAGTAAATAAAATTCTGAACAGAATAGGGCTTTCAAGAGCAGAACAGTGCTTGCTGGTGGTACTTTCAAAACCAAGGAAAGCCCGTAAATGTATGATACTTAGATACGGATATGTTTTCTCTCTGAGTACTGTACAGAATCTTTATTATTAAATTTGCTATTAATAAAATTATATGTAGCTTTGACCACCTCAAAAGACCTTCCTCTTTTCCTGTTTAAGGAGATTCAACAATAAGGGTTATGATTTTTTTGGTCACAGTTGTTTCTATAGCAACAGATAGGGATGCTGTGAATTGGTTCACACAAAATTAAAGCTGACCAAAGCCTTCAATCTAGTTGTGAGTTGCTAAATTGCTAGTGATAGAAGATAAGTGTTTATTTCCTACTGCCTCTGTTTATTATTTTGCTAAATGAAGAGTAAACAGTTTTTATCCTCGGGCTTATTAGCATATCATTTATTATATTTGCAAAAATTTGAACTCATCAAAGCTGTTAGAGAAATGGAAATTATACCTATTCTAATCATGCTAATCCATCATCCCCTTACTTCTTTTCTGTGTCATTACTTTATGCTTAACAGTTCTTTTTTATTTTCATGTTTGTACTTTTATTCTTTTTAAGTTGGAAGATACTTACTGGAAAAAGTTTAAACAATATGAAAGGGTAAAGAATAAAAAACAAAGTTTCTGTTTACTTACCTATACACCTTCTGTTCCTTTCCTTGGAAGCATCCATTACTAACTAGGTTCTTAGAAATTTGGGAGTGAAATTTTCTGTGTCCATGCATTTCTTTTATCTAAATGGATTTGTTCAGTATATACTGCTATGCAGCATGCTTTGAACTAAGCAATACGTCTTGTAAATCTTTTTATGTAATAAACACAGTTATTTAATGTATATTGTCCCAAATCTTTTTTCGCTAAACTATAGATTATGGATATCTTTCTCTATCAGTACGTATAGCTGTACTATAGTCTTGATGCATAAATGAATCTTTAAAAAAATTTTTTTAAGATTTTATTTATTTATTCATGAGAGACACACAAAGAGAGAGGCAGAGACATACGCAGAGGGAGAAGCAGGCTCCATGTGGGGAGCTGATGTGAGACTTGATCTCAGGACTCTAGGATCATGCCCTGGGCCAAAGGCAGACACTAACTGCTGAGCCGCCCAGGGATCCCTAGATGTATAAAATAAATCTTGGGATCCCTGGGTGGCGCAGTGGTTTGGCGCCTGCCTTTGGCCCGGGGCGCGATCCTGGAGACCCGGGATCGAATCCCACATCGGGCTCCCGGTGCATGGAGCCTGCTTCTCCCTCTGCCTGTGTCTCTGCCTCTCTCTCTCTCTCTCTGTGTGACTATCATAAATAAAATAAAAATAAAAATAAAAATAAATAAAATAAAATAAATCTTTATTTCGCCATCCCCTGTTAGCAATCATTTAGGAATATTTTTATGTTTTTATCTTTTAAAAGCAATATTGTAATAATGGCTCTTATACATATTTTATATGATGCTGTCCTGGAAGTGCAATCACCAAAAGGTTGTATTTATTTTTAGTTTTGAAAAATACTCTGAAATTGTCCTCCCAAAAGTTACACAAATTTATGTCCACCAAAAGCATATCCCCTCATCTTCGCAAATACTGAATATTATCAAACTTGTACGTTTTTGCCAGTCTGAGAAGTGGGAAAAGTTTGTTTTACTTTGTTCCATGGTAATTATAGGTAAGATTGGAATAGCTTTTCATGCATTTATTGGGAATTTGTGTTTCTTTTTTTATTATTAACTCTATTCATGTCCTTTGCTCACTTTTTCTGCTTGGTTTCTCATCTTTTTCTTAACCAGTTTCTAAGAGCTATTTGGCTATTAAATGATTAGCCCATTGACTATTTCTTTATCTTGTCTTTCATTTTCAATTTTTCATTTGATTTTTGACTTTATTTATGGCTTTTCTTTTTTTGCCTTTTGTGAAGAGAAAACACACCGCTCTTCCTTTGTTTCTTTTTTTCATCTCACACTCTGCTGTCACACTTCACTTCTGACACCAGAGATGTGGGCTTTCCACACACCAAGCTATTCTCTGCTACACCAGCTGGGTGTCCTGCCATTTAACTCAATTCTGACACTGTCTACCTGAAGATAGCATCAGACTTCACAGGCTAAATGCTCAGTCCACAAAGCTTCCCCTTCCCCCACCTTCCACATCAGATGCCAGTTGCAAGTCCGGAGTTGCTGCCTGTACTTCTGACCTACCACTATAAATTGGAGTTCCCATCACTCCTTCCTTGGGTTTGATCATTTGCTAGAACAGCTTACAGAACTCTTGGAAATATTTACTTAGAGTTACTGGTTTATTATATAACAAAGGATATGATGAAGAATGCAGATGAATTGCCAGATGAAATATACAGTCTGAGGCCTAAAAGTTTCCCAAGTGCAAGAGTTTCTGTCCCCGTGAAGTTGAACTGTGTTATCCTCCTGGCATTCAGTACGTGTGTTCACCAACTAAGCTCATTGAACCCCAAGCATTGGGATCTTTATGGTGGCTTCATCACGTAGGTATGATTGATCATTTACTCCATCTCCAATATCTTCTGTCCTTCCAGGAGGATGGGGTATGAGGTTGAAAGTTCCAGGCTTCTAATCATGGTTTGGTCATTCTGGTGACTAGTCCCCATCCTGAAGCTATCTAGGCACTCATCAAGAGTCACTTCACAGAACAAAAGACACTCTGATCTCCCTGAAAATTCCAACAGATTTAGGAGCTCTGGTCAGGAATGGGGGTCAAAGACCAAATATTAGAATAAAAGATGCTCCTAGTGCTCTTACACTGAGGAAATTACAAGAGTTTATGAGCTCTGTGCCTGGAACCATGGACAAAGACCAAATATATATTTATTATAAATCACAATATCACAGTCTTAAGTCTTCAATTTTTATTAAAAAGTAGTCAAATTTGCTTTTCTGTTATAGCTTCTAGGTTTTAAGTCATTTTTAGAAAGACCTTTCATAGGGCACCTGGGTGGCTCAGTGGTTGAGCACCTGCCTTTGGCTCAGGTCATGATCCTAGGATCTTGGTATTGAGTCCCACATCAGGCTCCACACAAGGTGCCTGCTTCTGTCTCTGCCTATGTCTCTCCCTCTCTGTGTGTATCTCTCATGAATAAATAAGTAAAATACTAAAAATAATAGAAAGACCTCTGTAGTGTAAGACTTTAATAAATATCACCCTGGATTTGTATTTATTTATTTTTAAAAATATTTATTTATTTATTTTGGAGAGAGAGAGTGGGGGAGAAAGGGGCACAGAGAGAAGGTGAGGGAGTCCCAGGAAGACTCTGCGCTGAGCATGGAGCCTGAGGTGGGGCTCGATCTCAAGATCCCAAGGTCAGAATCTGAGCCAAAACCAAAAGTCAAATGCTTAACACCAAGAGTTGGACGCTTAACTGACTGCACCACCCAGGCACCCTGCCCTGGTTTTTGTTTTTGTTTTTTTAAATCTTAACAAGCTGTTTTTTTAGATCAGTTTTAGACTCAAGCAGGAGTAGGAAGTAGGAGACTTTACATATACCCCATGAATACCCCCACCTGCCTCTGCCCCCGTATGACCTTCCTCACAATAACAACCACATCAGAGTGATACGTTTGTTATAATCATTAAACCTAAATCAACACTCATTACTATCCAAAGACCATAGTTTACATTAGGATTCACTCTTGATGTTGTGTATTTTATGGATTTTGACAAATGTATACTGTTCTATATCTACCGTTATAGCATCACAGAGAATAGTTTCATTGTACTAAAATCCTCTGTGCTCCATCTATTCATTCCTCCTCCTAACCCCTGGCAATCATTGATCCTTTTACTGTCTCCTTAGTTTTGCCTTTTCCAAAAAGTCATGGTTGGAATCATACAATATGTAGCCTTTTTTGAACTGCTTCTTTCATTTAGTAATATACCTTTAAGATTCCTCTATGTCTCTTTAAGGCTTGATAGCTCATTTCTTTTTAATGTTGAATAATATGCCATTGTCTGGATATAAAGTTCATTAACCCATTCACATCCTGAAAGACATCTTATTGCTTCCAACTTATGGAAATTATGAATAAAGTTACTGTGAACAATTGTGTGCAGGTTTCTGTGTGGACATAAATTTTCAGCTCCTTTATGTAAATACCAAGGAGTGTAATTACCAGGTTTTATGATAAACGTATGTTTAATTTTGTAAAAAACTACCCTACCTCTTTAATGCTTTAATTTTTAAAATATATTTAAGTGTTATCCATGAAGAATTTATTTGATGAATGGAGAGTGGTAAAGATCCACCTTTTAAATTGTATTTTTACAAATGACAGCATTTGTTCTGGTTAAAAATAAATTTGTTTTAAATTAAAAAAAAAAAAAAAAACAAATGATAATCAATTGTTTCAATGTCATTTGTTGAACAATCCATCTTTTTCCATTGACTTAAATTGTGGCTTCTATCACATAATAAATTCCCATTTATGCTTAGGTCTATTCCTGGATTTTCCATTTGTTTATATTAAAGATGTGCCATTTAAAAAATTAGCTGTAATATTAAAAAAAAAGGAAAGAAAAGAAGAGGTTATTCATAAAGGGAGAGGGGAATAAGGTGGAAAGGAGAAATAGAAGCTAGACTTCTTTGATTATACCATGTTTTTAGATTTGTCATTGGAATTCTAGAAATATTTTTGCATTATCATAAAACAAGATTATATTAAATAAAACAATCCTTTAAAATGTAACATAAAATTAAACAAATGTTCCTACATTCAGTTGGTATTTTTATTCTAAGACATTGGTATTTTTGACCTGAGATTATTGTGAGTATAATGTGGAATGAATCAAATGAATAATTGTGTGATACTCCTATTTGTATCATCTTTGGTATCCTTGAGAACTAGGATTCTCAACATGGGGGAAAGGAGATATGAATGTAAGATGGAAGAGATTGTCATCACCTAACAGACCTGAATTGGATTGAAATTATATCAGTATAAACTCATGAGAAATCTTACTTGAAATTTTTGGGGAAAATAAACAAACTTCTAAATTATTCATAGGTCAAAGGGGAAGTCTCAGAGAAAAATTTACAATACATAGAGCTGAATGAGAAGGGAGCACAACATATCAAAATATATGAGACACAGGTGAAATAGTGATGAGAGGGAAATTTATAGCACTAAATGATTAAATTAGAAAGAGAAAAGGTATAAAATCAATAATCTAAGTTTCTTTTAACAAAAACTAAGAAAAGCAAAATAAACCTACATGAAACAGAAGAAAGAAAATAATAAAGAACAGAAATTAATGAAATTGAAAGCAAGAAAACTGTTAAGAGAGAAAATGAATGACACAAAAAGCTAATTCTTGTAAAATACAAAACTTTCAAACCTCTAGCATGACTGACAAAGAAAGAAGACCCAAATCACCAATATCAGGATGAAATGGGATATTACTGCAGTTCCTGTAGATATAAAAGGACAATAAAGAATTACTGCCAATGACTTTATGCTCATAATTTGACAATTTAGAAGAAATAGAACAATTTCTTAGTGCAAACTACCAAAATTCAAAGAAGATGAAAAAGAACCTGAATAGTTCTATAACCATTTTTTAAAAGGAATTTGTAATATAAATCCCTGAAAAAGAAATCTCTAGGCCCAGATGGTTTTACTGAAGAATTCTATCAAATGTTTAAATAAGAATTGACACTATTTTCACACAAATGTCTTTCAAAAAATGGGAGGGAATAGTTCCCAGTTCATCTTACGAAGCAAGTATTATTTGCTACCAACCTCAAAAAAACAAACAAACAAACAAACAAAAAAGACAGTACAAAATAAAAACCATAGACCATTAGCTCTCATGAAATTAGATGCAAAAATCCTCAAAAAATTATCCAGTTGAATCCAGCAATGTATTTAAAAAGTTACATACCAGGTCCAAGTAAAATTTAATCTAAGTGTAATTCAACATTTGAGGGCCAATCAGTGCAATTCATCATATCAATAAATTAAAGAAGAGAAATCATAGGATTTTGTCAATTGATGCAGAAAAGCATTTATTAACAAAATTCAAACCTATTTCTGTTAAAAACTCAACAACTAGACATATGGAATTTCCTTAAACTGATAAAGATTTTATCTACACAAAACTATAATAGCATCATTTTTCACAGTGAATACTTTCAAGATCAGGAACAAGGCCAGGACTTATTCAGAATAGCACTGGAAGTTCTAGCCACTGCAATAAGAAAAGGTATGTAAAATGTAGAGAAGAAAATAAAATTGTCCTTATTTACAAATTGTTTGCATAGAAAATCTCAAAGAGATGACAAAAACAAACCAACCTCAAGTAGCTGTGTGGCTGAGTCAGTTGAGTGTCTCACTCTTGGTTTTGGCTCAGGTCATGATCTTGTGGTCATGGGATTGAGCCCCATGTAGAGCTCTGCACTCAGTACACAGTCTGCCTCAGATTCTCTCTCCCTCTACCTCCACTCCTTCCCCTGCATGTGTGTGCTCTATCTCTCTAAAATAAATAAATAAATCTTAGGAAAAAACAAACCTCATAGAACCAGCAAGTGAATTCAGCAGAGTTGTAGGATATTAAGATCAACATTCATAAATGAGTTGCATTTTTATATACTAGTAGTAAACATGTGGAAACTGAAATTAAGACACATGCAATTTGCAGTTACTGCTCCCGAATGAAATCTTTAGGCAACAAAATATGTATAGAATCGGTGTGCTGAAAATTATAAAATACATAAAATTAATGATAAGATACTGATGAAAGAACTTGAAGACCACGCAAACATACCATGTTCATGGATTGAAAGACTTGTGATAGTAAAGATGCTCCCAATTACTTATATCTTGAATGCAATTCCTATCAAAATTCTAGCAGTTTTCTTTTTGATACAGAGATAATAAGCTTATAAAGTTTATATGGAAAGGCACAGGTCCTAAAATAGCTAAGACCATCTTGAAAAAGAATAAAGTGGAACTAATAACTCTGCTTGGTATTAAGCCTACTGCATAGCTACTTACTCAAGAGAGTGTGATACTGGTGGAGAGATAGATATTTAGGTCAGTAGAACAGGATAGAGAACCAAGAAATAGACCCACACATATATGGCAAATTGGCTTTTAACAGAGGAACAAAAGGAATTCAATGGAGGAAGGATAATCTTTTCAACAAATGATATTAGAACAATTGGACATTCACAGGCAAAACCATGAACTTTAATTTAAATCTCATGTAGGAATTCAAGAGGATCATGGACTTAAATGTAAAACTATAAAACTTTTTAAAAATACTGGATAAAATTCTTCGTAATCTAGGGCTGGCCAAAAACATGATCCCTAAAGGAAAAATAAAAGTTAGACATCCTCACACAAGGGTATAAAAACAAGTTACAGCCTAGGAGAAAATATTTGCAACCCACATATCCAGCAAAGGACTAATACCTACAGCATAAAAAATAAAAAACTAAAGAACTCTCAGTGTTCCTAACTGGTTCAGTTGATAGAACAGGTGAGTCTTCATCTCAAATTCATGAGTTTAAGCCCCACATTGGGTGTGGAACCTCCTTTTAAAAATTAAAAAAAAAAAATCTCAAAACCTAACAGTTAAAAACCAAGCCACCCAATTAGAAAATGGACAGATGACAAGAACAATCTCTTCAGCAAATAGAGAAGGCAAATAAGCACATGAAAAGATGTTCAACATTGTTACCTATTATGAATATGTAATTTAAACAAGTAATGAAATATCAAAATGGCTAAAATAAAAAATAATGACAACACCAAATGCTGGCAAATGTGTGGAGAAATTGGATCACTCAAATATTATTAGTGGAAATGTAAAATTGTAGGGCTACTCTGGAAAATAGTTTGGCAGTGTCTTTTATAAAACTAAACATGCAACTACCATACAACCCAGAAATTGAATTCTTAGGCATCTATCCCAGTGATATGAAAATTTATTTTCATACAAAAACCTGTGAGGTTTTTTATTCACAGTGTTCACAGCAGCTTTATTTATAATAACCAAAATCTGGAAACCATCCCGATTTCCTTTGGCACATTAAACAAAATGTGATACGTTTATACCATGGATACTATGCAGCAATCAGCAATAAAAAGGAACCATTATTAATACATGAAATAACTTGGATGAATCCCTGGGAATTATGCCAGGTGAAAAAAGCCAATTCCAAAAGGTTACATCCTGTATGATTCCATTTATGTAACATTCTTCAAATGTCAGAATTATAGAAATGGAGAACAGATTAGTAGTTGTGGGGGGCAGGCTATGGTAATAAAGTATCAGAAAGGATCTTTATTATGATGGAAATGTTCTCTATTTTGACATTATCAATGTCAATATCCTGGATAATATTGTACTACAATTTTTAAGATGTTACCTTTAGGGAAAACTGGGTAAAGGATATACAGGATCACTCTGTATTATTTCTTACAACTGATTGTGAATCTACAATGGTTTCAAAATAAAAGTTGAATTATGAAAAGTGGAAAATTGCTTGGAAAATGGTTTGGCAATTTCAATAAAGTTAAAAGTTAACCTATGCTACGACCTAGCCGATCTACTTCTGTATAAATATCCAGGAGTAATGAGTACATTTGTCCATGAAAAGATTTCTATAAGAATGTTCATAGTAACCTTATTCATATCATAGTAGCTGAAATTTGGAAGCAATCCAAATGTCCATATTGGAGGAGAATGGATAAACAAATTGTGGCATGTTCATAAAATGGAATACTTCTTATAAAAAAAAAGTATCTGATTACACTCAAAATATGGATGAATCTCACAAACATGTTAAACAATGGGAATCAGATACAAAAGCCTACACAGTATATGTTTACATTCATAGGAAGCTCAAGAACAGGCAATCTCATTGATTTATGGTGGAAGGAAGAATACTGTGTACTGGTGGTGGAGGAATGGTATCAACTGGAAAAGAGCTTGAGGGAACTTTCTGGAGTGACAGAAAAGTGGCTACATAGGTATACACATCATGTTAAAACTTATTGAGCTCTGCACTTGAGGTTTATGTACTCTATGTTAATTACACCTTAAATAAATACTGCAGAACAAATCTCTCTTCATGGGGGATATAAGACATGTCAACCCATCCCACTGTGGAGACTTTATTTGAATCCTCTTGTAAGCTACAGAAAAACCTATTTATGGCACTTAGGAGAAATTGGAAAGATAGATTTATTTTTATTTTTTTTTATTGGTGTTCAATTTACTAACATACAGAATAACACCCAGTACCCGTCACCCATTCACTCCCACCCCCCGCCCTCCTCCCCTTCTACCACCCCTAGTTCGTTTCCCAGAGTTAGCAGTCTTTACGTTCTGTCTCCCTTTCTGATATTTCCCACACATTTCTTCTCCCTTCCCTTATTTTCCCTTTCACTATTATTTATATTCCCCAAATGAATGAGAACATATAATGTTTGTCCTTCTCCGACTGACTTACTTCACTCAGCATAATACCCTCCAGTTCCATCCACGTTGAAGCAAATGGTGGGTATTTGTCATTTCTAATAGCTGAGTAATATTCCATTGTATACATAAACCACATCTTCTTTATCCATTCAGAAAGATAGATTTATAATTGATGACATTAAGGAGTTGTAAAGTTTCTAGGCGTAAAATAATAATTATTAAAGAATTTTTGTCATGTAGAGAGATACACCAAAATAAGTGATATAGTTAGGATTTACTTCACAGTAAAACAGATGAAGAGTAATAGGATATAAATGAAACAAGACTGGCCATGCATTGATTTGTTGTTTAACCTACATGATTGGATTATCATCTATTTTTTTTTACTCCATGATAAAAAGTTAAAGTTTTAAAATATGAATAAAAGATATACACTGGTAGCTTTATTATAACCAGTAAAACAGAAAAATTGGCTTCTGAGATCGTATGCTCTAAGGATGCTCAAAGGGTGATAGAGACAGTTAATGCCTCAAACAGAATCATTGCTTACCTGCACCAGCTGTCTTCATCAGGGAGTGAGGATCTCCAAGGGTAGAAAACCACCATGTACTAGTGTATAGCTAACTTACATTTGAGTTCTTTCAGTTAAAATGTGTTTATGTTAGCACATATAGACACATTGTATCTCCATAAATTGTCCATCTACTTTAACAAATTGAAGCAGTAGGATTAATTATTTTTTTTCAAACTTCGTGTGCTCTCCTGTTTTCTTTAAGGACCTGATGTTATTTTATGAGGATGACCCAAAGCCACTTTTGCCGACAGTCCCTCCTTCCATTATCTCATCAACTATATCATCAGAAGGGCCAGCAGACATTTGTAACCTCTGGGATGCAGGTAAATTCTATTCTTTAGAATTTCATTGATGACATTTAGGAGTTGTGAAGGTTACTCAGAAACATGAATAAGAAACATTGGGCAGGAATTGCTTTTCATCAGATTTTATTTTGTGAAATATGGCAGCAGTGGTTTTAATTTAACTTCGATAATGAGGGATGGGACCAACATGGATGAATTCAACCCACACATGATCCTGTAATCTTATTTTACCATTTGTTTCAGTGGTTTTTTTCCCCCTTTATTTTGCTTTTTTTTTTTTCATTGTTTCAAAAATTATTAACTGCAAACCTCAAATCTCTTGTGAATGGTTTAAAATGCAGAAAAATTAGGGTTCATTTTTTCATTTCTATTAACTTCTCTTTGATAAAGTTTAAATTATGACATTTTTCATAAGCAAGCATTAGATGAAAATGTGAAAAACAACATGCATAGCATCCCACAAATTGGCTAATCACCTCTTGTATAATTAGTGTTAGAGAAGATACAGTATAAAATGATACAAACTGGCCTCCAATGAATTACATTATCAAATTCAAACTGGGCTCTGCTGCTACTCAATTTCTGATTGATTCATGGTAGAGCCACTTCATACTGTCTCTATTCTTCAGAAACTCTCAATTTTTAATACATTCTTCCTCTTGCTTTTCTCAAAAAATAGGACTCAAGACCCTCTGCCAAGATGAGAATGAAACATTCTCATTAGTATCGTTCATCCCCTCATTTATCTTTGCTTTTATATTCATCCAAGCATCCTTTCCCTCACTGCAGAGGTGGCTCCTTATGTTCTGAGTTTCATCTTCTCCCTCATCTTTGGGCCACGCGCTGTGATTTTCTCCATATATAGATCCCCAATATCCAAAATATAAAAACTAGTTGATTAGAATAGATTTATTTTACAGGTTCATGTTTATATAATTTTCTTATAAAGCTAGTCATGAGAATGATGAGGAGGATATTTCAATAAACACAGAACACGAAGTTGTGGGTTATGGTGATATTTGGAGTACAGGATGGTATTACTCACATGGATAATTAGTTATAAGTGGTTACCATTTTTAAGACAGCTTGCTCTGTATTCTTAGAATACACTTTATGTAAACTGATCCAGATCCAGAAGCTTGAAAGAAGAATGGTAAGGAAAACGTTTTTTGTGATCTAATATCCCCTCATATACCCCCTCCAACATTTTTAAAATAGACTTCATCTTTTTAAAGCAGTTTTAGGTTCAGAGTAAAATTGAGTGGAAGGTACAGAGATTTCCCTGCATGCCCCTGTCCCCAAACAAGCACAACCTCCCCACCTACCAACACCTCATATTTGTTGCCATTCGCAAACCTACATTAGCGCTTTATCACCCAAAGACCATAGTTTACATTAGCGTTCACTCTTGATGTTGTATGTTCTGTGGGTTTTGACAAGTGTCATAAAGACATGTATCTACCACTATAGTATCATACAGAGTATTTCACTGCCTGCAAAACTTCTGTACTCTGCCTGCCATCCCTCCCTTCCTCCTAATCCCTGGCAACCACTGATATTTTAACTGTCTCCATAGTTTTGCCTTTTCCAGAAAGTCATATTGTTGGAATCATACAGGAGATAGCCTTTTCTGACTGACTTCTTTTATTCAGTAACATGCACTAAAGCTCCTCCGTGTCTTTTCATGGCTTGATAGCCCATTTCTTTGTAGTGCTGAATCTGCTAGGATCTACTAGGGTATTTATCCATTCACCTGCTGAAGAACATCTTGGTTGTGTCTAAGTTTTGGCAATTATAAATGAAGTTGCTGCAAACATCCATGTGTGTGTTTTTGTGTGGAAATAAGTTTCCCCTGCCAACTTTATAATACAAGTGAAATGGAATATAAATGAGCCTAAGAGGCAGGCCTTATGAGGAAAAAAAGTCACAAAACATGTTACTTGGTTGGAACTTATCTTAATTGGAGGAGTTTTTCCTATTTTTGAGTCTTCCTCCCGCCCCCTGCCCCATCTTTCCTTCACACCAATCTCAAAGATATCTTGCTAAAGTGCAGCCCTAAGCATTTCACTTCCCAGCTTAAAAATTTTCCACAGTTTTCCACTGCCAATGGTATGTCTAATTTTTTTATACTGTCATATGAGACTTTTCATGGCCTGATCCCAGCCAACCTTTGTGACCTCATCACCCAATACTGCCAATGTTCACAATGCTGTACAACATTCTATTACTTGTATAATTTCTTCTCCTTAGAAAGTCTTTGTTCCAGTTACTTCGGCTGTGTAACACATTGCTCTAAAACTTTGTGGCATAAAATAACCATTTATTCTGTTCATGGATTCTCTGGGTCAGGAATTAGGACAGGGCACAGTGGGGATGACTTATCTCTGCCCCATGACGTATGTTTGGGCCTCAGCCCGAGGACACAAAGGCTGGGGATGGGAATCATCTGAAGGCTCGGGAATCATCTGAAGGCTCGTTCACTCATATGTCTGGTAGTTGGTGCCCACTATCAGCTGGGGGCCTCAGTTTCTCTCCACATGAGCCTCTTAGTGTGGTCTCTCCACATGGGCTAGTTTGGGCTTTCTCACAGCATGGTGGCTGGATTCCAAGGGTGAGCATCCTGTAAAAGAAAGGACCAAGCAGAAGCTGAATGATCTCAAAAATCATGCTGTGATACTTCCTTCCCATTCAGTTCATCAAAGCAATCACAAAATCTTGCCCAAGTTCAAGGGGAGGGAATGTAGACCCCCACCCATCTATGGACAAGTGTCAATGTCATATTGAAAGAAAAGCATAAGGGATGGTGTGTGTGTTAGTACAGGCATCTTTGGAAAATACAGTCTGCCACAGTCCTCCATCAAATTATGGATGCTTGACAAAATCCTATTCAAACAGGGAGGCTCAAATGTCACAACTGCTATAAAATCTTTTCTACATACCAGTTTTTCCTTTCACTGTGTTCCCATCGGACTTTGCCTAAAACCTTAGATTCAAATTTATAGTTGTAAAAAAAAATAAATAAATAAAAAATAAAAAAAATAAAAAAAATTTATAGTTGTGTACCATTTTATAAGTTTTATTTATTTGTAATTATATAATAAGTGAATATACTCTTATTTTTTTAAGTTTTTTTAAATTTTTATTTATTTATGATAGTCACAGAGAGAGAGAGAGAGAGAGAGGCAGAGACATAGGCAGAGGGAGAAGCAGGCCCCATGCAGTGAGAGCCCAATGTGGGATTTGATCCCGGGTTTCCAGGATCGCGCCCTGGGCCAAAGGCAGGCGCTAAACCACTGCACCACCCAGGGATCCCAATATACTCTTATTTTTAAAATTCAAACAATATAGAGTCAAAATCCTCCTTGACTGTCCCTTACTCCAACACAGTTCCCTCACCAGAGTTAACTATTATTATCAATTTGTTAATTACTCTCCAGGTCTTTCTCTGTGCATATACATATGTACGTGTATCTTTAAAAGTATGTAGAACTGACTTTATTTTGCTTTAGAATGTTGTTCTGTATTTTTCTGAAACTTTTTCTTTTTTTTTTATTCTTTTTCTGAAACTTTTTAAAGCAATATCACTTGGTGAGCCTTCAGTGTATTCAGTCAGTATTTAGAGATTTACCATATATTTTTTTAACTCCTACATTGCCTGGATATTATAGTTTATTTCCCTGCTAATAGACAGTTAGTGTTTTTATATTTTTCACTATTACAAATGGTGCTTCAGTGAATAGCTCTGTGCATATATGTGAGTGTCTCTTTAGGGTGGATTCCTAGAAATAGAATCCCTGGGTCATAACATATGCCCATTTTCATTTTGCCAAATAGCCCTTCAAAATATCAATACCAATTTACATCGTCTTGCAGTTTATGAGTACTTATTCACTCATACCCTCACTGGCACTTGATATTTTTCAAGTCTTATATTTTTATCACTTTGGAAAAGGTTGCATTGCATAGTAGGTATAATTTGCATATTTCCATGTATTAACTGGGTATTTTTATTTCTTCTGTGCATTGCCTGCTTATATCCTTAGTCTGTTTTTCTTTTGGATTGTGTGTTGTGTTTATTTAAAATAAATGATTTTGTAACATTTTTATATATGTTGTTAACCTTAAGAATAAAAACTGCCTGTTATTTCACCAGCAAAAATGGGGCTATTTGGGAATAAAAGAATTTCAATCCAGGACAAACAAGTGGTGGCAAAACCTAGGTGAGTCCGAGGAACAAAGGAAAGGTACACTTTTTTAAGGAGAAAAGGGATAGTTGGGAAGGCTGTTATAGGCTAAAAGTCCACTGGAGTCATTTGAAAGTTCCAAGTATGGTGGCTTCTCACTGACTGAGCTGTTGTTGGGAGGGGAAGAGAATCAAGAAAGTGTCTCTTCCTTCACCAAAATGTAGTGTAGTATGCATATGCAAGGTCAAGGTCTCTTCCTCTTGCATCTGCAATTGACTAGAATGGTAGGGCAAGAGCTCCCCTGAGGAAACCTTCAGACTTCATTTTAGTGAAGGTCCCCATTACTAATTTTCACAGTTACTTATCCTTTTCTGTTGCTTATGTTGCAAATATCATCTTCTAGGCTATGAATTGTCTTTCAGATTTCTTTATAGGTTTTTGTTTTGTTGTTTTTATAAAAGTTTTATGTAGTTTATATGTATTTTTATTTCCCTTCAGAGCTTTTGTTTTTGTAAATTTTATATTGAAGTATAATTAATATACAGTGTTATATAAGTTTCAGGTGTATAAGATAATGATCCAACAATTCTGTACACTACTCAGGAATGCTCACCAGGATAAGTATAGTCCCCATCTGTTACCAGAAAGCATTATTACAGTCTTATTGACTGTATTTCCTGTGCTGTACTTTTCCACTCCATGACATTTATTTTATAACTAGAAATTTGTACCTCTTAATCCCCTTTATCTATTCCATCCCCCTACTCACCTCCCCTCTGGCAACCACCAGTTCTCTGTATTTAAAAGTCTGTTTTTTTGTTTGTCTCTCTGTTTTTTGTTTGCTCCTTTGTTTCATTTCTTAGATTACACATATGAGTTAAGTCATATGGTATTTGTCTTTTTGGGGGTCTAACTTTCAAAAGAAGACATCCAGATGGCCAACAGACACATGAAAAGATCCTCAACATCGGTAATCATCAGGGAAATGCAAATCAAACTCACAATGAGATATCACTTCACACCTGTCACAATGGCTAGAATAAAAAAGACACGAAATAACAAGTGTTGGCAAGGATGTGGAGTAAAAGGAACCCCTGTGCACTGTTTGGGGGAATGTAAATTGGTGCAGCCACTGTGGAAAGCAATATGGAGGTTCCTCAAAAAATTAAAAATAGAAATACCATATGATCCAGTAATTCCACTACTGGTATCCACCCAAAGAAAACAAAAATAGTAATTCAAAAAGACAATTGCATCCCTATGTTTACTGCAGTATTATCTGCAATGTTCAAGATATGGAAGCAACCAAAGGGTCTATTGATAAATGAATAGATAAAGTAGATGTGGTATATTAGAATGTATCTATTCTGCTCTACTATCATCAGTACCATGTCAGGTTTTTTTGTATTGTGAAAAGTTTGGGAACATACTTATATAAGCCTCCTGCTTCTCATGGACAAGAGTTACTCTAGGACATATATTTAGAAGTGAAATTGCTGATCATTCAGTATGAGCATCTTCAAATTTACTAGATAATGTGGAATTGTGTTCCAGAGTTTTAGTTGTCCCCATGTCCTCACCAACCCTTCATATCATATTGTCGTTTTTGGAAAAAGAGAAATTGCCAATCTGTTGAGTGAGAATTAGTACAATATTTGTACTAAAGTGGGATTTGAAATGGAGCATATTTTCATATTTGTATGGTTCATTCATGTTACCTCATTTGTAAAATGTCTGTTCATGTCTTTTGGCCATTTTTCTATTTGATTTGGTTGTTTTCTTAATTGATTTGTAGGAATTCTTAATCTATTCTGGAAGCTAAACATTTCATTTTTTTAGTCCCAGTTTGGGGCTTGTCTTTTCACTTTGTAAGGAATCTTTTGAATAAGAGATAGTCTCAATTTTAATGAGGTAGGATTTTATTCTTTATGGGTTGTACTTTTTGTATCTTGTTATTTTTTAAGATTTTTTTTCTTGTCTCAAGACCATATAGCCTACTTCTATCAAGGCTAAAATTTTCCTAGTTTTGCTTTCCACAATTAAAATTTTAGTACCACTGGAACTGGTTTTTATGTGTGGTTGAAGCAAGAATCCAGTTTTGCTGCTAAATGGATAACCCAGCTGCCCCAGCATCATTTATTGAAAAGTTTGCTTTTTTCTCCACTGAGCTGCAATGCTATTTATATTCCAAAGCAAGTTTACCCATACGTATGGATTTGTTTCTGGACTCTCTTCTGTTCCAGAAGTTATGTGACTATGCCCGCACCAACAAATAGTTTTAATTACCCTATCTTTGTAATAATTCTTGATGTCTTTTTCCTCATCAGGAGTGTTTTTGTCTCTTTTTGGTCCCTTGCTTTCCCACATAAAAGCATGTCAAGGTCTTTGAAAAAAAAAAAAAAAACCTATTAGTTTTGATTGGCACTTCCAATCTGTTACCAGACCAGGTCCTTGGATCCAGCAACGGTAGAAAAGAGGCTGAACCCAAAATTTAAAGGCACAGACAGGCAAGGCTTAATTGGGGCAACAGCTGCAGCTGATGGAAGACACAGCCATGACAAAGGAACCAGACCTAAACAATAGCTAAGAAGTTTGAAAGGATCTCAGAAGGACGAGGAATGACATCTAGTAAGGGTGAGACAATACAGGGAATTGGGCACGCAGTCCTGGTTGACAGAACAAGCTTCTTTGTACACTGTATGTTTTTAGTTGCATGTTAAGTCCCTACCACTGGGTGTGATTTTTATCATTATAATGAGGGGGAAAGTTGGTGAAAAGTCTAATTTGTTGGCCATTGCATCTTGGACTAATTTGAACCAGTCTAGGCTTACACCCTGACTGGTGCTTTGCTAGGCAAAAAAGTAATAGTAGCCAGCATAGAGTGTCCCAGGTCCTGAGGGACTTGTTCCTAAGGTCCCTACTGTCTCACATCTTTAAATCAATTTGGAGCAGTAGTATCTTTACAACATCACATCATTCCATTCATTTAAGTCTCCTTTAATATATTTTATAGTTTTTTTTTCCATACAGGTCTCCTATATCTTTTATCAGGGTTATGTACTAGGTACTTTATGTATTTCTGTTGCTACTGTAAAAGATATTTTATAAGTTGCACTTTCTAACTGTTGATGGTGAAATTAATTTTTGTATATTGATTTCGTAGCCAGCAACCTTGCTTAAATAACTCTCACCCATTTTTCTAATTTACCTATAGATTCTTCTGGGTTTTTCACAGCATATCATCTGTGAATGATGGCAAACTTGTTTCTTCATTTATAAACTGTATCCTTTGTATTGTTTTCTTACCTCACCATGCTAGGTAGAACCATTCATTGTTGAATGAGAGTGTGATCATGGGCTTCCTATACTTGCTCTGTATTTTAAGAGAATTCTTTCAACATTTTGCCATTAGGATGGGTTTGCTGTAGGTATTTTGCAGATATCCATTCCTAATTTATTAACAGTTTTCTCATGAATATATGTTGAATTTTCTCCATTTTTAGCACCTGTGTGAATGGTTATAGGTTTTTCTCCTTTGAGCTATTAATTTATAAAGTAGTTGATTTCCAAATATTAAAACAACCTTGAGGGATCCCTGGGTGGTGCAGCGGTTTGGCGCCTGCCTTTGGCCCAGGGCGCGATTCTGGAGACCCGGGATCGAATCACACGTCAGGCTCCCGGTGCATGGAGCCTGCTTCTCTCTCTGCCTATGTCTCTGCCTCTCTCTCTCTCTCTGTGTGACTATCATAAATAAATGAAAAAAATAAAAAATTAAAAAAAATAAAACAACCTTGAATTCATGGAATATACTCAATCTGGCCATGGTATATTATCTTACGGATATGTTGCTGGGTTTGATTTGCTGATGCTTTGTCTAGGAGTTTTGCTTTTACATCTATGAGTGAAGTTAACTGGGATTATCTTTTCTAATATTCTTTTTGTCATGTTTTAGTATTGAAAATTTGCTAGACTCGTTAAAAGAGTTGGAAAGCATTTGCTCTTTTTTAATATTCTAGTTTGAGTAGAATTGTTTGTGAGATGATGCCAAAATAGATAAGGCATTCTTTAAGTTCACTCATGGTGCTGCCTGAAGGGCTGCAGGCAGAGAAGGCAAATCTGTACCCAGAATATGTGTGTCGCTATGAAGGCAAAGCACTGCTCCCTTTGTAATGGAGAGATCCAATACAATGAAGCTGACACCATGTACTGGTTATTTTCCCTGGAAAATAGTATCGTGCTAGGGATGTAGCAGTAACCTCTACTCTTGTCAGCTGCGGCATTCACCAGTTGGATATCCAGGTCACTTGGGGCAGGAGCAGTTCATGTCAGGGAGCCCATGCATAGCCGCCATCCCTGCCACATGGCCAAAGCCTATTGGACAGCCTCTGGAGTGACCAGGGAAAGAGGATGATGTGGCCAGTAAACAGAGTGTCTTGCCCACTCACTTTTTGAGAGCCTCTTCCACAGGGAATGTCCCATGGCTGGCATTTCTATGGGACATAAATACTTTGCATGTACATCCTAAGAGATCCATCCGTGTATTTCTTTGTCAACAGTCTTGTCACCTCTGCGTCATCCCTGGGGTCACCACCAACCTACAGATGACAACCATGAAAAAGTGCTTCAGTGATGCTGGTGCCTGTCACAGTACATTTTGAATGCCTTGGTGAAGGAAGTATTCTCCAAGACAATTAGAAGGTGGCTGAGCATGTTGTACATAGTAGATCCCTCCCAGCAGTCCATCATGTGGATTCTTGAAGCTTCCTTTCCAGGGTGCCAAAGAAGTGCCTTTTGTTCTGAAGGCCTTTTCTGAGTCCTGTACACAGTGCTGTCTCACTCTCTGGCACTCTCTCTCTCTCCCTTTTTTTCTGGTCCTGTTGAAATGTTAGAGTCTAGGGCAGTTTTCCTGAACATTTTATTAAAAATTGACACACCACCACCACCATTGGCCCTCCCTGTGCTGGTCCCCACTCTGTTTCTTTAGTAGCACTAATCATCATCTGAAGCATGCATCTATTTGATTTAATAAGAGTCTAGTCTGATAACGGGAGTTCCCCAGACCACCTACAGGTATCATAGTGAATCTGCCATTAGTAGAGCACTGAGTCTGGGCTCTGCTCTTTGCCACTTCCAGGTATATACAAAGCTTTTCAAGCAGTTGCACACTGTTTTACTGTTTTTAAATGTTGCTCATGAATTGGGTGCATTGTACTAGTGTCTTCTGTTTTGAGGGCAGTTGCTATATGCTTTCACATTTCTCCAAAAGAGTCTTTATATCAATCATCAGAGCATTACAAAGCATGCTTTGAATTACAGAACTGACTATAGAAATTTGAGAGGTTATCAACATAGCAACTGTGTATTATATGGTTGATATTAAGAAATCCAATTAAAACCTTTTTTAACTTTATTGTTCCCTCTTTTTACTTCAAAAATATAGGAAAACATGATTCAAACGTGAAAAAAAGACACAAATGAAACTATTAAAGGCTTCCATTGAAATGAATGAATAGAACAAAACCACAATCATTTGCAGTAGAAGTCAATTAAATAATTAAAAGGGTGGCAGGATGTAACTACAGTTAAAGATGCCACCTTTTATTTGTCACACAGTGGCCCAATTTTTTCATCATTGTGATGATTAAAAGAAATATGAAGAGATCTCTGACTTTTGAATTTTTTATGAGTTTTAGGTCAAGAAACCATCCAGCCTAAATCCTTCTATTACTAATGAGTGTGTGTATTATAAAAATGTCTCATAAGCCCTCCAACATTCCAAATTAGGAGAACCAAACTTAATCTGAGGTAAGATGACAGGTTTTTCATCCAAATGACTGACATCTCAGATATATAAGTCCCAAGTAGACTGTATCTGAAGGAAACAAATGGATGTATATCTTTCTCCAAAAATGAGTAAATTATTTGTACTACAAAAATTTTCCAAATACCTACTCTGTGCCAGCCATGGTGCTAACTGCTTGATCATCAATGACATACAAGATTCCTGCCTTTATGTAGCTCCCAACACAGGGACCAAGTATAATCCAGTAAGTGAGGTAAGAGTTAGGATAGAGGACAGGGAAGCACCCAGGAGGGCACCTATCCCTGACTTCAGGTGTTAAGGAAAAGCGTTGCCCATACTGGAACATGAAGCATAGGTAAAATGGCCAATTCTTATATTCTGTGTGCTGAGTATACTTTCAAGCATTTTAATTCATTTAATCTTCATACCAATCCTGTGAGATAGATGAAGAAAACACACACACAGAGTTTCAATAACTTACCCAAGGACACAGAGCTGGAAGTGGCAGAGTCAGGATTTAGAACAAAATAGTCTGATCTCAGCACCTATACCAATGTGTTTCAAATCTTTTGACTGTGCTCAAGTCAGAAATGCCTTTCCTGCCATGACCCAGGACACATGGACTCACACACACCTGCAACAGTAGTTTCACAAAACAAGAGTTTTGGCAGTGTACTCTGATGTATTCTATTTTTTTCTAGACAGGTTTTTGTTGTTGTTTTTAAGTAGGATCCACAACCAGCATGGAGCCCAATGTGGGGCTCAAACACATGATCCTGAGACAAGACCTGAGCTGAGATGAAAAGACTTAACCGACCACCCAGGTGCCCCACAGTTTTACTTTTTAAAAAAATATTGGCTGTGACCCACAATTTGATCTCACATCCCACTAATGGGTCACAGCCCACAGTTTGAAGAAGAGTTTACTACACTATTTTGCCTGCTACCCAGAAGGAGCCAGACGAAGTGAGGAGAAAAGAATGTCTGGGCAGAGTGAACACTGTGTAGGAGACCAGGGATGTGGGGGAAAAAGGAGCTTGGCAGGTTTGAACAACTGATGGAAATGTAACAGGGGCTTAGGATTGAGTGGATGGCAGGAGAGGTACCAGATGGAGCCAGAAAGGTAAGCAAAGTCGTATCAATAAAGGTGACCATGTAATTTATTGTCCAGACGAGGACACTTTTTAAAAAAGGTTTTATTTACTTACTTATTTATTTATTAGAGGGCACAAGCCGGGGGGAGAAGCAGAGGGAGAGGGAGAGAGAATCCTTAAGTAGACTCCCAGCTGAGCAGGGAGCGCCATGCAGGGCTCGATCCCAGAACCCTGAGATCATGACCCAAGTGGAAGGCAGATAGATGCTTAACTGACGGAGCCACCCAGGTGCCCCCAGACCAAGATACTTTTGATGTGAAAGGTAGCACAATTAATAACTATGCCAGGATAACAGATGTAAACCTGGAGCTCCCTTGGCAGAGTAGCACTGGTGTGGTCTGGATGTTTGTACCCCCCTCTCCAAATCCATACACTGAAAACTTAATGCCCAAGGTGATGGTAGTTGGAGGTGGGGCCTTTGGGAGGTGATGAGGTCTTGAGGGTGGAACCCTCATGAATGGAATTAATGATTTATAAGAGACCTCACTGAGCTCAGTACACAGTGAGAAGCTGGTACACAGTGAGAAGCTGGCAGTCTGCTACTGAAAAGGGGGCCTTCACCAGAACCTGACAATGCTGGCGCTCTGATCTTGGACTTCAACCTCCAGAACTGTGGGAAAGACATTTCTGTTTATAAGCTACCCAGTCTGTGGTATTTTGCTTTTCTGTTTTAGTTTTCTAATTTTTGTTTTGTTTTTTTTTTTTTTAAGATTATTTATGAGAGACACAGAGAGAGACAGAGACACAGGCAGAGGGAGAAGCAGGCTCCATGCAGGGACCCTGATGTGGGACTCGATCCTGGGTCTCCAGGATCACGCCCTAGGCCAAAGACAGGTGCTCAACCACTGAGCCACCCAGGGATCCCCTAATTTTTGTTTTTTTAAAGACTTATTTATTCATCTGACAGGGAGAGAGAGAGAGAGCGTGCACACAAACACACAAATAGGCAGAGGGAGAGGGAGAAGCAGGCTCCCTGAGCCTGATGCAGAGCTCGATCCCAGAACCTCAGGATCATGACCTGAGCCAAAGGCAGACACTTAATCAACTGAGCCCCCCAGGCACCCCTGTGGTATTTTGTTATAGCAGCCCTAACAGACTATGGATCAGCATGTGTGCCCTGTCTCCTGATGAACTGTGTTGAGGGGTTTTGGGTGTGTCTGAATAACAAACAATAGGGAGCCTCTGAAGTGTTTTAAGCAAGGACATGATATAACTGCTTTAGGAAGGTGACTGTGGGGGTAGCATAAAGAAAGGATCGGAGGAAACAAGTTAGAGCACTTGGGTCAAAACAGAATTAGAGACTTCAGACATTTCTAAAATGCAACTCCGATCAGGTCACAACTCTGAGAAGCTCTCCTAGGTTGAAGTCCTAACACCTTAGCATGGCAGATAAGCCCCTGGTTTTCTCTCCAGCTTTACTTGTCCCGGCCTGTTCCCCTGTCACAGGTGATGGCCTAGCTATGGATGCTTGAACTGCCTGCCTTAAATGCCTAGTGCTGTGCATATGCCACTTCCTCAGGTGGGAAGCCCCACCCCTCACATATGAATTCATTTGTGTGAATCCTTAAGATTCAGCTAAGATGCTGTTTCTCCATGGAAGCCTTACCTGACACACCCAAGGCAGGGGTTATTGCTCTTTCTCTGGGCTCTCATGGCACTCTGGATGCTTCAGATCCAGTGCCGATTCTGTGTTGTAATTGCTCGTTATGCCTCCCCACTGTCAAATCAGCTAGACCATGATTTTTTAATTTAGATATAATTGATGTATAACATTATATTAGTTTCAGGTGTACAGCAAAATGATTCACTGTTTTGTGTATATTGCAAAATGATCATCACGGTAAGTCCAGTTAACATTCATCACAGTACATTGTCACAAATTTTTTCTTGTGCAGAGAATACAATGATGATCTTCAAGATTTACTCTGTTAGCAACTTTCAAATATACAGTACAGGGTTATTAACCAACAGTCCCCATGCCATACATTACATCCCCTTGACTGGCTTATTTTATGGCTGAGAGTTTGTACTTCTTAACCCCCTTCATCCATCTTGCCCACCCCTACCGCCTACCTCTGGCCACCATCAATCTGTTCTCTATACCCATGAGGCTGTTTTATTTATTTGGCTGGTTAGTTTAGTTTTGTTTTTTTTAATTCTACATATAAGTGAGATCAGAATGGAATTTGTCTTTTTCTATTTAACTTACTTCACCTAGTGTAATACATTCAAGTTCCATCCATGTTGCAAATGGCAAGATTTCCTTCTTTTTTATGGCTAAATAATTCTGTGTGTGCTTTTGTATGTCCTATTTTCTGTATCCATTCATCCATCAATGGACATTTAGATTGCTTCCCCATCTTAGCTATTGTAAATAATGCTGCAGTGAACATGGAGGTGCAGATATCTTTTCAAGCTAGTGTTTTCATTTTCTTCAGATAAATACCTAGAGGTGGAATTGTTGAATCATACAGTATTTGTTTTTAATTTTTTGAGAAACCTCCATACTGTTTTCCACAGTGCGATCACCAACTTACATTCCCACCCACAGTGCACAAAGCTTATTATTCCACATCTCCACCAACATGTGTTATTTCCTGTTTTTTTGCTTTTGTTGTCTTTGCTTTTAGTGTGGAATTTTTAAAAATCCTCACCAAGACTGAAGCCACAGAGGTTGCCACCTATGTTTACTTTGAGGAGTGTCATGGCAGCCAGTCTTACATTGAAATATTTGAGCCATTTTGAGTTTGTTTCTGTGTATGGTGGAAGATAGTGAGCCAACTTCATTTTTTTTTTTGCATGTGGCTATCCAGTTCTCCCAGCACCATTTACTGAGAAGACTGTCCTTTCCTCGTGGTATATTCTTGGTCACTTTGTAGTAAATTAGTTGACTGTTATATGTGTGGGTTTATTTCTGGGTTTTCTATTCTGTTCCATTGATTTGGCTATGACTTTTCTTTTTTGAGAGAAGGTCTGTGTCTTGTTCATCATTTTATTCTCTGCCTCTAAACCAGTGCTTAGCACGTAGTAAGTATATACTAAATATTTGTTGGCTAAACAAGCGTCATTTGAAATGCCCCTAAATTGAAGAGAGTCATAGTGTTTTTTTCTGTATTTCTTGCATATACTTTGAAAGTGTCTTCAGAGAAAAGTTAACCATAGTTTTGTAAAAGAAGAGCAGCTTGAGCAGCACATGGGTGTACTCCAAGTTCACTGATGAAGTTTAATACCAGCAGAGTCATCTTCTAAAATTTTATAAAATTTTCCTCATTCCTGGTTGACACTTGTTATCCAAAGGAGAGTCTGTTTAAGAGGAGGAAGTACCCAAAACACATACAATTGGAAATCATGTTCAAGGATATAAAGAAGGAACACACATGAGAGGGTGGTGGCCCAGGAATTAATTAACTAAAGATTTTATTTATTTATTCATGAGAGACACAGAGAGAGGCAGAGACATAGGCAAAGAGAGAAGCAGGCTCCATGCAGGGAGCCTGATGTGGGACTCGATCCTGGGACTCCAGGATCACACCCTGGGCTGAAGGCAGGCACTCAATCACTGAGCCACCCAGGCATCTCCCCAGGAATTATTTATTTAGCTTTTCTTTTCATGTCACTTCAAGTCTGGTCTGAAACCAGGATCTGTCTCTGGTGTGGCAGGAGCCCGGAGACCAGCATGGATGATTTCTCCCCAGCTCCTGGATGATGTTTGTTACTCAAGGTAGGGGATTTTAGAGGGAGGGAAGTCTGGAGGGCAGCAAAAGAGCTGAGCAGCTCTTTGTGGGGAAGGAACACCAAGGGCCTTCTGGGAGATGAAAGAGTTCCTCAGAGGCAGAGGTGGGTCTTATTCACCTTTGTGTCATCAACATGATATTTTCAAGCTGTGACCTCCAGTGCGCCAAAAGGGGTAGCCCTATTTTTCTACCTTCCTAATTTTAAACTTCCAAAAAATATCACTTTGCTTATTTTGTTTTCTCAGTCATTTCCGGTTTAAACTCAATCAATTCAGGATTTCCTTTTCTCCTTCCTCCTTTCAAGGATGGGCATCCAACTTTCAGGGACAGCTTATTAGCATCATGGCTTTGGGGATGGACATCTTCATCCTGACCTCTGCTAAGAGGAAACTTAGCTCACTGTTCTCTAATTGTCCACATCTCTTTCTGCCAGCGTCCACTGGTTTCCTAATAGCACTGCCCTGGCACAAAGTTGTGAGGCTGGGCTTTTAGCATCCTCTCTGCCCCACTAGTGAGGCCCTCTCACCTCTGCCACTCTGTCTCTCAGCTGATCCTGCAGCCTTCAGGCACTGCTGGATGCTCCCCAACACCTCTCTCATGTAGTGGGGGCTCTGAATGGCTGCCCTGAGATACTCTCTTCCCAGACCCACCTCCCTGCATTTCTCCGAGGCTGCTTCCATTCTGTGCTGCTGGTGTGATTTGAAGACAGGGGGAGGAATTCCAAATGTCACTTGCTCTTCCAGGCTCCACCTGGGGAACAAGCAGAAATCCTTCTTACTCTCCAAATGAAAGCAGCATGAGGGAAAGAATTTTTTTTCTATTCTTTTTTTTTTTTTTTTTTTCTATTCTCCCTGCTGAATGCTCAGGACCTAGAAGTATGGCTAGCTAACAATAAGGGCTCAAGACATACCTGGTAGAAAGAGGGATGGCTGGCCTCTCCAACTCCCACCACCAGGCCCTGGATAGACTCAGAGTACAAGACCTCCTTGCCAGTATCTGACTCTTGATTCTTCTGTTTGTCTCCTTCCTCAGAGGATCTTTAGTCTAAGGTAGATGCATAGAGGGGTAGGGCAGGGAGTGACAGGCTAAATCAGTATTCTCCCCAAACTCCCTCTGTGTTAAATTAATCTGGCTTTTGTTTTTAATCTATATCTTCATCATAAATAAATAAATAAATAAATCAGTCAATCAATCAATCAATCAATCTTCATCTCTGACCCATCAAGACAGTCCTTCTTGGGCAAAAGGAGCTCTGTATTTTGGTGACTGTGGTTGGCAAAGGGCCTTGGGGATTCAGTTGTGGTGAGGGAGACTCTACCTGTTAGTACTTCATCCATCATCCTTTCACCTTTATAGCCCCAGTTCTTCACACACTGCCTGGCACAAAGTCGATTCTCAGTTCATCTTCACTGAATTGAATATTGGATGAATCAGAAATTGGTGGGATATTAAAGGGTAAAGAGTGGAAGCTTGGGGCAGGGGTGGTCCTCAGGGTAAAGATGGAATGAGATCTAGAAGGAGTGCTCAATATTGTCAATTCTTTGTTGAAACAGAATTCTATTCAACAAAACCACATGATTTGCTCATTTTAATACTTATAAAGAGTGTTGCTATAATTCTTACTAATTGTAATGCTAGGTGTTCCCTAGATCCCAACTTAGTAAACTGTCTCAATTTGAGCCCAAACCCAGAGATTGTCCAGCTTTTTATGAGCATAAAATAGCTATCAGCAACTAGATATTAGTTGCTAAACAGTAATTTTAGAAGGGAAGATTGATAAATTCTATTTTAGTTCAACAGGTACTTAATCAAGTTTCTACCATGTGTCAAGCATTGGTGGTAGGCAGGAAATAATGGCCATGAGTATGGCAGGCCCTGTCTGCCCCAAGGAACTTTTGTTCTGGTAAAGGTAACCAGTAACCTAAACAAAGAAAACAATTACAGATTGTAACACATGTTATTAAGGAAATGAAGAGGAACTTCAGTGAGGTATGCTTTAGTTAGGGTAGTAAGAGAAATCCCCTGCACCAAGATGGTGTGCTATGAGGTAAGGATGAAGAGGCGTGAAAAGAACATTCCAAGCAGAGGCAACAGCGAGTTCAAAGGCCCAGGGGCAGGAATAAAAGGTTAGCTTGCTCCTAGAGTTGCAAGCAAATGAGGGACCGGTGGTCTGCGTGGAGATCAGAGAACAGTAGGCAGGAACCATGTCACTCTGTACTGTGTAATCATAGGGAGGAGTTTCAGACTGAATTCTGAGTACAGTGGGAACATTTGAAGCACAGGAATGCTACAATCTGATTTGTATTTACTTAAATATAAACTGAGGGAAAATGCATTACCAGGGTAGACAGAAGCAGAAAGGTGAATGAAGAACCTAGGTAGACTATCCAGTGACCATGACTGAGGGCAGAGGCAGTGTCTACAGAGAGAAATATACACATGGGAGATTTGTTTTGGAGTTCAGCCCTCAGGACTCCTGGTGATTGGTTGTTGGAGTGAGGACAAGGGTGGAAATGAGGATGAGCCCTAGTTTTCTGCCTTTGGGAAGTATGTGATGGTGTTGCTTACTGAGAAGGGGAAGACGGTGGGGAGACCCGGTCTGAGGGATATGTTAAGGGCTATGTTTTAGATGTGTTATGTTGGAGGTGCCTGTGAGCATCCATCTAAATCCTTGTATTCTAGAAATATTGAATATCAGTACACTAAAGTAATTAAATTTGAACTTAGATGATAACTGTGCTTCTGGGGTTCCGGTTGTATGTCTGCTGTGCATTTCAGAGATCTGAGCATTCCACTATTCTTCAAAACAAAACAAAAAAAAAAACAAAACTAGGCACCACAAACCTCAAATGTAGGTTATCACCAAACATGCCCAATCCCTTAATAAAATTCTGAGAGTGATCTAGCAGTTCATCTCTTTGTCCTTGTTATTGATTACAGTCCAGCATGCCCAACATGTTCAAAGCATAGCTTCAGTTTCCCTGAAGTTAGCGGTTTTAACAAAATGTAAATAGTGGTACTTGATTTTTTCCCTCTTCATATTGCTGTCCTCCATACAACAGAGTATGAGTGCTTTAGAGGACTGGGTGATGTAGACAATGAATGACCTAGTTTCTGATGGGTTGATTAAACTCCTGAAAGTACGTTTTCCCTCTTTTTAAAAAAATTTTATTTATTTATTTTAGAGAGAGAAAGAGAGAGAAAGCAAGAGAGCACAAGCAGAGTGAGCACCAGAGGGAGAGGGAGAAGTAGGCTCCCCACTGAGCAGGAAGCCAGACACAGGCTGGATCCCAGGACCCTGGGATCGTAACCTGAGCTGAAAGCAGACACTTAACCAACTGAGCCACCCAGGCGCTCGTCCTTTTTCCCTCTTGAAAGATTTTAATGTGTGTGTGAGAGTGAGAGGGAGAGAGAGAGATGGTAGCTCTACTGCACTACAAAGGTATTCTGGAAGTGCCTCAGAGTTTTGCAGCAGGTGTTTCTTTTATACTTTGGATCAGCATGCAGTATGGCCTTGAGACAAGATAAGCAAAGGACTACAGCAGTAAAATCTTGATAGCTTCCTGTGGCTCATGGCAAGGTCAAATACTTTGAATAAATATAGATTATTAAAAGGGTGTTTTACTTCCTTGAAGGTATTTGATTCATTTAATTCAGGAAAGAAAGGGACGCCTGGGTGGCTCAGCGGTTGGGCACCTGCCTTCGGCTCAGGTCGTGATCCTGGGATCTAGCATCGAGTCTCACATCAAGCTCCCTGCAGGGAGCCCGCTTCTCCCTCTGCCTATGTCTCTGCCCCTCTCTCTCAGTCTGTGTCTCTCATGAATAAATAATCTTTAAAGAAAAGAAAAAAGAAAAACCCAGAAAGGAGTACTTAATACTTTGATAATGATAGTTACCAGTACTTTGCTACCTACAAACGTGGGAAAAGCTTAATTATTCAGAAATGTTCGATCACTGAATTGTGACAGTTCTGTGGCAATCATATCTTAACTGTCATCTCTGTCCCTACTTTGGGGGATCTTGTCATCTGTCGGCTGCACTATTAGGATGCCTTTGTCAGTGATCTTTATGCCTGAGCCTCGCTCCTATCAGCCACATAATTTCCACAGAGATCTAACACAAAAATCTTAAAAACAGCCTCTAATGGCTTTTTATTATCTACAGGATAAAAACTATATTCCTAACTTATATTTGCAGGAGTTTGGTGGACTAGATGCTCTGAAGAGCCTCCTGCTATGGAAACAACACACACACACATACACACACACACACACACACAAACCTAGATTCTGGATAAAAGATACCTTTTAATACATTGTTGGGTTCATGGGAACTAAAGGAAATCTTGAAGGGCAAAGTCGAACAAAAACCATGCCGTGTAAGCCCAAGAACTGGAACCCAGCTGGAGCAGGGAGCTGTGAGTGCAAAGGACTTTCTAAAGGCAGGTTTTCCAGAAAGGCAGATGCTGACATCAGCATCAGAGAGCACTCCCCCACACCCCACCACTTCCCCCACTCAGGCGGAGCCAGCAGGCAGGGAGAAAGTGGAGCCTCAGACTTGGCATTCAGGGGGCACTCAAGGAGGCTGCGCTGGCTTTAGGTGTGTAGTCCTAGCTCCTGACAAAAATACAGATCTTTTTTGGAAGCCCTACTGAGACCCAAGACTCTTAGAGATTAACCTCAACCAAGCATGATGTCACAGTCAGCAGTCGCCGAAAACAGGGGAATAAGTCTCCATGCCCCAGAGTCTAGAGAGACGCACATAACCGATTCAGCCTGCAAGGATTCAGATGTGAACCATTAGCTATACAATATTAGCGGACTATGAAATGCTTAAAGAAAAAAAAATGGATAGAATCAGTAAGGGATGGATGACTAGACAAATTTGGAAAATAACCAAGTAAAACTTTCAGAACGGGAAAATATAATTATTTGAAAGTAAAAACTCAGTGGATGTGGATGGACTAAACACTAGATTTGATAAAACTAAGGTGAGAATTAGTGAATCAGAATGTGTATCAGAAGAAATTCCCCAGAATGCAGCAGAGGCCAAGAAGGTAGAAAATATTTTTTAAAAGCTGAGACACAAATGATAAATGAAGTTTAGTATGGCTGATTGGAGGTAATATTTGATGACATAATAGGAGATCATTTTTCCAGAACTGATGAAAAGCATGCGTTCAAAAAAATCAGGGAGCATAATATATGCCAGATATGATAAATAACTACAAAAATTTGCCAACTCACATGTTATAATGAACATCTAGAACACCAGAAACAGAAAAGCGGATTATCCATGAAAGAATAACAGGGCAGACTTCTCATCAGCAACATTAGAAGCCAGAAGACTGGAAATATCATCTGCTTTCTCAGGGAAAATATCTGCCAATCCAAAGTGGGTAGTCATTTAAGAATAAGAGTGAAATGAAGACATTTTCCAAGAAAAGATGGTTCAGATAAACAAAAACTGAGTTTATCATCACAGATTCTCAGTAAAGGAACTCATAACATTTATTTCAGGAAAAAGGGAATATTCCAGAAGGAAGGTCTGAAGTGCAAGAAGGAATGGTGAACAAAAATTGGCAGGAGTGCCTGGGTGCCTTGGTCCATTTAGCATCTGACTCTTAATTTCAGCTCAGGTCATGATCTCAGGGTCATGAGATCAAGTCCTGCGTCCAGCTTGGCATTAGGCATGGAGCCTGCTTGGGATTCTCTCTCTCTCTCTCCCCCTCTCCCTCTGCCTCTCCGCCCCCAAAAGAAATTGGTAAATATGTACATCAATCTAAACAAATGTTGTCTTTTAAAATTAATTATAACATCTAATTTGTGGTGTTAGAAAAAGAACTAAACTTCTAGGTAACAATATCATGCAACTGAGAGAGGGTAAGTTAGAGTTACAGGTTCTAAAATCTCTGAACAGCAAGGGCTGTGCTGATGTGAACTATCTGGGAAGAAAGCCATGGTGGTCATCTTGGGTCTTGTTCAGTAGGGCTGCCTAGAGAGCAGAACTCAGCAGGAAGAGTCTGGAGGTCTGTGAGGATGCATCATCCCTGCAGACCTTGAAGCCACCCCAGTTTGCTCTCCTAGCAGCTCTACCTTCAGAATATATCCAGAAACCAGTCATCTCCACTGCTGATCCTGGTCCTGTCTACTGGTATTGCTCATACAGGGCCTTGCTTGGGACCTCAGCTCTCCCCGATTCCCCCTTAGCCATTCTTCACATAAAAGCCAACATGATTTTATTAAAAAGTCATATCGGGGTGCCTGGGTGGCCCAGTTGGTTAAGTGTCTGCCTTCGGCTTGGGTCATGATCCCACCAGGGTCCTTGGATCGAGCCCCACATTGGGCTCCCGCTCCGCAGGGAGTCTGCTTCTCCCTTTCCCTCTGCCACTCCCCCTGTTTATCCTCTCTGTCTCTCAAATAAATAAATAAAATCTTTAAAAGAGAGAGAGAGGAAGTCATATCATATTCCTTTGCTTAAAAACCCTCCAGGGACTTGTCATCTCACACAAGAATATCTCTGATCTGGCTCCCAGCTTTCTCCCTGACTTCCTCTCCTGTGGCTTCTCCCCGGCACTCACTCCGCGTCCATCTTAGACCCCTGGCTGTTCCTGTTCCCGGGGACGGGACGGCCCAGCACCCTCCTGGCCCTGGGTCCTGCAGTGACTGTTCCCTCCAACTACAGCGCAGCCCTCCTCTACTCCATATGTCTTTCTCTCCCATCTTCTTCAGCTTTCTGCTCAAGCTCCACCTTTACAGCGAGACCACCCTCCCTGCAGGCCTGCTCATCCCCCTGAGCTCCCCATGCCTCCGACCACTCCATCATCCTCCACAGAATGCATCGTCTGACGTACTGTGCACGAATCTTTGGTGATTAACAACTTCCTCTCCCCTGTAATGCATTGTAGCTTGTGCTCCAGGGCAAAGACTCCGTGATTTTGTTCACTGTTGCATTTTTAGTTCCTGGAATAGTGTGTGCCACACTGCCTAATAAATATCTTCTGAGGGAGAGAACGTATGAGATGAAGGGGTGCAGAGGGAGGAGAGACGAGTCAATCTGAAATAACGCAGAGATGTCCTGTGGTTCACTGAAAAGGTCAGTGGTCCTCAGGAAAGCGTCAGTTGAGAAGTGGGAATGGAAGCCACACTGTGGTGTTCTGAGAAGGTGATCAGGAAAGAAGGAAATGAATTCAAGGGGAAACATTTGCTTTCCATTGTGTTTGGGTGAGGAGGGGAGCAGGAGAAACGCTGACACAGAGGCCCACGGAAGTATTTAAAAAAAGACCTCTCCTCTGTGATTGAGAGGAGAAAGCTAACCAAAAAAAAAAAAAAAAAAAAAGAGGAGTTGAAGATGAGAGGAAAGGCAACTGGGAGTGTTTCGGTGACACAGATGGCAGGACGGGCCTGGACAGGCATAGGCAGGGTTTCTGACCCTCAAAACGAAGGGAAGAGAGCGAAGAGTAGTCGTAGGTCATAGTTCAGTTGGCTGGCAGGAGGATGAAAAGCTAAAACAAATCTGTTGAAAAGCCTCTCTTTCCTTGAGGAAGAGGGGAGAAGGTTATTTACTAAAAATGAGAGAAGGTCTGGTTGACAAGGGTGCTTGAGGAGACCAGTGAAGGTTTGGAATTATCTTTAAGAGAAATGAGAGGGCAAAGGACAAGCAAAAGGATTCATGGACACTCCTGAGGACCCATGGGGCTTGGAGGCCTGAACTTCCAGCTGTGAATTCTCCCCTGTAGCCAGCAGTCACCTGGTGCTACAGGATTTGTGTCCCCTTAGTGCCCGCAGCCCTTGGTCACAACGCTTTGAAGAATGAAGAGCTAGATCAGACGAAGAGTGGTGGGCAGCAGGGCCAAGTTTACTGAGCAGAAGTATAAAGCTGCCGGAGAGGGGGGGATGCCCAAGAAGGTTGCCCTTGGAGTTTCTAAGTTCTGGTTTTTTTAATGAGCTCTTTTGTGGAACTCTCTTAAGCAACCAGGGTGTGCTGACACCCTGTGCCCAACAGGGTTACATATCTGTTTACCTATTAGGTTAATGTGTATGCACTGATGGTCTTTTTTTTTTTTTTTCTGACATCTGGGGGCTTATGTCCTAACTTCCCCTTTGTCCATGACAAATGCTTTGTGGTTAATTGTCTTATTTTAGGACATTTTACAGAAGTCATTTTTGCAAGGGCTGCAAAGCAGAATGTCAGTCTGGTCCTGTCTAAGCTCTAGAACAAGATGTTAATGCCATTTTATATTAGCTGTTCTGACTCCATATTTTCTTGTTGGAGACCCTGGCCATGACTACCTAACTGTCCAACTCACTCCTAACCCTGGGAGAGGAGAGGAAGAGAGGAGTCAAGTATGTGCCAGGCCTGAGGGGCTAGATGCAAACATTGGAAGTCACCGTGGAGGGGATGCAGCAGGGAGGTGGTTGGAGTAAGCTGAAGCAGACCTGGATGTGTCCTACATTAGGGAGTGGTGCGGTTAGGGGCGGGGTCCCCAGGGTGCTCTGAAGAACTCTCCTATCCACTCCACAAGAGAGCCAGTGATTGGGTGCCTGCTGTTGAGAGGCTGTGGATAGCCATGTTAGCCAAAGCAGTAGCAGCAACCAAGAGATATGTGACTGTAACAATGGCCAGATGAGGAAGAGATAGACATTTGTCTCTTACTCCCCTTCCTCTGCTCTGACATGAATAGAGCTGAGCTCAGAGGAGGGAGCTTTGTCCCATAAGTCGGTCAAATTCATCCTCCAGATGAGAGAAGGGAAAGAGAAGTAAAAGCAGGCCCTGGAGGGAGAGCAGCTAGTGCAGAAGCCCAGAGGTGTGCTAGCATGAGGTGGACTCTTTCTAGTGATTAAGAATGGCTGATGTGTGATCAGGTGGGTCACTAGAGACCAAAAAGAAGGTTGTGTTCTGACTAGACATGGCGTTAGTGTGAGAACCCTCCATCTGCCATATTGCCTCAACTCACGCCCAGATTTTCTTTCACTTTGATCTCTGTGCTGTATTTTTTAATAATTTCTTTGTACTACCTTTCAGTTCCCCAATTTTCTTTTCAACTAGAGTTACTGCTGTTTTAATCACCAGTTATTTTTTTTTTAATTTTGGTTATTTTGTTTTTCATTTTTAGAAGTTCTACTTGAATCTTCTACTTGGTTTTTGGTTTTATAATCTCTTATTCTGTGCTCATATTTTCAAGCTTGTATGTCTTTAAACATATGAAGTATATCTATGGTTATTTTATCTTCTGTGTTTTGTAATTGAAATGAATTACAATGTCGAAAAACTTTGCCAGTATAATTCCAGTGGCTTTTGTACTTTCAGGCACAGTGCAAAGTATATGGTCCATCCTCGAATTCATTCATCTATTTGTTGCATAGATGAATGAATGAAAATATATGGAAGGTGCTGGAATAAAAAGAGGAAATGAGGGCAGCCCAGTGGCTCAGCGGTTTAGTGCCGCCTTCAGCCCAGGGTGTGATCCTGGAGACCCAGGATCGAGTCCCACATCGGGCTCCCTGCATGGAGCCTGCTTTTCCCTCTGCCTGTGTCTCTGCCTCTTTCTCACATGAATGAATAAATAAAATCTTTAAAAAAAGAGGAAACATTAGTAGGTAAATTACAGTATGGTACTGTAAATCATATTATAAAAATATAAGCAAAGAGCTCTAAAAACAAGGACCATACACTAACTGCCTGGGGAAAGAAAAATGATATGACTCCTCTTAGGTATTCAGGAAGGTATTTTCCAAAGGGACGTATATTATATAACATATGAAATTTTAATAGTGAATTTTCTTCTTAGCTTATTGTGTAAAATAGAGCATTCATACTTCATGAGAAATTAACTCTTCATCTGAATTCACAATTTAAATTATATTCTTAGCTTTGTTGCAGTGTTGCAGACTTAGACGTGATTTTTACTCCATATTGAAGTCAAAGTTTATTATTGGTCTCCACATCTAATGAGGAAAATATTTGAGAATTATAGGTCTTCATCTCCTCATCATCTTTCCATAGAACATCAGTTCTCCAGGTCTCAAACATCACCTTCTGAAAACAATGGGCAAAAAAGTATGCACATTATGCCTGTGGTCTATATATACAGGAATTTCCAGGGGGAGAGGAGAATACCTGGTGCGTTCAGATGCCCATGTTTCCAGTCAAGGCCATGGCAGGAACTCCTCGGGAGTTTCACGTCTTCAGACTGTTCCATAATAACAACACCCAGGACCTATTTTGTGTTTACTGTGTGCCAGGTGCAACTTCAAGCATTTCATATATTTAATTCATGTCAGAATTGAAACTCTGGCCAATTTATCTAAAGTCTTTATTCTCCTAGGACGCCTTGTAGGGTTTTAATGGCATTCTAAGGTCTGGTCTGATGATCACAAACACTTGTGCCTTCAAGCACTTGCTCATTTCCTTCAGCCAGGAGTATGCTCTGTAAAGCAGGAGACCTTCATGTCCCAGAGAGCACTTTCCATTTAAACCCTAGTCTTGGACGCCTGGGTGGCTCACTGGTTGAGCGGCTTCCTTTGGCTCAGGGCGTGATCCCAGAGTCCTGGGATGGAGTCCTGCATTGGGATCCCCACGGGGAGCTGCTTCTCCCTCTGCCTGTGTCTCTGCCTCTCTGCCTCTCTCTCTCTGTGTCCCTCAAGAATAAAATAAATAAAATCTTTCAGATAAGTAAATAAACCCTAGCCTCAACAACAGGAAACGTTGCAATAGCTAGTGATCACTAGTTTCCCAAAGACATGTTCAGTTTCAATTTTTATGACGATAATCTATTAAGGGAAATTATGATTTTTATTGTTGGTGGAACCATAACTATGATATAAAATTTAATAATGAGCATCCTGTACCTATTTTATAATCCATTCACTCTGACCCATTTTCAGGGCCTGAAAACCTTCAACTGTCCTACCTGAGGTTTTAAAAGAAAAGCCCCTTTAAATGTGTCCATATCTCTATTTTCTTATGAAAAGTAAAACCATTATCTCAAATTTATACTGAAAGCAGTAAATATACTTGCCATATTTCATAGCCACATTTTCCAAAGTATTTTCTCTTTTTAAAACTTGGATACAATATGTTCTGTAGTTAAGTATAATGAATATGATGAAGTGAAAACTTCAAAACATACAACTATGTACGCACACACACTTAACACAGACCAGAGGGAGAGTCTAGCTGTTCTAATTTATGATTATTTGGGGTTTCATGCATATCCTGTAAGAAAAACATATTAAGACTTTCACATCAAACAAGTTATTCAAGTTTCACGTTCATATCCATTTTAAATTAGTGGCTTGTCTGTCTACTTAAACCAATATATTAATGAGCAATTCAAATCGCCTCTATATTAATAATTTCTAACTGTGGCCTCTTAGCAAAATGGACTTATTATCATCAGATCCGATTTCCTTTGATTAACATAATTGCAAAAGTAGAAGCTCCTTCAGTTACACGTATTTAAACTACAGAAAGACATATTTTGGCATCCATCTTTTGTCAGGCTTGCCAGCTCTCTGCTTTGTAGCTGTAATTGGATACAATGTATCAGACTAACAGGAGAATTGATCATGGCAGTGGCTCTGCTGGAATTAACACCCATTATTAGATTCACCATATAATGGAATATAAAAAAATATGCAGTGATTATAGTACCTGAAATAAGGCAGTGGAATTATTGAAAAATGAAAAAGAGTTACCAGTATAGAATGTTCCTATCTGTAGGCAAAGACTCTTAGAATTAAATCCAATGTTCCCTTTCAAAAATGATTTCATCATCGTCTCCAAAGGAGCAAAAACATTTTCGGTCCCTTCAACAACATAGCTCTTCTCTTTTGTCCGTAGGCTTAAAGCATGGAGAGGTGTTGTTGTTGTTGTTTTCCCTTACTTCAGGCATTTTGGTGATAGTCTGTATTTAAATTTGCAATCTGATGTCTTACACCAGGAATAAGCTTCTTCCTAAAGATAACTATCAAGAGTAATCAAGCCAGCTTTACAATGACCGATGTTTCAAGGTCGTATTTTGCATTAATCAAGTATATTGGCAGGTGTAAAGCACTGTACAATAAAGAAAACTGGGGACAGACTCATAATTTAATACCGAGCTTCTCATCCAGGAGTCTGCCAGAGAGATACTTGAGAACAAAGCTCTTTGACATTCAGGTTTAAATTGAAAGAAAATGAGAAACCAGATAAAGCAAGCCAACCAAATTAATTCACTCTGTAGTCTTCTCTGCTTTTTAGTGGATTTCAGAGAAATTCTCTCCTGGAGAAAGTTGGAAAGCCCTCACAAAACAATTGCTTTAGTGTTTACAGAGTATATATATTTATGTGCTTTGTGTTCAACCATATAGAAACAATATTTATTGCTCTTCTCTGGCAAATCCCCAGGAGTTTCCATGGGCTTCAGAAAATTTTTCATAAATGCTGCACATTCTTTATATGGATCCAAGAAAACATCTACCCCAAAGCACTTCCTGGGAGGAGACACGTGGGCACAGATACATGGGTCCATTGTGTACCTAAGTCAGTCCTCCTCCACCTGGGCCTATGCTCTGAAAGTGGCACCAGGGGCAAAAGGAGTGACCTCAAAGTAAACTTCAGTCACTTGACAGTTGTGAACCTTCAGAAGAATTGTCAGTGAAGAAGTAGGCGGCATAGCTAGTTCTACTATACTTTCTATATCTTCTAGTCCCCTAGCAAAATGAGCTTTGAGCTAGAATTCAAGGATCTGAGGTTCTATCCTGCCTGCTCCTGGAAGTCCCAGGTTCTCGTGTGTATTGCAAAGGGACTGAATTAGGTGTCCCCCAAGACTTTTTCCTCAACAACTGAATTTATTTTAATGACGAGACCATCCACATAATGACTCGTTGAACAAACGTTTATCAAATGACTGCACATACTCTGCTAGTCTCTTAAGGGTTGAGCAAGTTGGATAAAGATGTGCACCCTGAAGGAGTTAGCAATCTGCTGGAGGTGACACCTCTGTAAACAAGAAACTATGAGTCAGAAACAACAAATTTGTTTACCACTGTTACAGAGCTCAGAATAGTGCCTGTTACATCCTTGTACTTGATAAATATTTGTCAAATGAAGGACTAATATTTGAAATAGGAAATAAGTGAAAAATATGAATATTCACATTGTATTATGCAAAAACAAAGGAGGGATTCAGTTTTAACTCGGAGGATAAAGATCTCACAGAAGAGGTGGTAGCATTTCAATTGAGTTTAAACAAATGAAACAATTTTTGATAGAAGAGAAGGGTAGAGATGAAGGATATGCTAGGCTGAGGGAGCAGCATGAGCAAAAACACAGATATGCAAATGTATGTCTGCCTCTCGGACATCACCTTGGAAGTTGGAAATCAGATATAAAGAGGAGGAAGAGCATTTCAGGCATAAACAACAGCATGGGTGAAAGCTTGGCACAAAGAGGAAACATGCTAAATTGGAAGAACTGAAAGAATTTAAGTGTAGTAGGATCATACAATTTTAGGAAAAACTGTGCTACAAAATGAGGCAGCAAAGCAGAGGCGTGGTTTGTGATGTCCCAGCCCCAGGATCACAAAGCTAGGAGACAGCCCATCCGCTGGCTACTCAGCATCATTCATCCACACCCTTCTGCGTATGTATGAACAACCAGCCAACAAAAACATCTTTCATTGTACAAATAAGATGCTCTCCCTAAAATAATGAGGCACAAAGGTGCCTCACCCTCCCCTTCCTGAAACTTTCTAGAGTTCTGAGGTGGGAATTGATTTTTTTCACATCGGCTTCCGTGCTGTTGGTATCTGGGGGTTTGCTTCCTCACTCCATCAGCTGTTCCTTTTCTAACAATTTGTTGATGACTCTCATCTTCTGTTGTCCTCTCTTCTCTCCTATTCTGTTTGCCCTTTTAGGTTCATACCTCTGTTCCACTTGTGTCACTTCAGTAGGTTTTGGGAAAGGAAAGCTGAAAATGAGTATATCTTGTAGCAATGCCGTGAATGCCCCAGCCCATATTCTCTGAGCCTGCCTCTGAGGACAACTGTTGTCCCAGGGACCCGTTTCCATATACACCGAGAGTGCCTGTGTCTCCCTCGTCCTCTACCAGTGTCTCTTCTGGAGCCCATAGACTCATTCAGCATAAGCATAGGACAGCCTAGAAATGCGACAGATTCATTACTCATGGGGGCACCACTCAACCAGTGAAGGTAAGAGACTCCTCCCCGTTCCTGAATGGACAGCCCTATAGCCCCCAGCAGGATCAAATCTCATTTGCTCACAGTGGTCATCTGACCACTAGTGCACTCTGTTGACTTTATCCCTTTTAGTTTTACCTTCCCACTCCTTCACTCGTGCTCTTGGGATCACTGGCCAGATCAACTACCTGCATCCAAGTCTGTTCCTCAGAGTCTGCTTCTGGGGGAACCCAGTCTGAAACCTGTTCAATTTACTGTGTTATACAAATATATTCTTTATTTTCACTCACTTATTGAGAAGCTGAATCTCTTAGACATTGTGAAATTGAACTGGTAACTTGTATTATTAGTTATTTCTATGTTTATCATATATATATTTTTGTATGTATATATATATGTACACACATATATATGCAAATATGTATATATATCCTATCTATATAAAATCTACACTTGACCTTATGTTTATTGACAGTAGGAACTATGACTTCCACCTTTGTATGGCTCTAGAATCTAATATAACCCAATGCAAACAGAAGGTGCTCAGCAAGTGTTTCTTGATTGATCATTCTTATTTTTAGCCTTCACATAGACTGTACATTATTATACACAAAATCAACAATATTTATATTAGATAATTTATAAATTATTAAATTTAACAAATATTTTCATACCTCCTATATGCAAAAGCATGGTAGAAACTCTAAAGTCAGAATTAAGGAACTTAATATGATGTGTTATAGGCTCTATACAGCGTATAATCACTGAAAAAAATGAATCTACCAAAAAAATGAATTTATAGAAACTAATATTTATTTATTTATTTTAAGATTTTATTTATTTATTCATGAGAGACAGAGAGAGAGAAGCAGAGACACAGGCAGAGGGAGAAACAGGCTCCATGCAGGGAGCCCAACGCGGGACTTGATCCTGGGACTCCAGGACCACGCCCTGGGCTGAAGGCAGGCACCAAACCACTGAGCCATCCAGGGATCCCTGAAACTAATATTTATTATGAAGAAAAGGGATGGATTAGGTAGACATGATTGGAAATAGTTTTGAGAAGTAGTTGGGATAGGCCTTGAGAAGTTGGTAGGGTTGAAATAGATAGAGAAGGGGGAGAGCATTCCAGTGTTGGAGTGCAGAGTGAGAAATTGATGGTAGTAAAGATTAAAAAACATGGAGAATGAAGCTAAAGGGACCTGAATGAACATGAGTGAGGAAGAGATGACCTGACTGGAGGTTAGTTTTCTGTTGAGTAGCCATAGAAAATAAGCAATATAATAATAATAATAATAATAATAATAATAATAATAATAATAATAGGAAAAGAAGAATGGGTGTGGGTGATCATAAGGTACAAACTTCCAGTTATAAAATAAGTCCTGGGGATATAATGTACAGCTTGGTGACTAATAATACTGTGTTGTATATTTGAAAGTTGCTAAGAGAATAGATCTTAAAAGTTCTCATCACAAGACAAAACACTGTGTGTAACGGTGGTGGATGTTAATGACACTCACTGTGATGATCATTTTACAATATACATGTATATCAAATCATTGTGTGGTATGCCCAAAACTAATACAATGCTATATGTCAACTGTAGCCCAATTTAAAAAAAAGAAACAATAAAAAGTGAAGTTATTAGAAGTTGGAAAGCAGTAGAGGTTTCTAGAGAATGTGTAAATAAATGGCAATCAAGTTGAAGGGTCTTCAATGGATCCTTTGATGAAGAGTTCAGCTGTGAATCAGGGTCACGCTTTCCAGAAACTAGAAGGATTGCCTTTGAGAGCATTTGTAAGATACAACTTGGCCACCTTCCACTTTGCATTTAGCAGCTAGCCAAACTCTGTGGTATGACTGATACCCCACACATAATATCTCCAGACCATGTAGGGCCAAATGCCTACATGGGTCAGACTTCTTAACTAGGTAAAGGCCTTAGCAGGTATAGCAGTTTTCCAGGGTGACTATAACCAAAAAGAAAAGAAAAGGAAAAACAAATTTAAAAAGAAGAAGCAGCAACGGAGGGCTTTTAAAACCCAAGGAATTTAGACTTTGTCACTGAAACAAGAAGGGTTTTTTGAAGAATTTGTGAACATTAACTGTAAATAAAGTAGTGGTTGGACTGAAGAGGATACGTTGGCTTGTTGCACAGGAAGAGGGGTGGAGCAAGGGGGCGGCCAAGGCCCCAAGTACAGCTTACTTTACCTAGACTCCTCAGGTATCTTCTACCTTCTAGTTAAGTAAACATTTTCCTCTGTCATCTACCCTGCATTTAAAATCATTACTTTGGGGGCACCTGGGTGGCTCAGTCAGTTGAGTGTCTGCCTTCAGCTAAGGTCATGATCCTGGGGTCTTGGGAATGAAGTCCTGCATCTTGCTCCCTGCTCAGTAGAGAGTCTGCTTTTCCCTCTCCCTCTGCCACTCCCCCTGCTTGTGCATGCTCGCTCTCTGTCAAGTAAATTAATAAAATCTTTAAAAAAATAAGATAAAATTATTATTTTTGAATTGTCATGCTTTCTTATTTTAGATCATAGTGTTTTATTCATTAAAAAGATTGCCAGTTTATGGGATCCCTGGGTGGCGCAGCGGTTTAGCGCCTGCCTTTGGCCCAGGGCACAATCCTGGAGACCCGGGATCAAGTCCCATGTTGGGCTCCCGGTGCATGGAGCCTGCTTCTCCCTCTGACTGTGTCTCTGCCTCTCTCTCTCTCTCACTGTGTGCCTATCATAAATAAATAAATAAATAAATAAATAAATAAATAAATAAATAAATAAATAAATAAATAAAAAGATTACCAGTTTATAAAACAAAGTTTAAGCAACTAGAAGACTGTGTTCTGTTCCTCCCAGACAACTGGGAAAGAGGGTGGATAGATTTTAGCCTGGTTTCATTGAAATTTCTTTTTATTTTTTATTTTTGAGAGGGAGAGAAAGAGAGAGAACCAGCAGAGAGGCTGGGGCAGAGGGAGAGAAGGAGAGAGAGAATCCCAAGCAGACTCCATGCACAGTCCTATGTGGGGCTCTATCTCACAACCCTGAGATCATAACCTGAGCCAAAATCAAGAGCCATTCACTTAACCAACTGAGCAACCTAAGTACCTCTGTCTCATTGAATTTTAAGATAACTTTTTCTTTTGTAATTTTAAGCTTTTCTATTAAACATTAATGTGATGGTTAGGGGTGCCTGGCTGGCTCAGTTGGTAGAGCATGCAACTCTTGATCTCGAGGTCATGAGTTAAAGCCCCATGTTGGGTGTAGAGATGACTTTAAAAATAATAATACATAAAAAAATAAAATGATGGCTATACAGATGAGTTTATACATTCCAGTTTTGAGGTTTAGATTTTTATTATGAATATTTCCATCAGAAAGTCATTGTCATTCCAAATTATCTTACTTTACATATTGCTAAATTTTAAGATGATTCTGCTACTATAGAAAAATGTTTTTCCCCCATTTTTCTCAGATGTAAAATAGAAACCAATGGAAAAATCTTTGACTAAGATTCACTTTTAAGGAATGTTTTTATGTAAATATGGTGATGTACACATGTACCTGGGAATACCACAAATCTAGCATTCTACCAGGAATATATTAATATTTTTAGCAGAACCTTTTACCAGCTAGATATAGCTTGGTCATATGCAAATTAGAAATATTTTATTTTTTTTAAATTTTTTTATTTATTTATGATAGTCACACAGAGAGAGAGAGAGGCAGAGACACAGGCAGAGGGAGAAGCAGGCTCCATGCACCGGGAGCCCAACGTGGGATTCGATCCTGGATCTCCAGGATCGCGCCCTGGGCCAAAGGCAGGCGCTAAACTGCTGCGCCACCTAGGGATCCCAATTAGAAATATTTTAGAAGTTATTTTCATCTACTAATTTGGTGTTTCCTTTAATTATTATTCAGTAAACTATATTTGTTGTTTGTCTGTTTTTAAATATTTATTTATTTGACAGAGAGAGAGAGCACAAGCAGGGGGCAGAGGGAGAGGGGGAAGCCGACTTCTCACTGAGCAGGGAGCAGGACGTGGGGCTCGATCCCAGGATCCTGGGATCATGACCTGACCCAAAGACACTTAACTGACTGAGCCACCCAGGCACCCCATGAAATTGTATTTGATTTAAAAAAAAAAAAAACCAAAGGCATAACTTTTCCTTTATCGTTGTGCTTCAATTTGTCCTTTTCCTCAACAAGCATTTCCTGAGCACATCGTAGGGGCCACGCTGTCAAGTGCTTGGGTACAAACAGGACTCCTACTAAGGTCTCTTCAGGGTCCTGTTTGCAGGTAGGGGCCAGACTGGTGAGAAACGAGACCAAGTGTAATGATGACTCACAGGGCTCCAAGCAGGGTGTGGTAAGAAAGACAAGAACAGGATAGGCCCAGGCACCTGGTGGCTCAGTGGCTAAGTGTCTGCTTTTGGCTCAAGTCATGATCCTGGGGTCCTGGGATCGAGTCCTACATCAGGATCCCCAGATGGAGCCTGCCTTCCCTCTACCTATATCTCTGCCTCTCTGTCTCTCATGAATAAATAAATAAAATCTTTTAAAAAAAAAACCAAAACGGGATAAGGCAAGAAAAGGAAAGGATCAGGACAGGAGAATGTGATATTTGAATTGAGTCTGAAAAGATGAGAAAACTTGTAGCTGAGAGGGTTGGAAAGAAATGGAATTCCTGATGGAGGCAGTGAGATCCAATGCTGTGGCATCCCAGCAGCCCTTTTGCCCAGGCTGGCCTCTAGCTATGGATGAAAATGGGAAGGAAGGTTTTTAGAGTCAAAGAAAACTTGTTTTTCTTTAAAAACTCAGAGGCTTTGTTTTCTTTAATAACTCAGAGCCTAGACACATTCTAAATGTGCATTGTGAGGTCATGATGTGTGTTGTGATACATCAGCACTTGATAGCGGATTACATAATTCTTGTATTCTCTTCTCTTCTGGGAACTTCAAATGATACAATCTTCCTTTTGCCCACTCTCGTCTCATTATACCTCTAATTCCATTAATTCTGTCTTTTAAAATAATTCTCTTTCTTTCCATATCCAACTTCAGATAAAACTACTTGAGACCAAAACCCAGCACTGTTGATAACAATTCACATCTAGAAATTTAGATCAGGTTCATAATTCATAGATTCAAAAGATCTTCCATATCAGACCCACCTTAAATATCTGTTTCTTTCAACTCCTTCTATTTGTAATATTACTTGTGCATTACATTCCAGGTACTTTGTTATAGTCTAGGTACTGTTGTTGATAGAAATGAATGATATAGACAAAGATTCTGACCTGATGCAACTTATATTTCAGTAATCACAACACTCTGAAAGATTGCTTCTTTTCTCCCACATAGCCAAAGGATTTATTAAAATTAGACTGCTACCTAAAGTAGGGTTTTCTTTCATGGGCTTTGCATAGCCACTGGGGCAAGAAGATATATATATTTTTTTATTACAGGGGTAAAAGACTTTTTTTGTAGCCAGTTCTATAAGGATAGACCAGTTTGATGTGGCATATTTTCTCTAGTTTATCTTTTGAAATATGAATGTTTGAAGGTACTAAAAATATAATGGTTCCAGAGACAGATAAGTGGGTGAAGAGAGAAATATTTAAAGACAAGTTATTTGAAGCCTTCCTTGCCTTGTGCTTCAGTGAGGAGAGAGATAGAGAAGCAGCCACCAAATGACTAATGCATCAGTAATAGCTGAGGTATACTTTATATAGGCAGAAGAGAAACATAGTAAGAAAGTAGAGACAACTAAATAGAGAGTGGCATTTAAAAAGTCTGATTATTGAAATTGCAACTGATTTGGGGGTGCCTGGCTGGCTTAGTCAGTAGAACATGCCGCTCTTGATCTCAAGGTCATGAGTTCGAGCCCCATGTGTGGTGCAGAGTTTACTTTAAAAAATTAAATAAAATTGCAACGGATTCAAAATAGAATATTTTAAGTTGTATTTTTTGATCAAAGTTCTTATGTGGTATTTTATAGATGCTGTGCCTACCCCCTCAGAAAAGAGCCCATCTCTGCAGACAAATGTGAGTTTGGACAAGAAATCAGACAGTACCATTACGAATACTGTAACCAAAAACCCTTTGCACATACGTCTAGAAAAGCAGTCAACTGCAAAAAGTTTCGAAACATTGACAACTTTACCATCGTTTTGGTCATCAGATAAAGAAGAGTTTATCAGCCCTAATTTAAGGATGTCAAAATCAGATTCTACTTTCTATAACCAGGCCTCTGTAGAGACACTCTATGTCTCTCCCTCATTTAAAACATTTGACCCAGTGAAGGAGATTATAAGTAATAAGGACTTTCAGAAGCCAGCACAATCCAGCATTTTTCAGATGGATGAGGAAAACCTCAAGCCTGTGACCACATGGGGTGAGTCTACACATGTGCGCATGTACACACACACACTCTTTTTTTTTTTAAGATTTTATTCATGAGAGACACATGGAGAGAGAGAGAGAGAGAGAGAGAGAGAGAGAGTCGAGACACAGGCAGAAGGAGAAGCAGGCTCCGTTGCAGGGAGCCCGATTTGGAACTCGATCCCAGGACTCCAGGATCACGCCCTGGGCCAAAGGCAGGCACTAAACCGCTTAGCCACCCAGGGATCCCCACACACCCTCTTTTGAAGCATTCTTCTGCTACTTTTCTATGCTTTCTGCCTCTGTTTTTGGTTCCCTTCTTTCACTCTTCATCCAGTGTTACTAAAATATACACACCAGAGAGAGGCACTTCTCAGTTAGGAAAGCATCCCTTTTATTAAAGACCTGAGAGGCAATTCATCATAGGGGGTTCCAAGTGCTTGGTTGAAGCACAAGTTCTGAGCAATTCTTTTTTTTAGATTTTTTTTATTTCTTTATTCATGAGAGAGACACAGAGAGAAGCAGAGACACAGGGAAAGGGAGAAGCAGGGAGCCTGAGAGGAGCCTGATGCGGGACTCCATCCCAAGACTCCGGGATTGTGCCCTGAGCCAAAGGCAGATGCTCGACCACTGAGCCACCCAGGCATCCCTAAGCAGTTCTAATGCTGAACAAACTAGAAAGAACTCACATTAAATAAGAGCTTCCTGTTAGGCATTTAGGTTACTTATTAAGAGACGATATAAAAAAGAATTAGTTATTATGTTTATTGGCACATACAAATAATATATATCTGTGTGTTTGTGTGCACATGGGGCCTTTTTTTTTTTTAAAGGGCTGTATACTGATTGCAAAAAAGCAGTGGAGAACCTTTTCCTTTTTCTGTCCCATAAAACATTAAAAGGATTGCAGTATTCTTGAGCCTGGATGGTAAAGCATAAAGCCAATTGGGAATCCAGGCTGTTGGTTGTCAGTTACCAAATCCTGCATTGTATAATTATTCTTTCCTCTTTTTTTTAATTTTTATTTATTTATGATAGTCACAGAGAGAGAGAGAGAGAGAGGGGCAGAGACATAGGCAGAGGGAGTAGCAGGCTCCATGCACTGGGAGCCCGACGTGGGATTCGATCCCGGGTCTCCAGGATCGTGCCCTGGGCCAAAGGCCCACGCCAAACCGCTGCACCACCCAGGGATCCCCTATTCTTTCCTCTTTAAACCTAATTAATAGAAGAATAATTTGCTCATGCAGTTTTTTTTTTTAAGATTTTTTATCTGTTAGAGAGAGCACCATCATGGGGGGTGCAGAGGGGGAGGGAGAATTGAATGGGAAGCAAGCAGCTCCCCACTAAGCAGGGAGCCCAATGTGGGACTTCATCCCAGGACTGTGGGATCATGACCTGAGCCAAAGGCAGACACTTAACTGACTCAGCCACCCAGCGCACCTGCTCATTAATTTTTCAGATGGATGTAGTTTTACTGGTTTTTTGTATAATAATGCTTACTAACTTATATAAATACAATGTTTTATTATAAATATTTTAAACTGCCTCAAACTCAGGTCAAAAGTACCATCATATATGTAAAACAATAGAAGCCAGCGCATTGAGGCTAAAGAAAGTTACTTCTGTGTTAGTTAGGTCAGTGAATGATAGATTCTCCTTGCTGCCTTTCCCAGGACTTCAGGGGATTAAATAGCCTAAAAATAAACTGATTCTTAGTTTTGTTACCAAATAAACTGTCCTGCAGAGACTACCAATGTGGAAACCACTCAGTACTGGTCACCGTGACTGTGATGGTTTATATGTGTAGCTGTTGCCTGGGAAGTTGTTACTCTGACTTCATTTCTTTCACAAATACCACAGAAGGATAATTGAAAATAGGTTTTGGCTACTGCCTGTGTACCAAGCACACTTAGTTATAAACATCAGCTGGAAGTGTCTCAAAAGCCAGTTAGCAAGGAAGATTTTTGCTTCTATAATGAAGTAGATAGTATTATCTAACCCTCCCACCAAAACTGGTTAAAGCTGGAAAACTATTAAAAGCTGGCTTGAAGTCCTGTAAAACAACCAAGATAGAAAACACATAATGAGGTCAAGATCCTAGGAAAAGGACTGTGATACTGTAATATAATAAGAAATATATATTTGGTCTTCATCCCTGATTCCTGGCCCAGAGGTCCTAAAACCCTTGGAATTTCCTGAGTGATAGGGGTGAGAAAAGTGTCTTTTTGTTATTTGTCATAAGCCCCTTTCTTGCATGCCTGTTTATTCTAGGGTGACCGTTGGAGGTTGGGAGCTGGTTGCCAGAGTAACCAATCAGGTCATTAGAGGTTTAGAACTTCAGTCCCACCCCTTGATCTATAGGGATGTTGAGTTAATCACTCTTGACCAATGATTTGATCAATAATGTCTGTAATGGAACCTTCATAAAAAGCCCTAGGCAGTGGAGTTTAGAGAGCTTCCACGTTGGTGAACACATGAAGTTTCTGGGAGAGTGGCATACCCAGAGAAGGCTTAGAAGCTCTGGGCCCTTTCCCCTACCTTGCCCTGTGCATCTTTTCCATTTGGCTCTTCCTGACTTACATCCTTTACAATAAACCAGTAACGGTAAGTAAAGCGCATTCCTGAGTTCCATGAGCCATTGTAGTGATTTATCAAACCCAAGGAGGGGATCATGGGATCCCTCAATTTATAGCTGGCAGGTCAGAAATACGGGAGGCCTAGACTTTTGATTGGAATCTAAAGTGGTAGGTAGTCTTGAGATTAAGGGATTGAGCCCTTAATCTCTGGGAGCTGCACTAACTCTGGGTAGTGTCAGAATTGAATTAAATTATAGGACACTCAGTTGATGTCCACAGAGAATCAGAGAAATCCTTGTGTGTGAAACCCACACATTTGGTGTCAAGTGATGTGAATAAAGTAGGAAACTAGTTTACTTTCAGTTGGTTCAACATTCACCTGTTTTCCCAGCATGGACCTTTTGCCTGTTAGTAGAGCAGGATGACTAAAACTGAGGGAAAAATCACAGGCCTGGACTCTCCACTGTCTCACTGAGCTTGGGAGACAGGATTGGAATTTGGGGCTTCCCAGTGAGCAGGGACTCCAGGGGCCAATATTCCAGAGGAGAGGAACTCACAGAGGAGAAAGCCCAAAAATCTTTGTGTAATTTCTTTTTTTTTATTTTTATTTTATTTTATTTTTTTATTTATTTATGATAGTCACAGAGAGAGAGAGGCAGAGACACAGGCAGAGGGAGAAGCAGGCTTCATGCACTGGGAGCCCGACGTGGGATTCGATCCCGGGTCTCCAGGATCACGCCCTGGGCCAAAGGCAGGCGCTAAACCGTTGCGCCACCCAGGGATCCCTCTTTGTGTAATTTCTTACTGAAACATCTGCCTCCTGCTAAAGATGCCGAGAAACTAAATGGGAAGCAGCTTCGAAGGGGCCAGCATGCTACACAGAGATTCTGATAATCTCAGGGTGCTAGGAGACAGGAGTTCAGGATCTGCCAAGTTGTGTGGCTCTGGTCAGTACTCCATGTTCTCAGCTGGTTCCTCCACAGGCCACACCCAAAGCATCAGAACTACAGCCTGGGTTAAGGGCAGAGCAGAACCAGAACAGCCCTCATAGATGCTGAAATCCAGCTCCATCTAGAGCAAAGTCATTGCTTTATAGCCCATCTGTCTTCTAGAAGACAACAAAATCCTTTCTTAAGAGCTCCTATCACTTTTCATGCAAAATTTTTGGCATTTAAAATACAGTAGAAAAACAGATAATGGAAACAGACCCTCAAATAAGCTAGATAACTGACATTACAAGATACTTTAAAATAGCTGTGATAAATATGATCAAGAGCACAGAGGGAAAGATGGAGAATTTCATCAGATACTAACATCTATAAAGAAAGAATGAAATGAAAGTTTCAGAGCTGAAACATACAGTAGCCAACATTAAGCCCCTGAGAGTACTACTCAGTCATGGCCTGAGGTATCAAAGAGAGCCTCACTGGCAGAGGTGCTGGACAGTTATTCAAGAAATCAACAGGGAGGGAAACTCAGAAGGGGTGAACCCCACCCCACATTCTGTTTATAAACTCGACCTGAATCCTTGACTGACTGTTAAACTATACATGGAGGGGAAGACCCCAGTGTATTCAGTAGGGGGAAAAAATGAGCACTGGAAATTATAAATAAATATGCAGGTAAATATAAAATGCTGTATACTTTATTATTATGATGATTTTTAAATGCAATATGATGTTTTATGGCAAAATTTTCCTACTGTATTTTGGGTTTTAAGACATGGAGATGTAGTATATATTGAAGCAGAGCACAAAGAATGGCTGAATTGTGTAGTTGTTAGCAGCCCAGGTTCTGGAGTCACACTGCCTGGGTTCATAATCGCAGCCTAGCCACTGGTGGCGTGCCTCCAGGCATCAGTATCTTCATCTGTGGAGTGGACACAGGGATGGCATTGCCACACACATGGAGGGGCTCCATGAATTCACAAACATGAAGCAGATCTGAGTAATCCGGTACCCAGCAAGTACCACAGAAAAGTTTGCTATTACTCCAGTGCCTCTATGTTTGATTCCACTTTTACAGTTCTAGGCCTGCAGCCCCCTGCTAACCCTCCAGACCCACTCTGGTTATTTCCCCAAAGTACCCAGGAGTTCCTTGCTTATTATTCTCAGGAATGAGGAAACTCCGGTGCTTCCAGAAAGGGCCTTCCAGGCTGAGGAATAGTGCGCAGTTGTGATTGTACTAACCGAAGGGTTTCTAGGGAGCTCCAGTTCAGCAGCCAGAGGATATTTCCCCACGGAAGCCCCAGACTTCTGGAGTGTTCCTAAAGATCAAATAGGCTTCCGTGCCCTGCGATGGCTAGCTTCTGCCTCTCCCAGCAGCCTGGTGTTCTTTCCATTTGTCAAGTAAAGCAAATTGCTTTCACCACCTTTGTACTGTTGTTCCCTTGACTAGAACACTTCTGATCCACCCTTTCCCCAGTTCTCTCCTACTTCTCCTTCAGGGGTCATCAGCTCAAACATCACTTCTGTAAGATTTCCTGACCCCTCAATGATCTCAGATCCCCCTTCGACTATATGTTGTCTAAGCACATATAATTATCCTTCTAGCATGTATTATCATCCTAATTCAGTATAATTACACATGCGTTGAATTATTTAATGTCCCCTCCACCCCCCAAGTAGAATGTCCCCTTCCTCAGGGAAGGAACCGTGTCTGCCTGTTTATTATTGTATCCCCAGCACCAATCACAGTGTCTTGTACGTAATAGGTACCCAATATATAATGAGTGAATTAAAAGCAGCCTAGTAAAGCAGGAATGAAATATGAGGAAATAACAGAAGAAAGCACTGGAAAATTATGCCAGGACAGATGAGGAGGAGATGTGTGTGAGAGGTTAGACTTTATTTTGAAAAGAATGCAAATCACTAAGGGTGTTAGGCCAGGTGAGCAGCTTTTTAAATGTGGTTTAGAAAAATCACTGAGGTCAGGGAATGTGGAGGATTGATGCAGAGGCTGGGGCAGGGAGCCTGGCAGGGGCTGTTGCCTGGAAAGAAACCCGGTGGGACAAGGTGGGGGGTAACCCTGAGATGGGCTAGAATCCAGAACAGAAATACACTCACCTCATCCTCAGGGCCTGCAGGGAAGGAGGGAAAAGGATGTATCAGATGTGAGGGAAGGGTTTGGTGGCTCTTAATAATTAAGACGTATTGAGCTTTCCTGTGCCACTCATTATATCATGGCCTCTATATCTTATTGTCCGAGGTCACCCACCCAGACTGAGGGGTTTGGAGTGCTGTAAGTGTGGTGAAAGGACTGGTAAGATTTAGAATAGCCACTTCAGAAAATGGAAGAAAGAGCCGATAAGACACTGGTTCGATGAAGGAGCCGTAATTTGTAGGGATTCTGATTTGCAGGATCCTTTTCTCCAATAGTGCTGAGCAGCCTGGGGGTAGGAAGGAAAAAGGCAGATATTTGAACTTAAATAGGGTTAGGACAGGAACTGGCAAACCATAGCTTTGGGGTCAAAGGAGGCCACTCCCTGTTTTTGTAAATAAAGTTTTATTGGAACACAACCAGAGTAATTGTTGTACACATAATCTTTGTTTGGTTTTGTGCTACAACAGCAGAGCTGAGTAGTTGCAGTAGAGACTGTATGTCCCAGAAAGCCTAAACTATTTACAATCTGGTCCCTTACAGGAGATGTTTGCTGATTCCTGGATTAGGAATGAATAACAGGGGTGCCTGGGTGGTTAAGCAGCTGACTTCAGCTCAGGTCATCATATCAAGGTCCTGGATCCAGCCCACATGGGCTCCCTGCTCAGTGGGGAGTCTGCTTCTCTCCCTCTGCCTCTGACACTCCCCCTGCTTGTGCTTGCTCGCTCTCATGTGCACTCTATCAAATAAATAAGTAAAATCTTTATATATATATATATATATATATATATATATATATATAAAGGAATTAACAACAGGGCAGAAAACATGGTGGGGGGGGTGACGGGGGGAATGGAGCAAGAAAGTGGTTGCAGTGAGGGATAATGGGATCCTAGACTAGACAAGAAAGGAGAGTCAGGTGGGCATTGATGAGGTGAGAAAAAATAAAAGGATCATTGGATCTACTGTCTCAATGAGTCCAAAGTGCAGATGGATTAAAAGGAGTGAGAGGTCTAGAAGTAATCAAGTGGGAAAGTAACCTTGGAAAGCAAGACTTCAGAGTAGGGCGGTTCTGCGTGATGACATGTCCTAGGGAGGGCTCAGAGGAACAGCTGAAGGTGACTCCTGGTTGAGAAATTCAGGAAATGATGAGGTAGGATTTAAGGCTAGTCTCCATGGGCGCTGCGTGATGGAGGCTAGAAAAGTCAGTGTCTATTTTCTGTTTTTTATCTTTTATTGTTTTAAGAAGTATTTGTGTATATGAAGGCTCTGGGCCAGTTGGTGGTATAAACTCTTTGGAGATAATGAGCTGGGTAAATTTAAAAAGACTTGCACTCTGGGATGCCTGGGTGGCTCAGTGGTTGAGCATCTGCCTTTGGCTCAGGTTGTGAACCAGGAGTCCTGGGATAGAGTCCTGAATCGGGCTCCCTGCAGGGAGCCTGCTTCTCCCTCTGCCTATGTCTCTGCCTCTCTTTCTGTGTCTCTCATGAATAAATAAGTAAAATCTTTAAAAAAAAAAAAAAACTTGTGCACTCACATTGTAGCAGATCTCAGCCACCAGGGGTCTGGCCAAGGTGGCACGTTAGTATTTTCATTCTAATATTTTCATCAAATGACAGATTTGCTGCAGCGACCTCCTTTGACCTTTTGATACTAAATAACCCTGTTCCTAGACCAGCCCATTCTCACTCCTCTTCCATTTAAATTTTAAGTTATTTATCTGTAGATCAAACTATTCCTTTAAGTCATTAGATCGTTTGTCACGCACACTGAAAAGAAAAAAAAGAGTAGGTGCGCAGAAGCCAGATATAACATTATATTCATGATCCACAGTTTGAGTAAGCGTGTTAGACGACTCTGGACTTACTTTCTAATTTTGGGGGGAGGAAAAAAACCTATACATTCTCATGCTGGGATAGTGGTGAGCATTCTCACTGGCTCCATCCTTTGTTTATAGCTCATTGATTCCATTTTTGTATTCTGGATTTCAGTAGTGGTTGTTCTGTAGAGCTGTTTTTCAGCTCATCTTTGCTAAGGAAAGAAACCAAACATCACACACACACACACACACACACACACACAAACCCTTTAACTTTTTGTCTGTAAAATTTTCAGAGCCAGGATAATGAACATTTCCCCAAAAAGAAATGGGGAAAATGGTAATAAACAGCTCTGCACAGTCTTAGCCAGCCCTGAGCTCCTGGTCAGGTCGGTTCAGAAGCAGCATGCAGAGTGGAGGGTGGAAGGGAATCTAACCATACCAGTCAGGGAAGTCAGGGCAGCACTCAGTTGTTCTGCCCCCAGACACGGCTGCAGCTGTACAGCTCCTGCCTCCCTTCTTGCAGACAAAAAGACACAAAGATTTGATTTTTTAAATTCAGTGAACCAAATTTATAGTTCATAGGTAAGTGAGAAAAGTCATCATTAATCCAGTAATCCAGCTGTCCCAATAACAGTTTAGTATTCCGATGAGGGGCAAACTCATTAGCATTTCTCTCTAATCCTATGTTATTCCTAAATCTGTTTCTTTCATGTAGCTTATTTATAATAATGATACTAAAATGAATTTCCAAATATTACATTTTTAAAAATTGAGATCTGATTCATGGTACCAGAAAATGTACCCTATTAACGCATACAATTGAGTGGGTTTTAGTATATTTTTAGAGATGTGCAGTCATCAGCACTAATCCCAGAACATTTTCATCATCCCAAAAAGTCCTGCATCCATTAGCAGTCACTCCCCATTCCTCCCTCCCCCTAGCACTTCCTTCTAACCAGGAATCTGCTTTCTCTTGGATTTGCCTCCCCTAAACATTTAATGTTACAGAATCATACAATATATGCCATTTGTGTCTGGCACAGTGTTTTTAAAGTTCATCCAAGTTGCATGAATCAGTACTTCACTCTTTCTTATGGCTGAGTAATATTCCACTGTATAGATGAACTCATTTTATGTATCCATTCATCAGTTGATGGATATTTGAGTTGTTTCCACTTTTTAGGTATTATGAAAAATTTTACTGTGGATATTTATGTAAAATGTTACTTCTTACATCACAGAACAAAATCAAAATATTTTAGTTCATGTGCACAGTGACCTTGACAGTCATTATACATCAGGGACAACGAGAGGGAAGAATTGGACAAAGAACACGAAGTTTCTCTGTGTTACAGGGAACAGTTTGAAGTGTTAAGTTGACCAAGGACCCGCTGCTAACAGAAAAATTTACACTGACAGCTATAGCTGAAGAGAGTCTAAAAATATTCCTAGAAATGTATTTGTCGTTATATTTTTGCAATGCAGTTCTTCTAAACGCTTTTTGATTTTAAAGTTACAATATAATAATTAACTGGTCTGATGTTTTTCCTGAATTTAAAAAGTTAGAGACGACCGTCAGCATTTGGGATCATTTTGTCTTTAAGCAAGTGCACTAATTGGCAGGCATCTATCACATGGGGAGATTTTTCAATGCCTCCGTTTCTTGCTGCGTATTTGCTGCATTTCAGCTCTGATGGCTACACTGTATGAAGAGGATGAATGTTAACAAGGTAGTCAAATACCTTCCGGTGGTGAGTGGAGCCGGAGCAGGCTAACTAACGGGCAGGAGAGGCACCCTGGAGTGCAGCTTGAAGTGTCTGGTACAGCTGTGGTGTGTTTGGAAACAAAAGTAAATTGGTGTGCAGCAATTAGAGATGAAGTGGCTTTTTATGAGCAAAAGTCTGTGAATCGAAGCTCCAAAACTGTAAACAATGATAAGCCAGTTAGTCAGCAGTTGTAGCTACAAAGCGAAAGAAAGGTGGACCTCGAGGAGAAAACAGTGATTCTCAGACTTTGGCATGCCTCAGAAACACCAGGAGCCTTGCTAAAACTTATTTTCCCTCTAGGGCACAACCCCAGTCTCTGACGTAGTTTTGAGGGATGGGGCCCAAGAACTTCATTTGTGACAAATTCCCAAGTGCTGCTGCTGCTGCTGCTGCATGTTCGGGGACCACATTTTGAGAACCCCTAGTATGAAGTTAAACCAGGTTAAAGTTAACCAGGTTATCTTAATCACATCACATACACATGACTAACATAACCATGTTATCCTTTTTCAGTGAACTTCCAGAGATGTGCTACCCCAAAAGGGGGTACACCAAGAAAGATAAAGACCAGAGATATAGACAACAGGAGATCCGACAGGAGGATGGTGCAGGGCCATGTCAGGTGACAGCTGTGACCCAGAGCACAGTGGGTGTGTGACCCAGGACGCACATGTGTTGAGGCTCTCATCATTAGCATACCCATCACCAGCAGGCCCTGGACAGACATCAGGATAAGGCTGACCTAGATTCTGCTGTGCGTTCTTGTCTTGACCATGTGCTGATGAAATTCCTGTTTTCCTCCTCGTGTCCTGCTGCTGCATCGGCTGAGAATACTCATTTCACCCCCAAAATGTCTTGTGATTGGAATTTTTCCTAAAAGCTGGAGATGGGCCTCAGAGAGCTTTGAAGCAGAAAATAGAAGCCGCCTGCCCCAGCCATGTTTTTTATAGGAGGTTCAATTTGGTTTAAAGGGACATGCAGATGTAAAGCAAATAATATATATAAGTCATGTGTGTTGACAGGTCAGCATTAATTTCCCTGTTTGATGCCTGAAGCTTTCTTTTTTTATTTTAAAGTAACAAGTCTAGAGTTAGCTGCAAAGATGTTAGAACCAGATTTTGCCAATTCATACCACCCAAGACACACACGAGTGTAAATAGATATTCTGAGACAAGAAACAGTTCTGTGTCAAAGAAAGTTTGGAAACCACTTGAATAAATTACTATAGATTTCTCAGAACTTTCAGTGTGCTAATGTTCATTGTTAATCTCCTAAAGAGAGGCACGATATGCAATTGCCCAGTCTTATCTGACTTTAATATCCTGTCATAAGACATCTTTTTACATCTTAAGGAACACAGTATTCCTCAGAACATGAGCTGGGAAATAATGATTTAGAATGAAGTACAAAAGAAGAGATTTAGTATGATTTTGCCTGAAATGGAGTTAAAATGTTATCAAATTTTTAATTTTACAGAGAACAGGTTTGAAGGCTTTTTATTTTACTTATTGTTTCTTGGTGAAAAAAAAATTCTATATGTATACCCAAATGTTCCATATCTCTGGAAGGTTGGAGTTCAGTCTCAACTGTATTTGAGCAGTTAAAGAAAAAAGTTTGTTTCACAGCTTTTGGGTACGTATAGTTGGTTGTTCATTTTGCCATAATATTCTCTGTAGAAGAAAAAAAAGATGAAGAAATCTAAGTTACAGCTTTCTCACACTTTCTACTTTAAATGCCAACTTAAAATGCCACCAGCCAGTAGAATAGGGTGTAATACTTTACTTTTCTGCTCTCTCTGGTAAGTGCAGTGTAAAAATATGTTGGGCACGGTTCAGAGTCAAGGTGAATATTGATACTTCTATGTTAGTTTCATTTCCATGGCAGTATCGGTATATAATACATCTTTAGATTTTTCTCCACTTCCTGCTTTCAGGTGTCTTTAGGCTTATTATGAATATTTAACCTATAAAATTACAAATAGTATGTTAACATTGAGGTTTTGCTAGTGGGATTTTACATTGTAAAAATATTTTAGCTATGGCTCTCTCTTGTATGTTACATAATCTTTCTCTCCCCCTTTATACCTTTTAGTTTCAACCATCTCTGAAGGAACATCCTCCTTTTCTATGTTATCTGTGTCCCCTCCTAATTCAGCCTCTCCAGAGAAGTCTATTCATCTCTTACCCCCGATTTTGGCTGGACCTTCCTTCTGGACTCTGTCCCATCCACAGTCTTCTTCTGCTTTATTTAAAGATGAAGATAAGATAGCCAGGGCTCATTACCCCTTAGCTCCTAGGGGACTAGTGTCTTCTGATGAAGAGGAAGTTGACAATCTCAATTTACTGGAATGTCTTCCAAATAACTCTGAGTCTGCCAAGAAGCAGACAAGTCCTGCTTCGGGCAGTAATTGGGAAGAGTTTTCCACCCTAAATGTAGACCACTTCACCTCTATGTCCTGTCCAAGTTTTCAGACAACCGAAGGCCTGCTGAAGGAACCTGAAGCCAACAGTTCCATTAAAGTTATCCTGGGGGAGATGAAAAATGCCATAGTCAAACTACACGAAGATCTGAGCATGGTGATACGAGAACTTCATGTCATCAATAGCCATCTGATGAGCATGAGTGGGAATAGTCAGTCACTAAGCAAATCATAGCTTCCTCAGTCTTCTGCGGGGAGCTTAGATCACATCTAAGAAGCCCAGTAGCCATTTTTGGTAGAACTCAATGTGGTTCCACTTCCCAAAGACTAAATTAACCTTCTATAGATTCTCATTATGATGGCAAAAACAGGGTGGTGGTTTGATTTTTTCCTGTCAGGCTTATTAACAAATATCTTTCAAACCAATAAACTCATTTGGGTGGTTTATTTTTTAACGACCTTTGATAATCTTATCACATTTAGATATGAACTAATGTTCCTTTGCAACTGAAGAGAATTTCATTCTTCTATGCTCTGGACTTTACCTTAAAATATATTAAACATTAGTGGAAGTTGTGGTAAGACCTTCAATTGCAAATGGCTATTCTAGAGCGTTTGGACAAGCAGGGCAATAAGAAGCCCTTCATAGCCTGGGGTAGATGTTTCCACTGCTCTTGTGCCAAGTTTCAGATTCTGAAAACCAAGGGCCAGCCAGCAATCTTTCCCTTCTTGTGGCTGCCGCCATTGGTTGGGGGTTGAGACAAGTGGGACATGGAACAGGAGTTTTTATTGTTAATGTATATTGCAAAGTGAATTCAAATGGATACTTTTTTCTTGTATTTGGGAAATAAATTTGGTATTTTTCATCTTATATGTATCTTTTTAATTCATTAAGACAGAAATTCAAGTAGAAATGTCTCGATTTTATTATATCTCTGGGAAAATGATCTAGTTTGGGGGTCACAGACCAGTACTTCTCAATCCTACTACACATTAAAATCACCAGAGATGCTTTTATTTTGTTTTATATTAATTTTAAAGGACAGTTCAAAAGACTCCATGACCCATCACTCAGTTTTGACAATTACCAACTAAAAGCTAAAATAATTCCTGATTATTTTGAAGAAATATGGGACATTTCAAAAATATTCTAATACTGGGTGCACTCCCAAACCCAAACTGATTTTCACTGTGTGAACTGGGTTAAGAACTAAAGAGGACTGCTAGTGGAAATGTTCATGTGAAGACTGTGACATGGGAGAAGGTTTGGCACATTTGAGGAATGGCAAGGAAGCCACTGGGGCTGCTGTGAAGTTAGGAAAGGGGAAAATAGTAGGAGATATAAGGTCATGGAGGAAAGAGCAAGGAGTAGTGCCAGATGACATAGGTTCTAAAAAAGAACATTGTTAGAGATTTTGGCCTTTACCCAATGAAATAAAAACTGACAAGGTTTTAGGGTGGAAAATGATCTTAGGGTTCCAAATGATCATGTTGGCTTTGGGGGAGAGAGGGATGCAGGGACATGGGGTGAGGCAGGTAAGCCAATCAGAAGGCTATTGCAGTCATCCAGATAAGAGTTGATAGTGGATCAAACCAGGGTAAACATAGTGAAGGTACATGAGAAATGATTCATTTAGAGAATTGCTAAATGATGGGCTGAATAAAATATATTAGAGTGAAGAGTCACAGCTGAACCCAAGGTTTTGGATTGAGCAATTGAAATTCAAGATGAACTTGCCGTCAACTGAAATAAGGAAGATTGCAGATAGGGAAAATTTTGAGGCATTCAGTTTTAAATAGGTTAAATCTCAGATATCTGTTAGATAACTGAAGAGGAGATATCAAGTAAACAATTGGATCTGAGAGTTGAGTCTGAGAGAGAGAGAGATTGGAATGGAGGCTGGGGGTTAGTAATTGGTGGTTATTTAAAGCTATGAGACTGGATAAAATTGCCAAAGAAGTGAGTATGATAGTGGAGAGAAGTTGAAGGCCTGAACCCCAGGGGATTCTTAACAGAAGAAGATCAAGAACTTGAGGAATCAATGAATGAGGTGAGAAGGAGCTACCACTAAGGTTAGGAACAAAACAATAAATATAGGGTGTAGTGTTTGGAAGCCCAGAGTGTTTTTCTCTTCTTGGCCCTTTCCTTTTCCATATGCATTTGAAAGCACATTTTCAAGTCTTTCCAAATCCTATTAGATTTTTTTAAAGTTTTTATTTAAATTAGTTAAAATGCAGTGTAATATTAGTTTCAGGTGTACAAGATAGTGATTCAAAGCCCCATTAGATTTTGACCAATGTGCATTAAATTTATTCTTCAATTTAAAGAAATTTTTTACAAATTTAATCTAATCTAGGAGCATGGTATATGAGTCTTCTCTTATAAATTTTATGTTTAGTCTTCCAATCCATGGGTGTGGTATATCTCTATGTTCATTTATATGTTCTCTTAATGTTCTTCAGTAAACTCATAATCACCCCCACAGAGGGCTTCTATTTCTTTTTCAAAGACTTAATCCTTTCATGCTTTATATTTTTCTGCTATTGGAAATGGGACCTTTTTGCCAGTTTTTAAATACTGCAACATACTTACTATGTGAATCAGGGTAATTTGCCTGCCTACCTTCCAATTAGCCAGTTCTCTCTTCAGCTGTGTCTAATCTGTGGTTAAATCCTCCCATTAGATTTTTAGTTCAGTTCTTACTCTTTTCATTTCTAGAATTCTGCTTGGTCCTTTTAAAAATCTTTTAAAATATTCTTTTAAAAAACTTCTCAGGAATGCCTGGGTGGCTCAGCGGTTTAGCACCTGCCTTCAGCCCAGGGTGTGATCCCGGAGTGCCGGGATTGAGTCCCACATCAGGCTCCCTGCATGGAGCCTGCTTCTCCCTCTGCCTCTGTCTCTGTGCCCTTTCTCTCTCTCTCTCTCTCTCTCTCTCATGAATAAATAAATAAAATCTTTTAAAAAATAAAAATAAAAACCTCTTCATAGGTCCATGTTTCTTGCAGATATTTTCAAGCATAACTTTACTAGTAAGAACATTAAGCAAACTAGTATAGAATTCTTACCAGTAAGAATAATAAGGAAACTAGAGAGTACTCTTACCAGCAAGCTATCAAGAATATATGCACTTAAGACTATGAATTTCCCTTCATTGAAATCCACAAAATTATAAAATTGAAAAAAATAAAATTGAGATATAATTCACATACTACAAAATTTACCTTTTTAAGGTATAAAGTTCAGTGGTTTTAGTATATTCACAGAGTTACACAACCATCACTACTATCTCACTCTAGAACAGTTTCATCACCACAAAAAGACATCCCCTACTCCTTAGCATCCTCTCCCCGTTTTCCCGTCCTTCAAGCTCCTGCCAACCCCTAATTGACTGTTTCCATGAATTTGCCTATTCTGGATATTTCATATAAACGGAATCATATGTGATTTTGTGTCTAATTTCTTTCACTTAGCATAACGCTTTGGGAGTTCAACCATGTTTTAACACCTATGATTTCTTATTCCTTTTTATGTCTGAATAATACTGCATTGTATGGATATACCACATTTTGTTTATCTGTTCAGTTGAGGGACATTTGGGTTGTTTGCACTTTTTGGCTACTATGAATAATGCTGCTATGAATATTTGTGTGAACATATGTTTTCCATTCTCTTGGATATATATCTAGGAGTAGAATTTCTGGGTCATATGGTAACTCTTATGTTTAACTTTTTGAGGAGTTGCCAAGCTATTTTTTGAAGTAGCTTGACCATTTTACCACAAGTATTGGTATGTGGTATTTTCATCATCCTTTGGCTCAAAAAAATATTCTAATTCCTATCATGAAGAAGAGTAGAAGTATATTTCTTAACTTCCAAGTATTTGCACTATAATAATTCTAACATCTAAAGTTTTTTTTTAAGATTTTATTTATTTTTTCATGAGAGAGAAAGAGAGAGAGAGAGAGGCAGAGACACAGGCAGAGAGAGAAGCAGGCTCCGTGCAGGGAGCCCGATGTAGGACTTGATCCCCGGACTCCAGGATCATGCTCTGGGCCAAAGGCTAAACTAAACTAAACTAAACTAAACCACTGAGCCACCCAGGGATCCCCCTAACATCTAAAGTTTTTGTGTGTCTGTTTTTGTTATCTATGGCCCTGCTGACTTGTACTCATGATGTTATGTTTCCTTGTGTACCTGATTATATTTGACTATGTGCTGGTCATGACCCTTGAAAATTTATTTGTATGATTAATACAAGAATTTGTTTTTGCTTCTGCCAAGTGCCTGGTGCTATTTCACCACCATACTGGTTAGGTAAATGAAGATCATGGCTTGAAGTTTTCTAGAATACCCAGGTTAATCTCAAACTTAAATTCCTTATAAAGGCTGGTTCATTTCTAATTCACCCTCCTTGTGTAGCCATTGGGTTCCACTTTGTTGAAAGGAGCCTGTCTCCTTAGACTTTCCACTTTGTGAGGTGATTTCTCTTCCTAAATCACCAAAATTAAAATTGGAATTTGTTAAACCCAATGAATGCCCTTAGAGAAAAGTGGCATCTGTAACCATTTACTTATCAGGTCTTTGTCTTTTTGAGTACCTGTTTTACACAAGACTCCGTTCTGGGCCGTGGGGATTTGTGGTGAGCAAAACCAGGTATTCCTGTGCTCACAGAGAACTGCGTTCTAGAGTTCTGGAGAGATTTGATAGATTAATCAAACTGTTTTTTTAAAAAATGTAAAAGTCTAATGGTTCTGGGAAAGGAAATGTAGGATTTGACCTGATGAGGGGTTCAGGAAAATCTTACGTAAGGAAGTCACTTGAGTTGAAATACGAATTCTAGGATTACTGAAGTAAATGCCACTAATGACTTCGGGGGCAAGACAACTTCTTTATGAAATAACATAGAGCATGAAACAAGGATAAAATCTCAAGACATTTTCTGTTGGCTTTCTTCATACATCTGGGAGACCCACAAATGGATTCAGTCAGATACAGTATCTCCTTTTTTTAGTTGTACATTGCTAAGAGTTGAGAAGAAACAAAACTCCAGAGCTATAGCACCTTCCTCTCCTCCCCTCCGTTGCCAAAAGGTGCCACATCAGATATCTTGAAATTCACTCAGAGAAATCCCACAAATAACTAAGGCAGCAAAAGCTATCCCTTTGAGAAACTACCTTACATGCACATAGTAACTTCAGATTTTAACTAGGTTTTACATAGCTCATATATTTTAATTCAACCATTTTTTAATTAGTATAATTAACAAGCACTTATTTGAGTTTCTATTTAGCCAACTCCATTAAGTGAATAGAACAAACTTGGCTTAAATTAAGAGCGGGTATATTCTGATTGACTTCGTAATTATCTCAGATTAAAAATACTTCATTAAATGCTATTAAGTATTTTATTTGAAACTTGAGGATCTTGTTATAAGGCAGTTATGAAAATATTTTACAGTTTACCTCTTGTCAAATTACTTATGTGTTCATCCTTTAGATATTTATTAAGCACTCATTATGAGTGGGCAATTTGCTAGACATTAGGGACACAGTGGTGAACAAGATGAGGGCAGTCCTGTCTTCAGAGCCGCAGTTTCATGGAGGTACAGGTAGAGACATGGGAAGAGTGTGATGTGTAAGTCCTAGGAGTTTAGGAAGCAGGGGATGGTATGGGAGGGCCTGGTAAAGGGGACAACCAGGTCTGATTTGCGGGGGGAATCAGGGAATGCTTCTTGGAGAGAATGAAGCCCAACGTGAATCCTAAAGGATAAGCAGGAGTTTGTCAAGCAAAGGGAGTTGAGGTAGAGAAATTTCGAGGCTGAGGGAAGAGCAAGTACAAAAGCTGGAAGCAGGCAGGATCTAGGTGAGACAGGATCAGATAAAGCTGGTGGGTCAGAGATTTGAGTGCCTTGGTTTCCCTTCATGTGGAGACACTGCAGGTGATGGTTCAGTAGTATTACCCGACTGAGTAGCAGAAAAGGACTGAATGACAAATAAATGGACCATACTGGACACAAAATGTCCTAGAAACTTGGGGGTTTCCAAAATCCATTCACAAACTAATAAAAAATAGACTTTATAGGGGGTTTTTTTGGAGACCTTGGTGACTCATCTTCTCCACAAATGGGATGGTCATGACAGTGGTTTGCTCTGGATGTGCAAGGAGTGGCTTCTTTGTGCACCTTCCTTCTGAAGAAAAGGTGAACCCTGAGAGCAGCCTGGTGAGTCAGTTACGTGCTCGTATACTGGGGACTGTTTCTCTAAGTCTCACTGTATTTTTAATAGAGTGGATTCTGAGATGTGATAAAAGGATTTAGATATGTGGAATTGAGAGATTTTTATTTCTTGCAGCACAAGTAATTTGAGGAGGCCAAGCATATTATTGTTATGCCAGAATATATGTGCCACCTTTTATCAGCAGGCGGGCTTAGAACAGAGTAAATTGGCTCAGAAGAAACTAGGTTTTCAAGATGATTTTGTTTGGTAATTTCAAATCCTGTTTTCTCACTGATGGTGCAGAAAGTTCTCAAAGATATGGTAATTATTGCAGAATTATGGCTTCAGGCATCCGCAGCCATTCAAACAGTAAAATTCCATTATAAAATATCATGATCTGTGTGTTCAGTTACGCCACAGTTGAAAACTTGTCCCCTATACGCTGTACTGCACCATTCTTATGACACAGAACACCAGGAGCAAAATGCAGAAAGTAGACATTCTAGGACTTGCTGATTGATTAAAAATAGGGCATTAGAGTTGGCAACACATCAAGGATGAGCTCCAGAATTCTAATCTGTTATTATTATTAATAGTAATGTAATCACCACACTAACAGTGGTTGACATTCATTGAATGCTTACAATGTTCTAAGCACTTTTTAGTTCTCTCAACAGCCCTACCAGGAAGATTCTAGTATTGTCATGTTGCATAAGAGAAAACAGAGGCTAACAAAAGCTAAGGAACTTGCCCAGGGTCACACAGGTAGCAGTAAGCATCCAAGCCACACCATAGGCCCTGGTGTGTCTTGGTGTCAAATTTGTGTTTGTCACCACATGGCCACACTGCCTCTCCATCCAAAGCGAGGGTAGCCAGGTGGGCGGTATCACCGCTGGTTGGGACAAGAAAGTGGGAAGATGGCAGGTCCAGCTGCTCAGTTTCGAGGGCAGCTGGAGCCCCTGCCTGGCATACTTGCCCTCTGCATTCACATCCTGCTTTCCAGCTGGTCACCCCACTCCTGCAAGACTGCTTGGCCGAAGCTGCCACCCCAGACCCTCTGGAGCCCCTTTGGTTGACTTGCCTGTTTCTGAAGAGCTATCTGCCTCCACCCACACCCCCCAGCTGGTCATTGCATTCTTTTCACGTCTGGAGGCTGGGGTGGTGCTAGAACATGTTAAGAGCCAGTTTGGAGATGAAGAGACTGTCCCAATTTCTCTTTTCCTTACCTGATTAAACCTGGGAATTGTCATGTAGCCACACCACTGTTTTAAGTGGGGACTGTTCCCTGGTTCACCCCAGCAGCAGAGAACTTCCACTCACTACCATGGGTCTCTGCTTCTGGAGTGTATAATATGTGCCTGGAAACCACGCAGAACAACCCAGAAAACAGCCAACAAGAACTAAACAAAAGAACCTGTTTTGAATTTGCTACATATAACAGTAATATGTTCATACTTCTTTTTTTTTAATGTGGGGGCAGGGCGCGTATCTTAGTGATTAGTTTCATCACCCCTGGCACTAATGACGGGGTATTTGCTTTTCTTCCACATCGTGGTGCAAGGGTCCCACCATCCCCAGAGGAGCTGGCTTTGGTTAATCCTAAACAGGTCCTGTTCCACTTGTGTCCCCCATGCCCATTTCTCCAAAAATCGACAACAACAACAACAAAAACCAGAGAAACCAGAGAAAGGACTGAACCAGAAACAGTAACACACTAGATGAAGCCAAATGTGAGAATAAATACACAGCTTGAAAAGCACAAACTCTGCGGAGGAAAACCTTGTCGGTGCACATAGCCCCGGGGCGCAGCCAGCTGGGGGCTGCGGGAGCAAGAGCAGGGCGCCCCAGGCCCCGCGTAGACAGCGGCAGGCCGGCTGAGAGCTTCTGGAGTCAGGTGAATGGCACAGAACTGAGGCGCCGATGAGAGTGAGGCCGCAGGAGTAGGGTGGGGAGGGCTGCAGGAAGGGGGGCCTAGCTGCCCGCTGGGTGGGGGGGCGCCCCGCGGGGCTGCAGGCGGCCACCAGCCGCCACACTGTCCCGCCCTGGGAGCCGCGACACAGGGCAGGGTCCCGAAAGAGGGGCGGTCAGGAAACCTGAAGCCCAAACCTCCTCCATTATGAGGCAGGGGCCCCTTACAGAAGATGCTCGAGCTCACTTGCGCCCATCAAATCCCCGTGGGCACCCCCCAAGAAACAGGAGCCTGCGGAGGCCAGGGGAGCCTGCGGGGAGGACGGGCTTTCCTGAGCTCGGCCGCCCCAGGTCCAGCCTGGCTTCTCGGTGGTCACTGTCCTTCCGAAGGGGGGGGGGGGCGCTATGAACGTCCCTAACCGGGACGCTAAGGGCGGGCGGCTTCGGAGGCTCTCGCTCCTGCCGCGGGGGCCCGTGGGTCTCCCCTTGGAAAGGGCCTGGGACGCTCCACACCCAGGTTCGCTGGGCTTCCTCGTCCCTCTGACGTCTCCGCTGCTCGTCTGTTCAAGTCCCCTTGGCCTCGCGTTTCCTGTCATTTGTGGAGCGCTTTGCAGTTGGCCAGCACTGGGACACGTGTGTGCCGCGGGGAGCGAGGGGGGGGAGGGGGCTCGGGGAGGCCAGTCAGCGCGCAGGGCCACACGCTCAGGGCAGCAGGGCTGGGACCCCTCCCCCAGGCTTGCTTCTTTCTTTCTTTCTTTCTTTCTTTCTTTCTTTCTTTCTTTCTTTCTTTCTTTCTTTCTTTCTTTTTTTTCTTTTTTCTTTCTTCTTCCTTCCTTCCTTCCTTCCTTCCTTCTTTTCTTTCTTTCTTCCTTTTCTTCCTTTCTTTCTTTTTCTTTCTTTTTCTTTCTTTCTTTCTTTCTTTCTTTCTTTCTTTCTTTCTTTCTTTCTCTTTCTTTTTCTTTCTTTCTTTCTTTCTTTCTTTTTTTTTTCCAAAGATTTTATTTGTAAGAGAGAGAGAAAAAGAGAGAGAGGGTGCGCACCAGCATGGGGAGGGGCAGAGGGAGAAGCAGCCCCCCTGCTGAGCAGGGCACCCAATTTGAGACTTGATCCCCAGACTTTGGGATCATGACCTGAGCCAAAGGCAGATGCTCAAACGACTGAGCCCCCGGCACCCCTCCCCCAGGTTTCTGATGCCAGATGCATCCTCTCCTGCTAGCTACCAGCCTTCGACCTCTTTCCTAAAACACAGGGAAGCTTCGGGATTCTAACCGGCTGCCCAAAACCCAGTGTGGAGTCTCTGCTCCTAAAACCATCTTCTATATTCTTAAATTTTTTTTTAATTTTTATTTATTTATGATAGTCACACACACACACACACAGAGAGGCAGAGACACAGGCAGAGGGAGAAGCAGGCTCCATGTACCGGGAGCCCGATGTGGGATTCCATCCCGGGTCTCCAGGATCGTGCCCTGGGCCAAAGGCAGGCGCCAAACCGCTGCACCACCCAGGGATCCCTTTTTTTAAATTTTTTTAAATTTTTATTTATTTATGATAGTCACACACAGAGAGAGGCAGAGACTATATTCTTAATATTGTAGGTTGGCTTCACTTAAGTCATTTAAGTGTATTTAAGGTATTTCACTGGCTCTAATATATGGAAATCAGTGTTTTCATGTGACTCATTCATCTCCACTTCTTCCCCTAAAAAGACAAATTTAGGGCAGCCCAGGTGGCACAGCGGTTTAGTGCCGCCTTCAGCCCAGGGCTTGATCCTGGAGTCCCGGGATCGAGTCCCACATCCAGCTCCCTGCATGGAGCCTGCTTCTCCCTCTGCCTGTGTCTCTGCCTCTGTGTGTGTGTGTGTCTCTCATGAATAAATAAATAAAATCTTAAAAAAAATAAAAATAAAAAGCCAAGTTTATTGGAAACAATATTACACAATGACCAGAACACCTCACATTTCTGAGACGAGCTGAAGGGGGAGAGGGTGGCTATCACTCTGATTTTGTCTAGACGCCTAAATGACAGTCGTTAAGAGGGTGAATTTCAATGACTAATCTGCTGAGATCCACAGCGGTCCCCTTCTGCTGTCTGACACTAGAACATGAGCCCAACCCACCAGCCCTCAGCCCATCGCCTTCACCACGTAGAAATCTTAAGTAAATGGAGATGCTTGAATATTAGTGAGCAATTGATTCATTAATTAAAATTCCTAATGTTGAAGATTTTAAAAATAATCTGGGGGACAGGGATGGGAGTGACCGTGTGCCTTTCTGTGCGCTCGCTCTTCTGTCCCTATGGCTAGCCTGTGTAGACCTGGCGGGCCCAGCACCCACTCTGCTCAGGACTGAGCGTTGGTCCTCCCCCCACCCCACCCGGCAGTTCTGCTCCCTCAGGGTGGGGGCGAAATCCAGGGGGAATTTCAGTGTCACCGGCTGTCATCAAAGCCCTGTGATGAAGGTCAAGCTGTTCAGCAGCAGGGCTTTGGTTTTGCTGAGGAGGTGGCCCGTCTAAGTGGAATCACCCACCAAGAAGGGGAAGCCGAAGCCACTACCACGTCCCAGGGCAGCCAGAACGAAGTTCCATGAACTTGGTGGCTTAAAATAACAGAAATGTATCCTCTCGGTTTTCCAGAAGCCAGAAGTCTGAGCTCAGGGTGTCAGCAGGGCTGGTTCCTTCTGAGGCTGTTCCACCCAGGCCTCTCTCCCAGCTTCGAGGGGTCGCAGGCAGTCCTTGGCATTCCTTAGCTTTATAGACACCTCCATCCAGTCCTCCGCCTCCACCTCCCTGTGTCTCTTCTCATGTCTTCCCTCTGGCATGTTTGTTAGTGGCCCAATTTCCCCTTTATACGAGGACACCCACCATACTGACCTCATTTTCACACACTCTTCACTGCAAAGACCCTAATTCCAAATAAGGTCACATTCTGAGGTCCTAGGGGGTGAAGACTCCAACATATATGTTTAGGGGATATAATTCAGCCCATAACAACTGCTCATCTACCCACATGTGAACAAACATGATAAAAGCAGCCCCTTCCCCAGGCACCCACCTGGCTCAATCCAGTCCCATCCCAAGAGAATGTCGCAACGGACCCTGAAGCCAGCCCCCTCGTATATCCGTGTAACCATTCGGCGGCTACGCAGCTTGGGAAACGCAGCTCCGGGGATCAGACAATGCTGATCTGAGTCCAGGCTCTGCTCCTTCTGGGCTCTAGCCCTAGGCCTGCTGCTCAGCCTCCCGAGCCTCTGTTCCTTTGTCTGTATCATGATAGCTCTCACCTCACTCAGTTACTATAAATGGAGATATGTCTACAAGCTCCTTGCACATAGTAGATGCTCAGTAAATATTAGCCCATCTCCACATTTCCCATAGGGGTTTCAATTGACCTGACATTGTTAAAGAGGCAATTCTGCAGCACATATGTGCTCCTTGAACTGAATCTGTGGTTCAGTTAATTGACAAAAAGAAGTATTTTTCAGTGCCTAGCTTTTCAGAATTCACCAAGGGGCACCAGGCCGACGGTGGGCTGTCTTCTTTGAAAAGGATGCAGGTGGAACACCACGCCTGGCATTGACGGACTGTCACAGCACCTCTCCGGCTCCCATGTCGTGTGGGCCTTTGTGTCTGCCATACAGAAATCAATTGCCCTGTTCCTAGGAGCCCACATCCCGAGGAGCAGCATTCAGAAGAGAACAGGGGCACTGGAGCATGCCTCTCGCCTTTCAGGGCCTCCGGCTGCCATCTGCTCCTCCATCCCTGCCTCAGGTGGGAGAGACCGTAGCCTGCTGCAGAATGACACTCTTGGGAGGGCCGCCGCTCGCCAGGGTCACCACCGCCACGATCGTACAGGTTCAGAAATGCTCACTTTTATCGGGTTTTGCAGAGATGCTCAACCCTGAGGAGGCTGCTTTGTAATAACCCAAATCAAAAGAGACTGTTTTATAAGCCAGATCTTCGGCACCAGACTGCAAGTGTTTATTCATTTGTACATTCGCTCACTCAGCCAACAAACATCCACGGAGGGCTGGGCACTCTCCCACGTTAGCTCGTTTGAGCCTTAAAATAATCCCAACGGTCTCCTCATCCTCCCTCTTACAGACAGAGAAATTGAGGTTTGGGGAAATGAAGTGACTTTCCCAGATGCCTGCTTACGTGGTGGGCACAGGAAAATAAGACACTAATGTCCTGGTGGTTATAAACCCAGAAAGGGGAAATCGTGTGCGGCCAGAGTGCCTGCATGAGTACCCCTCGGTAGCCCAGTAACTCCCATCTCCTCCTCTTCAGGCCTCCTCTAGCTAACCAGAGATGCACCCCACCCCAGAAAGCTCTCCCTTCTCAAAACTTTTACAGCCAGTGTATCAATCAGCGCTCACTAAGTTATGCCATGGTAACAAGCAAGCCCGGTTCCCAGCAGCTTACAGCCACCACTGGTTATTTCTCACTCGGGTTAGACATCAGCTGCCTGTCTGCCGAGGCTGATGCAAGCCATCCTCTTCCTGAGATCCAGGCTGAAGGAGCAGGACATGCTCTTGTGGCACAGGGAGAGGACAATGGTGGAAACACGATGATTTTTGAAACTTCTGGAAGGGTTACTTCCCTTGTAAGCCGCCTGGCCAAGCTTGCTGAGGCTGGGGCAGGGAAGTAGGAACTCTTTCAGGTTAAGGCAGCAAATAATTGGCAACAATCATACAATCTACTATGGCAGGTTATCTACATTTACAGATTTTGTTCTCTAGCTTGCAATGTGGAAATGATATCAGTTCCCTTTTAATAAGGCACTTGTGAAGATTAAATGAAACCCACTATGTCTGGCAGCACAGTAAATTGTCATTTTCCTTACCTTTCAGCCTCACACAGTGCCCGGCATAGAGATACTGGCGGTACTTTATTCATCGATGAATAGTTACTGATCACCCACGGTGTGCCAGGAGCTTTTATTCTAGGATAGCTTTTAGGATCTAGTGGAGAACAAGACAAGCAAAATTCCTGTCTCTCGTGGACCTTATGTTCCAGTTAGTGAGGCATAGGCAATAAGCAGCTAAATAAAAATTTCAGAGAGTGGTCAAGCGCTGGAAAGAAAAAAAAGCAGGGCAGCCCGGGGGGGAGGGGTGGGGTGGGGCTGGGGTGGGGCGGGGGGGACTCAGCAGTTTAGCGCCACCTTCAGCTCAGGGGTGATCCTGGAGTGTCAGAATCAAATCCCACATCAGGCTTCCTGCATGGAGCATGCTTCTCCCTCTGCCTGTGTCTCTGCCTCTCTCTGTCTCTGTGTCTCTCATGAGTAAATAAATAAAATATTTTAAAAAAAGAAATAAGAATAAATAAAAACAGGATACAGAGTGATTGAGATTCATCAGGAAAGGCCCCTCTAAAAAGATAACCTGAGTGGGGATCTATGTGATAAGGAGCCAGTGGTGAAACGATGAAAGGAATCCTGGACAGAACAAGGATAGCATGTTCAAAGGCCCTGGGGCAGGGACGAGTTGGACTGATTAAGGAGCAGAAAGGCCAGTCTGGCCAGGGTGTCCTGAGCACAGTGTGTACCTGCACGGAAGGAAGAGAGAGAAGAGGCAGCGGCTCCAGAGCCTGGCACAGGGCCTGGGGCACAGGAGGGGTCAGGAAACATCCAGAACGAAAGAGTAACCATCAGGATGGAACAAGAGCCACACTAGAGATAGGGCCCCCTCTCTCCTGGAGGGGCCCAGAAGCTCTGCCCATTCCTTCTCTCTTAATTCTCCCTTTTCCTTCCTCACCGGCCCCTGGAAACTTCTTTTGAGAAGCATAGCATCCCTCCATGACATGTTACAACTTCCAAAATCACTGCTGATTTTATACCACACTTCACAGCGGCTGCTTTCTGATGACCTAGAGACATACTTCATTCTTATAAAGATCGCAGCGTGGGGTGGGCCACAGCTAATCCACCCACCGCACACGGATCGCTGTTCCCCTCGACCTCCAAACCGTGGCAGCCGCTGACCTGGGCCTGGGTTCCAGGGTGACTTTCACTTTGGGGACCCGGATCTCACTGCCCACAAACTGGGGTCACGTAGCACACACATCTAACGCCACCCGCATGCTTCACCCACCCCCGCTTGCAGAAGAGAGCGAGAGAGTCCAGTAAGTATCCGGTGAACTCCAGGCTCTGCCGAGCGGGAGACAGACTCAGCGGTTCCTTCGGGTCCTGGTGCCTCTCGTGGCTGGAGCGCCTTTCCTGCCACTGGTCTGTGAGACCCCAGTGTTCAAGATCTGGGAGCCCCGAAGACACCCGGCCACTGGGGAGAAACAGCACTTGATGCCGGCGTGGAGGACGCGGGGCCGGACACCTGCTACAAGCCAGGACGTGAGTCTCAGTGAGGCCTCCCCGGGGGTCCCGGTGGGGAGCAGGCTGGGCACAGAGCATGGCCCCTCCTGCCCGAGGTCTCCAGGCACGGTGGGTATTGGGAGCAGGCTGGGGGAGACGAGGGAGAGGCAGGCCCGCACCCCAAGTCCAGATTCCCGATGATTCAGAGAAGGCTGGGAGGGGGTCGGGCCCAGGAGGGAGATGTCAGGAAAGCTGGAAGCCCCTGGGGGTGAAAGTGAGCCCCCTAGACTTCTGAGCGATGGCCGTGTGGTGCTGTGTCCAAGCCATAAGCTCGACCAAGAATCCAGCGACAGGGAACCGGGGACAGCAGTAGGACTTCCTGAGTGCCCGGCACAGGCGGGGCCCACCTGTGAACCCGTGTCGGGGACGGGGCTGCACACAGTGGACCGAACATCAACTTGAGGGTAATTCTCTGAGTCATGGGCCCACCCGGTCAGGCCTCTGAATAGAGTCCTGGGCAAGAAGCCCGATCCAGAGAGACAAAGGCACAGAAATGAACTCTCATTTACCTTCATATTCTTTTTTTTTTTTTTTAAGATTTTATTTATTTATTCCTGAGAGACACACAGAGAGAAGCAGACACAGGCCGAGGGAGAAGCAGGCTCCCTGCGGGGAGACCCAAGGGGGACTCGATCCCAGCACCCCGGGATCCACCTCGAGCCAAAGTCAGACACTCAACCTCTGAGCCCCCCAGGCGCCCCTACTTTCATATTCTTAAGGCTGATGCAGCTTGTATCCTGAGCTGGACTCTGGATCTCCTTTTGCCCTCGTACCGCGGATGCTCCTGGCTGCTCCTTTGCCGACGCCCCAGCACCCTCCCAAGACTCCCCACATTCCACGCCAATGCCAGGTTCTAGCTCATTTCTTCTTCCTTCCTCTTGGGGGCTGGATGGAGAAAGGCTCTCCCGGGGACACTGAAGATGGGACTCTGGGGAGTGAGGCCCTCCCAGTACCAGGCTGAGCGGGGTAAGTTACCAGGACGGAAAACCCAGAGGAGGACAGTGGGGTGGGCCTTGAATAGGGCAGCAGCCAGAGAGGGAGGGGGGAGCCCGGGCCTCCAGGCAGGCGTTCCAAGCCGCACGCCAAGCTCCGGGAGCTAAGCGTTGCCTTCCCCCCACGCTGTGGTGAGGAAATTAGGCTCAGAGAGGTTAAGGGACTCCCCAAGGGCAAAAGGCCTGTCAGAGGCAGGTGGGTCAGCTTGAAGCCAAGGGGGCGTGCTTGCAACGACATCACACTACACATCCTTTCAGAGCAGGGCTGCGAAGAGAAAGCATCTCGCAGGGGTGGGTCAGGGAGAGCCACAAGAAGAGTAAGAAGACACCTGCTGGGAAGGTGGAGGAAGCTCTGCGCGGAAGGGGAAGGGGATCGTGTAGACGGAGAGAAGAACCACAGTCACAAGCACAAACCTCTAGGACAGACGATTGGAAACTGTGAGAGGTGGTCAGAATCTTTCTTGATGTTTTTCTCAAAAGCTCTGGTATCCAACCTATGGCATAGCTTGGGGACAGGACTAGGGACAGCAAAACGGAGCCAATTAAATGGGCAGCCCACCACCGATGTTTTCCCAGAAACTTCTCACTCACCCTGCGGGGACCGCAGAAGGCCCAGGGAATGGTGTAAAATCCACAGTGCTCATGTTGCACTGTAGAGACCCGGCACTCTCCATCTGTAGCTGTGCTCTCAGGCTCTGGGGCCCACATCTATTAAAATTCTGATGCTTCTGTGGCTGTGGGATTGGATAATGATAGAAACTTCAGCAGAGGAAGAGAAAATCTAATGGCAGACAGTGGGCACAGCAGAAGTCAACTGCAGGGAGCACGGTCCCAGCCCCCGGGGCTGCTCAGCGCCTCCTACCCTGATGGGGAGAGAACGGCTCCCACGATTTGGGGCTGGTGTTCAAGGCGGATTCTTGGATGGTGCGAAAGACAGAAAAGATTTTAAGATCAGTAACAATGACAATCATCACACATTTGCAATTTACATTTGCGCTTTACATGTGTGGTTTGCATCTATCTGTACAGAACTTGACTGACAAAGTGCATCGTATACAATTCCTTCCCTCCCACCCAGTAACAACCTAGTGACGCAAGGTTGTGATAAGCATGGTAACCAAATATGTCTGGCTCCCCATCCCCCCAGCACAAAGCAAAACTGCACTTCTGACCAACCCCCGGAGGTTACATGTGGCCAAGTCACTTAAAACATGGTACAAGTTGGGACACCTGGGTGGCTCAGCAGTTGAGCGTCTGCCTTCAGCTCCGGGCGTGATCCTGGAGTGTCGGAATCGAGTCCCACGTCGGGCTCCCTGCATGGAGCCTGCTTCTCCCTCTGCCTGTGTCTCTGCCTCTCTCTCTGTATCTCTCATGAATAAATAACATTTTTAAAAAAGAAGAAAAAGAAGAAAACAGAAAACAGAGGTTATAACTACACACAAGGTGACTGGGAGAACTTAAGTTGGTGACATTGGAGAGCACAGGCGACCCTCGGTGCCCCAGCCCTGTGCGCCACCTGCTTTGCCAACGCTGTGTTTCACGGGGTCCGGGTAGTTCTGGGGAAGTTTGAAGATGATTCAGGCTTCCCTGGATGCCCTCCCTGAATTGCTCTGCCTTCTGCCCTCAGCTAAGTAGAGTTTTTATTCCCGTCTGGCCTCAGAATCTGGAAGGTGTCTCCTTTGTGTCCAATTAGAACATTTTTCATTTTAAAACGTATTGTTGTCCAGGGACAATGTCATGAAGCAGAGCTGAGCTGCTCCTGAGAATAGAAGCAGACGGTGAAAGGCTCTCCGAGCGCAGTGGCACCTCTGAGTGGCCCCTCTCGGCTCCGCGCCGACAGAGCCAGCACCAGGTGTCAGCAGGACAGACCCTGTAATTAATTTTTAAATTTGCTATTATCATGCATTTAGGCAGTGGGCTGACGTTCCGCTTGGTTTTGACCTTTAAAAATGTTACAAGCAATATCAGCTTTTCTCCGAAGTGAAGGACACCGACCCAAAGGCTATAAAAACCACAACCCCATAAGCCAGCAACCCTCCTTTTAAAGTTTTCTCATTTCACTTTATTTTACTTGTCATCTGTTTAAAGGAAACCCACAGACACACACACCCTTTTTTCTCTGGAAATAAAGTGTGTGTTTCCATCCCTTCATTTTTTATTCCCAAAGTAGCTGTCACACTTTTTTTTTAATTTTGGTAAAATATACATAACATAAAAATGAACATTTTAGCCAATTTTTAAGTGGGTAGTTTAGTGGCATTAAGTAGATTCATAATGATGCAGGCTGGCTGGGTCCGAGGACCTGGAGAGGGGGTCCCGCAGGACGAGCCAAGAGGGTCTTCGGCTTTGCACGGGATAAAAATCAAATGTGTGCTGAGAGGAAGTGAGAGCAGAGTTTGCTGAGGACAGAGAGAGCAGATACAGAGTGTCTGCAAGACCCAGAAAGGAAAGCAGAGTGAGTCTCGTCTGTGCACGGGGCCTGAGGCTTTTACTGAGGACGATGGTCCAGTGCACAGTCCCCTCAGGCACCCAGGAACGAGGGTGAGCAGTGTTCCCCCTAAGCCACTGACGCCGGAGCCAGGGGTCCTGGTGAGTCGGTCGGTGGTCTTGGAAAACATGCATGACGACTCCACATGGTCACTGCTTGGATGTTATCTACTGTGCTGGAAGACTCCAAGGAAATCCTTAAATCCTTGACCTTTATGAGGAGGACAGACCTGTTCTGTAGGACGTGTGTGAGGCAGGGGGTGCAGGTCCCTATAAAAGCAGAGGCCTTGAAAAATGCGGACTTTCATGGGGTCCCTTCACGTTCCCTGTTTCAATATTGTTGTGTGAAAAAATATATATATATATTGTTGTGTGACCATCACCACCGCCCACCTGCAGAGCTTTTCCATCTTCCCAAACTCAAGGTCGGTGCTCATTAGACACAAACTCCCACCTCCCTCCCCCAGGCCCTGGCCACCACTATTCTACTGTGTCTCTGTGAGGTCAGTTACTCCAGGGACATCCTATCAGTGACATCACGCGATATACGTTTTTCTCTTTCTCTCTCTCCTTTTTTTTTCTTTTTAGGATTTTATTTATTCTCAAGAGGCCCAGAGAGAGGGAGGCAGAGACACAGGCAGAGGGAGAAGCAGGCTCCCTGCAGGGACCCCGATGCGGGACTCAATCCCAGGACCCCGGCCGGGATCACACCCTGATCCAAAGGAGATGCTCAACCACTGAGCCACCCAGGCACCCCAATATTTCTCTTTTTTCTGACGGGCTTATTTCATGGAGCATAGGGTCCTCAAGTTTCATTCATGTTGTAGCTCATGGCAGAGTTTCCTTCTTTTTAAGGCTGAACAATATGCTATTGTACGGATAGTTCACACATTTTTAAACAGTAAAAGATCCTCAGTGTCTAGTAGGTATATGCCATTTTTCAGTTTAGGAAGTGTTTTCTCTGCACGTTATTTCATTTTCTCCTCCAACAACATTTGGAAATAAGCACAGACACCCCGTGTGGCACATGGGATGGCGCTAGGCCATGCTCCCAAGTGGAGGAGCAGGAGCCCCCAGAGCCCCAGCCTCCTCCTGCCTCCGCCCCATGACACTCTGGTCTCAAATGCTAAAAGCAGAACTTACTCTTCTGTTCAAGCTGATCCTCGCTTTCCCATTTTATTTCACTCCCCGCCTACATGCATCCATCAGCTTCCAGCCGGGGTGTAGAGAAGATCAGGGTAGCGATATAGTCTCATTTCAAAAAAAAGAAAAAAACCCACACTTAGAGGGGCACCTGGGTGGTTCAGGGATTGAACGTCTGCCTTCGGCCCAGAGTGTGACCCCAGGGTCCTGGGATGAGTCCCATGTCGGGCTCCCTCGATGGAGCCTGCTTCTCTCTCTGCCTGTGTCTCTGCCTCTCTCTCTGTCTCTGTGTCTCTCGTGAATAAATAAATAAAATATATATTTAAAAAACACACTTTGAAACAGAGTAAGCTAAAAAACCCACCCCAATCCCATTCTTCCCAGGGCGAACCACCGAGTCTGACTCCTTCTGGCCTTATGTTCTATAGGAGATCAGAATAACCGTGAGGGAAACGTGACGGAAGGAAATGCCTTATTGACGTATAAAACCCTCAGCTGAAACTGTGTCAAAGCTGGAGCAGAAGCGCATCAAGCCTGGACCACAGAAAGCCAATGAAGTGACCATAGCCTTTGTTGGCCTGGCACCTCGGTGAGCCGGGACCTCTGCCAAGGCCTCCGCATCCAGTGTCCCCACAGAAGGGCAATGTTTGCCCCATCTTAAAGGCAGTCACACAGGCAGGAAACCACACAGATGAGTATGGCTGTGAAGTTCCTATTTTCCTGCTTCAAACACATGGCCCCTCTACCATGCAGCCAGGGATGTGGGACAGAGAAAGAAAAATGAGACCATTCTAGAAGTCCAGCTTCTGGGTAGAGGTCAAGTGCAGCTAGAACCTGTGACAAAGGGGATCCCTGGGTGGCTCAGTGGTTGAGCATCTACCTTTGGCTCAGGGCGTGATCCCTGGGTCCTGGGATCGAGTCCCGCATTGGGCTCCCTGCACGGAGCCTGCTTCTCCCTCTGCCTGTGTCTCTGCCTCTCTCTCTCTCTCTCTCTCTCTCTCTCTGTGTGTGTGTGTGTGTCATGAATAAATAGATAAAATCTTAAAAAAAAAAAAAAAAAAAAAAAAACAGAGCCTGTGACAAAGCTCCTTTCCCTGCCACCTCCATGGGAGAGCCTGGGAACCCTCCTGGGAGACAAGATGCCTAATGGGACCCCCATCCCGTGTCCTCTCCTGGACCACTTTCAGGTAGGAACGTATTGACCGGTGTCCCAAGCAGAGATATTTATTCCTTCACTGAACTGAAACCAGGGGCATTTCCTGAGTGCTTCTGCTAAATGCCAGGCTCAAGGCCACGCACTAAGCACTCCAAAGTGAGGGTGACCTGTCTGTGACCCTGAGGCACCCCTAAAGACCACTTCTTCCTGTTAGCACACAGCGGGCTAGAGGCAGCCGTGCCATGCTGGGGTGGAGGGGACAAACTCTGCCAGGGACAGGGAGATGACACGCGACTCTCAGAAGGCTTCACAGAAGAGCTGTTGTTGCAGCTGAGTCCCCAGGCTGGGCTCCTGCAGGTGAGACATGGGGCCAGCACATGACGGAGGGCACGGGGACGCATCGATGAGCAGTGTGTCTGCAGGAAAGGGCCAGCTGGCAAGTGACAGGAGATGTTCTGGAAAGCAGGCATGTGCACCATCTACGAGACCCTTTAAGAACAACAGACACAGAAGTTTGGACTTCCTCTTGTGGGCCATGGGGAGCCAGGACATGTCTGTAATGAGGGGGTGTCAACGGGTGTGTGAGCACCTGATGGGCAGCCACAGGGGAATGGGGAAGGAGGTGACGTTAGGGGCGGCAGCTGGGAAGGAACAAGGACACTCCATCAAGCTCCACCACCACCACCACCCCCATCGCAGGCAGAGAGGGCGGGCAAGGAGATGGAAGATTGTCACCGAGTGCTTCTGGGGAACAGATGTGTCCTCGGTGACGGCTTCAGGCCCTCAGAGCGGCGTGTTTGTTAACAGCCTGGGCTGAAAAGGCTCCGCTCCAGCTGATTGAGGGCTGGCTTTTTATTGCCTGTAAAATACTATCCGGGGCTGCACAGTGGGGAATTGGGAGGCTTTCAAATGAAGCAGAAAGGCCTGGCTGGCTGGGCCCAGCCTTCGGGGTGTCATTTGAGGGGTGTGGAGCCATTCTCTCCCTGACCAGCCTGCCAGGGAGCCTGAAATGTCATCATTAGAGACTCATTCCTCTGACATTAGATATTTCCTTCCCAAGCACCAAGCTTTAGAGGTGGCATTCAACTCGGCCCCCTCTTGTTCTCCTTAAGCCCTCCTGAGTCTTGGTTTTTATAAGGAATTTGCCACTCTCCTTCATCATGATAAGACCTAGACTCTCCAAGGTTGGCATCAAAGGACCCTTCTGGGGGAGGGGGATGGCTCTTCAACACATTTCACTTTGGGGATGGTTCCCTGATCCTACTACCACAGTCACACTGACCTCAATGAACTCCCTTCTTAATGCTCCAGGGAGAGGTAGATGCTTACTCTTGTGCCCCAAAACTGGGCAGGTGTGACAACTACAAAGTAATGAAGTATGATGTGTGACATGCCTCCCATGGACCGGGTTACACCATGCAGACTCGTCTCTGGGTTATAGGCCCTGTTCTACTTGAACAAGTTCCTAAGGAAAAGAGGCCCGGTGGCATTCTTGAGTCAATTCATATGGACTTCTGGATCTGGTGGCCTGCATCTCTTTCCAATTCTGGATGTAATGACTGTGTTGGTAGCTTAAAGTCAGCCATAAAATTATTTGTGCCACAGAAATTGGCCAACACTACAAATAATGATTCTTTTTTTCTCCTCAAAGACCTGGTGGTTAGACATTTACCAGCCTACCACTGGTTGCTGTCAGATGCCTACCCTATGACCCAGTGACCCCTCTCCTGGATATATACCTAAGAGGAAAGAGTCCACACATCCACCAAAAGAGGAGTGCCAGAAGGCTCATGGAAGCCATACCCATAATAGACAAAGAGTAGAAATGGTCATTGTCTATTGACAGGAGAAAGGGTAAACTGTGCTCTACCTAGACCACGAAATACACCTCAGAGTTGAAGAAGAACCAGCAGATGGCACCCACCAGCATGGTTGACTGTCAAAGACTTTAGGTTGAGTGAACATGGTCAGACCAAAGACTACATTGTATGATTCCATTTATATGAAGTTTAAGAGTAGGCAAAACTTAGAGTAGCATGCTAGAGGTCAGAAGAGTGGTCCCCTGGGCGGGGGTGTCTGGGATTGACGGGGAGGCACATGAGCGGCTCTTGTGGCGAGCTGTTCCATCTGTTGACATAGGTGATGATTACATGGGCGTGCACCTATGTAAACACAAATCAAGCTGTGTGTTTAAGACTTGTACACTTTGTACTTCCCATCCCTTACTGTATGTATTATTTATGCCAGTTAAAAGGTAAAGATAGTGTGTGTGTGTGTGTGTGCGCGCGCACGTGCGTGCACTAGGAAGTTCTCTCCTCCTTCCTGGCTTCCTGTCCATCTCAGCCCACCTCCTAGGACCTCACACCTTCTTAAAAGTGCCAACTCAAGAAAGTCTACCTCTTGAGTTCTGGTTCTCTGCTCCAGATCCTTTGCCCTTAGAGACACCCTCTCCATTCCAGGGATACAGGCTCTCCCTGGCCCTTAACCCCAAAAGACATGACTTCATTGCACAGAACTCAGTAGCTCTGTCAACACAGGAGGAACAACTTGTGGACACAGAATGCATGGTGAAGCCTGTTAGTGGGAATAAAGGCTATGCTACTAAAATGTGAGGTCCGAATGGGACCCTGTGTGCGGAAGGGCTCTGTGGGCCTTGGTAAGGTGCCCAATAAATGTTTGTTAAAAACCAACCAACCAAGCCCAAACATTTGTCAAGGACTGAAAGGTACAAGGCCCCACGTCAGGTTGGGACAGGTAGGTAGGGACAGGGCACAGGAATGAGCCAATACCAGTGTCTATACCAACTGGGGCTCTTAGCTCTAAGCACAGAAGCTGACTCTGCTTTCGTAAGTGAGAATAGTCTTGTTGAAAGGACACGGTTAGGAGGGCTAGAGCTTCCAGAAGCACTGCCCACCCTGCACCCCCACCCCATGCCATTGGGTTGGTCCAACGTGGAGCTTGTTCTCAGTGACCCTGAGACCCTGCAGTCACACCACGGCCACTTCTGCAGTGAAGACCACTGACACCAGAGAGAGAGGACCCCCAAGTCAAAGTGTACTCTGCACCCCAGCTGCAAGAGAAGCAGACTTTCCAATTCTTTCAGCCCCTTTACAGGAGACGGTCTTCTCACTCCCACCTCGTCAAGACTCAAGAGTGCAGAATGCAGGGCGCCTGGGAAGCTCAGTTGGATAAGTGTCTGCCTTCGGTCATGATCCCGGGGTCCTGGGATCGAGTCCCACTTTGGGCTCCCTGTTCAGCGGGGAGTCTGCTTGTTCCTCTGTTACCCCCACCCCAACTCGTGCTCCCTCTCTCTCACTTGCTTACTCTCTCTCAAATCAATAAATCAAAATCTTAAAAACAAAACAAAAAAAGGAGTGCAGAATTCTGTAGCCACAAGACTGGGTTTGGATGGCCCAAGTGAATGACAAGTGTCCACCACGCCAGCCCTGCCTTCCTCAGCTTTCAAGGCTGCAGGGGTTGCCAAGCCCTGCTCCACAGCCTGCCTGCCCATTGCACGAGGCTGGGCTCCCCTTTCTGCTAATGGTCACTGTTGTGCCCAAGATCGCAAATCCGAGAAACCGCCAAGGAGCCGACACCGATGCAATCACACCAAGGTTTATTTACAAGCTCGAGCCTGGGACCAAGTATACCTGACGCAGCGGAGCAGGGACTTGGACCCCAAGACTAAAAGACTTAGCAACTTTATAGGGGCCAGTGGCCAATGGGATCGCAGAAAGTTGCACGGACATGCTGGTCCACTGAGCCGGATTTCCGATTAGGGTGTGTCCTGGTCATTGACTAGGGCAGGGCAGTGCCCTAAGTAATAAGTAGGTCAGCACAAGGCGGGTGCAGCCCAAAATAGTCAGTCCTGCTCTGCTTGTCCAGGGGTAGGGGATTTTGTTCAATTTCCTGGGTCCCACAGTCACCAGACTGGGCTCCCCTTTCTGCTCACTGCTCTCCTCTCCCTGGCTTCGAGGATGGGATCTAGTGTGCACAGAATATGAGTTGACTCTAGAACACGGGTGTTCAGTCAGGAAGCTGCCCAGACTGATTCTGGATGCTAAGACCCCTGAGGGGACATCTGCCCCCCAGAGAGCCAGGCCAGCCCACACCAGTCATTTGCACTCGTTTGTCCAAAATCCCTGGGGGAGGGGCACTGCTTCTGGAAGTCACAGCAATCGCATGGGGCCCAGAAGGAAGGTGGGATGTGAGGGAGGCAGGCAGATGGATGAGGAAGGACAAGGGGGGAGGACTAGATGGTGGCCCAGAGCTGGGGACCAGGAGGCGGCCACATCTCCGCCAGAAATCAGGGTGGGGGCCACTGTCATGTCTATCTGCTGCCTCTGGGAGCCTTGGCTCGGGCTAGTCGGCTCCCCACACACCAGTCAGAACAGTGACAAGGGCTTCGCGTTTACCGAGCACTTCCAGGCTCTGGGCACGGCACTTGGCTCTGTAAGGCCAGAATGTCACCCAGTGATCGGCTCTTCTTACCCAGTTGACAGATGAGGAAACTGAGGCTGGGGGTTCACCTCACTGGGAAGTTCCAGGCTCAGGATCTGAATGCCTTTCTTCCCCCATAGAGCTGGATGCCCTTGGGTCGGCCGGGTCTGGGGTGCACAGCAGAGGTCTAGATGGGCTCTGGGAGTTGGGGGGTGGGCAGCTTAGAGAGGCTGGTGTGGCAGGACTCCAGCCACAGGACTTTCCAGGCTGCGGTGACGTCTGCATCAGCTCCCGGGACTCACAAGAGGGAAGGCAGTCAAGCCTTGGTAGGAATTTGCAAAATGGGGAAATGAGATCACGAGCTTCTTCTCTGGGTTATGAGAAGTGACGTGTGTAAAACATTTGTCAGAGTTTCAGGATGTATGAAAACATGATAAATATATTAAGAAATATTAGTTGAATGTAATAAATCCAACCAACCACCCAACAAACATAAATAAATACTACATATTCTTGTTAAACCACGCATCTCAGGGCCATGGGGGTGGCCATGGGCAGGGAGGGGGGAGACGGTCCTGCAGGTTTGCACGGGCAACTCACTGCATCTCACTCAACTCACTGAAGAACAGAATGTACTCGTGTTTATCCTGCTTTGCAGTTACCTTTATTAAAAACCACGAATTCACCAAATTCTTCTAAATCAATCTAGTCCTGCCAGCTCATGCTCTGACCCTATTCCTTAGCAAATGCCCGGCTAAGGCGTGCAGTTCCCAAGCTCACCTCTGCAATCGTGTCTGCGGGACATGTAGGCAAATGCCCACAGCCAGCCGGTGGCCCAGGGTGGCGTGGAGGTAAGCGTTTGTCAGGGAGAGAACTCCCAGGCCTTCTCCCCAGCCCCTTCCCTTGCTTCCTTTGCACCCGTCCTCCCTCAAGGGCCCCTGGCAGTCAGGTTCCTAATGCCCCCTGCCTCTGCTTGGTAAAGACACGTATAGAGGAAACGGCAAACCGTTTCTGTGAAGCCGCCCGCCGCCCCAGGCCACTTGTAGTCAGGACATTCCCTGAGGACTCGGGCCCCCAGACACAGATGCCACCAAGCAGGCCTTGGTGAGGAGTCACCACCGCCATCCCTAACCAGGGCCAGCGTATAGCTTCAGCGTGCTCCATGCCACCGAGTCACAGAGGGCAGGGTAGGCTGAGGCCTCCACTGGGTGAAGCAAATACAAGCTCTAGCTCCCAGCCACCCCCAGGCCCCATGCTGCCAGCCCCGGGGTCCTGCATCACCCAGGGCCGGAACCAGGGCAGCAGTGGGTTCCAGTCTCCACGGGCGGGTGACCTGAGATGAGACACAGCCCACGCCTGCTGGCCCTGGTGTGTGCTGTGCGTCCAGGACCTTCAGCATCTCCGAAAACTAGTGCAGACTGGGCCCAGACAGTCCTAGGTTCCAAGGTCCCTCTTCCACCCCTGCCTACTGTGTCATGTGGACCCCAGGCTCCACTCCCCGGAGCCTCAGTTTCTTCACCTGTACAATGGGGATCCTGACAGTGCTTGCAACCCACTACCTTCGGAGGAGTCAGTGAGCTGGTCTGTGAAAATGGCCTGGCACCAGGACAGGTGGCCCAGCAGCAGCTGTGATGCTTGCCTTCATGCAGTTATTTCTGCCCCCGTGCTGATCCGGGCGCCCCTGTGTCAATCCGGGTGCCGCTGTGCTGACCTGGGTGCTTCTGTGCTGACCCAGGTGCCCCCATGCTGATCTGGGTGCCACTGTGCTGATCCAGGTGCCATCGTGCTGATCCAGGTGCCGCCGTGCTGATCCAGGTGCCCCTGTGCTGATCCTGGTGCCCCCGTGCTGGTCCGGGTCCCTCCAAGGTCGAGGGCAATGGCCTGTTCCTTCCCTCCCAAAAGGTAGCAGGGCCAGTTGTCACATTCCATTTTTAATAACTGCTTCGTGACAGAGACAGAAACAAAAAGAGGAGAAGCAAGAGGGTTTACAGTAAAGAAGAAGTCCTTCCCGGCTTCCCAACCTCTTCCCCACAAACCTTTCTAGCCGGCTTGAGGTCACACCCGTCCCACCCCGTTCTTCCTTACACAAGCTGTTTGTCACTTCACCAAGCATCTGGCAGGCCTCCGAGTGCACCGTGGTGTGTAGTGCTTCAATCCCATTATGATGGAAATTTAGGTGCAGTAGTAAATAGCTTTGTGCATTTGTGCAAGTAATTCCTTGGAATAAAGTCCTAGAAGTGAACTTGCTGGGTCCTGGGTCACGGACCTGCGATCTGCTGGGTGTGCCACGTGGGCCCCCCCAGCCTGTCCATGCCCCCTCCCACTAGGTCCGATGTGGGCCTCGCCGCCAAGCCCACCCATGTGCTGATGGTGGTTCACTCACTCATTCATTCATGATCTCCTCTGGCCAGGCCTCGTGTCAGTCTAGGGATCCAGAGAATGCCTAGTCCAGCCTCCAGGAGCTTGTGGTCTTAGGTTAAAACTTCTTCTTCTGTGAAATCCCCTGGGACACACACACACACACACACACACACACACACACACACACATGCACAGCCTCTGCTGCTCCTGGGCTCCCATAGCAGATGAACCGTCCACCCGTCTCTTTGTCTGTCCTGGAGATGCACGTACACACCTTCCCAACAGATCTTGTTCTGCCCTTGGTGGCAAAGGAGTCCTCCCTCCATTCCAGGAGACCAGGCCCTGTCCACCCCAATCACACCAGGGCTACGGAGACAACTGTCCCAGGAATCTGGAGACAACGAGATGGCAGGCAGATGGTATGGTCCTGGGATCTAGAGGTGGAGCTGAGAATCAAAGCCACACACCAGGCTCAGTCACAGGAGAACAGAAATAGCATTGTGTGTTGTGTGGACGCGGAGCTGGTATGCAGAGAGAGGCAGGCGCTGAGGACAGATATCCCAGAGAGAGGCCAGGAGCGATGCCCTTTCTCCTTGCAATTAACTCCCGAGTCATCCCCTCCGACCCCCCAATCCTGGCAACAAACTGGCTTGATTTAAACCGGATGGAGAGAGGTTTGCTCCTTCCAATGCAGCACACTGACTACGGACGCTTCCCTTACCTGGCTCTGGGCTCCGGGGCAGGGACCAGCGGTCCCCTTCTGCTCCCTGGGCGAGTGCTGACAGCTGTCCCTACAGGAGCACCATCCAGACCCCAGTGAGGAAGCACCAAGCCTATTGTCCCTTTGAAATCGGGACACTGAGCCCAAGAGGGTCTATCACTTGCTGAGAAATGAGAGGGTCAGGTTTCACCTTGGGTCCGGATTCTGAGCCCACCCCGGAGGCTTCTAAGCCGATGTTACTGACTTGAATCCCATGTCCCCTCCACTGGAATCAAGTTACCTCCAAGCCCCAGCCCAACCCCCTGAACTGGGTGTGCCCCCTGGATTCCTCTGTGTCTCAGCAGTGAGGAGGTTTGGGGTTGCACCTGTAGCATTTCTGAGAAAAGGAAGGAACACAGGAAGGACCGGGCTGCTTGGCACCGTGTCCCTCTGGGCCGGCGGCACCTGACTCCTGAGAGCATCTCTGCGGCTCCACTGCAGTCCTTGCCGGGACCTTGAGGCCACGGGGCAATGAAGAGGAGGTGACAGCCCAGCCCCCCCTCGGGAATGCGTGTGGTTTATTATCCCTCTGCGGCTCTGCAGTGTGGGAACAGGGAACAGTGTGTCTTAGACGGGCGCATTGTGGCTGAGGCTTATGTCGGTTAGAAAATAAGTTTTCCCCCAACGTGATATTTCATAACCTCGTCTCTGCCCATCGCCACGACAAGTGCAGGGATACTTCCAAGGAAGATGGCAACATTCAAGGCACATAGGGGACCCTTGTGCTTGGGGACTCCATCTGGGTCCTTGTCTTCACCACTCATGGGCTTTGAGAATCTGGGGGCTACTCGCCCAATGGGGTTCCCAATGGACCTACATCCTGGTGCCCCTGGGTCCTCTCCCAGGCCCCCCAAGGAGAACATGTGATGAACCAAGATGATGTGACTCTCAGGCGGCTGTGCTGAGGGACAGGGGCTCTCGGAGCCTCGTGGTCCTCTCCAGGGGGTAAGAAGATGCCAGCTGAGAGCATCCCACCAAGTGGATCTGGGAGGAGGGCTGTTAGCCGAGGTGGGCTTCAGTCCCCTTTCCCTTGAGCACAGAGCTCAGCACCACCCCCTCATTCCCTCAGGGCAGCTGGTCTCCAACGAGGAAGGCAGCAGAGCAGGTCCCCGGGGGTCCTCTGGCCCGTCCGCCTTCCTTCAAGGTCCCAGCTGCTGCTGGACAAACCTCTCACGCTGGTTTGGAGGCTCCATCTGGATGGAAGTCTGTCTATCTGCCAGCAAGGTTCCCGGGAGTGACAGAGTCAGGGAGCCTCAGGGGCCGGTAGGTATTTGGGTACGGCTAGCATTCCGGGGAGATGCAACACTGAGGGCGGATCCAAAGCAAGCGGTTACAAAACACAGTGTGCTGAGAGCAGGTGGGGTTTTATAGCTTCAGGAGGGCTTCCCGGAGGAGGAAATGCCACAGACACTTCTTGTTTAAAAAAACAAACTAGGCACTCATCTAGCAAAGCCCAGGGAGCTGGGGAGGAGACTGTGTCCAGGTCGAGGGACCATAATGAGCAAAGGTGGAAAGAGGAGAACAACATAGGCCGTGTGGGGTACTGTAGCTAGCGTGAATTTTTGACCAGGGAGCACAGAGAAGGCTGGAAGAGTGGGCGGAGGGCAGCCAATGTCAGGGAGGAAAGACATCAGAGACATTCAGGAAGCAGGAGGCAAAATTCTCGGGGCTGGAAGCTCAGTTCCCCTCGGCTCAGAGTCTGAGCACAGAGGAGCAGAGGCCTGGGCAGGCCCCAGAGCAGAGGTGGGCCTCAGCCTGCAGGTGCAGCAGCATGGAAAGTCAAGGGCAGGAGGCCTGGGGAGGCAGGCAGGCAGGCCACCCCGCTCAGAGCCTGGGGGACGGAGAGCCCCCCCGCCTCCAGCTATTAAACCCGGTTACTGATTGAACAGCAGGTCGAACCTTCTTTAATGATGACTACAGGCTGTCCCCGGAGGCCTTGCTTCTGGAAGGTAGGGTGCCGCTAGCCAGCTCCGGGTAACAGAAATTGCATTAACATAGAGCCGCAGTCCTAAAAATCTGCTTTCATGTTCCAAAGACAGAAGATAAATGGCCCTTATCATTTTTATGTAGCTGGTGTCACCGACAACGCAGCACTTGGAACCACCTGAGCTGCTTTTGTACTGTTTGTTAGGCACTTCGAGACCTTTCTCCAGGAAGAGGATGAATCTGGGCTGAGAAATGACTCCTCCTTTAACGTGATCCAACTCCACAGGATCCAGGTAGAGATGCTCTCAGCTCCAATTAGTACCGCAGGGCAAGTGTGAGCGCCGGCGCCCGGGTCTGGGGTGATGGCCTCTGAGCCCACCCTGCAGGAAGCCCCAGGAGGGGCAGGAGAAGAAGGGGCGCTGGCTGGCGAGCTCCCCTCGCTCCACGGGCAGGATGACCATGTCCCAGAGCGGGGATGCCGAGGCCAAGAGAGAAACCGGGCCCAGCCCCCCTGCAGCCCATATGGTGGACTGGGCCCCTCCACCCGGCACCCTCCCCTCCTCTTTCTGGAGGCCTGGAGGGCCAGGGGCCCGGTCTTGGCTGGCTGAGGCTCATGGGCTTAAGCTTTGGGCTTAAGGCTGGTGTATTTGGGGACCCGTGTGACCGTCAGGACAGGAGTTGCCGAGCTATTTCCAAGTTCCAGACAACCTAATCAGGACACAATCCATTCTCTTCATTACAGACCTAGGTCTTGGTCCATCTTTCAAACTAATGAGAAATCTCATTTTGACGGGTTAGACTTCCCCCACCCACATTTTTTATTACTTTCCCCCAAAGCCTTGCCTGAATACAAATCTCTGGAGGTGGGGGCCCGCTTGGCATGCCAGTCAGCCCTGCAGCTGAGTGCTTTAACTCCAGATCCACTCAGAACTCTGGGGAGCTGGAGCTCACCCCAGGAACCCAGGGCTGAGACCAGGTGCTGCTCTGTGGGGACCTGCTTGGGAGGCAGAGTTGATGATTATACCCGTCCCTTGAACACTAATTTTCACAGGTGAATAAAAATCCCACAAATAATAGTTCACATTCTAAATGCTGCTGTCAGCCAGCAAGAAAGTTGCAAAGGCTGTTCTGAAGCTGAAGGCCAGGAAGGTGAGGGGAGGGCAGGAGGGGGAGGGCAGGGAGGGGAAGGGTAGGGAAGGGATGGGGAAGGTCAGGGAGGGCAAGGAGGGGATGAAGAGGGCAGGGGCTGGGGAGGGAGGGCTGGAGGGGGAGAGGATGCAGGCCCGGCTGCCAGTCTGGGAGGGGCCCGGAGGCGGGCAGGACAGGAGGCCAGACCAGACTGCCCAGGGAGACAGCCATCAAGGCAGGCTGTGTATGGGCTCGTGGCACATAGAGACCTTCCCTGGAGAGCCGTTTTTGCACAAGGGGGTCATTTGTGTCTCAGCTCAGTGGGGTCAGCAGGATCCAGAGAAACAGTCCGTGCTGGTCCTCAGGAGGCGGCAAGGGGGCATATATGAACTAAGGGCTAAACTGGTCCCAGTGTTTTATGCAACTTTAGCTCCCAGGACACTCGGCCTTCTCACTGCAAAATGGGGAGAACCTGTTCCTGCCCCCCCGGGGCTACATGAAGACCAAGTGAACCAGCACGGGCCCAGGAAACTGTTCTGGAAGCTGGCAGGTGGAGGAGGCCCCGCCTGGGCCCTGCCGCCCGTGCTGCCCAGGCCCCCGCACCTCCTCCCGGGCGTCCCCAGCCCGCACAGCCTGTGCCCACTCGCACTGGGCACCGAGTCAGAGCCTGAGTCATGGGCTGTTTCCACCAGCGAGGAAGCTCTCCTTGGCACACGCCATCCAGCTACTCAGCAGGCGACCCTGCGTGGGGGCGGCATCTGCCACCAAGGGACCCGTGTTACCGTGAAGCCTGGTGATCCGGGTAGGAAAGCTCCAACTGCTGCCGGGAGAGCTACAAGTCCCAGGGGGCTGTGCACATCCCCGGGCTCAGAGGTGCGTCTCAGTGATCTCTTTCAGGGATCAGGGACGTGGCAAGGTGGCCAGGTCCGCCTCCCGGGCTCTGCGCACAGTCGGGAGCCCTAGTCAGCTGGGCTCTGGGATCAGCCTGCCCCGTGTTTGAACGCCCGCCCTCCTGCGCACCTGCTGCGGTGCCTGCCGGGCTCCCCAGGGGCGAAGGACCAAAGGAGAACAAACACCTGCCCTCGAGGGAGAGGTAGCCCGGCCGCCTGCAGTTCTGCCTCCCACAGGTGTCACTCTTTGGGGCTCCACCTTCCCGGCTGCTCCTGGCACCCCCCAACCGGACCCCGGCAGCCCCCTGGGGCCCAAGCTCCACCTTCCCGGCTCCGAAGGGGATCAGGTGCCCCAGAGAGAGAATGCTGAGCGCACAGCCCATTAGGGCTGCAGAGAAATGGTCTCGGGCTGAATGCGATTAGCCTCCCCAGGGCGCAGCACTTCTCCCTCGTGTGCCTCCCACACCCGGGCCAGACACCCCGCATCCGAGAAAGCAGGCCCTGCTCCTCCTGCCAGAGCTGGCTTCCAGCCTTGACAGATTTCACAGCCAAGGTCTCTTTCCTGAAACTCCGCTGCTTCAACCCATTACTCGTCATTATCCCCTGAACGGCGCCTGCAAAGCTTCTCCTCCACAGCTGTGCCCTTAGAGCCCCGCAAAGGAACTCACTACTTGGCTAAGGACAGGCCACCGGTGTCCTTAATCTGGCCTCATAAATGAGCCACGTGGGCACCCCCAGGCTACGCCCACTGCTCCCCCAGCCCTTGAGTCCTCTGGGTACTTCTTGGGCAGCGCCAGAAGCTCCAGCCTTTCCAGGCAGTGGGTGGGTGGGGAGTCCTGCTCCCCCAGTGTGCCCAGCACCATCCTCCCTCCTCCTCGGCAGGCGAGGGGCTCCCAGCTGCTCCTACAGGAGTCCCGCCAGCCAGCAGCCTGGCAGCTGCTGCTCCTGTCAGCAGGGCCTTCTCCTGGAACGGGGACATCTTAAGCTTGTTGGGATCAATTGCCCGTGGCGTTCCACTTAATCCCCCTGCCAGGTAACTGACAGCTTTAGTGGCGAGGAGGAGCAAGGAGGGCTTTCTCAGGACCCTATCCCAACCCCTAAGGGAGATGGGAGCAGGGTGCACGGCAGGTCTGGAGCCAGAGGGGGAGTTAGAAGCATTCCAGGGCCAAAGCCCCCATATTTAGACATAGTCCCTGGGCTGTAGCCCCTGGGGGGCCCCACTTGTCCCACGCCAGGGGCAGCAGGACCACCTAAGGTCCAGGGCCAGGCCGGACACACAGGCAGCACTCAGGAAGGCCTACTAGGAGGAAGAGGAGATGCAGTAACTCGAGCGAAGAGAAAAGGTGTGTGGTATGTGGTGTGTGTGCATGTGTGTGTAAGGAGTGTGTATGTCAGACTTCTTGGGGGGGGTTCTTTAAGGTTCATAAAGTCAGTTAGGAATTCAACTCAAATTGATTTTGCATCTGCTCTGTTCTGAGCAGGTAACAATGAAAACACAGTCCTTGCTTGATGAGATATGCATGCCGGAAGGCTTCCCGGAGGAGGCGTGTTAGCCCTGCCACAGACTGGAGCGAGACTTGGAGACCCCTGGGCCAGAGCAGTGCTCCTCAAACTTTGGTCTGAGCCAAGCAACACCGGAGAACTTGCTGGAAATGCGGATTCTCTGAACGCATCAGCCACTCTGGGGTGGGGCCTCGGGCACCCCGCCGGTGACAAGCCCTCCAGATGATTCGGTGAGACCTACCGGGCTGGGGTGTGGGGAGACCCACACTGAGGGAGCCAATGTCCTGGGAATTCTTTCCTTTGGCCATGAGTTCGGGGCCTGGCAGCCCTTTCCAGCCTCCTGTCCCGCTGCTCTAGCCTCCTGCGGGCTGACTGTGCCTTCGGGAACAGGCAAAGCAGAAAATTTTGTGAAAAAATTCGATATTTAATATTTCTTCCAAAAGCATCAAAACAATCATCATGGGAAATACCAGTGTCTCGTTAGCATCCTATCCATTCTACCCCCTGCTTGGATGTTACTAGAATTGCTCTACAAAGCTGCTGCCCCTTTGCTCCCTGTTCATGCCCCTGGGACCCCCACCCCAGCCCTTCCTCCAGGCGTCACTCCCCAGAGGGGCCGTGAGAGCTGTACTCGCTTGCCTTTGTCCGAAGGGCTCTTCCTCTCATTCTCGAAAGATATGTTTTACCTGCTGCGCATCTGGGTGGCCAACCGTTCTGTTTGGCTTCGTCCTCGGCGATGTTCCCGTCCAGGCTCCCAGCCTCCGTCCTCCCGGGCGTCCACTGTGGTTCGTTTCGTCTGTTCCCTCCGGCTTCTCGTCAGGCTCCGTGCTGCTCTTCATCCCCGTGATGGGTCCAAGTGTGGAATCTTTTCTGTTCTTTTCTTTTCTTTTCTTTTTTTAAGACTTTTTTTTTATTTTTATTTATTTATGATAGTCACACAGAGAGAGAGAGAGAGAGAGAGGCAGAGACACAGGCAGAGGGAGAAGCAGGCTCCATCCACCGGGAGCCCGATGTGGGATTCGATCCCAGGTCTCCAGGATCGCGCCCTGGGCCAAAGGCAGGCGCTAAACCGCTGCGCCACCCAGGGATCCCTGGAATCTTTTCTTGATTCTTTGCTTGGGACTTATTATCCCTTCCTGGATTGAAATTCACATTTCCTCTCAATTCTGGAAAACTCCTCTGGAAAATTCTATTACCTCTCTGAACCATGACTCTCGTCCACTCTCTTCTCCTTCCAGAACTCCAGATAGATGGGCCCCCTTTCATTTTGCTCTAACCTCCCACCTCCTGGCCTGTGATTCATATTTCCTGTGTCATCTTCTTCTGTCCCGCCTTGTGCATTCTGGTCACTGCTTCCACTTCATCTTGTCCCTGACTCTCTCCTGAGCTGGGTCTACTTGCCGCCGTCCAACCCACCTGTCCATCAGCTCTCGTGTCTCAGTTACTCCATTCTTCATCTCTAGAAGTTCTACTTGGCTCTTTCTCATCTCTCTCTGACAACTTTTAGAGTCTCTCTCTCTCTCTCTTTTTTTTTTACCCTGCCCATGTTCTCAATCCTTCTTTCTTTAAACATTTTTAACTTACTTTATTTTTATTCTAGTCCTGATCACTCAAACATCTGAAATCTTTCGATCTAGATTCGCATGCGTGGCTTGGGCTGACTGTGACTCATCGTGGATTGTCTGCTCCTGTGTTTTTGTGGTTGGAGACCACAGCCTGAGGCTGCGCGTCGGGGGACCCAGGAGGACCCAGGAGAGGAGAGTGTGCCCCGGCCGTGTGCAGGGGCATCTGCCAACCCAACACCACTGTAGGCTCCTTCACTGGCTTGGGGTTCTCTGGACCACTCCGTTGACAAGTTTGAAGCCCGATCTCCAGTGAAGGTCACCCTGAGTTGGCACATTCTCAGGAAGGAATGGGTGTATCCCCATTCATTGCAGACGCCAGGACAAGTGAGTGTCCTTGTTGTCTTTCTGCTGCTAGTTTGGTTTCCACAGGCTTCCCTTACACTGAGCATACCATGTTAAAGGGCCCAGCTTGAGGGGAGGGTCTCACTTCCTACTCTTAGTCTTTTATGGACTCAACACCAAATAGTGTTTTCGGTTCCCTGTGTTGTGGTTAAAACCCAAGGTTTGGGACACCTGGGTGACTCAGTGGTTGAGCATCTGCCTTCAGCTCAGATCATGATCCCAGGGTCCTGGGATCGAGTCCCCCATCTGGCTCCCCACAGGGAGCCTGCTTCTCCCTCTGCCTGTGTCTCTGCCCCTCTTTGTCTCTCATGAATAAATAAATAAAATCTTAAACAAAACAAAACAAAACAAAACAAAATGAGGTTCTAGGCTCCTGTTACAGGCAAATGGCTTGGGGTCCCCAGAGATCAGCATTTGCTTCCGATTCCGGTATCAGCCCACCAGTCATTCCCGGCTCCCAGGAACTTCCCTTCCCTCCTTGCAAACTTAGCTATGCGTTGAATAACATATGTGGTAACTGATCCTGCATTCTTAGTGTTTTGTAGCCAGAGAATATCCCATCGCCCTCCCCCGACTTTTGCTGCCAGTAGATCGGTCTGTAGCAGAACTATTCCCCCAGACCATTTCTTCTTCCTTTGGGGCTCACAGCTAGACCCTATCCCTGGGCCCCTTACACCTAAACATGGTCACGTGACTGTGTTCTGTCCACTGTGACTGTTTCAGATCAGGCCCCTGAGAACCTCCCACATGATCCTCAGGGTGATGATGGCAGAGCCACACGATCGATGCGCCTGCAGTCCCAATCACTGCCGGAAGAACCGTCTACCACCGCAGACGCTGCGTGAGCAGGACTGAGGGGCTTACCCAGTGCAGCAGCTGGCATTACTTCACTAAACACCACTCCACCGTGGTGCCAGAATTAAAGCCCCACTCATAATTGTTCCACAGCTCACCATTATACACATAATCTTTTCAGGGCTTAGGGACTTAAAGGGTTCTCATCTGGCCTGGCTCCCGGGAGGCAGGACTGCCTATCAGGGAGGCGGAGGGGCTCACTGGCATGGCAGACGGGAGAGTGGCCTGATGCTCCTTCCCTGCCCTGCCTTATCAGCACTGGCCCCCGAATCCACTTAGATGTGGCCCTGCTTTCAAGGAAGCCCTGGGTATTGAGGATGTAGAGGCAGACACAGGGGACCTTGGGACAAGGAGATGACAGGTGCAGCGGGGCCGACGGCGGGGGCAGTGGCCACTCAGGCACCAGCCTGTTCAGGCTGAGGTCTAGGGTCTGCTGGGCTGGACCAGCTGTACCAACACGCTCACTGGGGACAAGAGAGCAAGGTGGGCCTTGCGCTTGGTGCAGACAAGTGGGACTCTGGGCGCAGCCTGGCCCACCTGGCAGGGGGGTGCCCAGCTGGCAGCGCTTCGAGGCCCACCCTGTGCTGGAAAACCTCATGTCCACAGATGAGGAGTCCTTGGGCCATCCACTGTGCAGACGTGTCCTCAAGAGGCCACGAAACTCGACTCACCGCAGAGTCTTCTCCCAGGAACAAGAGCCGGCAACTGGCAACACTCCCCAGGTCGGGGTCTACCGTGACAAGGCTGGCCAAAGGACAGGCCTCTGGACCCCTGCCCTCGACAGGTCACAACCTCTAGGGACAAAGGAAGGGGCCCTGCTGGGAACTGACAGGCTCGCTGTCCTCTCTCATTGGCTGCCTGGCCTCCTTCACCAGACCATGGTCCCCAGAGCTGCTCTGTCCCCAGATTCTGAGGGGCAGTCCTGGTCTTTCTAGTCCTTTGGTCACTCTCTCAGGGGATTTCGACAGCGATACGATGGCAACTCTGAGCACACTGGGTGCAGAGTAGCACATGGGCCCGTGGAGTCCTTGCCTCACCCTAACTTCCTACAGCTGGACCAGCCCTCTGACCTGGAGGGGGACCTGCTTCGGGCACCGCACTGTGCTCCAGAGAAAAGCTGTTCCTCCTCTGGCTACCCCGGGGTGGAGCAGAGCCTCTGGGTTTTTAGGACTAAAGAGCCGTGGGAAAGCTGTGAGCACGGGTTAGCCCACGGATTAGCTGTTAAGAACATACTCAGAAGCCCACGGACACCTGGGAAGGGTAGTTTATTTTCATTTACATTCTCCTTATGACCCACGGAGCAAACCAGAAAGAACCCAGTCCTTAGGGATGGCTCATTGGGTTGGGAGTCCTGGCAGTGGGCCCTGGGCAGGTCACTTGGCCTCTCTGAGCCTCCATTTCCTTGACCACAGAAGTGGGATCAGTGACCCCCACTTCTCCAGGCCGACATGAGGTCAAAGGGCCCAGAAGCCCCAGGGACACTGGAAGTGCACAACCAGCATCCTGTCCCTTGTCCAGCTCTGCCTGGTAGGCCTCTTGTCCAGCCCTCTGTCCCTCCCTCTGCTTCCACCTGAAGAAGCTTGTCGGGACATGGGACATGTAATGAAGAACGTTATTCTGGGGGCGTGAGGTGCTGACTCCAGCTGTGGGGAGGAATTTCAGGTGGGGGAGGCACCGGGGCCGGGGGCCGTACTATCATCCTCTCTTGCTTCCCCTAACTGGCTGAAACAGGGGCTCAAATGCATACGTGTGGGGCCGGGAGCACTCAGAGAAGCGTTACCTGTGCCTCACCGGTACTTGCAGGAGCAGGGGCCCAGAGGTCTTCCTCTCGGGCCAGGGCTGCGCATGGATGGACCCTCGTCCTTGAGAAAGGCAGGATGGAGACGAGGCCCCGGGGAGCCCACTGGGGGCTGAAACATCTTCACCTCCACACATGGGATCCGACCACGTGCGAGTGAGGCACCCAGGAGCCCCAGGCAGGCGTCCGAGCCACTGTCCGGGAAGAAAGGAGTCCAGCCTCTCCGGGAGGGCAGGCTGAGCCCAATGGCACCTCCCAGCCTGGCAGCCACACCTGCTGTGCACCTGCTCTGGCGGAGGAAGCAGGGCACGGAGGTGAAGTCCACGCGCCTGAGAGTCCACAAGCTTCCTGCTGCTACAACACGGAGCCTGCGCCGATAGAACCTCGACAAACTTAGCTACTGCTACCTGATTTCACCCACAAGCCAGTTTGCATCTCTGCATCAGAGACTGGAAACTGAGGCACAGAGAGGCTGACAGAGCTCAACCCTTCTGAGCACTCAGACCTGGGGAAATCCTAGCTCTGCCACTTGCTCACTGCATGACCCCGACGGAGTGACCCCCTTCCCCCATGCCTCAGCTTCCCCATCTGTAAATTCAGATGCATCATTGCTTTCTTGTTGCACTGGCTTGAAGAATAAAATGAAACCATGCCCGTGCAAGAGCCCCATCGGGTGCCTCGCACAAAACCAACCTTGATTAGAATTACTATCCAGGCACAATGCTATTATTCTAATTTTCTCCCACGAAGCACTCTGTATTCGCTAAATAAGTGATTCCTTTTCCCCAACATTTTATTCTGAAAATTCCAAACACACAGCAAAGCTGAAAGCATTTCTAGTGAACACTCATATACTCTTAGGGTAAAATTCTATCATTTACATCGAATAACCCTTGTTTTATCAATATCTACCCATCAATCCATCTAATTTTTTTTAATGCATTTCAAAATAAATTGAAGACATCAGTCCAGTTTCCCCCCTAAATACTTTAGCATGTACTGTTTTGGTTGTGAAATTTGCATACAACAAAATGCACAAATCTTGAAAGTCATCTGCTGAATTTTGTCACATAAACAAATGTCCCGTCGGGACAAAAGATGTTACCATCATCCCAGAAAGACTCCTCGTGGCCCTAGTAGGTCAGTCCTGCCTCCACTCCCAGGAGGCAGCCGTTGTTCTGATTTATTTTTCCCACGTTAGCATAATTTGCCTGTAGTAGAATTTCACATACTAGAAGACATGACTGCATAACGCAGTACAGCATGTACCTGGATCGGTGACCGGAGGCTACACGACGAATTACTGCAAAGCTCAGTGCTTAAAACAACACCTTTATGATTTCACAGTTTCTGAAGGCTTGACTTGGTCCTCTGGTCCCTACAGCTGCAACCAGCTTGTTGGCTGTGGCTGCAGGCTCGCTTCCAGGCTCCACTGAGGGAGACCTGCTCCCAATCTCACTCAAGTGGGTGTTGGCAGGCTCAGGTCCTCAGGGGCTTGTTGGACCGGGGGCCGCATTCCCCCTGGATGTCAGCCAGAGGAAGGCACCTTTTAATTCCTTGTCAGGAGGCCTCTCTGTAGGGCAGTTCACAACACTGCAGCCAGTCTCATCAGAGGACAAGAGAGAACCTGCTAGTGAAAGCCAGAAGCTCTTCATGGCCTACTCTCGGAAGTGACAACCCTGGCGCAACCCCTGCCACCCAGCAAGGGGAGGGCGTTACACAAGGGCCTGGGGACCAGGAGGCAGGATCATTGTGAACCACCCCGGGGAGCTGCCTATAGCACTCTCGGGTGGGACACCACGGCCTGCCTGTTGCCAGATAGGACTTCCTGGCAGCTTTCTCCAAAGGTACACCTGGCTCTGGGAGATGACCACAGTGCTGGACCTGGGTCTGCATCCCTCACCATGACCCTGCGTAGGAAGCTGCTCCTCCCTCAGCCAAAGCTCACCAGGGCCTTGAGGTCCTGACCTTTGCCTCTGCCATCCTCCCAGGAAGAAGTGCTTATGGGGAACATCCCGACCTGGGGTGCCCTGGGGTTGGGAGGAGGAGCTCCCCTCCTTCTACTTTTAGCTGGGAAGTCCTGAGGGCTCTATTTGTCCAGAAGACTACCAGTCATTTTCAGCACCAGCATGGAGGCTGTCCCCTCATTTGCCCAGGGAGGATGACTCTGGGCCATGGTCACTCAGTGAGCCGATGGCAGGAAGGACTCTTGTCCTGAGTGCCCTTACCTTCACAGGACACACGGTAGGCAAAACCCAAATGCACGGTGTGAGGACAAAGAACGCAGAGCCAGGTCCAGACTGTAACTTGCCCCCTGGCCTCACTAGAGAGAACAGGTTCCCTCCTCGGGACCACCAGGGTGAGGAGAGCCTGGACTGGGGCCCTGGTCCAAGGTGTGCCTGCTGCTATTGTGAATATGTGGGAAATGGCCAGGGAAAGCAGCAGAGAACCAGAGGACCAGCTAGAGCGACAGATGGACAGATGGACAGAGAGGGAGTAGCAAATAGCACAGAAGACTGGGATCAAGGGCAGGAAGAAGCTGACACGAAGTGGACAGAGAGCACCAGCAGCAGCACCTGGGGGAGACCACCCTCCAGCACCGGCACCTGCTGCCGCATCCTCTGGGTGCTTACATCTTGGCCCGAAGATAAGGAGACCTCACGGGCAGCAGAAGCTGGCTCGGGGTCCCCAGGCAGCTGAGCAGGGGGAGCTCAGACCTGACGCCCTGGGAAGAGGGCACAGCTTCCCACCTCCGGATGGACGCGTGGGTGCAATGGGTGTGGAGGAAGGCACCTTGGCCCAGGAGCTCAGAGGCCTGAAATACCACTTCTCTGCTCTCCCAGAATCTACTCAGTCATTCTGGGGCTGTCCCCCACGCCCAGGGCTTGCCTCTGGCGGATCCTCTGCCCCTGGAGCCTGCGGGCCCTACAGGTTCAAGTTGTCCAGACCCATGGTTCTTGGCCAGAAAGATGCCCCCCACGGCCACTCCTGTTGGGGTCAGACCACAGCCCCAGGCCCCACCCAAGTGGATTTGGGGCTCAGCTGCTGGAGGGGCCGGGCAGGCCTAACCCTTCCCCCTCTGTCTTCCTTCCTCCTGGAAAACTTACCAAGCTCCCCTTTGGGCTTTTGGAAATAAAAGCCGGGACGTCTTGAGCACCAGCAGGGAAGGCCACACAGGGCCTCTGAGGCAAGAGGCAAGAGGGTGCCAAAAGGACAGGGAGGGGAAGGGCAAGTGGGGAAGGAGGCCCATGGATGAGCTCCCGGGAGCTCTCTTAGTCTTCACCCGGCTCTCGACCCGGCGAGGAGCTGTGCGGTGCGGGGCTGCAGGATGAGCGGGGTGCTCCGCATAAATAAATAAATAAATCTTAAAAAAAAAAAAAGAACCCGAACCTGGTGGGGCAGCGATCCCGTGATCCCTCAGCCGAAAACCGGGAGGACACCGACCCAGAAGGGAATTGACACATGGTTCCCCGTGGGTGAACCTTGAGGACGTGCTGCTCCGTGAGGTAAGCCAGTTGCAAAAGGAGGGACTTTGGGTCTGACCCCCGTGATTTCACTTACATGAGGTCCCCGGAGGCATCAGGGTCATGGAGACAGAACCTGGGGGGGCAGGGCCGGGGAGCTGCTGTTTGCAGGGGATACCTTCGGTCTGGGAAAAGGAAACATTTTGGAGATGGGTGGTGGTGACAGTGGCACAGCATCGTGTGTGGGAATGCCACTCAGTGTCAACTCAAACATGGTCACAATGGTAAGTTTCATGTGCATTTTGCCACAATACAAAAATACACATGGCAAATTTAGAAGCCCAGTGAGGACCTGAGGGAGAGTCAGCCGAGCGTGGGGATGGCCCGGGCTGGCAGGAAGTTTCCTGACGTGGCAACGCCCGAGTTGGGGCCTGCGGGCTGAGGCCCACGGAGCCCAGGGTGGGAGGCCAGAGTGAGGGGGACCCGACAGGAAGCTGAGTGGGGGGCAGCCGGGGTGGCTCAGCGGTTTAGCACCTGCCTTCGGCCCAGGGTGTGATCCTGGAGACCTGGGATCGAGTCCCACGTCGGGCTCCCTGCGTGGAGCTTGCTCCTCCCCCCACCTGTGTCTCTGCCTCTCTCTCTCTCTGTGTCTCTGATGAATAAATAAATAAAATCTTAAAAAAAAAAAAAAAGGAAGCTGAATGGGTGGCTGAGGCCCAGGGCACCCAGGGGTCCTCACGTGGGTGGGGCAGACAGAGACGGGATCACAGGGCATTTCTCGGCTCAGAGTCAGAGGGGATCTAGGGTCAAAAGTGGCAGGGAGACTGTGAGGAGCTGGGGTGACCGGGGCAGGCGTATGGCCAGCGTGCAGCCCACCTCTTCTGCCTGTGGCCCCACGTGAGTCCTTTCCCCTCTCTGATCAGCCTGCCAGATTTAGCAAATAAGAATTCAAATTTCAGATAAGCAACAGATTACTTTTTAGTGTAAGCACGTCCCTAGTATTGCACACTTTCACTAAAATATTATTCGCAGTTCAAAATTTAACTGTGAAACTCAAATTTAACTGCGCGTCCTCTTTTATCTGGCCACCCTACTGTCCGAAGGGTCCCTGATGCCTCTGTGTGGCTGTCTCCTCCTCCTCCTTTGGGCCATGGCTCACTGGACTCTTTCCCAAGAGGCCCGTCCCTGACCACCCCGGGGGAAGGACCCTCCCCCTTCCCTAGTCACTCCCTGTCACCCTCATCACCTGCTCCATTGCCATCCTGGCACTGGCAGGGCTGTGAAACAGCCTCACTGGTGCGTCTGCTTGCCCTTGATTCTATGTCCCCACGCTGAGATGCAGGCTCACGGGGGCCGGGACCTGTCATTACTTCCCAGCACCTGGCACAGGCCTAGCTCGTACTAGGTGCTCAGCAAATACTATTTGAAGGATGGAAGGGATGTCTCCCTGGAGGGACAGTCAAGAAGGATGTAGGTGGCCCAGGGGCACTGTGGGTTTGCTGTTTTTGTCCATCTCACCACCTCCCCCTGGAGACTTGTCCACCGTCCTCAGAGGCTCGGGGCTGCCTCTGTACGCAGGTGTGCAGGCAGGTGTTCAGGGCCCCCAGCAGCGGGGCCAGGAAACAGAGCTCCCCTGGCCTGGCCCACATATGGGGTCCGCAGGTCCGAACCAGGCCAGCCCAGCCTTGTCAGCTGCCCTTCCCCACAGGACCAGCCTCCTGTCCACACAGTCCCGGAGGCAGCCACGTTACCATGGCAACGGCAATCCGAGGTCACAGCGCTGGAAACCAGAGGAAGCCTCCCTCCTGGAACGCCACCACCGAGTCAGAATCTAATTTTCATTACAGCCATAATAGTGGTTTTGCATAATGGGACATACATTAATACCTCACGTGCCAGTGCTTATTTGGTTAAAATTCATGAATTCAGGTCTAAGTAAAAAGTGCTGATGGCTGAAGTTTCTCACTCTGTTTCAGTGTTCTTGGGTTGTTGTTTTTTAAAGTCAGTCTGTCTCCTTGGCAGCAATTCGCTTTAATCCCATTATTAACGGGTAAGGGAGAGGAAGACAAAGCAGGGCTCTGCTCCCTGTGGCCTCAGCAGTTCTAGAGGGAACCAGGGCCCTACAGGTGACAGTCATCCCTGGCACGGCCTCCCTGTGTGACCCAGAGCACACGGTTCTTTCTCTCTGGGCCTCAGTTTCCTCTCGTAGAGAAATGAGGAAAGGGTTTAACTGGTCCTCAGAATCTCTTCTGTTTCCAAAACTCAGGCACGTAGCTGACATTTGCTGAGGCTCAGCCTGGCACCAAGCTCTGGGCTGGCAGGAGGGGCTATGGTCCCCACCTTCAGGGTTGGGACTCAATCAGGAAACAAAGCCATGGAACAGCTGGGGAGGCTTCCTGGAAGAAGTGTCATTTGAGATGAGACTTGAAGGGAAAAGTAAGAGTTAGCTGGGGGAGGGGGAGAAAGGGAACAGGTGAGGCTAGCAGGTGGGCCTGGTCCTATAGAACATGGGGTGTAGGCTCAGGTGTTCAGGACCAAGGCAGTGTTGAGACAGAGTTGGGACAGAAAGAGTACACCGCTCAGCCGAGGGGTGACCACCATGAGGCCTGTGTCCCTGACACTGGTCACCCCAGCAGTGGGGCCTGGGCACAGTGGATGGGGCCCACGTGGAAGGAACTGCAGGCAGGGCCACACTGGGCTCTCCCCTGTGGCCCCAGCACCCAGCTGCTCAGGGCCCACCAGCTACTGTTAGTCACCTCCTCATCCTCACAAGTATTAGTGGAGGGAATGAAGCAGAGCGTGCTGAGGCCTCTGGTCTGTCGCTGAGCAGGGGGCCCTGTACACCTGCCTCTCTTGACCCAGACCTGGGCCCTTCCTCTGGCAGGCAGAGGGGCAAGGTGACAGGCAGAGAGGCCTGGGCTGCGGGTAGGGGTGTGGCCCTCAGAGGGAGGGAAAGGCCTGGGAAAGGACAGGCGAGGGCAGGTCTGCTGCAAGCGTCCCAGAACAGGTGGCAGGAGGAGGACGGGGACCACAGGAGTGAAGACTGGAAGGGGAGCTGCGATGATGGGGGTGTGCCCACCGAGGGGTCAGGACTTGATCTCATGGGTGGCCCAGAGCCGTGGAGAAGTGAGGGGTCCCCTGGGCCTGGTGGGAACACGGTGTTGGCTGCTGGGGGCTATGGAGCTGGTCCTGGCCCTGGGAGGTCTGTGACCATGCAGGGTCACCCCCAACGATGAGACTTAGCAGGCAGCAGAGTGGGGAGAGGAGGAAAGGTGCTCCGGAGAGGTCACAGCAGGTGGAAAGGCAGCCCAACGCAGAGCGAGGAGTCCAGGCCGGTGCCCTGGTTATTGGCAGGAGCCTGGGTGATTGGGGAAGGCCATCTTGGGAGGTGCCAGGTGGGGAAATCCAGGAGCACTGTCTCAAGGGGCTGGGAGAGCAGGGGCTGGAACCAGGGCCTCCCCAGGAGGGGGACCTCTTGGCCCAAGAGCCCCAGCTGGGAGGTTAAGCCAAGCCTCACAGGTGAGGAATGAGGCTCAGGGTGGGGAGCTGGCTGGCCCAGGGTCCTGCGGTCCAGAGGCGTGGGCCGCACTTGGACTCAAGCCGTGGCCTGCTCGGTAGGGGTCCGCCGGGCCCAGCTTTCTCACGTGAAAATGAGGGTGAGATCCCCGTCTGGATGAAGGCAGGCAGCCCAGGAGCTGGAGCCGGGTCTGCTCTCACAGACTCAGGCACCGTAGCAGATGTGGGTGCCTGTGCTCAGGTGTGCAGGCCTCATGCGTGCATGAGCCTCCTGGTGTGCCCTCGCTCCCTGCGCCCCACTGCTTTGTCTGCAAGGAGGCAGATGCCGGATAGAAAGGCCGCTGAGATGTCCCCTGAGGCCCCCAGAGCAGGAAAGCCCAGTGCTCTGTGAGGGCTGGCAGTCAGCCTGGAACACAGCGTCCCGGTCCCTCTGAGGATCCTGGATGGTCCTTTCTCTATCAGCTCCAAGAGCAGCAGCAGCCACCAGAAGGGGGTCACAAGGCAAAAACAGGGAGCATGGGGGTGAGAGGACTAAGCGTGGCCTCAGCTCACCCAGTCCTCCAGAGTGGGCGGGGCCTCCACGATGGAGCTCCTGCACTGGAGGTCATACCCCATCCTGGTGTCCCCCGTCCCTGTCCGGCCATGTCCCTGAAGAGCAGAGAAAGGCCACATAAGGGGGACAAGAGGCCCGACGAGGCTGGTGGGGACAGGGAGGCCCTCTGGCCATCAGCTTGGCTGTTCTGCTCTCATAGTCTGTTGATGTCTGGACCTCTCTGGGCCTCTTGGCTCACCTAGGAGGACAGCAGTGACAGCTGCCCTCCCCAGGGACAAAGTGCCAGGCCTGACGTATTCCCTCCTCCCAGCAAGTGCACAGCAATCATTCTCGGGCAGTTTGTCCCTTTCCTGCTCTTAGGCAGGTGCGTCACCCCCATCCCTGGATCCCAGAGTTCACGCCTGGCCATTCAGAACATCTCCATGGCACACGCCCAAGTCAACTGATGAGAGTCCATGGACCTTGCCAGACCGCCAGGGAGAGAAGCTTTCATCCACCTGGGGATGGGTACACAGGCCCCAGGCCTGGGCTGCTGGTGGCCACTAGAAGAGGAGGGGAGCAAATGTAGAAGGAAGCAGATCCAGGAGGTGGAGACTGTGTCCTAGGAACATAGCTGGAGCCCTTGATACAACTGCACCTGAAGCCAACACTACCTCTGGGGTTTTTAGCTACTTGAACCACTAAGTTGGGCACCTGGGTAGTTCAGTGGCTGAGCATCTGCCTCTGGCTCAGGTCATGATCCCGGGGTCCTGGGATCGAGTTCCGCATCGGCCTCCCTGCAGGGAGCTTGCTTCTCCCTCTTACTGTGTCTCTGCTTCTCTCTCTCTCTCATGAATAAATAAAATCTTTAAAAAAAAACCACTAAGTTGTTTTCTTCTTTCCTCTCTTTTCCTTCTCTCTCTCATCTCTCTGGCTTTTTTTCTTATATTCTTAAGCTCATTCAAGTTGGGTTTTTGTCCTTTGCAGCCAAGAGAATCCTAATAATACTCATAATAGGAATTCCGTTAACAGTGCAAAAGGTAAATAGACTATTACTCCCGTGTGACCCTCCCACACAGTTCCAGCATCTTAGCTACAGAACCAGAGCGTGAGAGCCAGGCTCTGCCTCCCCCAGCCCAGCAGACCCCAGCTGTGAGAGGACTCTTCCCTGTGGCTTTAATCTAGGTCCCAGACACCCAGGCCCCACAGCTGGAACATAATGGAGAACCTATCACCAGCCCACCCCGGGGAAGCCCCCAGTTCGGCACCCATCGTGCAAAAGAAAGAACAGCACAGGCACATGGAAATTTTCTGAAATAGGCTTCTGGGTTTTTATTCAAAACAACATGGTGGCAGCTGCCACTTGGTTTCTCTATGCCCGGGCCATCTGGGCCAGCAGGGACCAGTGCCGTCAGCAACTAGGAGGGAAGTTCATTCACACCATAGAAACTGTACAGCCACTCGGAGTGCGGTAGTCACGGCAGCAGGGCCAGGCTGAGGGCTTCCTGGAGGAGGAAGGCCCCCAGGCCCCAGCTAAGCCCAGGCTCCACCAGGAACACTGATTATTGCACGAGGACAAAAAGAGTATGTGTATCTGGGCTAAAGAGCGGCTTCTAAGACCCCAAGCCCTTACACAACGCAGCAAAGAGGGCCGGAGGTGGCCCTGGAAACAAAAGGCTCTACGGGAAGGATCTGGGGGAAAGACGGGCCGACAGGCTGATACTGTGCCCACTTCATTCTTTAGGGGGCTGCCAGGTGCAAAGAAGGCCGGGCAGGGGACAGGAAGAGGGTTTGGCCCCGGCAGGTTACAGGTCCATCTGTGCAGATGCCACGGTGCCTGCAGCCACCACTCTGTACAGCCCCGCAAACAGATGGCTTGGGGTATCGGGCACCAAGTTCCCCACTCTCGCTGGGGCCAGATCTGTGTGAGTTAGGGTAAGTTTGTGCTTTTGTGATGAACAGGTCCCAGGATCAGGAGGGCAGAGGGGCCACTCACCCAACCCTTATCCATTTTGGCTTGTCCGAACCAGCCAGTCACAGCTCCCCTGACCCCCTAACTCCTGTGCTCCCAGAAACAAAGCCAAGGGCCTGGGAACAGCATCCGGAGCCCTCCAGGAATACGCCCCACCTCCCACGACCACAGCCCCGCAGCGCACCCCCCAAGCCAGCCTCTCCCTTCAGCTATTCCCACCGCTAGACACACCCTGCTCTAGCCTGTCAGCTCCGCTCGGGCCAGTCCCTTTGCCTAGCCTGTCCTCCCCACGTGTCTGCTCATCCGGGGACACCGGTTCAGCGTAAGGGGATGGCTTCATGTGGGACACACCAGGATGCGTTCCCTGCCCAGCCGCTTATCACCTGGTGACGCCGGGAAAGTCACTTCCCGGTCCGTGCGTGGAACAGCAGGGCACACCGCTCAGGGCTGCCACGCAGATTAAAGATGACGCATTAAAATGGACGCTGTTGACAGGTGTCAGAGGCCAACCCTTGAGCCCCAATCCGTCCTCTATTTGGTCTTTCCAGGTCACACGTTCCCCTCCGGAGTTCCAGCACTCATGTCCCTCCAGGAACGCGCTGACGTGCACACCTCACGTGCATGTGCGGGGAGGGAGGGGGAGACAGAGCTCCCTACGCCCTCTTCTTCCCCGGATGAGCACCCCTGTCACAACCCAACATGGCAAGGGAAGCAGCACAAGGTGGGCTGGGGCCAAGGAGGACGCGACCCCAGGCCTACCTGCTCCCCAACAGCCCCCCCACCGAGGCTGCATCCTGGGAGGGGGTTCAGTGCTCGGGGATCACCTGGTATCCTCCCAGGGGCCCACCACCCCCACTTCTAGGGGAGGAGAGCCAAGCTCCCGAGGTTCAAGGGCTGATGCGGGTCTGGCCACCATGCTGGCCCAGCCGTGGTGCCAGCAGAGACCCCCGGGCAGGTTTTGCCTTCTGAACCCACGCCTTTTGACCGCTGGGTGCGCTTTTCCACATCCCACATAATCAGGTTCTGGCCCCCTGCTGGACTGCAGACTCTGCTGCCAGGGCACTGAGGGATCCTGGGCTGCCAGCCACCTTAACCTCTCCAGGGCTCAATTCCTCGTGTGGGAAGTGGGCCTGCCCACCCTTCCCCACCCCGCCACCAGCTCCTAAGGGCAGGGCTCAGCAGACCACCAAGCCTGCGTCCCTCGCTGCCTCCTCCCTCTGCAGCAGTGCCCAGGCCCCAAGCACCCAGAAGACACCCGGAGCCCATCCACGCAGCCAACCACCCGGTTCCACTTGCCAGCCTGACCCGAAGGCAAGTTCTGTAAGGTCAGGGTTTGGGAAAGAGGACCAGGTCCCTGCAGCTGGGCCCAGCTGAAGCCATCTCGAGGAGGTCCCACAAAGGCAAAGGGCCTGGTTATTGCTGGAAGTGTAGCGTCTCCCAAACTCGCAGCCTTTCCCGCCCCAGGGCGCTGCCTGTCTGCAGACCACCTGTACCACCACGTTCCCAATCGTCTTAAGGTGACCCTGAATCCAATCACTTCTGAAAACTTACCCTTGACCTAAGCAATGTCTGTGAAGTCATGGGCTCAATGGACTGTTTATTTCCTAATAAATACGGGGGGGGGGGATGCATAACTATTCAAATAAAAAAGAGTCATCTGTGCACCCACTTGGGAAGCACGGCTAGAGTGAAACCTGATCTGCAGCCTGTGAAAATGATGGGGGGCAGGGGAGTGAGGCTGGTCCCAGGGCTAGCAGGTGCCCTCACCCCTGCTTACAATCCTGTCAGGTCCCCCTTCCCTGAACTCCTTCCCCTGAACTCCACTGGAGGGGGCAGAGATGCCTGGGGGCCCGCGGGGTGGGGTGGCATGACCTCCTGGCTCAGGGTCCACCTGGAGGATAAAAGGTGGTAAGAAACGACCACCCGCCACCGCTGGCTGCATTAGCCCAGGGCGCCCGCAGGGCATCAGCCGGCACAGACCACGGGCCCCCCTGATTTCCAGGCATCTCCCGCCCTGCTCAGTACCCTCTACCCCTCCTCTTTCCTGCTGCCTCCGTGCCCACCCTCGGTCTTCCTGGGGGGGGGCAGAGCCACAGCAGACCCCCACCCCTGGAGGTGCCCTGCCCCCTGGCTGAGCCCCCTGCCCAGCCTCCCCGAGCTGCCCTCCACCCCCCACCCCTGCCCTAAGAAATTACGACTATTCACCTCTGATTTTTCTAAAGAAATACATCTAACTGGTTGACTAAGAGTGTGCTCTGGGGCATCTACAAAAGACTGCTCACAACAACTAGACAGTCAGGAACAAGACAGACACCCCGATACGTGGGGGCGGGGGGGGGATCTTAGCGGCGCTTCTTCGTTAAAGGAAAAGAAAAGAACGCACCCTGAATTTCACCTCTTGGGAGCCTGTCTCCCCAGCCACAGGAACTTCAGAGGCCTGAGAGCATCTCCTCCGCTCCTCCCAGCCCAGGGGACGTACCAAAGAGCTCGGCTGCTGACACCCCCGCGGGACCACCTGCCCTGGGGTAGGTCGGCCGGGTCCTTCAGCGTCGGGCAAAAGCCCTGCCTGGCGGCCGGCCCGCACCCCCGCCCCCAACTTTAGCACTTTCTGGAAATCATAAGCTCTCGGTAAAAAAAATAAATAAATATATATGTCTGTCTCTCTCTCTATATGCATATATATATGTGTGTGTGCGCGCGCGTGCACGGGCAGGGCCGCGGCGGGGGCTCGGCTCACCCGGACCCGCCAGGGCCCCCCTCTCGGCGGCCTGGCCCGGCCCCTGCGCGACCCCGGGGTGCGCCCCCGGCCCCTGAGGTAAGACAAGGTGAGACGGGGCGCGCCCCCGCCCCGCCCCGCGGCCTTCATCTCTTCCGCTTGCCCGCCGCGGCCCCCGCCTGCCGCTGCTCCGGGCCGGGGCCGGGGCCGGGGCCGGGGCCGGGGCCGGGCTGCGGCTCGGGGGAGGCCGTCGGGGCCGGGGCCGGGGCCGGGGCCGGGGCCGCCGCCGCCTTGCTGCGCTCCGGCGCCCAGGACGAGGAGGGGCTCGGGGCCGGGCCGCGGGGCGGGGCGGGGGCGGGGGCGGGGGCGCGGGGCGCGGGCGCGGCCAGGCTGCTGGTGCTGCTGGAGCGGCGCGCGCCCGGGAGCCCCGGCGGCGGCGGCGCGAACAGGGCGGTGAGCGACAGGCTGCTGAGCGCCTCCGAGGGCTCCCCGCCCGCGCCGCCGCGGCCGCCCGCGCCCTCCTCGTCCGACGCGTCCAAGGAGTCGCGCCGCGTGCAGCCCGGGCTGGTGGAGCCGCCGCTGCTGTGGCTGCGCTGGTGCGCGCGCAGGCCCCGCAGGCTGAACGGGCCGCGGCCGCGCAGGCTGGGGCGGCGGGCGGCGGGCGACGGGCCGGCGCGGGGGCCCGGGGGGGCGGCGGCGGCGGGCGGCCCCAGGGCGCGCCGGGGGCTGTCGCTCAGGGTCAGGCTGTCCTCCAGCGTGGTCTGCAGGCTGCCGGCCGAGCTGCTGCGGCTGGCCTCCAGCGACGTGTCGCTCCCTGTGGCCTGGGGCGGGGCGGGGGAGGCGGGGGCTGCAGGCCGCTGCTGGGGGGCGCTGCCCGGCCCCTCCTCGCTCCCCGCACCGCACCGCACCGCACCGCACCCCACCCCGGGGTTGCTGGCGGCTGGCGGGCTCCGCGCCCTCCCGCCTCCCGCCGCAGCGCACCCACACTGGCCTGAGGACCCCGTTCCAGCCTCCGGGACCTTTCTTCCCACCATGCCCCCCTCACTCTCCCCACCCTCCACCCCACCCCTCAGACCCGCCACTGCTGCCTGGAAATCTTGCCAGACGCCCCTGTACCTCACCCCTCACGGCCTTCCCAGCGCCTCGAACTGCTCCCCCACAGCCCCTTCCTGGTGCAGTGTCCTCCCTAGCATGTGTCGCTCTCAAAGACTATGCTCTTTACGCACGTGTTCTGGCTTACCATCTCTCCTCTCGCAGCCCTGCAACGCCTACACTGAATAATACCGTGTAAGCCACGAGAGGGGGATTTCATATTCTGTGGCCTGCTGTGGCCTCCGAGCCTGGCACACAGCCTGGCACATAGCTGGGGTCAGCAGGTGGACTAGCTCTAGGCCTGGCTCTGCTTCCACCATACTGTGGGAGCCAGGGCAGCTCCTGCTTCTCCCTGAGCCCAGGGAACCCCACCCACGCGTGGGGCTGTTGGCTCTGCTGGCCTTTCTGCTCTGTGCTCCGTGCCTTCTGCATGCCCAGGAGGCAGCCCTGGCCAGTGCAGTAGAGCTGGCCCTGCAGGCCAGACCTCCCATCCCCCAGACTGGCCCCTCCATCTCCACCTGGACCTCAAGGCCCCACTCAGATGTCCCCCGCCAGGAAAGCTCCTGGAGACGGGGAGGTGCCCGTACCTGCCGGAGGAGGGTGCAGTTGACACTCGGCGACCGCAGGGATGCCCAGGAGCCCTGCAGGGCGATCTTGGGGAGAGTCCCAGCGCCAGCACCCTTGTCCTGCCCTTTCTGGCTGGCAGACACAGCAGGGTGGAAGAACTCCGCAGGCATGGGCAGAAGCGGGCTGGAGGCATCCGGGGAGAAGGGACTCGGGGGTGCAGCTGGGGAGGCAGAAGAGAGCAGGGAGCGGGCTCAGGCTGGTGGCTGTGAAACCATGCGTCAGTCTCCCTCTCTGAGAGTTGGTGTCTCCATTGCAAAAGCCAGAAAGAAATACTGAGCCAGACCCTCTGATTTCCTGGCCACTGGGCAAAGACAAGTTTTTGGAGCCAGTGGACCCAGGCTCAAGGACCCCTGGGTTCCTTCCTCTGCAAAACAGGGAAACCAGGCCTACCTCAAGAGGGTAGAGTGGAGGGAAGGTTATAAGAACAGGCAGCAGCTGTGGGGCTCCCAGCTCAGGACAAGGGGCACAGCAGACGCTTGCTATGATTAGCCACCCCGGGGCCTGACACCTCACACGGTGCAGCCAGACCTGGGGGCCCCTCCGGGATGGCAGGCAGGGTGGGCACTGCACTGGACGGGCAGAGCAGATAGAAGGCTGCTGGACCTGTCTGGTCTGCTCTGCTAGGGGTAGAGAGGGGACAGGGTCAAAGGGGCTGGATAGCTTGAATGTCCCCAGCAGGGGGTGAGGAGGTAGGGAGGAGGACGGGTTCCTATTCTATGTCATCTTATTACTTAAGGAATACACAGATGAATGCTTAGCTAAAGGGGATGGCTTTCGATCAGAATGGCTCTTGGGTCCTGCACCCTGACTCTGGTCCAGGAAGTCTGGGGTCTTGGCACCTCAGCCACCAAGCCCTTGGCTTTAGGGAGAGTCCTTGGAAAAGTCTCTCCACCTCCAGTTCCTGGAAGGTGCTCGAAGCCAGGCCTCCCAGGAAGTACCTGGGGTGAGCTCAGGGTCTTGGGGTGGGGGGGACCTCTCTACTGCTGAACTCATCTCTCTGCCCTCTTCCCCAACCAGTACTGTGGAACCGGATTCCCATCACCCTCTCAGAGGCCTGGAGGTGAAGCTGAGCCCGAGGGATGGAACAAGTGAACTCGGTCCTCTGTCTTCGTGCCCACAGCCCAGCCAAGCCCAGAGCACAAACACAAGATGCTGAGGATAGGCCCGAAGGATAAACTTCAGGACATTTTACAACTGGCTTTCTGTTGTTCAGCATCACCTTGTGTGAAGATCTGTGGGATTAAACATCTCTCAAATTCAGCTCTAGAAAAATACCGCAATAATTTGGCAGCTTTCCTTCTGCTTAATGAGAGCTCTGTGTGACGGGTTTCCCTTTTCACCACAGCTCCCAGGAGCTCAGCATGAATCTCCCATTAGACCAGGTTGCTAGATGATTATCATCTCACCTCTCTGTATTATCTGGCTCTTGATCTTTCATCATTGTTATATCAGACCTGAGAGCCCCATCTTTTATTGTCTGTTACCATCTGGTTCTTTCTGGACTCAATATAATTGTTTGGGCAGAGACACTAAGGAAAACAGCCAGCCTGCCTCTCTGGAGCAGCTGCCAGAGAGTGGGGCTGTGGGGAGCTGGCGGGGGGCTCCCCCCCTCACCTCGGCTGCTCTCCTGTTTCAGCCAGGACCGGACGGGATTGGATGGGACCACCTCCTTCTCCCACAGGAAGTTCTCAGGATCCGACGAGACAGCCGTGTTGGACAAGGGGAAGAAGCATTCGCCCACCTCTTCTACCTGCATGGGCTCAGGTGTGTCTGGCTCACCCTGCAGGAAAGGGAGGTGGATGGGTTAGAGTAGTGACAGGGGGACAGAGGCCGAGCCTGCCATAAAATGAGCCTAACCCACAGCCCTTTGCTCAGGCCACTCTCATTGCCCAAGATGGCCTTCTCCTGGCCTCTTCCACCTGGCCAACAATGGTCATCTTCCAGAACCCAGGTGAAAGGGCCCCGCCTCCAGGAAGCCCGCTCTGGTGTCCCAGGCAGGCTACAGTTTTCCTGCTCATTCTTCACATGGCCCTGAGATCCCAAGGGTCTCCCTTGTCTCTGTAGCCAAGTGCCTGGTATAGACACGGGCCCAGTGCAGAAGTCAAGTCCAGGCTGGTGAAGGCATCAGAAGACAGGTGGAGCGGCTGCAGGGGCCTCCCTGTGAGCATGGGCAGGCCCTTTCCCTTTGCCGAGCCTCAGCTTCCACATCCATGAAGAAGAGAGCAAGCCCTCCTTCCTGGGTCTAGCACCCGGAAGCCACCTGGCAGTCCTTCCAGCACTCCCTGGGCCCAGCCCTTCCTCAGCCCTGCTGCCCAGTGACCCCTACACCCAGCAAGCTCCTCTAAAGCTGCCTCAGTGCCCCCTTCCAAGGCCGATGGACCTCCCCTCCGCCCCCCACGAGTCTAGAATAAATATCACACTACACTCGCCGAGGCCCAACCAGGCCCAGGAGTGGCTGGCTCACTCCAACATCCTGTGTGGAAGAGCAGCACAAGGGTGCAGGGAAATGCAGGAAGGGGCTGGGCGGGGTGGGGGGGTGTACAGGAGCTACCAGCTGTTGGGGGGTGCTGGAGAGGGCAGGGAGTGGACTGGAAGATAGAGCAGATGGAGCATGGCCCCAGGGGACAGTGGTGCAAAACCCAGGCTGTCCTGGGAGTCTGGGGGAAAGAGGCTGTCCTCTGCAGGGCCACCGCATCCCTACCTCAGGCCAGGCAGGGCCCACCCCCTCCACAGCTCCTCTTACAGCTCGGCCTTGAGCTCACGAGCCCAGCGGCACACCTCTCCTGCCCGAGTCTGCAAGATGAACACAGTGGCCCTTCCCAGCCTCCAGGCCTCCCCAGACGGCCTGCCTCAGGGGTAGAGGTTGGGGGCCAGCCCCAGGGTTGGCCTCCCTGCTCTGCCATTCCAGCTGTGTGAGGTGGGAAGCCGCTCCGCTCCTCAGAGCCCCCCCATTTCCTCAAGTGCTAAATGGGACCAGATCATCCCTAATGCCAAGAGTTGAGAGGGACACCTGGGTGGCTCAGTGGTTGAGCATCTGCCTTCGGCTCAGGGCATGATCCCCACAGGGGGCCTGCTTCTCCCTCTACCTGTGTCTCTGCCTCTCTTTGTGTGTCTTTCATAAATAATTTTTTTTTAAATCTTAAAAAAAGGTGGGGGGGGAGGGCTGGGAGACAGAGTACAAATGCCTGGCACACAATAAGTGCTTGCATCTGGTGTGACTCTTCTCGGTTCTCTTCAGCCTCACACCCGACCCCCGTACCCCAACCACTGGTGACTTTGTCCTGCCTGGGACAACCCCCATTAAATGAATAAAAAATATCCAAAGAAACAGGGAGCGGCTGAGGCCACAGAATGCCATGCCTGGGGGCCCTGGCTGGGCCTGTTGCTGTGTGACTTCAGGTAAATCACTCCACCTCTCTGAGCCCCACTGCCCTCATCTGACCAACAAGAGATGAGGGCCTGCCACACAGCAAGTGCCGCTCAGATTTCAGCGCACTTGCAAGAAGCAGTGTCAGCTTGCAGGGACAGCCCCAGCCACCCACTGGGACCGCTCACCCTGCTGTCTTTGGGGCCGACTGGGCAGGCTGTGGGATCCTCGAGACTCAGATCATCACCCAGCAGGATGGAGGAGGACTTGTCTGAGTTTAGGGAGAAGGCCTCCGTCTCGGCCAGCTGCACCTGCAGGGAGAGGTGGCCACTTCATGTCACCCCTGAGGCTGGGATGGGGCCAGCCTGGTCCTCCAGAAAGACACAGGCAGGTGGTCAGAGGTGCAGAGATCTGCCAGTACGGACACCATGCCACCATGCACAGGGGGCCCAGTCTGGGCAGGGGGAGAGGACAACACGAGGGTGTCACAGTTGGCACAGTGCCAGGCCCATGTTGGGTGGCCGGGGGCTATGAGCTCCAAAGCTGGCCCACTGGCAGACGCAGAGTCCCCTCGAAGCTGAACAGTGATGGTCACGTCGGCCCAGGCTCTTCCCTCAGGCTGCCCCCCCACCCCAAACGAGGTACCAACTCCCTCCGAGGCTGACCCTACCTCTTGCTTGTCATGGTGACACTTCTCACAGCCGGCCGGCGAGGAGTAGTGATGGAAGATGGAGCCAGACAGGTTGTCAATGATGGTCAGCTCCCCCTCCAAGGAGTCCTTGATGATTAAAGAGACGCTGTCCAGCCACAGGTTCTCCTAGGCGGACGGGGACGGGGTGGGGACAGGCGGGATTATCGGCCGGGTCCGGGGACTGCGGGGTGGGCGGGGCCCGACCCCCTTGGCACAGGGGTCACCCCTTCAACGGAGCTGAGCAGGGCAGGGCCCCAAACCACCAAGGTCTCTGCCCGAGGCCTCGGAGGCCCAGCGCCCCTGCAGCCCCGTGGTGCCGCCCTCTGCACCCCTGCCCACCTGGGCCGGAGAGTAGCAGCGCCGGCACAGACGGCCCTCGGGGTCGCCCCCGCCACCGCCGCCCGCCCCGCCCGGGCCTCGGCCGGGCGCCCCCGGGGAGCTGCTGGGGGGCCGCGGGCTGGGCCCCAGGCCGTGGGCCATCTCGAGCTCCAGCTCGGCATCCATCTCGGCGTCCTCCTGGGCCTCCTTGTTGCTGTCGTCCAGGTGCTTCATGAGCACGGCCACCACCACGTTGATGAGCACGAACTGGGCCGTGAGCACGAAGCTGACGAAGTACAGCGGCGACACGAACTGCAGGCTGCTCAGGCAGCTGCGCTCGTCATGGGTGCAGTCCCGCAACGTGTCCTGCCCCGGGGGTGAGGGTCCATGAGGGCCGCGGTGGGGGGCTCATGTCCACCCTCCGTGAGCCCTGCCGCCCTGCCCAGTCCAGGCCCAGGGCATGGGCCACAGCAAGGAGGGGCACCGCCTGCAGCCCCCCGCCCTGGGCTGTGGGCCCCCGGTTCCCTTTGGCCCCGGGCGAGTCGTGTCCCCTAGATCCGAGCACTGATCGCAGAGCAGCAGGCAGGGGTTGGCAGAGAACGCTTTCTGGGCTCCTCTCCACCTCGCTGCGTGCGGAGCCCCAGGCAGGTGCCCTGCAGTCCCCTCCCGTGTGCAGCAGGGCGCCGGGCAGGCAGGGGGCCCAAGAGCCCTAGCTGTCAGGACCCTCACCCCCAGAACCCAGACCGACTGCTCCCTCCCCAGCCTGCCCACGGGTACCTTCATGATCCCATTCCAGTTGTCGCCAGTGGAGACCTGGAAGAGCGTGAGGAAGGCCATGCCAAAGTTCTCGAAGGTGGCATGCCGGCTCATGCCTTCGCATGGGTTCTCGTCATTGCAGACTAAGAGGAGAGAAGAGGTCAGCCCCGTCCCACTGCAGAGTCCCCTGCCGCACCCACCCTGCCCCGGAGCCTCCAGGCCTCATCTTAGGATCCCCAATCCTTGGAGGCGCCCAGCCCACAGACAGAGAAACTGAGGCTCAGGGAGGGACACATGAGCTGGTGTATCAGTCACTGGTGTATCAGGTTCTGAGAGAGAGGACGCAGGGGTGAGGGCCAGGCCCCAAGGTCGCTCACTTTCTGAAGCCAACCCTGTGCAGGGCTGGCTCAGCCTGGGCTGCTGCCCTCGGCCTGTGCCCTGCCCCCTCTGCTCATTGGGCTGGTGCTGCCTCGGGACAGGCGCCAGCACAGGGGCCATCTCGGGAGGTCCGACAGCTGGGGATCAGGCCTAGGGTATGCAGGTAGCTCCAGGTGAGTGTCTCTCTAGAGCTACTGCCCATCCCGGGGGAGGGTGTAGATGGCTGAGGGTCACCCCCAATCCCCTCACGGGCCTGCAGCAGGGGCATCTCCCCAGTACAAAGACCCTGATGTGACACTCTGCCGGGGTCAAGCCTCCCCACTCCGTCAAGACCCTCCCCCAGCACCCACCACCCACCCCACCCCACCACCCTGCCCCAAGCCCAGGCCTGCTTCAGGAGTCACTCACCTAGCTTCCCAAAGAGCTCCACGCCCAGGGCGGCATAGATAAAGAAGAGCAGCATGAAGAGAAGGCCCAGGTTGCCCACCTGTAGGGAGAGCAGGGGGCGGGGGTGGGGCAACCTGAGGGGCAGCTCTGTGCCCATGGCTGCCACCTTGCAGTGACCTCCCCAGACCCCGGGGTGTGTGTGGTAGGGGAGGCAGGCCCAGTACAGGACACAGAATAACAAAATATGTGTAGATCCTACCCTGGGAGTCGCCAGTTTCAAGCACTTCAGACTCATTAGCTCGCTCGTTCGGCACAACGATCTCTGAACTACATGTTACCCCATTCTTCAGATGAGAGAGACACGTACTGAGTGGTGAAGTGACTTACCCGAGGTCACACAGCTACTTAAGTGGTAGCACTAGGATTCAAACCCAGCAGCCTGACTCCACGCACACAGTCACTCCTCCACACATGTGTGGTAGGTAATGTCCCAGCGAGGGAGGGAGGCGGTCTCAGCGACAGTGCTGCCTCCTCCACAAAGCCCGCCTGGATCTCTCCAGGAAGCAGTGTGAGTGTAAGCCACACTGTGTAAGACAGTGTGTCCCTGTCACTGTGCCTTGCTGGTCTGAGAGCCCTTGAGGGCAGGGAGGGACATGGCCAGGTTAAGTAGGATCTCCCCGGGGCCTGGCCATGGAGACAGGTGAGCACAGGAATCACGCAGGATTGTGAGCCCCAGAAGCTTCCTGCAAACCCAGCCACCCCTGTCCTACAGCTCCTGTGGGAACAAAATGTCCCATATTATAAACCTATTCCAAATCCATCCATTCACTGGAGACTGCCTGTAACTCATGCTGTGGACAAGATAAGGCTCAAACATATTCTTGCCCTAGAAATGGAGTATGTCCTAGAACCCTCAGAAGGCCTGCATGAACAGAATCAGAAGAGGGTTTGCATTAATTGTTGAGAAGTAAACCATGTTAACCACAAGCTCCCCGTGTTTCTCTGCTCCAGAGGAGGATTCTCCTTCTGAGCTGTCCTACAATCATACCCAGAGCGTCTGACTAATTAAAAGATGCTCTGCTTGTTAACGGTATAAGCGCTCACCGAACACCCGCGAGGCAAGGCAGCAAGCGTGGCCCAGGCCCTCACGTCAGCCTCCCAGCCTCTGCAGGCCCAGGTGAGCAGGGCTCTTCAACTGGGGGGGGGGGGGGGGGGGGGGGGGAGCTCACCATCCCTATCAGTCCCTCCCTCCACCCTCAGCATCTCCCAGAGCCTGCACGGCTGCAGCAGCCTCCTCACATTGGCTTCTCTACCTCCAGCCTCTCCTAAAAAGCAGGGCTCTGCTTGAGGCCTGCCTTGTCCAGAACCTCTCATGATGCCTACTGCCCCCAGGACAAAGCCCGAGTTCACTGTCCCAGCATCGAAGCCCTTTGTGACCTAGCCCTGTGGACTCCCTCCCTGCCTAATCCCACCCCAAACTCTGGCCACACAGAAACCAGACTCCATTTGCATATTCTGTTCCCCCTGCAGGGAAGAAGACCCTTTCTCTGTCTTTGCCTGGTAAACACCTCTGCCCTACCCTTCAAAGCCCAAGTCATGCATCACCTCCTCTGAGAAGCCTTCCTTGTTGCCTCCTCCCTCTGCACGGAGCAGAGCCTGGTGGGAAGTATCATTTTCTCTTTTCTTTTCTTTTTTTTCTTTCTTTCTTTCATCATTTTCCCTTCCTTCCTTCCTTCCTTTCTTTTTTTTAAGATTTAAGAGAGAGAGAAAGTATGCCCAGAGGGAGAGGGAAAGGGAGCAGACTCCCCACTGAGCAGGGGACCAGATATAGGGCTGGATCCCAGGACCCAGGATCATGCCCTGAGCCAAAGGCAGACGCTTAACCAACTGAGCCACCCAGGCGCCCCAGAAGTGTCATTTGCATAGCGCTTTACACAGAACGGAGAAAATGTCCAATGTCCCCATGACAGCTAATAGATTTTGAGGGTAAGTTCCCCATGCTACATGATACTTGGCACGCACATCTCTTAAAGTGCTGATGTCATTGTAATTACTGTCGTGTTTCCTACTTGAAGCTGGGACCTCCTGGCATCTCCCATGTGACAAATTCCTCTGAAGGGATTTCATTTTAGGGAAAACCCAGTCTTTGTGAATGAACACCTGCTTGCTTTCCATCCAGACCTGATGAGAGCCGCGTGGCTTTCCCTTTGTAAGTGGGCTGCTGGGACACTCACAGAATGGAACTCACTAGCATCCCTGAGTTCCATGTCCCTGAGAGCGTCAGCTTTGCTTCCACCTTCCCAGGGCTGTTCATCTTTTATCCTCATTTTTATCGTGCTGTATTCGTCCCCTTTAAGACACCTAAAATTCCTGAAGACTAGATGAGTCATAATGAATAAATGAATGTGCATGAGGCTCACCTCAGAGCAAAGGCCACCCTGAGGGGAGGGAGGGGGCCCCCCTGCAAAGGAGTCAGGATGGTGGGCGGGGGAGGACTGGACTGTGGGATTCCCAGGAGGCACAGGGGGCCCTTTCCAGCTGTCACAGCCCCCGGCTCAAGCTGCTTCTTGGGAGGCAGCATTTTGTCCTGGCTTTGGGCAGGTTGGAGAAGGGAAGTCAGGACCTGTGAAACACCAGTGACAGCCAGGCAGGCTGCCGGGAGGAGGGGCTCTTACCTGGGGCAGAGCTTGCACCACTGTGTCCAGCAGGGCCCGCATCCCCGTGGCCATCTTCAACAGCTTCAGCACTGCGGGCGACACCCAGCCCGGCCCACTCAGCCCGGGCCCCTGGGGATGGCCGTGTGCACGCATGTACATGCAGAAGTGAGCACAAGGGAGAAGGTGGAGGAGTGTGCGAGCAAAGGGGGGCAACTTGGTGAGGCCACACCATAAGAACATCGGTGCCGCTGCACGACAGGGGTGTGCATGAAGACACGCATGCACAAGGTGTGGATATCAGTGTGAACGTGTCCAAGAGAAGGAGGCACACACAGTGGGAGCAAAGTGTGTCTGTGAGCACATAATTCCCCAAGATAGAGCATAAGTGACCGAGGGCCCACATCTCTCCCTTCCCTCCAGTGTCCTGTGCTGAATTGCTCCGCACCCTCCCCACATCACAACCCAGAGGTGTCGACAAGCTATTGCAGGTGGAGAGCAAAAGAGCAAGAGGGGCCTGGCCAGCACTAAGGCAAGAGGTTTTTTAAAGAAGTGTAGGCACAGCTTTGGGGAGAGGGGGGAGCTTTTGGAGGAAGCAAAGGTTTTAAGAAGCATTGAGGACAGAGAGTCCCAGCCAGCGTTGGACGCATGCCCGTGAGGAACTAGAGTTACTTCCCAGTGTCTTCCCAGCTGCCCTGGGTTCCTTTCATCCCAACCTGAGACTGGTCCGCATGGGTTGTGGTGTTCCACAGAGGTGGGGGTACAGTGTGGTGTACAGAGCTGTCTGTGGACAAGGGCTCGTGAGTGTGTACACACAGGGAGTAAGTGTGTGTGTTGGGTGTGTGTTCCTCCTGGCTGTTCCCCTGCTCAGCAGGAAGCCCATCATAACCATGTGCCCCTCCCCCTGCCTGTCCCACCCCATTCCTGGGAGTCCCATCCTGCCCCTACCTGTCCCCACCCCATCACCTTTGCCCCTCACCCCGGGCGATGCGCAAAACCCGCATGATGCGGATGATGGTGGGGTTGATGGGCAGTGCTGCGTTGATCTCAATCTCCTCCAGCGTGATGCCCATGACCGACAGCAGCACAATGGCCAGGTCCAGCTGGTTCCACCTGCTCAGCCGGGCAGAGGAGGGCAGGAGTGGGAGGCAGGGTGAAGGGCACTCTGATTTAGAAATGCCTAGGTTAGGAGGAGATTCCCAGCTCTCCACCCTCCTGCTACGACCCTCGGGGGGGGGGGGGGGGGGGGGGAATGTGTGGCCACCCCTCCCTACTAGCCCCACCAGACTCCACTGGGTCTGGCTCCCTCCCTGCCCCCCACAGCCTCCAATCCCTCCAGCAAGAGCCTGACCAGGCTAAATAAACATCTCTGGCCACCTGCAGGGAAGGAGGAATGAGCTAAGACTTCTAGATTGGAATCTTGAGCCCTCTGCTCCCTCTGTGTGACCCTGGGCTAGTCCATCAACTTCTCTGAACCTCACTTGTTCCCTCTGAAAAGAAGAACTAGCATGAGGTATGCCCTGTTCTGCCTGTGGGTTATGGAGGACCCACGAGAGAGAAGCTGAAGAGACGTAAGAGAATGTCCTGCATCCATCAGCTGGATGTTCAGAGTCATAGGCAAGACTTGGGGGCCCCTGCCATCAGTGCCCACCTCCGGCTGCTCCAGGCTTCCCCAGGGGTCAGCACTGCTTCCCCATCCTGAAAACCACTCCACGCTGCCCTAGCCCAGCCAAGCTGCTCACCGGTCCTTGAAGAAGCGTCTTAGCCCAAATGCCACCAGCTTCAGCACAGCCTCCAGCACAAACACAGTGGTGAACATGTAGTTGCAGTACTTGAGGGCTGTCTCCAGGGACTATGGAGGACAAAGAGAAGCATGATCCAGACCCCATGACCTGCCCCCACCTTCCTCCACTCAGAAAGTCTCTGCCTTTTAAGGGGAGAATTTAGTCCATTCATGTTTAGTGCAATAGTTTATATATCTCCCTTCATTCCCTCCATTTAAATTACTGTGCACTATTTGTTTTACACTGCGGTTTCTTCTTCCTTATTTCTGTTGATTTGGTCCAGTTACCTCTTTCTGGAGGCAAGATGAGGTAATGTTTAAGGGTCATGGTTAAGAACCAGACTGCTGGGGATCCCTGGGTGGCTCAGCGGTTTAGCACCTGCCTTCAGCCCAGGGCATGATCCTGGAGTCCAGGGATCGAATCCCACATCGGGCTCCCTGCATGGAGCCTGCTTCTCCCTCTGCCTGTGTCTCTGCCTCTCTCTCTCTTTCTGTGTCTCTCATATATAAATAAATAAAATCTTGAAGAAGAAGGAGAAGGAGAAGAAAGAAGAAAGAAGAAAGAAAGAAAGAAAGAACGAACCAGATTGCTTAGATCTGAATCCTGGCCTGGGCACACAAGAAATACTTGGTATTGTTATTCTACTTCCTCACGTTCATTTGGAAGAACTAGTTTGTTCTGCCAATGGTTGCCTTCCTTTACCCTGCATTTATAATATGCCTCTCCCAGTATCTATAAGACACCAATTCCTCACCTGCTTCACCCTTCATCCTCTCAGCTCCAATATGTTAAGGCTTTTAGAATGCACTTGTCCTTACATGCTCCTCACATGGCCCTCACGACCACTGCTAGCAACTCGTTGGGCACTGGTCATTCTCCCCCATGACAGCGTTTACCTCCAAAGATCCTGTGACCAGGAATGCCCCTCCCCCAGGCTCCATATGCCCAGGCAGCAGTGGAGGCCATGTGGTAGATCTTGAGTGCATATCTGAGTTCCAGTCCTGACTCCGCTACATATAGGCTGAGTAATTTGGGCAACACATTTCCTCTAAGCCTGTTTATTCCTCTACAAAATTTGTAGAAAAGCTCCTCCCCCACCTTTGGTTGCTGTGAGCATCAGAGTTAATATCTGTAGTGTGTCTTGCAGAGTCACACTGCACACAACACTGCCACTGGTACTCATCTGCAAGAGTAGGTCCAAATGTCACCTCCCCACTCATCAGGAACAAGTGACATTTCCCTTTCTCTCATTTGTCCTACCAGGCCATGAGCTTCCTGGGCACAGGGCCCCAATTGAGGGTGCTACTCAGACCCTCCTGCCTTACCCTGTCCCTGGGTCCTGTTGAGGACCCCATGCTACCATGTGACCTCAGGTTGAGGCTGGGGCTGGGGCTCACCGTGGGCTGATTGTAGTGCTCCAGGGACATGGTGACCACATTGAGGCAGATGATAAAGGTGATGAAGATGTCCAGGTAGTGGCTGGTACACATGGAATGGATGAGCAGCCGGGTGGGACAATAGGTGGCATAGTAGGGCAGCCGCTGGGCCTCTGCAGGAGGATGTGGGGGGGTGGCACAGGCCACAGAGGGTTGGGGCCAGGTGGGGGAACAGAGCACATGGAGGGACCACCACAGGAGAGGGAGGAAGGAAAGGGAGAGATGTCAGCACACCCCAGGCCCTGAGAGTCAGACTCAGGTCTCCTCCACCCAGCCAGGGGGACACAAGGGAAAGGGATAAGAGGTGGGGGAGGACAGGATGATGACTGTGACCCAGAGACCCCAAACACACCCATGGTGGGGGCTTTAGGTCTGCTCAGGAAGATAGGGGTCCCTCAGCTCAGGGCTGGGCGTCCAGGCCTTTGCCCTTGGGTGAACTCAGTCACCAGGGGGTCACCAGTGGACTCTGGGTGCCCAGCGACGGGGGGGTCAGGTCACCTAACAGGCAGATGCCAGAGGAAGGGGCAGGGCCAAGGGCACAGAGTCTGCCCTGTGTTCCCTTCCAGCCCCCAAGGCCCGGAGGCTGTGGTGACACCCAGGCCTCGGCCACTGCACCCGGAGGATCGGGGCGCACGCAGAGCAGGCCACCCACTCACTCCGGCGCTTCTTCTCCAGTCGCCGCAGCCGCTTCTCCTCGCGGCGCCGCGCCTCCTCGGCCTCCTGGTGCTGCCGGCACTTGTGGAAGTTCTCCACCACGACGCCCACGAACATGTTAAGCACAAAGAAGCTGACGATGAGCAGGAAGGAGATGAAGTAGAGCAGCATCCAGGGGTTGTGGTTGGGCACGGGCTGCGGGGAGCAGATGGGACTGAGGCAGGCCGCCGGGGCCGCCGTGCTGAGCCTCGGGAAGCTCCGCAAGCCCCGCCGGAACCACACCCTCACGGGCTCCCACTGCCCTCGGCTAAACTCGTCCCTTGCCCCGGCCCACACGGGGCCTCCGGACCCTCCAGCCCTGCCTAGCCCCTCCACCACCTCCTGCCCTCGACTCACAACCCCCCGAGCACGGCATTCTCCCACCACAGGCCTGCCCCTGCTGTCCCTCTGTCCCAACTGGCTCAGCCCCTCTCCTCCTCCTCTTGCTTCTGCACTCACGAGGCTCTGACCCTCCGTGCAGAAGCCCGCTTGGAGTGCCCTCCCTGGTGGAAGATTCAGGCTGGGATGATGAGGGGTGGGCCACGGCTGATGGCGGGAGACACTGGGGCTGTAGGTCCTGCTGATGCCATTTTAGACAACTGGGCCCCCAAAGATACCGTGTCCCTCCCCTGCTGCCCTCTGCCCTGGCCTCAGCCCACCCCCACCTGCTGGTCCACAGCGACAGCGTCCAGTCCGTTGTACATGATATTCACCCAGCCATCCTTGGAGGCCAGGACAAAGAGGGACATTAGGGCCTGGAAGACACAGGAAGGGGAGGGTGTGGGGTGGTGGTGCAGACAGCTCAGGCTGCTCCTGTCCCCTCCTCAGGTCTCTAGTTTTCTGCCTTCAGGAGGCAGAGCATCAAAGAGGCCTTCCCTGAGGATGACAACAAATGGTTCCTGAGGACCTACTATGTGCTTGTCATATACCCCACAGACACTGCTGGAGGTCAATGAGCACTAGACCAGGAGTCCTGGTTCAGGACTGAAATTAATTCAAGAAAATTAATTAATTAATTAATTAATTAATTAAAGAGAATTAATTTCAAAATTAATTAATTCTGAAATTAATTAATTAATTCAAGAGAATACATGGGCTCTTGTCTCCTCACCCACAGAATGTAGCTAATGCTTAACTGCCAGGTCTGCTGTGACTTTAAACTAGAAGGTCCCTGACAAATATGATAAGGGGCCCTGCCACCCCAAGCTTGCCTCTAGCACCTGAATGCAGGAGCTTGTGAGAGAAGCCAGGAGCCCTGGGCACCACGCAAGCTCTGCCACGTGCTGGCTAGGTGACGTGGGACAACTTCCTCAACTTCTCTGGGCCCCACCTTCCTTGTCTGTAAATGGCAATAAGCACCCTCATTAATCCAAGACTTTAAATGGAAGGACTGCCCAGGAGACACCAGCCAAGGCTCCTACGCAGATGGCAGGCCAGAGCACGCCCGTGTCCCCTCAACAGGGCTACGGGCTGGTCCTACAGCAACAGCACAGTGCCCCGCATGCAGTAGGTGCTCAACAAAGGTTTTCTGAGCTGGACGGCACCAGTGCCGTTCTTGCAGAGCCCAAGTGTGCAGATATCCACACCACCAGCAGTTGACCAGAGGTCACACACCCTACTCCAGAAGCTTCCCCGTGCTTCCGCCACACTTGTTCATTTGTTGTGGCCAGGGCCCTGAGCTGGGAAACGGGGTCCTAGGATGGGTCTCCTGCCTCACACTCGCCCCTCCTTCCCATCTTCCAGGGCACAGACTCCTCCTCTTCCCTTCCAGAGGGGAAAAGCACTGAGGTCTGCCTGGAAAGGGCTCAGGCTCAGGAGGAGGTCAGAGCAAGGGACACACAGTGAGTCCTTGTGGCCAGGGAGGCAGGTGAAGCCCTCACAGGCCAGGGGCAAATGTTCCTATGAGCCCTCGGATGACAGAGGCCCAAAATGCCCAGCCTGGGTCTGGGAAGCACACACTTGCTATCACTTCCCCATTTACAGATGAGGGCACTGAACCACACACTGGCACCTGCCTGAGGACACACAGCAGCTAAGGAGCCCACCAAGGAGTCCAAGGCTCTGGGCTCCCCCATACGCATGCTGAGAAGAGGGCCATCGGCCTGGCAACAAGCATGCCCAGAATGGGAAAGAGCTAGGGGTGCTCCATGGGAGCAGGGCCCTGGGCCTGGCGCTGAGTTCAGGGAGTTGGGCACAAACTCATAAGATGCCCCCACAGGCTTTCCCTCAGCTTCCTGGAACATCTTTTTTAAAACCTCTGTTTTATCAACCATCGAGTTGCTAACAACTTGAAAGGTACTGCTTCTGGAAAATCTGGAAGGGCTGGGGGAACTCCCGTGTCCCAGTTCCTGCTTCTTCTCCCTCCTCCACTCACTGCTTTTCTAGGGCCCATGGCTCCTCTTCCAGGGGGCAAGAGGAATGGGATCCCTGGTCGTGTTAGGTGAGAGTTTCTTTTTTTTAAATATTTTATTTATTTATTCATGAGAGACACAGAGAGAGAGAGAGAGACAGAGACACAGGCAGAGGGAGAGGCAGGCTCCATACAGGGAGCCCGACGTGGGACTCGATCCTGGGTCTCCAGGATCAGGCCCTGGGCTGAAGGCGGCGCTAAACTGCTGAGCCACCCAGGCTGCCCCAAGGTGAGAGTTTCAATGGCATCCAGCCAGGGGGTCCCTGGCAGAGGAATAGAGCACAGGCCCTGGGCCACACAGACCTGGCTCCTCTTCCATCCTTGTGTGACCTGGGGAAGCCACTCCCCATCTGATCATACCTAGCTGCCCTCAAGAAATAGTAGTTGGCGGGAGGGGGCGGGGGTAGTATGAAGCCTTATAGAGAACCACCCTGGAGGTTCTCATCTGGGGCACCACCAGTGGGTCAAGACTGGCAGGTCCCCAGGAGAAGGGACCAAGGGCAAGGCAGGAACTGGGCAGGAGGCCCGCCCACCCACTGAGGTGGAGAGCAGAGTAGATGAGTGCTGGGAGAGGAAACCCTCCTCGCGCCAGGGGCTTGCTATACTTTGTTACCACTGCCTACCTAGTAAGCTGTCACGTTCCCATTTTACAGATGAGGAAACTGAGGTTCAGAGAGCCCACGCCTACAGTAAGTGGCACAGTGCCGGAATTCACACTCAGGTCTGGCTGTCTCTGAAACTCCTGTCAGACTCGGGGTGGGGGCGGAGGCCAAGAACCAACGTTCACTGAAGCACCTACTAAGCACCACGTCGTACTCCTGAGACACTGCACTCAGGATCTCTCAGCCTCACAACACCTGTGAGGTGCGGTCCACCCCTACCTACCCATTTTGCAGAAGAGAAAACTGAGGCTTAGAAAGGAGAAGTCACAGGGTCAGTCCTGGCAGAGCAGGACCAGAGCCTAAGCTGTGATCCAGGGCTGTTGGCACTGAAGGGGGTGGGTCAGGGCAGGGGTAGGCAGGGGACGCTCACCTGGCCCAGATTGTCAAAGTTGTACTTGTGGTGGACCCAGCGGTAGTTGGCAGCCACACAGTCAGAGCGGTTGGTGATGTTGCGGGTGTCCACGCCCAAACAGTGGTAGAACTTGCCCTTGAAGAGCTGGGGGGGGGAAGGACCACAGGGTTAGTGACCATCTGCCAACGCTCCTGGGGTGGGGGTGGGGGATGCAAATCAGAAGAGGGCCCCGCCCCGCAGGGGGCACTTCCTCTGTGCACAGCCTGGACCAAGCACTCGACCACACCACCTCACCCAGTCCTATCTCACAGATGAGGAGACTGAGGCCCAATGGTGTTAGGTGATTTTCCCAAAGTCATGTGAGTTTTAGGAAAGGCCAGAGTCAAGGTTCACATGCTGCTCTGATTTCTGGGCTCTTCCTCAGACCTCAGTCCTGGGGATGTGGGTGGGGACTCCGCAGGACAAAGTTGCCTACCTAACCCCAAGGGTGAGAGAGAGAAGTAAAGGGACCCTCTCCAGGGGCCCAAGCACTCTGCCTGGAAGGGGCAGGGCCACTGTCCACATGGAGTCCGCACCAAGCCCCTCCTGCCCACGTGGCTGTTATGGATCTCTCAGGAGCCCCAAAGAACACCTGTGCCCAGAACTCCTCTGCAGCTCCAGCCTCAAACACAGGACCAGGTGAGGAGCCTGGGGGGCCTCAGCTCAGGACTTAGACAAGAAAGAGGAAGGTCTCCATACCAGCTCAGACCCCAGAGGGCCCGGGTCATTCTGGCCATCCCCCCGTCACACACTTTTATGATCTGCCTCACTTCTCCTCCCAGGAGCCCTCAGGCCCCATCCTACTCCTGGGCTCCAAGCCAAACTCCAAGTTAGCTCAAGGCCCTGTCTATGTCAGAGACTCTCCATTGTCCCCACTCCAGAGAAACCGGCCCCAGCTTCTTAGCTGCCATTCCAGGCCTTTCCCACCTTGGCCCAGCCCACTATCTGGCTGATGGCTCTATGCCAGACGTAGCTCCTGAGCTCACCTCCACACCTGTGCCCACCCTCCCCTGAAACACCTTCCACCCACCACGACCTGTGGAATTGCTTCTCTTTCAAGGCCAGTGCCAAGGCCACTCACGTCCTTCAGGATGCCTTTCCTCTTGCCCCCAGCCCTGCCCTGCATTTCTGTGTAGTTTGGACCCCTGGGATTCCAATTACCCAGCCTTCTTTGTGCTCAGACATTAAGTCTGTGTCCCCCTCTCCCTGGACTTGGAGCTCACCACAGGCAGGGACATGCATGCTCTGCCAGGGTCACCTGAGCCCCCAGGTTGAAAAGAAATGTGGAGCCTCTTCCCTGACTACGAAACTCACCCCAGTGCCTGCCCAGCCTGAGCATCCCTCACCTGCACACCCAGAATGCCGAAGATGATGAAGAAGGCACAGCAGATGAGGACGATGTTGCCAATGGGCTTGAGGGAAGAGATAAGTGTCTCCACCACCAGCTTCAGACCAGGAGCTCGGCTGATGACACTGGAGGCAGACAGGGGCCAGAGGCACCGTGAGCCCACAGCCATGTCTGGAGATAGCACCCACTTTGCCTAGAGTCACCAGGGCAGAGAACCCCAGACCCCAGATCCACATGCACAGCAGTGCCCTATGCCCTAATCTTGTTCCCTTGGGGTCCACACCACACCATCATCTAAAGACAGAGAGCCAGAGATGGCAGTGAGTCAGCCAAGGCCACACAGAAAGTGGGTAGAGTCCTGGGGACCACCTTCAGCCTCACCTTTCCAGCACCCCCTCTCCCCACAGGATCTCCAGGCTCCTCCTCCAGAAGCAGCATCAACAGCCTGGTTCCTATCCCCACTAATCTAACATGTGCTATCAGAGGACTGAGTGCGCAAGGAGAGCCGGAGTGAGGGGTCCACTAGACCCTGGGAGCTTCACTAGACTGAACAGAGAGTCCCCCCATCTGAAGGGGAGGAGTCCTCACCGCAGGGGGCGTAGGGTGCGCAGGAGCCGCAGGACCCGAAGGACCCCTAGGATCTTGGCTCCCCCCGCTGAGGCCACGGAAACCACGATGTCGATGATGGACACGAAGACGAGGAAGCCGTCCAGCACATTCCAGCTACTGCGCAGGTAGGCCTGCTCCCCGAAGTACAGGCCCAGCGAGACCACCTGGGGGCGGGGGCGATGGGCGGAGTCAGCCGCGCACCTGGCGATCGGGGGCGGGGCAGTGTGGGGGGCAGCCTCAGCGAGGGGGCGGGGCAAGGCAAGGAGGGGCTGGTGGGGAGCAGCCGGGCAGAGGGCTGGGTGGTCTGGCAGGGGACACGTGCCCCACTGCCTCCAGAAACACAGGCCCAGCAGGCCTCACCGTTCCCTGCTCCCCCCACGTCTGGCAAGCCCAACTCAAAGCCAAGGACTCTGGGAAGCACCCGGGAAGGAATGCTTCCCCTGGCCCCCAACACCTCCAGCAGGTGCTTCCATTACACTGTAAATGTTTCCTTGCATTAGCCTTTCTCGAGGGACGTGAGCTCCTGGAGGGTGAGGACATGGCTGACACCCTCTGGGTCCCTCCTGCCCAATCTGGGGGCTGGGACCTGAGTGGGCCTCCCGGCTCCTGTGGAATGTGGCTGATGGGCAGGTGAGTGACAGACTTTTGGAGAGGCTGGCCCAGAGCCAGGAGCCCCAAGCGGGGGTTAGGAGAGGGTCCCAGGTGAAGCCTGGAGCTACCTTCAGCGTCATCTCGCCTACAAAGATGGCTGTGAAGATGTAGTTCGACACAGTGAGGAAGATGCGTTCCTGAAAAAAGAGAGCTACCATGGGTCCAGGGGCTCCCAGAGCTGCCCTGCCACCTGGTCAGCCTCTTGCCTTCAGCCAAGGAGCACCCTGCTGCTACTGCACAGTCTCAGGTGGCATCCCCCTTTCCAGAAGCAAGCTCCTACCCCACCTCCCTCCGTGATGCTTGGTGTTGAACCTGGCGGAGCTCTCTCAACCCCGGAGCCCGGCACAAATGTCCCAGTGCAGGCCCTGGTGGCCTGCCTGCTGCCCCATCCCTTGTCCTGCCCAAAGGCTGCAGCCACTCACAGTGCTGCCAGCCTCGATCTGGGGCCTCTCCAGGGCGATGGTGATGCAGTTGAGAAAGATGAAGGCCAGGACCACATAGTCGAAGAGCTTGTGGGCAATGATGGTCTGACACAGGACTCGGAACCTGCGTGGGGTGGGCAGGGCACCACCTGAGTGTCAGTTTGCCCTGTTCCCTGGCCAAGAAAAAGGCACAGGGCCCAGGCACATATGGAGACTAGGATGGCCTAAAGGAGCTGACATCTCTCTTCTCTGGCCACACTACAGGTGGTGGCTTCGTATCTGCTTGGGGTGCCCACTTGGAGCTGCCTCCCCTGAGCACACGGCAGAAACTGGCACCACAGGATAAAGGGCATCGACCTTGCCCTGGCACTCAAGGACTTCCAAACACTGGTTCAGATAATCTCTGAGCCCTAACCTCCAGCCACTCAGACACACTGCCCAATACCCTCAGCTTCTGCCCCCGGGGCCTTCCCTCAGGTTGCTCCCACTACCTGGACCAGTCTCCACCTCTTCACAACCCTGCCTCACCTATTGGAATGCCATCTGCCTCCCAAACCCAGTACAAAGACCTCCTCCTCCAGGAGGCCTACTGAAGCCCCCTCCAGTTGTGAGCACCCAAGCTACTGGAGGATTTGTCCAACCTGGCGCCAGCACAGGAATGGCCTAGACTAGAGAAGGGAAGGGCCCAGCAAGGGCCCGCCAGTGAACACCTAGATCCTCCCCCTCCCCTGCAGACCCGCCACCAATAGTCTTGCCTGGCTTGGCAGGAATCTCTCCCTCCCAGACATGCCAACCCCCTGCTCTAACCCCCTGCTCTAACCTCACACCAAGCCCGGCCTTGCCCACCTGTTCTCGGGGGAGAAGAGGTAGACAGACCAGTCCTCGCGGACCTCGCACCAGTCAGGCTTGTAGACGTCGATCATCTTGCGGACGCGGAAGCACAGGGTCTGGCAGGGTGAGGATGGGGTGCGGCGGGGTCAGCGCTGCGCAGGGCTGCCCATCGCCGCCCACCCCAGCCCTATACCAGACTGGGGTCACTGGACGACCTGCGAACTCTCCGGCGAGACCAGAACCCTCACCCAGGGCTGGCGGGGGAGGGGGGCTTCGCTGCGAGGGGTGGGGGGAAGTCGGCCTGGGCTGGTGGTGCCAGCCCCGCCCCGGGCCCCGCCCCCACTCACGTAGTCGATCTCCTCCTCGTCCTCCCCGCGATCCCGACGGTCATCCATCTTGGTAAAGACGTCCTTGGCGATGCTGGGCATCCTGCCATTGCAGTCCTCGTGCCCGGGGGCCGGGCCCACCGCCCTCCAGGCCGCCCGGGGGTGGGCGCCCACGGCGGGCACCAGCTCGGCCAGGTCCATGGAGTCTCTGGTGTCGAGGGACAGCGTCCGGCGGTGGTGGCGGTGCCGGTGCGCCGCGTGGGGGCCGTGGTGCACGTGGTGGGCGTGCGGAGCATGCGGCGGCGCGGCCCGCGGCGGCCCCTCGTCCCTGGCGCCCTCGCAGGCCCGGGGGCCGCCACCGCGCTCCGCCGACAGCAGGGACTCGTGCTCGGCCGACAGCGGCTTGTGCTTGAGGCTGTTCCAGCTGGAGCGGCGGCTGGCCCAGGCCCCGCTGCGGCCCCACGGTCCGTAGTAGGAGCTCCGGGAGCTGGACTGGAAGGAAGCCACCGCACACGCAGCCCGCTGCTGTGACGGAGGCAGCCTAGCCTGCACACCCGCTGCACGGCCACCCGCCTGCCTGGGGGGTGCACAGGAGGCTGGGCTCCAGGGCTCCTCTCCCCGCCCAGCTCTCCTCCATGCACGGCCTCTAGGGTGTGCTTACATCTCCTCCTGCCGCCTCACTTCCCTTGCGGAAGCTGCAGCAGGTTAGGGTGCTCTTCCCATTTTACAGGTAAGCAAAAACGGTTGAGAGGACTGTCACTTGCTCGTGATCACACAGCTTGAAAGTGGCAGAGGCCAGATTTGAGCTCTGGTATGCCTGACCCCAAAGTACGGCTCTTTACCCTATGCTTTGTGGCCAAGATAAAAACCCAATTCTCCAAGCTCCACCTTGGGCTCCTGCTCAAGAGGGAGTCTGCTTCTCCCTCTGCCCCTCCCCCTGCTTGTGATTTCACTGGCCCATGTGCTCTCTCTCTCATAGAGATAAATTTTAAAAAAACATTTTTTAATTCTCCATACCAGACTTACTTGCACTACACATACATACACTCATTCATTCTTTGTTGCCAGGTCCTACTCTGGCACTGGGAACCCAGGAGTATAACAGACATGGTCCCTGCCCGGTACTAGCTGGAGAGTCTGGTCCCCCAAACCTGGGTATCAGTCTGAGGCTGGAACTGACAGGCACTTCTCTCCAGGGGCCCTCAGCATACATCCCAGCAGGAAGCACCCATCCAGAGCACCCCACAAGGACTCACCAGGGAGCGCTGGTCATAGCTCATCCTGCCCAGTGACATGACACTGCTCTTGCGGGAGCCCAGGGCCACCAGGACGGGGTCCGGCTGCAGCGAGAGGCGGGGGGCAGGTGCTGCAGCTCCGGCAGGGCCCAGATGTCCACCCAGCGGGAGATTGGGGTCCAGGTGCCCATTGGGGGTCATGGGGATTGGGCAGAGCTTGGGATCTGGAGGGGTGAGATGGAGACAGAAGGAGGGGCAAACAAAAACAACTAGAGCAAAAGAATTCATAAGACAAAGAAACAAGGATGGGAATAGAAATAGTCTTTCTGGGGAGAAATAGGTCTTCCTCCACCTTCCCATTAGACCCCATGTCACATGCCTCTCCACCCTTCCTGGAGAGCTCTCAGCTTGCCTATTTTTTTTTTTAATTAAATTCTTTACTTTAGTTCAGTTTAGTTAACATACAAGCGTGTATTAGTTTCAGGTGTATAGTACGGTGACCCCACAATCCTGTACATCATTACTCAGAGCTCATCACATCAGCTTTCTCTTTGGATGAGTGGAACCCCTGCCTGCTGCGTTCAGGGCCAGCCCCTAGCTTCACCCAGCATGGGAACCTCTCTCCTGGGCCCACTTCAGAAAGCAAGGCAAAGATGGTCCGGCCCAGTTACCAAGGTGGACACTGGCCCTGGGCAGGGCAGACCTGTTCCAAAGCTGCCGCATGGTGCCAACAGGACCAGAACCCAGGTGTCCTGAGGTCCGAGACTCTTCCCAACAGGCCACACAGTCGGAGGGGTGTGAACTGCAGCTCCCTCTGTGGCTAGAATTCAGAGGGCTGGAAAGTCACTGACCTCTTTGGGGCCTTTGCCCGTTTCCTTCCATTGTAAACCAACCACAGAGAGTTAGCAGTCACGGAGCCTGGGCTCGAGGGGAAGCCCGGTACTGTGCCCTCTGCCCACCTGGATCTCTGGGGAAGGGTCCTGGCCCTGATGACGGTAGGGACCTCTTTACCTCCACTGCCATCCAGGCCCTCCTGAAGCTTGTCAAAATCTTCCATGTTGGATGAGCTCTGGTCCTCGTCCGAGTAGGAGCGATTGGCGTCACCCTGGGAGACCACTCCTCTTGTTGGAATGCAGGTTGGCTCAGCCCTTCCCTCCCTCCCGAATTGTTTAATGGGTGTTTCACCCCCATTTTACAGGTAGGGAAACTGAGGCTCAGAAAAGGAAAGCGAGAAGCTAACGAGGACCTTGGCCATAAACCCACATCTGCCTGACTGCAAGGATCCCCTAAGCCTCAGAGAATGGAGGATGCAGGATCTAGATCTTAGGGGCTTTACAGTTTCAGAAATGGAGAGATCTAGTCCTACACTCCTGGGGGAGAGGCAGGGATTGGAGATGCAGTCTTTATTTGCATGCTTCCTGCGATAGGAAGCTCACCACCTAATTGGCAACCCTTCCTTGGGAACTTGTGACCTGCTAGATGTTTGAGTTGAAATCCTCCTCCACTCAGTCCCCTCCCCCAGTCTGGTACAGGCCCCACGGGGGTGCTTCCTCTGCCTGGGCTGCAGTCACCTCTGCCTGGAAGCCTTCCACCAGGATGGCCACCAAGAGGTTGAAGAGCACGTAGTTGCCGAAGGTCATGAGGGCGACAAAATAGAGGGAGGCCCAGGGGGAGGTGGAGGCCATGCCATTGTAGAGGACAACGTTCCAGTCCTCCTGGGTGAGAATCTGTGAGGGAAGGGGGAACAGAGTTCAATCCTGGAGTATTCCATCTGGCCCAAGGGCAGATGGAATCCACTGAGTGGCAGAGCTACAGGCATGCTGCGGCCCATGCACACCTATAGCATCTCCTTACACATGTTTGGGGACACCCAGGGACCTTGTACTACACTGACCCACCTGGCACAGCCTCCGCCCCTCGCTCACACACATGGCTCTGCCTGCTGGTCCCGGCCCGGGCACAACCCACACTCCTGCTCTGACTCTCTCTGCACCGTTGGGTGCTCCTTCCTGGCTGTTCCCTCAGCCCCAACCTCTCCACACACTTTCTGCTTGTCCCTCCCCTCGCCCCCACCCTTCCTCGAGCCCACCCTTCCTCCTTCTGCCCCCCACCCCCCGCACCGTGTGACAGCCCTTGGCGTGCACACTCATTCAACCAAGTCTAGGTTATATGTGAATAAATAGTCTCAGAGGAGAATCCCAAGGTGCCCAAGTCTTGGGGTGGGAGTGGAGGGGCAGGGATGGGCACCATGCGGTCACTCCAGCTCCCAGAGCAAGTGCAATGCCAGCCTGACCCTGTACCCGGACCTGACTGCTGGAGGCTGGAGTGGAGGGGCCTCCCCTCCCTGGCAGGCCATCCCTCTTCTCTGGATTCCCCAAGGGGCCACCTCTGAAAGGCAATCCAAGCAGCGGTCCTGGGAGAAACCCCTTCTCCTGACACACATGAACATGTGCTGTCGCTCACCTGGAACACTGTGACGATGGCCCACAGCAGGGAGTCAAAGTTCTTCCTGTCGGGGACAGTGTCTCCTGTGTCCGTACGGAGGCTGAATTTGCAGCCAAAGATGTGCATCCCAAGGATGCTGAGGGAGGAATGGAGGTGGCTCAAGGGGCCTGCCTGCTTTGTTTCATCCTCAGAACCACCCAGGAAGGTGGCAGGGGCCAACCTGGTTCCATTTTACAGAAACGAACCCTGAGGCTCAGAGGGCAGTACTCGCCCGGAGCCATCGGGGATTCACACCCACATCCAGGGTGTTGCCTGGGGAAGCTGGACCAGCCATGCGCCCCCAGGCCCCCTCACACATGTGGTCCCCAGGGTGAGCAGGGCTCACCTGAAGATGAAAATGAAGAGCATGAGCAGCATGCAGAAGGTGGCCACGTTGTCCATGGTCTTCATGAGCACCACCAGCTGGCGCCGCAGCGCGGGCATGAAGCGCACCAGCTTCAGCACCCGCAGCAGCCGGAAGGTCCGCAGCACCGACAGGCCGCCGTCCGCCTGCCCCACGATCTCCCAGATGCTGGGAGGGGGCAAGTGGGGGCAGGGAGGAGAGAGGCAGGAGGGTTCAGCAGAGGGCGGGGAGGAGAGGAGCAAAGGGGGGTCAGGGACGATGGAGAGACGGAGGGCTTCATTCATTCATTCATCCCATGAATAACATGTTTCACGGGGCATTGCTGCTGCAGGGCATGCTGTGAGTCCACGGGCACCCCCCCACACAAGAAGTCTATGGCTTAAATTCAGGAGGGTCTACCCACTGACCTCTTTTTGAGATTTAAATTTTTTTTGGTTAGGAACGCAAACAAGCCACAGAGAATTAGCAGTCCCTATGACTTTTTGACCAGTCAAAATTGCGAATGTGTTTCTATAACCGTCGATGTACATATTTCCAAATATTATTTATACCCATCCTTTCTTTGGAGTGATGGTAGTCACAAGACCTGCTGTTACATCTTGCTATTTAATGCATTAATCTAGAAGCCAGTATAGTACCGAATGACAAATTTTTAAATATTTGGTAACTGTGTTTGGATATAATTGAATTCCTTTGTGCTCTTACACACATTGTTTACTGCCGGGGTCAGTGCATTAGATTCCCCTCCTGCCCCACTCAGTTTCTGGGCCCGCAGCCTGCTGGGGGCAGAGGCAGCACCTGATGATAACGATGATGCTGTCAAAAATGTTGTAAGGGTTGCGCAGGTAGTCAAAGAGTCCGAAGGCAGCCAGCTTCAGGAGCATCTCTAGGGCGAACATGCTGGTGAAGACCACGTTGCAGATCTCCAGGATGTTGGTCAGCTCCTCGGGCTATGGAGGCATTGGGACAGGGGACAGGGACCCTGTCAGACCAGAGCACATCCGTGGATCCTCTTTGGATGCCCATGGGCTCCAGGCCCCCCAGGGAGGCAGGGAGGCCTGGCTCTGTCACCCTGGCTGCGTGACCTGGCAGTCAGAGTCCTTGCTGGAACACAACAGCCCACGAGAACCATACAGCTCTGCTGCATCTCTGCTGTCCACTGAGCTGGTGGGACCCACCAGGCTGACCTTCCACACAGTTGGAAATGATGCTGGTACTGCGCACTGAGGGAGCTATCGTGACACCCACTTTACAGATCAGGATACAGTGTGAGAAGCTGACTTACGGTCAGATGGCTAGATGCAGAGCAAGGCAAGAAAACAGGCTAGTCGTTGCGGGAAACCTCCTGTTTTCCCCTGCACTTACCACATGCAGGACCTGTTCTCTGAACTTTACAAGCATCATGTCCCTTAATCCCACACAAGAGCCCATTTTGCAGATGAGGAAGCAGGTTCAGGGAAGGCCAGCTCCCTGCCTTCGGCTGTGGAGCAGGGAAGGGGCAGAGCCAGGATCTGCACTCAGGCAGCCTGGCCCAAGGCTTCTCCCCTTAACCCCTGGCTATGCAGACCCCCCTACTGAGCCCTCCCCACGCTCCCATTCCCCAGCAATGGTTGTCTCAGGACTGTGGGTGGCTGGAGATCACTGTGATCAATGGGACTTCCTTCACACACTTCTCAGTGGAAGACACTAGAGCCCAGAGCAGTCAAGGGTTAAAGTCACCAGCTGGTCAGACAGAGACTGGTACCTCTGGCCAGACAGCCACGCTCTGACCCCAGAACTGATTACCTCCTGGTTTTTAGCCAGCAGGTGACACCTCTACAAATGGAACCATCTGAGCGACACTGGTATATAAAACAGGCCACATTATGGGCCATGACTAGGAGACAGGGTTCCAGGGCCACCCCTTACCCACAGCAGTGTCTTCATTCATAAAACAAGGAGGTGCAATAAGATGATATTCATTCCGGACCTCTCCACTGAGCACCATACAGGGAGGGCTCCAGCCCCTCTCCTCTGTGAGCCCTCGGGGACTGTGAGGTGTCTGGTTTCTGCCCACCACCGAGCCAGGTTGCTCCCACCCGAGTCACGGAGAAGGGAAGGCCTGACCACATGCCCGTGCTGAGCTCGACACCCCACAATTGCCGACACCTCCCACCATCTGCGAGGCTGCTGCTGGAGTCTCTGTTTCACATATAAGGACCCTGAGGCTCAGAGAAGTGAGCTGCCTTGCTCTGAGCCACCCGGCCAGGATGCCACAGAGCCACAGAATCAGACCCCTAACTGCTCTGCAGCGACACATGGAAAGCCCACCAGAACTCATCCATCCGCACCTCCCTCCGTTCCCACGGTTCACACACTCCACGGCCTGCGGAGTGTCCACCACGGGCTGGGCGTGTGTACCCAGGGCAGCCAGTGGTGAAAGCATCAGGACATTGCCCCTGTCCCCAGGAAGCGCGGGCTCTGCTGGCAAAGCCCAACACCCAAGCTGACCAACAGTCACTTCGTGCTAAACACAGAGAAAAGTTGAGGGTGCTTTAAGGAACAGCGATCCTTCAGTCAGGAGCAGCTGCCTGGAGGAAGTGACATCTCAGCAGAGACCTCAAAGCTGAGAGGGGGAGCCCAGCGACAGGGAGGAGAAGAGAAGGTGTCTAGGCAGAGGGACCAGCCAGAGCAAGAGTGGAGAGGGGGGAGAGATGCCAGCCATCGGCACCCTCACCCCCACCCCAGCCCCTCCACCAGGTGACAGGGCACCGCAGGGGCCTGAGTGTGATTCCATTTGGGTTAAAAGGAAAAGAGGGCGGAACATAATAATAATCCAACCGCCCACTTCCGACCAGTGCCTGGGAAACCTAATAAAACTGCCAGCTCCTCTCAATCCCAGATAAAAGGAGGAGGCCCCATTTCCATCGTAATCACATTTGACTCACAAAATGGGCCGAAAGAGCAGTGGGACCCTGAGAGGGGCCCTTGGTGGGGAGCGGCCGGGGCCCTGCAACCCCGGCTGAGGCAGGGCCCAGATGCAGCTCGGAGCCACCAATTTCCCAGCCCGCCAAAATGATGACAGCAGAGATGGAAAACGTGGCCGCTGACAGTCCTTAATGACGATCACCCGCTCTGGGCCACACAACGCTCCCGCCCGCAACTGATGCGGAGCCACCGCTCTCTGGAAAGGTCACCCGCTGGCCCCCGGTGCCCCCCCACTCCCAGCAGCTGTTTCTCTAGTCGAGCGCACACCTGTTAATCTTTCTCTAATGGACCATCCATCACTCCTGCAAGCAATTTTCTGGGAGAGAGAGACAGCGAGCGGGAGACAGGAGAACATGGACTATTCTGTACCGTGAGACTGAGGTGGGAGGGTATGTGAAGATGCACAGGGAGGCCATGAGGGAGATGGACAGACAGACAGACAAATATGGGCGCGGGGAATGAGAGGCAAAGGTGGGGTGTGGAGAGATGAGACAGAGGAAGATAAACATGTGAAAATGTAAGGAAGGACCAAGATCATGACCTTGTGGGAGTGCATGAGGGAGCCAGGAACGTGAGAGGCAGCAGGCAGACAGACCACCAGGCAGAGGCTGCAGAGACCCACCCAGTGGAAGAGGGGGTGACAAGGGGCAGAAAACCACTAGAGGCAGGAGGGTGGAGGGCGGGTAGGGAGGGGCTGCCATCCGGAGGCCCAAGTGGAGGGAGACAGAGGCCCGCTCCTCCTGGCCCGCCAGGCATGGTGGCACCAGGCTGCCCAGCCTCTGGCCATTTCTGCAGGGATATGAGGTTCCCACCGGGCAGGGGTCCCCAGCTGTGGGCGGGAAGCTCTGGAGCCTGGGACTACCCCATGGCAATGAAGGCAGCTGGTGTTAAGTGTCTCCCCTGCATCAGTCAGTGCCAAGCACTTTCCATGAATTATCTTATTTAGACCTCAAACGTCACCCTATGGCATCCCCATTTTATAGATGTGGACACTGAGGCTCAGAGGGAAATGACCGCCCAAGGCCAAGGCCCGGCAGTGGTGGAATCAGATCTCAATCTGAATCAGAAGAATACTCCCTCTGGCCTGTTCCACTCCCCTGACAGCTTCAGCTTGAGGCTCCAGGTCAATCCAGACCTGTCTCTGCCCTGCTTGCAAGAGTTCTGTGGCCCCCTGCTGCCTTGAGGACAAAGCCTGCCTTAAGACACTTTGTGGAAGGACAGCACCCCCAGCCTCCTGGGCTACCTTCTGCCCTCTGTGCACATCCTCCCTGAGGGCTCATTCCTTTGGGGGATTGCTCCTGGGCACTGTACCTGTCCCTCCTCTGTCTCACTGAGGAACTCCTAGTCACCCTTCAGGATCCATCTCCAGTGCCACTGCCTCTGGGAAGCCTTCTGGGACTGCAGCCCAAGTTGGCTCTCCCCGCTAAGCCCCCCAGAGCTGGAATGTTGGGCACTACACTAGTCCATCCTCCTCTTCCCAGAGTCATCCCAGACTGGCTGCAGAAGGGAAAATAAAGTTGCTTTGAGCCAATCACTGATCTGGAGGCCTTGAATGCAGTCCCCTGGGAGCAGGGGCCTGTGGACATGCCCCAGCCTGCCCTAGGAGGCTACCTGCAGCCCTGCCCTGCTGCCCATTCAGCCCAACTCTGTTTCTTGTCATCCTACCCGGTGACCATCCTCCATTTCCAGGACAGGCTGGGGCTGAGAGCAGCCTTGCCCAGCTTGGGAGGAGTTGTGCGCCCAGACAGGGGAGTGTAGAGAGATGGAAAGGCTGCAATGGAGCAATGCCTCCCCACCCAGGCCTCTCCACTGCCTCCTGTCGGCTTTGTGGAACCTCCACCTCAGCATCCTGGAGCCCTGCTCGGACAATTGCTCACCGTGTCACTGGAGCAAGCCTGTCTCCCCACCTCCTCAGTGGCTTTAAGACACTCGCCTTGCCTGCTCCATTGGGCTGCCATAGGGATCACAAGGGAAAGAACTGTGCTAACACATGACAGCAGGTGATGATGAAGGAATCTGTACCCTCCCCAAGCCAACCCCACCCACCTGCTTGTCGCATAGCCTCAGTCACAGACCATCCTGGGCCTCCCCTCCTCCCTGGGGCTACTCAGAGGAGCAGACTTCAGCACCATCTAACCCCCAGGGCCATGCCAGGCTCCCTGCCAGGCCCCTACAATGCCTCCCCTCTATGGTCACCACCCCTGCAGAAAAGGGGCTGTGCATGTTCACCCATCTTCCTCTCCTGTTCTTCCCCCACTCTCCCTGGGCCACCTCCCTCTGCAGGCACCACCTCAGACAGGGCTGCTCAGAATAAACCCGGGGGTGGATCCTTTCCCCGCCAAGCCACGTCTGGGAGCCGAGGGGAGTGGCGCAAACATGCCAGCAGGCCCACAGCAGGCCCTGCACGGAGCTCTACAGAACAATGGCTGCCACTCGGGGCTGCTTTAAAAAGAACATTTTTAAAAATTTTCCCTCCTCCTCACTTTTTCTTTAATTAATTAATTTTTCGAGGCTCCAGACAGCAGAGGGTAAACTCAGTCCTAGGGTGGTGATGTGAGGCTCAAACAGAAGATTCATAGAGTTGCAAACTAGTGAGCACCCACTATGTTCCAGGCTTCCTAATTAACCCACCCAGCCACTCTGTGACAAGGGTCTGGGGGTCCCAGGGTGTGGGTGCCCCTTTCACAGATGGAGGTGCTGGCTGAGGGAGGCCAAGGCCCCCTGCACGCCCATCGCAGAACCAGGGAAGGAGCCCATGCAGGAGCGGTAGAGGCGTGTGGAGTGGAGGCCAGGCTGCAGGGCAGGGGGAGAGGCTGGGACCCCGAGAACCCCGACAAACAGGCCTCCGAAAAATAGTCCTGATCTGCAGCGTACGCCAATTTCCATGGTGTAAATACTCCCACCACAGCCAATTTCAAGCTACCAACTGTTTAAAAACAGGCTTTCGAAACTCCTGAGTGTTAGAAAATTGGCTCTCGCCAGCTGGTTCCCACAAGCCCTGGCAGGAAAGGTGCCCAGTCTCTACTGCAGCAGCACTGTGACAAGCCCCCTTGGTGCCACCCACTCAGAAATCAGAGCCAGCACCCCAACATCACCTGCTTCCCCTATGGGCCCCCCTCCAGGACCACTGGCATGGCTAGGAAAGGCCCGAAGTCTGAACCCTGGGCAAGGGGGTCCTGGGCTACCTGTCTCCCCAGCTTTACCCTGCAGAGAGCCCTCCCCCCCAGGCCTCCCCAGAGACCTTTTTAATTAAGCCAGAATGGCTGGCAAACCAGCAGCTCCGAACAGAGTGTCACCGCAGCCCCAGGGGCTGCATTTAAGTAAATTGAATGGAGCCAGCGCTTGGCAAGCTAATGAAGAGGGAAATGAGAGTGTGGCCCACCGCAGGGTGCAGGGACGGGTGCCGAGAGACAGCGGCAGGGATGCAAAGGGGGGGCCACGTTCTAAACCCTACAGGGGGGTCAGTCTTGCCACAGAGAGATGTGGGTGCAGATCTGACCCCTCACTGGCTGTGGGACACCCTCCCTAGGCTTCAGGGTTACTAGGGGCCAAATGGGGTGCCCTCACAGGGCTGGGGTACAGGTCAAGGGGCTGGGGGACCCAGAAAACAGTGTTGCTTCAATTAGAGCCAGGACTGGACTTGTCATGTAGGCTGGCAGCCCAGGCTATGACCTGTGTACTAGGGATGTGTGTGCTAACCCCCTGTGGCCCTCCATCCTGTGTCCCTATAAGTAGCACCCTCCCTGTGCTGCCACCTCACCCACGTGTCTATCCCCTTGGGACTCTGTCTCTGAACTCCTCTCACCCCCAAAGCCCTAGCAGTACCTCTATGGATGGCCCAGGGGGCCTGGGACACACCATTCAACTCAGCCAACACCCACTCTGCATCTACATGCCCAGCGCTGAGGACAGAAGAAACTACAGGGTTGGCAGAGGAGGCAGACAGGGGACAGTCTTTGCAGGGCAACCCTGAGGCCACTCTCAGTGCCTCGGTGCTGTGTGGAGGGCCTCGGGGACATGAGGACACACCACTGAAGGCACTGCCCACAGAGAAGCCTTGGCTGTCAGAAGAAAGCTCTGCACTTTGTGCCAAGGGCAATGGGGAGCTGGGGCAGGCTGGGGCAGGGGAGAGCCCCACCTTGGGAAAGATCACTCCGGCTGTCTGGGGGAGAAGGGACAAGTGACAACTGGAAATGAGGTCTGGCAGGGATTGACAGGGAGGAGCTGTGGGTGCCTGTGTCCAGGCTGAGCTGCTCAGGAGAAAGGAGTGGGACCTGCACCCCCGCAGCCCCAGGATTAGTGTGGCTTCCCTGGCCCACTTGCTCACCCACGGGCAGACCGCAGAGCTCCTCGCTCCCCTGGGCTGGGCCCAGGGATGAATGGGACCTAGTCCCCAGCAGGTGGGAGACGGACACACTGAGTGTTCAACAGCCCAGGCTGCATGGGCCAGCTTGGGCCTGGGCACCCAGCCCTCCCCCTCCACACCCGTGCCCGGCCCCCACTGGCCTGCTCGTGGTGCTCGATGCCCATGCTGACGGTGTTGACCAGGATGGCCATCATGATGCCCCGGTTGAAGTATTTGCTGTCCACGATGCCTCGAAGCTTGGCTCGAGTCTCCCGCCACACATCCCCACACAGCCGGGTGGCCCCGTCCGCCTTCTCCTCCTCGTCCTCCTTCCCCAGCCCAGAGGAGGCCCCGTCCTCGCTGCTCCGGGCCCCGTCCCCATCGGCCTCCTCCGAGCCGCCACCTGAGCCACCAGAGCCCGAGCCCTCCTGGCCCGAGTCAGTGCTGCCCGGGCCCGAGGGCCGCCGACTCTCCTCATGCTGGCAGCGGGGGCAGCTGGCAGGGTCGGAGGCCAGCATGGCAGAGATGGGCTGCACCAGCGTGTGGGGCGTCGGGTCCAGGGGACTGTGTTGAGGGCACAGCTCTGCAAAGCAAACACAAGGCAGGGGTGACGCCCCCGGTTACACAGGCTCGGGGGTCTCAGAGGTGGCAGTCCCTGCCCACCTCACCCTGAGACCCAGCCCCGTGTGAGCTTCAGGCTCCTAGGCTCGGGCTCTGCCTGGGATTCGCCAGCCCCACCAGGAGGCCCAGTGGCCTGTGGTTCCCAGGGGATTGGCTTTACGGCTCTGGGCTCTGTCTGCCCCTGTGTAAAGTCAGGACTGGGAGCAGCTCCCCGCAGGGCTGTGGGGAGGGATCTACTGTGGATGCATGCGGGGTGCCTGGAGCCATGCCTGGGGCACACGTGCCTGTCATCTGCCCTTACTCCATCACTTCCTGGCCCAAGGCCCAGCCCTCCCACGATCCTGCTGATGACAATGGCGGAGGAAGAGCCTCTCAAAGAGCCAGGCTGGTAGGGAGGATGGTCTCCCCCAGAAGGAGCCAAGGTGGCCTCTCCATCTCCAATTCTCCCACCTGTATGTGGGCCTTGTGTCCCAGGGAGGGAGGGAGGCCAGAGCCCTGGGCAGGGGCAAACCCTTGCTCTAGAAGCCCCCTGAGAGTGCCCTCCTCACAAGCTGAGAGTTGGGGCTGGCTCCTGGGGGAGCTGACAGGAGGGACAGCAGGGAGTGGGGGGCAGAAGCTTTCATCCCCTTTGCTGCCCCAGGGAGAGTTTGAGAAGCTTGGGCCAGTCTTGGACCAGAGTTCTGTGATCTGTGAACCATTTCGAAGAGGTGTCAGGAAGATTCTTTCTGGGTGGTTTGGTTTCTTCTTTATGTTTGCCTTTATTTTACTAGAATAAACGTGTTTTGCTTGTGTGAGCCAAGAAAATTATAATAATAAAAACATTAAAGGGAAAGAAAAATATGTAATGCCTAACATTCCTTTCCAGACTTGCCTCCAATTATCTCCCAATGCCTAGGAGAAGGCCCTCGGACTCATTCATCCCCTGGAGCTGAGCCGGGGTGAGGCAGCCAGAAGCCCAGGGGTCAGTCCCATCTCAGCAAAGCCCAGCTCAGACCCATTCATGGGGTTGGGCTCCCTAAAATGTGTTTCCCAGGGAAGAAGGAAGGCATGCAGTCCCCAGGGCGGGAGGGGGGGGTAAGTTCTCCCTCCAGATGGCCCCCTGGGCTTCCCTCCACACAGGTTCCCTGGACAGGGTGGGGGGCAGCAGCAGGCAGCTCCGCCCTGCGTCATCCAGGAACGCTGCAAGCCAGCCTTGCCCAGACCCCGGCTCCCCCGTCCACGTGCTGGGCCAGCCCACGGGCCACCTGGAGCCTCCTCCAAGACCACGCCTGGACGGCTGGCGCCCAAGGATGGGTAGGCGGCAGCTCCGAGCACCAGTTCCCCGGCTCGCCTCCCAAGAATCTCAGATTCCCAGGACGCGAGAGCTGCCGGAGCAGGGCCTGGGGGTGGCTGACTCCCACTGCACGTGAGCCTCAGCCTCAACTTCGCAGGGCAGGAGCCTGAGACCCACCGAGGGGCCCGGCTGTCCGCGGTACAGTCCCCGCTGCCTGCAGCCCCAGTGGCTGGGGGCAGGGCCTATCACCCAGGGCTGCTCCTCCGGTGGGAGCTGAGCCTTCATTTCCCCCTGGAGGCGGCTCAGCAAACCCAACTCTGACGTCCCTGATACTGTTTTTGTCACTGACACACTGTGTGACCTTAAGTGACTCCCTTCATCTCTCTGGACCTTAGTTTTTCCATTTGAAAACGGGATCATGTTACGAAGAGATCATGCCCCCTTCTCGGGACTGTTTCCTAGAACAGATGAGAAAATGAACAGAGAGCCCTTTCTGAGCCTGAGTGTCTGGAGACAGAAGATCACAAAATGGCACAGGTGTCCCTGATACATCATGTCTTTGCAGAGTGGGGGCCGCAGCCCCTTTATTCCAGGTGGCCGGTGGTTGGTCACTGCTCTGGTGTGCTGGCAAGCATGTGGTGGCAGCAGGAGCCCACGTGGGTGGTGGGGCAGGCAGGCTGAGTGGGGGGACGTTTTAGGATTATACCAGACGGGATGGACATGCGTTTACTTCTCTCAAGTGTGAATCCCAGGGTGGAGCCTGAGTGCACAAGACCACACGCTGGGATGGGAAGGGAATTCCTGTAGGGGCCGGGGTGTCGAGTCCCCCCAGCCGGAGGCCAGTCCAGGCCAGACACTCACTGGCAGTTGGTCAGGAAAGTAGGGAAGGAACCAGGGCAGTGACTAGAGCCCCTGAGGGAAGACCTGGGTTCCCACCTGCTGGACGGCTCTGCCCACAAGGAGGAGACAGGCACGCACGAGGCCGGAGGGGGGCACCCTGGAGGGGTTGCGGCCACTTACTGTAGTGCCTGGGCTCCTTGGCGTGGGGCCCGGGTTTGGTGGAGGTGGGTGCCCCCGGGGCCGAGGCCTGTCGGCGGCTCTGCAGGGCCTGGTAGAGACCCAGGGCGCGGCGCCTGGCCTTGCGCAGGATGTGGCAGATGTACTGGAAGATCTCCTCGTAACAGTCGCCGGGCTCCGCGTAGCTGGCCACCGTGCTGGAGGACAGGTAGCGCTGCCGCTGCTCCAGCATCAGCCGGTGCTCCCGCTGCTTGGTCTCCGAGAACTGGGTCGCTATGACAACGAGGCACAGGTTGATCATGAAGAAGGAGCCCACCTGTGACCAACGGGAGGAGAGGACAGGGACAGGAACAGAGGGGACAGATTGGTGGGGGGAGCGAAACGAGAAGGAGAAAGAGAAATGGTGGGGGAGGGGGGTACAGAGATGGAGCCGGAGGGACAGAGGTGGGGCAAGAAGCAGAGGGACACAGAGGCAGAAAGGAAGACCAGAGGAGAAGCAGGGACAGATCCGAGACACCAAAGAGGGACGGGACAGAGTCAGGAGGCAGACAGCCAGGAACGCAGAGAGACAACAGGAGAAACACGGAGAGGGAGTGACACAGGCTCAGAGAGTACAGGAGCGGAGGGCACGAGGAGGCAGGGAGAGAGAGGAGTGGAGGGTGGAGGGCCCAGAGAGACGGAGAGGCACGGGGCACAGATAGGGACAGGAAAAGATTGCTGAGGCCCTGCTCCGGCAGGAGGCCGGGGCCCCAGGACGGCGGGGGCCCAGGCAGCTCCCCGGGCCCCACCGGCACCTGCTTCCAAGCCTTCTCCCCCTGGGCCCTCAGGCCAGGGCCTCACCAGTGCAGAGGCTGGGGAGGAAGGCTCAGCCCCGCTCAGGCCATCCAGGCCCTGAGTTCCACCCAAGCCCTGCCCTCTCTCTGGCTTGGCTTTGGGCATCCAGTTGGGCATCCAGACACAACAGAAGCTTTCTTCAGAAAGTGTTTCCTTGTGTGGCTGTATCCGTGCTTGGAGGGAGGAGGTGGGAGAGGCTACCCAGTGAGTACTGGGAATCCTGCCACCTCAGGACTCGGGGCCCAGTTCCAGTGGCCACCACAGGGAGCAGAGCCCTTCCTGCCCTGCTTTCCAGAGGGCAGACCCCTCTCCTGGCATTTGCCAAGCCTTTGAATGGGATCAGCAGGCCCTGCCAGCAAGGGGAGTGGCTTTTCATCCTCCTCCAGGCCCCAGACATGGATTCACACCCCCCCCCAATCCCCCCAACCCTGCCCCGTCCCCCATGCCACAAATAGAGAGCTAGGCTTCTGCAGTTATCAGGCAGAGGGCAATTCCTGGCTGGAAGACTCTGGAAAAATCCCCAGGTAAGAAGATGCCCCTCCTTGGCTCTCTTGGTCATGTCTTACCCCAAGCATCTCCTGGGGCCCTGCTCCACGCAGGCCTGTGTGAGGGGTCACCAGGAAGGAGAGGTCACAGACCCTTCCCTCTGGGCGCTCACCCCTGCCAGGCTTCCACTCAGCCTGCCTCCTCCATGGCTGCTACCCCAGAGCCCAGGCAGCAGCTCCCCCAGCCCTTCTGGAACTCCATTTCCTTGTAAAGCTGAAGGCTCAAGCAAGACAAGCTTAAAGCTCTTCCTATAGGGGTGCAGGGGAGGGGAGGTACTGGAGACCTGACTCTGGGGGCTGAGGACTCTCACCTCACTGGGGCTCAGGGGCTTCACCTGAGGAACAGAATAGGCAGGTGGCCCTGCAGGGCCAGGGCTGTGAGGGCAAAATGACAGCATGATCATTCAGGCTCTGCTCTCTGGACCCTTTCCAGCGCCTGGAAAAACTCAGCATCCTCAGCCCCTGTCAGTGCCCTTTCTCTTGTGATGGGGCCACCTAGGACCCAATAACAGCGGCAGTAACAGTAGCAGGGCACATTTATTGAGCACTTCCTATGTGCCAGGGGCCATGCAGGCCTTAGGCTGTCTCGTCGAATCCTCCTGAGAGCCCATCAGCCTTGGTGCCATCACTATTCCCCACTTTATTGTGGATCCGGGGGGCTAAGGGGCCTGCCTTGGGTCACCCTAGGAGTTACCAACCCCACATTCCCATCTCAACTCTATCAGGAGGAGCAGATCACATTCTCCAGCCCTGCTCTGAAGTTCGAGGCTCCTCTAGCAACCCCAGTGATTTGAGGCCCACTGTCTCAGAATTCTGTCCATTTCAAGGTCTCTGCAAGCGGCCCCTGCCCAGAAGGCCCTCCCCGCAGCTGCCCGCCCTGAGCCCTTTAAAAGCTCAATTCTGGTATCACCTCCTCCAGGAAGCCTCCCACTCCCACATCCCTCCTCCTGGCTAGATCAGAGAATTCCTTTGGGCTCCCTCAGCCTCTGTCACAGCTCCTAAGGTGCTGTCGGGTCACTGCCAGCTGTAGCCCCCCCGCCCCGCCCCAACTGACTCCTGGAGAGCAGAGGCGGGCCCACCTCACTGCTCAGTTCTCCACGCTTGGCTCAGGGCCCGATGCAGCGCAGGCTTCCCTGGCTGTGCTGGGGAGCTGAACAAACCAGTGGGTGAATGGCAATGCTGAACAAAGCCTGGACCTCCTCTCCTTTCATCTGGGTGTCTCCTCAGGGGCCCAAGGCCCCAGCTTCCCCAGGAAGGCCATCAGAGCAAAGCTAACAGTGAGTATGTCCCAGGTCACCGCCTGCCAGCCTGTCCTGAACCCCCCAGGCCAAGGTCCCACCAGCTCGGAACGGGGTGCTGCCCCAGAGAGCCAAGCATGCCCTCTCCTACCACCGAGGCACCAGAGAACCCAGCCTCACAGCAGTAGGGAGCCAGCCAGCACTGACTGTCCCAGGAGTGAATCACCTTGACATTTGGGGGATTGTGCTGTGGCTGAAGCTGCAGTCAGGCATGACAAGGTGGATGAGCTCGCTCTGGGCAGACTGTGGGGGAAGGCAGGAAGGGCTGCCTGGGCAGGGAAAGGGCCCCGCTCCGTGAGGCAGATGAACCCTGCCTGCACCCCCAAGCCACCCCCACAAGGCAGAGCTGCCTGAGAGGTGCGAATCCCTCCGAGAATTTCAGGGAGCCCCGTGGGGAAGCAGCCCCCCACTTCTGCCTCAGAGCATCTCCTCTTCCCACTCCCGGAAAAGAGGAGCAAGCTGGGGTCCTAGAGAAGCCTCCATCCTGGGGACTGCACCTGGCTGCGGTCAGGAGAACGTATTCCCAGAGACCACGAGGCAGAGAAACCCGAGCGGGAGTGACGAGATGGACTTAAATGCCCAGAAATGAGAAATGAAAGCAATAGAAAGTGATGGATGCTTCCCACCGCTGCCCTGACGAGTCCCTTCAATCACCCGCTGCTCGGAGGCATTTAAAAATTGCCCCTCCTGGGGAGCCTGGCTGGCTCAGTGGAGCACTAGACTCCTGATTTCCGGGTTGTGAGTTTAAGCCCCGCCCTGGGTGTCGAGATTACATAAAAATAAAATCTAAAAAAACTGCTCCCCCCTGCTCCCTCCCACTCAGCTCTCCTGGCTCTGCGGGGTTCCTTGAGGAGCCCCCCGACCCTCTCCCTGGTCCCTGGGTCCTTGAGCTTGCCCAGAAAGCCCCAGTTTCCCTGACACTTACTATGATAAGCAGGATAAAATAGATGAAGTTGTAGAAGGAGTGAGCATCCATCACATAGTACATGATCTCCACCCAGCCTTCCAGAGTAATCACCTGTAGCCGCAACAGAGCAGAGGAGGAGTGAGCCTGAGACAGGGAAGCCAGGACCCTGAGGCAGGGCAGGCAGCAGGTGCAGCCCCAGCCAGAGGCCCTGCCGTGTGCCAGGCTGCTTTACCCGCATTCTCTCTCCTACTCCGCAAGGCTCCACGGGCGGGCCAGCCTCACCCTCAGCACACAGGTGAGGACACTGAAGTTCAGAGAGGTTAGAGTACTTGCCCACCATCACACAGCCAGGAAGGTAGGGACCCAGACTTCAGCCCGCCCTTCCTGCTCCAGAGTCCCCGCCCACCAGTCTCCCACACCAAGGCAGGTGCTAGGCAGAGCAGCCTTAGGCACAACCAGTGGCAGGCTCTCCCCAGCACCACCCTCTTGCATGCTTCTGGAGCAGGAGCCCCTGGGCAGCCCACCCACCCTGGGGTGGGGGGGGGGGCAAGGGTCTCAGAACGCAGCCGCTGGGCTGTGACCACATCACATCACGCCTTGCAGCTCTGAATTCTACGATCTCACTGCCCCCCAGGGCAGAGAGCACAGAGCCACCGGGGTAAGGCCTTCCCATCTCCTTGGGGCTTCTCAGCCACCACTCTCCGCCCCAGCCCCATCCTTCCTTCCGAGGGCAGCAGGAAGGTGGCCTCTAGCCCTCATTCCACACTGGGCTGACAGCTCCGCTCGCATCATCCAGTTTCTTCTCCTCAGCCACTCATGGTAAGAGAAAGCTGTTATTACCCAGCATTAGAGGTGAAAAACTGAGGTGCAGAGACATCGAGCAGTAGGTCCCACAGCCCTGGTTCCCTCAATGTACCCCATCCCTGTCCTCTGCAGAGCACTGGGGTCATGCAAGGCAATGAAGCCCTTTGCACCCAGTAAAGTTAACAGTGCTTTGTGAGTGTATATAAATATGGGCACTGAATAAAATGTTTCTTACTGACTGATCAAAAACACGATCCGAGAGACCCTGCCCAAACAAACAGCTCCTTGGTGCTCTCTGCACACCCCCGGGGCTTCCCTACACCCAGGCCTTTGCTCAAGTGGTCACCGCCACCAGGAAAGCCCCTGGCCCCGACCAGGCCTGAGGCTGGGCTCTCTCCTCTATAAACAGACCTCCCTGCTGGGATCCATATGCCCCCAGGCAACCTGAGATTCCACAGAGCACAAGCTTTGGGGTCCCCCAGACCTGGATTAAAATCCTGATTCTTCATTAAATAGCATGTGATCCTCAAATAGCTTGCCTCCTTTCTTTCAAACCTCAGGCGCTCTGCCTGTCACAGGGGCATGATAACGCTCACTGTGCCGGCAAGTTGGGCAGATTTCAGCGGAACACCTAGCACAAAGCCCTAGCTGCCAGAAGAAGCTGTTCACTCCACCCCTCACCCAGCCAGCTCTGGTCTCCCAGGCCCCGGCACGCACGCTGGCGCCAAGCCTGAGTGGCCTCACCTGGAAGATGACGATCCAGGCGTAACCGATATTGTCAAAGTTGATGGCACCCTTGTGGGGGTTGGCACTGCCTGTGCGGCACACGTTGTAGTAGCGGTTCCAGTTGACACACAGCCCGCTGGCATTGAGGTCCTGGCGCCCTGCCCCGAAGTCGTAGACATCATCCTTGGACAGGCAGCACTCGCGGCCCTGCTCCTTGAGTGGGGGGATCTCGTGGCAGCCCATGATGCCATTGTCCCCCGAAAGGGAGCAGATGAAAGGCATCTCATCGTCCTCCTCTGGCTGGTAGTAGGGGGGCAGGGCTACATCCCCTTGTCTGTCCACAGGTGATGACAGTGGGTCAAAGAGAAGGGGAGAGGTTATCACCAGGAGGAGCAGAGGGGGGGAGGCGATGCAGTGTGGCAAATCTGTCCCACAGGTCCTGTCATTGCCTTTGGGCCTTTGTCTGTGTTGTCCCCCCACTGGGGACACCCTTCCCCGCGGTCGAAAAATCTCCCGCTGACCAACTCACTGTGGTCAGTTCCAGGGTCCCTCCTCTGAGGGGCCTTCCCTAAGGGCTAGTCCTTGGTCCCTATATGGCTCCTGGGGAATATGCACCCAACTTCCCTGGGAGGCTGAAGCTCTGCTAGGGCAAGGGATGGGGGGGTCTCAGCCTCCCTGGTTCCCACACACTGCTTGGTCAGCCCAGAGTACATGTTTAATCAACAAACACTGAATTTTACTGATCCAACAGATGAGGAGTTGATCCTCTGCCTGCCCCACCCCTTCCCATCTAGGTGACCTGGGACTGTTCACTTCCTCTCTCCAGACCTCAATTTCCTCATCTGCAAAACAGAGATGACAATCACTGCCCTACCCATCCTGTGGGGTTAAAGAATGATTCAATGCAATCCAATCAAAATCCCAACGTGTTTCTGTCTGTGGAACCTGGCCAGATGGTTCTAGGATTTATCTGGATGGGAGAACAGTCAAGACAATTTTTTAAAAGGAGAAAGATGAGTGGAGTCCAACCCTACAAGAGAGTAAAATACAACTACAATTATTACTAGAGTGCGATATTGCAACAGGAGCAGAAAGATTCGTGGAACACCACAGGGCACAGAAGGCAAACCCATTCGTAAAATGGAACATAGTCTATTATAAAAAAACCTGGGATCCCTGGGTGGCGCAGCGGTTTGGCGCCTGCCTTTGGCCCAGGGCGTGATCCTGGAGACCCGGGATCGAATCCCACATCGGGCTCCCGGTGCATGGAGCCTGCTTCTCCCTCTGCCTGTGTCTCTGACTCTCTCTCTCTCTCTCTCTGTATCTGTCATAAATAAATAAAATATTAAAAAAAAAAAACCTTTTCAGATCCATAGAGAATGGAAGAACTACACAATAAATGGCATTGAGATAATAGCTATCTGTTTGGAAAATAATAAAGCTAGATCCCTACCTCACACTCTATACAAAAATAAACTTCTTGAAGAGTTGGTATCAAAAGAAAAATAGAATGTAAGTTACCTCATTAGTTGTAATATTGGTTATAACTATTCAATTGATAATATTGATTATCAATTGATATTGATTGCTCATTGAAAATAATCTTTGGGGGCACTTGGGTGGCACAGTCCATTAAGTGTTTGACTCTTGGTTTTGGCTCAGTTCATGATCTCGGGGTTATGAAATCAAGCCCCATGTCAGACTCTGCACTCAGCACAGAGTCTGCTTGTGATTCTCTCTCCCTCTCCCTCTGCCCCTCCCACTTGTGCGTGCTCTCTCTCACTCTCTCTCTCTCTAAAATAAATAAATAAATCCTTAAAAAAAGAAAAAATAATAATAATCTTTTGGATATATTAGGTTAAGTAAAATATATTACAGAATTTAAAATAATAAACTTCTGGTGGATTAAAAATCATAAATGCAACAAACATTACAATAAAAATATTATAAGAGAACAGAGAATATTTTTGTTAACTCAAGATGTATAAGGCGTTCTGGATAAAATACACCAAATCCAAATTCTACAAAGGAAAATGTCAAGATTGACTATAAACAAATGTAAATTTTTTTTCTTTTTCTTGTTTAGAGGGTGGGGTGGAGGGCAGAGGGAGAGAGAGAGAGAATCTGAAGCAGGCTCCATGCCCAGCGTGGAATCCGACATGGGGCTCAATCTCACAATCCTGAGATTATAATCTGAGCCAAAATCAAGTGTCAGACACTTAACCAACTAAGCCATCCAAGCACCCCAAATGTGAAATCTCTATGAGATAAAAGAGAGCATACTAAGTACAAAGATAAGAACAAACTGATAGGGATGCCTGGGTGGCTCAGTGGTTGAGCACCTGCCTTTGGCCCAGGGCATGATCCTGGAGACCTGGGATCGAGTCCCACATCAGGCTCCCTGCATGGAGCCTGCTTCTCTCTCTGCCTATGTCTCTGCCTATGTGTGTGTCTCTCATGAATAAATAAATAAAATTTCAAAAAAAAAAGAACTGATAGAAAGCAGAGGTAGGCAAGCTTTCTCTGTAAAGGGCCAGATAGAAAATATTTTTTGCAGACCATATAGTCTCTGTGCCAATTGCTCATCTGCATCATTGTAATGTGAGATAATCATAGAAAACAGGTAACCAAGTGGGCATGGCTGTGTTCCGATAAAACTTTATTTACAAAACCGGGCCAGGGATTGCCACTCCCCTGGGATGAGTACTGGCAACATATAACACAAATAAAAGAGGGGCACCTGGCTGGCTTAATCAGAAGAGCATGTGATTCTCAATTACGGGATTGTGAGTTCAAGCCCCACGTTGGGTGTAGAAGTTACTAAAAAATAAATAAATAAACTTTAAAAAAAAGAAATAAACAATAACCACCTACAGCATATTAAGATCACCTGTAACTCAGTAAGAAAAATAAAAATAACCACAGGGGGAAAAAGAACATAATAAAGAAAAGAAATTCACGAAAGAAATAAAAATGGCCAATGTACTTGAAAAAAAAGAGGCCAGGATGCCTAGGTGGCTCAGTGGTTAAGCATCTGCCTGCGGCTCAGCAAGTGATCCTGGAGTCCCCGGACCGAGTCCCACATCAGGCTCCCCTGCATAGAGCCTGCTTCTCTTCTGTCTATGTCTCTGTCTCTGTCTCTCTCTCTCTGTGTGTGTCTCTCATAAATAAATAAATAAAATCTTTAAAAAAAGAAAAAAGAGGCCGATATAACCATATATAGGAAGAGATACTCAATTAACTAACAACAGGAAAATACAAACAAAAATAATATCAAGGTCATTTTACACCCATCCAAATGGAAATGTTTCAGGGTGATATAGTACTGAGTGCGGAAAAGAATGAGTGCAAGCAGACACGCACACATGCTGTTGGCAGGAGTGTATATTGATACGACCTTTTTAACAAGGGAATTTGGCAACATCCATCATCAATTAACATGTACACATCCAACCCAAATACAATGGCCACCTGACGGCCACAAAGACACCACTGCAGCTCCACAGAGAAAGGATGGACTTCTCAGTCAATGGTGATGGGACAATAGAATTCACCTATAGGAAGGGAATCTCAACCCAACCACATACCATACTAAAAATTATTTGAGATGGAATACAAGACTAAATGTGAAAGATAAACTGGGAAAGCTTCTAAAAGAAAACATTGGAGGATATTTTCATTGCCTTGGGTTAAGAAAAGATTAAACTGGACACAAAAAGCAATACTAAAAAATGATTGGTAATTTGAACTTCATTATAACTAAGAGCTTCTGTTCATCAAATAGCACCATTAAGAGAGTAAAAATGGAACAGGCTGGAATAAAATATTTGAGATATATATGTATATATATCTCCACCAAAGGATGCAAATACATAATTTATATATATAAAACATCTGCAATTACATATACATATATATATATATCTCCAACCAAAGGGAAGAAATCTAGAATACAAAGAACCACTACAAATGTATAATTAAAGGACAACCCAATCTAAAAATGGCAAAAGACTGTAATAGACACTTCATAAGATGATGCACGGATGGACCATACGAATGTGAAAAGTGCTAATTATCACTTGACATCGGGGCAGTACAAATTAAAACCACAATAAGATACCACAGCCCTCTCACTGGAATAGTTAAAATTAAAAGGACTGACAACACCAAACGTTGATAAGGATGCCAGGCCCCTGGAACCCTCAGACTTTGCGAGTAGACATTTAATGCAACCATTTTGGAAAACCATTCGACAAAATCTCCTAAAGCTGAACACACTTGCCCCCTTCACAGTTCCATTCCTGAGTATTCACCCAAAAGAAAGGACGGCTCTAGCCACCAAAGACATGTTCAAGAATATGCATGAGTCATAAAAGCCAAAAAGAATTTAAAAAAAAAAAAACAGAAACAAATCAACAGTGGAATGAAAAAAATAAGTACTTGTATATTTGCTCAATATCTACCCACAGCAATGAAAAACAAAAAAACTACTGCCACCCGCAAGAATGTGGGTGAATCTCAAAGACACATTACACTGAGCCAAAAAAGCTGACACAAAAGATAGCTTCCTGTAGGATTCCAGTGTAAGAAATCTCAAAAACAGGCAACACAAATAGAGGTCAGGATGGTGGCTACTTTGGGGTGTGGGGGATAGGAACTGGTCAGGCGCAGGGGGGAGCCTCCCTGGGCCCCATAAGTTTCTCTGGGTAGCCTAACACTGCCGTAGACTTCATTAAGTCCACCTAAAACTTCATTAAGCCATACACTTAACACTTGTGCCCGCTACTGAGCGCAATTTGTTATCTTAACCAAAAAAGGGATAAAAATATACATACACTTTGACTAGCAGTTACGAGTCTACCCATCGATCATGTGTGTCTACACGGATCACACACGTGCATGATGCAAAAACAGAACCTTGGAAACCATGTGAGGCCCATCCGCAGGGGCCCGCTAGAGGAACTGCCGTTTATCCGTGGAACAAGAAACACTGGTGTGAAAACACCCTCAAGCCACACTGTCAGAGCAATTCGCATCTTTAAAACCTGTCTGGGATGTGAACGGTCGTGTGCGTGCACATGAATGCTTAGACAGAATTGGGAAGAAGGGACAAGACGCTTGAGAGAGGACACGCTTGCCCTGGAGCTCAATACTCTGCTCGAGCCTCTGTCACCGGGCCTCCACATGGGGCCAGATTGCAGGATTATTTCAATCACACCTGTTACCCCCGAGCCCTTCGTCACTGCTAACCAAATAAATAAACCAGTCTAGAGACAATCAACGACCAAGTAAAATGAACTAAATAGACTCCCAAGTGAGGTACTTTCAGACAGAGATGGTGCCAAGAGGAAATCAAGCAGGATGACGCAAGAGTGTCTGGGGGGGGGGGGCAGTGGGAGGGGGTGAGGGGGTGGTGACACAGAGCTGCAGTGGGATAATAAGAAGGGGGTGGCCACGGAACAACCTAGGGAAAGATCTATGAGGGACAGAGGATTCTGGATGGGTCCTGAACCCTCAAAGCTGAGAGTTCACACCTGCGCATCTCCATCCGCTAAGACTAGACCAGGAGAAGCAGGTGCCCCCCCCCATCTCCTGCTGCCTCACGGCCCACCTCTTCCAAGTGATTGACCCAAGGGTAGACCCCACCACCACCACCACAGGGTCCTTCCCACAATGTTGCCCCTTCTCTGGTCTACCCAGGTACCCCACGGGTCCCCGCAGCAACAGGCAGGTGAGCCAGGCCCCTCCCCCATCCTCACCCCAGCTCTCTGGTTTAGCTTCATCTCCCTAAGTGACAGGCCAGTGGGGAGAAAGCTCAGCCCAACCCCTGCAGCATCCCCATGCCTCCTGCAGTTGTCCTCAGTCCACAGGAGCCACTCCGTGGAGGCATCTGTGACCAGTTCCCCAAGGGCAGGAACTCCATCTTCTGTTGTGTCCTCAGCACTAAGCATGGGTTTGGCAAGAGCAGCCACTTGAGGGCTTTTGTCGAGTGAGAGGCTGAATGAACATACTCCCCTATTTCTGTCTCCCCGGGCCTGGCCCAGGGCAGGAGCGTGCTAACGCATGGTAAAATGGTAGTATGCTCCTGTCCCAACGCATCTGTGCAGGTCCGCGCACTCAAAGACAGTGGAGATTCCACAGTTGTCAAATCTCTCAGACGACTCCACCCAACTCCTCCAAGAGCCAAAGCTTGACTTCTGTTTAGACGGCTCTGCCAATCGCCTCCCTGAGGAGTAGCCCGCCCTCCCGCTCATCCCCGCAAATGGGCCGACTGAGCACTGACCTTTTCTTGATGACTCAGTCACCAAGAGGAATGACTGTGCTGTAATGGGGCCAGGTTCTGTGTCTGCTTTTGAGGTTTTCTGTCTTCTTTTCCCCTGTTGGCATCATGTCTGCTTGGGTCCTAAGTGTCCATTCCCCTCCCGTGGGACCTCCTAGTTGGCTGCTTCCACTCTGCTGGCCCCATTCCCAATTACCAGTAAGTTAAAACTGTATATTAAGTAAGAGTCACTGGGAGCTGAATTAGCATCTAAGGGCCTATGTTAGACTGAGACTCTGTGATACCCATTTTGAGACCCTCAGTGGCCTTCTGTGCTCCTCTTCGTGTCCAGCCATTCACGGGAGACCCACCACCAACTCACCTGTGCACATTGCTTGACTTCTCTGCACAGTGGGAATAAGGACTGGGACCAGGTGTTTGACAGGGAAACCCAGCCCTAAAACATCCAGCACCACTGCCACCCCAGGGGAAGCTGGCTGGCAGCCCCCTGGGTGGCAGAGCCTACACTCACATGGTGAAGTTCTCCTCCAGGAAGCAGCGGTTACGCAGCAGGCCTGCCCAGAGCTGGACGCCGATGATGCCGAAGATGAAGAAGACAAAGAAGCAGAGGAGGAGGACGTTCCCCAGCATGGGCAGTGTGTCCAGGAGGAGGTTCACCAGGATCCGCATACCTGTGAGTGGGGGAGAGTGGAGAGATTGTCAGACTTGGGAGCAGAGGTCCCAAGAGGAGAGAGGGAGAGTAGGCTCAGGAAAAGAGGAAGAGGCACTGGGAGGAGAGGTGGGGACACACAGGTAGAGGCTCCTAACTGCTCCCAGCCTGCTTAGCGGCCATCAGCGGCCATTCTCCTTGGTGTCTGCCCCTCCATCCAGAGGCCATGGAAATGGCTCTGGGCCCTACCACACTTCCACCAGCTTCTGGATGAATTAGCAGCTATTTATGGAACACTATTTACATGCCAAACTTTCTTCTGGTAATGCACGAAGATGATCTCCTTCAGAATTCACAACTCCGTGAGGGTGGTGATGTTATCCCTATTTCATAGAAGAAGTAACTGGAAGTTCATGGAACTAAAACAACTTGCCCAAAGTCACACAGCTGGGAAGCAGCAGGGTCTGGATTTAAACCAGGTGTCCTGAGACCATGTCTGGCATTCCCTCCACAACCCCCAGTTACCTGGCAGCCTGAGACCGAGGCTGGCTCATCTCACTCTGCCCAGAATCCACCCAGATGAGCACAGTAGGTGCCTAATGAATGTGTCCCAAATGTCCTTCATTGCTGGGGCAGCCGCTGGTTCCCCGAGCATGTCAGGATACAGCAGTGCAGCCAGCCGGAGCTACTGGCTTGACCCACCCCACCGCATGACAGAACCAGACCCGGCTCTGGGTCAGCACACAGAAGAGCCATTGCCAGCAGCGGACTCCGATCTGGCCTGATAGCAGCACAGGCCTTTCCTTCCTGAGGAATAGCTACAAAGAATCAGCCACGCCAGAGGCAAGAAAAGAAGAAATGAGGAAATGGCAATGGAGACAGGAGTCCCTTGGCCGGGGGGGGGGGGGGGGGGGGGGGGGGGGGGGGGGGGTCAGGGTGACCAAGGGGGCTTTCCAGCTGGGTATGGAAAGGGGAGAAGAATGTACCAGTTACATCCTGCAGCGGCCTGACATCCTGAAACCCTGCAGGTAGGGAAACCATACGGCCTCTGATTTAGAGAGATCCGGATTCAAATCCTGCCTTATTTGCCATGAGACCCTGAGCCAGTCCCTTCCCCTCTTGGAAAACGAGGCCTCTCAGCAAAGGTGGGATTAGACGGCAGCCACCCTACAAAAGCTCCCCAGCCTCTGGGCCACACCCCAATCTCAGCAAACCCCAAGGCTTCCCACCCTACAGCTTGTAGCCCTACCCCCCCATACACTTACCACCCTTCATATCTACCTCCCCATCCTTCCCTTCTGCCCCTCCTGCTCTGGGCTGACCCACACCACCATCTGCACCGTCCACCCCTCTCCCTTTCCACAGGCTCAATCCCGGCCCCCACCTGTGACACTCACCTGCTCTCCCAAGTCTGGGTGATGTCACCCACCATCACGACCTCATTACCCCTCTGTATGCCGCCCAATCCCGCTTGACTCCACGCAGAATGATCCAGCCACCCCAGTAACTAGAGAATCCACAGGAGTACAAACCCCCAGCTGACAGGCCACCTCTCTGCTTTGGCCCCGCCACGCTTCCCAGTCCTGTGAAAACAGCCCCACTCCCCCGCTGCCAACCCGGTGGTTTGGCTGGGCTGCCTAGAGATCACCTGACGGGGCCTGGCCAGTCAGTGCATTCTGTTCCCCCAGCCCCAGGGATTGGTCCGGAATGGGCATGTGACCCCAGCCAGGACCAATGAGGGTCAGCCCTGAGACTTGTGTGGGAACTGTAGGGGGAGGGAAACCCTCTTCTGCAGAGCTGGGGAGCCGGGGAGGGTGAACGCCTGGAGCTGCTGGGACTGTCTTGCCTTTGCAGGGCAGCGCTGCCTGCGATTGAAGCCAGCCCAGGGAAAACGGAGCCCGGGACAGAACGAGGGCAATGCCGGACAACTGCCTAGAAGGGCTGCAGGAGGTCCGCGAACCTTACGACACTGCTATAAAATGTGCAGGTATGACATCATCAGTTTTTCTTGGGAGAAGGTCCACACAAGTGTCTGTGGCCCCAAAGTGGGTCAGGAGCTAGTGTATCACTCTTGAGTGCATACCTTCCAAGGTCCTGTAACGTCTGACTCCACCTACCTCTCTAGGTTCATCTCTCTCAATATCTCTCTCTCTCTCTCTCCTCTATGCCTATTTTTCTCTCAATACCAAATTATTTGAAGTTCCGTAAATATAGCAATATATCCCTGGATTTCACACCTCCGTGCTTTTACTCATGCTATTCTTTCTGGAACACCCTTCCATCTCTCACACCTGGCAAATCCCTATTCGGCCACCACAGCCCAGTTGAAGCTCTACTTTCTCCCTATAAAGCTTTCCCCTACCCTTCCTTAGTCCTTAGGTAGAGTTCATCCCTCTCTCTTCTGCTCTGGGCAACCTCAGCACTTCTGACCTAGCCTAGGCTGCCTTGTACAGTTGTATAAGTTGCACACTGCACAACCTTAGAGGCCCCATTTACGAGATAGTCTTCTAGCCCTAGTGTGTAATTATCTGTTTACCCTCCTACCTCTTCCATTGGGCTGTAAGCTCCTGGGAGCAGGGCCTGTGTCTGCATCAGTATTCTCAGAACCCAGCGGGTCCTAGCCCAGAACAAAGGCTCGGCCAGCATTTGTTGAATGACATGCTAAGTCATGAGGAAAGAATGGAAGACTGGAGAGGGGAGGATGAAAAGATGGCAACAAGGAGAACAGGGGTCCTATCCAGATTTTGATTCATTCCAGAGGTGATGCTAAGGTGGTTGTTAATGAGGGTAATTATTGCAGATCTGCATCATGAGCTCTGTGTGGCTTGATTTCCGATCAATAATTAATGCCTACCCCATCCTCCCTCCCCCACAAAACTAGGTCACCCTCCTCCTGAGAAAGCAGTGGGGCTCCCTTGCAGGCTGCTGCCTCTGGTTAAGAGCAGGCCAGGGTGAGTGAGGGCTCAGTACCCCACCCCCCACCCCCAATGGGGCAGCCAAGGGTTGGGAGGAAGGAAGCAAAGAAACAGACCAAGCAAGCACCCTTGCCATGCATCCAAATCCACCCAAATGTGACATTAGCCAGTTGCAGGCCTTTTTGGTGCGCCACCATCCATTCGGCATCGCAACCGCTCAAGGGCTTGCAGTATAGCAGCAGGGGGACAGGGGACCAGTGCTGGGAAACACAACCAAGCCTGGGGAGTGGTGGCAGCTCTGGGGCCCTTCCTGGAGGGACTGACTTGACCTGGATCCTGAAGGATGATGGGGGCTTGTGGCAGAGGCACAGGGGGATGACCATTCAGAAAGGGCATGGGGACCACGCAGGGGGGTGGCTGCAAATCGGAGTCAGGGCTTGTGGGGCTTCAATGCTAGGTGCCTGGTCAGGGAGGCCCAGGGGCAGATTCTGAGCAGGCCGAGCCCCGGACGGGGCTGTCCTAGGGGACGGGGACAGAGGCAGGATGCCAGCACTGGCGGCCAGCGGCCACATTTGAAGAGGCTGGGTGGGAGGAGGCAGGTGGCTCTGCACAATCCCAGCCCGGCTGCTCCGTGGCTGCTCCCCTGAGCCCAGCCTTTGTTGCTCAATTAATTACATTTCCCTTGTTCTCCAGGATATTGAAATTCTGAAAGGCTCCTCAAAACCTGCTCGGCTGGCTTCCCTGAATGGCAGCCTGTTCCCCCCACCCCTCCTCCCATCTGCAGAGCCAGGCCCCAGCTCACTCCACAGCCCTCCCTGGGGCCCGGGGAGTCCCAGGGCCACTGAGCCAAGGCATAATTAGCTAATTAGGGACTCAAAACCAATCCATCGTTTCCATGCCAGGGAAAAGGGGCCACAGGATTAGGGAGTCAGGGAGGACCCTGTAAGACCCCAGCTAATCCTCCTTTTATGCCTGCAGTCAAGTAATTAGCTAAGGCAAGTTGGCCGGTTCCTCTCTGCCCTCAGCTCCCCTGGCACCGGGCATAGGAGGTAGAGGCAGAGAGGTGAGGGAGGAGAAATGGAGATAGAGGTCAGAGTTGGAGAGAAAGAGAGACCAAGAGAGACATCTGCCTCAGACCATCCTTCCTACTCATGTCCCTCTGTACCTATCCCCAGCCCGGCCCTCCTCTGCCAGGAAGTCTTCTCTGATTTCCACCCCCAGTTAGCCAAGAAGCCTTCCTGCCTCGACTTTCCCCAGGATCTCATTCCCCATCTCTCGGGATGAGCTTATCTGGTTCTGCCTTTGTAGTGTGATTTTTGGGCCTTCAGCCTGGGGCAAAGGCCAAGGATACGCTCCAGGCAACCCAACGAGTGTGGCTGAAGGCCCTGCTTCCCAAGCCAAGAAGGGAAAGAGGACCCCAGAGTCTCCAGGACATCTAGTACAGTCTCTACTTTGGTGAGTGTCCAGAGCAACAACACAGGACAGGAAATGTGGGTACCAGTCCTGGCTGGGCAGCCTTGAGACAGAGCCTGCCCTCTCTGGGTCCCAGCGGCCTCACGTACAGAAGACAAGGGTTCCTGTCCAGCCAGCCTCTCTAGAAAAACATAGGGTCAGGATACCTCAGAGGGCTATCTGCCCAAAGGCAGAAGCTTCCAGCAGTCCATCTACCCCCATGGGGAAAATACAAACTCATCCCACCCGCCAGCCCCTACTCAACCCAGCCTATCCCCCCAGCCACACCTCCCTCCATCCACTGTGCCACACCTGCACCTGCTCTCCAGCCAGGCTGGCACATGCCCCCCACAGCCCTACTCTTCACCTTCACACATGTTCTGCCCCCACCTACATGGCCCTACCCCACCTCCACCACACGGGTTCCTGTTCCTATTGGGCATTAGTGCCGGGTCCGCTCCCCAGGGCGGCAGGGCTCCATGCCGGTGGGACACAGCCAGGCCGCTCCCCTGCCAGCCCTGGAAAGCCCTCACACACTCACAAGGCCATCTCTCCTCCTCTCTTAGCCCTCAGCCAAGGGGTTGTCTCTTCTGGTCCCCGGGCTGGGCTGGTACCCTACAATGAGCTGCCCCCCACTCTGCCCTCCCTCCATCACAGCACTTCTTGCCCTTTTGGCCCTCATCGGTTCATGGCCCTACCTTGGCCTCCCAAATTGACAGTAACCTGAATGTGAGGCCCCTGAGGAGGGTTCTGCATCCTCCAATCCAGCCCAGGGCCTAGCACAGAGTGCCTTCCCCCACTCCCCACAAAGATGGCCATGAAGAAGTGATGGATGGATGGATGGATGGATGGATGGATGGATGGATGGATGATGGATGGAGCCATTCAACTAATATTTAGTGAAAACCTACTATGTGCCAGGCACTGTTCTAGGCTCAAGGGTGCATCAGTTAAAACAATGAATAAACAGACCAAGCCCCCTGCCTTCAGAAGGTGGACATTCCACATAGGGGTAGGGGGAGAGAGAAAACCATAAACATAATAAATAAGTTCATTTCCTCGTTTGTTGGGTGGCAGGTGTTATGAAAACAGCAGGTGGAGGGGGAAAGGATGGGGAGGCCAGGCCAGGCCAGGGATAGGGTACGTTTAAACTGGCAAGACGATACAGGGCACAGACCCACAGGAGGTGAGGGCATCAGCGGCGCGAGCATCCGGGGAAGAGCTCTCCAGGTCGGTGGAGCAGCCCCAGCAAAGGCCCAGGGGCAGCGATGAGGCAGGCACTCAGGGAACAGCCAGGAGGCCAGTATGGCTGGAGGGAAGTGAGCAAGGGGGCGTGGAAACAGGGCTGCCCTGCAGGTGTGAGAACTCTGGCCTCTGTTCCACTGAGTGTCATGGGCGAAGGGAGACGTGGTCTGAGGAGGGTCTGAGAGATCACCCCAGCTGTGGGGGCAGAAGGGGCTCTGCTGGGCCAGGGTAGAAGGACACCTATAGGCAGACAGCCTGCGGGACAGCGTACAGTCACCTGGCTGTGACCCTCATGCACACACATCTCGGGATGGGGGAGCCAGGCCTGTGGACTCCAAGGCCAGGGTGACAGCAGCCATATGGTGGCTGCCTCCTGAGCACAGCCCTGCCCTCCCCTGGGACAGAAATGGGGAGCGCTGAGGGGCACCCAAGAGAGATGTGGCCCGGCTCGTGCCCTCCCCACATCCTCTCTGCCAGACGCCAGGCTTCCTGTGTGACTCTGGGGGGCACTGAGTCTCCGGTCCATCTGTCCCTCTCTGTCCTGCCTCGCCCCTCCCAGCCATCGCTCACCTGCCATTACGATAATCCACATCTGGCGGGGTCCAGATGACAGTGACAGTGGAGGCTGGGGACGTGGCTAAATTCTAGAGCTTTCTGAAGGTCAAAGCGATTAGTGATGGGAGGTGGGGGGTGGGGGAAGAGAGCAGTCAGGGCATCTCCAAGGTCTGGGGCCTGAGGCCAGAGCCACGGAGCAGCCATCACGGGAACACGGGACTGTGTTTGGACACGTGGAGTTGGGAGTGCCTGGTGTACATGGATGTGAAGTCATTTCATAAGCTCGGTGGGGTCTGGGATTCAGGGGAGAGGAGTGTGGCCTGGGACTATCAGGACGGTGGCATAGCTGGAAGGAGACAGGTGGCAGGGGGGCAAACGGATGGAGCCACTCAACCTTTTCACCCCTCTTCCCCGGCACTCCTAGCCCAGGCCCCCTGCTGCAGGAGGCCCTTGGTGACTGTGGGGGGGGCTGGAGGGGTAGGGAGGGGGGCGCACCTCCTGATGGGCATCTCCCCCGGAGGGCCGGGGTGCTCTGCAGACAGGAGCTGTCAGCCCAGATTAGCGCAGCCACTGTGCCAGGCCAGCTCAAGCGGAAAGAGCCGGACCCGCGCCAGCCTCTGCCAGGGGCGCAGCCCACAGCCAGCGGAAAGGATGCCGGACGGAGGGCAAGAGGGCCCAGGCTGTGCCGGCCCAGGGGCTCCCCCTCTTCAGTCTGGCTGGGGCAGCGGAGGGTGCTGAGCGGCCGGGAGAGGCCGTCTGCTGTCCCTGCCGCTGCCAACGCCAACTAATCAGGCGCACAGTGGGCGCCGGGGAGGCCCGGCCGGGCAGCATACGGCCGTGCTGCCGAGGACACAGCTGCTGGCCCCAGCCCAGCGGGGAGGTGGCCTCAGTGCCACCCCCGAGCTGGAAACAAATGCCAGCCAAGGAGAGTGCACCCCTACACCCTCCATCCCGGGAGAGTGCTCGGGCCGCGGGAGGTGGTCCTAGCCCCTGTCCCAACCCACTGTGGCCCAAAGAATGCCCACTCATGCTTCAAATGTCCTGTTCCCCCTCCTCTGTTAAACCCCCTCAAAGTACACGGTAGTGACCCTTCCCCTCGGCCCCCTGCTGCCTCCATTAGAGCACCCGTCCCATTGCCCGTAGGTCTTGGCTTGAGTATCTGCCCGCAGAGAAGGAGCTGTGGCCCCTTAGTGGATGCTACTTCGGATGGATGGATGGATGGATGGATGGATGAATGCATAGTGGCCCACTCCCTTGACCTGATATCCCACCCAAGAATCACCCCCTCCTAATCTGTAGAGCAGACCTAGAGCTGGCTGGTGGGGGAGGGGGAGGACAGCTCTGGTCCTGCCCCCACCGGCAGGCATTTCTCTGTTTCTCCCTTCACACAGCAGCTTTCTCTTCCTGTTCCCAAGTCAGGTTCTCGCTAGCGCTAGCTGTTCAGGCCAGATGTTTGCCCACCCACCTCCAGCCCTTCTGCGGAGGCAGCAGCCCTGGGAAGTCGGGCCCCTCCACCCATCTTCCCTCCTCGCCCTGCCCCCACTCTCCGCCCCTCACTCCCTTCCCCTGGGGACTGCCAGTCCTTCCTCTGCAGGGTGCCTCGGGAGGCCCTCTGGGTGCCAAGGACAGACAGCCCCAAAGTCCAAGGTATGGCCTGGACTCCTTCAGCTGCGCCTAAGGCCCAAGTAAACACACACTTTATGTGAAACTGCTAAGATTTTCCTGCAAACTCTGTTTCAGAGGGAGTCTCCAGCTTCCTGTCCAACAGATGCCCACAAGGTAGAAACCCAGAAGGAACCCTGGGGCCTTCTGCATCTGTCCTCAGCAGGCGGAACCACGAGCCAGCTGCCCGCGAACCTGGGCAGAAAGGGCCAGAGCAGGCCTGAGGTGCGGGGTAAGGTGGCAGCCACAAGTCCAGAGTCCCTTAGCCTGACTGGCAACCGAAGACCAGATCATTCAGACTTCTCATCCTGAAACCAGGGCTCTGAGGATCTCTGAAACCAAGAGTCTAGGATTCTGAGGCTTGATGAGGCTAAGAGTCTTCGTGACTTTCAGCAACGCTAATTCCAAGATCCCAAGAGTATAAGAAACCCACGCAATCAATGTATGGTGCGGGCACCTTGCAGGAGCAGGTGTTGTGCAGACATTTTGCTGCCCCCCAGTCTAGCCAGGGAGGGCTGGGACTCCATTTTAGGGATGGGGAAACTGAGGCCTGAGAGGTGTGGAGCCACTGGTCTAACTGCTCTGGATGCTTCCGTGAGAGAAGCAGGGGTGGGGCTGGTCGTTGGGCACCTGTTCTATAGTTGGCATGCAGACAGACTCCTGTGGAGGGCACTACGTGCCATCCTCATTGTGCAGATGGGAAAGGGAAGCAAGAGAGGAACCTTTCCCAGGGTCCCTAAGCTGATTAATGCAGGGCCAAGCTTTGACTACTGGCAGCAATGCTCTGTACTAGCCACTGTGCATCCCTGCCTCCTGCCATGACAGGTCCTCATCAGGCCGCACAGCGCTGTGCTCTGACAATGAAAGGTGTTCAGGAAGGGTCCTTGAGGGCATCACTTCTGCTTTGATTCTGGATGTGAGCAGGGACTTTCCTGAAGCCCTGCAGATGGAGTGGCTGCCTAGGGCACGTCCAAGTTACACGGAGAGGAAGGGGGTTGTAGAAAGGAGCAAAAAGCCCCGGGGTCGTGCAAACACAGGTTCAAACCCTGCCTCTGTCCCCAGCCAGCTGTGAGGCCTTGGGCAGTTTACTCAACCTCTCTGTGCCTCAGTTTCTCCATCTGTAAAGTGGGCATCACAATGGTACCACCATCCTAGGGCTGTTGTGAAACAAAACGAAGCAGCCACATACAGCACTTGATGGAGTTCAGCCACTTATCTTCTTCGTAAATCCCCAGGAGATATGGAAAGTTCACCTCCCACCTGCCCCTGATGTGCAGTCCCCTCCCCAGCCAACACTTCCAGCCGGCTCTTCCCCTCCACCTCTACACACACAGGTCCATCCCCAACCCTCTGTGTGCTTGGTGACTGTCTCCCCAAATCAGCCTCTGCAAAGATGCCCTGATGCTCCAGCCCTCTGTCCTCAATGTTCCAGCACCTTCTTCACAATAGTAAACACCTACTGACCACTCTCTGCACACTGAGCTCTGTGCTAAGCTCTTGACACACATTATGGCATTTCATTCTCACCAAACTGTATAGAAATTGGTATTATTAACCTGGTCTTACTGTTGGAGAAATGAGGGCGGGGAGAGGAGTGTGGATGCCCAAGGTCCCACACCCAGCAAGTGGAGGCCCCGGGACTAGAACCTAAGCCTGCCCGAGTAGAGCACAGCTTCAGTCGCTGGGACCTGATGGTCAGCTTCGCCTCCCTGTTCATGGGCCCTGCCCTGGGAGCATGTCCCCAGTCCCAAGGCCCCTGTGCAAAGGGGGGTTACAGCCAAACCAGGAGCTGGATGGGTCTGTCTGAGATGGTCAGTCAGGTACAGATGTGGGCCAGCAGCACAGACTCGGCTGGCTCAGGGCCTAGCTGGGCCTGCCCTGGTTTCTAGCTGGAGGAAAAAAAGGCACTTTTCATATTTCAGTGGTGTGGCCAATGGGCTTTGGGAGGCACTGCAACAGGCTTACAAGGTGTGCAGGCCTGGAGTTGAGTGGGGCCAGGCTGGGACGCTTTTAGGGATGGTCCAGCCCCCTATCGCTGAGGCCCAGCAAGGGACAGTGACTTTGAAGGCCACAGCAAGGAGCCAGAACCCAGCCTCCTGACTCCCAATCTGGTGTTTCCTCCCTCCCCAACCTTCTCCATGCTCTGCTTCCCACTGACCATCAGAGGTTGAGTGGCCAGGACAGAGACTTGTGGGGTAGGGTGGAGGTCTGCAAACAGCTCCATGACTCCCAGGTGCCCTGTCCACTCCGGACAAAGTCGAGAACCACACATCTAATCCAGTCCTCCTCTTGCTTTGTGCAAGTAGAGAAACTGAGGTCCAGAGACACCAAGGGACATCCCAGGTCACACAGCAGGCTCCTGGCAGAGCCAACAACCAGAACTTGCATTCCCTGACAACCCAACTAAGTCTTCCTGGCTGATCGTGCTGTTCCTATACTTTTTCCAATCATGGGGAGCTACCCGCGCTCCCCCGTTTTACAATTAATAACCCATAATTTCACAATTCCCAGCTCTCCAGCCTGCCATCTAGTGGCAACGTTGAAAGCCACAGGCTATTGTTGAAAGGCGTGAGTCCAGGGGCAGAGGAAACTAAAGACCAACCGGAGGACTTGGAATGTTTCAGGGAAACATCTAGAAAACAAAGGGAGCAACCAACCAAATCTCTCTAGGAGCATTTCTAGGAACTTGTGCATCCCACCCCCATTCCACCCATTCCCTGGCAACTCTGGGCAGAGGATGTGGCACCGGGGAGCAAAGCTGCCCCTACGGTAAGGGAGGGGATGGACCGACCAACCTGCTCTAACCAGGGGCTCCTGGTAACTAAATTCCTCATGAATATGAATTGATCTTGAGGTCTCTCTCCAAGGCGAGGGCGCAGGGTGGTTTCTGAGTTGGGGGAGAGGACGCACCGGGTATATTTTGGCTCCCAGGGGGTGTCTGTGCTCCCAACACTCCCCCAGGCCAAGTTCTTCCTGTCAGCTGAGAGGTGCAGGCAGCTCCAAGCAGGAGGCTATTCCCAACTCTGGCTGCCTGGGCCTCCCAGGCGGGAGGCCCCTGAGGAAGGACCCCAACCCCTCTCTGGGCACTCTGGGCCATGCAGCCTCCCAAATTGGAGCTTTCAGGAACGCAGGGCCCATCGCCACCCTTCTCCAGGGAACCAGGCAGGCTGGTGCTGGGGACCTGGAAGTGACCTCCACAGCCAAGAGCTGCCTAATGAGCTCCTCACTCAGTGCTGCAGGAGAGGGAGGAAGGAGGACCAGAGGAGACACGGGCGCCACGCATCCCACACGTGCACACATGCCCTCATGTGCACACACATGTACACACACGTGGTCTCCTGTGGTCACAGGGACCCTCACACCCACAGGCACCCCACACATCGATGTACAGAACCCCCCCATAGAGAGAGACCCACATCCTGTCCCCCCCACCCCACCCCTAGGATCATGTACAAACGCCTGTGTGTGACCCCCAGCAGGTGTACACATGCATCTGGGAAGGGGAACCGGCCTGTGGGCTCTGTGGCCAGTGGGGTGACAGTGACCATATGGTGGCTGCCTCCTTAGAGCCACCTCTGCTTGCCCTGGGACGGCAGTGGGGACGGCTGGAGACATGTGGCCCTGCCCGTGCCCTCCCCCTGAGGTTGCTCCTGACGGACGCTGGGCTTCCTCCATAACTCCCCAAGGTGAGGCCCGGGCCTTCCATGCATCCACTCTCTCTGTCCCGCCCCGCCTGGTCCCAGCCACCACCGCTCACCCACAGCCCTGAGCCCAGCTCATCCCCACCCATGCTCCGCGCTCCTGCCAGGCATTTCCAGAACACTTTCTTGCCCGGTTAATCCCCGGACCACACTAGGTCTCAGTTCGGACAGCGTGTTTGACCACCAGCCCCCCTCCCTCCCCACCTCGTGCCCCATGCGCTCCACGATCCCTGGGTACCACCCTTTCTGAGCGTGGACGGTGCTGTGGCCCTGTCAGGAGACAGCTGCTCGATGCACTAGCCCAGCATGTCCACTTAACACGTATTCATCGAGCGACTTCCACATACCAGGCATAGCAGTGGGCGCTCTGTGAAGGAAGCCCACTGTGTGACCAGTTTCCCAGTAAAGGTTGGTGGGGCATGAGGGAGGGGAACACACACCATGGCAGGTGTGCTGGGTAGACACCTGGGCTCCAGGTCGCCTGCTGTGTGACCTTGGACAGGTCATGGCCCTCCCTGGGCCTCACGTCTTCATCCGTTCAATGGGATGGTTTTGAACTAGGTGGACTTGAAGGAACCGTGTAGGATTGGTGGGGGTGGGAAGGATAGAGAGAAGCTGGCACCTCCCGCCCTGCCCCCAAGGGAGTCTCCCCAGAGCAGTGGGAGGGGACCAAGGTGGAGTGCTCAACTGCTCCTCCCCACTGCCCCCACCGCTTTGCTTCTCATCACTCACCCCACCCCCCGACCCCCGAGCCTCCCAATGCTTCCCTCAGGACCTTCAGGATAGCGCTCAGGGCCCCTCGGGGTGGGGTGGGGGGCCCATGTTCCCATCATGTCAACATTCCAGTGTGGGGAGGTGACCTTTTCTATGTGGCCTTGAGACCCCTGTGCCCCCAGGACCCCCTCCGCCCTTTGCCCGGCCTGCCCATCTCAGAATGAAGCCACAGTCTGGCCACCCACCCGATCCTCTCGCTCCACAAATACCCTGCAGCATGGCTTCTGGTCCCACCAGGCCTGCCTGGACCCAAGCCAGCCCCACGGGGCACTCACAGGGGATGGGCTGTGGGGAGGTTGGCTGGGTGAAAAGACCAGTGACAAAGCCCCAAAGCCCCAGGGCTAAGAATTGGGGGAGTGAGGACCACTCTGACTGTGGAAGAGGAAGACGAGCCAGGGGACCTCCCCTCTTCTGCAGACAGGGAAACTGAGGCTCTGGCAAGGAAAAGAAGCAAGGGTTCCAATAGAGCCAGGGAAAGAGCTGGGCTCAGGACAGATGGAACTCCACACAGAGCCCTGTCCTGCCACTGAATTGCTGTGTGACATCCTGCCAACCGCGTCACCTCTCTGAGCTTCACACAGGTCGTCGAGAGGGTTAAGTCAGCCGTCAGTATGTCCAACGCCACACACGAGATGGGCAAGTGCTCATCAAAGTTCCTGTCCCTCCCAAACAGGGCTGAAACCCCTGCAGGCGGCGCTCCTTCGTCCTCTCCCTCCTCACCCCATCCTATTCCTAACTCAGGGTGCTAGAAGGACACTGCCCAGGAGTCAGGAGGCCTCTCCAGCAAGTTACTTCCCATTTCCAAGTCGCGGTTTTTTCACCTTGGTTGTCCATGAGAACAGCCCACCTCCCTCGTGGAGGGATTATACGGCTCATGAGACATCATGGGGATGGAAAAGCTTTGAAAGCTATGAATCTGGGGCACCTGGGTGGCTCTGCGGTTGAGTGTCTGCCTTTGGCTCAGGGCGTGATCCCAGGGTCCTGGGATCGAGTCCCGCATCAGGCTCCCCTGCAGGGAGGCTGCTTCTCCCTCTGCCTGTGTCTGCCTCTCTCTCTGTGTCTCTCATGAATAAATAAAAAAATTTAAAAAAGAAACTATGAATCTGGGCAGATGTCAGAGCTTGTTGTTATAACCTTTCAACACTAGGCATGTGGACAGACAGACGGATGGGTGGGTCCTTATGTGGGTGGGTGGGCGCATGGTCTGGTTATGGAGCTTGAGTTCTAAATCAGCACCCATGAGGGGCCTGGGGATCCCCTCCCCAGTGAAACCCGGCATGAGGCTCTCCCTCAAACTAAGCAGCCTCTTTTTACACGTGTGTCCCCCTTGCCAGCCACCCCCACAAGGAGCTGTGTCCCTGAAAAGCCAGACTCCCCAGAATGCTGCCATTCAAGTTCTTTCGGGACTCAGAGGTGCCAGGACCACCCTCCAGCATCTTCAGGCCCACATTCAGGCCTGTGAGCCTGGTGGGAGCAGAACCCCCATCTGTCTGGTCATGGGGGGATCCCCATGCCCAGCACAGGCCCTGGAAGGTGCTGCTTAGTCTAAGCGAAGGAGGGTCTGGTGGGGGACAACTCACTGGGCACACGGTTGATGGCTTTGAGGGGCCTCAGGACACGCACGGTGCGGATGGCCGACAGGTTGATGTTCTGAAGGTCCAGGGAGTACTCGACCATCCTGCAGAGAAAAGGCAGAGAGTGAGGGACAGGGCAGGAGGGATACTCAGGCCACGGACCAGGCAACGGCCACCTAGTCATCCATGCACGCCCCTCCATGCCCCCGGCTGCCTGGAGGGGAGAGGTGAGCAGCAGGGTCAGAGTCCCAGCTGCGGCCCCATCAGCAGTGTGGCCTGGGCTGTCCCCACCTCCGTAAGTGGAACTGGTGGCATCTGCCTCCCACCGTCCTGGGGATTCCAGTAGATGCAGTGAGGGGGCCAGAGGGAACACGGGAGCAGAGACCTTGGGTCCCCACTGAGTGCTCAGCACTGGGCCAGGTGGCTCTTGCCCTTGCTTCCAGCAGCCTCTGAACCAGGGAAGGCTAGTGGGGGGAACCAAGGAACGGGGGGGGACCCCTGGCTGACCCTAGGGGGTGACCAGACGGCAAAACCACAGGTGCAGCTGCGTGCGTGAAGTCCTCGCTGTGGGCAGAGGGCTAGAGCCCCCAGGCCTTATGTCTCCTGGAGCCCCCCAAGCCCCCAGCAAGCCTGGCTGAGCTGGCCAGGTTTACAGGTGAGGGGAGGAGCTGGAGAGAAGTGACATCGCATGTCCCAGGTCACCCAGCCAGGTTCACACCACACCAGTCTGAGTGTCACAGGCCATATCTCCGGGAGTGTGACAGTCACACTGTATTTTCCTTGCAGGGAAAATGCACGCTGTCCTCACTGTCCTCAGCATGCTCCCTGCAGGCATCCAGGCTCCGGCCCCACGGGCTCCTGGCACTTGCCACGCCAGGCCTCTGCGCCCACTGCCCCTGCTGCCCGGATGCTACCTCTCATCTCCGTCCACTGAAACCTCACTCAGGCTTTAGGATCCGGGCAGATGCCCCTAGAGTCCTGGAAGCTTTTCCACACCAGAGACCACGATGAACAGGCCAGTCTAGGTAATCCAGACACAAGAATGACCCAGAGCTGCCCCCAGCGCTCAGGAGTGCCCACTTGAGCCAGGGAGAGACCCAGAGGCAAAGACGACACTAGAGCCCTCACCACCGCCTGAGTTCTCTCATCAAACCGTCCACCCTCCCTCTCCACATTCAACCAGCCCTGAAACTCCTTGGAGGTGGTTTGCCTCCTCCAGGAAGTCTTCCCAGGTCTCCACTGGAAGCAGATCTCTGGGGTCCCCTCTGTGCTTTCTTGGCTTCCCACCAGATCCTCCCTGCTCAGTTGCTACCTCTCCCTGCCTTCCCCTCCCTGAAAGACAGGCCCCCCGGGGCCTAAAGTCTCAGCCTGACCCCGGGTGCTGCTCACCAGACCCTTCCTCCTCGCTTCCCCCTCCCTCCACCCCAGGGCTCCAGCACCACTGCCAGTTCCACCTGTCACTAGCATCAGCAGGGAAACGAAGGCTTTTCCTACACACCATGCAAACCTGTCCAAGTGTTGTGAAGCCACCGCCCCCTCCCGCTGCTTGAAGAATAATTGAGTGAAAGCTTCTTTGCCTGAAATGCCTCCATCCATCCCCCAGCTTTCTGGGGCACAGGCTCCGGTTCCCATGCTCTCTCTCTCAGTCACACACCTGCACACAGCCATCAGGGCACACACACACTCACTCCTTGGACACCCTCATCCACACACACTCCTACCAGAGCCCAAATTCAGAAGAGCGAGGGGGCATGACAAAAAAAGGGACAGAGATGGAGACCTGGGGGACCCGAGGAGGCAAGAGGAGGAGGGGTGGGAGGGAAGGAGGGGGAGGAAAGGAGGGGGAGGGGGAAGGAGGGAGGGGGAAGAAGCAGAAGTGGGAGGAGGAAGAGGGGGAGGAGGAAAAGAGAGCAGCCCCGGAGGGGGGGGCGCTGCAGGTGGAGGCCGGCCCAGGGCAGTGGGGCCCAGGGCAGTGGGTGTGCGGAGGGCGGTGTGTGAAGGGACCAGGGAGCGGAGCTGTATGAGGATTCCGTGCGTGGGTGAGCCAACTGTCATTTTCATATTTTGTAGAAAGAGCTCTCCAGGCAGCCAGGGAGACGTGTGTGATGAAGGCATTGTGGGGGCGGCACACAGGCACACAAACAGGCGCTCACACTGGCTCGGGCGTGCACGCTCGCTGGCGCGGGCACACACACACCCCAGGCCTAGGGGAGCCACCCCAGCTCCAGCCAGCCCCTCCCGCGCCCACCCTCCCCCTTCCGCCCTGCCTCCCTCCATCCTGCCAACAGGGGCAGCGCCGCACCCTGGGCACAGCTGAGCCCCAAGGCTGACTTTATGCTTTGCTGGGGGTGCTGGGGTGGCAGTTCCCAGCCTCTGCCAGACTGAACCCACTCAGATCCTTTGTTTCAGGAGCCCCGGGGCACACCTGCTGAGCTCTGGCAGGTGACAGCCCAGGATTTGTTCCCATCCCCACAAAGTCTCGCAATAAAAATAAATAGATGCTTTCCAGACGGATGGCTAGACAGAGAAAAGCACATGGGTTTTGAGGGCCTACTGCCTGCCAGGCAGTTCTCATGCCTTACCTGTGTTAACCCATTTGAGCCCCCCATTACCTGGATCCCCCTGCACCCTTCCCCATACTCCCCTGGACCAGGGCTCCCCATTCTGGGCACCCTCAGGCCCACCCTGCCCTGGCCCCTGGCCCTACCTCACACCACCTCACTGGCTCCATGTCCCCCCAAGCAGAACCTGTGGGGGACTGGAGTCACTGGTCCTTAAGTGAAGCTGCCCACTGCAACCCTGCCCCGGGGTTGGCCAGGAGCAAGAATGAAAAATCTCTACAGACAGGCCTTGTGGTGAGAAATCAGGCTCAAGGACGCCTGGGTGGCTCAGCAGTTGGGCACCTGCCTTTGGCTCAGGTCATGATCCCGGGATCCGGGATCAAGTCCCGCACCACGGTCCCTGCGGGGAGCCTGCTTCTCCTCTGCCTGTCTCTGCCTCTCTCTCTCTCTCTGTGTCTCTCATGAATAAATAAATCTTTAAAAAAAAAAAAAAAAAAGAAATCACGCTCAAGATTTCCCTTTGCGTTCCACTAAGACAAGGAGACCCAGGGTGTAAGTGAATGTCACCGAGGCCCATGACTACCCAGAGTTAGGAAGCTTTAGGATCTGAGCACCACTCAGACCCCAACCAGTTCATGGGAGGCTGATCAGGCTCGTGCCCATCTCTGAGGTGAACCAAAGCAGCCACTGCCTGGCAAGCCCAGAGACGCATTGACCCAGCCCTTGCCCTTCCCCCTGACCCGACCCTCCAGGTCTTCAGTGTGGGAACACACCTTCTGCAGTCTACTGCAAAAAATGCCCCCAAGGGCAGCCCAGGTGGCTCAGCGGTTTAGCGCCACCTTCAGCCCAGGGCCTGATCCTGGAGACCCGGGATCGAGTCCCCCTGTCAAGCTCCCTGCTTCTCCCTCTGCCTGTGTCTCTGCCTCTCTCTCTCTCTCTCTCTCTCTCTCTCTCTCTCTCTGCATCTCTCATGAATAGATAAAATCTTTTTTAAAAAATGCCCCCAAGACCTCATCACTTGCAGCCCTCATGGTGTCCACTCAAAAGCTCCCGTGAGAAATTTCGTGGAGAATTTCTTGGAAATTTCTTGGAGAAATTTCTTGGAAGCTCTGAGCTTCCTGGCAATCAAGTCAAAAGGGGAAAGGTGGGATGAGTTACTGAGTTCTTAGCAGCAAGAAAGATATTTCCAGAAGATCCATTTGCCTAAACGTTTCTCCCAGGTTCTAACCCTCTCTTCTATATTTCTACTTGGGGGTGTTATATTGCACCTCCATCTCCTGTCTGTGGGAACAAGACAGGGTGTAAATGAATTCAGTAATAAAGAACACGTAGTAAGTGCACAGTGAAGAATCCAGTAGCTCTCATTCTTCTCTGAGGGGAAGAGGATAGAAAGGGGTACACTGGACAGGGATGGAGAGAGATGGGCAGATCACATAGCTAGGAGGGTGGAACTATGGGTTTAAATCTACCCCCTAGGAACCCCACTGTCCTAATGGTGACTCTGTGCACCAACTTGGCAGAGTCTGCTCACAGCTCCCTAGTCTGCCCTAGTTCAGTCACTGGTCACCACCATCCCTCTCTCCTGACAGCCACAGCAACCTCCTGACTATTCTCCTGTCTCCTGCTTCCTCCCCCCACACCCCTTTCTCAGTCAGCTAAAACTTCATAAAATTTAAATCTAGCTATATCACTCCCTGACCTAAACCTTCCATGGCTCCCCACTGCCCTCAGAACAAAGTCTAGGCCCCTTGACCATGGTCTACAGGGCCCTCCAGTCTGGCCATCCCCTCCCCAAGCCCTGCTCCTATTCCACATGTCTGAGACATCATCACCCCAGGCCTGTCAAGCTCCCCAAACACAACCTGTCTTGCCCCCTTCCCCATGCTCTCAGCCTTCCTTCAGGACCATCTCCTCCATGAAGCCCCTGCTCATCCCCTCCGTACACCACAGGCTGAATCCACCCCTCTTGCTCTGGCTGATTCCACACTCTGTTCACACCTGCCATGTAGTGTGGGTTCCCCTCAAGTGGACCCTGAGCCAAGAACTCAGGAGGTGATCCCAGGGAGTGTGGTGAAGGAGGAGGGGAGATAGAGAAAAGCCAATGAGGGGCTATTCATGAGCTGTGAACAATGGGGACATAATGGGGACCCCCGAGAGACTGTGTGGAGTGAGCCTCAGAATGGGGCAAGAGAGGGGGCAGGGCTGGCCATGCACCCCCCCACACACACACCCACACCAGCCCCACACAGCACACAGTAGGCACTCAGGGATCCACTTAGCATGAATGATACCTGTGACAGAAGCTACCTCCTTCCTCCTCCTCCTACCCTGGATGACACCTGTGGGAGACCCCCTCACAAACCCCCGCCTGCTCCAAAAAAAAGAGAAGGTGAAGAGGGGGTCACTGTATGAGTGAATAACCACTGGGCTGACTTCCCTCAGGCCCCAAGTAAGACCTCACTTACGGGAGTGAGAAATTAATTCCTAATTACACAGTTACTTTATCACACAGCTTCGGTGCTAAAAGTCTAAAAAAAAGAAAAAGAAAAGAAAAATCAACAAAAACCCCCACTACCTCCTGCCAGCTCCCAAGAGCCTAATTAGGCAAGGAATTTTGCTTTAAAGCGAACACTTTCGTCCTGACATCACCCCAGGAGGAGAGAGGCTGAACCCAGTTTGGGGGCATCCTGGAGGAGGGGGGCTCGGGTGCGGCCATGCCAGAGCGAGCTGAGAGCAGACACCTGCTCTTTGGGGCACAACCTGACCTGTTCCTGCTGAGGAGCCTCCCTCCCCACCCCCAGATCCCCCACCCCCGCTCCCAAGAGAGGCCCAGAGACCCAGGCCCGGCCAACCGGTAGACATCAGCCCCCAGCCCCCATGACTAGTTCAGGACAGGCAGGGGACCCCAGATGGGCCAGCCCTCGAGCCCAGACCACAGGCAAGAGGGCTCTCCTTGGCTAAGCCACCACCTGGAAACCCTAAGGCGCTAAGGCCATCTTGCCTCCGTGGTGGCCTAAGACATCTGCCAACTCAAACGAAGGCCGAGGCCAGAGCTGGAGAGAGGCAGGATCCTGACCATATGGTTTGAGCATTCCCTCTCTCCCAATCCCAGATCTGCCCTCTGCTTCTTCCAGTTCTGTGAGCCAATGCATTCCCTTTGGGGGCTTGGGCCCCATTTGCCTTGGGTTTCTCTCACGGACAACCCAGAGTCCTGGCTGATTCGCAAGGGCTTTCTGAGTGCTCACTCTGTGCCAAGCGCTTTGCACACCTTCCCATGGTGGGATGATGGCCCTCGCTGCAAATTTGGAAGCTGAGGCTCAGGAAGAGCCCAGGCCACAGAGGGGGGCTCCAGGAGCTCTGCACAGCCCACCCCACCTCATCAGGCATCGGGCCAGTCGCCTTCTGGCTCCCAAGCACCCCCTCAGCTGCTCAGGCGCCCGGTAAGCACAAACACATGGCGGTGCATAGAATAGGGCTGCACCCCTGGGGACAGTTTCACCCAGGGGTTAGAGCGTGGAGGCCGGATCCCAACCCCAGCTCTGCTGCTAGGGCACCGTGTGACCCTGGGCAAGTCACTGAACTGACCTCCCCAGAGTGTGGGGAGAATGAAATGTATTCCTATATGGAATAAGGGCTTAGAACCCGGCCTGACCCCCAAGCGCCTAAGCACCTTGCTCTTGATTTTGGCTCAAGTCATGATCTCAGGGTTGTAAGATCAAGCCCTGAGCCCCGAGTCAGGCTCGGCACTCAGCCAGGGAGTCTATTTGAGGTTTTGTTCGTCCCCACTGCATCTCCCGCTGCTTATACGCATTGTCTCTCTTGCTCGCTCTCTCTAATAAATAAATAAATCTTTAAAAAATAAATAAAAGAACAGAGCCTGGCCCAAGTAGGAGCCAAAGAAGCGCCAGCAGTTCCTCTGGCACAGCCTCATTCCCAACCTCAGCTCACACTTGCCCACGAATCACACGTGCCTGCCTCAAGCCCTCCCTGAGTCCCATCTCGTGCCTGAGAAAGCCCAGGCAGGAAGGGCTTCTGGAAGCTCTGATGTGACCCCAGCGCTGCCTGCCACGGGCCCTGCCCCCCAGGAACACCCGAACATCTCATGTTCCCATATGCCCCGTGCTTCTTCCAGACTGTCTGCCTTTGCAACTGCCGGCCCTTCTACCTGGCGTGCCTCTCTGTGCTTTCCAGATCCTACTCCAGAACTGAGCTCGCTTGCCTTGGGTCCCATTGTCCTCTACGAGGGCACCCCTGGCTTGAGGTATGTTCTGTTGTGTCCCGGTTCCTCGGGGCAGGGGCTGGCTCAGAGTCCCAGCTGGGTCTCCAGAGTCCAGCCCAGGGTCTGGCTTAGAGGCGGGCTCTCCACACCAGCTTGTCAAACACAGAACTTGAGGGACACACGATCAAAAAAAAAAAAAAAAAAAAAAAAAAAAAAAAAACCTTGTAGCTGACAAAAGCAACATAAAATGACTGAGATATTATATCTTTCCAGGAAATACCCTTCCCAGATGATTTCTGTGTGTGGCTGATAAAAATAGGGTGTTTCCTCGATCTTTGCAAGGGGCCTACGGGGGCTTTCTTAAAATGTAATTTAAGATTTAGCTAATGGAAGGAAGCTGAGATGCTGGAAATGGCAGATCATCTGTCAGGAGGCAGCTCTGTGATGATTCAGGCTTGCTCTGGTGGATAACTAGACCACCAGCCTACACCGTTACCCCGACACTTAGCACATAGTAGGTGTTCAGTCCAGGGAGGGTGAGAGGGAGGAAATAATAGAAAGTGGGAATTAGAGAGCAGTAACATTAACCCTTGACCTTGGCCAGCACCTTCTGATTTATGGGTCACTTTTGCCTCTATATCCTCACACAAATCCTATGAAACCAGAAGAACGGGGTTCTTTTTTTTTTTTTTAGAACGGGGTTCTTAAGCCCAAAGAAACTGATGCTGTGAAACTAACTCTGGCCAAGTTCAGAATCAAGAAAAGATTTGATGCCACAAAGTCCAAGGACCCCAAGCAGGTGGGATACAGGGAAGCTCTGGGCACCGCAACAGCAGGCGATCCCCGATCTCCTCTAGACAAGGCTCCACTCAGGTGACAATACTCCAGTGACTTTATCTCTGGGTAGGGTTGCCACACAAATACAGGATCCCCAGTGAAGTTTGAACTTCAGATAAACAATAATGCATCATTTTAAAGTATAGGTCCCAAATATGCCTCATGATGTCTGCTCCATGAAATTTAGTATGGTCACACCAGAGTAGTCTGGGTACCACGACAGATGTGGATAAGCTCCCCTAAACCAGAATCGGTGGGTTCCAGTCCCGTGAAACCGAGAGAGGCATTCCTGATTCATGCGTGGCTGGGGTCTGGCTTATTAGCCTGTGGCCTGAGACTCTCTGGTGACTTACCCCTCAGCCCTCATAGCCTGTAGCATCCTGTTTCCATGGAAACGAACCTGAGTGGTTACCATCCCTCTGATCCACTCTACTCCACAAGCAGATGAGAAAACCATCCACCCCACGGTTCCCCCTGGAATCTTCCCAGGTCCACACCCACCCAGCGCCAGTTGAACTTAAAGAAAGTGGCCCCATGCCTGGGTGGCTCAGTTGGTTAAGTGTCTGCCTTTTTGGCTCAGATCATGATCCCTCAGTCCTGGAACTGAGCCCCAAGTCGGGCTCCCTGATCAGTGAGGAGTCTGCTTCTCCCTCTGCCTCTGTTGCTCCCCTCTGCTTGTGCTCTCATGCACTCTCTCTCTCAAATGAATAAATTAAAAATCTTACAAAAAAAAAAAATGGGAATCCCTGGGTGGCTCAGCAGTTTGATGCCTGCCTTTGGCCCAGGGTGTGATCTTGGAGTCCCGGGATCAAGCCCCGCGCGGGCTCCGTGCCTGGAGCCTGCTTCTCCCTCTGCCTGTCTCTCTCTCTCTCTCTCTCTCTCTCTCTCTCATGAATAAATAAAATATTAAAAAAAAAAAAAGGAAGAAAGAAAGATTTCAAGAAAGAAAGAAAATGGCCCCAGATACCCCCTCCCCCAGTTCCACAGTGCCTGGGCAACAGATTCCAAACAAACATGTCACGGAGCCACCCCCTCCTTGCTGGCCCAGAGCCAAGCTCTAGGGACTCCGGGATGATGAGTCAGCCTCAGCCCTGCCCTCAGAGCACCCAGTGCTTGGAGCAGACAGACGTGTAGAGCCCAGGATAAATCAGGATATAAAGATGTGAAGACCAGGAGGGTGCCCTGGCTTGCTGACACCTGGAGTGCTTCCCTGACTCACAGATGATGCACATAGAGTCATGGCGGAGGGAGGCCAGCTCTAAAGGCTCTGGAAACAGCCACAGTGATGACACATTGACACCCATGACCACAGCTCAGTCTGTGAGCAGGGACAAGCCTCAGCACAGCCTGCATGGGTTGGGTTTGACTTTAGACTTCTCAAGACATCACACCAGTCAGCCCAGGCAGAGCTCTGGAGGCTCCAACTAGGCTTGTTAACGTGGTAGGGCCACAGCTTTGGCCAAGAGCAGACAAACTCGAGCCCTAGGAGAGGAATGTGGCACATTCTGAGAGTTGCCCACATAAGGTGCACTCCCTCTTCTTCCAATCCTGCCTGGCCCCAGGGAACAATTCTTGGTTGACTGGACCAAATTCAATGATGTTTTTCTATTTTCCTAGCTTCCCCTGCAGCTAAAGATGGCCACAAGACCCAATTCTGGCCAAATGTGCTAGCACAGAGGAAGGATCTAGATAAGAAAATGTCTTCCTGACCCAAGTGGACAGGCGTGAACGGCATAGCCTTGTTTCCCTTCATCCTTCCCTCCTTTGATGCAGACACGAGGCCAACAGCTTCAGCAGCTACTTTGTGACCATGAAAGAAAGGCCTGGAAAATCACAGACATTAGCCCCCAGGTCACAGAGCCATCACCTGCATCCACCAACTTATAAACTTCGTGTTAGTTGGAAAAAACACCCCAGGATTTGCTTGAGCTGCCACTCGTGTTTCCAGTTACCTGCAGCCGAATGCATCCCAGCAAGTTTCACAGAACCGGACTTAATCGCAGCCTCTGGAGCCAAGCTCCCTGGGTTCCCCTCCTGGCCCTTCCCCCTACCAGCTCGTGACCCTGGGCAGCTCTCTTCCCGTTACCGTGCCTCATCTGTGAAATGGAAACGACCACGGTCCGTCCCTCACAGAGCCAGTCTGAAGATTAAATCAGATAATGCACAGCTTGGGCCCACCGTGAATACTCAGCAAACAGTAGATGCTCTTACTTTTTATCACTTCCCTGGATGGAGCCTGGGAAGATTCAATTCCCTTTGCTTTCTAAAGAACCACTGACAGGCACTTCGGACAAAAGGTACTCCCAGCAAGCGCCTGCAGAGGAGTTCCTTTTAGAAAGCTCTAGTCCCGGGTTGAGGAACAATTCTTATTGACATTTTGTTTCTCAAGAGCCTGTAAAAGTCGGGATGGGGAAGCTGTTCCCTGTGCGCATGCACTCACTAGGGAGAAGACGTTCCCAGGGTCTGATGGACTCTCACCAGCCTCTCCTTCTCGATCCTTGGCTGAGGGGCTCAATTACTGACATCAATGCTACTCGTGTTAATATTTTTAATGACAAAGTACGTCTACCTGTTATGAGAATTAACTCAGATCCTGGCCCCAGATCAGAGAGGGGGCCCTCCTCATGCTTCTTGCCCTACCTGGGGTTCCCAGAACCAGGACTCATCATCTCCGCTTGAAGTGCTCCCAGTCAAGGGCATCTCGAGGGTCAAATGAATGAGAGCATCTGATTCAGGGCCACCTGGGCATTTCGTTAAAATGCAAAGTCCTAGGTCCTCAGTATGCCCTGGGTCTGGATCCTTGAGGCGAGGCCCAGGAATTTGCATTTTAACGTGTGCCCCAGAGATCCTGTTCCTCCTTAAATTTTGAGGAGCACTGAGAAGGGGTGCAAGGAGGTGCATGTGTTTGAGGAGTGGAGAGATTGGTGGCCCGTTCCTGGTCTGCTCAGGCTCATCCCTTAGCTGCTCCACTTTCCTACAGAGAGGCCCCCCCTGGGATGGCATCACGGCTGGAAGCTTTCAAGGGCTTTCTGACTCAAGGCAGCGCCTAGGCAGGGCCCACACCAGCCATGCCCTTGGCAAGGCTCTGGCTTGGCCTCATTCTGGAGAAGTCCCCACAGATCCCCAAGGATCCTCCAGCTCTGCTTCACCTAAGAGAATCATCACCGGAATTCTTGGGGAAGCTTTTAACAGAAGTGCCCAGTCCCCTCCCCACAGACGGCAATGGCCATTCATGTCTTTGGTTAGGGGAGGAGGTAAGTTACCAGCATAATGCACCAAGGGAGATACATAAATAAAAAATATCTCAAGTTCAACAATAACACCATTGAATATTTCATGACCTCCTAATGGACAAAAGCAGAAAAGTGTAGTTTAAATAAGAGGGTGAGGCAGGTTCAACTATAACCCAATGATTGCTGAAGGTCTGTCTCACACTGGAAGGGAGTCTCTAGTGGAGTGCCACAGGACTCACCATCCTGAGTTGACCAAGCACAGGAAGTAAATATAACGAGTGACTGAAGCAGGACTCCAAGAGATCGCTGTAAGATAAAATTAAGAGCAAAAAATGCACAGTTTGGTACTTGGGTTATAAATTAAAAAAAAAAAAATGGTCAACTGTGTTTAGTTTCAGGGTGCGAGAGATGGGGCCTGGAAAGTGAACACAACCAGGGGGTAGCAGGGAGCACAGCCACTCAACAGGTCACCATGTGGCACTGGGATAAGGATAGCCCATTCTCTCTGCCCCGTGAGTCATCACTGGGAGTCATCACATCAATGGGTGGTACCCCCACCCAGGCACCACGGCAGCCTAAAGTGAGTCCATAAGGTGAGGCTGCCTCACCGACCCTTTGACAAATGGTAGAGAGTGTTGGGGACATCTCAAGTGAATAAGGGAATAAGGGCGTCTAGGTTAAGCATCTGCCTTCGGCTCAGGTCATGATCCCAGGGTCCTGGGATGGAGCCCCGCATCGGCCTCCTTGCTCACTGGGGAGTTTGCTTTTCCCTCTGCCCCTCCCCAGCCCCTCACTCATGTGTGTGCATGCTCTCTCTCTCTCTCTCTCAAATAAATAAATAAAAACTTAAAAAGAAAATGTGAGGGACTGTCATGAATCTGTCAGAGATGCCCACACCTCAGGCTCTGAGCCCCCTCTGCAGTCAGGCACCACCCCCCTCTATCCTCATCTTTCAGCATCTGGCCACCCCTGGGATCTCTAGGCTCTAACATCCCCCTCACGCCCCTTCTCCAAACCCCCCCTGAGGCCCTCCGCGTGCTGTCCCTTCTACCGGAGACACCCAACCCCCATCCTCTCCTGTTCAGCCCTTACTCCCTGCCCAGGTCTCTCTACTTTACACCACCAACCCCTGTGTAAATCAGGTCCCTGTCCCACAACCCCACAGTCCTCTACACTTCCTCGAAGTGTAGAGACTTCAAGACTGCACTGATCCCAATTTAGAATTTACTGAGAATTGTATCCTCTGTTTTATATCTGTTTTCTAAGCTGTGAGATCTCAATGGCATCTGTCTTGTTCAAACCTGCCCCCCCACCCCCGCCGCCATACAGCACAAGGCCTGGCATGTAGTAGGTGCTCAATAAATGCTGATTTTGTAAATGAATAAGTGAATGAATGTTCCCATCAGATGGGCGCTGTGGGAAGACAAATTCAGCTCAGTGAAAGAAATAATTTTCTAGCACATCAGGCAGTCCCCCTTTGGGATCAGCTGCCAGGTAAGTTCCCCACAGCGGCAGCATGCAAGCAGGAGCTGGCTGGATGTGGAGATGAAGGCTCTGACCTCGAAGGAACCTTTCAGTGTGGAGATTGTCTCCTCCACAGCTTGAAAAAGGAGCCAGTAATTTGGGGAAGGGGAGGAGCAGAAAGGAAGAAATCGTCCTTGGGATGTCAGGCCCGTTACTCGGGAAACAGAACATTTATAGCACCAAGCAGGGCTGGGACTGGGGGGCTGGGCTCTGGCGCCTCGGGTTGTGCCTTCCCATCCTGCCCTCCACACCCACACATCCCTAGGCAGAAAGGACAGGGAGGACCTTGAGAATAAGACAGGTCTGAGTCCCTCCAGCAAAAAAATCTCCATTGAACCCGCCCCCACAATCAGGACCAGCTACATCATTTGTGGGTCTCAGTGCTAAATGTAAATGCACGGCCTTCCTTCAAAATTTATTAAGAATTTCTTTTTTTTTTTTAAGATTTATTTATTTATTTATGATAGACATAGAGAGAGAGAGAGGCAGAGACACAGGAGGAGGGAGAAGCAAGCTCCACACTGGGAGCCCGACATGGGACTCGATGCTGGGACTCCAGGATCACGCCCTGGGCCAAAGGCAGGCGCCAAACCACTGAGCCACCCAGGGATCCCCTATTAAGATTTCAAAATGGTGATAACCGAGCATTAAATCAGGCACAGGGGCCCTATGTGGCTGCACATGCGCACGGCCCTTCCTCACCCCCAGGGGGATGCTGGCCGATGGACCCCACCAAGGACCAATAGAAGATACCAGAGACCTCACCACTCACTGCTCACTCTGCTCAGCTTGAATCTTCATTGTCTTAATTTCTTTTTTTTTTTTAAGATTTTATTTATTTATCATGAGACACACACAGAGAGAGGAGAGACACAGGCAGAGGGAGAAGTAGGCTCCATGCAGGGAGCCCGATGTGAGACTCGATCCCAGGACCCCGGGATCACACCCTCAGCTGAAGGTGGACACTCAACCACTGAGCCACCCAGGCGTCCCTCCATTGTCTTAATTTCTAAATATGAGCAGACAGGGGAATCAGTAAGCAGCAGAGACTCTTCAAGTCCAAAGGGCAAGGCGGAGGTGCTCATAGGAGGCAGTGAGTGAAACCAGCAAAACAAACACCGACCTCCAACCAGGAGTCAAGAAAAATTCTCCTAAAAACGTGAGATTAAGGCAGAGAGCAGGTTTCCTCACAATGTCAGTGTGGAGCATTACTTAACAGACCCAGCCAAGGATCATTTCACTATCTAGGGAAATATACCTTTGTTTCATTCACTGTTTACTGTTAATTAAAGGTCTAGCTGCTGTGAAATCACATGTTAACCCGCAGAGTTTTGTAAGTGATTTCTACGCAACAGAAATAACCCCCAAAGTTATGATTTTATGACCCTGTGGGTCGTTAACCAGCTTTGATTCCCACCTAACTCTCTCATCCCCACATTTTCTCTCCAGTGCCTATTTTCCTAATTCTCCTGATTACCATCCTGCTGGGTCCTCATTAATGAGGTGAATAAATCACGTGCCTTTTAAGATTTGCGAGAGGGTCATTTTTTTTTTTTAACTCTTTGGCAATTATACTTTGATGTCAAGGTTGGGAAAGGACTGTGAAGAAGCCTACTTAGTATCCATAAGGAGGGTCGAGTGAATATTGCATCCATAAAACAAGAACGGGTCCAAGCGGCTCTGAAAAATAAGAAACCCAGGAACAACAAACGATCTTGGGAATTAAAAAGACGCAGAGGAGACGAATGATTCCAGAAGGGGCAGTAATTGGAGGAAAGGACATCATTTGGTGATTCACAAAACAAGTCAAAGAATTCTCTGCTAGTACAGATGAAACGTTTGAGGGAAAAGATGGGAAATGCAGAGAATAGATACAGGAGGGAAATATCCACTTCACGGGACTACCAAAAGGGAGCAGAGAAGAATGGGCAATCACCAAAAAAGCAATAAAAGACTTTTTTTTTTTCTGACTGTAAGGAAAATACCAGTTCTGAAAGGCCCCACAGGGAGCAATCCTATACCTAGATTTGCCCTAGTGAACTGTTTGAATTCTGAAGGTAAGGAGAAAACCCTAGAAGCCTCTGACAGGGAAAAAGCCAAGAAGAGTCATCGGCCCTATCCTGGACTCACCCGTAATTCTAGCTTGTGGATCTGAATGGGACCACATGCAGGGCCCTGAGGAGGGAAATTATGACTCCAGAGCGCTGCAGACAAAAACTGTCCTTCACACAAGGAGATCAAAGGAACACAGGTTTGGACGGGCAAGACTGGAAATGACACTATCCAAACACCTTGTCTCTAAAAAAAAAGAAAAAAGGACTTAAGGATGGCCTCCAGCCAAACCAAAATGAGAAGGAGAATGAAGGGCTTTGACAAAGGGAATGGCACGGTGCATAAGACACCCTACGCACCCAGCATAACTTCCAGCGAGCTCTACATAACAGACAGGGTGGCTGTGAAATTGAACTCTGCTCTTAGGGAAGGGTGCTCAGAGGAAGTGTAACATCTTTTTAAAACACTGGTGGAAATAAATAAATAAAATATTTTTTAAAAAAATAAATAAAATCTTAAAAAAAAAAAAACACTGGTGGACAAATCATTTAATTCTAGAACATCCCTGCGGAGGTCAGTGTATACTTGGTGGTACCGACTCCCCATCTTGGCCATGTGCCTGTCCTCCCTCGTTGCCCCTTCTCGGTGGCATCTTGCACACATGTGTGCATGCTGACACACGCACATACATGACGTCACATCCTGTCACAGACACGTGCACCTGCAGGCCTCCAGCCTTTACCTCTCTCCCTCCATCTCTCCCTGTTGTCAGTTCTGCTCTATTGACCCATTAGCGGGCACACTTAGCACCTGCTTGTCCTTCAGCTCTTGTGTGTGTCACCTCCTCGGGAACATCCTCAAGCCTCCAAGCCACCACCCCGGCTCAGAGATGCTCTCAGAAAACCACAGTGCTTTTCCCAGAGTCCCTGTCTCTGTGTGGGGCACACATTTCACCTCCACAGCTGTTGGATGCCTCTCCCCATGCAGTAGTTGGGAAAGACAAAGCCTGCTCTGTGTTTGCTGTCCTTCGTCCCCCAGACCTAATACACAGCTGACACTTAGTAGGAACCCATTCAACCCCTGGCTGTTAGATGAATGCATGAATAGCCACCAGCCCGGTCTGACCCAGAAAAGCAAGAACAAGGCACCAAGCAGGGCCCCAGATGCTCCAAATGGGCTAAGTTGTAACTTGGCTCTTCTCTGGCCGTAGCTTGTGTTTTGAAAAAAATAACCACAGTTTGGAGTTACAGAGTGCCTGAGTCTGTGCTCTAGCTCTGACTTGCTGAGCAATCTAGGATAATAAAATGATAGCTAACATTGATTGGGTGCTTGTTTTGACAAAGTCATACTTATCCCCATTTTACAGATGAAAAAACTGAGGCTTCGGTTAAGTAGCTTTCTCAAGGTTATACAGTTAGTGTGAAACAGGCCCAGTATCAGCTACAGCACAGAAGGACACATGTCTTACCAGAGAAGGGAGGAAGGAGTATCTGTCTGTCCGGGTCATTTAGCAAAGGGCCATCATTCCTCCCACCCCAGGGGCCCAGGGAGGTCCTACGCAATGCAGCCTCATCATTATCACCCAGAAACCCCACAGATTATTTAAATTACGTCTGGTGTGTACCAGATGTACACTGTCGGGTATACACTACCTACCCTGCCATGACGATGAAGAAATCCAGTCGGTTCCATGTGTCCCCAAGGTAGCACTTCTTGCCAAAAATGCCCAGGGCCACCATCTTGAGCACCATCTCCATGGCAAAGAAGACGAAGATGAAGTCATCAAAGACCTGCAGGGGCAGGAAGAAGGCAAGAAGCAAGGACAGTATGAGGCTCGGGGACAGGACCACTGGGTTGGAGCTGTAGTGTGAGGTAGGGACACAGGTAAGGACACGAATGGCCTGGGAAAGACCTGGAAATGTCTCCTCTTGGGCAGGAAGACAACCTCAGAGATCCTGGTCCATTGAAGTCATTTCACAAATGAGGAGACAGAGGCCCAGAGAGAGAATGAACCTGCCCAAGGTCATACAGCCCATGCTTTTGTTCCCAAAAGTCAGGCGTACTGACAAGGGACCCAGATGGGGGCAGGGCTAAGGGCTCTCACTAATAACAAGTGCCAAGCACTGGGCAAGATATTTGACCGCATTCTCTTTTCTAATTGTCCCCACAATCCCCTGGATAGCCCCATTTTAGGTGAGGAAACAGATTCAGAGAAGTCAAGTGACTTGCCCCAGGTCACACAGAAGGTAAGTGGCAGAACCAGGACTGACATTCAGGTCTATCTGATTCCAAAGCCCACATGGAAGGATCTTTCTCAAAACAGACCTGATACTCCCCCCGCAACCTCACCACACAGGTTTCATCCCTGCCTTCCTCTGTTCAGAAAGGAGGCCCCAAATGTGTCCCTAAGCATGGGCTCAGGCGAGTAGATAGTTTCTGAGGACAGGGCCTGGGTGAATTCCTCTTTCCAGGATCAATGAGGGCTGTAGTCAATTTAGTTCAAGAAACAGACCCACTTCCTGTGTTTGGGGACAGAAGCTGGGTGTCATCAACATAGAAAGGAGTCCTTGATGAACCCACCATCTGGATGGGAAGCCAGCCTGGTACCCACTAAGGCTAACTCCACCCAGGGGCCTGAGGCTGGATGAGGAGCTTTTCACCCTCCTGAACCCAAGACCCACCACCCCGGAGATTCTGATTCTACAGGTTTGAGATGGGCCAGGTTTGGGTCTTTAACAAGTGCCTCAGGGGATTCTGAGACCCTGGGCTGCTCAGGGGCTGCTCAGAACTGCTGAGTCCTGTGGAAACACAGAAGGCAGAAGGCAACTCCTCCCTGGCTTTCCCAGGGAGAGGACATGACATGATGTTTATAGACATCTGTGAAATGGGTATAACCCTAGCAGCCTGCACTACAGGTAGACAAGTGCTGCATGGGGTCATGGCAGGTATCCAAGGTTAGGCCCCCATCTGGACCTCCAAGATGAAAACAGGAGAGATACAGGAGGCCAGCTCCTGATGGGAACTGAGAGTAAGTCAGCAAGCTTGGCCTTTATTCCAGGAGCACCCGGAGCTAAGGGCAGGCTTTGGGCAGATGAGTGTCAGGGTCACTTACACTCTGCTGACATGGGGCAGTATGGTTAGTCTGGGGCTGGGGAGAGCAGAAGGCTTGGGGAGGCACTTGGTGGGGGAAAACCGGGGCCTAGACCAGGACAGAGGCTCCAAAACACAGAGAGGATGGAGGGGGGAGAGGATCAAGAGAGAGAATGGGGGGCAGCCCGGCTGGCTCAGCGGGTTAGCGCTGCCTTCAGCCCAGGGCGTGATCCTGGAGACCCAGGATAGAGTCCGGCATCGGGCTCCCTGCATGGGGCCTCCTTCTCCCTCTGCCTGTGCCTCTGCCTCTCTCTCTCTCTTTCTCTGTGCCTCTCATGAATAAATAAACAAAATCTTAAAAAAAAAAAAAGCGGGGGGCGCGGGGGGGGTGCGGGGAGCGAATGGGGAAGACCAGCTAGGACTGATGAAGAGGACAGCCAGTGGAACCAGGACAGGCCAAGCGGTGGGCATGAGCAGCGAAGGCTGGGCGGGTGGGCGGGGTGTGGAGGGCGGGGCAGGGCGGGCGGCCGGTGCTGGTGGGCGGTGCTAGCGGGCGGGGTGTGGGTGGGCGGTGCTAGGGGGTGTGGCGGGGGGGTGGGCGGTGCTGGTGGGCGGGGGCGGTGCTAGTGGGGTGTGGCGGGGTGGGCGGGGCTGGTGGGCGGGGCGGTGCTAGTGGGCGGGGTGCGGGGGTGGGCGGTGCTAGTGGGCGGGGCGGGTGGGGCTGGTGGGCGGTGCTGGTGGGTGGGGCCGCGTGGGCGGGGCCTATAAGCCAGGCCTGGCAGGCCGCCTCACCTGCAGGATCTTGCAGCGGTCGGAGAGGCAGTCCATGTCGTCGCAGGGCTGGTACATGCCAAGTGTCACGCAGTTCAGCAGGATCACCAGCATGCTGACACATTCAAACCATGTACACACAGAGTCAAGGACAAAACAGTCGGGAAAACTGTAGCCATGGGAGAGCTGAATGCAGCTGGAATAATAATACCCCACCCTCCACAGACACAGGCATACACCCCATTCCCCTCCAGACGCCCCACTGAGTGGGCCAATGCCCAAGTTTTCAAAGACCTTGGAGACCAAAAGCTAGCCTACCCACCTCACAATAGACATGGCTGTGGGTGCCAAACCCACCAGAGAACCCAAACCCTACAAGCCACTGCTTGGGAGGACTCCTCCCCATTTCCTTGCCCGGCCTGAGTGTTTTCTTCAGTGCCAGGAAGGGAGAAGCCCACAGAGGCCCAGCTGGCAGGCCATCTCTGGACCATCCCTGCCTGTCCACCTCGGAGCACCTCCCTCTGACTGTCATTGCCTCGCTTCTCTGACCACCTCTCCCATCCCCTGACCTCTGTCCCCTCCATGTCTGCTCCGGGCCTGGAGCTGGAGCCTGCAGAGGGTCCGTCCGGTGTGGCTGAGGTGCGCTGGACACCCCTGTCCTTCCCTCCTCTCCCATGGCAGGGGTTAGAACTCATCACCAGGTTGCAGACTATCTGAGCCTAGGCCCTCCCAGCCTCTGCAACAAGAGGGATGTGATCCGGCCTCCACAGGCCTGCCCAGGTAGAAAGTCTGCTGCAGCCACCAGCTCTAGGCAAGGAGGGCCTCTGAGGCACTTTCATGTCCTCAAGCCTTGTTGGCATGCTCGTTGCCTTTATCCACAGCTAGAACCTCCTTTCTAAGGGGACAGGGCTTCTGCATTCACACATCTAACAGTGATGGGCATCTCGTAGGAGCTCGGTCTGCTGCAGGAATCAGTAAAGCTCTATGGGCCTGCCCATTCTGACATCCAGTGATGCCTGAGTGTCTCCAATGGTAAACCCTGGCCCCTTGCGCTAAGCTGGGACACAGCCACGCTAGCCAGACCCTACCCAGTGGGGGTGAACACCTCTTCTCGCCAGATGGGAGACGGACCTGGCTTCCCTGGCCATGGCCTCCCTCCCATCCCTGGTCCCCTTGCTCACCTCGGGATGCTGCCTTCCTTCCTCCCTCTCCTTCAGACCCTCCTCGCCCAGCCCTGCTCCTTCCTACCCCTCCTACCCCGCCACCACTCTCCCGCCACAGCCTGTAATTACCTGCAGTCCCTGCCAGGGCCCCCTTCTAGCCTGAGCACTGCTCCAAGCAGCAGCTTCGTCATTAATTAACTTTTTTGAAGTTCAAACGTTCTAATTACCAGTGAACTCCCCCCCCTCGCCTTTCCCCTTGCCTGCCACGTTTCTCTCCTCCCAGCAGCGTCCTCTGCTCCCTCTGCCCTCTCTGCCCACGTGAAATTCAAAGGGCACTCCAGCAGCCATCTTCCAGGAGCCCAGAACCCCCACTTCTTCCTTCCCTGAGTAATGGAGGTCAGCAGGCCCATTGTACAGATGAGGAAAATGAGCCTCAGAGAAACTAGGGGCCTCACCCAGGTTACACAGCTGGGAAGTACCAGAGCTGAGATCCACAGCAGGCCTGCTGGACTCCAAGGCTAGTGCTCTCCTCTGTGATGCATGGCCTGTCTCTGCCTGTGACCTCCTCCCCCTCCCCTGGGGCCTCCGACCATCACTAGTGTCTCTCACCTGGACTCTGCACAGCACCCCCAGGCTCTGGCACTGGTCTCTGCCCCCACAATCACCAGACAAGTGCCGTGTGCCCAGTACTATCCAAGCACTTTGCAAGCATCACCTCAGTTAATTCTCAGAGCCCACTGAGCAATGAGGAGACTGAGACACAAAGAGGAACATGATTTGCCCAAGGTCACCAGCTGGAAAAGGACAGAGCTGAGACACAAACCAGAGCCTGCTCTGCTTGCCCCCCACCTCCAGCCATTTGGCCACCACCAGATTAATCTGCCGGAAGCGCAGCTCAGCTGAGGCTTTTCTCCTGTTCAGAAACCTTCCTTGGCTCCATCACCCTCCTTAGCCTGACACCCAAGGCTGCCTACACTCTCTGAATTCATTGAATTCTTCTGGCCTTATCTCCCACCCATTGGCCTCAACATGCACTGAATTTCTTGCTGGCCCCAAGCATACCCGCTGCATGCACTTCCTTCTGCTGTCTCTACCAGGCAAACTCCAACTCATCCTCCACAGCCCAGTTCATTTGTCCCTTCTTCTTGAAACTTCCCTTGAAGCACCTTTCCCCATTCACAAGGTGGTGGCTCAGCCTCCTCTCTGGAAGGGCTCCCTATCCACTTGGTCTAGCTACCACAGTAATGAACTTGGCAGGAGCCATGACTACTGTGTGCCAAGTCCCTGGGGACACAGCCCTGGCTCTCAACACAGCTCACTGGGGGCAGATGGGGAAACAGGCCTGGAGAGCTGGAGTGACTTCCCCAAGGTCACACAGCCAGTTAAGCAGCCCAAAAGACCTGACTCAGTGGTACCCAGAGCCACTGTGTGGTGGTGCTTCTGATGTCACTGGCTGCATTGAGTCGCTCAAGGAGGCAGATGGAGTGGCTTTCACCTCTAGATCGCTCAGCTTCAGACATTCAGAGGTGGACAGTCTCAGCCCTGCCCTGAGGCACTCGGGGAAATCCCAGATGGCAGAGCCTGGGCCCTTTCCAGGAGCCTGTGAGGCTCAGAAGTCAGGCCAGAGCTGGCATTGCTGCCCACGGCTCCTGACATGCTCCCCACTGGCTCAGGGATCAAAGGCACCAGCCCTCCTTGAAGCTGAACCAGACACGCAACGTGGGGAAGGAGACCGTCAGAGGGAGTCAAGGTCTCCAGGCTGTGCGAGCCCATGCCTGGCCCAAGGCCTAATGCTTCCACCATTAGTCATAAGCAGTGAGGAACTCTGAGAGCACAGTCAGGCGTAACTCCAGGGTTCTGGGACAGTTTGAGGGAGGACGGAGCCCCAAGGGGGTGGTAAGGATTTCTAGGTAATGGGGCAGGCAGAGACTTGAGTGCTGGCTTGACAAAGGCAGAGTCTTCAGCGGTTCCCACTGCCTCTCACAGAAGGTGGCTCAAAGCCACCTGCCTGGCACCTGAGACTGCCGTGGGGACCCTATCATCTTGCCTGCTTCATTGCCCAGACCCTCACTCCTGTCAGGGTGATCTCTGACACAGAGGAATCCCACCGAGGTCCCCCGGAAGCAACTTATCCAATCCCCCACTGCACAGATGGGAAACAGGGACAGAGTCATCCTTGCCACACAGCCAGCCTGGGGCAGAAGGGACCCTCCGACAAGAGACTCCCCACCCACGGGGTCCCTGAGCCATGGCTGGATTTCAGACAAACACCAAAACCCCGTGTTTCGGGCCACCTGGGTGGCTCAGCCGGTTAAGCATCTGCCTTCAGCTCAGGTCATGATCCCAGCCAGCGTCCTGGGATGGAGCCCTGCGTCCAGAGGGGAGGCTGCTTCTCCCTCTCCCCCTGCTCTCTTTCTCTCTCGCTCTCTCTCAAATAATTTAAAATCTTAAAAACAAAAACACTCATTTTCCCCAAAGGTCTAGGCTCTGTATGTGTAGCACCTGATTAGACCCAAGATGGGCAGTCCTGGGTACCTCTGAGGACAGGAATGGGGATAGAGATCAGTGGACCCAACAGAGCCTCCTTGGCAGACAAAACTTTCCCAGACACACACCCAGCTGGGGGAGAAAGAAGAGCCCCCCACCACCACCCCACCACCCCACCCCCGGGCCCGGCGGAGACTCGGCCCCGCCTACAGCCAGCCCCCACCCTGCTTCCCCTGCTCTGCTGGCAGGGCCTCCCGCGGTCCTCAGAACTGGGACCTCACAGCCCAGCAGCAAATTCATGAGCACATACTGAGTGTCTGCTGTGTGCCGGGCCCCGGGTAAGCTGCAGTGACAATGGTAACACTGGCAAATATTTCTCAAGTGCTCCTGGATGTCTGTTTGCCAAGGAGCTTTCCAACCAAACGGCACATACAATCTCATTGAAACCCTCCAGCAAGCACACAGGGCAGGGAGCCCAGAAGCCGCAGAACACAGAGCCTGTGGGGCTGTCGACTCAAGACCAGGGTCCGTCGGGTGGTGTGCAGCAGGGAAAGCCCTCTCTTTGACAGCCTGTCATGTAACTGGGTCCCGGGTCTCCCATTCTTTGACTTTGGGGGGGCAAAAAGCCACCTCACCAGCAGAGGACTGAAGCCCCCTGCTCACTTTACCTGCTGACTACCTAGTATTACCTCGAGTAGAGAAGAAGGGATGCTATCACACAGGCTTTCGGACCCATGTCCGCATCTTCACTAAAAGCCTTTTTACTTAGAAAAAAAATTTTTTTAACATTTTATTTATTTATTCATGAGAGACACACAGAGAGAGGCAGAGATATATATAGAGAAGCAGGCTCCTTGTGGGGAGCCTGATGGGGGACTCGATCTCAGGACCCCAGGATCACGACCTGAGCTGAAGGCAGATGCTCAACCATTGACCCACCCAGGTGCCCTGAAATAGCCTTTGTAAAAATAATCAACCAGTTCAGGCCTGGCAATGTAGGGCTGCCCCAGAACTACAGCAAAGTTCCCTAAAACTGGCAGGTACCGTTGTTCTCGCCATCTTACAGATAAGGACACTGAAGCATGGGGTACTTGGCTGCACGGGCTCCAGCCCCAGCCATCGAGGGTCACACAGCTGTTATATGACAGCAGCAGGATTTGAATCAGCCCCCTGCTGCCTCCCAAGCCCATGTTCCCAGCCACGTGCTCCGCCACCCCCAGGCACAGGGCCTGGAATACCAGAGGCCCTCCGCTGGCATGTGCTCACTGGAATATTTGCTTTTTCCTTCTCACCCACATTGTCTCCTCCCAATTGGACCTGGGTTACAGCCGGCCATGAAGTCAGGAAGGACAACATTCCGACACTGGGCCCTGGGAAGGGAAGGGAAGGGAAGGGAAGCCATCAAGGGGAGGGTGCTGGTTTCAAGGCCCTCAGTCAGTAAGAAGTCAAGCTGAAACAGAGTTGTAACTCCATCCCACGTCCCAGCTGCTGTCTTAAAAACTGGAGGGACAGGGTCACCGGGGAAGCCACCAGGCCGAGGGCCTCCTCAAACCTGCCACTTCCAGAGAGAAGAGTGACCAGGTGGAGGGACAGTGCCTGACGCCCCAGCAGGCCCCTTGGGGCAGCCTCCTCTCCAGGAGCCAGAGGCCAGCATGGTTACCATGGTGACCACCACCCTCCATCCTGTAGGCCCAGATGACAGTCATAGTTTCTGTAATTCGGAGGGCTCTGGGGGGTAGGGGTATGTGTGCAGGAGTGCTGGGTTTGGCTGAGGCAGCCAAATTTGTTTTTATTTTTGTCAAATCTGAAATCTGATCCGTCTCCCAGGGTGCACCTCAGTTGTCTAAATAAATCAAGAGGAGGAAAGGGCTGGCAGCTGTGCCCTCCTGGACCAGAGAGGCAGGGAGGGTGACCCAGCCCCTGTGTGAGGGTCCAACCCCTACTGGTCCTCAGTGAGTCCCAAGATAGAACTGGAGGCTCAGGCCTCCAGTCTCCAAAGGCTGAATGGGGCCTGATGTTCCACATCCCAGTTCTTAGGGCGGCTTCTCCAAGGCCAGGTCCACAGGCATCTATGAAGCACCTGCTGAATACCGGGCCTGTGCATCAGTGCTCTGAGATGAACCAGACTTACTCCTGCCCTGGAGCTACCTAGAGCACGTCCTTGTTCTAGGACCCAGCTGTGATGCGTGGCTACCATTTCAAACATCAACTATGCTCTAGACTCTTGGGCTTCAAAAAGACACCCATCCACTAATTCATCAATGTATTCATTTGACTTCTCTTTATGAGCAAAACGCACTCTGGAAAGCGGCTTGGCATCTATTAAAGTGAAACAGAGACCCCTGTTAGGATCCGGGAGGGACACTCCCGGGTGCACATCCCAGAGAAATTCAGATAGAAGTCCACAAAAGGGCATGTGCCAGAACGTTCAGAGCCGTGTTATTCATAATGGCCCCAACCTGGGAACAACTCAAGTGTGCAGCATCGGGAGAATGGGTCAGGCAGCAGATTTCAACTAGGGATGATTTTGACCTCCAAGGGACATGTGGCCATGTCTAGAGACATTTTTGATTGCCACAATATGGTGAGGCAGGGCACTGGCATCTAATATAGAGACCAGGGATGCTGCTAAACATCCTACAATGCACAAGACGGCCCCACTGTGAAGAATTATCTGGCCCCACATGTCAGCACACATGACATGACATGTCACCCCACATGTCTCAAGGCTGAGAAACCCGGTGGCACATCCATTCGATGGAATACTCCGCAGCAATGAAAAAGAGCAAACTACTGATGCACACAGCAAAAGAGACAGAGCTCACAGGCATAACGCTGGGTAACAGAGGCTGGACACCTAAGAGCAAAAGAGCACATGAATCCAATTTTATAAAGTGAAAAATCAGGCAAAGCTAACCCTACAGTGAAGGAGCTCAGAACAGTAGTGACTGGGTGAGCACCCATTGAGGGTGGGGGATGAGGGAGTTTCTGGGACTCTCTCCATCTTTTGGAGATGTTCTTGTTGGCCTGTGTAAGGTCACTGTTGTATATTTATATGGAAAAATTCCTTGAGCCAGATACAAAGATTTGTGAGCTCTACTCCATGTACCTCTTACCTCAATACAAAGGGGCCCTGGGTGGCTCAGTCAGTTAAGCGCCCAACTCTTGATCTCATCTCAGGTCTTGATCTCAGGGTCCTGAGTTCAAGCCTCACACTGGGCTCCACACTGGAGTGGAGCCTACTTTATAAAAGGGAGGGGCAACAAAAAATGGTAAAGGGAAACTACTATAAAGAAAAATAAAATGCAACAGTTAAACCCACACAAGCAACTGCTGGGATAGCCACTGTCATAGATCCCCACCCCCCCACCCCCTGTCAACCTTCACCACAGCCCTGCAAGGGAGGATGTCACTGATTTGCTGAGGCCACAGCTAGTGAGGGATTTGAACCTCACACCAACCTGTCTCCTGTTTGTTTAAGGAGTCATTCCTCCCGGGGCGCCTGGGGGGGCTCCGGCAGTTAAGCATCCAACTCGATGTCAGCTCAGGTCATGATCTCGGGGCCGTGAGATGGAGCCCCGCATCGGGCTCCACACTGGGCATGGAGCTTGCTTAAGATTCTCTCTCTCCCTTTGCCCCTCCCCTCACCTCTCTTTCCCCATCTCTAAAAAAAAAAAAGGATCCGTTCCTCCCATGCCCACAGCAGCCTCGGGAGATAGACACAGCAGATGTTATTACACCCACTTTTCAGATACAAAAATGAAGGTCCAGATACTTACCCAAGATCACACGGTGGTTGAGCTGGGATAGAAAGCGGCTCCCTAAAGTGGTCAGAGCTGCTGGGCAGATGGTTCTAGACCTCTCTGCTTACATGCCTCCAGCAGTGGGGAGCTCCCTACATGACACACAGCCCTGCCGGAGCTGGACTGATTCTCCTTATATGCTACAGAGTCTTGGGGGGCTGAGAACCCTTACAAGGATGAGATGAGGGAGTGAGCGCCCCCTTCTTTCCTTGTCCCTGCCCCCAGTGTCACCTCTTAGTTGCCCCATAATTTGAGAACTCATTGAATTTGGCCAAAGTCTCTGATTCCCAGATGCCCAGCAGGCCTTGGTGCCCAGTACAGACAGCCGGAGTGGGGGAGGTGAGGGAACAGGGGCTGCCAGCTTGGAAGAAAACCCAGGGCGGATGGTCCATGGGATAGGAACACCAGCCAAGGAGGCTTCAGCCCCTGCCGAGGAAAAGGGGAGGGCAGGGCTGCTGGGGACCAGGGTCCTACTGTCTCTGGGATGACCAGCCTCCAGAACCCATCCACTATGAAGGTGTACCTGCGGGGAAGCCTCCTGGACTCCTGGGCAGGGGGTACAGATGCCTCCCCCAAGCCCTCACAATATCTTAATGTCCCCCCGCTTATATCAGCTGTCTAACTGAACGTGGTCTGTCCTGGCTTCTCACCACCAACCAGGGTATCCATCCCTCTCTGTGCCCAGAGCCCCACGTAGAGCATCTGCTCAGAGGCACGGCAGCCTCAGAAAAGAACAAGGTCCCCATCACCTGGAGGCATCAAACAGCCTAAGAAGGGATTTCTGTGCTGGAGGGATATGCAGCCTCTCTTCCCACCCTGAACCCTCTTATTCAGCACCCTTCTGCTGAGACCCCCTCTGTCTGGCCCACGGTGGCTCTGGGAACCCTGCATGAAGAGGCTGAAGCCTCTGCCCTCCAGAACTCACAAGCAGACACTTGGTGGAGACACGGACAGAGGGTGATGACATTGTCCCTAGGCCTCCTGGAGGCCTGTCCTCCACCACAAACCTGCAGACACGCCCATGTCTGCACTCCCACGGAGCTCCACAGCCCTTCAGGCTCCTGCACCCCCTAACATGCATGCACACCCTCCTCCTCGCCCATCTGGCCAGCAGCCCTGGGTACGGCCAGGCACTCTCCTACAAAAGCAGTTTCTGAGGCATCTCTGGACCCCCTGGGGAAGCTCATAAGCCCCTTCTCAGAATAATGTTTTTAATGCATACATTTTTTTAATGCTTAGAATTAGAAAGGAAAGAAGCCAGTTAGATTAAAATAGTTGCCAAAACATTTTTTAAAAAAACATACTTGGGGTAGAGAACCACACGAGATTCATTATCAACATGATGAAGAGCCAGAGCCAGTAGCAGGTCTGATACTGTGCAACTGGAAAGCAGTGATGAGGTCCACAACCACCACGGTGTGACAGGTGATTGCTACTAGTCACAGGCACTGCCAATAATCACACCGTGGTTTGTTCCCTCCGTTCACAATAGAGAGAAATGCTCAATTTCACTCAAACATTAGTGAAAATAAATGTGCAACTTGTCCCCATCCAAGTTCAAGAAACCCAGATGAAGATCGTTATTCTAGAAACTCTTTCCCCCAGGGCCCCAGGGACACCACAGGCCCTGGCTGGTCCTCCTCCTCCTCCTTCTTGGGCTCTGTCCCTCAAATGTTGGCCTTTCTCAGGCTCGCAACCCTCTGGTCTCCCCTCTCTTCTCCTTGACCCTATACCCACTCCCACGGCCCCAGTTCTGCCAAGCTGAACAGGTCCAGAATCCATCCCAGCCCCAGGCCTACTCACTGCCAAGCAACACAGACACTCCCTAGGATGTCTCTGGGAATCTCAAATTCATCATAATGGGGTAGGTCATATTCTCCCCAGATCACCAAGTTCTCTGTATTTCCCATCCCCAGTGAATGATGTCCCCCATCCACCACCAATGCTGGAAGTTGTCCAGATGAGAACCCTCCAGAGGTTCCCTCCCCCTTCATCCCCCTGTCCCTCGCAGAGACCTATCCTTTTCACAACCTCAATCTCTCCCCTCCATCAACAAATCTGCACCTCCACTGCCCCAGGCAGCCTGCACTCCCTCACTCCTGACTCTGAACAGCCTCCTCCTCCAGCCTTGCTTCCTCTGATAAATTCTCCACACACAGCCAGAGGGTTCCTCCAGAACCAAAAGTCTTCCGTGGCCCCTCACTGCCTTCCAGAGAGTTTCCAAACTCCTCAGCTTGACATTGAAGGTCCTTTGTGTAAGCGCTCTTGGTCAGCCTCATCTCTGTTCACACAACCTCCACTTCCGACCTTGCTTGCTAGGATGCATGTCATTGAAAGTTTTGCTGCACACCTACTATGTGCGGGGCTGATGGCCAAGGCCTGAAGAAGAGACAGTCATTAATGGAACATGGAGCCTGTCCTCAAGGATCTCACAGTCTAGGTGAGGAGAATAAGTAAAGTACAAAAAGCCCTGTAGATAGTACAAGAAGAGGGCTTGACTGGGCATTGAACATGCAGCAGGGTGGATGAGAGATTGGGGCAGGTATGTTGACCAACAAGTATCTGCCAAACAAGCAAAAGGATGGATGAGCGGATCGGTTGATAGATGGATACATAGGAGCATGGGGTGGGGCCTTGGGTCTATGGATGATTGAATGGGTGGATGGTCAAGAAGCAGGGGAATGAATGCTTGAATGCAACAGTCAGGTAGATGGGTCAATGAGCAGATGAATGGATGAAGAGATGGAAAGGGGCAGCCCGGGAGGCTCAGCGGTTTAGTGCTGCCTTCGGCCCAGGGTGTGACCCTGGAGACCCAGGATAGAGTCCCACGTCGGGCTCCCTGCAGGGAGCCTGCTACTTCCTCTGCTTGTGTCTCTGCCTCTCTTTCTCTCTGTGTCTCTCATGAATAAACAAATTAAAATCTTTAAAAAGAGAGAGAGAGAGATGGAAAGATGGAGAGATGGAGAGATGGAAAGAGGGATGGATGCATGGATGGATTAGGGAGATGGACAGGTGAGGGGATGGACGGGTGGGTGTACGGGAAGGCGGTTGGAAATGTGACACTCTAGTAAATGGCAGCTCTAGGATCCAAACCCAGGTTTATACGATCACAGGAAACTTTCAGGTTGGGACTCCGCACTGTCCTCTCTTCCTCCTTCAGAGATTCCCCATCTCAGTTTCCACCCTCCTCACCCAAAGCCCCAGGCTCCATACTGTGCCCATACCTTCAGAGCTTCAGGAGATCCCAGGGTTTCCTGGCCTTGGCACCATTGACATTTAGGACCTGATAATTCTTTGCCATGAGAAGCTGTCCTGTGCCTTGTAGAATATTTGGTCTTTATCCGCTAGAAACCAACAGCACAACCTCCCCAAGTTGTGACAACCAAGAATGCCTCCACACATTACCAGATGTCCCCTGGGGGCAAAATGATCCCCGACTGAACATCACTGATGTAGCCTCACCTCCCCACACCACAATTTTATGGATGAAGAAACTGACAGAGGGGAGAAGTGACCTGCCTGAGGTCACGGAGCTTGCAATTGGTGGAGCCCAGACTAGACCTTGGGGGACAGTCGATCCCCAAGCATCTCCTCACTCGATGTGGAGGTGCAGCTGAGAGCCGCCCCCACCACTGTCTAGGGGAAGCCAGGTGCAGACCTTGGGCACCCTGTTCCCCCCCCCCCCACCCTGGCCCTTTCCCCGCCAGCACCCACAGCACCTCGCGGTCAGCCAAGCCGCCTCCTCCTGCTTTCTCAGATAGAAACTGTCACCCAGAGAGGTCGAGCTGTCTGCACAGTATCACACAGCAGGAAGCGCCAGCATCGGGATTTGAACTTGGGGAGACAAGAGGGAGACCAGAGCACAGTTCCACAGGGCAGACGGGGCCAGAAATGCCAGAAATGCGGAAGGCAGCCCCACAGGAGAGCTGGGGCGAGATTAGCAGGGAGACATTCCAGCTGATTAAAAAGACGGATCGATTTCTCTGGTAGAGAAATCAATGGGGCCGTTTGTCTCCCAACAGGATGGCGAGGCGGTCCGAGGGAGGTGACAGGTCAAAGCTGGCTTCTGACACAGACTCCGAAGCCCAGGCAGGATGGACTAATGAAAATCCAATCATGTTTTAAATGCCCCAGGAGGGGGCTGACACTTCATTAGCCAGCCAGGCCTCTTTGTAATTCTCCTGCTCACTATCAATTACAACTAGCCTTGCGGTCAGGTCTCTGGGGTGGCACACGCCCTGGGCTCCTGCCCCGGCGCCCCCCACGGGCCACCTCGGCCCTGGACAAGACTCTCTGGGCCCCTCGAGAGCCACCTGAGCTGCTGAGATGAGACGCTTCCCCCATGCAGGTGGGCCTCCTGGTGCAACCTCCCCGTTTGTCCCCCAAATCTGGACCCCAAATGTCCTTCCCTGCTCAGCATCCACCCCATTCCTCTCCCAGCCCACACACCAGATGTTACCAGCATCCTGGGTGACCCCAGAGTGACCCCAGAGTGAAAATGGGTGACCCCATTTTCCTCAGTGGGCATGCCATCCCCACCTCCCTCCACCTCTCCCGGATCAGAGACTCTCCTGCTCTGGCTTTGAGGCCTCCTTCTTCATCAGAAGGTTCCAGAAGCATCCCCAGTCAGGAAAGATGGACCACTCCATCCTCCTGGTGGTCACAGCCACCCTGCAGGTCCCTCTGCCCAGCCTTCACCGCACTTGGCTTCACAGGAGTATGATGTGGGGCTGGCTCTGCCTCGCCCATCAGGCTAGGGACTCCTCAGGGTCACCACAGAGGATCCCAGCCTGGAATTCCGAGGCTCCACCCAACATGGCTAAACAGCCCGAGGGCACCTCCACTCAAGTGTAGAAGAGGGGCCAACACAGAGCTGGGCTTCAGGAAACGCTTGCTCAATCAATCAACCATCAATCAATATTTGTTTCAGGAGTCTACGGTTTGGTCTCCAGGTCTCTCTTTCCCTCAAGCATCCTCCATTCTGCTCCAGGAGTGACCATTCTACCAAACAAATTTAACCATATCCCATCCCTGCTGGACACCCATTAATGGTTTCCCAGTGTCCCCCAAGATCAAGAACAAACTCTAGACTGGCACGTGACACCTGCTACCCAGCACACGCCTCACCCTGTGCCAGCCGCACTACACTCCTCACTGCTCTCCCTACTAGTCTCTCTGCCTGGAACCCTGTCCTTCAACTGTGCTTTTGGAAAACTCCTCCTCATGCGGCAAGACCCAGGCCAAATGCCCCCCTCCCGGCAGGCCTCACCAATGCCCTCAGGTTGGGTCATGGGCAGCCTCTCCACCTATAGCTCTCTTTGCACAGAAATCTCCAAGCGATGGTGCCAGAGGTTGCCTGGGGATCAGGCTCCCACTGGCCCAGCCAGAGTCCTGGCTGTCCAACCCACCCTGCTGACCAACGGACACTGCGACATCCACTCCAGCCACCAGAAGCATCCGGAGGGCACAGCTCGATGCTGACCTTACTTCTGAGAAAAACAAACCTTCTCTACACCAGATGGAGGGAAGCGGACAATTTCCAAGACATGTGTTGTTTCTTCCAGCAACACTGGCCACCCATCTGGGCATTCTCATTAGCCCAGGGCTGAGGAGGGGGGCACCCTCCCCTAAAGAACCCTTTCCCCAGGGGGCCCTGGGTGGCTCAGTGGTTGAGTGTCTGCCTTCGGCTCAGGTGATCCCGGGGTCCTGGGATGGAGTCCCGCATCGGGCTCCCTGCATGGCGCCTGCTTCTCCCTCTGCCTGTGTCTCTGCCTCTCTCAGTGTGTCTTATGAATAAATAAATAAGATCTTTAGGGAAAAAAAAAAGAACAGAGAGCATGAAGAGAAAGAACGGGACGGTGGCTGGAGGACAGCCGGGCAGACCGTGGAAGGACCCACAACCAGGCTAAGTGAGACTATTCTGGGGACCACAGGGAGCCAGAAGGTTTCTGAATGAGGAAAGAATGAGTAAACAAATGAAAGGAGGCAGGGAGGGAGACAACAGCCTCTCCTGGGCACGAGGCACTCTGTGGGTGGCGGACCCCTTCCACACAGGGAGCCCCAGGAGCCCCTGAGGAGGAAGGCCAGGTGGGGAGGAGAGACTGGGTCCAGGGCACAGGTGACTGCCCATGTCGCACAACTCCGGGCTCCCGGCTGGTGCTCTCTTCACGAGGGGAGGGAGGGCATGCCACCTTGTCAGTGGGCATTTGGGGTGCAATCCCAGGAGCCGTCTGTTTAGATAGAAGGAGACAGAAAAACTCACACATTCCCAACAGCCCAGCCACAGGGAAAGGGCTCAGGGCAGGAGGATGGAGGTTAGATTAAAGCAGGACTTTCTGATAGTTAAAAACCCACAGAAGGGTCCTAGAGGCCTTTATCTGGGGGGCCAGAGGCCCCGTCTGGTGCCACAAGACTGAGAGGGAGCATGCCCAGAGACGGGAGGGTGGCCCAGATGATTGGATTGGGCGTAGCAGGGTGATGGGAGGGGGGTCTTCCTGCAGGTGACACCCCCTTCTCTCCTTCACATTTGGGGCTTCCCAGGTTTTCTCCTCCTCCCACTGCCCATCCTTCCTGCCCTCCCCCTCCCAGAAGCCAGCCCTCACCAGCCACCGACAGCCTCTCTGCCTGGCAGCCAGGCCCACAGGCTTCTCAGACCATCATCAAAGACTTGGGGCCCAGGTGCCGCCACCTTCAGGACCCTTGTCCTGAGCCACCCCAGGAAGGTCCCCACAGCTCCCCCACTGGCCCCAGTGTGCCCACAGCTGCTGCTCCTAACCACCATAGGAGACCAGCCAGCACTTGCCCTGGAATTGTCACTTGACTCCCTGACATTCCCAACCCGGAGTTGCTGTGGTCCCACCTCACAGATGAGCAAACAGAAGCCTGGCAAAGGCAAAGGCCTCTTGGCCAAGAAGCCAGGAGCAGGTCTTCATCCACACTCACACAAGCCACAGTCCCTGGGGTCATCTGAGCCCTCTCCCAACACCAACCCCAAGGCAGAGACACTGGCACCTGGACCCCCCCTCTTCAAGCTCCGCCAGCACCCTGGGTCACCATCATTCCTCATCACCACCCCACAGGTGCCTTCTCTGGATGGGCTTCCGACTGACGCCTGTCCCAGGGAGCCAGAGTCACCTTCCCTTACACAAAATGGTCACAGCTGTCCTCTGTGCATGGCTGGTGCGTGGCACCCTCTCAGTAGAGGCTTGTCGAGTGATCTCATGAAGGGGTTCCTCCAACAAACATGCTGAACCCCCAGAATGCACAGCACAAGGCCTGAGCTATGATGAGACTACGGGCCCTGCCCTCCTCTCGCCCAGTGACAGGCAAGGGCGAGGGTCTGCACAGCGAGGGTCTCTGCCAGGTGGACTTAGCAAGAGCAAGCAGAGGGCGGGAGCCAGGCAGGGGACCAGAAGCAGACAGAAGGGGGCCCCGGGGGACAGGTGAGAGCCAGGACCACGGCCACAAGCACAGAGGGAGGGAGCCCACCCACAAGGAACACAGCGCCCAGGGGCTCCCTGCAGACACTGAAATGCTTCCCGAGGAGGCGGGTTCCCCACCAGCCCCTTCCCAGCCTCACTGTCCAGCTCTCTCATCCTGCAGACAGGGAGACTGAGGGTCCGGGCAGGGCGGGGGCGGTGACACATCCAAGGTCACGGGCGGCCCCTCCTCCTGCCCAGGCCCGCCGCCCAGCACAGGCGCCTCCACAGCCCACTGGCTTCCCACCACGCACGGCTGCTCTGCGCAGCACAGGCGCTGGCTCAGCGCTGGCAGGTGCGGGGGAGGCAGCCCTGGGGGTGGGGGGGGCTGCACACCCCTCAGGGGACGGCCCCAGGGCACCACAGAGGCGGCTGCCCAAACTCGGGGAGACCCTCCCCGCTGCCACCTGCAACTGCGATAGCAAATCTCCCCGCCCTGGGCCCTGGGTGGAGCGTGGAGAGCCGGGCGCTCCTCCAGACTCGGCAGGTGGCCGCGGTGTCCTGGATAAAAGCTGAGGCTGGGGATTCAGAGAAATCGAGGTTTTCCTCCCAGCTCTACTACCTCCTGGCTGTGCGACACGCAATAAGTTTCTCGACCTCTCTGAGCCTCGCCTTCCCCATGTGCAAAATGAGGCCGTGACGGCACGTCTGGGGGGGGGCCACAGGTGTCAATGCAGCAAAGCGAATGCAGTCGAGCACCGGGAGCGCCAGTCCTTACCCTCACCCCGAGCACCTCCTCTGTGCTGGGCACAGTGCTGGGTGCTTCAAAGGCGTCTTCTCAAAAAAAAAAGGCTTCTCGAATCATCTGTAACCATCCATGATAGGGCTGGGAACCCAGAGCTGGGAGGGCAAACTAGAGCAGGACACCCACCACTGGCCCTCCTCCCACATGCAGCCGGGCAGCCTCCTAAATAGGGAGGTGTCCAGCTGGCGGGTCACGCCACCAGGGGTGCCGGGCTGCAGTCCGCGTGGCCCACCGGTGACCGGTGCCTGCACGGATGGGGCCGGGAGTACTAGCGGCGGAACCGGCACAGATTTCCCAAAGTAACACAGCTCGAGTCTGATTTTCCCTGAAAACAATATCCTCTGAAGGCGTGACGTTCTATCTAAAGGCTTGATGCCTGACGTCTCACTGGCTCTATCCCGAGCGAAGGCTTTGCTCCCTTCTACGTGAGGGCCCCGGTCACCTTTGAGCACAGTTAACAGGAGTGATGACCACATGCGCGGCAGTGTTCTTAGTCTCCGGAACTCTATTTTCTTTTTCTTTTTTTTTTTCTAAGATTTTATTTATTTATTCATGAGAGACACACACCCAGAAGCAGAGGCAGAGGTGGAGGGAGAAGCAGGCTCCCTGTGTTGGGAGCCTGATGCAGGACTCGATCCCAGGACCCTGGGATCATGCCCTGAGCTGAAGGCAGATGCTCAACCTCTGAGCCACCCAGGAGTCCCCAGAACTCCATTTTCACATACGCCTTGTGGACTCCTTTGGTCTTCAGCACACTTCTAGGAAGGAGGTGCAACCACCCCCATTTGACAGCAGGGAAAATGGAGCTTAGAAAGGTTTAAAAAACTGGCCCATGGGGGCGCCCGGGTATTTGCCTTCAGCTCAGGCCATGATCCCGGAGTCCTGGGATCAAGCATGAGCCCTGTGTCACGCTCAACGGGGAGTCTGCTTCCCCCTCTCCCTCTCCCTCTGCCCTTTGGCCCTGCTTGTGCTCGCCAGCTCTCTCTCACTCTCTCAAATAAACAGACAAATAAAATCTTAAAAAAAAAAAAAAAAAAAAGCTGGCCCATCTTCACAGAGCAAATAAAAGGCAGAATGAGCCCCTGGGTCTGTCTGACTCAGGTCCCCAGCAGTTTCCACACGCCACATGCCACCTACCCATGAGTCGAACAGCACAGCCAACCCCTCGACATTTCAGATGCGGAGACTTCCCAGCTGAAACCCTGGCCTACGATGCATGCTCAAGGCCCAGCCTGGCAGGGAGCGGTGCTGACATGTGGGTGAGCGCCCCTTCCCGCCGGGCTCAGACCCAGTGGCCTCTTCTGGCTCTCCAGTGAGTCAGGAGGCGATTCAGGGTCGGGCTCTGGGCTGGGTGAGGAGCTGAGTCAGGGAACACCAGGTTTCAAAGGACCGCTGGCTCTGAGCCAGCGCCCCTCAAGCACCAGGAACACTAGTGCTCGGGACAGTCTTTCTGAGCAGACCCTGCCACCCTGCCCTGCCCCAGTCCCAGGCCTGCCTGCTGGTCCTGATAGCTGTTCCTGCTAGCCTGACCCTGACGCCTACATGTCCATCATTCCTTTGGGAAGCAGAATGGTGCAGAGTCTGGAGATGTGAAAGGTCATTTGTGGTTGTCACAATGATTAGGGGCCACTACCTACTAATATTTAGGGGCCAAGAACACCAAATACCCTATAATATGCAAGACAGTCTGGATCACAAAATACTGTCACAGCCAATATGCCAACAGTGCCCCCCACCAAGGAGCACCTGGTTAAGCACGGCCCCTTCCCAGAGCTCCTCCCCAAGAAAGAGGGGAGGAAGGGAGGATTCCAGCCAGGAGCGAGTCCTGGAGCCCTCAGTGCCTGATCAAAGACACCCCCAGGGGCACCTGGGTGTCTTAGCAGTTGAGCATATGCTTTTGGCTGAGGCCATGATCCTGAAGTCCTGGGATCGAGTCCCCATCAGGCTCCTTGCAGGGAACCTGCTTCTCCCTCTGCCTGTGTCTCCATCTGTGTGTGTGTGTGTGTGTGTGTGTGTGTGTGTGTCATGAATAAATAAATAAAATCTTAAAAAAATAAAAAAAGACACCTTCTGCAACACACACACCAAGACCCTAAAGCCCACCCTGAATGTACCCACGGTCAAGTCTGTGCTCTAGGGCCCCTCCCTGCTGATGCCAAGGTCTCCTGGGCCTGCATTTGCAGAAACCTGCCTTGGCCTCTCTCCCATCAGCCGACTCAGCTGAACAATCCTATTCACAAAGCCTAGAATCTCAGGGCCTTGGACTTCCAAACACATACCACCACGGCCACCAAATCTTAGACTCACGCCCTCTTTAAAACACAGAACTAAAAAATAAAAAATAAAAAAGACACAGAACTTTACAAGCTTTGAATCACAGAGGCTTGGAATTTCATTGTCAATGAGCCTTCAATCTCACTCCAAACCCTTCGACTCAATCACAGAAGCTTCAAGTCTGAGGCTCCCAGAAGTTGACACTTCTGAAGCTGCTCCACTCTGGAGTCATCAGAGCTTTGGTCCAGGAGGCAGAGACCTGAACCACCTGTGTCCTTCACCCCAGCCTCGGCAGCCTCTGTCACAGGGCCTGGGGAGCCCAATAATGCTCTGAGCGGCTCCCAGTGTTGGGGAGTCCCTCCTGAAGGAGGCAGCACTCCTCCCTCAGGCGGCTCCCACACACTTGGACCCAGGGCCCTCCCCGAGACACAGGACCAAGTCCAGCTCTGCCCAGGAGCAGGACTCCTCCCCTCCCCTCCTGGGGCCAGCCTCACTGCGGCTCCCAAGCCCAGGTCCCCCACCTGCGCTGAGGGTGGAGCCCAGAGGGATGGTGAGGACACAGATGCCAGAGGGCCCCGGGACTCTGTTTACTCAACACGCCAGAAATGTGGCAACCTGGAGGGGTCTCCGTGGGCTGCTCGGTGCCCAGGGCCCAGAGTGCCTGAGGTCACGGGTGAGGGCAAGTGTGGCTGGCACCCCAGGCTCCCAAGGTTAGAAGAGGCCATCTCACCCACACCCTTCTTTTTCAGTAGAGACACGGAGGCTCAGAGAGAAAGAACTGCCCAAAGTCACACACCTAGTTTATGGCAGACAGGACTCAGATGTGTTTTCCATCCAGGGGCTTCTAAGATATTTGGGCCAGCTTTGTGCTGCTTTGGCCCAGCCAGATGTGCCAGATGTGTCAGACAGTGAGATGGGTCACACTCCTGGATCAAGGTCATCTGAGCCATGCCTCTACCTCCAGCCCAGTCCCGGTCTTGACTGTCTAAATCCATATGCGGCTCAGAGAGGTAAAGTAACTTTCCCAAAGTCACACAGCACCCAAATGGCAGAGCCAGAATCAGCCCTTGTCCCACCCAGGCAAGGTGTCTGTGACATGGTCCCATCATCTCCCTGGTCCTCCAGTAAGCCTTTCTCTCCCTCAGAGGCCCAAAGCTCCTGTGGTCTCTCTTTTCCTGGCCTGACCACCCCCCAGCCCCCATGCTACAGGCCTCTAAGGGTTCCCCAACATACTGTACTAAAACTGTCCCCATGGATGGTGCCTGCATCCCCCACTCCTGGGAGCTCCCCAGGGGAGACCAGCTAGCTGTCAGCTCCATGATCCCAGGGCTGACGTCAGTGAGCACTGGGGGAGCAGAGTTATTGAGCAGACCCTCTAACATACCTGAAACCTCCTGAGCCGTCCTACAGAAGGAACATCTGGCTTGTGGCCCTCCACCCACCTAGGGGCACCGGGACCCACACTCCACCTGCTCCAGCAGAGACCCTCCGGTTTCCAAGGTCATCACCCAGCCCCCTCCACAGCAGGGAGGTCAGCAGCCTTCCTTGGGGGGCCACCTCCCTACCCCGGCCTGCATCCCAGGTGGCCCGGGTGTCCAGAGTTGGGCTCAGACGCCACCCTGCGTGGCCTCGAGCACCAGTAGAGCCTCTGTTCTGCTTGGGGAGAGCCCAAAACCCAGAGGCCACCATGTCCGGGTCCCAGAACCTCCTCCTCCCCGCCCCCAGCCCCCAGCTCACCCCTCAATCTATTTCTACACTGCACGGAGACAGTCCTTCTACAACACTGATGGCTCCACACACAACTGTGCTGTGACCTTCGCCTGCTCCCGCTGCCCGGAGAACGCAGGCCAGCTCCTCACTCAGCCCTGCAAGCGCCCCTTTCCCCTCGCCCCTCCTCCCTCCACACTGTCCCTCAGTCCTCCACTCCGAGCACAACAAACCGAACCGCCGTGGTTCCCCTCATCTCCAGGCCTTCGGTCCCGATGTACCCTCCTCCCCACCGCCCTCTCCACCTAACACCGCTCACTCCTGGGGACTCGGCCCGGACCTCGCCAATGTGCGCCCAGCGACCCAGAAGGAGCACCCACGGTGTGCCAGGCACCATGCTGGGGTGCTGGGGTCCAGCAGGGAACGAGACAGGCTCGGTCCCCGTCCTGCTCCCCTGACAGGACCCTGGAGGAGGCAAATGTTACATTCAGAATGGCACAGCTAGGGAGTGACAAGTGGGGAGGCCGAGGGGGAAATCACGGCAGGCAGCCCTGAGGAGGTGATGCGCTGTGACCTGAAGGTTGTAGTGAAGAATTTTGCCAGGTGGAGAGGGAAAGGAAAAGCATTTCAAAAGGAAGAGTCTGTGAGAAGGCCCTGAGGCCCGGGAGAAGGCAGGGGAAGCAGAGGGGTAAGAAGTAAGGTGGCCTGAGGGGCTGGGTTAGGACTTGGCTCTGCTCCTCCAGGACAGTGGGAAACAGCAAAGGGACTTTAGCAGGAGCCAACACGAGCTTGGGGCAGCAAGTGGAGGCTGGAAGATCTGTGAGGAGGCTGCTTGCCGCTGCCTCTGGGACCACGCTCACGGGGACCCATCAGGCTCTCATCAACCCAGAGGCCACCGTCAGTCAAACGGGAGAAGGAAGCTGAGTCATGGGCCAGGGTCTGACTTCACTCTGCATTCCCGGTCCCTGGGGAAGAGACCTGGGGCTCACACCCAAGGACTTTCTGAGCCAGCCGGGCACTGGACCAAGCCCTGCAGTCATCAAGACTTCCAGAACGTTCACATCGGCAGGATGCCCTCCATGCCCCGATGTCTCCCGAGACCCACCAACCTGAGCTCGCTCCCAACCAAAGGCAGGTGTGACAAGCAGGTCTCCAACAGGGAAGAGCTTGGCCCCACCACACAAAGGATATGGGTTACACACCATCTTGATGCACCAGTTCCGGGGGCTGGTGGTCTGTCGCAGACAGAAGAAGGCAACCGGCGCCAGGTCCGGGTGAGGGACTTCAGGATCGGCTCCATCCAGGGGCTCCTCCGGGCCTGGAGGGGAGGGAGGGGGGCTCTGGGGCCCCGGCTGCTCCGTTACTCCGGGCTCAGCTGCTGGGGCGGTGGCAGACGAGGAGGAGGGCGGCGGGGAGCTCTCAGCCATGTCGGCGCTGAGCAGGGAGCCCTGGGGGGGAAGATGGGGGCGCGTGGCAGGGGGGGCTTGGCAACCCGCCTTCTCCCACAAGGGAACGCAGCCCAGACAGTGTGGCCTCAGGTCCCAGGGTCACTCTGCCAAGAGGATTAGAAAAGAGCTGAGGGCCCGGATGCACCTGGGTCAGAATCCACTTCCAGAGAGTGGTCCTGGGGCAAGTCTGGTCAACTCTGCTCAGCCACAGTTTGCGGAGATGAAGAGTGAGAATAAGACCCGCTTAGAATGGAGTTGTGACATTAGTTGAGTTGTTGTTGTTGTTTTAAATGAGGCTACGGTTGTATATTTACTGCATCACCGAAGAGAAGAAAATTTGTAGGAAGAAAGGAGAAGTTACTGTACATCAGACGTCACTGCCAGGATGACACGCGTTAACAACCGAGAGGTTGGCATGCTGCGGAGCCAGACACCAAGGCAGCTGGGCAAGCCTGGAGGGAACCAAGGCAGGCTTCCCTGAGGCAGTGACACCTGAGCTGGGACCTACAGTGGAGCCCAAGGATCCCACCCACCACCTCACAAAAGTGACAACGCAGGGACCTTGCGCACCAAGCTCTTTGCCTTACAGCCAGAGAAACTGAGGCCCAGAGAAGGGACGGCACAGACACACAGCCTGGTCACAGCAGAGGGACAACAGCGCCCCCAGGGCTGGCTTCCTGGGATGTGACCTGGGCGGCCACCCAGGACTCCATGCTCAGAAGGGCCCCGCTCTGGGTTTAATGCCCTGTTGTCACCAACCTGAAATTCTTAATAACTGTTTGATCAGCCCCCCCTGCCCCGTTTCACTGGGCAGTGAGCCCTGCAAACCACATAGCTGCTCCCGACTTCAGCTCAGGGGTTACTTGCGCATCCTGGTCTCACCTGAGCCTTCCAACAACTCCAGGAACGCGGCTGCGCAGATGGAGAAACAGACCCAGAGAAGGAAGTGGCACCTCATGGCCTCACACTGCCCCAAGCGTAGAACTAGGGCACGCTTAGATGCCACAGTCCCGGCACTGGCCCCCCCGATTCTCCGACAGCTGACCATGCCTAGCCTGGCGCCCCGACACGGCTGGCCCACGGACAGGTAGGGAGACAGCCACTCCTCAGGGCCTGCCCCCTCACCACCTCATCCGAGAGGCCATCGGTCCCTGAATTGTCACGTGCCAGGGTGCCCGGGCCCTGGGACCCCGACCGTGCCAGGCTGGGCGATGGGAGCTGGAGATGGAAACTACACTCCTGGTGCTCACCCAGAGGGCTGTCGCCCGCGGCTGCTGAGCTGCCCAGAGCTGATGCGTTTGGACATTTCTCTGGCTCCCGGGGGCGACAGGCGGGAGTTGGCACCTCCTGCCACTTTACCCGGCTGGTCAGGGACGCAGAGTTTTCCTCCCAAGCTCCATCCAGTTCCAGAAAAACGGCCGTGGGCCTTACATAAGCTTTCAGGCGACTCAGCCTGCCATGTGTCAACCCCTGGGCTGCGAAACCTCGTCCCCAGGGTGGCTCTGGGTCTGCCCACCGCCTCCCCAGGGTGGCTCTGGGTCTGCCCACTGCCGTGCCCGCCTTGGAGCCCACCGTCCCTCTGCCGGGCCCTTGCTTCAGCCGCGCTGGATGTCCTGGGGCCCCAGAGGACCGGCCGCCTCCTCCACCTCCGGTCACCCCGTTCCCTGGGACACTCTCTCCTCCAGCTCCACGCCCTGCTCCCCCAGGCCCTGACGATTCATTTGTCCAGGAAACATTTCCTGAGCACCTACTACGTGCAGGTGCTGCACCGGCTCTGCAGCTACGCCAGTGAATAAGACAGCAGCTTGGCAGCAACCCCCGTTCAGCTGACACCCCAGCAAGGGAGAGAGACACACGAGTCAATTAATTTCTCTCCCTCTGGGTTCCAGAGCCCTTATCACCACCAAACATGCCGTTTAATTTATGTATTTATATCTTTATGACTTAGCGGCTGCCTGCCCAATCTGAAAGAAGGCTGTAAGAGAGCCGGGGGACTGCGGGCCACCTCGTTCACCGTTGCAGCCCCCCCGCCAGTGCCTAGAACAGTGCCTGGAACACACTAGGTGCTCAACCAATATTCACTGAATAAGTTAATAAAACGTGCTGGGAAGTAAACAAACAAGGGAGAAAGGTGGGAGTGGGGAAAGCATCTCCTGGAGGGAGAGAGACACCGAAGATCAAAACAGGAACCAGAAGGCACCGGCCACGTGTGATCTGTAGGACGAGCACTCCAGGTAGAAGGAACAGCATGTGCAGAGATGGAGGCTGGAATGAGCTCGGTGCATTTAGGGGAGAGGAATGAGGCCAGTGTGCCAAGCCCAGAGCCTGGGAGGGGATGAAATGAGTGTCTGGCAGGGCCCGCGGTGAGTGCATGGAAGGAGCTCGCAGTGTATTCCCCAAGTGCAACGGGAAGCCACAGGAGCGTTTTAGGCAGGGAGGGGTGTGCTCTGGTCTGTGCCTGGGAAGCCACAGGAGCGTTTTAGGGAGGGAGGGGTGTGCTCTGGTCTGTGCCTTTAAGCCATCCCTCCTCCGGGCGGGTGGAAGGGAGAGTGAGTGGAGGGGCAGGGGTAGGGCAGGGAGGGCCAAAAGGAGGTGGGAAGGATGGGCTGGCCCCGGCCCGGATACTGGTGGAGGTGGGAAGAATGGGGTGGATTGGAGACATATTTTAGAGGAAAAAAGCCTGGCCCTGGGTTGGTCCCGATGCCACCCCACCTGGCACCTCCAAACCTCTTCCCGCAGCCACATGGGTTCAAAGAGCGCCGCGGCCTCTAGAACAGCAGATGCCCCCCCCCCCCTTGCTCTCAGCCATGTCCACTCCGTCCTAACTTGCTTTTTGCCTCACTTGGCCTTGTGGAAGGCTGTCACACTGTGTGGTCTTCTGTCCTCACACCTCTCCCACCTCACTGCAGGACTCCTAGAGGCCACTACTGCCCAGGCCACCACCCCAACCCATTCCCCAGTGCCCACCAGCCTCCACCCTCTGACCTGCTTCCCAGTGCCCACTCAGCCTCCACCCTCTGACCTGCTTCCCAGTGCCCACCAGCCTTCACCCTCCAACCTGGTCCCAGTTCCCACTCAGCCTCCACCCTCTGACCAGCTCCCCAATGCCCACCCAACCTCCACCCTCTGACCTGACCCCCAGTGCCCACCCAGCCTCCACTCTCTGACCTGCTTCCCAGTGCCCACTCAGCCTCAACCCTCTGACCTGCCCCCCAGTGCCCACTCAGCCTCAACCCTCTGACCTGCTCCCCAGTGCCCACCCAACCTCCACCCTCTGACCTGCTCCCCAGGGCCCACTCAGGGTGCCACTCTCTCTGCTTCCTTTAGTCCCAATTCCCTCTGGCCTGTGCCCTGAAGCCCTGTTCTGGTCCCCAGCCGCCCAGTTGCCTATGGCAGGAAGCTCTTGAGAGGTTGGCAGCTGGGCTCCCCGGGGCTCCAACCTGTCTGAATATGGAGCCTCATGGGGATGAGAAGACTGGCTTTAGGTGACAGCATTGATGGACTCAAACTCAGGTCCCTCTGGCCCCAGAGTCTGAGCAGCCTCCACATCCTGAGCCTCCTCCTTGTAAGTATTCCAAGAGTGGGGCCACCAGGCTACGGGGTGGTAACTGGACTGGTCTCCGTGAGCAAGTGCAGAGGCAGGAGCAGAACCTCACTGTGACTGGAACTCACACTCTGCACCCCTGACTCCACCAGCCTCTTGGAGCCTCAGCCTTTCTCTTCATAAAGTTCAGCCCTCTTTCTGCTGCATCAGCAGGTCCCACATGATGTGGATGGGAAGGCTCTCTAAGACCCATGAAGGTAGATGTCCAAGCATACATGAGGCCAGCTGTGACATCCCCAAGGGCTGCCATCCCAGATCTCTCTCTGCCATAACTACCATCACTACCATCACCACTACCACCATCACCATCTCCATCATCACCATCACCATTATCAACATCATCACCATCACCACCATCACCACTATCACCATCATCATCACCACCATCACCCTTATCATCATAACTATCACCATTATCACCATCAACACCACCACCACCATCATCATCATCACCATCACCATCACCACCACCACCCTCACCACCCTCACCACCCTCACCACCACCACCCTTATCATCATCATCACCACCACCACCACCATCACCACCACCATCATCACCATCACCCGTATCACCATCATCACCACCACCACCATCATCACCATCACCTTTATCACCATCATCACCACCATCACCACCCTCACCACCATGCATCATTTATGTCCATTTCTACCCCAGAACGCTAAGGTACAAACCATCCTTATTTCTACTTTATGAAGAAAGAAACTGGGACCCAGAGAAGTTCAGCAAGGCCCATTCTCACTCAGCTGGTATAGAGCAGAGTCAACTCCCACTCCCGAACCTAAGCACTGAACATTAACAGACACCACCCTGGGACAGGAAAAGGTGTCCTGGAACCAGGCCTTCCTTCCCAAGCTAAGTCCGCAGACAGTACCCATGTGGCTGCTTGTGCAGCCAAGAGCCCCAGTGTGGACGAAGACCCTGCAAGTCTTCCCAAGTCTGTGGGGAAATCTGGCTCCCAGAATCTTCCAGAGCCCTTGGAGTATGGTGAGGAGAGGCCTTTTGTCTGCAGAGCTCAGAGCGCTGGTGGAGAAAGACAGGAGGCTTAGCCTGGTCACCCCAGGCGATGTGTGCACGTGCACACGCGTGAGCACGTGTGTATACACGCATATGCATGCACTTGTGTGTGTGTGTGTGTTTGTGTGTTCACGGGCACACGCAGGCAGACAACTTGTTTATTCCTTTATCAATGACCACACATCAACACATCAGCTAATGTCGTAGCTAGGACAATAAGCAACAAATTCATTCTGGGAATACCAGATTCTAGGAATCTCAGAATCAGAGTATCTTAGAATCATCCAGAACCTTAGAAGCTCACAATATTAGCTACAATAACCTCAGATTCTATAGCATGGTATTTCAGAGCACACGCCAGAAGCCAAGACTGTGCCAGAGTCCCAGCTCTGACACCAATCCACCTTGGCACACCACTCAGCCCGGCAGTGGCCCTCAGTGATCCTGACTACAAAGTGATGGTGACAACTCTTCCATGGCGGGACCACTGGGAGGACGAGCTGGGGCGACACTGTGAGCACCTGGCTGCACCACCAGACACCGAGCCAGCACGTGGTAGGCCCTGTGACGGTCTCCTGTGCTTGTCAGTGGGTCAGCCGTGGAATTCCAGAATCCCGGAACTCAGAAGCCCCAGAAACACAGCGGCTGGTTTTAGACTCCTATGACCTCAGAGCTCCACACAGGAGTCTCTGAAAAGAATGGGATCCCCAAAGGGGCGTAGTTGGTCACCACATGCTCATCAGCACAAAGATCACACACACACGCGCGCGTACTCACACACACACATCCACTCGCGCACTCACAGATGTACACAACCAGGCATGTACTCTCACACTCACACACACCGCGTGTACTCACACAGACCCAAACACGCACCTCACACACTCATATTCACACACACACTCACACACACTCATGCTCGCCAGTGCAGAGCCGGCATCTGGCGGCCTGTAGAAAGGTCTTTATGGGGCTGTGGGAAATGCGCCTCCCAGAATCTTTCAGCCGGCATCCCAGAGCCCCTGGAACCCTCTGTCTGCTCCCTCTTCTGCATGACAGCCCTGCAGATGCATGACGACAGCCCGCCCACCCCGGAGCCTCATCTGCCCCAGGGCCTCTTGTCACCAGCTCCCTCAACCACTCCTTGGGCGACATTTCCAGATCATCTACTCTTTGGGACCCGTCCCCAGTCACACTCAAGTTTGCTTACTTTCCTGCAAAAGGGCAGGACCAGATTGGCACCAAATAGTCCAGAGAAGAGCAGAGAGGTCACCTGCCTGATTCTGCAGTGGAGTCGTCTTTTGTTGTAGCCGGGGAGCCCCAGAGCCTGGCTGCCAACCCAGTCAGACTGCAGCATCTACAGTGTATGCGGTCTACTGGCCCCCTCAGATCCTCTTCAAAGGCTCCTGTAGCCTAAAGATGAATGGCTCAAAGATGGCCCCGGATGCATGACCTGACACAGAACTTGCCCTCTCTGCCTGCACACACTGCAGTCATCTTAGGCCTGTCACCAAAATCAACAGCCAACCCCCGCTCCCAGCTTCACAGTGTTCAATGAATTGGCTCGGAACCCCCTCCCGTGGTGGCTAACAAGAGTCAGAGACAACATTATTAGTTGAGCACTTACTACGTGCCAGGCAGCTCTTTACAATCCAGCAAAGCAGGGATGCCCGGGTGGCCTAGCGGTTAAGCGTGTCTGCCTTTGGCTCAGGGCGTGATCCTGGGGTCCCACATCGGGCTCCCCGCAGGGAGCCTGCTTCTCCCTCTGCCTGCATCTCTGCCTCTCTGTGTGTCTCTCATGAATAAATAAATAAAATCTTAAAAAAAAAAAAATCCAGCAAAGTGTTTTTGCTCTCTCCGCTTTATAGGTAGGTAAACTGAGGCCCAGAAAGGTTAAGGGGAAAAAAAAAAAAAAGGTTAAGGGATTTTCCCAGGGTCAAGAGCTACTTAGCTACTTGAAAGAGCTAAGCGTTGGATCTGGAAGACCCAAATCCTTGTTGCCAGTTAAAGGGTCATCCAGATCGGGCGGTAGACAGGCCACCGCAGCACACCCACCCCCATTACCTGTCCACATGTCTGTCACTAGACATTGTCACTGTCAGCTCTCAGCCTTATGACTAGTGCCAGCCAGCGAGACTGTATTAGAGTCTCCATCAGTGTGTTTGAACATTTCCCAGCAGGCGACTCTGCTGATCATTTTTACTCATTCTGCAGTAATGAGGGCCTTGGGTCTTACTTCAGCTAAAAAATGAGAGTGAATGGGGTCCCTGGAGGGAGGGAGGTCATTCTAGAAGGAAGAGCACTGGATCAGGAGTCTCAGTGCCCGGGCTCGGGGCCCAGCGCCACTCTCGCTGCACCACACCGCCTCATCAAGCTTCACATCCTCGTGTATAAAATGCAGAACGGGATTCCTTGTCTACCTCACTAACGGGATAGCAAACGGGGGGAGAGAACTGGAAAGTACCTTCATGAAGGCAAAACAGTTTCAGTTCTCTGTACCAGGCCCCATGCTAGGCCCTGCAGAGACGCTTCTAAGCCTCACAGAAATCCTTTAAGGTGAAAGGAATGGTCCCACTTGTACAAGAAGCTGACTCTCCCCCAGGCCTTGCTCCTCTGGGCCATGCCCATGATCATGAACTTGCTCTTGTCTCTCCTCCCCACTAGGACAAGAGCTGAGGGATCCCGGGGAGAAGGCCTCCGTCCCTGGACCGACAGAGAGCTGCCTGTGGCCCGCCCTGCTCATCAGGACCGGCAGTCAATGAAGAGGAGAGAGGAAAGCCTGACCCTATTCTCAAAATGCATCACCAGTGAGACCACCATGGCCAGAGTACAGAAAAGGAGGCAACTGGCAGAGGTAGGGCTCTGACATGAAGGGAGAGGTCTGTGAGGCAGGGCTAGGTCGGCGCTGACTTCCAGCCCCGAAAGACCCTGGCCTCCATCCTGGAGAAACCACCCCCCTCTTATCCGGTCCTGCTCAACGAGCCCCCAAAGCCCCTCACTCCCGTTCGAGGACATCCAAACACCTTGTGCCTTCAAGCCCTCCCCAGGCTGCGTCGCCTACACACCAAGCAGAGTCCCGGTCTCCCGGCCAAGGGCACAAGAGAAAGCCAGGCCCTGCATCCATGTGCCCACACAGCACCTGGCCCAGAGGAGGCCCTGGGCCCCCCACCCCAGGGGCACTGGGGCAGATGTTATCTGCTCCCTGTTGTTCACCGCTGTGTCCCCCAGCAACCAGAACAGGGGTTGGCACATAGTAGGTGCTTCATAAATACAGGAGAGAGAGAAAAGGGAATCGGCTTTGTTTTCTTCCTTCCTCAGACTGGCAGCCATGAGGGGGAGAGACTGAGCCCACATCTTCCTGGATATCAGCATCCACAGGCCCACGGACCTACAGACCCATGGATCCAAGGCTCCACACATCACAGATGCACAGACACGTACACCCACAGATCTGCAGATCCTTGGACCCACGGACCTACAGATGCACACACACCCACACACACACACCCTCTACCGAGAGCCACAGACGGTGGATCCCAGGGCACGGACACACCGACCGCACACCCAGGGCGCCCTGGACGGTGGACACAGGGTTGAGGGAACAAGGCAGGAGCAGATCCTGGGAACGTGCTTGAAGAAAACATTCTGCAGAAAAGAACTGGAGGGAGGAGAGGGGTCAGAAAGGAGCAGCGGCGAAGGAAGGACAAGAAAGGAAGCAGGGAGGAGGAAAGGAGATGGAGAAGAGCGCAGGAGGACCCTGCTCTCCCTACAGCCTGCCGGCGGCTCCCTGGACCCCCACACCCAGCCTGGCATCCCCTCCTTCCAGACGCTGTGGTAGTGTCTGAGCACCCTGAGCTGGGGGCTGGGCACTCGGAGAACAAGCGGGCAGAGGGGGAGGCGGCCGGGAATCCAGGAGCCCCACGAGAGCCTGCTTTGTCACCTTGGCAAGCATTCAGAAGCTGCCTGGGGGCGGGAGCTCTTCCAGGGTGGGGGAGAACCCAAGTGGTGTCCAGAAACAGACTTTCCCGGGAGGGCTGAGCCCCAGGGGAGTCCCACTTGGGGTGCAGGGCACGGGGTGAGGGTGGCAGAGATGGCAGTGGAGGCGGCATGATGAAGGGGCCTGGGGGAGTCACAGGTGGTGACGCCCTGCACTCAGGGTGTGGATCCAGTACAGGAGGCAGAGGAGCTGCAGTCACAGCTGTCCCCAAACTGCTCCCCGCTTGGCTGTGGGCTCCCTGGAGGAGTCCGTCTGGAGCCCATGATGGAGGCTGAGAGAGGAGCAGTTCTCACAGCCACCTCTGCCCCCACATGCCCACCCAAGGTCAAGGGGAGTCAGGGCACCTGGACTGGGGAACTGCTGCCTGGTGCCCCCTGGTGGGCCTAGAAGATGCCCTCTCAGAAGCACCTAGAATGGGTGGGAAGGACCCAGGAGGGGCCTCCTGCCAACCCTCTAGCCCCTCCCCAAAGCTGCCCCTCGGGGTGCCCAGGGGCAGGCTCTGAGCAGCCAGCAAGAGAGTGCAGGGACTCGGTGTGGGGCTCAGGCTCTCTGGGGCATGTGTGCCCGGGGCCTCATGAATTTGGTGCCAGACGGCTCAGCACCACCCCCCCAGGATGTGCTCCTCCCTCTTCCTCTTCCTCCCCCGACTGCAGCCTCAGAATTGGTCCCTACTCTGTGTCGCCCTACCCTGTCACCCACTGGCATCCCCTCCCTCTGGCTCAGCCTGGATGGTGGAGGCAGGAAGGGGACAGGAAGGTAGCCGGACTCCCCACCCTGTCCCCAGCCCAGCCCAGGTCCTGTAGTCTGAACAAAAAGTTTATCCTGAAGGGTGGACGAGTTTCCAAAGCCAGTCCTTGGGGCTGAGGAGAAATATTGATCCAAGAGGTGACTTGACAGTGTGGGCAGGGCCTGAGGATTGCAGCCTCGGGAAGCAGGCCTGAACTCCTGGGCCAGACCCTTTCCTGCGGGCCCAGCCCATGGCCCCACATCCCTATCTGCACAGCATCCCGGCTCCCAGGTGGCGCCAGTATCTGCTGGGTGAATCCTCAGGACGGTGAGAGACAGAAGGACAGCCCCGCTCCCTGCTCAGGCCAACCTGAGCACTCCAGCCCTAGGACATTCCTCACATGGCGTGTCAGACCCCATCACACCATACAGGCACAGACGCAAGCAAGCTTTCTCTCTGTCCCTCTCATTCTCTCTCTCTCTCACACACACACACACCTGGACCCAGAACACAGACTCACACAGCCAGGATATGGCTCAGAGGTCCCCCCACATGCCAGCCTCATGCCCGGCTTAGAGCCCCCCAGGACCCCGAAAGGAGGAGAAAGACACAAGCAGAGCGGCTCACTGATACCTCAGCCTGGGCCCATCCAAAAGCCCCCTCCCCGGGCATATGCTCCCCCCCCAAGAGGCCTGCCCACCCCCTGCCAAAGCCTCTTGCCCCCCACATCCCCCGACACACCACCCAGCAGACAATTAAAACCCAATCATCATAAACACTCATTATATAACCAGCCCCAACCTGCCGAGGATTTCTTTTACCCCCTAGAGTCCCGCTCCAGCCCCCGGCCTGGCTTCCTGCAGTGAAGCCTTGAGTCCCCCCAGGTGCTGACCCGCCGGCCCACCACCACCTCTGCCTCCAGGAAAGTTGGGCCGCCGGCTTCCCCCATCCAATCCCCCGCTGCTACCGTCCCTCCGCCAGCCCGCCCGGCGCAGCCCTCTGGACGCCGACACCGCCCTGGGCCGGTGGCCGCAGAGCCGCAGCAGCGGCGGGACCGCGGGGCGGCGGGACGGCCGGACCCAGCCCGGACCCAGCCCGGACCCAGCCCGGACCCCCGCCGGCAGCCTGACTTGTTGAATCCATTTCTGCGGCGCCGGCTCGCGGCTTCGGCGTCGGCACCGAGAGAACTTTCGTGGCCTTGGAGAAGGGACCGGTCAAAGTTTCCCGTCCTTCCTCCCGAGGCACCTGCCCGACAGCACGGGAGGGGCCGACCCGCTGGGCACGCGTGTGTCGGGGCCGCGGGGCGCGGGGGCGGGGTGGGGAGTCGGTCCCAGAAGCAAACAAACAAACGCCTCAGAGCCACAGACCCGACGCGCTAAGAACCGGCCTCGGAGCGGAGCCCCCGCCCCCACCTACCTGCGCATGGACCCGGCAGGGCAGCAGGGGTCGTCCGGGTGGAGGCGCGGGGACGCCGCGTGCCCCGCAGCCGGAGAGGCAGGGACCCCGGCCCCGCCAGCCGCCGCCGCCCCCCGCCGGTTCAGGATCAGCTGAGCCCCTGGGGCGCGCGGGGCGGCGGGCGGGGGGCGGCGGGCCCCGGGGCCCGGGCCATGGCGGGAGGGCGGCGAGCCTGGGGCAGCGGCGCGGAGCCGGCGGCGCGGACGAGCGGCGGACGGCGCGGGAGTTGGAGCGCGCGGCGGGCGGCGGGCGGGCGGGCGGGCGGGAGCGCGGCGCTCCGGGGCCGGGGCCGGGCCGGGGGGCGGGGGCGCCGGGACCCGGCGGGGGCGGGGCGGGGCGGGGCGGGGGCCCGGGAGGACCGCGCGGCGGCGGCGGCGGCGCGGGGTCGGGGCCGGTCCCGGCTCGGCTGGGCTCGCGCCTCCGGCCGCGGGCTCGAGGCGCGGGGTCTGCGCGCGGCGGGGGCTGCGGAGGAGCCCGAGCGCCCGGCGGTGCGGGGACGTGCGGCGGCGGCGAGACCGAGCCGCGCCGCGTGCGAGGCAAAGCCGTCCTTATACTGACACCAAATGTCTTCGGGGAAAGCTGCAGGCGCGGGACGCCGGGGGGAGGCGGGAGGCGACAGACAGGCTCCGGCGGCGGCTGAGCCCCCACGCCGCCCCCGAGGGCAGGAAGCCCCGGCCTCGCCGCCTCCCCCCGCAATTCAGGGGCGCGCCGGGGGAGGGTCCTCTCCAGGGGCTGCGTCATGCGCAAGGAGGGAGGGACCCCATGACCGACCACCCTCGGGTCCCAGGTGCCTGCTCGGCGCGTAACACTTTGGATTCTCACCCAGGTACTGTGAGATGGGGGGGGGGGGGGGGGGCTCCACCGCCCAGGAGGGGCGCTGCCCAGCTGAGGCCACGGCTCGGAAATGGTGGAGCAGGCTGCCACTGGGCTCCAAAGGCGGCTCTAGGGCCCGGGCAGCTTCGGGCAGCTTCTCTCCTCTCGCTTCTCCCCCGCATCTGTGCTGTTTCCCAACCTTTAGGGCTTGACTGAAAGGCCACCTCCTCCAGGAAGGCTTCCTGGAGGCCTCCCAAGTAAAACTGATGCTTCTTTCTCCAGCTTCAAATGCCCCTAGCCTCTCCACTTCCCCTGGGCAGCCTGGGCCACAGGAGCCTGATGGATAGGACGCACTCAGCTCAGCCCTCTCCATCCCAACCTCATCTCCTTGGAAAATTGGGGGGGGGGGGGGTGGCTGCGGTTGGGGGGAGCTAATCCTGAGGATATTGAGGCCTGCCTTGGGGCCACCTGGCCTGGCAGGTGGGCAGAGCTGTGGACGAACAGGGACTCAGATTTGATCCCAGCTCTGTGGCTTCCTGACTGAGAAAGCCCCTTAAAATCTCTGAGCCTCAGGTTCCTCATCTGTGAAATGGAGCTAAAAGTTCACACTTAGCAGAATGTGAACAGTCCCTAAAGGGCTTAGCACCATCCCTGGCATCTAGTAGGTGCTTCACAAACATTCATCCCTTCCTACCCTTTCATCCATCCAGGGAGACAAGACAAAACTTTGTCACCGGACCACAATGAAAGGTGTTGTAGGCATGGAGTAAGCGGGACAGAGGGTGTCCCCTTGTGAGGTGGATTTATGTCAGAATGGAGTGGCCTTCAGATCAGGGGTCTTCAAGCGACAACCTCACCAAGGGCAGGAGGCTCACACTGTGCCTCGAGTGCTCACATGGGACTGAGATAAGAGAGGTGATGGGCAGAGAAACGGCTTCAAGGAGGAAGAAAGGACACAAGCAAAGGCACGGAGGTGAGAAATCAGGTGGCCGGGGCAGGCACTCTGGCCCTGACCCACCGAGTGCTCAGCTAGAAAGCCCTAGGCCCGGGACAGTGACAGCAATCAGACAGCAAGTCAGGGAGAAGCTCCCGAACAGGGCTCGCTTTCTCTCCATTGTCCTCTGGCAGCATTTTCCTAAAGTTCAAAAGACTGGACAGGACCTTGAGTAAGCCGCCAGATAGTGAATTCCCAGGACTGAGTCTTTTCAGCTCCACCTCCCAAAGCGGCCGCCCAGCCCCTGCTCGCATGCCTGGGGTGACACTGATCTCACTACTTCCCTGAGCAGCTGCTTTGCTCTCCGAGCACCTCTGATCCTTCAAAGTTCTTTTTCATATTTAAGGAGAAACTGACTCCTTCCATGATTCTAGTGCGCTCCTCATCCTTGGAGGACTGACACCCCTTCCCCAGCCACCCTCAAGCATCCACACACTGGCGAGAAGTTCTGCTTAATGTCTACCCTAAATACTTTCTGCCTTCATTGTCCATTCTTTCATCCTTCTGCCGTCAGCATGGTGGTGGGTTCCATGCACGGGAGGCTGCAGACAGATTAAAGGTCATAGAAGAAGTGGGGACAAAGAGGCGACCCTCAATCCTGCTGGCAGATGGGATTGCAACTCCAGGCCCGGGCCAAAGGCCAGGCTGTGGCAGTCCCTCCCGGAGGCCCTCGCTGGCGGCGAGAGCTTCATTTATTCATTATTGCTATTTATATTGTGTCTGGTATTTGCAGAAGGCTGCAGCAGCCTCACTCACTCATTAGGCCCCGCCGTGCCCTGGGAGCAGCGGCCTGCCAGGAGGACAGTGGGGTGGACCCCGCCTGGAGTCCTTAGTGCACCCACCTGAGCTGACAGCTGGGCCAGGCTCCCTGTCCCCTCTCACGAGCACCCAAACCCAACCAGGCCCTCACTCGCTACTCCCAGAGCAGCCCGGGCTCCCTTCTGTCCCTGGGAGAACTTTCCAGCAATTGGAGTAGCTAGAAGGGTAGGACGAATCTATTAAGGGGGATAAGCAAGCTAGGGCAGAAGAAAACTGGTGCAGAATTCCTGCTGCAGAACACGAGATGAGGTCCCTTCCAGGATAAAGATCCTAAACACACAGAGACAAAGATGCCAATCCTCAAAATCCACACTGATTTGTTTCCCAAACACAAAGCATTGATCTGCACCAGGTCCTGGTTTAAGCCCTTGACAAATTTTGACGAATTTAATCCTTTCCACAATCTTTTTAATCGTCACTGCTGTTTTACAGATGAGGAGCATCGGCACAGAGAAGTCAGGTAACTTGCTCAAGATCACACAGCTGATACACAGGAGAGCTGGCATTTGAAATCAGGGCATTTGCCTCCAGAATCTGCTCTTAACTAGGATTCTGAATTCTAAGATTCAAAAATTCTAAGAGTGGAAGTGTCCAGGATTCCAAACCGGTTGAGTGGCCTCACCTATCAGAGTAGAAAGGGATCCGGCCAGTGGTACCCTCACATAGGCCACTCTGTACCCCTTTAGAGCACAGTCTGACCCCTGGGGCATGGAAGGGACTGCTCTCAGAGGCCAAGCAGCAACCTGGACACCTAAGGACCAGGCCCCAGGAGCAGCCCACCGTGATAGGAGAAAACCAATGGCAGAAAATGAACCTCAACATCCCGAAAGCCTTTATTAAGCACCCACTGGGTACTGGGCCTGTGCCAAGGCCGGAGGATGTTATGAGATGAAAGCTCTGGAAAAGCTGACTATGGGTGAAACAGGGAGGGGACTTGGAGGGTGGGCCGAGGGGTTGCAGAGGGGATTGGGTTCTAAGAGCCCAAGAGCCCAATCTAGGGGTCGTGGCTGGATGGGCCGAGGAAAAAGAATGGGAGTTTCAGAGGGGAAGTGTGGACAGTGAAGGGAGAGGGGAGGAGAGACTGCAAAATGGATGGAGGCGGGGTCACACCAAGGGGGAGTCCTGGGGAAGCACCCCAGAGAGGGGTGAAGGACTCTGAAGCGAGTAGCTTGCATGGCTGTAGCACCGGTTCCCCTCTCCCTGGAAGCCCCTGGAAAGTCAACTAGACACACATACCACACACACACACACACACACACACACACACACACACACACACAGGGGCCTGGTGCAAGTGAGTGTCCTGTGTGTGGATGTCAAGAAAGTTGCTGACAGGGACAACCAGCCCTGGGACCAGCCAATCCATCCCCCCAACTGGACTAAGCTGGCAGGAGCAAAGGTCAAAGTCAGAGAGGCCCAGGGGGACCTTAGCATCCCCCCCAGGGGCGCTGTGGCCACAGAAATCCTGACCAGTCAGGACAGATGAGGTCTTACCCAAGTAGGGAGCAAGGGCACCCTCCCTCCCCATCCACAGGTACCTAATTTACACCGTTAGCCCATTTGATCCTGGCAACAGTTCTGGGTGAGAGGTACCATGAAGCTCATTTTATAGACGGGAGAACCAGCATCCAGAGAAATTAAGTAAATTATCCAGGGTCACTCAGCTAATGAGCAGAGGCAGAATGCCATGCCAGCGTGTGTGTGTGTGTGTGTGTGTGTGTGTGTGTGTGTGTGTGAGAGAGAGAGAGAGAGAGATCCTTCTATCCTTCTCCCACCTGCCCAGGAAGGAAGCTGGAGTCAGAGAGAGGGAAAGGGGACAGAACACAGGATCCTCAGGTTGTTGCCAGGCGGGAGGTCCCTGACTCTCATCCAGAGAAGACCATTTGATGCCCTAGAAGCTTCTGGTTTGTTTTTGTTTTTGTTTTTTAAGATTTTATGTATTTATTCATGAGAGACAGAGAGGGGCAGAGACACAGGCAGAGGGAGAAGCAGGCTCCATGCAGGGAGCCCGATGTGGGACTTAATCCCGGGATTTCAGGATCACACCCTGTGCTGAAGGTAGACGCTTAACCTCTGAGCCACCCAGGCGTCCCTGACCTAGAAGCTTCTGGATGGAGCTTGAAGAATCCAGTCTGGGCACATCTGGAAAGGGCTGCCAGTACCCCAGCAGTCTACAACCAGCAAGGGCGGGGACGGAGCAACAGTGGGTTTATTCCAGTGTGAATGTCAGACGGAGGAACTGCAGCAGGGGACTGTCCAAACCCCCACCCCAGGCAGAGACACCAGAAGCCCCCCACCCTCCACCACTGCCCCCTGCACATATGACTGCTGTTTGACCAGTGGCACATCATCTCCTAGGTGCCTCACCACATCCACCATGCACTACCTGGCATGCAGTAAGTGCTCAATATTTGCTGAGTGCATTTCTTGAGTGCCAGTGCTCTGAGCAGTCATTTCCAGGTCTATTTTACTGATGCAGAACTTGAGGTCATGCAAGGTGATGCAGCATGCCATCCATCGGTCACGCCCGATGAGTGCTCAGTGACATTTATTGACCACCTACTATGTGCAAGGTGTTGGACATACAGTGATGACAAAACCCAGCCCAGTGGGGAACAGCCATGTTTAGACAACCCGGGGTAAGTGGAGTAGAAGAGAAAACCATTGTTTCTGGTGTGGGAGGGTTGGAGAAGGCTTCCCACAGTAGTGTGACCAGTGACCACATAAAGGCTTGGAGGGAGGGCAGGGGCTGCGCAGATAAGAGTTTTACTCCAAAGCATTGAAGGAGGGTGGTTCTGGGCAGGCATTACAGCAGGTGCAAAGGCCCAGGGGTAGGAAGGAGCAAGGCTTGTTGTGGGAACAAGAGGAAGTCCCACTGTGGTCAGGCCAAGTGTCTGAATGCCAGGCTGAGGGAAGTGTGAGTGGGGAGGGGCCCTGCCCCGGTGCTGAGTGAGCTGATTGCAGAGGCCAGGTGAGAGGCCGCACTAGCCTGGGCTGCACTGCTGGCAGGACAGCTGAGGCAGATTGGAGGGATGTTTCAGAGGGCAGAGGAACAGGACTTGGAAACTCAAGGAGGTCGGGGAGGACCCTGGTTTCAGGGGACGAGAGAGGTGAAAGGAGCCGAGAGCTCAGGAACGGTGGAGCCCAAGGGGCGAGAGGGAGGGAAGGAGGGAGAGAATTCAGCACAGTTGTGGGCACCCCGACCTCAGCTTTATTCCCTCTGCCCCAGGGGGTGTCTTTCTTCTTCTTCCGATCCTCCAGGTCACTCCCTTCCTTCTGGGCTGTTTCTCTGCCTTCCTCTTCCTCTGACTCTGTCTTTCTTCCTCCATCTCCCTCCTCTCTCTCACTTCTCCTTCTCTGCAACCCCGTCTCCTGGGCATCTATAGCTGCCTGTCTGTCTATTCCGCTCCCTGTCCCCATGCTCTGTGCGTGCATGTGTCTCTCACGCATGTGCGCGTGCTCTCACGCCCTCTCTCTCTCTGCTCCTCCTGCTGCTTGGAGAAAGAATAATAGAGCAGGCAACTCTTCCTTTTATCCCTGGCTGGACAAAGGCCGGCACCCTGGCAGTCCAGCCTCAGGAAGCCACCTTCAATGTCACCATCAAGGAGAGATGAGTGTGGGTTTGTGCGGGTGCAAGCCGGCTCGGGGCTAGAGAGGCTGGCCCAGGTTGGCCTTGGCCCCTGCCCTACAACCTTCTGACCCCGGATGGCTCAGGATGGGCATTTTAGGGAGCAGGCTGGCTTTCCCCGGAGGCAGGGTGGGCACCTCCTCAGCCTCCTAGAGGGCCTGAAATTCTACCATCAGGGCTGTGGTCCTTTTAAGGTTTTGATCTTTTTTAAAACTGGAAAACCCCACCCCACTGTACCCCCCAGGAAGGATCACAGAGCTAAGGATCTCGGAGATAGTTCCCCAGCTGAGAGGGCCTGCTCTGTGTCCATGCCAACTCTGAGTTTTAGAGAATAATCCCCAGCCCTGCCCTCTCTTTATTGATGTCTTGGGGTGGGGGGTGGATAGAAAAAGCCATAATCAGGGGCAGCCCCGGTGGTGCAGTGGTTTAGCGCCGCCTGCAGCCCGGGGTGTGGTCTTAGAGGCCCAGGATGGAGTCCCCCCATCGGGCTCCCTGCATGGGGCCTGCTTCTCCCTCTGCCTGTGTCTCTGCCTTCTCTCTCAATCTGTGTGTGTGTGTGTGTGTGTGTGTGTGTGTGTGTGTGTCTTTACGGATAAATAAATAAGTAAAAAAATCTTAGAAAGAAAGAGAGAGAGAGAGAGAAAGAAAGAAAGAAAGAAGAAAGAAAGAAAGAAAGAAAGAAAGGAAAGAAAGAAAGAAAGAAAGAAAGAAAGAAAGAAAGAAAGAAAGAAGAAAGAAAGAAAGAAAAAGCCATAATCAAATGTCTCCACCTAGAGAGTGCCTTGGAATCCTCAAGCCCAGCTCAGACATCTCCTCCTCTGGGATCACACCAGGCCAAGTCAGGGGTTCCTCACTCCACATCCCCGTCCTGTCCAGTCTTGATGGCCTACCTCTCTGCTCTGCTCTTGCTAGGCTGGGAGACTTGCAAAGAATGGGCATAGTGTAGGTACCAGAGGTCAAGTGAATGAATGATGATCACACAGGAGGATATGGCAGGGTATCTTGGTCTCTTTAGCAGCTCCTTTTTTTTTTTTTTTTTTTTTGAGTATTTATTTATTGAGACAGAGTGTGTGCACAAGCAGGGGGAGAGAGAATCTCAAGCAGACTCTGCTCTGAGTGCGGGGACCCCAACACAGGGTTCAATTTCATGACCTGGAGATCATAACCTGAGCCAAAATCAAGAGTCAGACACTTAATCAACTGAGCCAACCAGGCACTCTTTCAGCAGCTCATTCTGAGCCCCAACTGTGTGTGTCAGACACAGTTCCAGGCCCTAGGGGTACAGCAGTGAATAAAATGAAGTCCTTGCCTGCATGGAGCTTATATTGGAGTAGGTGAGTCAGAAAATACGTGAGATAAATACATGAGAGGCACCTGTGTGGCTCCGTCAGTTAAGCATCTACCTTGGGCTCAGGTCATGATCCCTGGGTTCTGGGTTCAAGCCCCAAATCAGGCTCCCTGCTCAATTCTCCCTCTCCCTCTGCCCCTCCCTCTGCTGGTGCACTCTCTCTCTCTCTCTCTCTCTCTCTCTCAAATAAATAAATAAAGCCTTAAAAAAAGAAAGAAAAAAACCAGAGTTGGTTTTTTTTTTTAAGATAAATACATGAAATATATAGGACATCAGATGATGATCAACCTGTAAAGAAAAATAAAACAAGGGAAACTGGTGGAGAATAAGGATGGTGGGGTCATTTGAAGTGGTAACAGATCTCCGGGGCTGCCTGGTAGAGAAGGCGCCCTGTTCATCAGTCCCCACCCACCCAGGGGTCACAGGAGTAATGTTTTCTCAGGCAATCCCTTGGTCCCTGATGTAAAGTCTGAGTGTAGCCACCCAACTGAAGGCCCAGACACTTCTCCATTCTGGGTGAGCAGAGCCTGAGCTAAAATGGCCCACCCAGAGTCTCGGCCAGGCTCACCCCTGCTGTCAGTCTCTCCCCTTTCCTCTCCTGCACTGTCCCCGGGGCACACCCACTCACACAGATGCCCACTATTCCCTTTGGTAAATCCTTTCCAGGATTCCCCCATATTGAAGGCAGAGACATGGACCGTGGTGAAGGTATTAGAGAGGCCCGTGGAGCAATGGAGGAGGAAGGGGCGCACCTTGACAGATATTTGGGAGGTTTCCTGCAGAGAGCAGTTTTCAAGATGTATCTCAAAGGTGGGAGTGGAATCCACTGATGAAGATACACCTCCAGTGAGGGTATCCAGCCTCCAGTTCTGTCTGAACATTGGCAAAAATTATAAATACACAGTGGGGGAAGCAGCAAGAGCCCCACTGAGGCAGAAAAGCAAACACCTAACACAGAGGCCTTGGATAGCCCAGTGCCCAGCCTGTCCTCATCACTCTCCTTCTGCACCTCCGCACCCATGAATTCCCTTGCTACCTTTCCCCCAGCCTGGCAAGGTGAGCAGGGTCATCAGGTTCATCACGTCAGCAAGACCCAGAGAGGCCAAGAGACTGGCCCAAGGTCACACAGCAACAAGTGGCAGGGCTCAAAAGTCATGCCTGGGTCCATTCTCTAGACAGCCTGGAACCCATAGCTGCCTTGCCCGCAATCTATTAGGGCCAGAGATTCTTCTGCACCGCAAACCCCCACTGGAAACTGGGGAAGGGGTTCTCTACTACTAAACCCTGAACATTTACTTCTGGGGGCACAGAGCTACCCTTCCCCCAAAGGGGATGAAACACACAGAGACACTGACACACACACAATCCTCATACTCCCATGTGTGCACTCACACAGACACACACATTGACACATTCACACAGGCTCACAAACACCGCAGACACCCTCACACGTACACCCAAACAGATATCATTTTTGTTAAATACACCCTCACACCAAGAGACGAATTCACACAGAAACATGCACACCCCCTCTCAAGTACACACAGACACATGCATGTTATTATTACTAGGTTCAAACAAATACAAATGCAAGTGTAAAAATACCCTTTCCCAAATGCACTTGGAGAGAGGGAAAGATGTATTGAAACGTGTGAGAGAGAGAGGAAAAAGAAAAAGAGAAGAATAAAAATGGGGGGGGGAGTATCAAGGAAAAGATCGAGAGCATGCAAGGGGAAGGGCAGATCTGGGAGGGAGGGAGTTTAAAGCATCAGCCAGAAGAGATTTAGGGAGAATGGTGGGAGGGGAGAGATGGGGAGGAGAGATTAGGAGATAAGGAGGCATTAAGGGGATGGTGTGAGGAGGGGAGGGAGAGGGGAGTGGGAGAGAAGAGGGGAAGGGGGAGAGGGGAGAGGGGAGGGAGCCTGTGATTGGAGAGCCTAACTTTAGCTGCAGCAGCACTGATGACTCACGCTTGGGGGGGAGCATTGAGTCCGCTCCAGGTTTCTGTTTATATACCTCGATGAGCTAAATATACAGGCTAAGGGGTTCTTCTGTTCTAGTCCAGCAGCTCCTCTGCGTTCTCCCTCCGCCCTCGCCTCTCCTCCCCAGCACACACACAAACACCCTTGGATCCCCCGCCTCTCCCTCTCCCAAGCCCGCCAGGCCCTGTCTGTGTCCTCCTGCAGCAGCCTGCACACACCCTGCCCTTGCCTACAGCTCTCCCCACCAGGGTAGTGGCTGCCAAGAGCTGACCGTGGGGTTTGGCTCCAAGCTCAGAAATGACATGGTCTAAACCGCCCCTTTCTGAAGCCAGGGGGTCAGGTGGGAGGGGCGGGAATGTTTGCCCAAGGTCACACAGCCTGCAAGTAGATGAGCCACACCAGATCCTCCTGTGACTGCCAGGCCAGACAATCCACCCTGGGAGCCAGGGGCCTGTGAGAGCCTGGGGTGGTGGGGCTGAGTGCCCCGGGGCAGGCAGGCTAGGAGCTGGAGAAGGGAGAGTGGGGCCCAGAGGGAGAGAGATCACAGCCAAGGCTTTTGGAGCTTGGAAGAAAGGGAACTGGGTCTGTGTGCTAGGAGAGGATGGGGAATGGGATCATCAAGAGTCTTGGGAACAAAGGAGAGAGTTCCATTGGAAAGATAATCTCTGGGCCTGGGGAGAGCTACTCTGACAACATCAGCACCCCAACCTGGCTCCCTGCGCTCCACCTCTTGGGTGACCCGAGGCCACCCACCCAGCCCAGCGGAAGCCTGAAGAGTCCCCGCCACTGGGCAGGTCCGGTGTCGCTGTCCGCGGTGCTGAACCTCCCGCCGCCTCTCCGCGGCCTGGCTAGCGGCTCGCCTCCCACCCAGACCTCTCCCTGCAGTCCAGCAGGGTTGGAGGGGGAGGCGGTGGTGGGTAGGAAGGGGAACAGGGAGACTAAGGACAGGGATTATGGTGGAGGTGGCCCCAGCCAGAGGTCTTCAGGGAGAGAGAGCGGTATCTTCTTTGACATCGTTCTCAAATAACCGCAGTGACCAAGAACACCGGAAGTGAAGATGGCTGACAAGTCGAGGAACCAAGGCGGAGTGAGATGTCTGCAAAGCTGGGCAAGTGTTGACACGCACAAATGAATCCAGGCCAGAGGGCGAAACTGGGCAGGCTGGGAGTAACATCCTCGGCAGAGTTGAACCGAAGCACTTCTAGTTTTCCTGTGTTTTTATGACCCATCTTGGTGAAAAGGCTGTGAGTTTTCACACTGTCAGAACAAACAGCCAGGACTTGTTTCCCAGGGTGCGTGGCTGTTTCATGGACTCCTCACAGCTACATCACATTTCTGACAATTTTGAAAGCTTTGTTTTCCTCTGGGAATGTAGAAGAGCTGTAACCCTCTATTTCCCATCACATGCCAGGCTCAAAAGCCTCTCTCGCTGGCACACATCTGCCCCCCAATGCTCCACTTAACACTTGCCCCATCCCTGCATGCTTACTCTGTGAGCAAGGAGTGTGTCACAGGTGTTCAAAGGAAAAGGTCTCCAATTTTTTAGATAGAAATTTACTACCTGGGCAGCCCGGGTGGCTCAGTGGTTTAGCGCCGCCTTCAGCCCAGGGCGTGATCCTGGAGACCCGGGATCCAGTCCCGCATTGGGTTCCCTGCATGCATCCTGCTTCTCCCTCTGCCTGTGCCTCTGCCTCTCTCTGTGTGTCTCTCATGAATAAATAAATAAAGTCTTGAAAAAAAAAAAGAAATTTTAAGGTTTAAAAAAAAAAAGAAATTTACTGCCTAAAGCAACCTTAAAGACAATTTAATACAATCTTCCCCCTCCCTACTTTGCCTCATTTTGCAGATGAGAAAAATTGAGGCTGAGAGAGGAAGGGATCTGTGCTAGGTTGTCCAAAGAGATCATGGGCATCCAGAAGCTGCCTGAGACTGTGAGGAGCAAGTGGGGAAGAGGCCAGCTCTCTCTCCCAGGCCCCCAGACCCCAGCTTGGCCACACACACCCGCCCTTCAGGAGATCATCTTTGGGTTCTGGCAGAAAGATGGCCCCACCTCCCCTTCTCCACCACCCTACCTGCCAGAAGATCCCAGCCTTCAAATAATGAACGATTCCTAATTTAATTACATTTTTAATTCATTTGAGTCTCTGAGGAGCACTGAGCTAGTCTGAGGAAACGCTCAGTAGTTCCCAAGAGGGAGAGAGGATTTCCTTTCCTGTTTCAGAGAAGAGAGAGGGAGAAACCAGGTCCCATTTTCCTTTGGGACTGCATATGCCTCCTACTTTCCTTGCAGGCAATCCCTCCATCAGACTTGGTGGGATAAGCAGGATCTGGGCAGAGGACAGGGAGGCAGTTGGCGAGGAAGCAAGGAGCAGAGGGGAAGTCCCCACCTGAAATTTTAAAAGACAGTCCTCACACACACACCCAGGGAGTTGGTTGCAGACTGCCATGTACTGAGGCATCATAATTATTGTGATCACTTCTTGAGGATCTTCTCTTGTCCAACATTTATTTTCTCTCTTGTCGGACACTTCTCTTATCTGACTTAACTTAAACCCCACAATTTTACCATCTACTTTTTTTTTTTGCAAAAAAGAAAATAAAGGCTCAAAGAAGTGACTTGCCCAAGGCCACAAGGTAGGTAAGAGGCATGACCAGGACTCAAAAGTGCTCTTCTGGGCTTGAAGCCCCTGCCCACAAGCCCCACCCCACCCCACCCCACCCCCCCACACACACATACACACACATCTCTGACAAGGAATCCCAGGGGGTGTCTAATCCAAGGATGCTGGCACTCTAGGGATGAGCCTCCTGGAAATGTTTGTGAAATCTTGTGCTCCTGTGCAAATTTCCTCAATGAATAATAGTCACAATAATAGTAGCAAATCCAGAGTCTTTGTTATGTGCTAAGTGCCATTCTAAGCACTTCACATATTAACTCATTTAACTCCCAACAGCTTTAGACCCATTTTTCAGATGGGAAAACTGAAGCATTGAGAGGCAAATAACCTGGTTAAAGGTCACACAGCTAAAAAGCGGTGGGTTCTCAAAATCCTGCAAAGTGAGGCTTATAACCCTGATTCTAAAGATCAGGAAACAGGGTCAAAAAGGAGAGAGTGCCTCCCCCTCCAAGACCCATAGGAAGTGACCAGGCCTGAACTCACAGCCAGGTCTGACCCCAAGTCTCAGCCTCTCCACTGCACTGAGCAGGTGGGGATCTCAATTTCCATATTTCTCAAATGGGTCTGACACCCACCGAATTAAGTGTGAGGACCAGATGTTAACTGGAAAAGTGCTCTGTAAATGGATTGGTACCAAAAACATGATAGCTACATTCATAAAGCACTTAGGATGTGTTCATTTAACCCTCAGGCAGGAAAAGCAACCTGCCACTGCCTGCTCCCAAACGGGCCTCCTAGCAACTCCTGCCCCAAGGAGATATCTCAAGGAAGAAAGCCTGGTAGCAGGGGGGAGGTGATGTTGGGAAGGTCTGTTTATCCGGCTGGGAGCGCAGTCCTAGGATAGAGAGATGGGAGAGTCCGAGGGTGGTTTAGAAGCTACAGGACAAATGACTCTTCTCATGTGGAGTGAAGAAAAACGGGAGAATGGCACCCCAGTTTCTAGCTGGGGTGAGACAGAGGAAAGGAGAGAAGGAGCAGTTTGGGGGAGGAGAGCAAACTCCATTTGGGACAAGTTGAGGCTGAGAGGTTGGTGGGACCCACAGGAGAAGGAGGACATGCCCAGGAGGCTGTGGAAAGCCTAGGGAGGTCTGAGCTCATGCAGGCTTGGGTGGCTTACCCAACAGCCAGTAGATTCACCAGCCCTCCTTGTACCTGTTTCTCAGGAGGGGAGTTGAGTCCCGCTACCAGGTTCCTCTGGGACATCTCCTGCCAGTGTCCACCATGCCAGGGCCCCAACAAGGGGTGGCCACAGAACTCCTCTTGGAGCAAAGCTGCCAAGGTGCACTGTCCTCAGATTAAGTTGTGCCTCCTCTCCAGGCAATTCCAGGGACATGAACTTGAGCACAGAAGTTGGTAGACTCTGTGGGCACCAGGGTAGGACTTCACACTTCACCTCAGCTTCAAGAACTTCCCCTAAACTGAGGACTGTCCTGCCAGAGAACAGTCTTCTCACCGAAGAGTGAGCTCCCTGTGATGGGTTACAACCACAACCAACCTCCCAACCAAGCAAGTCTTTCTGCCCCTCTTCCTGTCCTGGAATCCATGCCCACCTTGAGTCTGCTTCCCCACCTACCCCTCCAGGCTTCACCACCTCTCGGGAACACTGCCATCCTGCTCCCCCACTCTGTGCCTCAAACGCCACTCAGGCTGGGTTCCCTAAAGGTCCTTGGCATGTCATAGGTGCTCAATAACTGTGATTTGCCTAGACAAATGGCTTGACATTCATTCATTCCTTCAACAAACATCTGTCACGCACCTACTATGTGCCCGAAACCACTAGAGGCTCTGCAGCTACAGTGAGAACAAGATACAAGAGATTTGTGGTCCTTTGTGATTGAGAAGACAGGCAACAAATAGGAATAAACAGTAAAATATCTGGTAGTCAGAAAAGAGTAAGTGAGGGGCACCTGGGGGCTCAGTCGGTTAAGCAGTGAAGCATCTGCCTTGGGCTCAGGTCTTGATCTCAGGGTCCTGGGATCGAGCCCTGCATTGGGCTCCCTGCTCAGCAGGGAGCCTGTTTCTCCCTCTCCTCTGCCCCTCCCCCAGTCTGTTCTCTCTCTCTCTCTCTCTCTCTCTCTCTCTGTGTGTGTGTAAAATAAACAAAATCTGAAAGAAAGAAGAAAGAAAGAAAGAGAAAGAAAGAAAGAAAGAAAGAAAGAAAGAAAGAAAGAAAGAAAGAAAGAAAGAAAGAAAGAGAAAGAAAGAAAGAAAGAAAGTAAGTAAGTTACAGTAAGTGCTGTGGAGAAAAGCAGCATGGAGGGGCAGCAGGAGGGGGATGGGGTGGGGTGGGGACAATAATTTAAATAGCCGCCACCTGTGGCATGATTACTGCCCCAGGCCCAAGACTCAAGACCTAACAGAAGCATCAGCCCACAGAATCCTCACAACAACCCTTGAAGGTGGGTGCCATTATAGTTTTCATTTTGCAGATGAGGAAACTAAGGCATGGGCAGGATAAATCTCTGGCCCCTGGTCCCAGCCAGCTCTGAAGCAGACCATGTGGCCTCACAGGCTTTGCTGGAAGCCACATGTTCACTGGGTTGGGGTGGGGGATGTCCCACCAAACTGAAACCCCAAAGCTCCCCATGCCCTGGGACAGGACACCATCAGTGAGGTGTGACCCAAAAAAGCTGCATGCTTGGTTTAATGCTCTGCTGTCATTATCTTAATAACTTCTGAACAAGGGGCCCCTCATTTTTATTTTGCACTGGGCTCTCCAGATATGTAGCCAGTCCTGCTCTCAGAGAAACAAGGCCTCCAACAGATGCCCGCCCTGCTCCCCTCCTGTCTTCCTCCTGCCTGCCAGTCCTCATCACAGCAGCTCAATGGTCACTGTTGGCCGGTCTTCCCACCAGACTCCTTGACCATAAGAGGCAGAGCAATTCTCCTCTGTGTCTGTAAAGACCAGTATAAGGGAGACACAGCGTAGAGACTCGGGACCTATTGGCTGGATTGGACCAGCTGGCATGGGATGGAATGATGATCTGGCACCTCTGATGTCCTGTGATTTCCCTCTGGCTGCCTCCTGACTCTTGGTTCTGGGCTTTTCACCCAGAGTGGCCTCTTAGGACATACCCAGTTAGGGGCTCTGAGGTCCAGAGAAGTCCCTACCACCTGTCCATCCCTGTCCCCTGGACCCTCAACTCCACCCATGTGGGCTGAATGGATTCAGACCTTTTCTTTCTTTGTTTTTTGTTTTGTTTTGTTTTGTTTTGTTTTGTTTTTTAAGGATTGTATGTATTTATTCATGACAGACACACAGAGAGGCAGAGACATAGGAAGAGGGAGGAGAACCAGGCTCCATGCAAAGAGCCAGATGTGGGGCTCGAGCCAGGAGTCAAAGGCAGATGCTCAACCGCTGAGCCACCCAGGCATCCTGGATTCAGACCTTCTCATGCTTTCTCTGGGTTGGCAAAAGAGGCCCAAAGGGGACTGGCTGCCTTGGATTGCCAACAAGGACATGTGGGAGGGGATAAAAGCCCCAGCCTCTGGCTCTTGTTCCTCTCTGTGCCCCCCAAGCCATTTGGGGACCTGAGGTTTTGTCCTCTGTGATTGAGAAAGCCCCCAGGATCCTGGCTGGAGGCTCAGCACACCCGTAGACCTCAAGCTCCCAGCAAGGAAATTAGAGGAGCCAAGGCCCAAGGTCCATGGTCCTCTGTGATCTTTAAGCCTGAACACTCAGGAGACTCAGGTGTTCACAGTGATGTGGGAAACAAAGGCAGAAGACAAATTAAGTTTCCTTACTCCCTACAGCCCACTGACAAGTCCTTGAAACAGGCAGAGTGACCTTCCTCTAGGAGCTCAGCTGCTTCGATGTTAATACTTGTCTAAGGGCGGGATCCCTGGGTGGCACAGCGGTTTGGCGCCTGCCTTTGGCCCAGGGCGTGATCCTGAAGAACCGGGATAGAGTCCCACGTCGGGCTCCCGGTGCATGGAGCCTGCTTCTCCCTCAGCCTGTGTCTCTGCCTCTCTCTCTCTCTCTCTCTGTATGACTATTATAAATAAATAAAAATTTAAAAAAAAAAAAATACTTGTCTAAGGGCAAAAGGCAATCCTAGCCCAACCCCCAGGATCCTGTGAGTCTACTTTAACATATAAACGTTCCTTTGGAAACTTCCTTTATCTCTAAACCCCTCAAGATATGTGTTGGCAATCATCCTGCAAGCATATGACCCACCGACAGACATCTGAAGGGTCTCAAGGGTCTCGTGACTAAGGGTTTATCAGACAGTGAAATGACCTTATCCCAACAATAGCTAGCTCCCTCAAGGTCCTGGAAACCTTGCTTCCAAAATTCCTTAGACTCAGGTTCTCCCTAACCCCTTCCCCACACGGAAGTATATAACGGCCCAGCCACTCATCACAACCCCAGTGCAGCTCTTTCTGCCCATGGGTCCTGTCCCCGTACTTTCATAAAACCACCCTTTTTTGCACCAAAGACAACTCAAGAATTTTTTCTTGGCCTTTGGCTTCAAACCTTAACATCTTTCCTACATCAACAAGGGAGCAGACACAGGGCCCCAGAGCCATGACAAAGCTCACTCTTCCTTGTTCTGACTCTGTAAATGCCCCTCACACAACACAGGTCACCCCAGAGCCCCAGTCCAACCTCTGGGAGTTCCTGGGGGACTCTCAGTAGGGGAACCGGAGGGGGAGGATGTTTTAGTCAGGATAGCATAGACTCTGCCACCATAACAAATAGATCACAAAATCTCAGAGCTTTAACAGAACAATAGCTTATTGCTCAGATGGGCCATAGTCTAACTGGACAGTGCCCTGCCATCCACAGCATATTGTACCAAGGTCATGGTAGCAAGAAAAATGAGCTGGAGGTTGCAAGGGATGCTTTCAAGGGCCAAGCCAGGCCCAGAATGGCATCATCCCCTCCACCAAAATTCCATCAGCCAGACCTGGATTCTGGCCCCGCCTAATAGCAAAGGAAGCTGCGGTAGAGGGAGGGGAGATGATGTAAACACAGAGCACTATCCGGTCATGATTGGTGAGAGAATTAATGCATGTTCTCTGGCCTCTTCTGGGAACTGAGCCCCCATCTTGCTCTATAACAGGTCCCTCTAAGACCATCCCCCTCAGCCCCACCCCTATTCTTGCAGGAATGGGTTCTCCTCAGCCTGGTGTGAAGAATTCAAAATCAATCATCAGCCACAGTTCACAGCCATGCCGACCCCCAACCCCCACCCCAGCCCTGGCATTAGCATAAGGCCACAATCACCTGGAGGTTCAGGGACTGAAAGGTTTGCACAGAACAACCCATGCTCATTCTTTCTCTGTGTCATCATTGTTAATTCATAATTTATATTCGCAGCTATTTCTAAAGAGGATTTCTTAAAAAGTAAAATAAGAGATCAGAAATAATTAGGGAACAGAAGGGAGCTAAAATGTATTAGAAGGTTAAAACGAACATCTATTACAGTTGAATAATATAATAATGTAAGACAATAATGTAACAAATAACATTTATCATTTCAATCTGAGCTTCTCAGCTGCAGAGGCAAAAAGCGAAATCACTTCTTCCTCCATCAATTCATCCCTTCCAGCTTCTTTTGCCAACTCTCTTTTCCCTTCTCTTATTTATCCTCTTATTTTGAGTCAATCAGGGCAGAAAGACCTCACACACACCCCTCAGTTTTTAGGTATCCCTACCACTCTTGCAAGAAAAGAGCAGCAGAGTCAAATGACTCCAGGATTCATGTCAGGGAAGCGTCAGCCTGAAGAACTGAGCCTACACGCCCATGCCAACTTTTAGCTCCTAGTCCCCAGCAGAGCAGGGGCTTGAACTCCAGGGCAGGACACACCTGGAGTAACACGAGGACAGTACCTCCACCAGGTGCCCTGGAACTGCGTCTGGAGGGCAGATCCCCTTCCCTGAGATCCTACACAGTAACTTTTTTTTAAAGGTTGTATTTATTTATTTCAAAGAGAGAAAGCAGGAGAGCACAAGCAGGGGGAGAGACAGAGGGAGAGGGAGAAGTGGACTCCCCACTGAGCAGGGGGCCTGATGCAGGACTCTATGCAGGGCTCCATCCCAGGACCCTGGGATCATGACCTGAGCTGAAGGCAAATGCTTAACCAGCTGAGCTACCCAGGCACCCCTCCTACACAGTAACTTGCTGAATCCCCAGGATGACCCTGCAAGAAAAGCCTATAATATTATACCCAGTTCACAGATGGGGAAACTGAGGCCAAGAAGGGGAAATGGATTTGCGCAGTTACCAGCTCCTCTTCCCTGAAGACCCAGCCTTGGGGTGGGAGCTGGTGAGTGAGATGCTGAGTTTGAGATGGGGCCCCCAGCCTTGGTCAGGAAGGATCTGGAGATGGAGACCGGTTCCCCTCTCCCCACCCCCAGACTCTAGTTGCCATGACAACGGGGCCTCCATTCCAGCGATTGTGGGAAATTTGCATTTTAATAGAGATGTAATTTGAATTAAAAAGCTGAGGCTGGAAGGGACCGAACCCTGCCCTTCCCCTTGGGAGCCAGAAACCACCCCCTGCCCAACCCTGACCTGCCCCTTGCTACCACCACTCTCCTGGGGCCCGTTCCTGCTGTGTACTTGGGGACCCTAAGCCTCCACCCTCCCAGCAGAGGAGGGACTTATTCAAGGTCTCACAGTGAGGCCAAGTCCCCAGAGTCTGGGCTCCAACCACTCTGCCTCTGGGACCCCCCACCATCTGACTCCCTCCCTGCTGGGGAGTTCTCAGGATACAAGTTGGCCAGGAGGGGTATTGGCTGGCTGAGGGCCACTGAAGTCCTCCCCTGAGGCTTCCAAGCTCACCCCTTCCTCTCTCTGTAACTTCTTGACATCACAGTGGCCCTGGGGACCTGGCAGGGCCAGGGCAGTCCCCTCCTACCTTAATCCAGAGGGAACTGAGGCCCAAGTAGGTAAGAATATGCCAGTTGCATAGCAGCTTAGTGGTAGAGCTGTGTTGGGCAGGTCAGGATCAAGCCTAATATTAAAAAGACCCGACCTTTGACCCCTACCCAGACTCCTGGTCTGACCCCAGATCTCCATGGAGAATTTCCAGCAGCTTCTTCCTGTATATCTACTATGTTCTTAAAAGTGATGGGGCCAACAATTTTATCTTTTCAAATCATTGAAAAGAATCCATTCTCCCTCCGTCTGGACTCCCCAGACGAGGCTGCTGTCCCTGGGGCCTATATGTGGGCCAAGACCCTGAACCCTGCAAACCCCTCAAGGAGCATTTGCTAGGAGTGTAACACAAATGTGTGAGCATTACAGAGCGTTCACCCGGCACCACCTCCCTGAGCACCACCTGCCTCCTAGTCTGTGCTCTGCAGATGCTTGTTGAGTGAACAGATGATCCAGTGTCCAACCCACTGCTGAACTTTCCACGCGGCCTCTCATTGCACCCTCCAACAGACCTGGGAGGGACACACCACCAGTCCCCCAAAACCCCACTCAGAGAGGTGTTGTAGCATCCCCGGGCCACACACCAGAAAGTGGCAAAGGCTGCATTTGAATGCACACCTGCTAACTCCAGGCTCTCAAGCATTACTCTCCGTAAGCCTCAAACCTCCTCATGTGCTGACCACAAGAGCACAGAGTTCCCGTGGCTACAAACATGTGCAGGTCATGCACGCGGATGTGGGCACAGGTCCCCCAAGAACACTGCTGGCACTTACGGCCATCATTTATTTACAAACATATGGCACTCACTCTATGCTCAGTTTTCCTTTTTTTTTTTTTTTTAAGATTTTATTTATTTGAGAAAGAGGAGGGGCAGAGGAAGAGAGAAGCTGAGCAGGGATCTAAACTCAGGCCTGGATCCCAGGGATCTGAATCCCGGGATCATGACTTAAGCTGAAAACAGATGTCCCAACTGACTGAGCCACCCAGGCACCCCCCAGTTTTCCTTTCTAAGCTCTTTGCACCTAATCCCCACAGCAACCCTACGTAGGAGGTAAGAACTATTATTATATTCAACTCACAGATGGGGAAACCGAAGCACAAAGAGGTTGTGTGACTTACCCAAGGTCACACAGGTACTGAGTGAAAAAGCCAGAATTTGAACCTGCACAGCCTGGCTCCAGAATCCAAGCTCCCCCCAGACCTCAGGACCTCTGGCCCACCCCGCCCTCAGCCCTGTGAAGAGGGCTGGACAATACTTCTCAAAGCCTAGCATGAAGAGGAGGAAACAGGCCCAGAGAAGGAAGGTGGCTTGCTCTTACGTACACGGCTGTGTGAGCCAGTCTGTGGAACCTTGAGCATCTGTGTCAGCCTCAGACCCCTGGGGACACCACTGCCCCCAGCTCTGCCCTTGATCTGGGAAACGAAGGCATGATAGTGTGGTCAGGAGGGAACGACACGAGACACAAGCATCACCTTTTAGAAAATAAAACCCAAGAGACCCTGAGACGGACAGGGGAGACCAGAGCCCCCCCCACCCCCCATACACACACACACCAACTGAGAACCAGAGAGGGCAGAAATGGATTCTTTCTGGAGCTCGCAGGTAAACACACTTCAAAGCCACAGAGGGCAGGAGACAGAGGCAGAGGCAGAGGCAGAGGCAGAGGCTGAGGGGCCTCAGCAGTAACTCCGGGCAGGCGGTGCAGACAAGGGAGGGCTGGACACGTGTGGACTGGCAATCACCACTCGGAAAGGCAATTGGAAATTCCAATTTGGGTTTTCAATTTGAAGGTGGAGAGAGGCCAGGAGCTTGGGGGCTGGGGGGACGACTGAGGGAGAGATGGAAAGAGGGAGGACTCAGGGACAGACAAGGGAGGACGAAGGCACAGAGAGAAGGACAAGGAGACAGAGCCACAGAGACAGAAGAGAGATGGGGAGAGGGAAGCAAAAGCAAAGCACAGGATGCCAGGTGTCCCCCCAAAAACAGACTCACCCTTGCACATACACACACACACACACACACACGCACACACTCATGTACTCACATACACACTCTTGCTCAGGACTCAGAGACCCAGGTTCTAATCCTGCCTCTGTTCTTGAAGTGCTGTGTGACCTTGCAGAACACCCAGCTTCCCTCTGAGCCTTTGGTCCCTCTGAGGCCTGGTGAGATTAAGCTGGTTCCAGGAAGGCCAGGAAGGAGACAGGGATGGAGCAAGTGGGTGACAGGGGACAGGAAGGCAGCAACCTCCTAGGAGCCTCCCTCCTGCCCAGAATGGGGTGCACCTCTGTAATAGTCGATGCAAACAGGCAGTGGGCACTTACCCCTCCAGCCCTCCTGGATGCTTCACCAGGATTAATTTACCGGCTCCTCACTCTCACCGTTTTAGGGAGCTAAACCCCATTTAACAGATTAGGAAACTGAGGCACTCTCTGCGAAGGGACTGCCTAGGGTCATTGGGGCCTTCCCAGCAGTGAGTGCCAGCCTGCTGCCATTTACACCGCTTTTCAGAGGGAGACCTCCTCTTCCTCCTCCTCCTCCTCTCTGCTCCCCTGCCGGCAGGCCGGTGGCTGCCGGCCCAGCCCGGTGGCTCGAGCTCCGCGGGCCCGGGAGGGGTGTGTAGCTCCAGCTCGGAAGGCCGCCAAGGCAAGGACGGCAAGAAGCCGCGGCCACGGGGTGCTGCGTGCAAAGAGCCAGCTGGGGCCCAAGGTGCTCCGACCCCACACTCCTACCCCGAACCCCAACCCGGATCGCTGAGGCGCGCGGTGCAAGAAAGCTGTCCTGCGGCGCCACCTAGTGGCCACGAGGCCGCCTGGCCCCTCCGGAGGTTGAGCTGAGGACGCCGCAGGAAGGCAGTGACTGGCGTCCTTGGAATACGAAGCCTCCTCCACCCGGGGACCCTGTGCTGACCATCCCAGATGGGGGGGGGGGGGGGGGACGGGGGGTGGTCCTTTGCCCTCCTGAGAGACTCACACATCCTACAGTCACCTGTCCATGCCTACCTAGCCTCCCACAGGCATCCCAAACTCAACCTTCATCCATCTGATTTGTACATTTATGGAGTGCTTACTACATGTTCCCAGGAGCTAGAGAGAGAACTAGGAACAAAACGAAGATTCCTGCCCTTGTGGAGTATACAGTGGGGCATGGGTGGGAAAGGGGAAAAGACAATTAGCTATAAACATAAGAAAACAATCTAACTCTTTTAGAAACAAATAAAAAGAGCATCTTTGACAACGTAACTCGGTTCCATGACCACCCCCCCCCCCCACACACACACACACAGGGTCCTTAAGGCAAGTTCACGGAGTTCTTTGCCGATTAGATCACCCTACCTTGGAGCGTCTGGGTGGCTCAGTCGGTTAAATGTCTGCCTTTGGCTCAGGTCATGATTCTGGGGTCTTGGGATGGAGCCCCACATCAGGCTCCCTGCTCAGTGGGGAGTCTGCTTCTCCCTCTGCCTGCCACTCCCCCTGCTTGTGTTTGCTCTCTCTCCATCAAAACAAAACAAAACAAAAAACAAAACCTTTAAAAAAAAAAAAAACACCTTTCCTTGGTCACTCCTCTGGGGCCAGTCCTGTCCCAGGTAATGTACCCTCACTGAAGATACATCTCCTCTTCTTCAGAGATGTCTTGATCCTGTGGGCTTGTCAGGCCCCACCACGCAGCACAGCACTATTCTCCTCGACACTGGTGCAGGTTACAGCACACACACACTCAGGCCAGGCTCTACGTCTTCATTTCCAGCTCAGACACCAACACGTGTCTGTGTGTGGGACAGAGAGAGAGAGACCTGGACAGGTTCCTTTGGGTGGTGGGAGGTAAATGAGTTAACAAATGTAAACAGGGGACCCCTGGGTGGCTCAGCGGTTGAGCATCTGCCTTTGACCCAGGCCGTGATCCCAGAGTTCTGGGATTGAGTCCCACATGGGCCTCCCTGCAGGGAGCCTGCTTCTCCCTCTGCCTGTGTCGCTGCCTCTCTCTCTCTCTCTGTGTCTCTCATGAATAAATAAGTAGAATCTTAAAAAAATAAAAAAATGTATGGGATCCCTGGGTGGCGCAGCGGTTTGGCGCTTGCCTTTGGCTCAGGGCGCGATCCTGGAGACCCGGGATCGAATCCCACGTCGGGCTCCCGGTGCATGGAGCCTGCTTCTCTCTCTGCCTGTGTCTCTGCCTCTCTCTCTCTCTCTGTGACTATCATAAATAAATAAAAAAAAACTTAAAAAAAAAATGTAAACAGTACCTTGACACCTTGACATACTATTTGCTATTATTAACATCTATTTTAATGTTCTCTCCCCTGAGGACTAGCTGATGGATGTCAGACAGTGAGGCCCGCCCAGCAGGTCCAGCTGAGTCATCTCTATGCCCCACTCTCAACAGTGCAGGGCATACAAAAGGCCCTCAAATCATACTCCTCGTCATTCACTACTCATTTATTGAGTGCCTTCTGCATGCCAGGTACTGGGCTAGGAGCTGCGGGTGGAGCTGTGAACAAGGCAAGGTTCTTCCCCACTGTAAGAAGAGTCATTTCTGGGCTGGAAGTCCTCAAACTTCTTGGTCTAAGAGACTCTACACTCTTAAAAATTTTTCAAAAAAAAAAAAATTCAGGATCCGAGAGAGTTTTTCCATGTGTAAATACCTATTGATATTTACCAGTATGAGAAACTAAGACTGAGAAAATTTTAATTTTTAAAATTTAATAAGTTGGGGATCCCTGGGTGGCTCAGCGGTTTAGCGCCTGCCTTTGGCCCGGGGCGCGATTCTGGAGACCCGGGATCGAATCCCACGTCGGGCTCCCAGTGCATGGAGCCTGCTTCTCCCTCCTCCTGTGTCTCTGCCTCTCTCTCTCTCTCTATGTCTATCATAAATAAATAAATAAATAAATCTTTAAAAAAAATTTAGTAAGTTAACAAAATGTATTAATTCATGGGGCACCTGGGTGGTTCAGTGGTTAAGCGTCTGCCTTGGGCTCAGGTCGTGATCCTGGGGTCCTGGGATCGAGTCTCACATCAGGGGAGCCTGCTTCTCCCTCTGCCTGTGTCTCTGCCTCTCTCTCTCTCTGTGTCTCTCATGAATAAATAAATTAATTAATTAATTAATAATAAATAAATAAATAAAATCTTTTTAAAACTATTAATTCATTTTTTAAAAAGTCAATAGCAAACCCATTGCATGGTATAAATATTGAGCTGTGGGAGACCCAGTGGCCCGGTGACGTTGTTGTCAGACATACTCTTTTTTTCCGGCCTTATGTGAAATAAATATTTCTAATGAAATAGTTGTATCTTCCAAACACGGGCGGGGAACCACTGATAGGGTTTTGCATTTTTGCAAACCTCTTCTCATGTCCGACTTAATGGAAGACAGCTGGATTCTCAACCTACTCGACCTGTGCGATATGCTGCTTCGGTTGATGTTTGGAGAAAAAAGAATCCGGCTGTACACTTCGCTTTATCGAAAAACTTGGTAATGCAGAAAAACCCTCGGGCACCACGAGGCCGCAGGACGCGAGCCCCAGGACCCACCCGCCAGGGAGGGTAACCGACCGCTCCCCGGAGTGGGCGTGGCCTAGTGCGCCAGGGGCCGGCTGGGTTGGGATTGGACAACAAATGCGTCCTTCGGCAGGTTGGCCCCGCCCCAGGCCCCGCCCCTATTTCCTCTCCGTAGTGAAGCGGCGACTCCACGCGCAGGCGTCCTAAGGCAGGCGGGCACTTCCGGCCACTCGCTCCGGAACCTTCTGTTCCCGCTCGGGTTTCCGCGGAGACCAAGAAGGCGGCCAAGGCGGAAGTAGCCTGAGTGTGTGGGCGGAGCTAGGTGCAGCCATGTCGGCCGCCCTGCTGCGGCGGGGCCTGGAGCTGCTGGGGGCGCCGGAGGGTGAGGCGGGCCTGGCCCGGGACGCGCGGCGCGGGCGGAGGGGCAGCGGGGGCGGCGGGCAGGACCCCCGAGGGTGCGGGACGCTCCAAGCCAGGCGTGGCGCGGGCGGAAGACCTGCGCGCCCCGTCAGCCGGGTCCGCCCGTCTCTCCCTTCCCCTGCAGCCCCCCAGGGCGCCCCGGGCCAGGCCAAGCCGAGCGGGGCTCGGGCCAAGCGGGGCCGGAAGGCGAAGGCGACCCAAGCCCAGAAACTGCGGAACTCGGCCAAGGGGAAGGTGCCCAAGTCCGCGCTCGGTGAGCTGGGGAGGGGGCGGCCCCTGGGGAGGGGGCGCTGGAGGCTGAGCTCGAGAGGCCGCCGGGCATTGCCTGGGGGGTGCCCCGGGCGCGGAGCCGGGTCCCGGGGGCACGAGGTGGACGAAGCACGTCGTCCCGGCCGCCCGCGTGGGGAGAGGAGCCGCGAAGAGCTTCCGAGTCAGGCTGCGCAGTAAGGCGGGGGGCGGCGGCGGGGCCGGAGGATCAAAAGCCAAATCAGACCTCTGTGCGCGCGCGACGGTTAAGGCCGAACCTGAGGGGGTGTGAGAGTGAGCCACGGGAAGAGCTCCCGAGAAGAGCGCGAGGCAGGGTTGGGAGAAGTTCGTGGCTTTGAGCACTGGCAAGACAGAAGCCTGGAAAAGATGCTGTTCCAAATCCTGCATAAAGAAGCGATCACCCTGTGAGGTCGGCGCTGTCATTACCCCCATTCCTCAGATGCAGAAACGGGCACCTGCCCAGGTGGTACAGGTAGAAACCAGGCAGCGTGTCTGCAGAGATGCGCTCTCACTGGCTGCCTTTCCGGTGCGAGGCACTGTAGCCTGCGCGGCCACGATGGTGCGGGGATGATTGCTCCGGGGGGAGGATGTGGTGAAGACGGGGAGCGCTGATGAGCGGCAGTGCTGAATTGGCTGAGGATGGAGGATAAAGAGGGAGGTGCCCAGAACAGAGCTGTTTCCCGGAGAGCATCCTTGGAGATATGATGCCACCTAATGGGAGGGACAGGTGCGGGCTGGATGCTGGGGTCTTAGGACATGTGGCAGGGCCTGGTGAGCTCCCGTGTGTCTTTGAATGGCCTGGGGCCTGGTACATAAAGGATGTTCAGGGGTTTGTTGAACTGTGAATTCCAAGCAGGAAACAGCACGAGCCAAAGTGTGGAGGCAGGAAAGTGAGACGCGATTGAGCAGCAGCGATGCTGATGTGAGACGGGAACATAGGGTGCCACGGGTCACCTTAATCCCAGCCCTTGTCCCACCACCCTGTCACACTGCATCGCAGGTGATGAGGGGACTCTCTAGCCATCGCTGTGGCTGCCACCTCGGTGTGGGCTGCATCATCTCTTACCTGGCTTATTTTAAAAGCCTCTTAAAACCGCCACTCCCCCACCTGGTAATCCTGTTCTCACCACAGCAGCCAGTGATCCTGTGAAGTACCCCCACACCCTCCAATGGCTTCCATCGGACTTGGTACCTAATGAGGCCCCGCATGGTCCGCCCCCCTCCGTCTTCTCTCCTCCTGCTCTCCCTTCCCCAGTCTAGCCATTTTCTGTTCTCCAAACACAAGGATCACACTTCTTCGGGTTCTTTGCACTGGCTGTTCCCTCTGCTTAGAATACTCTTCCCACACTCCCCCCTTGAGTTTTTGCTAAAACGTCATTTCACTGAGGCCTGCTCAGACCCACCTATTTAGAATTGCAACCCTCCACCCCTGACATTCCTCATTTCTCTTCACTGTGGCATTTTTCTTCATAAAAAATATCACTCTCTAAAATACTATTTACCTTGCTTATTGTGTTTCTTTGCTCTGGACTGTAAGCTCCACGAGGGCTGGAGTTTCTGTTTTCTGCTGTATGCCCTGCATGTAGACCAGTGTCTGACAGTAAATGCTCAGGACTTGTTTGTTGCATTAGTCACTTGAGGATCTGGGAGCCAGGGGCGGAGGGGGTGCTTTCTGTAGGATCATGTGGAGAGTAGACTTGATAGAAGAGGGCCCGGGGTGCTGGAGTTAACCCAGGGCGGGACACAGGGCCTTTGGCATGGCTGGTAGGGGGTGGGGAAGAGCTATCAGGAGGGGACCCAGAGGCTTCCCAGGAGTACCTCTGAAATGATGCCCCCCTGCCTGCCATCCACAGCTGAGTTCCAGAAGCAAGAGTGTCAAGGCTACCTCGGAGTCAACCTGAAGTTTATGACCAGCGCAAGAAGTACAGTGGCTGAGTCAGTCACCCAGCAGGTTTGTTAGAGGGGTGGGCTATGGGACCAGAATCTGAGTGGGGAGAGCCAAGGTTGTTTCTGAGACCTGTGGGAGTCTCTGCCCTAAGCACAGAGCAGAGGTCAGGCTACCCCTCTGGAAAGTGGAGAGCAGAGCAGGGCTGTTGGAGGCTGGGCCTGGCCTAACTCCCCTATGACCCTGTGGGCCCGGTTTGTTCCTCTAAGTGGAAATGGTGTAGCTAGTGAGAGGGTAGCACTTAGTAAGCTGTGGTCGTGTAGCTCCAAGGGGCTGTCCCTTCATGTGCAGAGAGATACCACCCAGGGATCCTAACACCTCCCCCCCTCCTGCCCCACATCCCCAGATTGTGCGCCAGAACCGGGGCCGCAAGGCCTGTGACCGGCCTGTAGCCAAGAAGAAAAAGAAGAAGGAGGCTGAAGGCACCGTGTTCACCGAGGAAGATTTCCAGAAGTTCCAGCAGGAATACTTCGGCAGCTAGGCTTCCAGGAGAACACAGCGGGGAAGGTGCTCAGGCCATCTCCTCCTCTGGCCTCACAGCCTCTCCTGGCCCCTGGCCCCTGCTAAGCTGCTGGCCTGGCACAAGGAAGCCTTCGGGCCAAAGCCAGGGCAGGGTGGTTAGCATGGAGCTGGTGAGCTGGAAGCCTTGGGGAGGATATGCGCTCAGACCAGAGCTGACATCTGCAGGCTTGGAAGGAGCCATCTACCTTCTGGAAAATATTTCTGTTTTGTTTGCTTTGGCCCAAGTGAGGCTGGATGCTAGCCCTCGGGGCCATACCTCTAGGAGCAGGAGGGCTGCTGGGCAGGCTTCCAGGGCCTAATAAATGTGGACCCAAGAGCAGTGTGTGCTGCTAATCTATTTTATGGGGTGTCTCCCATCTCCGGCACCGGGGGGCCTTTCCCCATCTCCCATGATCCTTTTGCTCTGAGTCGGATTTCCTCCGGTCCAGCCCCAGAGCAGCTGGTGCCCTGGAGAACACCTCACCCAGCATCTGCTGATGGGCCGAGAGGAGCCCTCCTCCCCTGGAGGTGGCAGCCCCAGCTGACAAGACAGCCCTGGATACAGACATAGTATCTGCGAGGGCTAGGGACTTCGTTCCAGAACAGTCAGCTTGGGGTTCAGGAAGCAGGGGCGTGGCTGGTTTGTGCTCTGGGAGGGGGGGTCAACTCAGGAAGTGACCTCAAGAAGCAGGGCGTCATACTCTGTGCCCAAGCGGGAAGCTGGGGCTGAGGTTGGGGCTGCACCCCTGTGAGGGCAGGCTGGACCCCTTACAGCAGGCACGTGCCAGGGATGGGCACATGTCGAGCGAGAGCATGAGTGTGTGGATATGCTGCCTGGATGGGTCTTCGGTGTGGAGGAGACCTTCCCCTTCTGCTCTGGGCAGCTCCGTCCAGCTCTGCTCCCCTGTGTGGTCATGGCGTTGCCTAGCGGAGGACTGCTGAGGGGCCCCTGTGGCCGCTCAGCTGGGAGCCACCATCTGCCAGCCCCACGCTGGGTCCTTCTGGCCAGCAGGGAGCGGGTTCCACCCCTCACGGCCTGGGGTCCGCTCCTGGTGGTTGACCAGCTCTCCATCTGAAGTGAGGACCACAGGGGACCTCTGTGTAGGGGCCTCTGTCCATCCGGGAGGGGAGGGTGCTGTGGTGCCAACCCTTAGGGACCCGCCTGCCCCACATGGGCCTGTTCCACGGAAGGGCTCCTGCCTGCTGAGCTCTAACAGCCGCCTTGGGGGGAGAGGCAAACTTGGATATCCTCGGAGTGTCCTCCCGTCCACCTCAGCCTCTCAGCAAGAAGCTGGCTCGGCTGCGCAGGAGCCCTTGTGCTCACCCCAACAGGTGTCCCCGCCAGCTGCAGAGTCACAGGCCTGGCTCCGGGCTACTGCCACTTCTCTGCTTGTGGGCTCTCCAGTAGTGCTCATGTTCCATTTGTGCCGCCTGGCACTGGTGAGGTGGGTGTCCGTGCTCCCCTTGGGTGACCAAAGTTACGGCTCACTTTTGAGATCCCGGTCCGGTGGGTGGAGGTAGGACTCTGGGACCTGCTTTTAACCATCACCCTGGACAGGGGTTCCTGGGTGGCTCTGTCAGTAAGGGTCTGGCTTTGGCTCAGGTTGTGATCTCCCGGTCCTGGGACCCAGCCCTGCTCAGGTGTGGAGTCTGCTGCTCCCTCTGCCTATGTCTCTCCCTCTTTCTGTGTGTGCTTTTCATGAATAAATAAACAAACAAACAAACAAATAAATAAATAAATTTAAAGGGAAAAACAGTCATTCTGGACAATTCTGGTACAAGTGCTTAGGAGGTGGCTGAGGGCCCGGGAGACCCTGCTAGAGGCCCTGGAGGAGGGAGGATGTGCCACTATTAGGGGACGGGTGTGTGCAAAAGTCAAGGATGGGGGTGCTGACCATGAGCTCCAAGACCTGGTGGCTGACCGATCAGCTAGAAGACGAGGGACAGGGCCCAGATAAGAGGACATGGAGTTGCCACGTTCGCTCGGGCTCTAAAGAGACCAGGAAGGAGGAGGCCTTCCTCCGTTGAGACATTGAGTGGATACAAAGCATTTGCGTCTTGTGCTTTGGGGCCGCTGGCAGATTTGGACCATACAGAGCAAAGCTGGAGGGACTCCTGGTGACCGATGGGAGGGTCCCCCCGCAGCCCCGGGGTTTGCACAGTGGGGCAGGCTGTGTGAGCCAGCCACTCTTCCTGGTTGGTTACGACTTAGCCTGGCGGGAGAGGGGGCAGGACCGCCACATGGGACCTTGCTGGGGCGCAGCCGCAGGCCTGCCCAGTTGGTGTGGACAGAGGGTTAGGCCCCTGCAGGAGCCGGTGTGTCCCCACTGGGTGACTTCCTGCAGCAGAGCCGGGCGGCGGCCCTCAGGGGCGGGTGGGTGGACGGGGACTGGGCATTCAGCACGTTCGCGTTGCGGGGTTTGCTGGGCCAGCTTCCTCCGGGTCCCTCATTTCTCTCCATCCACAATTTCCCAATCCTTTGAAGCCTGGACGTGCCCTCCAGGCAGCCTGCTCTGGCCTCCCACCCAGGAGCCCCTGCTCCTTCCCCTGAGGTCACCCAGCCTCACAGTCCGAGTCCTGGCACCGTCACCTCCGACTTGGCGTGAGCATCCGCCGGCCTCTGAGCTGCCTTCCCTCGCCACGCGGCGCCCGGCACAGGTGTGCGGGCTCTCAGGCGCCGCTCGGGGGCTTGCGTCTCCGCCTGGACGTCCTCCTGGTCTCTGGCCGCCTCACCGGCCCGCCTGCGTGTGGAAGGGGCACGCCGAGACCCGACACACCCTCTGCCGGCATCTGAGTTGAAGTGAAAGCCCTGCTCCTCGCCTGATTTTCTCCAGCTCCAGAAATGGAAGCTCCCTCCTTCCAGGTGCTCAGCCGCCGTCGTGTCCCCTCCCGCCCCGCACCGGGGCCTGACTCGCTTGACCTTTGCCGTCCATCCAGGCTGTCCTCGTCCCCCGTGCTGACCCCGGCCAGGTCCTCTTTCCCTGCCCACCTGCCACCCACAGACTGTCAGAGGAACCCTGTTCAAATAGCGGCCACTCCTGCTCTGGGGACTCCCCGAGTCACAGGGAGACTCAAGTCCCATCACGGCTACAAGGCCCTGGGCCACCTGTACCCCCCCACCCCGGGCACTCGGGGCTTACTCCCTCCCAGGGAGGGCCTCCCTAAACACCCATCTTACATGGGCAGATCCGCTCCACGCCCACCGCCACGGTAGAGGCCCTGTTGGCGGGCGCCTTGCAGGACGAGAGCAGACATTTTGGTCTGTTCTCCTCACTACTGAATCCTCAGCACCCAGGATGAGTCCCCGGGGGGGGGGGGGGCTCATGAATAGTCGGAGAGAAACCTGAAGGTCTGCTCCCGATCTCCCGGACCTGCGGCCTCGTCCTCAGGGCAAAACAGGCGTGCAGTGCCCAGAGCTCAGTGGCTCGGCCCCTAGGTGGGCAGCAGAGGACTCGCGCTGAACCGGGAGCCCCCGTTCCCCCCACGCACCCACCCCACCGCAGCAGGGGTAGAGCCCAGCTCCGGGGCAGACCAAGGCCTAGCAGGGCCCACAGCGGTGGGGCTGGCCTCACTCTCCCACCCCCTTCTCCACCCCTCTGTCTGTGTGGGGTTCTCAAGCACAGAGAGCCCATGTGCTGAGCAAGGCCTCTGTCGCTGTCTAGACCAGCTGGCACTGGGCCACCGTCCACCCACAGACTTGCGTCATTAAAGCAGCTGCAATCATCAGGTCCTCCTTACCACGCCTAATGCGGATTATGAGCCAACAACCCGAAAGCCCTCAGAGCCCTACCTCTGAACTCTAAGTAGCTCTTAGTAATTACTATTATATATTTTTTGTTGTTGTTGTTTAAAATTTATTTATTTATTCATTCATAGAGACAGAGAGAGAGAGAGAGAGAGAGAGAGAGAGAGGCAGAGACACAGGCAGAGGGAGAAGCAGGCTCCATGCAGGGATCCTGACGCGGGACTTGATCCGGGGTCTCCAGGATCACGCCCTGGGCTGAAGGCGGTGCTAAACCACTGAGCCACTGGAACTGCCCAGTAATTACTATTATTTGCCATGCACTCTTGTAGGTCCTGGACATATGGGAACGAACAAGACAGCAAGATCTCTGCCATCAAAGAACTTACTCACATTGTCACTGGGGAGTGGGAAATAGTAAATAAACATGCATGCAAATAGGTTCAACTAGAGATAGGGTATGTAAAAACTAAAACGGTAAAGCAGAGGGGTGGGACATAAGAGTCCTCTTGGAAGGTCTTTGGTGGGGACGTAGGAGACCTGCATGAGAGAGGAAAGGAGCCCTGGAAGCCCGGGTGGCTCAGCGGTTTAGTGCCGCCTCCAGCCCAGGACATGATCCTGGAGGCCTAGGACTGAATCCCACATCAGGCTCCCTGCATGGAGCCTGCTTCTCCCTCTGCCTGTGTCTCTGCCTCTCTCTCTCTCTCTCTCTCTCTGGTCTCTCATGAATGAATAAATAATTTTTATTTTTTTGTAAAATCTTAAAAAAAAAAAAAAAAAAGGAAAGGAGCCCTGGAGAGTCATTAAAGCTCATTGGAATGCAGAGTGATGGGTTTAACTGCTAACTCAGGGAGGGTGGGGTGGAGCTGAGAAATTAGCTTTCAACAGTGTCCTAGGTGGCGCTGCTGTCGGTCTCAGGAGCAGAGGGCTTTTGAGAATTGCCACACCCCAGCACTAACTGGAGGACAGGAGATAATAGAGCTCATTTATAAGTGTCCCTGACCGGCTTCAATGGTTTTTTGCCAAGCTTCTTCTGACGTAAGGCATGGCTTTTATTTATTTTTCAATGTTGCCAGCAACTATAGCACAAGGAATTTATTGAGGAAATGGGACTGGGGCTGAGCACTAACGTGTGGGCAGGTCTGGACGCTGGAGAGGCGAGAGGCTAGGTGCCCAGAGGGGAAACAAGAGGGCGCAGCTCAAGGACGAAGGCATGGGAGTGGTGGGAGCAGCAAGAAGTTTTTTTCTTGGAAGAGGAACCAAGTGCTGGTGATAAGGAAGATAGTATCTAACCTTTGAGGACTTATCTTACTGGATGCACAGAGTGCTCCAAAGGTCCTGAGGCAGGAATGAGCTTAGCAGAGAACTGCAGGAAGGCCGCGTGGCCGGAGCACAGCGAGGAACTGTGAAGGAGGGCAAGGGCTGAGCATGGTCTGTGGTCTGAGCCTACAGGCTCCACAGGGACCTTTGCTGCCCATCCCATCCCTGCCTTTGGGTTTGGGGAATCCTTAGCTGCAGGGGCCTGGGAAAAGGCATAGCTCAGTGTCCGGGCCTTAGGCACTGTCCCTCAGGGCACCCCAGGGAAAGGTTTCTGTCAAATGGAGGAGTGGGCCACCGTCTCTGAGGGGAGAGGGTCCCACTGGCACTGGATGTGTCAGGGTGGCTGTCTCACTTCCTCTCAAGTCTCCGTGTCCTCCTCCTGCCCTCACCCCGCATGTCCCAGACCCAGGATGATTGTGCAAAGCATGAACTGTTGGGGGTGGACAAGGAAGCAGCTTTTGCAGTTGTAGATTTTTATTTCCTATCTTGGATAAAAAACAAAAAACAAAAAAACAAACAAAAAACCCCCTATAACTCTGTAAGGTCACAACACTGAGGTGAGGCACAGAGCAGAATCACAGATGGCAGTGCATGTGGGGGCCCTTGGCAGTGGCTGCGGGCTCCCCACTCTCCTCCAGCTCCTCACCAGGTAGGATTGTGTGAAAAATTAATGTGATTTTAAGAAAGCCTCCACATTCGTATTGACCTGCAACAAACCACCTTAGTACCCCACCTAAGCTTTAAGATGAATGTCCTGGGCTCCCCTATAATCCTGTCTGTAAGGAATTCTGGGGCCACACAGACTAGAAGTGTGCACGTTGGAGTCCTTCTGCCTGGGTCCGAATCCACCTGGTAGCTGGGCCAGTCACTCAACCACTCCAGGCCTTAGCTCCCTCGGATAACGAGGTGCTTCTTACAAAGAAGGACTTGGGGGTCACCTGCTGGAATCCTGTTTTGAGTCCCACATTGTGATTACCTAAAACCTTTAGTTTTGAATAGAACTTGGTTTTCCTAACATTAACATGTATAGCTGAGTGGGTGCTTTTTTTTTTTTTCTTAAAGATTCTATTTACTCATGAGAGACACATAGAGCAGCAGAAACACAGGCAGAGGGAGAAGCAGGCTCCATGCAGGGAGCCCGACATGGGACTCGATCCCAAGTCTCCAGGATCACTCCCTGGCTGAAGGCAGGTGCTAAACTGCTGAGCCACTCCGGCTACCGGGATGCTGTTTTTCTAACCAGTAAATCCCCATATTTGGCTGGTTAACTGTTCAGCTTAAAGGCAGAGTATCTTGTGATATTTTAATACCGATTGGTAGACCCCGGTAAGATGTGGGAGGCTCTTGGCCTTGTGAGGAATCCTACAATCTTAAGGGAAGACGTCCACCCCCTCCAGCACCCCAGAGCAATGTTCCCATCAGGGTCACCGCTGCTTGCATCCCAACAGGGGGCTGGCTCTCCCACTTACTATGCTGGGCATTGGGAAGCAGATCAGGGAAACACAGGCCCACCTTGCAGACAGACCCTCACATGCCTTGTTTTCCAAGCTCTTCGAGGGGCCAAATGGGTGAAGAGCCATAGGTTCCTTCACATACCTACTTTCCCCAGAGGAAATGCCCCACAGGGTTACCCCAGGGACCAGGAGAAAGCACATAAAAAGCTCACACTACCTGGTGCCACACTGGGTGTCCCCATCGCCATTCCAATGAACGTCAAGACTGGCTCTTCCTGGAGAGCTAGCCCTGCACACCAATTGCAGCAAGGATTCCTCTGGTCAGATTGCCAGCCTTTGAGCCCAGCACTGGCTAAGAATTTCTGCATCTCTTTAAAACTCCTTTAACAGTCCATTCCAAGAAAAACCCAAAGACCTTTTCTTTGCAGTTCCAGGATTGAGTTTACAGAACTTGAGTTCAAAGTGGAATTTAACCTTGTATGCCCAGGTGGGGCCTTACCTGGGTACTCAAGACTAGTCAGTGTTATGGCTTATGAGGCCACAGCCTCACCCCCAGAGTCTCCTGTGGAGGCCCTGAGCCCAACAGGATTGAGCCAACTCCACTTGACTTGGTCACCATCACCAGGGTAGAGATTAAGACAAGAAACCAGGTACACACGAGCTCAAGTACTTTCACTACAAAATAATTTATTACAACACAGCTTCAGCGCAAGCCTATGTACAAGCACACATTCCTGACACCCCCAACTAGGGGACCCTTTTCTTCTCCCTGGCCTTTCTGACCTCCTCTATCAAATCTTTCAGATACTGGATCTCCTTAGCTAAAGAATCTGCCCTCTCCTTCAGAGCCTCGTTCTTCTTTTCCAGTTCTTTACACTCACCAGTGAGGGCTTCCTGCTCTGCCCTCTTCTTCTGGCGGTACCTAGTGGCTGCTGTCTTGTTCTGCTCCATTTTTTTCAGTTTCTTATCTAGTTTCTCAACCTTTACTTTTGCGGTCTTCTCTCCAGGAGGGTCATAGGGTTTGGGGCGGGCAGAACCACAGAGGGAACCTGGAGACAGCAGGCTCCTATTTGGAGAGCCCCTGGAGGTAGAGGGGCTATGCTGGGGGGACCCAAGATAGGACTCAGGACTCATACAGATGCCACTGTCATTATCTGAGGGGGCATCTTCCTCCTTTATGCACTGAGGGATCACGGTAATGTAAGCAGTAGAATCTGACTTTCTATCTCCTTCAGAGATATCCACTTCACTGCCTAGCTCTAAACTAAAAGAATGATCTGGAGTGGAGGACAGGGCCCCTGGGGAGAGTGGAAGTGGTTGCAGAAAGGTAAAGGGGGCAATCTGGTCTGTTTTTGGTAAACTTTCTGGGAGATGGCCAATTGGGTTCACGATCTGAGGGGGCTCCTTATTAGTCTCCTGGACTAGGGGGTCAAAGAGATCACACGTGTCATCCAACGTGGCCAAAAGCTCATCTGGCATGGTTTCCAGGTCATCTATACTGAACAGAGTGTCAAAATCAAACTCCTTCAGATCCATTTTCTCCACCATCCAATCTGTCCCGGAGAAGGCATCCTCTGCAAAAGAGTCAAGAAGGAACCCGAGAGGTCAGACGCACACTTCAGCAACAGCCCGGAGACCAGACCCGGCGGCCAACGACCCCCACTCACCCTTGCCGTTGTCTGAGGCACTGACCAACCCATCCAAAGCCAGCCATTCGGAGGAGCCCGCCTTAGCCTTGTCGCTGGAGAACCCATGAGGTTTGAAGTGCTTGGCCACCTCCAGGTAGTCGTCTAAGAGACCTAGGCTTTCCTCAGCCCCCAAACCCGACTGGTCGAAGGGGGACATCAAGTCCCCCACCAACACCTCGCTGCTCAGGAAACTCATCTCGGCCATGTCGCGGGACTTTACTGGAATCGAGGAATGTGCTTAATTCGAAGGTGTCTTTGTCGGTTACAGCAACGCTGCTGCTGGATGCCGTGAAAAGCCTGAAACGGAAGCAGAAACCGAAACCCCTTCGACATCGGCCGGTCCGGGAAGCTCATCCCTTCCTCCCGGGGGCAGGACGGCCAGACTGGAACTCCACTCGGGAGCAGAGGCTCGGGGACACGTGGCCCCGGGGCCATGGCTTCCACCTTCCCCGCGGCCCCGTCGGGCCGCCCAAGATGGACGCCCTCGGGGCCGGGCCGCTCCTCCCCCCGCCGCCGGAGGAGGCGCGCCCGGCTCATGTCCAAATACGGCCCAGGCCGCCCGGCCCCGCCCACGGCCGCCCGTGACTCACGCTGCGCCGCCGCCGCCCTGCCCGGCCGCCATCTTGGCCCCTGCCACGTTTCGCGGGGGGCCGGGCGGGAAGCCGTCGGGGGCCGCGGCCGGGGCCGGGGCCGCCGAGGGCTCGCTTCTCCCCGCCGGGCCGCACTCTCCTGACCCAGAAGCGTCGGCGTCTCGAGGACACCCAAACAGGGGCCACGCGTCCCGGGCGCTCGTAAAGCCGCTTCCCCCTACGCGGCACCGCCCCGCCCCGCCGCAGGCCGCGCCCAGGCGGGCCGACTGCCCTCGCCGACCCGGGGGAGCACGGCGCGGGCGGCCCCGTACTTACGCCATGGCTTAAGCCGCTGGGGGGTGCCGCTGCAGAGCCTGGTGCTGCTGCCGCCGCTGCAAAGGCCAATGCTGCCGCAGGCACTGCTGCCTCTAATACGCCATGGCGGCCGCGGACCCTGGGGGATTGGAGGAGGGAAGGCGCACGCTTGCCACAGGGATCTACATCTACAGGCGGGAGGAAGGGAAATGGCCGCGCCGCGCCGATCGAGGGTCCTTTATAGACTTTGCCTCTATGAGGACGCATCACACCGCACATCCTTCCGCCGCGGTCACGTGACCCGCGCCTCCCACCCACCCGTCTTCGCGATCCGACGCCCCTATCGTGTCCGACCAGCGACTTTTAGGTCCACGGCGTAGCTGTGAAGAGAAGAGTTGTTACTTCCAACGTCTCGAGAAAGGAAAAAGGCGCGCTACTTTGCAAGGCTACTAAGATCAAAGAGCCTCTCCTCCCTCTGCCGCCGGGAGCGCGGAGGGATTCCTCAGACACACCTCGCTTCCGGCGTCAGCCTGGGGGGCGGGGAGAGAAGTCTTTCACCTCAAGGAAGGTTTTTATTGTGAAGTCAGAGGCCGCCTGGTTATCGCGCGAGATGCTGGCGGAGAGCGAGCGTCGAGCTGATTGGTTAGACATGGTGAGTCATATATATCTCGGTTTCCTATTGGCTCAGACCCCGGGATGGGCGGGCCGCTCCGAGCGGGAGGCCGGGTCCGAGCGGGAAGGGGCGGAGCGGCCAGCGGGGTTCCCGCCGCCGGGCTGTGTCCTCCGTGGCCGCGTCTCGGTGAATCCGCTCTGTAGTGGCTTCTTGAGCCTGGCGTACGCGAGGCTGTCCGAGACGACCCTGGCTCCTCCCCCGGGCTTCTGGAGCCCGAGGAGTCCCAAACGGCGACATCAGGCCCTGGCCCCTGTGGTCCCTTCCTGCCACCCTCCGTCCAGCTCCGAATTAGAGACCCAAGTTCAGGCCCGAGATGAAACTAGGCAAAAGGAAGTGGAATTTCGGGTGCGTTTTCATCACACGCAAGCACCGAAGTAGCTGAAAGGGGAGACTGAGGGCCTCAGTCGGGTTCTAAACGCTCCCCACACACCGTCAGGGGCCAACGCCGCGTCCTTCCCGTGAACTCTCCAGTCCGGTCGGGAAGGTGCACAATCTAGCCCAGTTAGTGACTCTCGCATACCGGCCTGCCAAAACGTTTCTGTTAAAAGTATGCAGTCTATCACAGGGAACTTCTTTTGGTTTATACAGATGCAGTTCCCCTAAGAGATTTTGTTAAACTGGTATCTGTCCCTCTCCCAATTCTGCAACCTGGTGGGGGGAGAATCTTGAGCACCCACGCCCACTCACGGAGGTTTGGAGGTTCGTGTTTGGAAGCGGCGGTCCAGGTCAAGGCCTGCAACTTGCTCTCCACCGGAGAGCTGTGAAGAGTGCCGGGAAAGGTCTCCACTATCCTCCGTCTCCTTCAGGCCCCTGGAGGGCAGAAACCTTGGAGTTTCTGCCTCCGTTTTAGTGGGCCATAGAACTGTAGGAGGGCTGTGAGGTCAAAAATTGGGGGGGGGGGGGGGGGGGCGGACACTGTCCTTGATAACTACAGACCACTCACTAGCCAGCCCAACGATTTCTTTACAAGGTCAAACTGAGAACTAATGGGAGGTGTGTGGCCCAAAGCCACACAGCTGCCAGTGGAGGCATGGGTCAGGCCTCAGATTTTAGAAGCAAACCCCAAAGGATCCTGGCTCTGCTATTTAGTAGCTGAGACATTTTGGTTAAGCAGTTTATCCTTGCTGAGCCAGTTCCCTCATCTGTAAAATGAGGCTAATTATGAGTCTCCTCATCCTTAGAATGAAAATCATATTTAGAAAGCGCCAAGCGAAGTGCTGGGAAGTGCTTCATAAATGGTTGCCTATTACTATCATTATTAGAACTCCGGTCTTTTGATCCTGACGTTCCCACTCCACATCTTTCTTACATCATCCTGCTTCTTCAAGGGCCACCTATTACTGAGATGAAACCAGCAACGACTGGTACATGCTGGGTCAAGTATGATTCTTCTACTGTCTTGGAGAATCGCAAATGTCAAGATATAAAGAAGCTGTCTAGTCTTTCGGTGCAAAGACAGGAAGTATCCCTGAGCCATTACACAGCTCTTCCAAGGTGTAACTAAGGACCATAGGGCATGTTCTCCTCTTGCTGTAGCAGACCTGCCAGTGCCTCCTTACAGACATGCAGAAGGTTGAGAAAATAACACTGCCCCGGTTTTGACACTGCAGAGGTCAGAGATGAACGATTCCAGTGGTAGCTTATCCTATCCATGCCATCATGGAGACCTAGATCAAGCACTTCAAAGGTTCGCCTGGCTGAAAATGGAAAAGCAGTACCAGTCCCAGAGGAAAATGTTTCATACCACACACAGAAGCCAAAGCTGTTGGAAAGGAGACTTTTATTTTTTTCTTTCCATGCTGTGGAAGGACTTCAAGTTCCCCAGCTTTATTTCCTCCCTCAAGGAGAAAAAAGATAGCAGTTGTCCGGGTCTCAGGGCTAAGCTGCTTCTGTGTAGACCTAGCCAAGGTGGGACAGAAAGACCAGTGATGGATTCCAGATCTACCAGCTGAATGTATCCACTGCTACTAAAGGGCAGGCAAGTGACTGGAAGGCAAGTTGTGGACTCGGCCTCAGAGACCAAGAATTTAAAGACTACAGGGTGATCCGAATGACAAAGTAAACACATTAGACACAGCCTCAGAACCCACATCTGGCGTTTTGGCCACTTAAGAATCAGCAGTGTTTGAAAGGGCCACAGCTGACAGCTCTACTAAGTGTCCTTATGGTTCTCTTTGGCCTTGAGCTTTTAGCAGGAAGGGCATTGTGCTAACCAACCCTGTGAGCAGAAGTTTTCAGCCAGGGTCACAGTATCAAGGAAGGTACGCCATGGCAGAGGACTAAGACACATATAGGGTTCTCTACTTCCAGAGCCCCTCCTGGGGCCTCTCCAGGACCTTGTGATCCTGAAGCTGATTTCTTGTCAAAAACCATGTGTTTTCAAGGGGTGCCTGGGGGGGTGGGGCGGCTCAGTAAGTTAAGCATCTGGCTCTTGATCTCAGGGTCCTGAGTTCAAGCCTTGTGTTGAGCTCCATGCTGAGTGTGGAGCCTACTTTAAAAACAAAACAAAACAAAAAACACCACACACCAACTTTTGGTCATGATCTCAGGGTCCTGGGACTGAGCCCTGTGTCAGGCTCCCCGCTCAGCAGGGAATCTGCTTGACCACCCTCCCTCTGCTTCTGCTCTTCCCCCTGCTGTGCTTTCTTAAATCTTTTTAAAAAAAAATCTCAACTTGAATGGAGTACGAGGGAACAAAATCAGCTAATCTGGAGTATGAATAGGGAGACCACCAGGGGCTGAGACCCAAGCGGAAAGACTACAGGCCTCAACACAGCTTTTCCAAACATTAGTTTTTGATTATTTATTTGAGGGGGAAAAAAAGTCACAACCAAGCATATAAAATACTGTTATCCTGAACTCATTTTTTTAGGAAGGGGCAACAGGGAAAAAAACAAAATACACTTTGGAATTGATTAGGCTTTCAAGACAATGAATGTATTTTTTAAGCATTCGGCTAACTCACGGTTTGCTAACCTAGATGATGAAGAAAATGTCAAAATGGAGAAGTAGGAGCAGATGCCATTACTTCAGGCAAAGGTGAGAGTTACTGACTAGAAAGGCAGAACTGCAGGGAAAGACACAACATCCTTCCCTGAAGATTAAAAATATTGGGTAGGGGGTGGGCACGGAGGGACGGTAGAGGTTGGGCAAAATGTTACCCTCTTCCATCCAAGAATCTCAAAGCACTGGACTATCTTCCATGTTTTACAAGGCTTGCCCAGTCTCAGTCAGCAAACCTGCCAGGACCAGAGCCAAGAACTCCCACTGCTCCTAGTTCTGAGGACTTCCAGGTGGTTCTGGCTTGTGAAATGGAAAGTTACGGTTTTTGGTTTTGTGAAACCTAGTTAAGAGACAGAGATGACCTTAGGAAGATACTCTTTAAGAAAGGAGATAATTTCAAATCACAATTACACCTGGCTTTGATAATTGGAGACTTAAGTCTTTAAAACCATTCTTTCAGCTCTCCTTCCAATGTTTTATATGGAATTTGGTCAAAGATGGCAGCTTGGGAAAACTAGGTTCTGTAATACATTAGGGAAATGAGATCCTTTCTCTCAATGAAGACTAACCCATGCTTTTGCAACCTCCCTTCTCCTTTCTCCCTTCCCTCCGATGGATGCCAGGTTCAGCCCTGTACCTCTATGCCAGTCACTTCATGTAGCACTCAGGCACAGAGATTTTCTTTAAACTGATTCTGATGAACAGCCAAGGATGGAGAAGAGTTCCAGGCTTTCGGTTTTTTCATTCTCTCAATAGTTTCATACAAATGACAAATGAACCACTTTAGGAACCTTGCAAGAAGGAGGAAAATTTTCCAAATACAGCCAAGGTTAACCCTAGTTTGCAACCTCCTCATCCATGACAAAAAGGGGACAGGAATCTCTACCCTAAATTCAAAGGGTAGCTGAGGTTTCAATGCTATTTAAAGAATCATTTCCTGCTGCTGTCACTGGGTAGGAATGAGACAGCTGCGGAGAGCTTCACCAGAATCTCGCTGATGGAGAGGTAGTACAAAGAGAAAAAATAATAAAACTTGATGGGAGAACAAAATACTGGATGGGCAGATCAAAAACAGAATTATTATTGGCTTCTTGCCACGAACAGGAAAAAAAAAGCACAGAACAAGGTGGTGTATGAAACGCTCCTCCTCACCCTCAGGAAACTTTTGACTTAGCAGCAGGAAAGCAGAGGGAGCGCAGGAAGCCGCCTCCCCTCCTCCGAGTTTTACCCATGTGCCCTCTTCCTTGGTAGCACCAGTCTCCCCATGTGCGGGGTGAGACAGGACGGGGAAGAGGTCAGCGCATGTCTGCTTGCCCTCTGGCCTCCGGCGGTGCCTGGAAAGTGGAGCACACCCTCCTCATGTTCCTGTGGCAGACACTAGGGAATGAACAGGCTGGGGGCCTGAGAAGGCAGGGCCTCGTGGGGAAGAAACATGGTCACCAAGCCTCAACAGGTGACTGGGTTTTTCAGCCGTTTGCCACCTGTCACCCTCCCTTCAGCCTCTACCACAGAGGCTGTGTCCCTGAGGGTCTCATCCTAATTGGCAATAAGGCGAGGAAGGGGTGGACAAACAGCATTTGGGCAGAGGTACCATCCCAACAGCCCCCTCCCTCGTCTTCCTCCACAAGGTAGTGCTGATCTGGGCCAGCCAAGAGTGAGGCAAACACACCCTTCCTTAGGCCCTCCTCCCTGCTGCCGGCTCTCCCACTGCACTCTCACTGATGGCCACTAAAAAACACAATCTCCAAGCAACTTTGCATCCAGTTTATATTGAGCCTCACTCCTGTGTGGGTCAATAACAGTGTTCCCGTGAGGGCTTCTCAGCACTTAGGAATATGAGCTGGTTGGGAGGCGGGGGAGATGGGCTGCTTCTCTGGGAACCTGGGTCAAAGGGCAGCTCTTCAGCCACCTTTACCCCCAGAAACTCTAAATACTGTCTGAGTGCTCACTCTGCGGAGCTCAGCTCGCAAATAGGCAACCGTAACTCTTCGGTGCCGATCAATGAAAAGGCAACACCTTGAGGAGGCAGATATGCTCCAGGGGAAAGAGCACAAGAGAAGGCGAAACCAAGAGGAAAAGACAGGGAAGACACTATAAAAAAACAGGCCAAAGGACAGGGCAGGCAGGAGCAGAAAAGTTGGACCAAAATGCAAAACACCAGCTCAGGCCGGTGCTCTGCCTTCTCAATTCATTCCAGAAAAATTAGCCTGGAGCAAGGGGGAGGGGAGGAGAAGGAGCACAGTGTTTGGTAACAAAAAGAAAGGGATGGTGAGAAAACAGGAGATGAAAGAGATGGCATTCTGATCAGCATGAAGTGACAGGGTGATGACCAGCAAGATAGGAGGCACCTAGGGACCCTGTGAGGCACCAACTATGCAGCCAAGTGATTCTAACGGAGAAGCCAGGGTCTGACACCTGACACCCACTTAGGCCTCCACCTGCCCTACGTCTGCAGCAGCACCTCTGGCTCTGACAATGAGCAATAGAGAGTATATCCCAATTCATCTATTTCTTCAGGAGTGAGCTCTGCAAATAAGTTCACCTTGGGGTTTAGGGCACTGGGCAGGACTCCAGCCTCCAAATAGCTGATGAGTCCCCTCAGGGCCTGTAGGAATCGGTCGGCCAACATGTCTGGAGACCAGTCAGCCTCCTCCTGGGCCAAGTGGAGGATGACGTTGGTGAGCTGGCTGGCAGTGAGGTGGCCCAGAGCCGGAGTGGACTTGCATATGGCCTTGAGGATCTTGAGGCACAGCGATCGGCAGCCCGAGTCGGCCTGGTCCAAAGCCCGCAGGCGTGCCGTCTCTGCGGGACGCAGGCTCAGCCGCCATAGGTTGTCATACTGCGCCAGCCGGTGTGGTCTGGCTACCAAGACGGTGTCGCCAAGGGTCACTGATGGCAGGAAGTCAATGATAAGATGCCTGTCACGCTCATACTGCACTTCCAAAGTCAGGGCTTCTGGGGGTGGTGCTGGTCGGATCACATAGTCCAAGAGGGACCCTATGGCTGGCCAATTGATGGAGCCAGCCACTACCTTCTCAAATGTGTCTGCCACTGTCTTTGGGGAGAGGTAGCCCCCTACTACACAGCGGTCCCAGTAACTGCTACCACGAGGAAAATACTCTGGGTTCTCACGACGAACCAGGTAGAAGCCAGGGACATTCATGATGGTGTCCTCACCGGGAATACATGACCACAAGTTCTGCTCCAGCACAAGGGGCACGATGAGTTGGATGTGGTCAGCCGTCACCACCTGTTGGGGCAGGATTTTTTAAAAAGCTTTTGAGGGACTTAAACTGCTCAAGACACAAGCATCCCCAAATACAGGTCCCACCATCTTGTTTTCCCCCAATAATAAAGGAAACTACAAATTCATTCAGGTCACCATTATCAATTCAAATAAAGTGAAGATTTAAACCCACGACTGTCAGAACAAGAATGGGTTAAAGATGACCCAACAAGTGCTATCACAGTGGGCAAAATTCAGAAGCAGTAAGACCTCAGTCTTTCCAGCAAGCCTGGGGCACCGATCTTCTGTACCAAAAGCACTCTTGAGAAGTATCTTGGTTGGCACCCAACCCTACCCTTCGCGAGAACCACCTTGTTACCTGCAGGTCATCATAGAGGCTGCCACTCAGGTACATGTCCCGAAGTGGCATGTCAGGCAATTTGGCCCGCAGGAAGCTCCGGAGCTCGGCACATATGTCCACGGCAGCTTGCTTGGCCCGAGCCTGCTCGCCAGCAGGGATGGCCGCCCGGTTCCGGTAGTAAGTAAGAAGTTTCTCCTGCAGGGACATGCGGAGTCGTGACTTCTTCAAGTCTACCTGGCCCTTCCTGGCCAATGGCTTGGGCCGGGGCGGGCAGAATGTATCTGCCAAGGCAAGAGAGAGAGGCATGTGAGCTCTTCCCATGCTTGCTTAGTCCACAGCTGCCTCGGCCCCAGGAAGAAGGGCCCGGCACAACAGGCAAGTGCCAGCACAGTGCCTGGCACACACGTGCTCAAGAAATGTTTGCTGAAGTCAGGCGTGGTACTGAGAGCCCAGAGAAGTCCTAGAGGGGGAACAACCTTTCCCTCACCTGCGTCAAAGGCTGAGGAGTCTGTGGGAAGTGTCTGTAGGGACCGGCTCAGGCCTGTCTTCATGTCTTTATTCAGCAACCGGGGGGAACCCATCCAGTTCGGTTCTTCCCAGCTCCTTTTCCCTGAATGGCTCAGGCGGGTGGGGCTGGTAGGGGCACTGATTGCCCTATCGTACATCTGAAATAGCAGAGGACCGGCATAGGTAGCTTCCTTCCCGTTTCCCTTCTTCCCAGCAGCTCTGCCCTCGGGAGTTCAACCACTATTTTTCAATAACTTTGTTTTATTCTAGATTATGGAATACTTTGTTGCATGTGGAAAATCTCAGGAAATACTAAATGATACAAGTAACAAACCAATTTTACCATAATGTCACAACACAGATATAACTATATTTTGGTCCAGTTCTTTCCAGAAATATGTATTTATATAATTAGGATCCAACTCCATATATATTTTTGGAACTGAATTTTTTTCACTGATCACTTTTATCATTTCCCCATGCCACTAAAAACAAACCAGTATTCAACATTATGGTACCTTTTCTGACTATATAACATTATACCTTATGAACGTTAATGTACTGTTAATGTTGAACACGGATTCACTTACTTAACAGATACCGAATGGCTACTGTGTGCCAGGCACAGTTCTAGGCACACAGAATAAATAAACCAAAGAGACCTAACCCCTGCCCTCATGGAGTTTCCAGTCCAGCGGAAGGATATAGCTAATATATAATAAACAAGTTAAACGTGAGGTATGCAGAAAGAATAAGTATTAAGAAAAATAAAGTAGGAAAGAGAAGTAGGAAATATATATGTGGTGGGACTGTTGCTATTTTAAATAAGGTAATTAAGGAAAAATATTTTGGTTATTTGCCTTTTTTTTTTTTTAACTCGTTGGCATAGATTTATTTATTTGTGTATCCAATGATTTCTTGAGAGCAAAGTCCTAGAAGTGAACTTAGTGAATTCTCCTAAAGGCTCATCTTATGATGCCACATTACCAGCTTACACTCCCATTAGCAGTACTGGGAGTCTTGTTCCAGGTCAGCTCCACTTTGCAGAGACAGCCTCACCACCTCTCCCACCCCTGACCCCAGCTGCACATACACTTACCCGCTTAACTGCCAGTGTAGCGATGCCCAACATGGCTGCTCCACCCACCCCCAGCACCAGCCGGGCATTGGAGAGCACAAAATCAATGGCTGTGCCAATGCCATTGTCATCCTTCTTGCCTTTGCGCTCACCAGAGCCTGCCATAGCTCACCTAAGGACAAAGGCAGAACACATCCATCACCACCTGGGAGCTCAAGAGCCATCCCTCCCCCCACTCCCCCGCATCAGGCCAGCCCCCAACAAGTACAGGGTGTTCTGTGAATTCCAGCAATCCAAATTTTCCTGCCTCTAGCACTGCAAGTTCTAAGGTTAAGAGAGAGATACCACATCCCATGATTTATCTGCATGCAAGGGGGAAGAAGGGATCACACTAATTGTGAAAAAAACCTCTCCACCAATATACTGAGATTACAGAAATAGAAACCCTTAGCTCACCATCAATCCTTTCTTTTTTTTAAGATTTTATTTATTTATTCATGAGAGACACACAGAGAGAGGCAGAGACACAGGCAGAGGGAGAAGCAGGCTCCATGTAGGGAGCCCGACGTGGGACTCGATCCTGGGTCTCCAGGATCAGGACCTGGACCGAAGGCGGTGCTAAACCGCTGAGCCACCAGGGCTGCCCACCATCAATCCTTTCTTATATTAGCGTGAAGTGCCCAATCATGCAATGCAACCCTCTCCTTATCCCTTCCCATCAGTAGAATATAGACTGAGTTTTGATCCTTTGGCTACCACTTCCTATAAGGTGAGACCTGAGAAGGTCTAACCTAATAGATTAGAAAAGAACATGCTTATCCAGTCCCATGCCATCACTTCACACACAGAGAGGTGACTTGTCAGAGGTCCCAGAGACAAGGAATGGCAGAGCCATTTCAAGAACTCAGGACTCTAGGATCCTAGTATTATGACGCTTTTCCTACTGCATCATGTCTACCCTTACCCACAGCAAACTACTATTGTACTTTCTGCGGGGGCGGGGTGGGGAGGGGACGGGACACCCTACAAAATAACATGGACCAAACTGTAGTGGGGATCAATGGAAATAAATAAAGGATGTAAAGGGACACTGACTGGCATTCACTGAGCAACCAAGTGACTGCTCTGGGCTGGGCACTGTCTGAAGGGTGTCGCCACCCTTCTATGTTCTGGAACTCACAGAGGTGGCCCACGTGGGAGAAGAGAAGCTAGGGTCTGGGCTCTAGGCTGGCATACCTGTCAGACATCCCCCTCTTGCGGCTCCTGTGGCCTACCCGAGGGAAGGTTTTCGCTGAATGAGCTTACATCCCCTGTGCCCCTTACTTACAGTACCACATGGCACCACATGAGCAGCAAAGAGTTCACAGGCTAATGGGGGAACCTCGCTCCAGTGCAGAGATATCAGGTCCATATATGAGAAAGGTCCAAAGGGAAAAATAACTCTCTGTGGACACTCCCACTTGACAAATGCTTTCCTTCTTGGAAAAAGTGTTCAGGGGACTACAGGATGCTCAGGTGAGGCTGGTACTGTGACACTGAGAATATGCTATACACCAAGGACACTGTGGACCTGGGTGGTTTTTTTTTTTTTTTTTTTTGGACTTGGGTGTTAATGGAGGAAATAAGAAACAAAAAAAAGCATCTGCCCAAATGCACTTGGAAGATGAACTAAAAATGTGGTTACCTAAGAAGGAGCTCATGGGCTTAACAGCAAAGAGGTTGGCCTCTCATATGGTGTTCAAGTTAAAGTGAGCACATACTTGCTTCCTGGCAAATAGAGTCATCCCAACCTAAGTTCCCCAAGTCCCCAAATAAGCCCATTTTCCAGGAAGTTAGAACCCTAAGCCCCACGTAGATAAAATGGTTCAGATCTGAGTACTGCTCTTACCACCACTATACTCTTCCCTACCTCCCATGTCCAGTTCACTAGGAATTACACAGGGAAAACCAACTGCAAGCCTTTCAGGGTCCCAACACACACAGAACAGGAGGAGAGACAGATAGGATACCTGGATGCCTTTTTCAGCGTAAGTAACCTTCCTTCTAATAGCATTGCAACTGGGTATTCCTGGCTTTACCTATCCTGCCCCTTGCCTCTATCCTCCCCCTCCCCAAGAAAGAAAGAAAGATTTCTGACTCTACTTATGCCAGCAGTTATTTATTTTATTTTATTTTTTTTAATTTTTATTTATTTAGGATAGTCACAGAGAGAGAGAGAGAGAGAGGCAGAGACATAGGCAGAGGGAGAAGCAGGCTCCATGCACCAGGAGCCCGATGTGGGATTCGATTCCGGGTCTCCAGGATCGCGCCCTGGGCCAAAGGCAGGCGCCAAACCGCTGCGCCACCCAGGGATCCCCAGCAGTTGAGTTATTAAGGAAGAGTCACGGTCAAGTCCTAAAATACTCTTCCCTAACTCTAGTTCACAACAACCATGGTGGCACTTTTCTCTACCTCCCACAGTCAGTAGAAGCTTCAGGTTTAGGGACATAATGAGAGTCTACATGGCCAACATTCCACTTCATAATATGCAGAGAGCAAGCAAGGCTAAGGAGAAGAGTTAAGCTATATTACAGGTGGAGTCAGACGAGAACCCTACTCATCCTCCCTGCAGCGGCCACTGAGACAGAGATGGAGCAGATCTAACTGAGCCAAGGCAGAGCAATCCAATCAAGACAAAGGAGAACTTTACAAAGCTCCCCACACATAACAATAACCACTGTTTGTGTGTGTGTGGTTTTTTTTTTTAAACAACCAAAGAGGGATCCCTGGGTGGCGTAGCGGTTTGGTGCCTGCCTTTGGCCCAGGGCGCGATCCTGGAGACCCGGGATCGAATCCCACATCAGGCTCCCGGTGCATGGAGCCTGCTTCTCCCTCTGCCTGTGTCTCTGCCTCTCTCTCTGTGACTATCATAAATAAATAAAAAAATTAAAAAAAAAAAAAAACAACCAAAGAAATTTTACTGATGTACTTATGAGACAGAGAACCACTGGACGCAGGCACCTCCTTGAATGTGATGCAGCAGGACCAGGAGACATCCTTCCCCCAAGCAAAAGCCAGAAGAAGCCTCCCTGAGCTGTTTAGTCCTGGGCCCCTCTGATGACTGGTAAGAACAAGGCAGTGATGCAGCATAACAGAAAAGACCCTAAGTTTTCAAGCCGGAAATCCTGAGGATGAGTACTTGCCCTTGAGCCTGACTTATTAGCTGGATGATGTCCATAAGTTACTTCATCACCCAGCTATGAAAAGGGGATAATTGCATGGCCTGAATCAGGAGATTGTAACGAAGAAAAAACATCTACAAAAATACTATATGTAGGGTGTCTGGGTGGCTCAGTTGGTTAGCATCTGCCCTCAGCTCAGGTCATGATCCCAAGGTCCTGGGATCAAGTCCCAAGTCGGGAATCCCTACTCAGCAGGGAGTCTGCTCTTCTCTATCCCTCTGCCCCTCCCTCGGCTTGTGCTCTCTCTTCCTGTCTCTCTTAAATAAAATATTTTAAAAAGAACACTATATGTGAACACTTTATAAACTGTAAAAGTACTCCAAAAATACTGGCTATCATTAAGTCTTTTACGATTTCCATCCACAGAACAAAAAGTCAGCTTCCAGAAGGCAGTCAGCAATCCAGACTGTCTTCTGAGTTACATTCTTCCTTCTGAGACAGAGCTAAGAATGACCTCTAAAAGGCACATTGATTGTATTCTGGGCTTGGGACCAAAACTATTAAGTTGGGCAGACCTGAGAGAAGGCTTTTCCTACTCTAGTGCAATGTGTGCCCCTCCATCCAAGGACCAGCCTATGTCAAAACTAGGTGACCTGGGAGAGGAGACTGCTTCCATGATTCAAAGGGGAGATAAAAGTTCTTGCTCTAAAACTACCTTGTTCGGGACGTCTCGGTGGCTCAGCGGTTGAGCGTCTGCCTTCGGCTCAGGGCGTGATCCCGGAGTACCGGGATCAAATCCCATATTGGGCTCCTTGCACGGAGCTTGCTTCTCTCCTGTCTCTGCCTCTCTGTGTTTCTCATGAATAAGTAAATAAAATCTTTAAAAATAATAAATAAAATAAATAAAATAAAATAAAATAAATAAATTAAAACAAAACAAAACAAAATAAACTACTTTGTTCCAGTTGAAACTGCTTATCCACTGTACATTATCCACTCAGGTTCAGCTGAGCTACTTGCCTACTGGGAGACAGAAATCCACCCGGTCTGTGTGTGTGTGGGGGGGCTGGCTCCTCAGTGCAGTCAAGAAGGAGCACTGTTGTTGAGTGGGTATAGAGTTTCAGTATCACAAGATGAAAGTTCTGTAGCTCTGTGACAGAACAATGTGAACAGTCTTAACACGATTGAACTGTACACTAAAATATGGTTAAAATATTTTTTAAAAAGATGACAAAGGAGGAGGAGAAAGAGGCGGGAGATGGAGAGTCTCAGGCAAGTTTCTAACCTGTCTACTCAGATACACAAACGGGACTAGAAATACTCATTACCCCAATGTAGTGGGGATGAGGAGTAAGGGGGGCCCAGCAGCTTCCTTGGATGACAGTACAGAACTATACAAGTTCCAACTTACTTTACTTGAAAAAGTCGTAGCACTTAAACCTGCCTGGCTTGAGTACACATGAGACTAGCTACCATGCACTGAGTTTGTACTATGTGCTGGGCATTTTACACATATCCTCACACCACCACCACCATGAAGTCTGTCATAGTGTTACCTCCAACTTAATGCATGAGGAAACTGAGGCAGAGGTTAAGTAACTGGCCCAAGGTTATCAGGTAAGCAAGCTATGCAGCCAAGACTGGAACCTAGAACTTATGATGCTGGGGAGAAGTAGTTTAAAGGAGTCCTAAGTAGCTTGCAACCCCGCCTGCTCGTGTCACCTATTAACCAGGAGACCAGAAACTTCTTGGAGGCATTTTGGCACATTCACTGTGATGTCCCCAGGGTCAGCAATGTTTGACACATAGTACATATCTGTTGCACAAATGAGCTATTAACACCACGGGGTTATTTCTGGTGTTTTTAGGAGGTGATGATGGCAATTTGTAACCCCATTCCCAGTCAAACTAGATTAAGGATACAAAGACTCAGTAACTCACTAGTTCCCTTTCAGAAACACTACCCTGTCCTGTGCAGGCAGGCTCCCATGGGCATCACCCCTCCTCGGGCTTGCCACTGCTGAAGGCCAGCCGGCCAGTCAACCTAACTGGCTGAAGAGAACCAAAAGCCATTACATAAGGCTCCCTGCACCCCCGACCCACTCTCCCTCTCGATTAAGAAAACAGCACCCTCACCCAGCTGGCAAGCCTTCCCCCTCAGTCTTCATTTCCCTTTCTCCTCCTCCAGCCTCAGCCAACAGGTCTCCAAGCCCTTCTCCATCGCACTTCTGGGCAGCCACCCCACTGCCTCCAGGGCTCCATGTCACCTGGCCAGATCCGCTGCCTCTCCCCAACTCTCCCTAACTTCTCCACACTGCTACTGCCACAATCCCTCTTTCATGCCCTGCCCCTGCTTTCTGCAGCTGTGACAGTCCCCCTCCTCTCAGATGTCACTGTCTCTTCAATAGGAGAGTCGGTGTCTTTGCAGACATGGCCTAGGCTCAACACTGGCCCCCTGGCTTACAGGTGTGTCATTCCAGCCAAGGCAGACTCATGTTTCGACCACCAAATGCCGTTTCCACCGCATTTGCCCAGCATACTTTTCTCATTTGAGGTAGTCTTTAAGCACCCCCTTTTCCACAGCCACCTATGACCTTTGATTCCCCACCACCACCCTACTTCACACAGAATCCTGTCCCCAAGCTCTTGATATGACCCTCTAGTACAGAGCTGCTCCCACTGGCATTACTTCTGTTGATCTCCACATTTGACTGAGTCCCTTGAAGGACCATATCCATTCATCTATATCCCAGAGCCTGCCAGAATGCCAGGGCCATAGAAGGCCGTCTGGAAAAGATGCTGAATTAAATATACTCATTGGGTTACAGTGGGACTTCTTGATAACACTGCTATCAGGAGTGAACAGAGCTAACATACCACTTACTAAGCACCATTCCAAGTGCTATGTGTGCACAGTCTCATTTAATTCTCAAAATAACTGGACACAGTAGGTATTATTCTCTCCATTTTACAAATGAGGAAATGGAGGCCTGGAAAAGTCTAGTGATTTGCCCTAAATCCCACAGCTATTAGCAGCAGTGCCAGGATTTGAACCCAGACATGGTCCTTTGCAGCCTACACACTATGCTTGCTTTATCAACTGTGCTGTAACAGAATCTAGTTATGTGTGGAGAGTGTGATCTCACACTCACAAGGTAACTGAATCCACTTGAGAATGAGCCAGCCTAGAACTGAACTCTAATAGTTTTAACCAATCTTTTCTAACATTTCCATAGGTAAAATGTTCCATGAAATAAAATGGTGCTAATAATTTTGCTCTGGTGGGGCTTGAAATGCAGGGCCTATTTTTTCTCAATAAGGAAACATACTTCTGTTAATGTCTGTATTTCCTCCAATGATTTCTAATGATAAAAGACTATGGTCACTGAAAAGAAAGGGTCCTCTTGGGGGATCCCTGGGTGGCGCAGCGGTTTGGCGCCTGCCTTTGGCCCAGGGCGCGATCCTGGAGACCCGGGATCGAATCCCACATCGGGCTCCCGGTGCATGGAGCCTGCTTCTCCCTCTGCCTGTGTCTCTGCCTCTCTCTCTCTCACTGTGTGCCTAGCATAAATAAATAAAAAAAAATTTAAAAAAAAAAAAAAAAAAAAAAAAAAAAAAGAAAGGGTCCTCTCTCCTGGTCCCTTGCACAAAAAAAAAAAAAAAAAAAAGAAAGAGAAAGAAAAGACAAGTCAAGAAAAGGGAAAAAAGAAACCTATAGGATTAAGTGTCTACCTACCTGAGGCTTCTTACAGCATCTGTGAGGTAGGGATGGGAAAGAGCAGGAGTGTCTACGGAAGACACCTTTGTCCTCTTTCCCTTGGAATTAGGATGAAAGGGGAAAAGAGAGGATCCTAAATAATCCCCCCCAATTTGTTGTGGAGGAAGACTAGGCCCTTTTCCAGCTGCCTCTCCCGGGCCTCAGGATCCTCTAGCTTCTGATTTTTCCGGAACTCACGGCGGATGGAGGCAAGGTAGAAGTCTCGATCAGTGTAGCGAAGCCCACGACCCTGGCGCAGCAGGGCCCGGTACAGACTGAGCACCGCCTCTCGGCTCCATGGGGCCATGGGGGACAGGCAGGGGCTGGGCGTCACGCTATAAGCAGAAGGGAAAAAATAGAAGCCTAGAATCAGAATTAATGATGGAAGGGATGATCGAGATGATCTAAAATTCAGGAGTTCTTAATCTGGGTCTCAGGGACCCCCAAGGTCACACTGTACTTAGTGGCAGGTCTAGGAGCAGACCCCAGCCTCTCAATCCCCTCTCCTAGATTAAGCACAGTTATGCTGAAGGGCCAGGAGTTGAATCCCGGCTCTGACATTTACCAGCCACATGACTTTAGGCAAAGTACTTAACCCTTCTGAGCATCAGCTTCCTTAGTTGCAAAATGGAGATATTATGTTAAAGAGTACCTACCACCTAGGGTTATTTTGAGAACTGCGTGAGATAATGCACGTAGAGCCTCTATACAAGAACTTGGCCACAAGGGGTGGTCTAGAGTGGCTGAAGGCAAGGACTCTCAGCCATACTGGAATCCTAGCACCACCACTCAGGAGATGATTACCTTGGGAAAGTTTCTCAACCTCAGTTCTCCATCTATAAAATGAGGATTAAGACTGCATTCTGCCCATATGGTTGGTATGAGGACTAAATGAGTTAATGTATATAAATGTGTTCAGATTAGTGCTTGGCACATACTAAGCACTCTATCAGGGATAGCTACTTCTAGTGGGGCCTGGCCTGGTTTGTAAGTACTCAATAAATATTAGATTTCATTACACATCCATTGCCAACGTCTTCTTTCAGTAACGATGAACCCTTTATACAGGTACAGAGTGGCATTTGTAAAATGCTTTATCATCCATTACTACACTTAAATTCAGGAACCTCGAAGGTGGCCAGGGCTCCTAACAATGACAATGAACGCCTACTGAGTGTTTACTATAAACCAAGCCTATTCCAAGCACATCCCACAGAATGTCGCATCTCATTCTATCAACAAACCCAGGGTCATTATCCCCATTTTAAGTGAGGACGGTGAAGCTCCCAGGGAGAAATAACTTGCCCACAGGCACACCGCTGGACAGGAGGGCTGCCTTCCCGACTCCACCTCGCATGCCTCTGTAGTTACCATTTGCTGGGCCCTTATCGTGCAGTGCGCTACAAACTTTCCCAGCACATAAAAGGCACCCTCAAAATAAGCTGGATGAAACAATCAACGTCCCTAGGTGGAAAAAATGATCACTACGTCTATTTCAGATATGAAGAAACGAGACTGAATGGGGGAGGTATTTGGTAAAAAGATCTGAACTTTGGGCCCAAAGGCAGTTGGCCATCAGCGTCCGGCCTCACGGACTTCCTGCGCGAGCCTGAACAAGCCACCGTCCCTGTCCTTTTATCAAATGGAGAAGAGCGACCCTCGGCCCCAAGGGCCTCTCGGAGTGGGAGAGGACTCCAGAAAATCAACAGGAAAAGTGTTTTATGAGATTGCAGGCGACTGTCACGCGAAGGCTGTTAGTACAGGGTCGCTCGGCGACTGGGCGACTGAGCCCTGGCTGGTTCCCCGTTCCTGCCTCGACCCTGGGGGGCCGGGCCGGGCCGGGGCGGGATGGGGAGACCCCGGGCTGGGGCAGGCGGGCTCGGGGCCCCGGGAGGCCTCCGGGGAGGCTGCGGCGGGGCCACGGAGCGGCCTCCCAGGGGAAAACCAGAGCGGTCTGGGGCGAGACCCCCGGCGGCCAGGCTGGGCGGGCGCCGGCCGCAGCCCTGAGCGGAGGGTCGGCGAGCCCCCGGCCCCTGGCCCCGCTCCTCCCCTCACTCACCCGCGGACTGCGCGCGCTACCACTCCTCGGGATTCGCCTCTCGCCCGGTACCTCTCCCGGGGTCACCCACCAACATGGCCCCTTCACTTCCGGGACACGACCTTGCGCACGGAATTGAGGGGAGGGACTGAAGGGAGCGTGGGGGCGGGCGGAGGCGGGAGGACTTCCGTTCTTCGCCGCCGAAGCCTCTCTCGGGGCGGGGCCAGGAGCCTCGTCGGGCCCCGCCCCCTTAGGCGGCCCCGCCCCCACGCGTGACGTCACCAAGGACAGGCAGGCGGAGGCCGTTCGGGCCCCCCCCCCCCCCCCCCCCCCCGCTCGGAGAGCCGCGGAGCGGGGGGCGGGGATGGGTCGGACGACCCCGGGGGCCGCGCGGTGCTGCGAGGCCGCGCCCGCTAGACCTCCACCCGCTGCGGGCCTCGGGGTCTCGGGCGGGGGCCACGCGAGTCTGGGGGACTCTGACACTAACGATGTCCTCCCTCAAGGCTTTCAAAGCTCCTCCAAGTCCAGCTCGTGCGCCCCTCCGCGCTCTTCCTGCCCCCCGGGCCCTTTGGCTTCTGGCCAGCTCCTATCCTGGAAGGCTCACCTCAGATGTCCCCTGCGGAAGTCTTTTCTAGCACCTTCCCCATCAGGTGACCCACACAGACGCCTCCCCAGGGCCGCGCACAGATGTCCGCACAGTACTGTTGGAGCTCCTAACCCTTTGACCAACAAAATGTTTATCGACACCAGTTCTTTACCAGGCAGTGTGATTTAATTTATCCGTTTGCTTCTCTGTCGCTCACTAGATTCGAGGGCAGGCCCACGTCTTAGGGAATCCGAGGGTCCCCTCCCCCAGCATCTCCGTGGCGCCCAGGGAGGCCAAGGAGGGTTTGGAGTCCAGCCAGGGGGACTCCCAGTTCCAGCTCCACTTAAAGGACAGCTGCCTTTGGCTAAGTTCCCTGACCTCAGCCTGGGGCTCTCGAGGATTATAAGGTATGGAGAGGCGCAGGTGGACACTTAGGGAGCAGTTGCCCATCCATCCATTCTTTGGTTCCTGCAGCAAATCCTCGTCAGGGGTCTCTAAGGGGCCAGGCACTGCCACAGGTGTTTCAGGGCAAGGAAAGATCCAGTCCTGTCTTCCAGTTGGGGCTGACACAGGAGGGGAGCACAGCGGCTGGGTGAGAGGATGGGGTAGCTGTGGACACCATTCAGTGCTGCCTTCTTGGCCTTCAAAGCCTTTGCTGTGGCTCCCACTTTAGGAGGAGCAGGAGCTTGCTTCTTCACTTTCAGCACCATCTTCGTGCAAAGGCCCCCTGAATTCCATTGTCACAGGTCAGTGTGGCTTGAGGAGAACTGAAGGCCCTAAGCACTAAAGCAGGGAGATTGGTCAGGGAGTTGTGAGAGAACCCCAGGGGGGAAAAGACAGGAGCTCAAACCAGGGAGGCGGCAGTGGAGTGAAGAAGTGGTCAGATCCGGGAAGTCTTTGGAGGTAGGACCACTGCTCATGTGGGGCATGAGAGAGAAGGGTCACCAAGGCTTTGGGGTTCTGCTCCAGCAGCTGCCCTGCTGCCTGCCTCCCTCCAGCTGAGTTAGGAACCTGTTCCAGGTGTTCCAAATTGCAAGCAGAGGGCTGTTTTGCAGGGGCCTCAGGTCTCCACTCAGATGAGGGAAGACTTGACTTCTCTGTGTCATAGGGAGTCTGGCAACACTGGACAGATGATGAATCCCTAGAGCTTCTGGGAAAAGGAGGGCTCGATAGGGGCACCTCAAGGAGGGAGGCTTCAGGGAGCCTGGGTGGCTCAGTCAGTTAAGACACTGCCTTCAGCTCAGGTCATGATCCCAGGGTCCTGGGATAGAGGCCCACATGGGACTCCCTGCTCAGCAGGGGGCCTGCTTCTCCTCTCTCCTTGCCCCTCCCCCTTGCTCCTGCGCTCACTCGCTCTCTCTCTCTCACTGTCTCAAGTAAAATAAAATCTTTTAAGGAATAAAAAAGGAGAGAGGCTTAAGATTTAGGAGCGGTGGTGGTATAGCATCTGGGCTCTGAGGCCAGGGTCTGGATGTCCCAGGGCCAGCTTGGCATGGGGAGACAAGGAGGAAATTCTGCAATTCTCACCCCTTACACTCACGGTGTGGAGGCACCTGGCACTTACAGCTGCCTTTGGGAAGCACCTCTCGTGTTCCAGACATCCGGACTGAACACTACAAATCTTGTATTATGTCTAATCCCCGCGGTCCTGTTCAGTAGGCATCTTGATCCCCATTTTATAGATGGGAAATCCAAGCCTAAGAGAGGTTCGCTGATTTCCCTGACACTGAGCTGGGCAGCTGAGAAGCTCACAGTGGAATTCATGTCCGTCTTACCCCAAAACGTGTGTTCTTTCCACCCTTTCCAGTTGCCCTACTTTGCTCAATAAAGAAATAATTTTGTGACCCAGATAAATCTAATTGGTGATATTTCCAGCTGGAAGACCAAGTGACCTTTCATATTCCTCCTGACCCTCCTGCTGTGTAGAATATTATTTTTAGGAGGGAAGGGGGGAGGCTCCCTGGGGGCCTGCCTTTCAGATCAGCTCCCTCAGACTCTTCTGAATCTTCTCTTTACTTCCAGACTCACAGCACTTATTCCGGCTCCCAGTGCTCCCATGACAATGGGGGAAGGCAGTGAGGCAGGCATCTGGCCCCCACGTGCATCCATGGTGCCTTTGTAAGCTCGAGACCCTTGGCAAGGAGCACTGACCCAAATGTCAGGGCCCTGCCAGGTTGATGGGACAAGGGGCCCCCTGGAATCTCTTGGATACTGCAGCTTGGACATAGCCCCCAGTCGCACATCTGGATGTTGACAGTTGGTGTCTTATGGGGTCAGTCATGGATGGAGGGCTAGAGGAAAGCCCTTGTTCACCAGAGCAAGTGACTCACACCGAGAGCAGATATTTAATTGTGGAATGAATGAACGAATGAACGAACATTTTCCAGAAAGACAGAGGGCCTGGGAGAGAGGGACCACTTCCTCGAGTCAGGCCAGTCAAATCCAGTTGAATTTGAAAGAGACAGTGAAGTGGTAGTGGGCATGGGGCAAATGATTTAAGCTTCACGTGCCCTGGTTTCTTCATCTATGAGCTGGAGATGGAGATAAAAGAGCTGTCTCCTTGGGTGCTAGAGTATTAAATGTGACAGGGCACACAAGGTGTCGCTGGGAGCCTGACAGTGAGCACACAGTAAGCAGTGGTTTGTGTTATTATGAGGTGTCTCTCTCGCATGTGCGTGCATGGATAGGTATGTGGGCATACTGGCCCACAAACGGACTTTGGAAACCCTGGACATCAGTTCCATCCAGGGTAGGAACTCAGGCAGGAACTCAGGGCATCCCTATGGCCCCAGAAAGCCTCAGTGGTCAAGGGTCTGCCCCAGAGGGCTGCTGCGGGATACTGGAATGAAATGAGCAAAGCATCTTTGCTGAAGGATCCATGAGAATGGACAAGCAGACCAAGCAGTCTGTCATTCAGCATGTAGTGAGCACCCAGCGTGAGCCAGGACCAGGGGCGGAGATATAGAAGTAAAACATGCTGTTCCTGTCCTCATGAGGGCCACTGTTGAGGGGGTCGGCATGCAGGTGCGCATGCAGGTGCTCGGAGAGGAGCCTTTCCAGGTGCCCTGGGAGCCAGAAGATCCTGGGGGCCAGTGCAGAAGCCGGGATGGGTGGATGCCAACTGAGTAAGGAGGCAAAGGGGTGAGCCCCAAAGCTGGACGGTGGGCATGCTAAAGTTTCCCGGGAAGGAAGTAGTAACAGCCAGCAAGGTGTGCTTCGGGCTGATGCTCTGGCACCCATTAGTCTGGAGTCAGTCATGGGGGTGAAGCTCAGCTCTGCTACCTGGCAGCTGGGGGACCTTCAGAAGACTCTCAGCCTCTCTGAGTCTTGGTTTAAATGGAGATTAATTAAAGTGCCTGCTGGGATCCTGGGTGGCCCAGTGGTTGAGCATCTGCCTTTGGCTCATTTTGGGATCCTGGGATCGAGTTCTGCATCAGGATCCCCGCAGGGAGCCTGCTTCTCCCTCTGCCTGTGTCTCTGCCTCTCTTTCTGTGTCTCTCATGAATAAAGTATTTTTAAAAAGAAGAAAGAAATGGACTCCTGCTAATTAAGATGGAGGGAGAGTGAAGCAATGTATATCTGTGTATATATTAAGGGTCTATCTGGAATGAGGAATAAAACTATGGGTGAGGCCTTAGGGAGTTCAGGTGATGGTTATGGGAGTGGGAATGGTCCAGCCAGAGAATGAGCCATTGCAAAGGACGAGCGGGAGAACTCAGGAAAGAGAGGCCCTAGATGGGGATGGGGAGGATAGAGAAGAAGGCTGGGCCCAGCAGGCCGCAGCCAGGAATTTGACCCTGAGCCAACAGCAGGGGGAAGTCCTTGTCTTGCTCAGACTTCCCTCTTAGAAAGAGCTGCCCCAGTCTGTTATCAGGGCCTAGACTGAAGGGGCTGAGACCTCCAGGAAATGGGGCCCCAGGCCCCTGCGGCACCTCTCACGAGAGTCTTCAGCAGACAGTCGGAGTGAGCACAGCTCTTTTGTGTGCTGACACTTGCACGCACAATCCCCTAACCCTCATCACCGCCGTGTGCGGATAAACCTGTCACTGCCCTGGTTACTGTCACTGCCCTGGTTACGTCCAAGGACACGACCTTGAAGAGCCATAAGTGGCAGGACTAGGATCTGAACTCAGCTCTGGGGTTTAAACCATCCCTGGGGTAGATGAAATTATTTGGGACAAGGGTAGAGGAAGAGGACGTGGAGGGGGGAGACCTGGGGACACTGAGGTTTAAGGCCGAGGAAGCAAAGGACACTGCAGAAGACAGGGGTGTCCTGGAGGCTTGGGGAGAGGAGGGTGTGACAACAGAGGCCAGTGCCTTAGCCAGTCAGACCAGGCTTGGCCAGTTAGGGGCTGGTCCCAGACTATCTGGTTCAGTGAGAGCCCAGGGGCTAAAGAGTCAATGGGATGGGGGAAGGGAGACAGTAACTGCCTGGAGGGAAAGGGTGAGAGGGGAGGAAAAGTGGGTGGCTTGACTTGGGGCTGGGCTGGTACCTGTTTGAGCCTGAGGAGGGGAGGGGAGGAGCCACTGGAGGCCCAGGAGTGGAAACAAAATTGTCAGAGAGAGTGAACTGAACCCTCACTGGAGCGAAGTCACAGATGCTGCTCACCCAGGGGAGCGGGGGAGGGAAGGGGGGGCCATGCAGGACAGCCCCGGGCTTCCCTACAGAAGGCAGAGAGGGTGAGTCCCCACGGCCAACTGGGGTCTTCCCCATCCTGTGCCCTTTACTCTGCCCAGCAGGATCCCCTATAAAATTGAGACCCTGGGGCAGCCTGGGTGGCTCAGTGGTTTAGCGCAGCCTTCAGCCCAGCGCGGGATCCTGGAGACCTGGGATCAAGTCCCATGTCGAGCTCCTTGCATGGAGCCTGCTTCTCCCTCTGCCTGTGTCTCTGCCTCTCTCTCTCTGTGTGTTTCATGAATAAATAAATAAAATCTTTAAAAAAATAAATAAAATTGAGATACTTTTACCTGGGCTGATGGAGTCATGGAGGCGTCGTAACCCAATCAGCCGGCGAAGCCCCGGGGGTGTGGGCTGGCCAGGGACCTGGAAATGACCCTCAGAGAGAGCTGTGCCCCTCCTAATGGAGCTGGCTGTCATCAGATGTCATCGATCCTGTATCCAGCAGACTAAAACCTGATATCTCTGCACAGGAGCGAGGTTCCCCCATTAGCCTGTGAACTCTTTGCTGCCCATGTGGTGCCACGTGGTGCTGTAAGTAAGGGGCACAGGGGACGTAAGCTCATTCAGCGAAAATCCTCCCTGGAACAGGCCACAGGAGCAGCGGGAGGGGAGTGTCTGGCAGGTGTGCCAGCCTAGAGCCCAGACCCTAGCTTCTCTTCTCCCACGTGAGCCACCTCTGTGAGTTCCAGAACATAGAAGAAGGGTGGCGAGGCTGAGGACAGTGCCCAGCCCAGAGCAGTCACTCGGTTGACTGGTGAATGCCAGTCAATGTCCCTTTACATCCTTTATTTATTCCCGCTGATCCCGACTACAGTCCTGTGCGGCCTCCACCTCCTCCAGGGGCAAACTGGAGCCCTGCGTGCTGGACGGGACCAAGAATGGTTCTCCTCACTCCACAAAGAGCTTTGTAAGACCCAAAAACCAACAAAGACGGCTTTCCGGGTTGGCTCAAATGCCAGATGATCTGGGGGCACTGGGTTCCCCACGGGTGCTAGGGAGCAGCCCCCACCTTAGGACAGAGTTCGAGCTCCCCAGTTCACCCCAGTCCCCACCACCCCCTATTGTCTCATCCACAGGTGCCCCCTCGTTTATGTTACATTACCCATTGGGCTCCTGTGGTCTGCTGAGTCTGACCAGACCTGAGGCCTCGTGAGGGTCGCAGATGTTAGTCACCTGAGAGCTTATCCAATTCAGCCCCTCCCTGCTGGCCCCAGCATGTGCACATGCATGGCAGGCATGGGTGTGCACATGCACACACACACACACACACACACACACACACTCCTGTACAGACAGAGAAGAGACTGGCCAAATCTACTTTGAAAAGATTTATATCTTTGGTGTATTCATCTGGAATTCACTGGGGTATAAGGAGTGAGGTAGGGATTGTAATCTTTCTTCTAAATGGCTGGCAGATATTTCTGAAATAATATTTCTTTCCCCCAGTGTCATCTTTTTTTTTTTTTTAAGATTTTATTTATTTATGAGAGACATATGAGAGACACATGCAGAGGCAGAGAAGTAGAGGGAGAAGTAGGCTTCCTGTGGGGACTCGATCCCAGGTCTCTGGGATCACAACCTGGGCCAAAGGCAGACACTCAACCACTAAGCTACCCAAATGCCTCTCCCTCAGTGTCATCTTTATCATATAAAGAGGACCCCATGTTCAGGCTATCAGAACATTATGACTACTTCAAATTTGCTGGCCCCTGGGTCAATGTGACCTCCTCTGAGGCATAGCCCTGACAGGGCGTCTTTGAGTTCATGGGTCAGAGCTCCACTGAGACCCGCTCAGGTTGAGTTTGTCGTATGGATGACCAGAGCCAGTTACTGGAGGCTGGTCTCATGGCTGCATCTTCCTGTACCTGTGCCATTTGACCCCTTCCCAAACTGCTTCATCTGATTGGCCCGACTCACCTTTCCAAATGAAGCCATGCCATGTCGTGAATAGTGCTGCTGAGTGTGCAGGTGGTTTGGGCTAGGCCTTTGAGTAAGGTTTCTGGCCCAGTCCAAGGAGGCCAGATAAGCATAAGTCCAAGGAGGCCAAGGAAGCATGATAAGACAGCAAGACTCCCTGGGACCACATCAAGAACTTTGACCCGGTACTGTAGGTGATGGGGAGCCATAGACTATTTTAAAGTTGGGAGCAGGTGGTGCTGGTGTATAAGATCGGATCTATAAGGTAGAGGCAGGGGTGCTGCTGGGTGTGGTTGTTCACGTTACACACTGCACAAGGGCACCACATACAAGGGACACCTTTTACATCATAGACCTTGTGGAGTTGTATGTTTCCTATGACATTTCTTTGGCAGAAGGCAGTGAATTGTCTTGTTCTAATGAAATCAATATCTTATGGCAATTTTCCAATAGGTGGAAATAAGATGTCTTGAGGAAGGGATGCCTTTCCCAATTTGCACAAAAGTCTTTATGGGCAGGCAGTGGCCATGCGTGGAGGATCCATTGGTCAGGGGAGACTGGGAAAGGGTGAAGGAAGAGCAAGGCATGATTTCTGCATTTCCAGGTCAGAGCCTGGGGCATATGGCAGCACAGTAATTAAAATATATTCCAGAGGATGCACAGAGCTTAGGATGACCCGAGTGCGGTTTAGAGGATGCATTGTAATGTTCGTACATGCTCCTGGTTCTTTGAATCTTCGAACTTGACTCCCCAAAGTCCTTGAGTGTTCTGCTGATGGCAGCAGCGCCTTTCCTCCCGCAGGCATCTCTGCCATCCCACAGCCCAGCACAGGCTGGACAATGGGAGGAACCCTCTCTAAAACGGGCTCCCTAATTGGAAAGCCTTCTCACAACCTTCTTACATCAGATGGGCAGAGGAAGAAATGTTTCCCTCGCCGGAAGAGCCAGCAGCAACAAGAGGCCTGAGGCCAAACCTGGAACCATCCTGGTCTGTGCTCAGTAACTTCTAAGGGTGTTGGTGACACCAGCTGGCAAAGCCTCCCGTTGATGCAGAGCGGTGGGCCTCCGTGCCCGGTGACTCAGAGGGGAACAGATGAACCCTGACTAAGGAAGGTGGTGGCCCTGGGTCTGCCAGAGAGCAGGGGTCCTTGGGCCCCGGCTAGGGACGTGCCGGGGAGCCGATCTCAACATCTACTACTAACACAAGCAGGGCCTGGGAGACAGCTGCCCAAGGAAGGGTGAGTTGTTACACACACACCGTGTCAGGACAGTTCAGCAGCACTTGGTGAGCACTGCCGGGCCTGGGCAAGAGTGCTGGGGACACAGAGGTGAGGAGGACACGCCCAGCCCCGCTGTGTAGGCAGCAGATGCTCCAGGGTGTTCGTCCTCCAAGCTCCACCACCCCTGTGCAAGCTCTGGAACCTTCATCTCCTCGGCTGCACAGGGGGAGAAGAACATGTACCCCTTTGCTCTGCACACCTTCAACTTGCTCATTCCTCTAGCATTGCCTTCATCATTGTGTGTTACTTAGTCTTGGTTTTCTTCTTCTTTTTAAAACTTTCTGTGATTCCAATTAGATCTATGCATCCTTCTGTTTTGTGACATGTATATACACTGCCTCAAATCCCACCTGGTGTCCAGTTGGAAGAAAGAAAGGAGAGAAGGCAGGCGGGTGGTGCTGGTTGTGGATGTTCCCGGCTCTCCCACTAGGAGGCAGCACAGCACCGTGAGAAGGGTGGCAGATGACCTGGTCCTAATTCCCCCTGGGAGCTGTATGCCTTTGAGAAATTTATTTATATCCTTAATCTCCCCAAATCCTAGCCTCCCCACCCCCACAGTCTTGCAGGCTGGTAAGGGGAAAGAAATACTCCCACAAAATACCATTTAGAATACATGAAGTGATGTATGCAAAGTGCCTGGAGTGTACACAGTAGACGCTCCATGGTTGTATACTCCTACTGTAGCGGACCTTAACCACAAGAATGACTTTCGACCCCAGTGGACATTTAACAGTGTCTGGGGACATGTTTGGTTGTCACACTTGGGCGAGTGGGGTCATCTAGTGAGTAGGGGTCAGGAATGCTACTAGCACCCTGCAATGCACAGGACAGCACCCCTACACAGAATTATCTGGCCATATGGTCACTAGTGCCGAGGTCGAGAAACCTTGGCTTACTTGCAATCGATTCTGACCTCCTAGAGGGCAGAAAATGTGTCTTGTCCATTTCTGTATCTCCCTGGGGCCTGTCACACGGTGCCCAGTGAGTGAGTGCAGGGTTGAGGTGAAAGGTAAGATGCAGAGCGGTAGGCCTCCGTACCCGGTGGCAACAGAGTGGCACAGATATGGTGGTTGGGACTGGGGGTGTCAGACCCAAAACGCTAATTGTCATGGAGTGGGGTCATGCGCCTAACTGCATTAGTGTGGGGGCTTCCTGAGAGATGAGTTTAATTTGCAAAAAAAATTGATTCTAAGAATCTTAGCCAGATTGCTTTAAATGCTTGTGATCAAAGGGACCCTTCAAGAGTTTTATAGAATTGAGTGTCCCCCTTTGGGACCTCTGCCCCAGGACCTTGTCACAATGGGCTAGAACGACTGAGTCAGGAAGTTCTCTGCCTCCTAAAAATCTCAAAACTGTTATGTGTCCTTCCCACCTCCAATCTGCACCCCAGACCCTGGCCAATATTTGTAGAACCAAATGATGAAGAGTCTAGAAGTCCTATTATTGGACAGCAGTGCACTGATTGGCAGAGCAGATCAGGGAAAGGAGACAGTTGTTTTTGACTATATGGTGGATAGTCAAGTGGACCAGGGCCTAGCCTTGGCCCATGTGAACCTCTAGAAGGCAGAGCATCCAGACTGGGTCCTGGTGTGAGGCATGCTGGGCCTTTAGAAAGGCTGCCTGGCAGGACATGCCAAAGGCTCTCATTATGCCATGGACACTGATCCAGTGTGATACTCAACAGAAGTGACAAGTCTTGAGGGCACCTGGGTGGCCCAGTCGGTTGAGGATCTGTCTTCTGCTCAGGTCAGGATCCCGGGGTCCTGGGATAGAGCCCTGCCTCAGGCTCTCTTCTCAGTAGGGGTCTGCTACTCCCTCTCCTTCTGTGCTCTCTCTCTCTCTCAAGTAAACAAATAAAATCTTTTTTTTTTTTTTTAATTAAAAAAAAAAAAGGTGGCAAGTCTTGGCCAGGCTGGGCCAGTAACTGAGGTGGGGCCGGCAGCAAATCCTGTGGGCAGGGATCTACAGAGGAGGATGCTTGGGTCATAGAATACCCTATGGGCAGGTAAGGTGTATGAGACAGAAGCCCAGCACTTGGCCAGGCAGAGCAGGGCATTCAGGGAGCAGGGTATTATAACAACCTGCGAAGTGGCGGGTATTAGCACAGGAGATAGTCCTGGGTTCAAATCCCAGTGCCTTCCCTTATTAGCAGCATTCACTTGTTAGTCATTCATTTCATAAAAAGCTGTTGAGTTGTGCCAGGAACTGTTTGCTCCCAAGTGTGGGAAACAAACACAAAAGCAGATAATCCTAAAACCATGTGGAAAGAACAGTGCTGGAGACGTTCAAGGCATAACAGGAGCCCAGAGGATCAGCACCTAACCTGGGTATGGGGAGGCAGAAATGGGGGCCTTCCCAGCACAACCTCCCGGAAAACCTGACATGTCAATGGAACCTGAAGAGTGAGCAGGAGTTAGGTACAAAATGGTGGCAGAAGGTTCTGGACCAAGAGAATAGTGTGCATGAGCTCAGAGAGGAAGGCTTTCTTTAGAGGAGTTAGAAGGCTTTTGGTTGTAAGTAGCAGAAAAGCCAGCTCATAGTGTCTTTCACAAAGGGAATTTATGAGCTCACATAACTGAGAAATCCTAACCGTGGGTTTTGTGCGGCTCCACACAGCAGCCAATGCTACAGGCTATACGCTCCTCCTTCTCATTTCTAGTGGTGGGGGCTCTTTTCCCATCATTCTTTTTTTTTTTTTTTAAAGATTTTATTTATTTATTCATGAGATACACACACACACACACACACAGAGAAACAGAGACACAGGCAGAGGGAGAAGCAGGCTCCATGCAGGCAGTCCAACGTAGGACTCAAACCCTGGTCTCCAGGATCGTGCCCTGGGCCAAAGGCAGGTGCTAAACCACTGAGCCACCCAGGGATCCCCTTTTCCCATCATTCTTGAAGAAAACAACTTTTCCAGGAGCTTTCAACAATTTTTCTTCTGTATCACTAGCCCATATTGGACCTCTTACCCATCCCTAAAGTAATCGCCCTCACCCGGCAGTGGGCATGTCAACTAGCAAAGCCATGCAGGGCCACCTCAGGAGCTGGGTGTGTATGTGTGAGAGTCACATTTGTGCGTGTGTGTCCATCCCACCAAAATGAACCATTAAGAAATTCTGGTAGAGGGGGTCCCTGGGTGGCTCAGTGGTTTGGCGCTTGCCTTTGGCCCAGGGTGCAATCCTGGAGTCCCGGGATCGAGTCCCGCATCGGGCTCCCTGCATGGAACCTGCTTCTCCCTCTGCCTGTGTCTCTGCCTCTCTCTCTCTCTCTCTGTGTCTATCATAAATAAATAAATAAATCTTAAAAAAAAGAAAGAAATTCTGGTAGAAAGAGATCCTGAGAAGAGGAACTGCTAGTGTCCACTACAGCCAGCATTTACTGAGTGCCTGCTGTGTGCCCTGCTCTGTTCATGGACCATTTGGGCCCCATGGCAACCAATGCTTTGAGATAGGAGTCATCATCCTCACTTTACAAATGCTGAAATGAGGGCTTAAGTCTAAGGAACACATCCAGGGTCAGGTGATTAGCAAATGGGAGTCTGGGATTTGGACCCTGGGTGGTCATATAACAGTCTCCAGCACACAGTAGGCATTAAATAAATGGTTGCTCATATTAGGGAGAATTCAAGAATGACTCCCAGGTTTCCAGCTATTGCATAGGTAGATGAGGTGTCAGCAATGGGATGGAGAATATAGAACAGGGAGGAGGGCAGGGCTGAATTCATTTGGTCGCACAGTGTTTGAGATGACTGACACCTTGAGGACTAATCAACAAGCTGTTGGATCCACAGGCTGGATCCCCAGGAGGGAGGACTCTCTGGAGAGACTGAGCCAATGCCACTTCGGTGAGAGTCAAGTAGGCAGAGCAGTGGGCCCAGGAGTAAGCCCCGAGGAGCCCCTTTATTGAAGGGGTTCATGGGGTAAAAAGGATCCCAGGAAGGCACATCAGGAAGGAGAAAGAGGAAGTCACAGAGGCTGAGGGACGGAGTGTGGGGAAGGGATGCATGACCCCTCCATCAGACGTACGTGAGGGAAGGGAGGGTGAGGCCGTAGTCATGATGATGATGGCTCACACTTTCAAGGCTCTCCCGACACTCCGGGCTCTGGTCCAAGCTCTGGGCGCACTCACAGCCACTTGGGAGGCCTGTCCCATGAAGATCTTCATTTCATAGGTGAGCATGCAGAAGATGGACTTGGCCAACGGCTGGTGAAAGACCTGATGGAGGTGGCTGAGGTTGTGCTGGTGCTGACCACTGCATCCCACTCTCTTTGGGGGCACCCTCCTTCCTCTGGAAGATCTAAGCCAATCAGCATATTCCATCCATCCCCCCTCTGGTCTCACCAGTTGGCCCAGGGATGATCATGTAATTTTATCTAAGTCACTGAGATGCAGGCCCAGGACTTTTAGGGAGAGGAGCTCTGTTGCTTCTGTGCTGAGTACACAAAACGAGATGTGAGGCCTGGAGCTGCTGCAGCCATCTTGCAGGCATGAGGGTGAAGGCTGTCTGGGAACAGGGACAACATGAGATAGGAAGTGGAGTTGAGTGGAGCCAGAGAGAGAGAGCATGATGACAATGTGACAGTGAGCTCTCCCTCAAGCTGTACCTGTGGCCTTTACTGTTACTAAATTAATCTCTTAGCAAGCCGATAAATTTCTTCTCTGCTTTACTCCTTTGGGGTGGCTTTTCTGTCACTAGCCGAAAACAAACTGTGTCCGTTGTCTTACAGCCACAATTAGGTTGTGTAACAAACCACCCCAGTGGCCAAAGCAGTTGAGCTCACGAAACTGGATTAGTGTTGAGGCTGAACCTCTTCCGGTCTTGGCTGGGCTCACACCACATGGTGGTTGGCTGGGAGGATGGGAACAGTCAGGCCACACGGACTCGTGCCACTGCTGATGGTTTGTCCCTAGAAACTCTCTGCAGTCTAGGAGGAGGTGTTTGGAAGGTGGTCTGTGGTATTGATGTGGGGTTGGGCTTTTTTCTGCAGAAGGACAAGGTCACAGGAAATCAGGAGCACGGAAGAGGTCAGGGGCAGACAGTCCTTCAGTTTGTGTGATGCTCCCTTGAGATGAGATTCAAGCAATGGTTTTGTGTGTGTGTTTAAGATGTTATTTATTTGAGAGAGACAGAGATAGTGAGAGAGAGCACAGCAGGGAGGAGAGGGAGAAGCAGGCTCCCCGCTGAGCAGGGAGCCTGATGTGGGGCTTGATCCCAGGGACCCGGGATCATGACCTGAGCCAAAGGCAGATGCCTCACCGACTGAGCCACCCAGGTCCCCAAGCACTTTTTTTTTGGCAGGAGACCTCAGAGGTGACGTGAGATCCTTCTCAGCATCTCCCCTCAGTAGGTCTGTAAGGTCAGGGGCCTGTTTGTGTTAACGTCCCTCTCGTCTGATGCGCAGCCACTGACTGGCTGACAGGCTCACTCTTTCGTGCCTTATCCCTTCCTTTGTCACCAGCAACCCAGGTGAGGCCTGAGCAAGTGGACACACTCTTCAGTGGCTGCCCACGTGCTGCTGGCAGAACCACCGTTCAGTTGAGCCCAGATCAGATTGTGGAACTGCTGACAAATGGTGGTTGTTTTATCTATTAAATTTCAGGGTGGTTTGTGTTGAAGCAATACATAGTTGATAGAGGAAACTATAACATAAAACTTAAAAATTATTTTAATTGAAAGCTTAGTGTCCTGGGACGCCTGGGTGGCTCAGGGGTTGAGCATCTGCCTTCGGCTCAGGACATAATCCCGGAGTTCCTGGATCGAGTCCCCCACCAGGGTCCCTGCAGGGAGCCTTCTTCTCCTTCTGCCTGTGTGTCTGATTCTCTCTGTGTCTCCCACGAATAAATAAATAAAATCTTAAAAAAAAAAAAAAAAACAGTTAGCGTCCTGCTGTGAGTGTCTGGGAATTCACATGAGGGGTCAAGGATGTGCCCAGAGGCCTGGCCCAGGACAAGGCTTTTTACTGCTTTGAACTATAATCAGAGATTTGTGGATGTTCCATGATTTGGGGTGCCTGGATGGGGACTTCCGGTGGGCTCTGGGACGATGGGCCTTCAGGAGTTGGGGGTTTTAACTGCCCACAGTTCAAGCCTCAAACTGGAAAGCATCCACAGGAGTGCTTCAGTGTTGCTCTTGACCACGGCCCCCACTACTGCTCTCATCTCCCCCATCCTGATGGAGCTTTACAGGCTGCAAAGCATTTCCCTGTATTTTATGTTATCCTCCGGATGCACTAAAGGTTTCTATGGACCAATTTTATGGACAGGAGATTGAATCTGGGGAAAATATGCCTCACCTCCGAGGCCACGGGGCCTGTGAGTACTCCCCGCCTTTCTGGATAGCGAAGTGAGGAAGTTGGTTGTGCCCGACGCTCCCAGACAGCACAAGGCCAACTTTCTAAGCTCTGATGACTTCACACATCAGCCCTCACCTGACCGTGCTGAGGTGGTGCTGACTGCAGCTGCTCCCCACTGCGATCCTCCTGAGAGCAGGGACTGTCCTCCCTCCGTGTCCCCCAGGCTGGCACCATGCCTGCCTTGGTTAGGAACTTGGCTGGTGTTAGAACATTAACACAGGCATCCTCTCCGCCTTCCCCACGTCCACACCTCTTCCCCCCTCCCCTTCTCCCTCCCCTGTGGATGCTGAGGCTGGGAGGGCAGCTTAGCACTTTGTGTCCCAGCCTCCCTCCCCACAGCTATAAAACGGGAATGACAGGGAGGGAAATCTTTCAGCCCAGAGTCTGGCACGGAATAGGCACTTAATAAATACTGTCCATGTCTATGATGATGATTCACTCTGGGACATGATCTAAGGCTTGTAAACTTGATCTTAAATGGCGAGGGGTCACCATCACCCTGTTTTGGCTCAGTGGGATGTCTGCATCTCCTCCACTGTCCCACAATCCTGTGGAATTCCACTCCCCACTCCATCTACTCCAAGCACCTGCAGCAGGTGCCTTCCTGAGCTTTGGGCATGTGGCTGGAGTCTAGGTGTCTGAGTTACGCATGTGGGTGCTCAGGGGGACATTAGCCCCTACTCCGGCCACCAATACTTCTATCTCTCCTGTCTCCAGCCCGGATCTCCCCACCTAACACAGTGGCTGCCCAGCCACCCCACAGGGGACTGAGGCAGAGTTCAAAGTGCGCCTGCTTCCACCAGCCCTGAGACCTGCCTTAGAAAATCCCCAGGGGGTTCCTTCCCCAGGACAATACCATTATCCTTGGGCCTAGAGGGAGCCTCGAGAAAGCCCCTCACCTTCCACAGCCCCAGGCACCATCAGAGCACAAGTCCACAGGAGAGACACTGCCATCCTCACCTGCCCCAAAGGGCTGGTGACAGAACCAGTGCTAGAGTTCCAGGTGTGGTCCCTCTTCTGCCAGCAAGTGGCTGTGTGACCTTAGGACCTGAATTGGGGGAACCTGGCTGGCTCAGGAGCGAGAGTGTGTGACTCCTGATCTTGGAGTTGTGTAAGTTCAAGCCCTGTGTTGGGTGTAGGGATTAATTAAAAAAATAAAATCTTAAAAAAAAAAAAAAAAAGGAACCTGTGACAGGCATAGAGGGGAAGAGCACTGGGGCAGGAATGTTTGTCTGCTTGCCCCAAGAGCAGGACAGGGAGTACAGGGTGTCCCTGCTCTGGGCAGACACCAGGGCCTTCACCTGCGGCTCCAAAGGGACACCAGCTGCCTGGGAGGGTGGGTGTCGCCAGTCCCAGGCCACTTCTTCTTTCTGCAGCCCTCCTTCCAGCACTTTCCGTTGTCTGGCATTTCTAGGTGTGGGTGGCGTGAGGGAGGATGCTCCCCTGGCCGTGTGTGTGAGAGACTGCACCCCTCAGTGAAGGGGCTCCGCATGTGTCCCCCCTTCCCCCAAGCAGCCATCCTGTCCAGGGGGAGGAGGTCTTTAGGAAGACCAGAGCCACCCCCTGGCACCCCACCCCGACCCAGAGCAACCCCAAACTGGCCCCACACATGCACCTTTCAGACTTTGTAGCTGTTTTTATTATTAATATTATCTTTTCCTTTAAGCATCCCTTTAAGGGTGAAATGAAATCCAACCATTTACAGAGAAAATGATTTCAGAATGTACATATTGATTTTCCCTTACAAAAAAAATAATACTATTATCATTGGCGTCCTTAAATTATACATTTCCCGGGGCCCTGCCTTCTGCTTGGGGAAGTCCCGTCTCCCCTCCCCGACTGTCACCTATGCCCTCAAAGCTCCCCCATGCCTGCTCCTGCGAACCAACACGACCCGTGGGTGGGCTGAGCCTCCTGAGTCTAGAGGTCATAGGGCCAGTGGTTCCCAGGGAAAGACACCTGGTGATGGTGACAGGGCCGGCAGTGTGCCGACACTCCCATTCACAGTTTGATTTCTTTTCATACTGGGGGAGTGGCTCCGGGCTCCCCTGCCCCCCCAAATTCCCAGTGTATGATGTAAGTATAAGTGAAACTCATCAACCCCACGCCGTGGCCCGCCACCCCTCTGATGACCGTCCTCTGCACCCAATGGCGCGGTCTCCCCTTGGCAGTGACCGTGAACAGTGTTCTGAGTCTGAGAGGGAAGGTGGGGCCTGGCAGGTCTGAGTTCCCCGCTTTTCCTTCCCCTGCCCTGGAGCTGGTAAACTGGAGGCCAGCCTGGGGAGGGGGCATCCCCACAGCAGCTGAGGGTGCCAGGGGCATGGGATGAGGAAGCCTGCCAGGAGGGAGGCCCTGGGCTGGGGCTCAGGTATGATTCAGGAGCCCCCAGAGATTGCCTGTCCAGGAGATGAGTGGAGATGGCTGGGAAGGCAGGCCCTGGCCTGGGTTGGGCTAGAGCCCCAGGGACATTCTGACCTCTTTTGCCAATTCTCAGCTTCAAGGCGGACTAGGAAGGGGGGTTGCTATAACTCCAAGGGAGGGGTTCCCTGGGGGCACGTCACAGACTCCCTTGGGGAGGGCGAGTGGAGGCCAGAGAGCCTCCTCCGCCTGCTTCATGCCTGCCCACGAGAGGCTGCTCTGCGGCCGGCTCCCCAGACCACGCCCACACCAGACATCTCCCTGGACAGAGGTGTGGCAAAGGAGATGCCCTTCTCTCCCCGCTCATCAGAAACCCCAATAAGACACCCAGAGAAAGTCCTGGCTGGAGGCTGGGTGGGACGGGGTGGAAGGATATGGTTGGGACCAAGACGGGCTGGGGAGGTAGTGAGCTCTCAGCTGTTCAGCCCTCAGGTCAGGAGGATTCTCATTCCTTGGACTGAAAGACAGACAGACAGACAGACCCCGCACTCCCTTTAGCCTTGCTTCCTAGGCTCCCCAAGGGCTTTCTGCCTCAGTCACGTTAGGGGAGCCGCAAGGAGGTGTGGCCACAGGCTCCAGGTCCTGGGGAAGGGGAGGCCTGGGCCCTGCCCCCGCATCCATACAGAAGCATATATTTACAGGGACACCCCAATACAGACACGTACAAGTACACACCAAGCATGCACACATGCCCATAAATACACACACACACGCACAAACATGTACCGTTCCACAGGCAGGCTCTGCATCCTGGCATCACTGGGTGAACATCTACGGGGGCCTCGGTTGGGGTGTCTCACCCCTCCTACAACTACAGGCTCTCACTGCCCCCCAGCCCTGGGCTGGCGGTGAGTGGGGGCAGGAGCAGGTGCTTCTAGGAACTCTGAACGGAAGAGCAGGATCCTAGGACTGCCTTAGCCACTCCTATGCCCTCTCCCCATCCCCCTCCCTCTGTGCCAAAGACGTTCCTTGTCTCCTGTCTCCCCTCTCTCCTCCTTCCTTTACTAACAGGACTCTCGGGCTGAGGCTGGGCATGTGGCCGAAGACTACCTGTCTCAGCTTCCCTTGCAGCTACCTGTGGCCATATGACTAAGGCTCGGCCAGTAAGATGGAATCAGAAGTGACCATGCCATTTCCAGCTCATGCCCTTGACAGGAAAGGGCATGTGCTTCTCCTGCCATTCTCTGCTCTTCCCGGGCTGGGATGCACATGTGATGGTGGGAGCTAAAGCAACCACTCTATCCAGAATTGGAAGGTGCACATGAAGGAGAGCACAGCTGCCTGACTGTATCTGGACCATCTCCCTCTAGACGGTTAAGCTAGAAACAAGCTTGTCTTGCTTAAAACCACTATATTTCAGGGTGTCTTAATTAGAGCAGCTGAGAATCTAACCAATACATCCCCTGCCCTCATGAGGCAAAGAGGAATGAGATGACACACGGCTGGCCTTAAAGTCCCTCCTGGGCCCAGGGCAGCCCCATGGGCCGTTCCTGGTTCTAGCCAGACCCAAGGAGGGGTGCAAGGGTGACTCTAGCAGAGACGGTGCGGAGCTGGGGCTGTGGGTTCCAGTAGGAAGGGGTGATGGGGAACCTCCTCCCCCCCACGCCCCCTCCCAGGCCCCACCTACTAGGCTGCCTGATGGTCCGGTCTCTGGCTCCCATCCCACCCTGAGAACTAGACTCTTGGCCTTGCAGGGACTGACTGGGTAGCCCGTAAGACAGAAATATAAAAAGAAAGAAGGACTGTCGAGGCCAGGTTTGGAACCAAAAGGAAGACTCCGCAGGCTTCCGCAGACCCCCTGCCTACCCCCCAGGTGCTATCTGGCGGCGCAGGGGTGGCCCATGGGGCAGAGTTCTCAGCTCCCTGCGGCTCAGCTCTTGAGGACATTGGGCTTCCTCCCAGCCTGCCACTGTTTCTCATCCCCTCCCACCTCGGTGTCCCCTCTCCCTCCTGGACCCAAATGTGTCTATTTACAGAGCCTCAGGACCTCCCGGCACGCCCACTTTTCCGCTGCAGGTCCAAAGCCCCAGGAGGTCACATGGTAGGTTTCTCCCTGGCAGGGGCTGCAGCTCGGGCTTGGCTGCCCTGGGGAGTTCCTGCAGGTTCCCTTCCCCACCCTGCCCGCCCTCCCTTGCCACCCGGTAGGTAACCATCATGCACTCTCCGCTGGCGCCTCCCAGCCACAGCACTCCTGGTGGACGGAGGGGCCCGACTCCCCTCTCCCGATGAGGAAGGAAGGATGTTTTGTGAGCTCACAGGCCTGACCCTTGCTTGATTCCCAAGGGCCTGAGCAGGGAAGACTCCTCCGCCCATCCACTCCCGGTCCTCTGAAGAACCAGCCAGACAGCAGAGGGAGGCAGGGAAGCATCAGGGGGGGCCGCCGCCACTCCCCCCACCTGCCACCGGCCCTCTAAGATCATGCAGCCTTAGCCTTCGACCACATCCAATTTGCCCCTGGCGGGTGGCCTTCCCTCGGGACCCCTGTTCCGCCGCCCACCTTCCGCGGTGCTCTTGGGCTCCTGGTAGGGGTTGTCCAGCAGGTAGCGGAACTGGGCGTAGTTGTTGAGCAGGTACTTCGGGGCGTACATGTGTTCGCTGGGGTCGGCCGGCGGGTACTCCTGCTGCGTGCCGTCGAACCAGCCCCCGGTGCGGATCAGGCTGCGGATGTAGTTGAGGTCCCGCTTGTCCTCGTAGTCGCCCCAGCGGGGGAAGTCGCCGTTCTGGGCGGACACGAGCTTGAAGTAGATGCCCTCGGGCGTGAAGCACCAGGAGCAGTGCCAGCCGGCGAAGTGCAGGGGGCTGCCGAGCGACCACTGCACCAGGATGTGGCCCGTGCGGTTCTCGTACTGCCGGAAGTTGGGCATGGTGTAGTACTGGCGGCGGCGCAGGCGGATGCCGTCCAGCCCGTACACCGTCTGCAGCATGTCCACCGTGCAGCCCGACACCACCTCCAGGGTGCCCGGCTGCTTCCAGAAGAAGCCGTACAGCGACTTGCGCATGTGGAAGGCGAAGGGCTCGGTCCAGCCGTCGTACAGCTTGAGGAAGAGCACGCCGTCGCGGGCCGGGATCTCGTCGGCGTCGTCGATGATGAAGACGTCGTCGGGCCGCAGGTTGCGCAGCCGCGACACGCCGTCCTGGGTCAGGAAGGTGCGCAGGTAGTCGTCGGCGATCCAGCCGTCCTGCCGCCCGCCCAGCGGGAAGTGGTCCAGGAAGACGTAGAGCACCTTGTGCCGGATGTACTCGAAGGTGCCGTTGGTCAGCATCTCGCGGAACTTGAGCGGCCGCGGCTCCCCGTAGGCCGTGAAGTTGGACTCGCACACCACGAAGGCGTCCACCACGTCGCCCAGCTCGTGGAAGCGCACGTCCAGCAGGTCGAACTCGTGGTTGATGTTGATGGCGTTGATGACGCGCCGCGGCACCTCGCGGGGCACCAGGCGCTCCTTGGTGGGCAGGTTGGAGTACTGCACCACGGTGGGCACGCCGCAGCTCGGCCCGTGCCAGCCCGGCAGGCACACGCACTCCACCCACTTGCGCCGCGCGCCTCGGGCCCCCGGGCGCTCGCGGGTGCTCAGCAGGTGCCGGGCCGGGCCGCGGGCCGGGGAGCCGTCGGCGCCCTCGGCCTTCTCCTCGGGCCGCCCCGAGAGGGGCCTCTCCAGCATCTTGGTGCCCGGTTTGAAGCAGACGCCCCCCGCCTTGGTGCGCACGAAGTACTCGGTGGTGTCCTCGGGCAGCACGAAGTCCACCCGGTGGAGCTCCTCGGTGGCCTTGCTCGGAGACAGCGGCTGCAGCAGGGGCGAGTGCGAATAGAGCGGCGTTCGCAGCAGGTCAGGGCTGCCCGGCTCCGGGCTGGCCTGGGGCGTGACGGGGGCATTGTTCCAGAAGAAGCTGGACACGAGGTTCGGGCTCAGGGAGGCCAGTTCCCGGGGGAAAGTGACATAGGACAGGGTCTTAAAGAAGTGCAGGAAGGAGATGAGGCACAGGCCGGCCATACAGAACATGAGAAAGAGCTTGTAGCGTCTCATCTTCATCCTGCAGTAAGGGGGGAGAGAGCAGACGGGTCAGGGGGCTGCAGACCTGGGTGAGGAGAGCCTGAGGCCTCTCTCCTAAGGAAGGGAACCCGAGGAGGCCTTTGCTGCCACCCAGTCTGTGCACCTCCCGGCCGGTGCCTGGCGCCCCTGCAGGAAGTCACCTCCTGTCTCCACCCCGTCCCCCCAGAGTTCAGCCTGAGAGTCCAACTCACTGTACCAAGTACCCCGGGAAGGCAAGGCATCGACAAAATTGCCTTCCTGGTCAGGACCTCCTCCCCGTTGCCACAGCCCTCCTTCCCCAGAGACTACCAGGTCATCACACTCACCCCCTCTGCAGCCTGATCCTCCACCTGGCCTGCCCACTCTGACCAGACCAGCTGCATCGCTAGACTTTGCTCCAGGAACAGTGCAGCCTGGGAAAAGCTCAGCTCTGCAGTGCAGAACCTGCCCCAAGGGAGGGGGAGAGTGGGCTGCAGGCTGCCAACATGGGTCCCCTCCCTGACCTGCCCACGGAGCTTTTCTTTTTTTTCTTCTTCTTCTTTTTTTTTTTTTTTTTTTTTGTGTGTGTGTGTGTGTCAGTATGTTGACAAATCTTTCTAATTCCTTTTCACTGAAAGAATTCACAGGTTTCAAGGAAACACATCTAATTCTAACACTTAAAAGAATAAGTAAAAGTTCCCCTCCGTTACCGATCTCCAGGCACAAGGTGTGTTGCTGGTTTGATATGCGAGATTTCTGTCCTCGATTTCCTATTTTTCATAAATATTACCTAATGGACACAAACTACAATCAAGTTGTTTTCCACAATCAATGATGAGAGATTTTCGTATCAGTAGTAATAGATCTACCATTTCGTTTTAAATCCCACACAATATTCCATGGTTGTTTTGAATGAATCACTCTCTATTCATGAGTGACTCATGAGTATAACCATTCTCTCTATTCACTTAAGCAGTTCGATTTATCAATTAGTTTGTGGCTGTGGAATGGAGAGCCTTGTATATTGCTTTTTACAATTGAAGTGAACTTTCTATTATAGAATATTCGTAGCATATCAGAAAAGTTGCAAAGAGAGTACAGAGGGTTCCTTACACTCCTCGCTCGGTCTCCCCCCAGAGCTAGTGTCTTACATCACCATGGTACGCTTGTCATACCTTGAAAATTGAAATGGCCACATTATGATTAACTAAAGTCTATACTTTATTCAGGTGTGCTACTTATTTCACAAATGAACCTGTGGAGCAAGAGAGAACTTCTGACTATAATCCTCCAGCTTGTTTTGTCTTAGAGCCCAGTGAGGTGGGCATGCAGGCTGGGAGGCTACCCCCATTGGGCCAAGTAGGACCTGGATGACCTACTGAGTTTCGGGAAGGGCTAGGATAGAAACTGGCCTTTGGCCGCTGGTGTATAATCATTTCCCCTTCCGTGGATCCCCCATGAGTAAGCACTGTCCTTCCATGTAGAACATTCTTTCCTTTCAGATGTTCCTTTCTTTGGCTTCTCCTTACTTCTCTGGGTCATTTGGGCGCCTTGCTGCCATACCCTCCCCTCCACTTCCTAACTCTGCATACAGCAGGGGAGAGTGGAAGGATGCACACCTGGCCTCAAACTTCTGTGACCTTAAAGAACAAAACAAAACAAAACAAAAAACTTCTGTGACCTTAAGCAAGGCTCCTTGCCATTCTAGACCTCAGTTTCTACACCTGTGAAATGGGTACAGCATTCCTGATGGGCAGCAGGTGCTTAATAAACTTCGGTCATTTCAAGGCTGGAAGATTCCAATGTAATTTTCTCTAAGCTATGTGGTTACAAGGCACAGATTCATGAAATGTTTGATCGAGAACAAATTTTAAGAGCCACCTCCTCTAATCTTTTAATTTTATAGAGGAGGAAACCAGGACCTAGAGGACTTCAGGGACCTGCTTGATGTTACAAAGCTGGGGCAGGAACCTGGGTGGCTTGACTCCTGGGCTACACCCTGTTCCCAGCCTCACCTTGGTGGGGAGTCCTGAGCCATGGAGTCGCCACCAATGGCGACTGGCCAGGGTACTTGGTGCTGTCATGTCCATCCAGTTTGAATACCTGGCTCTCCTGGAGTCTGCCCCAGGGCTGGCACAGCTGACTGGAGGCAGTCTGGCAGGACAATCGGGGGTGGGGACCTCTGCTAAATGTCAGCTGTCCCAGGGCAGGGGGTGGGGGACTGGTCTCCACTGGCTTTTGAGAAGGCGGGAGGGAGGGGCTACTCCTTGGCAACATTTTAAAGTAGGTCTTCTGGGCTCCTCTCTCTGTAATGGATTCCAGCCCTACCCTGGCCAAGTGAGACCAGGTAGAGGCCAGCAGGGTGAGTGGAGGGGCCAAGGGGTGAGGCCCAATAAAGGAGGGTCGAGGCATTCTTGCTGTGGCCGAGACCAGGCATAAGGCAAACCTGCAGACTGAGCTGGGCACAGCAGAAGCGTCCAGCATGACCCACCAGGGGCTCTGAGGACCCGGTAAGGCAGTCCTGATCCTTCTGGTTATTTTTTCCCACTTGGAACCTACCTCTGTGGAACACACACCGACCCTGGCCCTTGTCAGACTGGCCCATGAGCTGTGGAGGGCAGGGCCAGGCTGCCACTCAGATGAACTCCCCTGGCAGCAGTGGCCCTGCAGAGTGCCAAGGGCCGCCATGGCCCCACCTAGGTCACACTGACCCAGCTGCTCCTTGGCTCCCTGGGCAGGCTGGCTTTCAGGATCTGGTTACACCTGGCCAGATGTGCCCTTCGGAGGACAGACCCACCGGTACCTGGGATCTCCCTTTCACTGGAGCTTTCGGACTGAGGCCATGTAATAAGGCCCCAGCCTGGCCTGCTGCTGAGAATCAAGGAACTGTGTGTGGCTCCCTCATTGCTCGGGCTGCTTAGGAGACAGAAGCACCTGGTAGTCGGCCTGGAGCAAGCTAGGGCCTCACAGACCATATTTTCTGGGACACTTTCACTTTCAGCTTCACTCTTACTTTTCTGGGCCTGACCCTTTTTTAATCTTATCTTCATGTATTTTGATAAGTACTTGAAATACTCTTTTTTTTTTTTTTTTTTTACACTGTGTGGCATATAAATAGGAAACGGAATAAATAAAGCATTGACTCCTGAGGTCTCATGCAAGTCTCATCCACTTTGGAAGATTACTGTAACCACCCATTTTACAGATAGGGAAACTTTTCCCAAAGGCCATTAGGAAGGTGGCTGAGTCAGGACCTGGCACCCCTCCCTCCCTCCCTTCCTCCTTACAGCTGAGATGGATCCCTCCAGGCAGCCCAGCTGTGGGCTAAATCCACAGAACCTAATTAGGCCCCAGCTGGCAGCCTTTCTCCCTCCACTATAAAGCTTTGTTGAGGGCAGCCCGGGTGGCTCAGCGGTTTAGCACTGCCTTCAGCTTAGGGTGCAATCCTGGAGACTGGGGATCAAGTCCCATGTCAGGCTCCCTGCATGGAGCTTGCTTCTCCCTCTGCCCCTCTCTGTCTCTCATGAATAAATAAATTAAATCTTAAAAAAAAAAAAAGCTTTGTTGAGAATCCATCAGGTGCAACAACAAAGCTGATGGTCACTGATGCTTATAAGCCAGTGAATGGCCCGAGCACATTCTACGCTAGACATCATTGGATCCTCTCAGTGTGAAGCAGGTACCTTTATCATTCCCATTTTACAGGTGAGAACACTGGGGCCAGAAAGATGATATAACTTGCCCAGTGTCATACAATTAGTAAGGGGTAGACAGTGGGCTTTCACCCACTGGTAAACCTGTCCTGAGCCCCTTCCATCTGCCATGTGCAACCCAAGTAGAGTGACACCAAGAATCTACTGGTGACCAGTGAAAACAACCCAGTAGATGGAACAGCCACTACTACCTTTGACCCACACAACACCCCCACAGGGTGCTCACCTGATCCATATCATCCACTCACACACTAACTACTTATCAAGAGCCCACTGTGTGCCAGGCACTGTACTAAGCCCTGGGAGCCTGGGAGACGAGGCAGACGAGGACCCCCACCTCCGTGCAGTGTACACAGGGGTAAGCAGGGCAAGGAAATGCAATAAACTAGAAATAAATGAGTCAGGTAATACTGCACATTAGAAAGAGTTGTGCTGGGCAGCCCAGGTGGCTCAGTGGTTTAGCGCCTGGCTTTGGCCCAGGGGTGATCCTAGAGACCCAGGATTGAGTCCCACATCAGGCTCCCTGCATGGAGCCTGCTTCTCCCTCTGCCTGTGTCTCTGCCTTGCTCTCTCTCTGTCTCTCAGGAATAAATAAAATCTAAAAAAAAAAAAAAAAAAAAGAATTGTGCTCCAGAGAAAAATCTGGGTAAAGGATAGGAGGTGGAGTGGGTTCAGTGACAAGCAGGTGCTCAGTGCAAACCTCTCTGAGAAGAGGGAGACTTGAAGACGACAAGGGGGCAGGAGAAGAAGATTCTGGACAGAAGGAACAGCCAGTGCTCAGAAGGGAGATGCATGGGATGGGTCCAGATCACGCAGAGCCTGAAGCCTCAGCAGGAAATGTGGCTTTCACGGGAGGATTCTAGGCAGAGGAGGAACATGACCCGACCCTGGTCTGAACAGACTCACTCGAGCTGCTCTGTTGAGAGTACACTGTTGCTGCAGCGAGCGCGGCAAGGACACCCCGGCATAGTCCAGGTGTGACAGGGGGCGGCTTGAACCACAGTTGGGGGTGGGGTGCAGAAAGCGCTCAGATTCCGCTGGATTTGCTGAAGACTTGGATGTGAACTGTGAGCAAGGAGTCAGGACCTAGAAGGATGGAGTCTTTGACTGGGGTGGGGGATGCCCCTCAGCTGCAGAGCTGGCTTTGAGTCAGGCTGTCTCTGCAGGTCCTCACCCTCACCTGGCCTCCCCCCTAGCAGATGCCAACACAGAAGCTGATAAGGGGCGGGGCCAGCCACCTTGAGGGCTAATGGCAGAGCCTAGCTGTTGACCTTGGTCTCTGGATCCAAATCTCACATCCTTCCAGAAGTATGCTTGGTCTAGAAACCTCACAGGATGGAGGGGTGTGGTGAACAATGCTTTGGATCTGAGGACCCCTTGTGGGCTCTGGGAGGAGGAATTGGTTTGGGGGACATTGTTCAGTTCACCATTCTCCACCCCCTCCTCCTGCTTCCTGACATGCATTAGCTTGAGCCCCTCCAGGAACTCAGGACCCCAGGAGGGGTGAGGTGGTCAGGACCTGCCTGGAGAAGCAATTTTAGCTGAGGGGGGACTTGGGTCTCTAATGGGCTGGCCCATTGCCCTCCAAGGCCGACACAGGCAGCTTCCTGAGGGCAAAATCCCTGTCCAGTCATTCCTATTGCTGAGGATGATCTTAGGCTGCTCAGAGGCCATACCTATGCCCTTACTCATTTCAGTAAAATTCACCAAATATTTCTTCGGTGTTTGCTTTGTGTCAGGGCCAGCATCTCCTGAAACCAAGTGTCTTCTGCCCAGGTTAGAACTTGGAAGAACCATACTGAGCTCTCCCAACCCTCTTCCTGACAACCTGCATCAGTCTCTGGATTTATGTAGCCACTGTGAATCTGAGTCTCAAGATTGCTTGGCCTCTCTGAGCTTCAACTCCCCCATCTATAAAACGGATATAATCATTCCTGTCCTGCCCACTTCAAATGAGACACCAAATCAGGGAGATCAATCCACAGTCCTCTCCTGTTCCCAACACTCACCATGCTGAGCTCACCTTCCCTGACATCTGTCTCCTCAGCTGGACTACCAGCTCCCTGGGGCAGGGAGCTGTACACAGCAGGTGCTCAACAAAAGCACCCTGCATTGTCCTGGGCCTCCTCAATGTGCTCACCATCACTTCCATGCACACAGACTCTGGAACAAGACTCCAAATTCTGGCTCTGCCATCTTCTATCTGTGTAGGCTTGGGCAACTTCACAACTTTCATTTTTTTTCCATCTATGAAATGAGAGTTCAATAATCCATGCAAAGTGCCTGGCGCATAATGAGTATGAAATAAACCTTAAGTCTTCTTACTCCTATTGCTATATCCCAGCCTGGCAGAGAGAACTTTTGGGTGGGGATGTGGCACGAGCTCAAAGGCTTGGAGGTGAGCCCCTGGCAAAGCCTGGGCCCTGGTGGGCACTGTCCTATCTCAGAGGAGCAAGAGGCAGGGCAGGGGCTCAGCAACTGAAGCCTAGGAAGAACCTGGGCCTGATGGTGGAGGGGCTGAGAAACAGCACCCTGCTTCCTGGGGCACCGGGGAAATGAGGGAAGAAATTTCAGGCCCTCTAGGAGCCTCCCCGAGTTCCCCCCAACCCTCAACACACATATCACTCTGTGAGTGGTACCCAGCCCCAGGGGCCTATGTTTCCTGCATGAAAGTGGTGGGGTGGGCTGGGTGCTTCCTGGTAGCCAGATAATCAGGGACGGGGGAGACTAAGGCTGATCCTGACCCAGGATAGTGGCAGGATCAGCCCACTCCGGGCCTCCTCTTCTTGTGCTGACTTAGGTCTGTGGCCATGCCCCAGAAGGTGCCCCTGGGCAAGTTTTCTTCCTTCTCTCCCTGCTCCTACCTCTTCCTTCTCCTCCTTGTGCCTTTTCTTTGGGCTCTGCTTGGAAGGTTGATTGGGTAAGGCAGGGAAGCAGATGAGCCCAAACCCCACAATCCAGTCATGATCTCGGGGTCAGGGCTCAGGCTCAGTCCAGGGGGGCTCCTGGTCAGAGAGGACAGGTGTTCCCTGGAGACCACAGGCTAGGAGTGTGGGCCTGGCTGGGCTGGCAGTAGATGCAGACACACCCTGACAGCTGTCATCAGAGTGACGGGAAGCTCCCGTGGCGCTCTCCATGGTCCTGAGCTCGCCTGCGCTGACCAGGGTCCTAGCTCAGCCCTGGGAATGCCCTCCACCAGCCTCTCACCGGCCCCTGCCAACCTCCTCTGTGGTTCAGTGGCTCATGTCCTAATGGCCACTCCCCCTGCCCACCATCCTCTGGCCCCCTTCCCTGCCTGCCTCATGACACCTGATCCCTGGTGTCCTCAGTTCTGGAACAGCCACAGGGCCCTCAACTCCTACAACTGGGAAAAGGGACCAGTTGTGGTCTGCATCCAGCAGCAAAAGGGTCCGACACCTACTAGGTGCTCAGGACGCCCTGGAAATGTCTATGGGGGAATTCCTGGAGGTCGCACAGTCCACCTCGTCTCCACTCTTGGGCAGGAAATGGCCCCTCTACAACCCCAGCCTGGGAGCACCTTTGAATGCACCCTCACTTCTCCATCAATTAGTTCATCTGCTTGAAAGGACATCTTGATTTTGAGCTGAAGTGCCTGCCTCCATCCCATATGACCCCAAGGCTCTGCCCATCTCCATGAGGAAGCAGGAGATGTATCTTTGCAGCAAACTCTGCCTAAGACACAAGGTGGGCACAGTGGTTGCAATGTCAGATCTGAACATTGCCTCTGACCTACCTCTCATTATCCTACCTCTGCTGGCCTCAGTTTCCCTTCTCTATAAAATAGACATATAACAAATGAGTCAATCCATGCAAAAGAAGAGCAACTGTGCCTAAGCATACGGTGGGTGCTCAGTGAGCATCGGCTTTCATTGTTACTGGAAATCAGGAAGATCTGGTTTAAGCCCCCAGCGCTGTAATTTTACTGTGTGCCCTCGGGCAAGTTACTTAGCTTCTCTGGACCTCAGTCTCAGATAGAGAAGGAAGATATCCCCTCCCTTGCAGTCCTGTGGGAGATCTGGATGAGCCGTGGTGTCAAAACATCCTGCATGGAGCCCAGCACTTAGCAGATGCTCTAAAAATACCTGCTTCTTTCCTTCCATTTGGCTTTCCTGCCAGACAACCAAATGCAGATGACATGACTGAACATGCCAGGCCTTGCTCCTAGCCAACTTTGTTAAAGGACTGAGCCAATTGGAAGGCTGCTTACTACTGACTGGCACCCATCATCCTCCTGGGCATTCTCAGTGACTCATCTGGCTTTCAGAGCCCAGGGAATCTGGAGCCCCACAGAGGGTCCAGACTCCTCTCCCAGGGTCTCAAGGGCCCTGGAGTAAGAATATTGTCCAAACTCTCACCCCAGGCCAGCGCCCCCGCCAAGTAACCATCTGGTCTCTGCTGGTCCAATTCTTAGCACCACCCATTCCAAGCACGTCAGACTGGTAGAAATGCTTTCTGTTGACCTAAATCAGCCTCCTTGGAGCTTCCGCTACTGCTTCCGGGTCCTCCCTTGGGGGTTAAGCAGAGCAAGTCAGCACCTCAGGAATCAGAAGACTCTGTGGCCAAATAAAGGTCCTTCCAATGTGAGGTTCCACGATCCCCCATGGAGAGACAGGCAGAGGAGGTAGCTACAGAGTCTGACAAATTCCAGAGCTCTGGCAAGATGCAAGAAACAACTGACGCTGTGTTTATTTCTTCATCTCTCATCATTTTATTCATCCCTTTAGCTCCTGTCTATCAGACAGCGCTCCATGAGGGTCAAGCCTATACACAGGGATGTCACCCCACAGCCGACGCATCATCCAGGCTACTGGTGGACATTTACCAAGAACCTGCAGTGTGCCAGGTACTGCCCCTGCAACGGCTGGAGAAATTAGGGGCTCATTCCTGGGCCCCCCCTGGAGGAAGGTATGTTGAGTCTCCATTTTGTAAATGAGGAGATAGATTCCTCATAGCTTTGAGGTTAAGCTACTCGCTCAGCCACACAGTGCTTGTGGGAATGAAACAGATGAGATTCCCCAAGCATCCTGCACCTGCCAACAGGTGGGCCTGGGACACAGTGGGGCTGCAGATTTGGGGGTTCTACCCCAGGCGAAGCATGAGTGGCCTGGGTGAGGGAGGGTCTGGTGTACCCTAACCCCCCAGTCCCCAGGACTTCTACTCCCCAGCACTCCTCAGAGAGAAGTCGGCTTAAAGGGCCAGCCCTGGTCAAGGGCCCCAGCGGCCCAGTCACTGAAAAGTCCTGGCGGACTCTGTTCACCATGGTGCAGGTGGGGGAGCTGCTGCTGCTCCCATCCACAGATCAGGAAACCAAGGCACAAAGTGAGGCACAGCTACACTGGGAGCCAGTTCTTGGACCAGCCAGATGGGGCACCCCAGCCACCCCCTGGGCACAGGGATCTGGGGCCTCTACTCTTTCTGCTGGCTTAGCTCCGAAGCAGGAGCCTGGCTGAAGCCTCAGCCCAATGCCCATGCCTGGGAGCCCTTTCTGTGGTGAACCCTACCACTACCCCTGCTCCACAATCAGCCTATGTGCCCTGGCCCTCTCGCCTTCCTCCAAAGCCCTCCCCACTCAGCCTGCTCCCAGTCCCCTGCCAGCTGCCTAAGAACTTTCCCACAGAGTGGTAGCAGGTGCCTGAGAAAGTTGGTTCCCAAGGCTAGGACCTGCCCTCATCTCCTTGGAGCCTCCTTCTCTTTCCCCACTGGTCACTGGGCCACCGAGGACATCAGCGTTTGGTCCCCAGAGGCCCATGGGTAGTGAAGATATAGAGCACTTCCACCTGCCCAGAATGTTCTACTGGACAGCGCTGGAGGCTAAAGAGATTAGTCATCCTTAGACATCAGCCAATGGGGTGGCTGTGCTCAGAAGCCTGCTGTGGCTCCCACTGTCCAGCACTGAGGCTCATGGCTGCTGTGACTCCTGACCTTTTTTTTTTTTTTAAGATTTTATTTATTTATTCATGAGAGACACAGGGAGAGAGAGAGACAGAGACACAGGCAGAGGGAGAAGCAGGCTCCCAGCAGGGAGCCCAATGTGGGACTCTATCCCAGGTCTCCAGGATCACACCCTGGGCTGCAGGCGGCGCTAAACTGCTGAGCCACCCCCACCCGGGCTGCCCTGACTCCTGCCTCTTAAGATCCGCCCCTACCTTGCCTTATTCACGTTAACATGATGGTCACCACTTATCACACGCTGAGGTATCACCAGCTGTCGGCATAGGTTTTACATACACTGGCCCCTCCCGGCCGTCCTTAGAGGTAGGACTTATCATCCCCACTTTACAGGAGGAAATTGAGGAAATTGAAGCTCAGAGGGCAAAGCAACTTGCAGAGCATTCCTCTGCTCACCTGTGCACACCCACTGCTCTGCAGGGCCTGAGACCCACACGGCTGGCGGGGAGGGGAACGTGCCATTGGCCTGAGCCCCAGACACTGAAGGCTCTGAGTGATGGCCAGTATCAGCTTCCAGAGCTATCCAACAGCACGCTCTGTGATGGTGCAAACAGCTAGGCTGCGCTATCCTACACACCAGCCGCTAGCCCCGCATGGCTACTGAGCACTTGAAATTGACTGGGAGACTGAGGAACTAATTTATAATTTCACTTAATTTGAATTTTAGTTTAATAGCCACATGTGCTAGCAGCTACTGAATTGGAGCAGGCAGGTTCAGACAGGACTGGGGAGAATGGGGCAGGGGAAGGGGCAGGGGCAGGGAGCAGGGCTGATTGCACCAGCTCTGCAGGGATGGTGGGGCTGGAGGGGAGGATGCACATGGGAAGATGCTGTGTGGAGGTGAGGTGAGGCAGCCTGAGGTATCCAGCCTGGGACCCAGGGTAAGGGCGGGGAGTGGTGGTGAGCTGCTGTGGGGACACTCCTTAAACACTGGGTGACAGAGGGAGGGAGTGGGTCACAGCGTCAGGGGCAAGAGGTGGGCTGGGGGTGGGACCTGGGGAAAGTCTGTGGAGGACGGAGGAGGACGAAGGCAAGGAGCTGAGCCCAAGCCCTGGGGAGGGCACCTCTGGGTGGAGGATTGGGCCTCATTGTGCAGAGGCAGCTGGAGGCAGTAAGGTGGAGCTATGGTGTACAAGTCACAGGGCTGCCCTGAGGATTTCGTGTATGTAAAGTGTCTGGAACACTGCCTGGCTGAGCGACCACCAGGTGGGTAAGAAACAGCATCTGGTGAGGGGCAGGTGATGAGTGTTTGTCACAGGAGAGACTGAGGCATCTGAGGATGAAGCAAGGACTCCTGGTGGGTGGCTTTGGGGAGGGGAAGAGGGGGCTAGATGCAGACACAGACATCCCACGGAAAGGGTTCTGTGGGCACTGAGAACATGTGTCCCCAAACCAGGTTCTATGGAACCCCCAGGGCACTCCCGGGACCAGATGACAGAGAGAGATGGGGAGAGACAACAAAGCCTGGGACAACCCCTCCGCCCCCCTAAACACACACACATAATCAAAAAGATGCTCACTCAGCTTTTCAATTTCATACATTGTAGTTTCTCCTAGGATTTTGTTTGCAGAAAGTCTTCTACACTAAAAAGAGGTCTAAAAACCCCAGTGGGGCAGAGGCAGATGCGCATTTCAGAAGGGCCCCAGGAGCTCTGCTGGTCTCACACACACAGCTTGGAAAGCAGAGGCATAGACTGGGCCTGGGGGGCGGGGGGGTAACAGCCCTGCAGGGGGGCAGGGGGGCTCTTGCCTGAGTCCCCTTAGTGAGCAGGGAGGGAGTGTGGATGCATCCCAGCAGGGGTGCAGGGGCTGCTGGGGCAGAGGTGGGAGGAGCAGGGTGATGGCGTGACCGGCACAGCCACAGAGCTGGAGATCATGTCTCCTCCGGCCCGTTTCTGCCCGGTCACAGTAAACTCAGCAGTGATTGGCCTTGTCCCCTGCCCTGTTCATTCCATTCCCACACTGTGACTTCTCCAAGTCAGGCTGACCCTGTGTTCCCGGCGCCCAGCATGGGGCCCCGCCCAGACATTCAGCGAGTGTCTGGGGCAAGCCAAAGGGATGAGCACAAAGGTGGAACTGCAGGCACAGGGATCTGGCTGTGTCCCTGTCAACAGGGCCACATAGTCATGGACTTGCTGGGATGAAGAATCAAGAGGCTCAGCTGCCCCGCTGGGGGCTGGGGCCGGGCCCGGGTGGAGGGACGGCGCCCAGGGGTGGGGGTGGGATGTGAGGATGGCAGGTCTCTGGTGCTTCTGCCCTGCCTGAGGTGGGTCGAGAGAGCAGAGCAGTCCTGGTTTGGAGCTGGGGGTGCAGCCAGGAACAAGATGCACAGATGAGGTTCTCCCGGGTGGAGGGAAAGAGGACAGATGAGAAAACCAACAGAGGATGCCAGGTGTCAGCACAGGCCTCCCGGAGAGAGGACGTTTCAGCTGCGACCCGAGAAGGAGTCACCCCACAGAGTAGGAAACCCCCAGTGCGGTGACAGCAAAGTGGGAGGGTGTCAGGGGGGTGTCTGAGTCTGTGGTGGGCACATGGGGCCTAGTGGGGCTGGCGAGGACACCCCACACTCTGGGGGCTGTGTGGACAGAAGCCTAGGCAGCCCGTCTCAGTTGCTGCCTCTTGAGTCAATAATCCAGATGCAGCTAAACCCTCTACCTGGGCAGGGCTGGGCCAGTCTGCAGAGCAGCGGATCTGGAATATTCCTCCCAGAAGATGCCTCCTCCATCGTCGCCACCTTTGTGGTGGCTGGCACTTACTGAACGGCCCAGCTGCCAGACGCCGTGTGCTTTACTCCATTTATCCTCACAGCCACTGCATGGGGAGGACATGGGGGCCGGGGACTGAGGGACCTGCCTGAGACTCAGCAGGCGGTGGCAGGACACACCCACGCTCACCACCTCTAGGGGCCCTCATTCAGGCGGCAGGGCCTAGGCTGCCGCCTTCAGCCTCGTCCAGGGCAAGGGCCCTCCCACCTCCACCCTGGCCCCCAGCAGGAGCCCAAGGGCTTGCCACTTGTGGGTCACATGCACCTGCCTTGTTCCAGCAGGTGACTGGACCAGTCACGATAGCCCTGTGTCCACCTGCACAGCCCAAACCCCCTCTCGGAGGCTCCCTTCCACCTGTGATGGGGTGAGCCCCCTAGGGCAGCGCTCTGTGAGGCCAGCCTACAGCGAGGTAATACCACGTTTCACAAAGCCCAGAGTTTCCGGACAGGCCGCAGGAGCCCCAGAGTCCCTTCCCACCTGATGCCAGCAGGGACAGATCGCCCTGGACGGGGTCTGGTGTTGGGATCTCTGGTCCCCCGAAGAGGGCCTGGGGCTCTAAGAAGTCAGGGAACCTCCCTGGTGAGGCCCAGACTTCAGGAGGCTCCAGAGGGCCTGTAGTCTGTGGGGGGGCCTGGCTCAAGCCTGTACTGCACACCCCCGCCCTCCGCCGGCCCGATCTCTTCCCCAGCCCCGCGGGCCCAGAACTCCGAGATGGGCAAGGCAGGGTCCCACACCAACCGCGCTCACCGCCCTGAGGGGTTCTGTTTACTTGCTGTTACCCTGACCTGGCCTCCGGCCAGGGCCAGTCGGGCCCAGCTGTGTGGCCTGGGGACGCCCAATGCCCCCGCCTACTGCTGCCCTTCCTTGGCTTGTCACCAAATGGGGGAAAGAGGAGGGCGTGCCTGAGGCCTATCCCCCAGCTGCCCTCTGGCAGGGTGTGAACTGCCTCAGGTTCCTTCTACCTCCATCCCTTACAGATAAGGGAAGAGGTTCAAGGGGTCCAAGGGACCAGCCTGGCTCACCCTGAAAGTGACCCAGCCCTAGGGCCTCCTGCTCCCTACCAGTCCACTCTGCCTCAGTCTCCCCTTGACTCTCCATGCCTGGATCCCCGCAGGCCCACCTTCCCCTCACCTGACACAGTACCTGCCTCGGGTCCCTACGGTGGCACACCACAGGTGATGCAATATCCCGTCCCAGGTGCTGCAACCCTGTGTCCGGCCTTTATGGCTTGATGGCAATGGCTTCCTCCCCAGAGGCGGTCTCCTACCCCCCACTCCTGGGGCCAAGCACAGGTGGCAGTTAGGTGGCTACATGGACAGCCACCCTCAGCCTGGCGCCATCTCTGGCCTTTACCTTGGCACGTTTCCTGGCCCCACCTCTTCCTAGCCGGGTCACCTCACTTCCTGGGACTGCAACCTCCTCGTCTGCCCCAGGTAGAGACAGGTAGCCTAGTGGCAGTGAGGGCAGGTGCTGGGGACGCGGGCACAAGCGCACTTTCCAGGTGAGGGGCCTGTCAGTGCCTGGCACTTTGTAAACCACGTGCCCATCTCCTCTTGGAACCTCGCCTCCCCCCACCTCACTGGGTGGAAGGTCACCCTGAGCTGCTCCCAGACTCCCAAGGGACCGTGGGGCATTGTCAGAGGGTCACAGACGAGAAATGGAGAAGCGTGGTACGGGGGGGAAAAGCTCGGAAGTAGTCTCTCCTGGTGGGACCCTGGGTCTCCAAGAAAGCGGGGTGTTGGGGGGCTCCGCAAGAACAGCCTGAATCCTGACGGTCCCTCAGAGACCCCGCACTGTTCACCTGCAAGTGGGCTCAGTACTCAACAGCCCTGGTCCGCGGTGGGGACAGCTGGGGGCGCAGGGTTCTCTGGGAGTGGGAGCAGAGGCTGGACTCTGTGTGGCTGGCCACGGATGAGAAACTGGGGGCCCAGAGGAGACCCCCCAAACAGCTATTGTACTGCCTGGCTGCATGCCCAAGTCCACCATGAGCAAGCCATTCATCCCTTGTGGTGGGAATGACCCTCTCGGGCTCCTTCCTAAGAGGGTGAAGACATAAATCAGCCCCGGGCAGAGAAGAGCCGAGGGCAGACGGCAGAGCTTCCAGTGGGGGGGGTGCGTGTGGGGTCTCTGGGAGGCTCCTCCTCCCTCACACCCAGCTTAGCCCGTGCCTCCCCTGGGGCACTGCCCTCGACCCCTATCAGCCTGCAGAGAAAGCCCGTGGGCTGTGAGCGCCGAAGCCCTGCTCCTGGGGCTGCACAGGGACCATCAGTGCGGTGGCGGGGCAAACGGGGTGTCCTCTGTGCCCCCGTGCTGCACCTGTTGTCGGGGACACCCCACCCAGGAGGGTCGCTGAGGGCCTGGGTGAGCAGAGCTGAGGGGACTTCCCCGGGACACGGGGGCCCTGCCATTTCCGCAGAAGGAAGGAGGAGGAGGAGGGCAGGGTGCAGCCGGGGTGGCCCAAGGAAGCAGGCGGAGAGCGAGACGTGGGTGCCCACGAGCCGGGGCAGGATGCGGCTCTGCCTCAGGGGTCACATCCGTGGACTGGAGATCACCTTGAGACAAGAGAGGCCGGTGAGGCTGGGCTGAGCGCTCTCTGCCTGCTCTGGAGTTGGAGAAAGCCAACTCCCTTGTGAGCCAGGGAGGAGGGTGCTGTGCAATCAGCCCCCCCGGCCCCCCGCATGGGACACGGCGAGACGGCCAGGGGGCCGTGACAGGGGCAACTCCCTGGAATCTGGACTCAAAGAAAGCCAGATTCGAAGCCTGCCCCTGCCCTCTCCGCCCCCCGTGTGACCCTGGGCAGGCCTCTGAATACCCCTGGGCTGCAGAGTCATCGCACTGTGGGATCACTCCAGCCCTCAGCCCATGACGACTGAACACGGTCACATCCAAAAAGTCCCAACATAGACCAGTCCCTCTGAGCTCCTGACCAAGTCCAGCCCCTGGTGCTCCCCCAGGGCCTCACGGGTGTGCCCGGCGGCGGCACTGCAGGACCTGTGGGCACCTCCTTCCGAGATGCTCCCAGGCCCCAGCCCCACTCCTCCTCCTCCTCCACCTTCTCCTCACTGGCCTCTCTCCTTTTTTTTTTCTCCTTCCTGTCTTGAAACTCTTAATTTTTTGAACAAGAGGCGCTACATTCTCATCTGGCACCAGGCCCCGCAAATTCCGTCACTGCAAAGTCCCCATCAGGCCATGTGCGCCCCCCCCCCAGCTCAACCCCCTCCCAAGACCCCACGCCACCCAGTTGCCCCCCACAGTCTGGCTCAGAATGAAACCCAAACTCCTCTGGGCCCACAGGCCCTGCCAGTCTGGTCCCTGATACTCTGCTGTCCCCGCCTCCACGGGGCTCCTCTGGGCTGCAGTCCCCACCTTTCATCCTCAGGGTCCTCCCCCCGCTGTTCCTCCGTCTGGAATGTGGCTGCTGCTCAGAGGGGCCCTCCTACCCGGCCAGCTCCAGTCTGTCCGCTCCCCAGGTCATCGGCTCCCCCACAACCGCTGCGGAAGCTAGCTGTCTCCTTGTTTACGAGTTAGTGGTCTGTCTCCCCCACCCACACCCTGGGGCTCAGAATGTCAACAGCAGGAGAGCAGGGTCATCCTGAGTCTCGGTCACTGGTCACCGCTGCTCCCCACCCCCAGGACAAAGCCTGGCCCAGAGCAGGCACTCCAGAAACAGCTGTTGCGTGACCACCCAACTCTCAAGAGAAGTGATAGCAGAGTCTGAGTGACAAGTATCAGCTAGTTTGGTGGGCCTGGGGCGGCAGGCCTGGCCCGTGCAATCCATGCCTATCCGTGCCCTGCTCCCAGACCCAGAGAAAACACACCGCCCCCCGGCCCCACCTCGCTCCTCAGCCCTGCTGACATCAGCCCAGGGTGTCCAGCGGTGCCAGCCCCTCCCACCAGGCTCCCCCATCCTCCAGGGGGACAATGTACAAAGGGCCACTTCAGTGCAGAGCTTCAGCTCCATCTCCAGCCCGGAGGCCTGAGGGTGGGGGAAGGGAAGGGAGGAGACGGCCTACCTCTCATCCATCTTCATGGGGCATTCATGAACCTTCCCTAGCACAGGGCCAGGAGGACCATAGATTCAAGCCATGGCCTGGGGAGGCTTTGAGCTGCACTCTGGGAGGTGGGGGGGCAGGGGAATGCCCTTGCTGGGGAGGGGGGATATCTGTGCAGAGGTCAGTCCTGTGTACCTAGGCAGGAGGGCAGGAGTGGGGGGGGTGCTCCCATGGGCACCTCCCCGAGTGTACAGGGCCCAGGTGCGGGGTGCAACTAACCACTCAAGAGTGCTCCCTTATAAGGGAGAGAGAAGAGCACACAAGGGGCAGGGGATATGGATTTGGGCCCAGCAGAGGGGTTAGAGTCAGCTCCCATCCTGCCTGAGACTCCGCTGCAAAACCAGGCACAAAGAGCTCACACAGCTGTCCCAACAACCTGATAACCTGTGACCTGAGCCTGGCACCCAGGGATGCTCTGATGTCGGGCTTTCCCCATGTTCCTCCTCCTGGGCCTTGATGTCATGTGACCATCCCCCCCCCAGCTGCCCAGGCCAGGAGCCCAGGAGGCATCCTAAATCCTCCCTCCTGCTGACCTCACATGTCTATCACCAACCGCGTCCATTCCATACCCCGGTACTTATCCCGCTGGTACCTCTGCGCCACTGTCCCATGCCAGCTGCACCACCAACGCTCACCTGGACAAGAGCAGCGGCCTTGCCAGGGGGCTCCCACCCTGGTCACGATGAGCCAAGCCAAAGCCAGCCACATCCACAGCCTCCCAGCTTGGAACTCCTGTCCTCAGGATAAAGTCCAGATCCTGTAGAAGGCCCCAAGTTCCTGTATAATCTTTCACTCGGTGTCCCCAGGTAGGCTCAGCTGAACTGTCCTTCCCCCAGGGCTCCTCACTCCACACTGGGCTGGTGCTGCCCGACTGCCCTGGGACCCCAGCACCCCATCTGATACAAAGGAGGGGTTGACCTTGGCTTGTTTAATGAATAAATGACCCTCCCCCCCCCCCAAATCCATACCACCTGCACCTGCAATCAGTGCTGCTGGGCTCTGAGGCCTGAGCTGGAGCTTGGAAAAGTCTAGATCTGCCTGGGCAGAGCATACTTCAATGAAGTGGCTTATCTACACGAACTCTATCATAATGGGAGGGCAGTGGGGGTGAGGGGAGACAGGGGAAGGACTCTGGGCTTTAGAGCACCCTGAGCAACATAATGGCTGATGGTAGGGAGGAAGTGTAGAAAGGAAGGTAAAGAACCCCGGGGTGCTCGGTGCCCGGCCCCATGCCCGGCATGCAGGAGGTGCTCGGCGAGCTGCTGCTGAGTCAAAGAATGGGCTGGAACCCTGGCTGTGCCACCCACAGCTCTAGGCCCCTACTTTCTCAGAGGCATAAAAAAAGGGGAGGCTGGTAACACCCACCTGAAGGGGCCTCACAGGGATCTGGGGAGCTGCTGAGGCTGCTCCTGGCCCAGCGCCTGCAGCTCCAGAGCTCTGGGAACCTGAGCCAGCACAAGGTACCTCCTGCAGGAGTGGTCGGGAGTGGTGGTGCCCCAGCAGGTGCACAGCTGGTTGGCCCTGCCGCTCTGGGCACCTGGTGAGCCTCTGTGAAGCTGGAACAATGAGCCTTTTCTCTTTTTCCTCCCCAATTAATCTTGGCCCACCCCTGCCTGCGAGCAGCGACAGCCCCCGTGGGTCAGGCCCTGACCATCTCCACTGGGGACACTCAAGAAGCCCCCGTCAAATGGCAGGGGACACCACACAGGACTGCAGGCACTGGGCCCCTGCTCCTTAATACAGAGCCACCCATCTGTTCTTGCTCCTTTAATTACTCAGTCCTTCCCACTCGCTAGATCCAGAGAGCGTTCCAGAAAAGGCCCGCAAGTGCCCAGACGTCCCACTGAGTGTGGGGAAGAAGAGACAGCAGTGAGCAGACCGCCACCATAGGGTGACAGGGTCATTCCAGGAGTCAGGTAGCCGGGGTCCAGGCCTCAGCAATGCCACGAACCGCCCACCAAGGGCAGCGCCCCTTCCCGAGTGAAGCGCTGCATCTCATCTCACCACCACACAGCCATCTCACGAAACTGAGCTTTGGGGGGCCAGTCCTGTCTGAGGTCAGGCAGCAGCAAGCTGTGGGGAGGGCCCGGCTCAGCACAGACCACAAGCACGCCTACCAAGGCTCACCAATGCTCAAGACCTCCCCCACCCCGAAGCACCTCAGTTTCCCCACTGACCACGGGAGACCTGATTCTCCTGCTTCCTGCTCCATCTTCCTCCCATAAGTCCCGTGACTCGGCTTCTCTGGTCTGAATCGATGCTGTGTTCTGGTGTCTGGGTCCCCAGGTTCCCTTTCAGAAAGTTCTGCGGCCCAGGTCCTCCTGCCTGCCAGGGGGCTTCATATTGTGAGCTCCAGCCAACCCGCTTCCTTTTCAGCACCCTGTATTCCCTTCCAGCCCCCTAGCAGTAGGGCCCACAGCCCAAGAGCCCGTTCCAGCTCCATCGGCATCTGCTTGAGAGCCGCAGAACCAGCAAGGAGGGCCAGCACGAGGTTCCCAGGGCCGCAGGGGATGGGCGAGCACACCCACAGCTGGGCAGGAACGCCCTGGCCCAGGGCCCCCCCGACTCTCCAGGGCGATGCTTCTGACCGCCGTGGCCCTGCTGGCCTCTGCCCTCACCAGTCTGCACTGCGACAGCCCCCAGGACGGCACTTCCCGCGGTCAGAGACCTTGTATCATGTCTCTTTGGGGTCAGGGCCTGGTACCTCCTCGGTGGGTGTTTGCTGAATGAATTAGCCGGTGTGCTGGAGGTATGGGCAAGATTACATGCTGGCGCAGCGTGAAGGAAGGACAAGAGTCCACTTACGATGGAGCTGCTCATGCTGTGTGCAGGGGGAGGGGATGTGCACAACGACGCAGACATGAGCACACCCTGGAGTCGGCAGATCTGTGGCCCTGGCACCTGAGCTAGGATCAGGGCTCAGCTGGATTACAAATACCGTTTCCCTGACCGCATGGCAGGAGGACGCAGGAAAGGCGCTCCGGGCAGGAGTCAGTAAGGCAAGGAGCCAACAGTGATGCGTACCCACCGGGCACGGGGATGGAGGTGAAGCCCGCAGCTAACGGGGGTGGGAGGGGGCTTTCCAGGCGGAGGTGGAATGGCAAGGGTCCTGAGGCCTAACGGTGCCACAGGAAGGCGGGCAGAGGTTCGAATGGAATTCTCGGGGTGCCACATCCCCCAGCAGCCGCATGCTGGGACGCTCACTGACCCACTTTGCCAGGATGAGAGAAACACAAGCTGTCTGCCACCGGCGCACCTGTCCTGGCAGATGTGCCTGGGGCCAGGCAGCTCCCCTGGTCCCTCTGGAAGCCACCCGCAAGTGGTGACCCCAGAACCAAGCAAATGGGGGCGCCGCCTGTTCCCAGTGCGCCTTTTCTTAGACCTCTCTCCTTCCGATTACGAACTGCATTTTTCTGATCACAAAGGTTTCACATACATCCCAGAAAACTGGAAAATCACAGCAAAAGAAACAGGACAGCATCACCCACCATCCCCTGAGCTAACCTTTTAGTCAAAGTTCTTAGACTTCTTCCCCCCCGTGTACCTTTTTGCTGGAATAAACTCTCCACATGGATTTCCTGCCAGCTTTTGGACAGCAAGCGTTTTCTCTAAGGAGCTTGGTCTTCCACGCGCATGAGGACAAAGTGCTGACCTGAGCCCTGGGGACTTTGCTCCTGGGCTTCTTCCCATCCCCCACCCCTGGATCCTATGGAGACGCTCCAGCTTGGGGGACGGGTCAGCCCCAGAGGGCCTATCAGCCGCTCTCTGTCTAGGTCAACCCCAAGCACCTGGGGCCTCCAGCGTTCCCTCTGTGAAATGGGTGTGTGTGGCCGGCTACAAGGTCCCCTGTGTGAGCTGAGGTGACAGTCACCTGCCCCTTACAGTTGCTTCCCCTGTCCCCTCCACTGGCATCTCGAGGCCCCTCGGCAGACCTGCCCTGCCCTCAAGGTTCTCAGCATCCTGTAGAGCAGACAAATGGAAATTCTGGCAGAGAGGATCAGCCCAGCCGTTGGGGTGGGGATCAGGGCTTCCCGGGACAGGGAGGGGGTCTTAAAGGATGAGCAAGCACCTGCCAGGAGACAAGGGGAAGGCCATTCCAGACAGGGGGACAGCATCTGCAAAGGCCAGGAAAGCTGGCACCTGGGCTTCCAGTCTAGGTGGGGGTACCGGGCCTGGAGGCAGGGACCACGGAGCCCGTTACATCCCCCCACTGCCTGTACCCAGATGAGGCCTCAAACATCTCTGACAGCAGTGACATGCCAAGCCCCAGTGGCAGCCCTGGACACCCGAGAGGGGGTCTGCCTGGGGGCCCCACTCCCCAGACCTCCTCCCAGCCATGGTGGAACCTCAACATCCTTTGCTCTTTACCTTGGGGATGGCAGGGGTGACCTGGAACCAGTCACTCATCCTCTGTGGGCCTCGACCCAGAGCCTGTCCCAGAAGCCTGTCCTGGGTTGTTCCAAGGACCAGATGGGACCAAAGGCCTGGCTCTGCCTCCACTGACCAAAGGGGCTCCCAAACACCTACTGTGTGCCGGAGCCCCCAACACACGCCTCTTTGTTTCTCTCTCCCGCCAGCCTGGAGAGAGGCCTCTCTCCCCACCACTACCCTGGACAGATGCAGAAGACCCCTTGGGGGCAGGCTTTCTGACTCCAGGATATGGGCATCGCTGCAAACGTAGAGTCAATCCTCCCAGCCACTGCTAGAACCAAGTGAGATGATGAGATAATCAGTGCTTTGCACACTATGCAGGGCTGCACAGAATCCTTGGTTCTCTGGCCCAACGGGCAGGACTCTGGCCCGGAAATTGCACTCCTGGCTGTGGGCCTAGCAAGTCGTCTGCCGTCTAGGACTCAGTTTCCATAGATTGCATGAGGATTACTTAAGCACACTGCTCAGGGCTCCCGTGATACTGAAATGAAGTCATGCAAGAAAGCACCAGCATCTCAGGACACCTGCGTGGCTCAGCGGTTGAGCATCTGCCTTTGGCTCAGATCGTGATCCCGGGATCCTGGGATCGAGTCCCACGTCAGGCTCCCAGCACGGAGCCAGCTTCTCCCTCTGCCTGTGTCTCTGCCTTTCTCTGTGTCTCTCATGAATGAATAAAATCTTTAAAAAAGAAAGAACCAGCATCTCGCTCTCATTCGAGCCATCAACGAGTTCCAAGCATTAATCATCACAGTCCTAGGAGATGGTGAAGAAGGCGCCCCTTCAATCCTTCTCCTAAACCCGCCACTCTGCTCAGCTTCCAGAAGCGGCCTGCCACGCTCACGACCATTCAACAAATATTTAAGAAATATTTACCAAATGCCTTTTCCATGTCAGGCAAGGTGCCAGCCCCCAGAGAGTGCCTGTGTGCCCAGCCTGGAAGGCCAGCTCCTCCCCTGCCGTCACCAGGCCTCCCTGCTCCCCCTTCCTGGCCACCATCACTCATATGGGGTCCATGGCCAACTGGGACCTGTTTCCAGAAGGAAAGGGCAGAGCAGGTGTCTGGATAAAAGGGTGTGGGTGTCACTATGGTGTGTGCAGAGCTAGGTTAGGGTAGTAGGGAGCAGAGGCTGGGAACACAGGTGGGGATCTGGGTTGAGGGCAGGGCGTCTCTCATGGCAGCTTGGACTCCACGGGGCTGGGCAGTGCTTCTCGGAGTCCAAAGGCCTCTGTAGCTCCAGGTCAGCATTTTAAAAACTGGGTTTCCAACCCTCAGAATCCCATGGTGGGATTCTGACTCAGCAGGGTGGGGTGGGGCCTGGGAAATATGTATTTTTCCCAAGTGGCCCAGGTGAGGCTGATCAGGGTTTCCAGATAAAGAGCCCCGGGTCTCTGGGAAAGAAGGGAGTGGCTCCAGGGCTACAAGGAGGGTTTGGAGGCCAGGACACCAGTGAAGTGGCCATCTTGGGTGTCCAAGCTTCAGGGACCATTGTCCTCTGAGTGACAGAGGGGCCCAGACTAGGAGCTTCATCAGATTCTGGGGTCTCCAGGCTGGATGCCATCCCTGCCCCTTTCTGGCCCTGAGCCCCGGGCCCCAGGCACCCTCAAACTGCCAAATAGGAATAATAATAGCACCTACTTCGAGGGAAGTTAGGAGGCATCGCTGGGATAATGCAGACAAAGTGCTTGGCCCAGCGCCCAGCACATAGTAAGTGCTCGATAAATAGCAGCAAATGATTATGACTCAGAGGTCAAGGTGGGGTAGAAGAGTCTGGGAAGTCATCCATCACGGGCCTCTGTCAACCAGAATCCCGGAGACTGCCTCTGGCCGCCCTCCCCTGCTCAGACCCCCATGTGGGCTGCTCCTTCTGGGAAGTTCCCAGCCTGCCTGGAGAGGGCAGCTGGAGGCCAGAGCCGGGAGGAGGCCCCAGTGTGTCAGCAGGGCTCCGGCCTCCTATTCTGGCTCTCACCCTGCCCCTCCCAGGGGATTCCTACTTCAGTGGGAACCAAAGTCTTGAGCCAAATAGGCTCTAAATTCAGAAAACAACGGAGTAATTAGGTATGTGAATGTTTCCTATTGTTCCAATTTTATTCACATAGAAAAGATGAAACTAAGTGAACCCACAGGGGACTTTCTACTTGAGGCTGGTGCAAGAAAAAGTATTCTGGGACCCTCTTCACTTCCTGGATTCCCCACAGGAGCCTGGGCCCATGTGGCCTCATATTAGACCACAGGAGGGTGGTCCATCCCTTCCACTGTGCCTGGTTCCGCCTCACCCGAAGCCTCACTTCCCCTTCCAGGGGGTGAGGAGAAGCAGGGTCTCAGTGACCATCCCTCTGTGGTCCAGGGCCACCCTCCCGAGGGTTAGCCTCCGCCCATAGGGATAAAGAAGGGAGAAGAATGGGGAGAAGGACAGGGCCACTCCCTGGGGCTGATAATCACTCATTTATTCTTCCATTCATTCATTTGAGCTCCTATGGGACGGGGAACTCGCAGCCAAGCAGAACACGCGACAGCAAACATGTTCCAGAAACCCGTGTGGTCCTCCGCCGGCCCACAGCAAGGAGCTTCCCTGCACAACTGCTGCTCAGCCCAGATGGAAAGGATGGGTCACCAGTAACAAGACACTGTGCCTCAATTTCCCCATCTGCAAAGGGGATATCATGGTACCTCCGTTGTGGGTAGCTGTAGGGATACAATAAATGTTGGCTATTCATATTCTAATGGGCGGGCAGTGTGCAAGGGGGGTGGGGGGGCTGAAAGGCTAGGGGTGACAGAAGGGGAGATTTGGGGTGGAGGGCTGGCACCATGGAGGAGGCTTTGGGAAGGTGACAGGGTTTTAGGGACACAGGAAGAGGTGGGTGGAACATTTGGGGAGGGAACAGCATAAGCAAGGGAACAGAATTTGATGTCTGAGGCTGATCAGGACCCGATCTCAGAGCTCTGTGAGCCAGAAGCTTGGGCTCCAGCTGGGTCATTCTGTGTAGGCAGCCCAAACCAGGCCAAGGTCAAGGGGAGCTAGAGCAGGAGTGAGGCAGGGTCAGGGGTGTGGAGGTTCCCAGGAAGGCAGGACACCGCCCTCCTTCCCCCCTGCCCTGCATCTCACTGTGTGTACGTATTTGGAGTGATCGCTGGCCCTGCCCTCAACCTGTCCAACGCCCCCCCCCCCGCCCCCCGCCACTCGGCTACAGTATGGCCCCACAGCTCCCCAGGTCTACCCAACCAACAGTCTCTGGAGCCTTCTCTCCTTTTTCAACTGCCATTTATGATGCACCTACTGAATGCCTGGGGGCTGAAGTTGGCATGCGCCAGCTCCCGCTGTGAGATGGATAAGCTGTTGGTAGCGTGAAAGGGGCCTTGCTGGGAGGTTTACACCATAGAAGCCTTCTGACTGTTCATCAGGGACCTTTTTGCTCCCAGAGAGCCTACTGCCAGCATGCCCTTGCCCCATGCCCAAGCAATGGACACAGAAGTCAGGCCCCTGCCTACAGAGGCTCACAGAGAAGATGACGGCAGCAATGTAGACACCTCATGTGCTGGAGCAGGCTGTCTTCAGGGAGGCAGGGGTGAACCGGGAGACTCATCTGAAATGCCCACCAGAAACCACACCAAGCTGCCCCAATAGCCATAGTGCGCATCATTCCCACTTCAGAGGCAAGAAAACTGAGGCAGAGAGAGGAGAGTCAGTTGTCCACAGTCGCACAGCAAAAATGGACAGTCAAGATTCAAACCCGGGCCACTGGATCCGGAATCCTTGCTTTTAACTTCTGCACGTGACTGCCCCAATGTGCAATTATTGTCACTCCCCCCCTGCCCCTAAGCAGCCAGCACAGGGCTAGGCCAGACCATGGATGCCCAGTGGTATTTGCTGCCCAACTAGATTCTAGATTCCGTTCTCCTGGGGGTAAGGTCTGTGTCCTCTCCACCTGGCTGCTCACGACAGTGCCCCTCACAGGAGGATGTTGTGTTTGTTGGTCTCAATGTCTGAAGAACCTTCTGGAAGGGAGCCCTGGTCCCCATGATCAGGGCTAGAGCTAGCTAGCAGGAGGGGGTGCAGCGTGGAGAATAAAGGGGCTTCAGGGAACACAGCAGGGTCACTGATTGGTGTAGCTAAGGTGCCCGTGGGGGCAAGAATGCGCTGTGTGCAGACCACCCCCACCTCAGCCACTGGCCACTGCTTCTCTCTTCTCCCAGAATAACGTGAGGATGTGCACGCGCAATTCCCCCAACCCTTGGCTTCCCCCAGTTGGGTCCAGCCCTCACGTGATCCTCATCACCCCCCGGAGGGTGAGCCTGGCCCACCAGCTGAAATCAATGTCCTCATTTTCCAGGTCATCATACTGACGCAGCAGACAGGGATTTCCCGAGTCCTTCTCAGGTGCTGGGTGGGTACCCTAAACTCATCATCTCCCTCAGACCTCTCTACAACCCTGTGGGGGAGTCTCCCCATTAGACAGGCGTGGAAACTGAGCCTTCAGGAAGCTGACTTGCCTGCGGCGGTCCAGCCACCACAGGAAGAGGGATCCCAGATGTGGGTCAAGCAGCCCTGACCACAACAGGGGCACTGGGCAGACAAGGAGGGGGTGCCGAGCCAGATGGCAGCACTCCCAGCCCCATCAGCACCTCACTGTCCTCAGGAGCTGCTAGTGCCAGCTCCCTGGTAGGGCCTGTCACCTCACCTCCACCTGCCCGTCCTTCCTCAGCTCTGGCACTCGTGTCTTCCCCTCACTGTGCTTGACCAGCACCCCCTCCAGCTCTCCGCACACACCAGGCACCCCACACCCCCTGGGCCGGGAGCCTCTGGGCGTGCCATTCCCTCCACCTAGAGTGCCCTTCCTTCCTCTCCCCAGCGAGCCAACTCTTCCAGCAAGTTCTCTCTCCTCCTTGGGCTAGCAGCACCTCTTTCAAACTTTCAGAGGACCCTGGGCCCATCTCCTCAGCCCTTGGAGGCCCCCTGCCTGGATCTTTAGTAACTGCCCCAGGAGGTGACGCCCCAGTGCCCACAACTCCCCGTCGGCCAGATCTGGACTGCTGTCCCAGGAGCGGAAAGGGGAAAGGAGCGCCGTCGGGATGGGGCCAGTGCCGGTTCCGGGGGGCCACGGAGGGGTGTCTCTGGGGTAGGATTCCTGCGCGCAGCCCTTCTAGGGGGTCTTCCAGAGCTGGGAGAGTCACCTGACCTCAGGCCGCCAGGGCTGGCTGAGACCCCTCCTGCTGCTCGCGGCACCCCAGCTCAGGCACCACCGTTCCCACTTACACCCCAGCGCGCTCCCCTCCCCACCCCCGGTTCCAGAACTCACTATTTGCGGATATTTATAGCGCCCTCCCCCAGCCAGGTTCCCTCCCCCGCCCTGGGCAGTGCAGTGAAAAGAGCGGGAGCCCCCCCCCAAGAACTGGGGGTGCTCTCCCCACTTCCCTCTGCCTGGTCGCCGCGAGCAGCCACGGTCCCAGCCCCCGCACCCGCCCTGCTCCGGGACCGCGCCTGGGCCTCCGCCGCCGCAGCCCGGGGTCGGGGGGTGGGGAAGGCGGGCGCCGAGGCCTCCCGCCCCCAGCCCCGCGCCGCGCCGGAGGTTGGGGGGGTGGGGGGGGGGCGGCCCAGCGCACAAAGCGCCGCTCGAGCCCCGCGCTTCGGGGACGCCCCCCGCCCAGGCCGGGGGAGGGGAGCGGAGGGATGAGGCTTTGCCCTCCGGGGCCGGGAAAGCTCCGCGGAGCAGCCGGGTTGGGGGAGGGGGCGCCGGAGCCGAGGAGCCTCCCCGGCATCCCGCCCCCCCGCCGCGGCCCCGGCCCTCGGCCCTCGGCCCCGCGCGGCCGCCCCCGCCCCCGCCCCCGCCCCAGGGTCACGTTCGGGAGGGGGCCGTGGGAGCCGTGACGGGGGCGCCGCGAGCGCGGAGGCGGCGGCGCGGAGATGGAGGCGGCGGGCCGGGGTGCGGGGACGGCGGGGCTGCGGCGCGGGCCCCCGGGACGCCGGGGTCAACTCACCCATCGCCCGCTGGGTCTCAGCGGCGGCGGCAGCAGCGGCGGCGGCGGCTCCGCGGCCCCCGGGGCCCCCGGCGGGGAGATGCTGGCGTCCGCCGCAGCCTCTCGCCCCATCCCGGGCTCCGGCGGCGGCTGCGGCGGGCGCCCGGCATCGCGGGCGGCGCGGCCCCGGCCCGGCCCCGATCCCCGCCCCCCGCCCCCACCTCCACCCCGTCCCGCGGGCCCGGCGCGGCCGCCTGGCTGCACCCCGGGGCCGCGGCTGGGGGCCGGCGAGCGGACGGGCGCGGGGGAGGGCCCCCTGGAGGCGCGCGGCGGCGGGGGGTGCGGAGGCGAGGCCCCGGCGCGGCGCGCAGAGGTGCCGGCTCCCGCCCGACTCGCCGCTCCGGCCCCCGCCCCGCCCCCACCCCCGCCCCCGCCCCCACCGGAGCCCCCTCCCCTCCGCCGCCCGCCGCCCGCCGCGCTCCGCTCGCCGCGCGGGGCCGGGGGCGCCTCGGGCCGCAGTCTCGGGCCGCCGCCGCTCCGCGCCTCCCGCGTGTGCGATCAAATGTGTGTGTGTGCGCGCCCCTGCCTGTGACCGTGCGTGCGCCGGCCCACGGCCCGGTGCGTCCTGGGCGGTTGTGTGTGCGAGGGGAGGCGGGGCGGGTCAGAGAGTGTGTGTCTGTCTGGCGTGTGCACGGTCTGCGCGTCCGCTTCTGTACGTGCGTGGATGTGTGCGTCTGGGTTGTGCAGTGTGCACGGGACTGTGTGACCTCCAGTCCCGGGGAGTGCATGGGCGTGCACAGCTGCGCTATGGTGTGTGCGTGGAGCCGGCGGCTGTGCCTGCGTGTGCCTGGACCGTGCCAGTGTGCACAAATCTGTGACCGTGTGGAGGGACCTCTAGGGCTCGTGTGCGTGCGTGGCTCGCGCGGCTGTGCTTCTGTGTACACCCATCCAGGAGCGCGTGCAGAGGCCTGGTCTTCTATTGTGGCGCGTGCGGAGCGCTAGGCCTGGACGGAGTCTACGCAGCTGTGCGCGTGTGTGTGGGTGGCCAGTGTAGCCAGTGTATACCGGCCGGGGTCCACGGGCCTCCGCCTGCCTGCACCCTCCGGCGCCCTCCTGCCTGCGTCCGCATAGGCACGTGCCCGAGCCGCTGCGCCCCTCTTCCCAGCCGGGCCCAGTGACTCCTGGCTCCGCGTACACCTCCCCTCCTCGCGCCCGCAGCGGGCACCCAAGGCCCCGGGTCCGCGCCCCGCCTACCTCTTGAGCCTCCTCTCCTGCCATCCGGCCACGGGTGGTTCTCCAGGCACCCACCACTTCAGACCACGGCTCTTCATGACGTCGCTCGGGGCTTCGAGGCGGCCTCCGCGCTTCTGGCACCTTCTTCCGCTCAGGGATTCCCTGGAGAAGCGGCCACTTCTGCCCCGTGTGCCGGGCACCCTGGGTGTACAGGGAGCACGTCTCTGAGCGGAGGCCGGGGTGTGTGCGGGGGCAGGGAGACGCCCCCGGGCGCGCGAGGTGCCCCTGCCCTTGCTAGGCCCTTGCAGCAGCCTCTGCCTGGGCTTCCCGGTCCACGTGCCCCTGCCCACCCTCATCTACTTTTGCCAAGCAGTCGTGACCCTTCAACGTTCGTCTGAGCCGGTCGCTCTCCCCTGTGACTCCTCAGTGGCTCCCACTTGCCCTCAGCTTGAGCTGAGCGCCTGGGCAGGGCAGGAGGCCCTGATGACCTGGCTCCATCTCTTCTCTGGCCACACCCCCACCCCTCCTCTCCCTGGAGACTCCCTCTAAGCCAAGAGTAGGCAAACTATTTTGCGTAAGGGCCAGCTAGGCGATATTTTAGGCTTTGCTGCCCGTAGAGTTTCTGTCTCAACTACTCAGCTCCGCCACCGTAGTATAAAATCAACCTTAGACAATATGGGAAGGAATGAGCATGGCTGTGTTCCAATAAAACTTTATTTATGGACACTAAAGTGTGAATTTCATGTAATTTTCCTGTGTGTGAAACCTTATTCTTCTTTCTTTTTTTTTTTCCCTAATCATTTGAAAATGTAAAAGTCATTCCCAGTTCACACCACTCTGAGCACATCCCTGCACCTTCGTGTCATCCTTATGACTCACTTGCTTCAGGTATTCTGTTCCGTCACTCCCTGCAAATCCCATCTATTCTAACCCCAACATCCTCTTGCCCCCCCTGCTCCTCCAGCCGACTGTCTGCCCTTCTCTTTCCATCCCCAATGGAAGCCTCACTGCTGCTCACTCAGGCGTGCCTCTCCCTGTGCCTCTGCCTGGGGACTCTCAGAAACAGAGACTCTTTGCTTGCCCCTGACTTCCCCAGGAGAATCTGCTCTTCCTCCCCTGGTCTCCCACAGCCACTTGGGAGACCCATGAGAGAAGTACGGTTTCAGGTCTGGCTTGCTCTGGGCATCCAGGAAAGCTCACAGCTGGCCCATTAGCACCAGGCTGGGAACAAAATAGCGTATCCTTCACTTTTCACAGCTCCCATCGAGGGGTGCCTAAGGTAACAAGACCGGGAGGCCCTGGAGCCTGGACTCAAAACCAGATTTGTGGGACTCTCATTCATTCTCCCTGCCGTGGGCGGAGTGCTCGTAGTGAGCAACCAGTAGCATTCATCTCTCCTCTAGTGTGTACTCTTTCTCCCTGGGACAAGCTCTGGCTCCCAAGGCTATGAGCCAAGAAGGTCCGGATCAAGGCCTGAGCCACAAATATGTCTTCTTGTCCCTTGAAATTTTTTAATTGATTTGGGTGAGCAGATAATAGCTACACACAGCACAAATTTGAAAATTATTGAAAGATGTCCAGTGGAAAGTAAGCTTCCAGCCCCAGCCCCGGCCACCCGTTTTCCCTCATGATTTTTTTTTTTTTTTTTTTTTGGATGTGGTTCATTTGATGTGAAGCCATTTTGTTGTGACCTAAAAACCAATCCATTACATTTATAGCTTGTCTCCCTTTTGGTTTTTTAATATGAGGTGTGAAACAGATGTTTTCTCCTGTTCCTTGAGCCTCCAGGCTGAGCGGTAAGGATCTGCGGGGAGGGTCCCACTGTTCGGGGGTAACTGGATTCAGAAACCAGAGAGATCTGGCTTGGGTCTAGGTACTTGGGTCTTCATGTACGTGGCTTACCTCTGTTTCCTCATCTGTGAAATGGGGATAAGGAAGCCTCCCTCCTCAAGCTCCTCAGAGAGGGAAATGGGGCCCTGTGCATTAGGTAACCCCCTTAGGGCCTGCCAGCCAGGCTGTCTTAGCTGGTGCGGTGACTGCAGGGCCACTGTTTCCACAGCACCCTTAGCTGGGTCCATGGGAGACACTCAACAAATATTTGCCAGGAAAAGAAAATGATTAATACCACTGTGTACATACTACCCGTCATTTAAAAAAAACAAAAAACAAAAAAAAGTGGTTGCTCATTTTGACCTGTCTGAAAATGGCCACTTGAGGAAAGCCGTGCTCCCAAGGCCCTGCTTCAGTGGGCTATACCCTGAACCCCTCATGAGAGCACCCCCACCCCCACATGGGTGCTCTTAAGTCCGTGCAGGGGTAAGGCACCCTGCCAGGGCAGCTGTGTAGAGGAACAAGTGTGGGATTGCCCTGCCCGGAGCCGGCTTGGGTCAGGCTATGGGGTCTGCTCGCTGTGCTCCATCCTCCCCCCAACACTCGGGTCTTCGTTCTCCTGACCTTTCTAGATTCCAAGCTTCTCGTGAGGCCACAGGGAGTCAGCCTTGGTGGGGCCAGACTGAAGCCAGCCTCCGTCTGCCCGGTGCGCTCTGGCAGTCTCGGCGAGCGTTGGGGGCTGTGCATGGCCAACCTGCCCTCCCAGCCCGACAGACATGACTAGTGACCTGCTTGGTCACATACCACTGGCCGCAGGCAGAGCCAGCACCCCAGGCCCCACCTCCCTACCCTCCGAACACTGGGAGCCCACTTCTGAGACAGCTGGCCGGGAGGGGAGACAACCCTGTTTCTTTTCCAGCATTGAGAGAGGTCTGGCACACAGCAGGTGCTCAGCAGGCGGAGGGGCTGAGCACTGGCGGGATTAATCCAGCCCCGCTTTGTGTCCCAGTCATTTCAAGGTCCAAAGCCTCAGTTTCCTCTTCTGTAAAATGGGACTAATCACAGCCCAACATCACACTGATGTCACTGGAACCTGGATCTCTCCAACCTCTCCATCCTCACTCACTTCTTGTCCTATCTCTAAGCCACTATAGGGGATGTGCGGGAGGCGGGAGGGGCTGGGGAGGCTTGGTAGGTGGCCCTGCTTCACCACCCCCTCCTCCAGGGCCTGACAAGGAAGCTGTGGGAGCCTGGAGCTGAAAGAAGCCCAGATACAAGATTAGCCAGCCCAGGGGGTGTCACCTTACAGCTCTGCAGCCCTCTTTCACCTGGGGCTGATTTGGCTCTGTGAACAATCGCAGGGTCTGTTAGCCCTTCCTGCAGCTGCTGCCTGGCCCATGGGAGCCACATTCCTCCCTCCCCGGGGTCATCTCACTCTTGGCCCCGGTCCCCGAGGTGAGGGGTCCCTGACCCCTGCTGAGGGCCAAGCACCGGCCTTGCCAAGGCTCCTGGCACGCAGGGAGCGTGAGCTGGCTCCAAGCCTTTGGCGTCTTCATCTGCAGAATGGGCTCGAGCAGGGCTGCTTGACCCCTCACAGGCGCCAGCAGGGCTGTTCAATAATCGCTCGGTTCCCCTCCTTCTCTGTCACCTGCCGGCTGAAGTCGCTGGACCCCGCAGCCTGTCCTGCCCTCCCTCTGCTCATTGATAAATGAGCCCTTCCCAGAAGCACACCGCAGGCAGCCCTCTGAAATGCTTGCCGCTTCTCCAAACTTTCTCAGCCCTGCATTCGGCCCATCTCAGTCTTTCTGCCCAGAAAGCCTTTCTGGCAAATCTTCTACTCACCCTTCAAGACCCAACCCAGGTGTGCTCTCCCCCCAGAGCCGCACACCCTGTTTGGAGAGTTCTCACATCACCTCTGCTGCTCCTGGACTCTGCCTGCAGTGCCCTCCCCAGCCCATCAGCCCATCTCTAAGTACTCATTGCACCCATCCCAGCCTCTATGGCAAACCTCATCTCATCCGGTGCCAAAATGTTTCCAGAAAGGCCCTGCAGGGAGGCCAGGATACCAGACAGGAAGCGCTCGGGATCCCAGCCTCCAGCCCGGCCTCTCTGGCACAAGGATGAGATGGGGTTTGCCCTGGCGCCTGGCTCAGTGTGGAAGACGGAGGGCTTGGAGACTGGGGTCCCTGATGCTCCCGGTCCATGTGGGCCAGGTCCTGCAGGTCATCCTGCCTGGGTGACCTTGGACAAGGCTTCTCTTGTTCAAGCCTCAGTTTCCACACGTGTTAAGCAGAGGGGATGGACTCAATGGGAGGCCAGGACTCTCCTAAAATTCTCTGCAGCGTGGCATGTATGTGTGTGTGTGTGTGTGTGTGTGTGAGCATGTGGAATGTGCATGCGCATGCATAAACATGGGTGTTCATGTATGTTTGCGAGGATGCAATCATGTACTTGCTTGTGTGAACCTGTGTGTGCACATCACGCACATGCATGTTTTTCTGGGAGAAGGTCTATGGTTGTTACTGGATTCCCAAAGGGTTCAGGACCCAGGTGAGGAACTGCCGGGCTCTCCCCCACCATTCCTTGGGGTCCCTCCCACTGTGGGGACTCCTGTCACTCTTCCAAGGCTCCCACCTGTGTCCTTGCTGTACCTTCCCCACGCCTGTTCCTGCTTCTGCTCCCTTCCCACGGAGCAGTCAGTGTGGCTCTGGATGGCACAGGTCAGATCACCTCCCTCCTCTGCTCAAATCGTGCTGTGGCTCCCATCTCACCCAAAGTGAAGTCAGAGTGTGGGTGGGGGGGTTCACAAGTCCCTGCCTGGTCAAGACTGGTGCCTCCCTGGCCCCTCCCTCCAGTCTGTCCCCGTGCCCATCAACCTACTGTGTGCTGGCTGTTTCCTCCATCCAGACCTCTCTTCCCCCTCCAACCCAGGTACCCATGGGGTGCCCTCTTTTCTCCGGTCTCAGTGCAATGTGGGGCTACCTCAAATGGCCCTTAGGGTGCAGCTCCCTGACCCCTTTGTCTGCTCTCCTTTCTCCACAGCACTTTTGGCCATCTAACATACAAGGCAACTTCCTACGCCTCTTGTTCTTTTGCTTGTCTCACCTCCCAGAACATAATCCCTACTAGGGCTGCTGTCACCCCAGCACCGGGCACAGCCCAGCACATAGTAGGTGCTCAACAAATCCTGTCACATAAGCCTCAGACCACCTCCTTCCCTGGCCCTCATATGTAGTGTCCATTGTTGGGGGGGGGTGCGTGAGGGATGGTGGGAACCCAGACAGAGAAGCATCCACCTTCCAGGGGCTTCCAGTCCCCCTGTTAGGGCCAGGGCTGCTGCGTGATTGCACATGGACATAACCGAGGATTCCAGTGGCCGCTGGTACGAGGAGCTGCACACTTAGCTGAGTCCTGGCGACCACTCCTAGAAACGCCAAGCCCTCCTCCCTCCCCGGGAAGCCCCCTTAAGCCTCATGCTGCTGGATCTGCACGTGAGGAAACGGACAGAGCCTATTCGATGGCTGAGAGGCAGAGCCAGGACCTGGACCCCAGAGCCAGTGCTCCGGCCATCAGGCGCCAGATCCCCTCCTGGGCTTCTCCCTCGTGACAGCCAACCCCACAGAGAGAGAGGAAGATGAGCACATGGTGGGGCGGGGTTCTAGCCACTCATTGATTGAGAGCCTACGGTGTGCTAGGCTCTGGGTGCCAGGCTCTAGGCTCCAGGCTGCAGTGGAGGCAGAGAGAAACCAGACTCTCCTCTGTCCCAGGAGAACCCAGGCCAGCAGATGAGACAGAAAGACAGCAGGGAGGTGGCCAGACGGTCCACCTGGGTTGGGAGGGTGGAGGCGATGTCGGCTGGGCCTCAAAGGTTGGGGCAGATTTAGAAACACAGCAAAAAAGGGGAAAGGGTGTCCAGGCTGAGGATGGATGGGGAAGGGCCTAGTCATAGCTAAGAAGTGAGGGTGTGTGTGTGTGTGTGTGTGTGTGTGTGTAGGGAGCCTAACGACCCCCCACAAGCTCCAAGGACAGTGCAGGTGCTGAGGGAGGGATGGGGTCAGCAGGTGTCCCCCACTGCAGCCCCTGGCCAGCGCAGGAGGGTGGCCTGCTGGAGTGAGGCCTGGGGGCTGGATCTCCAAGGTGAACGGGCTGAGTCGCACCAGTGGTCACACCAGGGCAGAGATGCAGACACACCCACACCCAAATGTGTGTGCGCACACCCAGCACATGCACAGAGCAGGCCCCCATCTGCTGGCGGGAGCACTCCCTGGGAGACTCCCTGCCCTAGTGTCACACTCATACACATGCACACGGAGCCTTGTGTGCACAGACCCACAGACACACTCCAGGTGCATACACACAGAGAACACCCCCCTACGCCCACAAGCCCTGTCGGGCATTCCCCACAAACCCACAGGAAAGTCCCACAGGGCCACCGCGGGAGGGCAGGGCAGCGCACAGCCCACCCAGAGCCACCCTCCCGCCTCCCGGGCCCCCGCTTCACACAATCAGCACCTGCTTTGGCAAAGGGGCCTTGAAACGCCATAAGCAGACGTGAGACACGAGCGTGGCAGTGCTGAGTCACGGCCTGTCCGTCGCACGGCTCCTGGGCTCTGGGGCCCTCCAGTGAGGTGCCCTCCACACAGATGCCGAGCCAGCCCTTGGCCGCACCCGGGGTCTTGGAGGCGCCTTGGGTCGGCAGGTTCTCTTGTCCTTCTGGCCGCCAGAAATCTGAAGAACAGGGTGCTGCTGGAGTCCTGGCGGGGTCCGGGCTGCGCAGCTGGAGCCGAGGGGACCCGTGGAGCTGGAAGGACAGTGAAGCTCCCCGCCGGGGACACGGAGGTACTGTCGAGCCCGAGGCCGTCGCAACTGCCCAGATGTGGCCACTGAGCCTCACGCCCGACACCTGGCCAGGGTCTCCTCCGGCGCCCTCACGCCTCCTGCTGAGCGGGACTCACTCGACTCTGGCCCCAGGGCAGCTTTGGCTGGGGGAGATCCGGGGTCCCACCGCCCGGAACTGCTCAGCACCCGCCAGGTTCTTCATGGGCGTCGTGGGCCTTCAGAAATTTGGCAAGAGTTGCTCCACCACTTCTCCTCTCAGGTTCTTTAGAGACTCCTCCTGTGACAGATTCCAGATCCTTCTATGCCAGCTGCGCTCCCTTTGCCCCCACCGTCTGCCTCCAGACATGGCCTGAGTAGCACCGACACACAGAGGGCCTCTTGCGTCCCCTAACAGCCCGTCCCCCAGTTTACCCAACCGGCTCTTGTGGCGGGGTTTCTGGTCACTGTTGCATGCTTCCTGCGAGCTGCTACACTTGGTGCTTGGAAAGGCTCCAGCGCTCAAAAAACTCTGGTTTAAAGAAAGCTCAGCCACATTATGGTATAAGACTGTGGATTAGAACATGGGTGGAGAAGGCAGGGCTTGAGTTCCACTATCGTTGCAGCCATTTCAATCTCTCCATGCCTCAGTTTCTCCTTTTGTACCCTGGCAATGAGAACTGTATCTACTGCTTAGGATCATTGTCAGGAATGAGTAAGTTTAGACTGTTCAGCGCTTAGGACATAGTGAGTGCCATGACGACTCATGTGTGGTCAGTGCTCAGGAAATGACTGCTCAGAGTCCCCCCTCAGTGACTTCCTTCTGGAATCTTCCAGTTGGAAGGGGTCTTTGAAGGCCATGTAGTTCCAGTCCTAGGCCAAATGCACCAGTGAGAAAACAGGGATTAGAAAGAGGCTGGATCCTGCCCAGGGCCATAAGAATCTAGCTGCTAGCACCGCATCCCATGACCATGGCCTTCAACCCATGGCAGTGCACATGGCCCAAGACCCTGGGCCCAGACCATGTGCCTAGGCTCACACTGCCACTCTTCAGGATGTTTGATCCCTGCCTCCAGCCAGGACCAGGGCTGCAGAGGTTGGGGCCCTATGACCTGAAGAGGCCCTGCCTGGGCCAGGGCTTATGCAGAAGAGATACCCTGCTTCTGGTACCTTCTTGGGAGGCCAGAGCACCCACCCTCAGCTTAGGACCAGGATCTTCAACAAGTCCAGACCTTCTGAGGGGATGTCAGTGGCATGGGCAGGCTGTAGAGAAAGCTGGGGTGGGAGTCAGCAGCCAGGGTTCTAGAACAGTCCACACCCCTTGACTCACTAAGAGTCACTTGTACAATGAGGGGCTTGGCCTTGGGAATTCCTCAAAGGAGATTAGTACCTCTCCCAGGTCACAAAGCCAATTCTCAGGACTTGTCCCCACAAGGCATGCCACTCCTGGCAGGGGAGGAGGTAACCCAGGCCAGGGAAGAGGGATACTCAGGTGGAAGATGGATGTCAGGGTGGGGCCCAGCTGAGCAGGGAGCCTCCAGCCCAAGGGTCTGACTGTCCTGTGGCCTTAAGCCTGCTAGTGTAGACATGTGCCCCACACTGGCCCCTTTCAACCCTCCTGCCCCAGGATGGCCTGTCCCGGCAGAGTGGGGGTGGGGAAGGCCAGAGCCCGGGGCTCAGTGTCCATGGGAGGGGATGCCTTGGACCAGGCTGCCTCCCTCGGTGCCCACCAGGATTCCCAGCACCCCTGTCCCGCCTGCACGCCCCTAGGGAGCTGCTGGACCACCTCCACCAGCTCTTTACTGGGCCCTGCCTGGCACCCACCAGGGCTGCCAGCGTTTCCTGGGGCTTGGAGTTACACTGCAGTACAAGACGGAATCAGGATCCCCGTGCAGCAGAGGACGGTGAGACGGGACAGCTGCTGTGCAAAACAGCGTGGCAGGTCCTCAAACAATAAGATACAGAGTTATCGTGTGACTCAGCAATTCCACTTCTGGGTACATACACCCCAAAATTGAAAGCAGCGTCTTGAACAAATATCTATGCGCCCCTGTTCATAGCATCTTTATTCACAACAGCCAGATGGTGGAAGCGACCCAGGGTCCGCGGATGGACGAGTGGTCTGTACGTGCATCGGGATATTATTCAGCCTTCACGAGAAAGGAAATGCTGACGCGTGCTCTACCATTCGGGCAAACGTCGAAGACATCATACAAAGTGAAATAAGCCCGTCACAGAAGAACACAGGGGACAAGTTCTGACTCCACTCACACGAGGCACCTGGAGAAGTCAAGTTCATAGAGACGGGAAGAGCGGTGATCGCTGGGAAATGAGGAATTATTGTTTAAAGGGTATGGTTTCAGGGGCACCTGGGTGGCTCAGTCAGTTGAGTGTCTGACTCTTGATCTTGGCTCAGGCCAAGATCTTGGGGTCATGGGATGGAGCCCTTCGGGGAGTCGGCTTGTCTCTCCTTCTCCCTCTGCCCTCCCCCCTCGTGCTCCTCTCTCTTCTTTTCTCTCTCTCTAAAATGCATAAATAAAATCTTAAATAAAATAAAGGGTATAATTGCAGTTGGGGAAGAATTGCTTTGGAGAGGGGTGGTGGCAAAGGCCCAGAATGCCACAGCCCTGCACACGGTCAAGTTTATGTGATGTGGATTTTGCCATAGTGATTGACAAAAGGAATTAGGAGGTGGGGAGCCCACTGGGGATGGGTAGAGCATGGGCTCCGGACTGGTGACTAACTCTGCGACCCCAGGCAAGTCCCTGGGCCTCTCTATGTGCATTCATCTCCTTTGCTATAAAATGAAATAGGAGAAGCGTGCTCACCCTGGCCCCCGGGGTTGTCAGGAGGGTCGTAGGAGCTGCTGGACTTCAAGTGTGCAGAGCAGGGCCCAAGCAGAGTGGTCAGGCCTGCCTTTCTCTTTTCCCATTTCTTCTTTTTTTCTTTTTTTAAAGATTTTATTTTATTTATTCATGAGAGACACAGAGTGAAAGAGAGGCAGAGACACAGGCAGAGGGAGAATCAGGCTCCATGCAGGGAGCCCGACGTGGGACTCGATTCCGGGTCTCCAGGATCACACCCTGGGCTGAAGGCGGCACCAAACCAGTGGGCCACCCGGGCTGCCCTCTTTTCCCATTTCTCAGATGAGCAAACCGAGGTCCAGAGAGGTAAGAAGCTTTCCCAAGATCACACAGCCAATGACTGGCCAGGCAAGACTGGACCCCAGAGCCTGGGGCGGCCACTCTGCCGTTCCTGAGGACTTTAGGGGGTGGAGGTGTCAGGAGGATTTGCATGGCCTCCTCCCCACCAACCGATGAACATCTCTATCTGGAGCCAACATATTTTCAGAATGTGGGACATGGGGGGTGGGGCTAGGGTGGAGCTGCTGGGAGGAAGTTTCTTGCCATCAGGGAGGTCCCGGGGCAGGGCAGGGCAGGTGGAGGGCCCGGGCATCGCTCCCTGCCAGCGCGGCTCCTCAGCAAAGCCCAGGCAGGGCCTGTAGAGTGTTGTCACCAACAGGATGAGCAGGCCCGGCCTCATTCCCCGCTGGAGCTCAGCCATCTTACCCTCGGGGCTGGGGAGCAGGGCAGCTGGGGCCAGGGAGGGAAAGACCCAGAGGCCTGAAGAGAGAGGGCTCTGAGGCCTGCGGACCCCTGGGCCTGGCCAGGGCCAGCCTAGTCTTCTCGTCCCCCTGCAGCCAGGCCCTGGAGCTCCCTGGGCCCTCCCTCCCCTGCCCCGCCATGGGTCATCATCAGCTCTCCCACGCCTGCCGCACAGGAGTCTGACAGGAGGCAAGAACCCACTAAGGGCAGGATCCTTGCTGGAAGAACAGCTGCCAAAGTGGTTGCCGACAGTCGCTCCCGTCCCTGTAACTCTGCCACGCGGTCACGGTCTGCCTCCCCTGGGGTCTGGGCAGCCTGGGTGTGTGATGTGCTTTGACCAAAAGGATGACTTGGAAGCAACTGAGAGATTTCAGGCCTAGGCCTTAAAAGACTTTACAGCATCTGTTTCTTCCAGCTTCGAAGCCAGAGCCACATAAGGAAATAGGATGACCCCACTAGAGAGACGCCACATGGAAGGGCCCCTAGAAAGCAGGAAGACAGGAGAAAGGCCCAGCCTGCCCCTGGCTGCTGGGCCACTCCTGCTGCAGCCCCAGGCATGTGAGGGAGGCTGGTCAGGTGCCCCATAAGACAATGCACGCAGCAGAGAAGAGGGGGCCCTGCCCAGCTCTGCCCAAACTGCAGAATCGGGAGCAAATCCAGGCTGGTGGTTGCTGTGAGGCACTATGGTTGGGGGTTGTTTGTTACCCAGCAATAGTTAACTGATACACTTCACGTCAGGAGACCTTGCTTCCGAAATCTTTGAATCACGCAACATGAGCGTCATCATCTCATGGCAGACCAGGGTCAAGTCTGGCTTCCACTGGTGGTCTGGGCAAGTAACATCACCTCTCTGGGACTTGGTCTACCCCCACAGACAGGATACCGTTGTGCATGGAATGGGGTGAGGATGCAGAGGGCGTGAGTATGGCAAGCGGATCCTGGGCTGGTCCAGAGGTCATGCCTGAGGAACGTGAGCAAGGAATGGAGGCCAGGCCTCTCCGGCTCCTCGGAGGGCCCCTGGGCCAGCAGCCCTGTCCCGCAGAATGATGGCCTCTTCCTGACTGTACTATGGCCGGTCCTACTGCTTTCCAACCCCCTGCGGAGGTGGAGGGAGTGCAGCAGGCAAAGAGAGTCATTCTTCTCCCTCAGCTCAGGAAAGTCATCAGGCTCCTGGAGTTTGAGTCCGTTGAGTTGAAGAGTGCGGCTCCAGGGCTGAGTCAAGCTGACCCCTCCCCAGCTGGCCCAAAGTCTCCAGGGACTTGGAGACACCAGCGCGCTATCGGGGGCTATTGCTGCACCACGTCTACACATGACCGATATCATTTCTGAACCTCCAGCCATCCAGTGAGGCAGATGATGTAGCCACAAGTGACAGAAGAAAAGGTCAGGGCCAAGGGACAAAGCGACTTACCCCACAATCAGAGTTTGTGACTCATCTTGGACCTGGTGGCTTCATACCTGTCCTCCTTCCACCCCACTTTGGTCCCTTCCTGCTCTGGGACAGATGCAGACGAGTTGGTGGTGGCCACCAGCCAAGGCTAAGAGGCTCATTGGAGGGTAGCAGAAGCTCACCGGCTACCATACCTCTGCCAGTGCCACCAGACCCCTGCTGCCACCTGTCCCCCACTGGGGTCACCTTTGTGGGGCAAGGTGTGGACGGGCTCAGCAAGTCTGCAGAACCGAGGGTAGTGGGAGCCTACCAGCCCAGAGCAGAGTGCCACCCAACCCACAGCTCTCCGCCTCTCACTGGGATCCTCCTCCTCCTCCTCCCACCTTCTCCCACCAGCCTATTTCTAGATCTCCTGTTGGAGAAATTGCCAGAAAGTGGGGAATGCAGTCCACACCCAAGGGACTATGGGACTTACACAGGAATGGCTTGTGCAGGGTGGGGTATCTTAAGGATGGGATATGCACATATCGTTTAGTAAGATCTGTGCGCAACTCAGGACCCTGAGATCAAGAGTCCCATGCTCTACTGACCAAGCCGGCCAGGCGCCGCCAGGAAGGGATGTATCTTAAACGGCCCTCGATAGTGAGCAGGCCCACTTGGGGCTGAGGAGCCGGGGGGGTTGCCAAGTCTCCCCGAAGGCCACCCTGGAGCCGCCATGACCTGCCGTCACAGATGGTCTGTCCCCAGGGGGGGATCCTTATCAACATGCGTGCCCAGCTTTGCCCTCCCCTCCTCCCCCTCCTTCCTGTTGGCCTGGACACATGCACTGCTCGCTGCCTGCCTCTCCTGGGAGCCTCCTCCCTGCATAATGGCCCCAGTTTATCTCGTTGGTCATCTCTGCACAGGAAGGAGCCTGGACGGGTGCCAGGGCTGCCTGAGCAGATTATATCATTCACCCCAGGGTGGGTGGGTGGTTCAAAGCAACTGGGTCCTGGGGCTAGCCCCTAGAGGGCCCAGTTCCTGAGCTATCTTCGCAGCCAGACCCCAAAGAGGAAGCAGAGGCCCAGAGATGGGGAGTGACCTGCCCACGCCACACAGCAGGGAAGACATGGAGCGGAGCCTAGAATCCCATCCAGCTACTCCCCGCCCCAGAGCTGCTTCCTGATTGCATCTCAGCAGCTCACAGGAAACGGCTTCTCTGGAGCTTGAGGAGGACGTGACACGGCCCTGACTACCCACACCCATCCCCGGTGGCCCCTGCTCCTCTGCCACCAACATTATCACCAACTTAAAGAACACTCACGCCCAGTAGAGGACAGATTCCCCGCCACGATCTGCTCCTCCTGCCACCTTGGGAGGGACCATCTCTCCTCTTCCAGGGGTGTGGAAACTGAGGCATGGAGAGGTTTGGAAGACCTGGCACGTGGAGCCAGCCCTGACCTTCAGATCTCCTGCTTCCCTGCCCCATTTCCTGCAGCGTCCAGCTCTGAGCAGGGAGTTTCTGGGAGCCATGAAGCCAGGTTTGTCTGTCCCCTCCATCCCCTGTCCTACAGGCTCTCAGCCTCCAGGGCAGGAGGAGGCACAGATGGGCTCGTGGCAGATGCTGAGGCCGCGCAGGGGCACATGTTACCTGGACTCCTGGCCCACAGTGGGGTGCTCTGGGAGGTGCTCTGGGAGGCGGGCGCAGGCCAGGCCTCCTACCTTTTGTTTGCCAGCACCTGTGAGGTTTGGGTCTCCAGCCCTGGAGCTGGGATAAGAGCTGTTTCTTTCTTTCTTTTTTTTTTTTTTTTAAAGATTTTATTTATTTATTCATGAGAGACAGAGAGAGAAGAGAGAGAGAGAGAGAGAGGCAGAGACACAGGCAGAGGGAGAAGCAGGCTCCATGCAGGGAGCCCGACGGGAGACTCAATCCCGTGTCTCCAGGATCACACCCTGGGCCGACGGCAGACGCTGAACCGCTGAGCCACCCAGGGATCCCCATAAGAGCTGCTTCTATACTGGGCCAGGGCACCTGGGTGGCTCCGCGGTTGAATGTCTGCCTTTGGTTCAGGTTGTGATCCCAGGGTCCTGGGATCAAGTTCCACATTGGGCTCCCCGAAGGGAGCCTGCTTCTCACCCGGCTTGTGTCTCTGCCTCTCTCTGTGTCTCTCCTGAATAAATAAATAAAATCTTTTTTTAAAATTAAAAAAAAATAATAAACTGGGCTAGGGTGACAGTCACTCCTTCCTCCCCCCGTGGCCTGTTCCAGCCTCCCCAGGGGTGAATCTGGCCCCCCCGCTGATCCTTGCAGCATTCTCACCCACAACTTTGAGCCCATCCTGCAGGGGGAGAAGCCAAGGCTCAGAAGCCAGGCCACATGGGGACAGGGACCTGGAGCGCACCTCCAAGCCCGCAGCCTTGGGCCTGTTGCCTTCTCCGAGGCTCCTTCTCCCTCTGGTCTCTCGGAGCACAGCTTTCTTCTCACTGGAGCCTCCAGGTTGGGGGGCGAGGTGCGCAGCTCACAGCAGGCCTGACCAGGTCCCATGAAGCCGGGCCCCCAGGCCGCCAGCCCAGGGGTGGGGGGGCCTGGATCGTGGATTTATCCCAGAGAAGGTCGCATGAGGACCCTAGGTTTCTTTTTCATTCCTCCCTGCACTTGCTGCTGCTTGCTGTCATCCGATACCCTCACTATTTCCTTGTTGGCGCTCTGTCTCCCTGGGCAGGGCCATAGCTGTCCCTCACCTGTGCAGTCCTAATCAGGCCCCTGGTGCCTATTTTCTGAGTGAATGAGCAGTCGTGGCCCTGGGCCGCCGGAGGCCAGTCAGAGAGGTGCTGGTGGTAGCTGGGTCAGGTGTGGTGGGGCTGAAGGAGGAAGGGATCCCGTCCAGGTGGGGTGTTGGATGGGGAAGACAGGCCCCAGGCCCACCGCCCCTGACTGTTGGGCTCCGGCTGGGTCCTTGGTGGACACTGCTGCTGGGCGGGGCCGGGACCATGTCTCATCGCCCTCCACATCCGCTGGGCGAGGGCTGGAGCTTAGCCCTAGGGTCCGCTGCCCACCGCATCTTCCACTCCTCAAACTCTACCCCCCCGGCCAAGCCTCCCTTCATCATCCTGCTCCCCGCATCCTCCCTGCCCGCAGGTTCCTCCTTCCCCTATGCTTGCACACACTCATGGCTCCCTCACTCAGGAAACCCTTCTGAGACTGGCCCTGGTGCTGGCCCCATGGGGATGCAGAGATGACTGTGCCTCAGGGGACACAGAAGCCAGATCACAGCATTGCGTAAGACAGGGCAACGCATGACTGCTCTTTTAAAGAAAGTATTTCTCGTGGATCCTGGGGTTGTCTTCAATCACTTTTATTATAGTGTTTCTTCATTATGCACAGACACAGAGCCAGGTGTAAACCTCTCATGCTCATGTTTGCCTCCGACAATAAAACCAAAGGGAAGTTACAGAAACAAATATAAAGAACACAGTGGCAGAGGCAATACAAATTCAAATTGACAACAGGAAAGGGCCCTGCTGGCTCTGAGCACCAGTGGGGCTGGTTCCCAAGGCGGTGGGGGCCCTCACTCCTCCCCCAGCCTCCTGTGGTCACCTCCTGTCCACAACCCTACAGGGCCCTGGCTGGGGGCTGGGTCAGTGCCTGCGCAGCTCCTGCCCTGTCCCCTCCGTCCCCTCCGTCCCCTCCGCCGGGCATCGTCTCCCCCCTGCTCTCCCCCAGTGACTATAGTCTCAACCACCCTGGTCAACATGAACCCAAATACATCGGGCGCGTGGCAGGATGTATTTGTCTTGATTGTGGTAAAGTGGGCCTCCTGGGTGGCTCAATCGGTTAAGGATTTGCCTCTGACTCAGGTCATGACCCCGGGATCCTGGGTTCAAGGCCCACGTTGGCCTCCCTGCTCAACGGGGAGCCTGCTTCTCCCTCTCCCTCTACCTCCCTCTGGCTCGTGCCTTATCTCTCTTTCCTTCAATAGATAAATAAGATCTTTAAAAAAAAATAATTGTGGTGAAGTATACACAAGATAAAATTTGCCATTTAAAAAAAATTTTTACCATTTTAACCATTTCTGGAGCTAAATGTATACAGTCCAGTGGCATCAAGTACATTCACGTTGCTGTGCGCCCGGCACCACCACCACCGTCCCCAGGGGCCACTCCCACGCTCCTCCCCCATCCCGGGCAACCACCCTTCTACTTTCTGACTCTGTGAACTTGCCTCCTCCGGGTTCTACATATGAGTCAACCAGACAGCATTTATCCTTCCGTGGCAGGCTTATTTCGCTTACTGTAATATTCTCAAGCTTCACATGTTGTAGCAAGTGTCAGAGTTTCCTGGGTTTTGTTTTGTTTTGTTCTTAAGTAAACTCTACCCCTAATGTGGGGTTCCAATCCACACCTCCGAGAGCAAGACTTGCACGCTCCACCAACTGAACCAGCCAGGTGCCCCTGAATTTCCTTCTTTTTTAATGCTGAATAATATCTTAGGGGAGGAATACGCCACACTCTGCTTTTCCATTCATTCATTCCTCCATGGGCGTCAGCGAGTGGTTGCTTCCACTTTTTCTCAATTGTGAATACGGCTGCTGTGAACTTCAGCGTATGATTATCTGTTTCACTTCCTGTTCCCATTTCTTTTGGGTGGACACCCAGATAGGCAATCGCTGGGTCACACTATAATTGCATGTTTGATTTAGAGCTTCTTTCTTTTATTTTTTTAAAGACTTTATTTATGTATTTGACAGAAAGGGAGAGCGAGTGCAAGCAGGGGGAACAGTAGAAAGAGAGGGAGAAGTAGGCTAGCGGCTGAGCAGGGAGCCCAGGACCCCGGGATCATGACCTGAGCCAAAGGCCACCCAGGTGCCCCAATTTAGGACTAATTTCTAATGTGATGTTCAGATGACCCTATAGAAGATTGTAGCCAATTTATTTTTAATTCACAGTTCAACACCCACGAAATCTTAAACCCTCAACTCTGCAGCTTCTGTCCCAAGACTCCAGTGTGAGCCACCAGAACGGCACCAGGCAGTGGGTGCCTTGAACCTTGAGCGGCTATGGGGCTCCGGCCCCGGGCTGTCTGCATTCCCACGTCCTGGGGTGGGAATACACCTGTATTCTGAAGACCTAATACAAAAGAAACATCTAGTTAGCAGTATTTATGATGATTACATGTTGAAAGGATAACGTTTGGGCTACACCAGGCTCAAGACGCTATAGCATTAACATTAATTTCACCTGTTCCTTTTTCCTTTTTAAAATGTGACTGCAGGAGCATCTAACCTGGCATTCCTCGCTCCATCGTCCTTGCGCTGGATGCTTGACCCAGCATGTTAGTCCAGGTGCTTTCCAGCCTCAGGGAGCTGCCTAGAGCTCAGAAGACGGTTCTGGTTCTCTTATTTATTTATTTATTTATTTATTTATTTATTTATTTATTTATTTATTTATTTATTTATCTATCTATCTATTTATTTATTTATTTAAAAGATTTTACTTATTTATTCATAAGAGATACAGAGAGAGAGAGAAAAGCACAGACACAGGCAGAGGGAGAAGCAGGCTCCATGCAGGGAGCCCCACCTGGGAGTCCATCCCGGGTCTCCAGGATCATGGCCTGGGCTGCAGGCAGCCCTAAACCGCTGAGCCACCCAGGCTGCCCATCTTATTTATTTATTTATTTATTTTAATTTTTATTTTATTTTATTTTTTTCATCTTATTTATTTTTAATTCAGGTGAAGTTCACATAACATACAATCAACCATTTCCAAGGGTGCAGGCCCACCGTGAGCGCCCTCACGGGGCTGTGCGACCACCACCTCCGTCTAGATTCAGAGCCTCTCATCCCAGAGAAAATGCACCCATTAAGGAATCACTCCTCACCCCCGTCCCCGCCCCTGGCAACCACTAATCTGCTTCCCGTCTCTATGGATTTGCCTATTCCAGACGTTTCATTTAAAAGGAATAATACAATATGTGACTGTGACCTTTATGCCTGCCTTCTCTCACTGAGCACAACGTCCTCGAGGCTCATAGTGTAGCAGGTGCCAGCGCCTCCTCCTCTGTATGGCTGGAGACACCCGCCCTGGCTGACCCCCTCACCCACTGGTGGACGGCTGGGCTGTCCCCACCTTGGCTACCTGAGTGAGGTCACCACCATTTGTGTGTACTTTCTGTGTGGTTGCGTGTTTTCATTGAAATTGCTGAGTCACATGGCAATGGCTGGGTCTTTTTGTCTTTTTGATACTCTCCTTACTTATGTCTCTGAGTTCTGGACGCACCTTGTTAACTGAGTCACCTGCTTCCTCAGGGTGTGTTAGGGTAGACACCTGAGGGCCACTGAAGGTTGCTCGGGGGTGGGGGGCACTGTTGGGGAACTCTCCCGTGCCAGTACTTTTTAAAAGATGTTATTCATTTATTTATTTGGGGGGGACCAGGAGGAGCAGAGGGAGAGGCACAAGCAGGCTCCCCGCTGAGCGCAGAACCTGACGTGGGGCTTGATCCCAGGACTCTGAGCCGAAATCAAGAGCCTGATGCTCAATCCACTGAGCCACCTAGGTGCCCCAGCGCATGAGTATTTTTAGGACTTGATTCTGTTTTCTTTTTTAAAAAAGATTTTATTTATTAGAGAGAGAGAGATGGTGAACGAGTGAGAGAGAGAGAGAACACAAGCAGTGGGGAGGAGCAAAGGGAGAGGGGCAGGAAGCCAGATGCGGGGCTTGATCCCAGGACCCTGGGATCAGGACCTGAGCCGAAGGCAGCCTCTTAACCGAGTGAGCCCCCCAGGTGCCCCTTAGGATTTCATTCTCAAGAGGATCTAACTTTCCAGGGAGCATTCTCAGTTTCTGCCTGGATGGTCAAGGCTTGGCTGCTGCTGGGTGTAGGGCAGGGGACGAGGGACAGGGACCTCAGCACCCAGAAGTCCCTGGCATTTGGCTCCCTGTTTCCAGAACGATGCCCCATCCCCAGGCCAGGGACACCTGGTTTCCCATCGCCAGACATAAGTCCAGTTTTCTGCTGGGGTTGGGGGTAGGTGACCACCTGGCTGTCACCTTCTGGCAGGGGACCTGGGAGTCTAACTGCTCCTTATTTTGCCCCCACCCAGTATCCCCACCAGGGGCTGCCAGCTGGGGCTGAGCCCTTACTGACTGTGTGGGGTTCCTGGCGCTGTAGAGCTCCTGCCCCAGCTCTCTTGGGACATGACTCCTCTGGGCCCTAACTTGGCCACCTCTTCCCTAGATTTCCCAGCCTTAGCGCTGCATGGATGTGATCTCTGTCCTGCTTAGAACAGGAGAAGAACTCCTTAGAACAGGAGAAGAATACCCTCTCTGTAGTCTTCCCCGGGGTTTTAGGAAGGGGAGTATTTGGTGCATGTATGTAATTTGTCATATGAGCCAAGCTGTCAGGACAAGACTAGCCTGGCGTCCCCTGAAGCCTGTGTCCTTTAGAAATATGCCAGCACCCCACATCGGGGAAATTCCCTGGAACCCAGCTGCCAGGAGGGTGCCCCCTGCAGCCCGGGTCACAGGATTCCCTCTGGCCGAAGCTCAGGCCTGGTGGGTCTTCCCGGGAGCCTGGGAGCCCCTCCAGGGCAGGAGTGTCGCTGTGTCACCTCTGATGGCCTTCTCTCTCTCCCGCCTCCCCGCACCCAGCCGCTGCCCAGCACACCTCGGTGCCCTTCCTTCTCCGACCTCCTCCCGGGCCTGAGCCCTCGGGGTGCTCGAAAGCCCAGCAAGCCAGGAACTGGGACTCGGTGGCAGGCCACCCTTGCCACTGGGGGCACGTGGCTGAGCCCTGCCGGCCCCACGCGGCTGTACCGATTTCATCTCACGACACACAGCGCCCCGGGCCTATCACACTTTTAGGAGTTCGCGGAAATAGTTTGTGTCATTTCCAATCGGCAGAGAAAGATGAACTTTTGGTTCAAAGAAAATGTTTTACTTGATAATAATCCATGTGTCTGTATACCGATGCAGTCGTTGAGGTGCAACTTCTAGTACTTTTTTTTGTAGGAGAAGAGACTTCCACAAGTCGCAGCGCGTCTCTGCCGCTGCCCGGGGTCGCCCGCCGCCTGAGCTCGGGGCCCTCTCAGGGGGGTGCTGCTCCCTCCCGCAGGACAGCGGGGGCCCAGCTCCTTCGGCGCCACGTCAGCCCTGCGCAGGGCACTGGGGCCCCGAGACCAGGGCCCGCGGTCCCTCGGGACGGTGGCCGCAGGGCAGGGATGCCCGGGGAGGGTGGGCAGGACAGGCGGGTCTGGAGAGAGAGCTGGAGCCGGCCAGGTCCTGAAGAATGAACCGTCCTGGTCCTGTGAGAAGGAGACGCACGACGGGGCCTGGCCTGCTCGCGAGGGTGCGGAGGCCTGACCCGGCTCCAGGAGGGGGCAGGTCGGGGGCAGACGGGCCAGAGGGACCTGGTGGTGGGACCTGGTGGGGACCGCCGCACAGTCTGCAAACGCTTCTTTCTGACCCTGGAAATCCTGTCATCTTCATACACCTTCCCCAAAGTCATAGAAGCTTCTGGCATGCGCATCACTTCCCAGGTCCTGCTAGGGCTCAGCCCCAAGGGTAGGTCCTCTTGGGAATGACAGGCCACCAGCCTCCACCATCTCCCCTCCTCAGTCCCCTCCCCGGCCCCTCCCACCTGCCCCTGCAGCCCAGGCCGACACTCCCCGCTGAAGTCTGCACCCTCTCCACCCCCCACCCCCACCCTGGCTGCCTCTGCAGAAAGCACGCCTGAACCCCACGCCCGCCGGCCACCCACAGGCGCTCCGCACCAGCAGGCTGCGCTCCGCCTCTGGTGGTCGCGGGCTGCTTCTCCTCCGTCCTCACCCAGCCTGCTCCCCCAGGGTGCAGCCCACTTCCTCCAGGCAACCTTGCAGGAGCTCCGGTGGTCAGGGGTACCCCCAGGCTGCGAGCTCCTCAGGACCGGCCTGCGGAGGATTCTGTTCGGGTCTACAGTTCTTGGGACAGGCTTGGTACCTCCCCCGTCCCCAGTCCCAAGGGACGAGCCAGGCCAAGAACACTCCAGCACGATCTCAGCTCTCAGAGGGCCCGTGGTGTGAAAGCTTCCCTCCCACACTGGGAAGCATCGGGATGTTTCATCAGGTTAAAATGTCACGGAGACACCCCCGTCAAGTCCCTGGAAGGGCCTCTGAAAATCACGAGGAAGCATCGTGGTGCATAGAGAAGAGTCCTGAGTTCAAATCCCTGCTCCTGTGTGATCTCGGGCAGCCTGCTTGTCCCAAGACGGGGTTTCCTTCTTTTCCTGATGGGGCCTCTGGGGTCTACTCTTTGCTGAGTCCTTCCTTTTTTTTTTTTTTTTTTTTAAGATTTTATTTATTTATCCATGAGAGACACAGAGAGAAAGAGGCAGGGACACAGGCAGAGGGAGAAGCAGGCTCCCTGCAGGGACCCTGATGTGAGACTCGATCCCAGGACCCCGGGATCACGCCCTGAGCCAAAGGCAGCCGCTTAACTGCCAAGCCACCCAGATGTCCCATCCTTGCTGAGTCCTTAACGTGACACGAGACACGGCACGTCAGGCGCATGCCTGGCACGTAGTGAGAGCTCATTAAATGGTAGTTGTCGTGTTTTTGTTTTTACAAAAAGCTGAGCTGTAAGCCTCCGTTTGGAGAAGAGACGGGGATCAGGGAATTTATGGTCCTTAACCAAGGTCACCCAGGGGCACACAGAAGCACCAAATCATGGAGGGCCACATGGAGGAGGCAGGAAGGCAGAAGCCGCCCAGCCCGGCCTCCGGTCAGGAACCTCCTGTCTTGTCAGATCCCCAGCTCTCGGGCCTCCCTCGGAGGCTCTGATTCGGGAGGCAGGGGGGCCAGGGAATCTACTGGTTATTAGCTCAAGTACTTCGTTGCCCCGCAGCGCTGACCTGCAGCCAGGCTGGGGCCTGCGGCTCAATCCTCCCAGCCCCTCGGGCGCCCTTGGGGGCAGCCTCTGTCGCACACCTGTGATGACGGAGGCGCCTCACCTCCCACAGCGGCCAATGACACAACCTCCAACTCGGTCGCTGTTGGGAAGTTTTGGATTTTTTTTTTTTAAGATTTTATTTATTTATTAGAGAGAGAGAGAGAGAGAGAGAACAGCAGGAGGAGGGGCAGAAAGAGAAGCAGATTCCTGATAGAGCAGGGAGCCTGATGGGGGCTCGATCCCAGGACCCAGGGATCAAGAGCTGAGCCGAAGGCAGATGCTTCACCCACTGAGCCACGCAGGCGTCCGGAAAGTTCTTTCTGAGCCTGAGGAGACATCCATCTCCCGAAGATGGGATGCCCCTGGGGCGCCCGGGTGGCTCAGTGGCTGAGCATCTGCCTTTGGCTCAGCCCATGATCCTAGGGTCTGAGATCGAGTCCCACATCGGGGTCCCCGCAGGGAGCCTGCTTCTCCTGCCTGTGTCTCTGCCTCTCTGTGTGTATGTCTCTCATGAATAAATAAATAAAATCTTTTTAAAAAAATTAAAAATCAAAGATTCTTCCCAAACCCCCTAACCTGCCTGCATTTTATCTCCACATCTGTACAGTGGGGGCTAATGACAGGACCCAGGAAGCCTTCGGACACAAATCCTGCCTGGTGGCTCTGGGTGTGGGGGTGACAGCCCACGAGGGCCCCCTGGGGAATGAAGGCCTTGCAAGTTCCCACCTGGCACCTGGCAATCGGTGAATCTTGGGGGGCCACGTGAGCCCCTCAGCCGGGCTGCCGATGGGTTCCCTGGGGTGTGCCAAGCTCAACAAATCCGTCCGACTGACGACGTGGTGCACTTCCTAAAGCATCAATTGACTTGATAAGTAACTTTAAGTGCTATTTCTTGGGGGTAAAAACGTTGCTTTTGTACTAAAAAAACCTATTTGATATTATGAACTTGACTGCAGAATTTGCCTTGATATTCAAAATGCATTGAGACATCTAATTTCTTAGAAACCCCAGAACTCTAGGAGTGCCTAGGTAGGAGTAGTTTTCGAGAAGGTAAGATTTCCGGTTTCATCTATCCATCCTGTTCACCAGAAACTTCTTAGACACAACCCAGGGGCTAGCCGGGGGGCTACTGAGATGCCTGGAGCAGTCTAAGGTGGAGGAAGTTTGGGGGGCATATCTCGGGGCTGAGGGAGAGGAAGGAGCAAGCACACGAGTGACTCCAACATAGCAGGTGCTGGGAAGCAGGACTGGAGCTGTGGAAGGTTCTTGAGCTCAGCCGTCTGGACCACAGGATGGCTTTGCTGAGGTAACAACCATAGGAGCTTGATCATGGAAGGTGTGGAGACAGTCTGGGGCTCTGAGGCCCACCCTGTCTCTGCCCTGGCCCATTGGGTGACCTGAGAGGACAAAGGCAAGAAGTCACTGGACTAGACAATGACCCACATAGCCTGGGGTCCTCTGACCTCTCTGGGGGTCTCGAAGGCAGGAGCGGAGCCTGTGAACTGGTGTCCAGATTCCTCAACACCGGCTGCCAGACGCTGCGTCTGTCCTGGAGGAGGCCGCCCAGGCTCATGGAAATGTCAAGTGGCCGTCTTTGCTCTGGGCTGACATCACCTCTGCGTGGGAACAAAGCGTGTGCTCATGCCGAGCCTGTCTGGATTGGCAGCGATCTGTGTCCTTGTTTGGTTTCAAAATAGGGGGCCCAGAAGGAAAAATCATGAAAGATGCCCTTGTTGGAGGAAATGGTTAGGAGCCCAGCAGATAGCCTCCCTCTGGGCTTTGGGTGGGAGGAGGCGAGAGGCACACACCCACTCCCCTGGGTTCCTAGGGGACGCTGCCAGTACACCTGCTCCACGGGGGGCCCCGGGTGGAGCCTTCACTATACAGGACTTTATAGTGTGTGGGGGGTGGGGACCACAGAAGGAGGAGGAAAATCTGAGCTCATGCTCTTGTTCCTTTCCACGTCTGCAGGGCAGCCGGGTCTTACTCTGATAGCCATGGCGACTGTTGGGCAATCTTACTGAGAAGTTGGTTGTTTCCTCGTTTTATAGATGAAGAAATAAAGGCTCAGTGTGGTCAAGTAACTTGACCAAGGTCACGCAGCTCATCACTCATTCATTTTACCTGTACTGACCTTGGGGCCAGTACCCAGTGGAATAAGCAAAGTCCCCCTTCTTACCGAGGGGACATCTTAGCAGGTGAGAGGGACAACACAGATAGTTTTTGTGAAGCAGATTCAACAGGCAGATGCGGTGGATGTGGCTGGGACGGACCAGGGCAGGCCTTGCTCAGGAGCCAGCCGTGGAAAGAGCCCAATCAGGTGCCTTTCCCTGGGACGTTCTGGTGGCCTAAGTGGCCCCTGACAGGTCTCACTGTCAATGCCACCAGTGGTGGGGAGTGGGGACACCTCGCCAACAGGCGCATCATGCAGCTCAGCTGCAGAGCCAGTGTGTGAGAACTGGAGGACCCGACGAGCGCTGGGGACACAAGAGAACAAATCCTCGCGAAGGCGGCCCAAGAGCGTCCCTGGAGCTCCCCGCGTGGCCCGCCCCGCTGCCTTGGGCCCGGGGCTACCAGCAGCTCACGAAGGCCTGCCTATCCGGTTTGATCCAGGCCAGGTCCTCAATCCCGCATGTGACTGAATCCCATCCTGTGAGGGGACAGGAGATCTTCAAGGGACAAGAGATCCCAGGTGGCGGGGGGTGGGGGGACCTTCTCTGGTTCCACCGAATCCAGCCCCAGGGAAGCTGAGCACTCTCCCCAGTGAGGCGGTGGGGAGGTGGTCAAGGCCAGGGGGGCTCCTGCTGGCCTGGCCCAGTCCGTGCGGAAGGGCGGGCTTGCGGCTCCGCAGTCTTGCCCGGCCACCCGCTCTCCTCTTGTCCTGACTCTTGCCATTTCTGAGATCCTAAGACAGACTTGTCACCTAGTCCACCTGCTTCATAGCTGAATCCAGCAAAGGGAACCAGGAAGCTAACCCGGTGGCCCTCTCAGCCCCAGGAGGCAGGCCCCCAAGCGGATTGAGAGACACTGAGGACAGAACGCAGGGAACACACAGCCCGCTGGCCAAGGCCCTGCGCACCCCCGAACCTGGGGCAGAGCAGGTGCTGGGGGAGGCCTGGAGGAGCTAGGGGTTGGCCGGGGCTGTCTGTGACGGGGAGCATGCCCACTTGTCTGCGCCTGTCACCCACCTGACAAACGGCGCTCCCACCACCTCCCTCTCTGTGTACTGGGCTGACACTGGGACTCCAGAAGCTCTAGAGCCAACAGTGCTCCTCAGGGCTCCCGGGGGACAGTGGGGAAGTCGAGGAGGGGGGATGGATCCTGAAAGGCCGCTCTGCAGGCAGAGCCCTCGGCCTAGAGCCTCCTCCCAGCAGAGGGGCAGGGGTATCTGGGAGCCCCAGACGCCATCACCCAAACATCGAGCTTTGCTTTTGCTCCTAAGCCCATGCCCTTGTTAGAGGGGTTGTTAAGTTCTATGAGGCAGGAAGAGGCTAGTATTTGTGGACTGGTATTTATAGAAAGTCCTCCACCCAAACAAAACCAAAATAAAGCAAAGGAAGTTCCTGAACATCCACTAACTGGTGACAGGGGGAGGGCGCCGTCCTGGGGACCTGAAGCTCTGTCGGCCACACCACTCCTCACACACCAAGAACCGGGCTCCTTCCCTGTCAGGGAAACGGAGTGCTACACACAGCCCGCCACTGCCCTCAGGGCCTGGAGGGCCCGCCCTGCGGCAGGAGGGGACGGTCACCCCCTCTAGACGTGCAGGGACGGGGAGGGACGCCGGACAACCCAGCATCTTGGGGCTGGGGCCGCCCGCTGCTGAGAAGGAGGACAGGAGGAGGCAGCCGCCGCCCAGGCCGCTGCGAGGGACACGAGGCCGGAGTAACAGCACCCTTAACACACGATGTGTAAGACCACCTATTATGCTTTCTTTATTGTGGTAGAAAAGTGATTCTATTTCTAGAGACCAAACAGCATCACAGAGACATTCTTGGAAGAGAATTCTCTTTGTTCGCAAGTCCTTGTGACGGACTTGAAATCTGCTCACCTGCGGAACAGAGACGGCTTCGAGGTGGAGGGAGTCAGAGCCTCCCGCCCCCAAATGCACCACAGGGGCCCTGCTGGGCCGCGGTACTGGCTTCTCACCGTCCAGAGTTCAGGCTCCCTGGGGGCCGCATGTGCCTCCTGCTTGGCAGCTGTGTCTGGGGTGTCACCGCGCAGGAGCCTGCAGCTGGGGAGGGCAGGGAGCTCCAGGGCGGCCTCAGAGACTGACAGCAAGGCCTGACTTCTGCTCCCCCACACCCTGGGAGCCCCGCGAGCTGGGAGTCTCCTGGGCCTGCCTGCCTCCTGCCAGCAGGACCGGCACTCCCTGCCAGCAGCCCTGGTCACAGCCTCTGCTCACCAAAGGCAGAGAACGTGTGAAGTGGTCGCACAGCCTGGGCTGGTCTGATCCCGTCCCTAAGTGTCTGTGGAAGTGGGGTGGGTCTCTGAAGTCCTCGGTCGCCACCCAGTATCCAAGAACCTCTTTCCCACCGTTCTTTCAAATGAGCCCCCAGGCCCGACTATGACCGGTTTGTTCCTTAAAGCCGGTGGACTCCTTGGCGGTGGGTAAGGCGGCTCCCCAGCCTGTGGCCTTCCTCAGTGGCGGTTAAGGGAAAAGCAAAGCAGGACTGGCTCACCCTGACTCAGGGCCTCCTTGTTCCTGGAGGGGCCTGACAACAGCGGCCACTATCCCTGCTCCGTCTGGGCACATCCTCGCCTCTCCTGCACCCCCGTGTCTGGGGGAAGCTCAGCCACGCCCAGCCTATCCCCACCGCCACTCTGGTGGACTCCAAGATCAGTGCTCCTCTTGGACCAATCTCCTTTCGTTCCTTTTCACTTGACCTGTCCCTGTGTAGCCATCCCAGGCTCCCGACGCTTCTCTTGGTCTTCCTGAGCATTTAACACTGGAAATGAGCTGGGCAGGCCCAGGGATGGGATGCAGGCTGCAAACGTGCAAATGCCAAGCGGGGCTGCTAAAAAAAGAAGGGGGGACCCACTGCTCACGGGTGCAGGGGTATAAGCAGTGGCCGCAGACTGTTCCGGGGGAGGTGGTGGCCTTGAGGAAGCAGCAGCCCCTGGACCCCTGGCATGCAGAGCACGTAACTCCTGACACTCCGCCCCACTCGGCAGGCTTGCAGGCCAGCACAGCTTCTGCCCTATGCTGTTTGTTGAGAAACACCAACGATCCTGGCGGAGTCTGCCTGAGGGAGTGGCCTCTAGCTCCTGGGCAGGGACAAGGTCCAGTCTGCACTGGTGCTCTCTGACAGAATGTTCTCTGCAGCACTGAGTCTGGTGGGGCGAGTGTGTGGTGCAGGCTGAGGGCTGGGCCTCCCTGGTCCCTGCGGCACAGGCAAATGGCAGGAAAGGCCCACCGGGCCCCAGAGCCAGGCCCCCTTGTCCTCGGGCCACATCCCCCAGCCGGGGCTACGGGGCTGTCATCACACTCTGCTCGCCATGGTCCACACTCCAGAGGCGGTAAAATTCAGCAAAGTCCACGTAAGGCTCGACACGGCCATCCTCACCAGGCGGGAGCGAGTGCACAGGCCGGGAACGGAAGAGGCCCCCGTCCGAGCTGGAGCTGCTGCTCTGGGTGTGCGTGTTGGTGGACTGCAGGGTCAGGGTCGGGCTCTGGCTGTGGGGATGACAGAGGAGTCAGTCAGGCACCATGGCTTCTACCCTTGGGATAGAGAGCTTACCCCCTGCCTCAGCTGGCCCCTCAGGCCACGAGAGCCAGGTCAGATGTTCTTTTTTAATTTTAGGATTTTGTATATATATATTTGAGAGAGAGAAAAAAAGCACAAGCAGGGGGAGGGGCAGGGAGAGAAGCAGACTCCCTCTGAGCAGGGAGACCGGCTCAATCCCAGGACCCAGGACCCAGGACCCGGGGTCATGAGCTGAAGGCAGACGCTTAACCAACTGAGCCCCCCAGGCGCCCCTGGGTCAGATGGTCTTAAGGGCAGATGAAAAATCAAATGTATTTTCCAACTCTAGCTGTATGTGGCTCTTTAAGTTAACTAGAATTTAATGAAATGGATCACTCGGTTCAAGCGCTGGATAAGCACGCGTCCTAGTGGCCACTGTATCGGACACAGAACGTCTCCCTCAGAGCAGTGCTGAGGTAGAGGCAGTCCACGCCAGCTTCGCCAAATCCCACTGATCACTCGTAGGCAAGGGCTCTTCTCCCAAAAAACCTTCCTCACTCCTCGTTCCCCTCTCACTGCCTGGGTGGGGACGGGCCCCGTTGTCAGAGCTCCCTGGGCCCCGGCTCCGTCACCAAGCACAGAACAGCTGGGTGTGACCAGCAGACTCCTAGCGCTGCCGGGCACCCAGCACCAGCCCGCCCACCGTGGGGCCCAGCTAACACTCAGATGCAGGCCGAAGGGAAGGGACGGTTTAGGGGCCCAAGGAGCAGAGGTGAGGAAGGACGGCCGGTTCTCCTGCCCGGTCTGGGACCACAGCTATCACACTGTGCCTCCGTGGACACTGCTTGGTGGCTTCCTCTGGGCGACCCTGCAGGGAGGCCACCCCTGTGCAAATGGGGCACCCCAGCTGCCGGGCAGGCCCTTCTGCCCCATAGCAGTGGTGGCAGCAGCAGCCACAGCTATGATGGCTGTGATGGGACATGAGGGCAGGGAGAAGGGAAGGCCCCCGGGAGACAGAAGCTGCTGGCACCACTCCCTCCTGGATGGCCCTTCCGATTGGCTACATCCTCTGAGTGGGCCGGGTGTGGCATCCCTATTATTCTGTGCAGGGCTGGAATGTGGAAACCAGATCCCGTCCCCTGGGGTGGTGAGGGCGGGGACTGGGTGGACATTCCACAGAAGGGAAGAGGAGGAGGGACACGGGACCTGCAGGTCTGTGGTGAGGAAGGGGCCCCCCTGGGCTCCAGGCCTCCCGCTGCCTCCACCCCTCCCCCACCTTAAACCGGACGACTCACTTTAAAGCTAAAATGGGACATTTCAGTCAGAGCACTGGCTCTGACAAGCCAGCACAGGCCAAACAATGTCCCCCCAGCACAGCTGCCACCGGGGAGGCAAACCTGCATCACACGCTCTGAGATGGGGAGGAGGTGGGAAGAGAGAAAAGAACAGGAGAACCTTCCCACGAAATGAAAACTAGTATGTGGGACCCGCAGGAAAATACCCGCAGCAGGCTGTCCGCAACGGCCGCCTCGCCCACTCTGCCCTGAACCTCCATCCCTCCCAGCTCCAGGTTCTGTGAGCTGCTGGAAACTGCGGGGCGGCCTCCTCCTGCTTCCGTGTCTGGGGAGGACCCCCAGGGGATGGAGGTGGGGGTCTGGAGAGGTCCAAGACCCCAGGGCACTTCACCCAACGCCACTCGACCCCGGGACATGGCCTGTCCTGTCCAGGTACCGAGGGCTGTCCTGGGGGCAGGCCTGAGGGTGGCTGGGGCTGGGATGAGGGCTTACTTGGTGAGGGTGGGAGTGGCTTCGTCCAGGGTGGAAGCGCTGTGGGCCCCATTGACCAGCTGGCCCTGGGAGGGCATGACGAGGGAGAGGGTCACGCTGGTCTTGCTGGTGCTCTGGGCGCTGGAGTACGGCACGGATACGGGGTACACACGTCCTCCTGCAGTGTGGGGAGGAAGAGAGTATGGGCTGCAGGGAGTGGCTGAGGGGGGATCCCTGTGGTGCTGGGAACAGGGCTGCCACAGGGCCCGATGGGGACAGTGTCTGAGGGGCCGAGAAGGTAAGCGGCCAGGCCTGGCTCCCAGAGCTGCAGCTTGGCCCTCTGTCCCTTGGGACAGTGAAGGGGCATCGGTCTCACGGCAAACTCTTCCAGGCAGGCAGGGGGTTCCTCTTGGCAACAAAGCACTACTGGTGCTCAAAGCAGGAGAGGACGCGCTGAGCTGCCTCGAGGAAGGGGTTACTGCCTGGCTTCCCATGGCGCTTTCAGCCCAGGGGTAAGTTGAGGTTGGCCCAACAAAAATATGGTTGCAATAACAACAAGTTAGAGAAACTGCAGTAACCCTGGTGTCTGTGGGAGAACAAATCCTTCTGCGCTGCTTGAGCGCTGAGCCTTGCTTGGTTGAGAAAAGAAAAAGAAACGCAGCCCCTAGGAATTGATGGGCTTGACACTGAGCAGCCCAGGGAGAGAAACAGAAAAAGAACCAGCACCTCTCTTCCCAAGCAACCTGATTACAGAATTACAAAAGCAGAAAATATAGCGTCTCAGCCTCCCCCCGACACAGTCCGGGGACAGAGCCAGGCTTCGGGGGACCCTCTGTCCACATGCCTAACCTTGCCTCCCTCTCTTCCTTCTAAAGCGTCAGTTCCTCAGTAAAAGGGGGTGCCACCTGCCTCTAGGGTGTTAAGGCAGCCTGAAGGAACTCTTGGGTAAAGTACCAGGCGCACAGTAGGCACCCCGGCAGCGGCCGCCTTCATCCCTCTTATGTGGCCT